>NC_136057.1:541267452-542706619 GCF_964261635.1 Lissotriton helveticus
TTCCTATCTAGATGAATGTGCCAGGAAGTTTCACTTTTTGAGTCTCCGCTCTGTTGGATTGTGGAGTCAACAATCTCTATGTTGAGGAGGATTGGATATCAGAAACATACATTTTAAAGATGTCCAAGGATGTTCTGGAGAAAGTTCAAGGAGGTCAAGGCATTCCACTGGCCTTGATAATGGTCAAAGACAGTGCAGTTTATTCGATTATGACTATTGGAACCATGAAGAAATAGTCTCTGTTGGCATCACAAAATCTCAAATTGATGCTATTTTTCTGGGTGTTCCACTGTTTATCAGTGACAATCCTTACATCAACTGGGTGACTTGAAATGTATTGCTGTCTTCACAGTTTATTAATAAATATTGTTATTTGATTACTGGCAAAGGAAGTTCATTCAGAAATCATTACTACCAATCAGATTATCAGAATCTGTTAGCTATTCATGAGAAATACTTAGGATATAATGATATATTTTCTAAATGAAATGAGTTGTCGTTGCTGCCACATCGAGTTTTTGATTGTGATAACACCCTTGAACCTGTATTGGTAGTTTCCTTTTTAGGAATCTATTCATTTTCTGAATAAGAAAAGAAGTTCCTGAAGGATTGTTTGCAAGAGAACCTCAACAATGGATTAACCACTGATTCCATTTCCGCAATGGAGTACCTTTTTTCTTTGCACCCAAAAAGTCTAAAGATTTGAGACCCTGCAATGACTACAGAGGGTTGAATCAGGTGACCATCGAGGATCACTACCCACTAGCCTTAACCAAGGACATTTTAGAATCTATCAGAGGAGAAAACTTGTTTAACAAGTTGGATCTTCATGGGGCTTACCACTTACTGCAAATTAAGGCTGGAAGCGAGTGGAATACAACTTTCTGAACCTCATTGAGCCTTCGAGTTATGCAATACCCAGCTATATTTGAAAGATTTAAGAACCATGTGTTCTCTGACATGTTGTGCCAATTCCTGTACTTGGATTGTGTTAAAAAGAAGGATACTCAATTTGTGCAACTTAAGTATCTTTAATGAGACACAGCATCAACGTCCAGTCAGTTTCCAGGCTAACACGAACTGCCCTGACTGAAGCTCACATTCTAGATGACATCATATAATTCCTTAAAGAAGACAGACATCAGATTATAACACATCCCCTCCCCAATAAATCAAGCAAAACAGCACAACAAGAAACCTGAAATAGAATGACCAAACAAAAGAAAAGAAATGGTCAAGTTAGATGCAGTAAAAATAACATAACAAGAAAACTTAACAACTGCATTTCAAGACATAAAATAATCCTTAAATTTCAACGGCAATTGATGTTGTCTACTGGAAAAGTGACTTGAACTAGAATCAGTAGATGTTAAATCGGTACTAGAAGTTCCAGCACATTGGTCACGACTCAACATCATCAACATCATTTTGAGAACAGCTTCGACAATTCGAAGGACTAGAACTATTCTTCAAACATTTGACTAACCTGGACATGCTCCAAATGCTACCATTGCTAACTTTCACAACATTTTTCTTAATGGTGACAATAGTGAAAGGACCCATGAAGGTACTCTTGCCCTTAAGCGTGTGCCTAGGATTCTTTATCAAAACCCTGTCTCCAACACTCCACTTCTTCCCTTTCACACACATTTAGAATCATATCTTGTTTTGTATTGACTTTGATACTTTAAGATCTTGTTTTTTTAAATTTCAGCTGAAAAGGTTTCTCCATCAACTATTGGCATCCAAACAGGATTTAACTTGGAGATCGCCTTCCTGCCCCTCAAGGCTTCAAAAGGAGATGTTAAAGTAACAGCATTGGGTGTGGTTCTATGTGCCCACAAGGTGTCTCTCAAGATCTCTTTAAGAGATAATTTGGTATCCAAAGCACATTGAAGGCAAGTTTTGACCAAACGGTTCATTCTCTCCGCTAGGCCATTGGCCTGAGGAGAATATAATGCTGTTTTTTGATGAATCACACCACAATTTTTGAGAAAATCATTCATCTCACTAGAGACGAATTGTACACAATTATCTGTTATCAGGAATTTAGGTAATCCTTCAAAAGCAAACACTCCCTTTAGAAAGTCAATAACAGATTTGGCATTTACAGAAGAAGTACACTTCGTTACCACTCATTTAGATGTGTAATCTACCAATAAGATGACAAAACGCTCACTTGGTGGTAACAAATCAAATGGCCCCATAATGTCTAAACCTACCTTCGTCCACACAATCTCAGGAACTTTTACCGGTGACAAGGGTGTGTGATTGGTTGCATACGACTTGTCATTAGATGCACACAAAGTGCAGTCTTTGACCACACCTTCAATCATGCAGTCCATAGTAGGCCACCAGTATCTTTCTCTCACTCTAGCCTTGGTGAGACTCCTTCCAAGATGACCCTCATGAGCAGTGTTTATGAATTTATCTCTAAATTCAATTGGGGGAATTACTCTCATACCTCTCAGTAAATTGTCTCCCACAAAAGAAATTTCATCTTTAACAGACCAATATGTTTTCATTTCCTGATCCAAGGTTTTATAGTCTGGCCAACCCTGACTTATCCAGGTTTTGAGCTCAGTTAAAATCCTATCTTTAGTCACACCATCCCTCCACTCATCTTGTGTCAGTTCATTTTCAGCAATCCAAAACACACATTCTTCCTTGTCATTACCACTGCTTTCCTCCGGTGGTAATCGCGACAAACAGTCAGCAGACTTGTTATTCGACCCAGGTATATATTGTACAATACAATTATACTCCTGTAAACCTTCACTCCAACGTTTAATTCTTGGGGTTAAATGTTCACTATGCCTGCAAGAAAAATCTGAACAAGGGGTCTATGGTCAGTCCTTACTAGGAATGGAACTCCCCATAAGTAAAACTTAAAGTGTTGAACCATCCAGAAAACACTAAGTGCTTCCCTTTCAATGCAGGAATAGTTTGCTTCTGCCTGCTTAAGTGCCCTGGAAGCAAATGCCACAGTACTTTGTTCACCATTTACTACTTGGGAAAGTACTGCACCCAAACCTTTGAGACTAGCATCAGTGGTTAAAATGGTTTTTTTATTCACATCAAAATGTCCTAGAGTAGGCATTTTCCCAATCTCCTACTTGATTTTCTTAAAAGCTTTTTGGCATTCCTCCGACCACACGAAATGTACACCTTTCTTGAGTAACATCCTAATAGGTTCAGTCACACAAGCAAATCCTTGAACAAACTTGGCGTAAAATTCCGCGAGTCCTAGGAATGACCTCACTTGATCTTTATCGCTAGGTACTGGAGCTTTCATAACACATTCTGCCAGTTCTAACTTTGGTTGTATCCCCTTACCAGAAATCACGTGGCCAAGGTACGTAACCATCTCCACACCAATTCGACACTTCTCTTTTTTCACTGTCAATCCCTTTTCTTCCAATCTTTCCAAAACTTCAAGCAAGGTCTTACTATGTTCAATCTCTCCTTTTCCATAGATTAAAATATCGTCTTGAAAGAACATGATGTTGCCAATTCCATCTAAAACCTTCTTCATGACCCTCTGAAAACATGCAGCTACCGATGCCAATCCGAAAGGCATTCTCTTAAAACAATATGCACCTAAGGGTGTCACAAACGATGTGAGATGCCTAGACTCCTTATGCAAAACAATCTGGTGATATGCAGGTGATAAGTCCAAAACACTAAAAACACGCGCACCCTTCAGGGTACTAAGTAACTCCGAAATATTGGGTAGTGGTTGCCTGTCAACCCAAATCCACTGATTTAACCCCCTCAAATCCACACACATCCTAATTTTGGCCCCTCCATCCTTCGGGGCCAAAACAATGGGGGCCAACCATTCTGATGCCTCTATTTCCTCAATTACATCCAACTTCAATAATTTATCCAACTCCTGCTTCAAAGGATCCATCATCATGTTTGGAACCTTTCTTACTTTGTAAACACAAGGTATGGCCTTATTTTTTAGAATAATCTTGTGCTCAAAACCTTTGAGGCAACCTAAATCCTCAGAAAAGACTTCAGGAAATTTTTTGAAATACACACAATTCTGATTGTCAACAGTACCGCCATTACTATCATTATCGATCAACATAACTTGATCTTTAGGATCTTTAGCAGATGGATTAAGCGTGATCCCCAGGTCACGCTGATGTCTCCAACCTAACAGGTTGTGACCCCTCATAGCCACATAAACTTTACCAAACGCCTTTCTGTCCTTAAATTTAATGCAAGCCTCTATATAACCAAGCACAATAATTTTTGCTTTAACATAACCGACTGGATTTATATCAGGTGGAATCAAAGCAGTTTCATCTAACCCAACAACTTCATCCCATTGTTCGTTGCCTATCATGGTGTAAGGAGACCCCGAGTCAGCCAAGACAACAAATTTGAAATTATTCACCATGATGTCACACTCTGGCATTGAAATTTTGTCAGCATCAATCATTCCATCTTCTTCCCTGATGCTAGACACCACATTGCGTACTGCATCAGGATTTTTTTTTGACCCCTTGTTGACTTACAGACTCGAGCGTAATGTCTGTTAATACCACATTTCATGCATACAGCATCTTTTGCATAGCACTGTGGATAACTCGAAAAATGTGTGAAACTCCCACATCTCATACACTTAGGTTTGAGTGAATCTTTACTCCCTTTTTCTTCACTATTACCTAGAGGCTTCATAAAGCTACGTGTGAACACATCCTTGTCATTTTTTTAAAATTTGTCATTAGGAACAACCTTACCCACACTCACACGCTGTTCAAAACTGTGTTCATCATTAACAACATGAATTTCACTTTCTAACTCTTTTTTTTTCTCATGGCCTCTTTTTATCTCTTTTACCCAAGATGAGGTGTTTTCCATCCCTTCAACAATCTTAATAGCTTCATCAAGAGCAGGATTTTTTGATAAAAGTTTCTCTTGAACTCGAGCACTATTTGTGCATCGCACTAATTGGTCCCTGACTAAAGAATCAGACAACTCTTCAAACTCACACGTACGTGCTAATGTTTTAAGAGATGCTACATAACTTTTGTCCCGTTCAGTAGAACCCTGTGTCCTTGTAAAAAACCTATGTCCTTCTAAGACAATATTTAAGCGAGGACCAAAGTATGTTTTTGAAGCATCATCATTGACATTTCATATACATCACAAGGCTCACCCTCACCACTTCCAATTGTGAGTAAATCCATACTGTCATATATGTTACGTCCCTCTACACCCAAATTATGTAAAAGAATAGCCTGTTTTCTGAGTGCAGAATATTTTTCTCCACCAATAGCCAAGATGTAAGAGTCAAATAGATTTCTCCATCGCTTCCAAGGTAATATTGGATCTCCTTTTTCAGAAAGGAAAGGAGGAGGTTGAGACATTGACGTGGAGGAAGCCATAATAAAGAAACTGTTGAATGGTGAGGTAAAATAAGTCACAGTAGTCAGGAATGAAGAAGAAAAAAAAATATGATGCGCAGTCCAAAACTAAAAATAAATAAATAAATAACACGTGTGTAGTGATGATCCAAGTTGTATCAATGCAATGTCTTTGTGGTAATCCTGGTAAAACAGTCTTTGTTAAACTTTACAATAAATCCTAAGAAAAAGAAAATCGAAAATAGAAAATATCATAAATTAATCAGAAGAAGTGCTGACTATAACCAAACTCGGAAGAGAAGACTGACACGATCCAAAGTTAACCGCCGATCTGTAACGGTGAAGCGATGACAGCTCTAAATGCGCCGAAGATCGTGTTTACGAGTGCACAGTCTTTTCCTTCAGGAATCAAGTAAACACAAGATGGCGCCTACGTTCAGGCGCGGGGTCACGTTAGGTTCAATTTGAGCGTGTTGACATTGGCGAGTTTCGTCACCCTTCGCATTCAGGGAAGCATTCTTTAAAACCCACGAACGAGCGCAGAGAATGTCCCAGGCTCTCGAGGTATGGAACCCACCTCAGAGTTGAAAAATGCAGGGGCGGTTGCTGGCACTACGAAACACGCAAAGTATGTGAAATGAGAATAAAGTACCTTAATTGTTGAACAGGACGTTAAGGCTGTAAGGTTGAATTCTCAATCGGTCCAGAAATTTCGATTCCTTTTGTATTTCCGTAGATGAAAAATGAATAAAATCAGGATAAGTCCAATTTTAAAATGTTAGGGGAATTGATGCTGCTATCCACTTGTCCCCAATCAAGTTAAGTCGTCCTCGTCGCCATTGTTAAAAAGAAGGATACTCAATTTGTGCAATTTAAGTATCTTTAATGAGACACAGCATCAACGTCCAGTCAGTTTCCAGGCTAACACGAACTGCCCTGACTGAAGCTCACATTCTAGATGACATCATATAGTTCCTTAAAGACAGACATCAGATTATAACAGATTGCATCTTGATTTTGTTTTACTCCCAACAAGGAAGACTGTGAGAAGCATATAACACAAGTACAATCAAGATTAATACAGGACCAATGACATTGTAAACCCAAAAAGAGTGAACTTGTAGGGCCTGTCCATTGACCCTAAAGGTTTCAGCATTTGTAGAGTGGCCGTCTCCTGCAAATATGCAGAGGATTCAATATTTTCTTAGATTGGCAAATTTCTACCCACTATTTATTTCTTCATTTGCTCAACTAACTAGTGACATGTCACAGATTCTGAAGAAAGAACAACTCAGATAAGGTGTTTCTTGGGATTAAAGAAATGAGCAAGCCTTTTGCAAACTGAAGTAACCCCTCTTTTGCGCTCAAATTCTGTGTCACTCAGACCTAACTACAATATTTATTGTGGGAACTGATGCCTCAGACTGAGTAGTTCGAGATGCACTCTTACAAGAACAGGAAGATAACTATTTAGAACAGCCAAATTTCTTCTTATCTCACATTTTGACAGATTGCAAAAGACACTATTCAATCATAGAACGAGAATTATTAGCCATGAAACTTGCCTGCACCAAATGAAGACACTATTTGATGGGTGCCCAAAAACCCTTTGAAATCAGATATGACCATTGCAATCTACATTGACTTCAGAATTGCCATTGTAATAATAGTCATCCCACTTCTTTAGTCACTATGATTTCAAGATTGCTTAAATTCTAGGCACCAAAAACAACTTGTGGTATGCATTATTCTGAAGATATCCAGATTACCCTTTGAACCTCGAGCAAAGTTTGATTCAACCTCAGCAAAACACTGGGTTAGTTCAATCCTTCATCAAGAGAGTTAGAACTAGATCGTCATAAGCTGAGGTTAAAGAAATCAAGGATTTATCTCTAATCAAGACTGTCTTTTAAGGATCAAGCCCTATTTAAAACATCTAAAAGATTAAGGGTTGAAGTTCTTCAGATATGCTATGACTCCATTACTGCAGGCCATATAGGTTTCAAGTCTACATTGAGCCTTTTTTCATGTCCTTAATTATGGATAGATGTGGAACAGTATGTGACTACTTGCCCAGTTTGTGCCCAGAGCAAACCACTACATCTTAAACCTTTTGTGTAACTTTTACCATAGTCTACTCCTTCTGAACTATGGAGTACCATTGTCACTGATTTTATTGTAAGTCTTCCACCTCCTGATAGTTATAGTGTGACAATTTTGACTGTGGATTTCTTCTCCAATATTGCCCATTTTTCACCATGGAAACAAATACCATCAGCTAAGACCATGTCTCAAGTCTTTTCACAACATATTTTTCGCCTTCATGTATTGCCATGAGTGATAATCTCCGATTCTGGATCTCAATTTGTTTCTCATTTTTGGAACGCATTCTGCAATATTCTATGGATTAAAGTTCTGTTCTCCTCTGGTCTAATGGTCAGACCAAACATGTTAATTAAAGTCTGGAGCAGTTTAAAATTGTTTTTGTAATTCCACTCAGGATGATTAGGGCTCTTTTCTTCCCCAACCTGAATTTTCCTACAATAATTGAATTTACAGTGCAATGCAGACTTCCCTATTTTCTACCAACAAGGTTTTTTACAATGTATTCTTTTCTAGTGGTCTTTAGATTTGTGGAAGATTTACAATCCTTAAGAAATGAGATCTTGGAAAAGCTACAGAAAGCTAAAACTAGGGTGCAGCAAAGTGCTAATGTCCATAAAACCCTTCCCTTAAATACCCGCTGGGGAGCAAGGCTTGGCTATCATTAGGGTTGGGCACAACATGCGTAATTCGGTGTACTGAATCCCGCAGAATTACCCAGAAATTCTGCAAGGTTATGTGGAATTATGCAAGAAGAGCAATTCTGCATTTAGTGCTATTGCTTGGTGCAAAAATGCCCCCTGGCATCCAAAATGGTTGTAAGGATGCATTTTGCCCTATGAAACCGCGCTAAATGCAGCAGAACAGAACTGGAGAGCGTCCACTGGTGCTCGCTAAATGTGTTCTCGTAGCAGGATTTTTCCCCCCCAGATTACTTATAATTCTGGGAGGAGACACAATCATATTATTATCGGTAATTCCACATCAGAGAGTAACACAGAGTTACTGAAATGGTGCCAATTATTCTGGCGTACTCGAAATTCCCCACAGCCATAGCTTTACCGAGAATCCTTCCATCTCATTTGACATAAAATACATTTAAACCTCAATTCTGTGGCCCCTTCAATATTATTCAAAGAATGCATCCAGTAAGCTTCAAGCTTCGTCTTCCTGTAAGGTGAAAAAAGTATCCAGTTTTTGAAACATCTATTTTTAAACATTCTCATCTTGAACCCAATCAGCGTATGGCATCTATGCCACCTCCAATCTTGGTATATGATTCTTTTGAATATGAGGTTCAGAACATCTGCAGTTCATTAATTTAATGAGGGAAGTGCAGTTCTTGATATTGATTCATCAGTTTTTCAGTCCACACCCAGACAAACCGTGAGCTTCTAAATGGAGATATGCTGTAATTCCTGCCCCCAACAGATGTTATGCCATGTTTTCATATGCATTAGAGGTCCTATGGTTACCGCTGTACTCCTCTGTGGTACCAGAGCGTCACGCAGTACTGTTCTTCATATGTTACATACCCCACTTCTCACTTGCAGGTCCTCCTGTGGTAGCTGGACGTCTAATATTATTGTTAATATTATTATTATTATGATTATTATTTCTTCTTCATCTTTTTCTTCTTCTTCTTGTTCTGTCCTTCTTCTTCTTCTTCTGCTCTTCTTCTTCTCAGCATTCTTTACAGGAAGTGATGTGGAGTCTTTTTCTATGCACCCATCCAAGATGGTGTTTTCTGTCATTCCTTCCAGTAGCTCCTAATCCAATTGTCAGTGGAGAGAAATGTTTGCTTTCTAGATGGAGAGTTATTAAGCAGCTGTAGCATGAAGGGAGATGCCTCTGAATGCTGTAATAGTTCTTTGGTCATGTTCCCCGCTCCTTCTTCTCCAGTCCTTCCTGCTTCCAACTATTCTGGTTTCCAGTGCAAATTTCTTCTTTACTCCTGAATTGCTGCTCTCCAGTTTCCCGATTGTCCATCTCCTTTCCATCAACTTATGCTCCATTGTCTTCAGAAGGTTTTTTCTGCCATTAGCTTTTTCATTTTAGGCAAATTGTTCAGTTGTTCAGTAAGATTGTTTTCCGTGGATGCTACTGTTGATACTAGAAAGGGTTTCCCATATCTCACTCAAACCTGGTGGAAGAAGGAGGATTCAAGAATCATGCACCCAGCCCTTGATATTTAATCGTTAAAAGCAGCAGCAAAAAAGGCCTGGAGTCCCACACTTAGAATTCTCTCTAAACTGGTTACCAGTTCACCTAGTGCCAGTGTGAAATGCGGTCTTAAGCAGAGAGCTTTCAGCTTCCTGAGCTACCTAATAATGAAAGTAATAACTTGCTTTTTTTATCTAGCCCTAAATGCTTTATTTCTAGGTCCCAGATTATGAGAGTTGCAGTACTCCGGGCTTATTTACTTCACCCAGTAAAAAAACGACTCCCCCGGTGTGAGCTATTTACTGGATTTAGTAAATACCTCTGATTCTGAGTCTTTCCTGGGAAAATGGTGAATTAAATGTGAAAATAGGAGAACAGCTGACCCGTTTTCACACGCTTCTGTGTTATCCCCATATTTTCTCCCATTAGGTTTTGGCAAGTTTTACCTGCCAAAGTTTATCTGGGGAAATTCTGGGGGGAGCAGGAAGGGTGGACATTGCTCAAAGCTCATACTTTCCAGTCACTGTGTCAAACACCTGTTTGCTCAGGGACCTGAATTAATCCACAAAATCAGAATATGTGCTGTAGATACATTGCTGCTATCTGCCAATATATAGTATTATTTCAACCCACAATGGAAATTTGGAAAGCTGCGTCTGCCTTGGATGGAATAAAATTCAGGTCCTCGAGATCACAACATTTTTTCACGGGAAGGTACTCGGCTCACTAAGTTATCCTCTGGGTTAATATGTTTAATTTTTCTGCCCTTGCAAATTCAATAACTAGGAGGCTCAGAACTCTGCATTACCATGTGGCCTTCAATAGCAAGATAGGTAACACAGTCATAGACACAAGATATTTCTCTAAGTGTGTTGGTAGGTCACCCAGTCGCCCCCTAGGGTGCCAGGCAGACTGTTGAATTTTTTTTTAATGTCGAGAAGCACCCCCAGCTTCTAATTCATAGATCTCTGCATGGGGATTGAGCTTGCGGAGATCCCCAAGCGGGCTTCCACTAGGTAGAGGTACCACTAGAGAGGAAACATTGTTGTCTTTTCAGCAGTACCTCCCCCAAGATGGTCAGTATTCAGGGGCAGAGTTATGTCTAATAAAGCACGGGCACAGTCTGCTTTCCCTTTGTTTACCGTGAAGTCAGCATGCTGTTCATGATGTGCATCACAGTAACCAACAAAATAAAATTAAAAAAGATTCCAACCTAAAGGGAAGCTTTTCTCACGTTTCCTGGCCTGTTTTCTTAACAAGAAAATAAGTCTGCTGTTAAAAAAAGTATTTTCTTTAACAGTGTGTCGGCTGACAAACCATTCATGTCAGCCGCACTACATGGGTAGTGTAGCTGATATTAATGACTCGTCAAATGCCCTGGAGTCGTTAATGTTTACAGAATTAGAAAACCTGTTACAAACCTATTTTCAATAATGATGTGTGAGCTGTTCCATACCATATGATAAAAGGTGGCGTCATTCCTATTGCATTTAGGGCACATACCTGGCCTCATGTTATCAATCCTGTGTGGAATGCTTGGGGTCATATATGTTATTTATAGAATGTCAAACCAAGGAAATTTAAATTTTGCATAACTAGATGTATGTTCACCCAGTTTGCATGGCTTATTCCAATCGTGGGATTAGCTATTTTCTACAATACTTATCACAGAAGAACTTAGCTGCAAACTGTGAATTTTATGTGTCTTCTCTCATATTTCTATAAAATTATGTGGTCTATTTCTAACCTATAGTTGTATCCACCAACACCAATGCTTTAGATATTCTATTTACTGCTGAGAAAGCCAATGTACCATCACTACTATATTATCGAATGGTCCTATTTGCAACACCCAACAATTGCTCTACATCCTCTAATGTTAAATACCTACCAAAAAAGACAAGATAGCTCATTGAGTTCATACCTCCTGCATTTAAGACATATCATTGGATGCCTTCTGAAATGCTCCAATCACCCATAATGCAATACGTACAGAAGAGGGCTTATACATACAGAGAAATTTAAAATAACGTCGCCCCTTGTACCTTACAAATAGAATAATATAGGGCCTAGTTCTGTCAAACATGTCCTGAGAACATAGGATGCTCTGCAACTTAAGGGCCCAAAAGATATTCTTTGGGACCTGGAATAGTAGAGCATCCTATGTGCTCATGACATTTGACAGAACCTGGCCCCATAATATCAAGTGGTCTATTTAGGCCTCCCACCACTGCAAACCATGCCATTCAATACTAACTGAGATGCTAAATAATAGTCTCTGTCTTAGAAAGCTATAGCCTATCCTCCTACTCATCCCCTTCAAATTGTCTAGGCTTACTCTATTCCTTTTCCTACCCCATACATGCATACGAAGCCATTCATCCCATCTTTGACATACATCCATTTTAGTACACGTCCATCCCTGAAATACGTAATGTCACCTAGGGATTACAATCACATTGAACAAGGCTACTCAGCTAAACTGTGTGTGTAGTTCCAATGTTAGGGAACATGTAGACCTGGTAATGCATCAAAATGCTACATCTCCCCAGGTGAGGCATAACGAGGAGAAATATCTTGTCTATTTGTAATATACCATGTGGATTTGTTAAGCACGCGTTCATCACATATGTTATTTTGTGGCTCAATAACATGTATGTATGTTTGGTACGTGTGCGCATGCATGCATGAATGTATGTGTATTTGATAGTGAGTGTTATGAATGTGTGTGTGTGTGTGTGAATGCATGGGTGTGAGTGAGTGTGTGTGTGTGTGTGTGCGTGCGTGGCCCCCTCACCCGTCTCTGGTAAAATTACCAGCTGCCACAGACTAGACTACTAACTCTGTGTTCACCATTGGAACATTACCTCTCGACGGGATGATATTACTCAGAAGTAAAACTCTTGCAAAGGGTGTGGAGTGAGCCATTCAAAGCATGGTATCCTTTCACAGTTTGTGAACGTCCACAAGCGCATACGTTTTTGGCATTCACAAACGGCCCTCTTGCAAGTAATCAGAAATGTACCCCTGCCAATAGCTGGTATACACAGAATCCAAATTAAGTCGGGTTGTAGGTCTAGAGGTCCTGCCAGAAGAATATATTTTTTTCTCCACTAAAAAAGGAAAAAAACAAACACGATATAATTAGAAGGGGCACAATTGTATCCTGTGAACATTTATATATACATCGTTCAAACAGCAGGGCATCCGGAAAAAAATGAAGTTTAGTAAATTCCTAATGACTCCAGTCTATTAACAATTATTATGGTGAGCAGCAGCACACAATTCTACATGGGCACATAACAACGAAGGCAGAAATCCCATCTTTCTAAAATACCCAGACATTTTACAGCAGTAGGAGACAGAAAATACAAAGAGAAGCAAACAGATTATGAAGAAACACCTACATAAGGTAAGAGAGGAGGAAGGACAGGTGAGAGATAACAAGGAGTGACAGAGAGAGGTGATGCAGAAAAAGGTGGGATAGAGATGTGGGAAACAGGTGAGAGTAATAAGATAGTGTTAGATGAGAAATGTAGGTGAGAGAACAGGGCAGCCATGCCAGTTTGATAAATAGACAGATTGGTAAGACACAAATCGCTGTTAGAGAAGAGAGGTGAAAAGTGGATAGATTTTAAAGATTCAGCAGCAATGGGAAGGAGGCAGCTGAGAAAGAGGAAGAGAGACAGGTAAAAGAGTCAACTTAAATAGAAAAATGATGGAAGAAAGAGTACAACATGGAGAAAGGGAAGGGATACAAATGGCAGCAAAGAGAAGGAGATGGCAAGGGAGGGAGAATATGAGAGATGAAGCAAGAGAGAGGACAATGACAGAACAGGACACAAAGGATGTGAAGGCAAAGCAGTGCAGAGAAATATGTAGTATAGACATTTGACAAGGGAGAGAAAGTTGATTTGAAATGCGAGAAGAGGAGAGATACAAGAGGGAGACATGGTCAAGGAAAGCAGTAACATTCTCTCGCTAATAAATTTGCATAGTATGGCACAGTAGGATGGTTTATGGCAATCTAGTGTGTCTATTGAGAGGAGAACAATGATGATGAATTGAATGCCAGAGCATTCAGCAGTTGAGCCTGGACATTTAAGGTTGCATTTCCATTTGACCACCTCTGGCATATGATGGTTGTAAATGGACCGGTAATGTCTATGACTATGTGATATCTTGACTCCATCCTTCTTTAAATATGGGTGTTATCAAAAATAGACACAGCATTTATTTCATGGTTGTTAATTTCAGTGACTTCACTTCCTAGGATTAAAGCAGATCAAATGTCAAATGGTGCCCCTTCCTGTGATGTGTGTTGTGACTTCCGCTGCCCCTGGAATTTCTGTGAATTGACATCCATGGGTACAACCTTCCTTATTGGTCCCAAAACCTTAATAGAGCCCCACACGCTTACCTAAAACAGACCGAACATGTGCTCCAGTGTAAGATTCCTTTTTGCATAAAAAACATATAGAGCATATGCCTAATATTTCTCTCTGGAGGAACGGTTAATTTCATACAGACAGGCAATGGAAGACTCAACAAACAAGACACTAATATTTGTGGCAGAGGCAAACACAAATGGATTGAACTTGTAATTTCAGCGATAGTTAGAACTCTTCTGGTACTCCTCTGATATGCTGGCCATCCCATAGAAGGCACATGGGACTAGAGTTCCTTGTCTTTAAGTTAGAGGAATCCCCAGTCCAATTAACTTAAACATAACTTAGGAAAAAAGGCAAAGGACAAACTAAAGTTTATTTCAAGAATACATTAAGCAAATTCATATGCAAATAAAAGTGACATAAATGCAGACAACGAAGTGCTCAAATTGTGAATATATTTACAACACATAAAACAGAAGGCGCTTTACAAGTCCCAATTGTTTTATAAATCATTCAAAGCAGAAAAAGTTAGGACGGTTCCAGAGAATTCACAGTCCCTTTATATTAATTGTGAATGTCTACCAAATGGGATGGTTTGTTGACCTTTTAATTCTGTTTCATTCAAAGGGTCTCTTTAGGACAAAGTGATCCGACTACCTACCTGCACATGTAGGGGACAGAAACAATCTAATTTCCCCAGCTTACTATTACTCTCAAGTTACTCACCACTTAACTAACCGTTGTAGTTTACTTACCGCTAGTGGGAGAATTCTCTTCTCCTTGCTTCGTCATTGTCCATATTCTGCAGCCAGAGAGGGAAGACATAGCACACACTGCCAAGTTAACTTCCCTCCTATCACACTGTACACTGTACTGTTAACCGCTTGGACACCATCTTTGGGATGTAAACTTTACTTACTACGAGTGGGAGAATTCTCCGCCCCATGCTACGTCATCATTCATATTCTGCAGCCAGAGAGGGAAAACTCAGCAGACACTGCCAAGCTAACTTCCCTCCTATCATCCCTTAAACTGTACCGCTAACTGCTAAGATGCCATCTTAGGGAGGTAAATGCTGCAACCAATCACATTCAAAACCAACCATCTGATGCGTATCACACAACAACCTATTATTTCAACCAATATTAGATCCAAATCATCAGTAAAATATCTTTGGACTCCAAAAGACACTCAATGATCTATACTTAGGGCCGCATTATTAGTATGGTGCTCCGAGGACCGCCATACTCACAGTGGCAGTCTGACCACCACCAACTATCTGTCATATAGCGAGTGTGGCAGTGGGACTGCCATAAGACTGCCACCTCTGCCGGGATCAAGGATCCCGCTGCAGCAGCGGTCGACAAAGGGCCTGAATATGCTGGCGGTGCCAAAGTCAGCACTGCAGCGCATATTAGGACCTGCATATACACCGACCTTTTCATGGCGGGGACCCTGCCATTAAAAGGGTGGTGGACATGCAGGTAGGGGGGCCCTAACATGTTGTGCCCCCTGGAATTGCACAGTCATTCCTGCACGATTTGCCTTTCACAGCATGGTGCATGCCACACCGTGCAGGAACGTGCTGCAGGCACTCTCAAGGCAGCTAAATGCTGTTGAGGCTCACCTATGGGCCTAACACATCTGCTGCCATGAGACCACTACTGCACCGCCTGTCTGATTAAAGTCATGATACGGCAAGCAATCTCACCATGGGCTCGGCAGTCTACCTGGGACTACTGAGGTAGTGGTCCCTTTGGAAGACCGCCAAACTCGTAATAAGACCCTAAATCTTGTTGTGCTCAAGGACATCTGCGTGCCCAAACTACTGTGTTCCTCTCTTCCTGTAGCTACAGGAAGTATACTACCACGAAGCAAAAAATACAGGATTGGTGCCATTAATCTCTCATCTTACATTAACTTCCATCCCATATCATAGTAGAGGACAGCTTCCCCAATTCTGTTACATCACATTGAGCAGGGATTGTCAAGGATTGACATATAAAAGCATCTCACTGATGAGAAATGATGAGATAGTGGCAGAAAGCTTATTTAAATAATATGATGCAATAACAAGCAAAGAGAGAATTGTAGTGTAGTTCCTATATTCCCAATAGGCTCTGTGCATTGGAATAATATACATTATAGATTTGACATAGGACTGAGGTCAGTATGTCTCTATCGAGTATACTAAACTTAATTGTGTGTGTGCCAGCTAACTCGGAGGTCACTAGAAACTTTCTCGAATAAACAAGAAGGGATTAGTTTCTGACAACCGCATAAACATGACAACTTTGTTTCCCTTAGAATCGAAACATATCTTCAGAGTCTTGGAAACAATAGATAACTAGTTCACTCAGCCAATCGTGCATGCTTCATTTCTACAGAGTTGCATAGAAATAGAGAGACGGACCTTTCAATAAAAGGGGTTTATTGAACAGTCTTATTTCTCATGCAAGAGATATGAACTGCTACAATCGTTAGACAGATTGCAAAGTATAATGCGTACAGCGAGAACAGTGATAGAAAATAATACTGTATTAGCATTGTCTGTTGCTATGACATGTACAAATAAATACATAAATAACACAGGCTGAAATACGCAACTGGTGCATCTAAAATACGCCTACCCCAATGTACCTAACCTAGGTTTTGTACCAGGGAAGAAGTAGGTGTTTGTCTTTTAGCATAGGTTTAGTTCTGCCAAGAATTGCCAAAGATTTCTCTAGATTCTAATCAGCTCCATACCTTAGAATGAGAGAAGTTGGTATCTCTTTCACGGGACTTGATTTCCCAACACCTTGCAAAGGGGAGTCAGAAACACTTGAGCTGGATTCTCGCAGGAGGATGTCAGCTTCTGGTCAGTGCGTCAGCTGGAGAGTTGGCTTCCTTCGGCACTTGCTATAGCGAGCTGCGTTGTGCAAGTAGGTAGTCGAACTGCACCAAACCACTCCGTGCGTTGCTATAGCAAGTGAAGGTATATTTATACCTTGAAGGTGTTAAGGAATGCCAGTATTGACGTAAAAGTCGGGCATATGAATGTCATGGATGAACCCCTAAGGAATAGTTGTTCATGCATAATAATGAGTTTCTTGGATACATCAATATCCAGGCAAGGGGAAGTTTCTACAGCTTAAGAGTCTGGTTTTCCAAGAAATCGTTGTGACGTAGATGAACCGTTGGAAGTAGCCATGCCTGTATTTGGGTAGCATGGGCTATGCCTTAATAAGGACTGGATTTCTATGCCTATATAAGGACAATGTGAATTGTACCTATATAAGGGCATGAATCGGGAAATTCATTAGGAATCTAAAATCGAACACAACAGAATGTTCAAAATCAGGAAAACCTAAAATTGTTCTTAAATTAACTGGAATGCAAGATGGAATGGTTATGTGTCTGGCACAAATTACACTTTTTAAAAAACATCACAATTCCATGACAAAGGGCCTAGTTAGAAACCTGGTGTTTGTATGGCAAGGCCGTCAAGCCGGAAGCATTCCGACTACTTTATTTTGACATGAACACAGTGGTGACAGTTTTTAAGTGGCAGTGCTACAGCGGGGAATTGCTGGACTCATGGGAAGAGCCTGTAGAATATCCCGCAGCCGTGGGAGCACCTCCAGAACATCAGTGCATTGTGTGCTAAGCACCATGTCGTGCATGTAACACAGTTCACGCATGACCGTTCAACAGAAGGGTGGCTCTACATGTGTCCCCAGGCACATTTCTTTTCAGGCTCTGGTGCCCGGGGCCCTGTTTGGGGCCCCTTCCTACCCTTTCTGGCAACCTTTTCATGGCAAAAGGTTGTCTGAAAAAGAAATCGTAATCACAGCGGTGGTGCCTGCCTCTGCACCGTCGCCATTCCCTATCACCGTCCCGACTGCTACACCGTCGGGATCCAAGATCCAGGTTGTGGCTACGGTGTGTTGTGTCGGGATGTTGTGGGCGCAACTACCTGAATCAAAATACAGTAGTTTGACCAATGGACTGGTGGAGTTCCGCCAACTGTTATCGTAATCACGCCCTAAGTCATCAACGCAACTTTAAATACTGTATGAATTACACACCATGCAGGTTTTAACCAGCTATTTTAGATTACAATCATCATCGGAAATATTTATTTTTCACCTCTGATCACAAGGTTAGGCATGCAATATTACTAGTCAGGCTAGGAGTGCTACCATTTAATGTCTATAAAAGCCGCTGGAATAACACCATTAGTCTGTGTAATTTGTGACACTGAGGCATCGAAGATCTAATGTATGCACTTGATACTTGACTGACAGTTTCTACATCATGTTGTCAATATCTAACCCTGATGTATTTAAATTCAATTTAACAAGAGCTGATTAAATGATCAATCTTATAATGCTTCCAACAAATGAATATGTATGTTACATTGCAATAACATTTTTGAAAACTTTTTTTTTTACTTGTTTTAATATCGAGGATATGTACATTATCGACTTTATGGCATGACTTCTGTAATATTGTCATATTTTTGATCCCGGTAGGGGTCTAAATCAGTAAAGCGTTTATTTCATTAATTTCATGTGCAAGATCTAGTATATGTAATGTTCTTTAATTTAAACACATAGGGGCTGATTACTATAGCAAGCGGATCACCACCGCCCGTATGGTGGTGGAGATCTGCCCGCAAAAAGCCACCGCCCACAACCAATTTCCCCACCATATTACTATGGGGGTGGGGCCATGGCGGATGAGAAGACCGTCCGCCTGTTTTCCGCTGGTAGGCAATCCGACCGATTACTTACCGGGCGGAAAAGCACAGCAGTATGGTGGCGGTGCCTTGCAGGCACTGCCATCAGTTTTACTATAATGGCGGAGATGTGCCTTTCCATGGCGGAGACTCCGCCATGGAAAGGCATGTGGTTTTTCATTTGGGGGCCTATTGCGGGCCCCCAGGTAGTTGGGGGAGTGGGGAGTACCTATGGTACCCCCGGCATTTGCATGCACAAGGTGGCAGGCACCGCATCGTGCCTGCCACATTGTGCATGAAAATGTACAACATGCATTTCTGACATTGCGTAGGGTGTTTCTGAAAGCATCACCCGCGGCAATGTCAGGAATACGGGATGCACCCGCCAGTATGGCGGGAGCATCCTAATGCCTAATGCGGGACTGCCGCACACATAGCGGGAGGTCTCATTTCCCAGGGCTAGCCATGCTAATCAGGCCCATAGTGTTCCAATTTACATGGTTACTAAGACTAAGGTATGGTATTGTATTTTTTGGGGGTTTTGACTCCACCATGAATTTGATGCAAGCTTATAAGTAGTTACAACTTTTCATCCTATCTTTTAACCTTTTGATCACTAGAGGCATGTTTCTATATTGGGAAAGCTGTCCTTTATGGATAACACGTATTGACCTTAGTCCGGTCTGCATAGGGTTCTCCTTGTTAACAACATACTGGCCATGCTATAACCACTAATCACATAAGGGCTCTCTGTGACACACGTAACCCAGGAAGTACAGGTACAAGCAGAGAGAGCAAATGATCTCCTACACTACCAAATACTGTCACTAAGGGCCCCATTACGATGGCAGTGGGACCACCACCTTCAGGCCGTTGGAGAGAGACCCATCGCCATCGGACCCTGCAGGACCGCCTGCCACATTACGATGGCAGGCGGATGGAGTGTGGGTGGAGAGAATGACCGCCATGCATCCATCGTGCTCAAGGAGCCTGTTGGTCCATCGGAGGGACTGCAAATCAGTACAACAGTGGCGGTGCCTGCTCAGGTACGGCCTTAGGAATTACAATGTCCATTTCTGCTGGCCGTTTCATGACGGTTAACCTGACATGAAAAGGCAGGCGGAAGGTGGCTTGGGGGCCCGCAGCGGGCCCCCCTCCCCCTGGCCTCTGATATGGACCGTGGGGGGCACTACAGAGCCCCCCTACATATCTTTGCACCATGTGGTAGACACCGCATGGTGCCTGCCACACAGTGCATGCATATGTCAGATGTGTATGTTTTGTTCTGCGGAGTGTGTTGAAGGCGGTCGCATTGTAATGCAGACAGCAGGACCGCTAAATACTAGTCGGGCAGTCCTGCTTCTGCGACAGTGCTGGTCGAACTTACATCTGACCAGCATCATAATGAGGCCCTAGGATAAGTGGTTTATGAGCATTACCGTTACTGTGGTTGAATGCCAAATTTAAGGAGCACATACAAATCTAATTCTAGACCCAGAATCTACCAGTTATCATCTGAAGGCTTCTATCGCAGTTCAGGGCCAAGAACATCTAGGATCCTTATAGCCAAACTACTAGGAGACGAGAAAGCTGGGATTATGAAAAAACTGTGGTTACCCTAGCTGACCTCACTGTGACCAGGCAGGACCCATGCAGGTAATAGCGGTGGGATCGAGGATTTGACATACAGCATTAACCGGGCCCCGCCTGACGGTGCCGCAGCATACCCTGAACTGTTAGGGAAGGTGAACCACAGAGTAGTGAGAGTTCCTAGGATACACTAGCAACCAACAACAGCCATGTGTGCCCATCCAAGAATCCAAACCAGCCTTCACCCTGATCTATCCAACTTCCACTTCCTGGTCTTAAGATCCCTGGAAGAAATTATTAGGCCACAATACCTACAATAACATGAAGAGCATGAGGGAAGGGAAGGGAAGGCAAACACTGAGCCACCAAAGATTCCACTGGAAAATCTGCTTCTCAGAGACCAAGAGAAGCCTAAGATTGTTTTCTGCTAGTCTTGTACCTGCATAGGTAGCAGTTGTAATGCCTGCATTCTCTGTTCATGGATGGAGACTAGTAAACACTTTCTCCTATATATATGGTTTTAACCAGTTTCTAGGCAACAAAGAAATAATAGTTTTGATAGCTGCTACCCTAAAGCTCTACTTCAGATGTGCTGGGTTCCAAGAAGAGCAGTAAAAGGGGCATGGAGGTGTCGCCGCCTGCAGCTTTCCACTGCCATCTGTGTAGTGAGCTTGGAAGTGAGCCACGGACTGCGCAGGGGCATCCATATCAGGGAGGCTGTGAGTGGGGGAAGGGTTCCCCACACGATTTGTTTTTACATGTAGATAACTAATTTGCTTTAAAGGACGATATTCGAAATATATTGCTTAAAGCCATATGATTAAAGGAGTCAGTGAAGGAGTGCAGGCCAGGTGGTTCTTGTCTTCTACGAGTCTCGTAATGAAGCTCTGTGGTTTGTGAGCTATAGGCCTACAATATACACAACAAGAAACTACTTACTGACTGGATGCTCACCTACAGCCCCACGGTCACATGTGGTAGCATCAGTAGTCTGGATATAATGGATCTTAAATCTGTGAAGTTTGCATTGACAGCCCCATGGTCACATGTGGTAGCATCACTAGTCTGGATATAATGGATCTTAAATCTGTGAAGTTTGCATTGACAGCATGTCATCAACAAATATATGCACCCCAACTAAACTTCTCTCTTCGAGGAATTATTAGAACTGAGTTTAGAGATTCTTAAATTGTACTTAGAGAAGTTTCCTGATTGAAAAACCACAACCTAAGAAGAGGCCAATGCTCATCGCAAAACGTACATTGTCAAAATTGTAGACAAACTTACTATTGTGGAAATGGGCACAGCCAAAGGGAATTTCTAACATAAGCACTGGTTCTACAAAATGCTGATGGGATTGAAGAAAGTGGTAGAAGAAAGGAAAGAAAGTGGCAACAAGACCCGGCAGACGAAAGCCTCATAGCCTAAAAAAAGTCAAAGGAAGGTCTATAAAACTGAAATCCTTGTGAGGGGGAGCAATGAGCCTCCCATTTTGTTTAACATCTGCGCAAGAACTCTGCATGGCGTGCTGCTGTGATTGAAGGATACATTTCTTAACTATGCAGGCAACACTCAAAATGTGTTCACTCTTTCCAAATTCAATGATGATTTTATCAGCAAAGTAGCTGATGTTTTGGGGTTGATACAAATCTGGGTGGATCTGCATTATCTGAGCTAAAATGAGACCAAGACGGAGCACCTTGTTGTTAACGAAAACTGCAGATGGAAAGATAAAGAATTAAGAGAACTTTTGACTTCCAGCTTTCGAGAGAGTGTCATAGCTATCAAGAATAAGGTGAAATCCTTCAGATAAATTGTGACAGCAAGATGTCCGTTGTGTCTGCTACATACCAACGCCTCAAATTCCTGAGACAAATTGAAACATTTCGTTGTAAACCATAGAACACCTTAGTAAGAGCGGTTGTTGGAGGAATACTTGATTATAGATAGTAACTATGTGGGTACCCCTTTGATGAATATTTGGAACCTTCCAGTTCTATGTAGGATGGCAGCCAAGACTGCCACAGAAACTATCCCAGACACGTATATATCCCATTATCAATCAATCAACCAATCATTATGAGAGGTATGCGCTGTTTGCCTATGTAAGAGAGGATTCAGTTTAAGTGTCTCACAGCTTGTAAGACATTATATCGGGGGGGTGGGGGGGTGATACTTAGGGCCTGTAATAATATTATAGCCAGTACATTACCAACCTGTATATTGTCAAGGTAAGTATATGGTCATCATTCTTATATTCACATCTACTTACCTAGACTAACCTGGCTAGGTAGTGGGTAGGTCAATATAGTGGATGCAATGCTTTATCCGGCGATACAACGTGATGTATCAGCTTATACCATCTGACATGATTGAATAAGACCGGGTATGTAACAAGTGATCCTGAGTATCTTAAAGAGAGTCTACGAACCGGAGAGGCAATTAGGATCTCAGGAGGATGTGTTCTTAGAGCCCAGTCGAGTCTGTAAATACAGGGCTAAGGGGGGAGATACCCCCAAAGAAGCTGCCCTGTATAATGACGTGCGAAAGATCTTCGCCCCTGTCCCAATGCATAGCTCTTCTGAAACATGTCAGAGCACACCTGTTCTCAAACACGGTGACACGGAGTATACCGTTCTTAGTTCAGATACTTCCTAACACTTTCTAGTAAGTACAATATATAAATAGCGAGTATTATTATAGTTGTAAGAAGACGAACCCAGCCCTTTACTCACAACAGTTTTCATGTAAAAGGGAAAACAGTTGGGAAACATATTTTGTTCAGGCAATTTGCCAAGAGAATGTGTTCCTGTCTTAGTTGTTAGCAGAAAGTAAAAAATATGCAAAGCCTGCCAGTGCCCTATAGAGGTAGCTACATGAAAACAGGGTTGAAACGAGATTAAATGATAGAATGTAGAACAGAAAACGGACACAGAGTACCAAAAATAGTATTAAAGGTCACCTATCTTTATATACTATGTGACAGCTGAGAAACGTTACCTATTCCACAATTCTATACGCCTTTAAAATGAAATCGTCACTTTTTGTGTATATTTTGAAATAAAAAAGATTGTCATTTGCACCCCAATCTACTTTACAAGCAGGATCTGAAGATTGGAGAATTAAATATCGTACTGCAGAACCTAAAGCAGATAATTATTTACATTTTCTCCCATTGCAACGGAAAGCAATCTATCAACTTGTTTGTGTGGGACTTAAATCCATATGTTAATGTGCTAGCAAATTACAGTGGATTTAGCTATGACAGAAAGACATAATGTGACTTCCTGAAGGTCAAGCTTAGTTCCTTTGCGTATAACTATACTTTGATCCTAAAGTGCCACATTATTAAAATTGCACCCCTGCCAAGCAATTTTGCACTGATGAAATCCATTTCCATTCCTCCCGGGCGGTGGTGGTTGCAGAATTAGGATGCTGCCGGCAGCACGACTGCTAGTAATAGTGCATCAATAGAGGTCTTTTGCCTGACCTGGGTGTTGCTACTGCTCTGGTATTAAGGATAATCATAACACCAACAGGTCGGTTCTGGCTCACTTAAGATGAGGCACAAAGGCGATTCAAATCTCGTGGAGGGAATCGAAATCCACATTGTCATAGCAAGTGAGCCACGGCATTGCGCGAGTGCATCCACATCACAGAGGTTTGGTGCAGTAAGAAGGGGACCCTACAAGATTTTTTTTTTTATATGGAACCAAATACTTTTTTATACAGGAAAAGTTTCGAAATGTGTTGCTTAAAGATATGCGATTAAATAATAATTCCCATGAGACTTTATAGATGCCTTCCACAGTACTACTACACAGGAGCATTTTATTTTCTCTGCAACTACAAACAAGCATTGGCATTGCCAATAGGTCTCGCTTTTGGGACCATATAAGTGTTTAGCCATGCAGCACACAAGCTGTAAGTTTACAGACTTCAGAAAGTAAACAGAGCAACAGGTCACATCTCGTATAACAGTGGTAGTTGTGCTGGACAATTGTTTAAGATTGTGTCCTTTAAACTTTGTACTTATACATTGATTTAAAAAAAATCATGCCATATCTCAGCCTGTTCTAAGGCTAACGTCATTTGTCTCAATGAGAGCATTGGTAGCCTCCAAAGTTGGCGCCTGACAAAGGCAGTGGTGCACTATATTTCTGTCCTTGTTGAAGATGAAGAAGTATAGGCCCACATGCATCAAGCATTTTTGTAGTCGCAAACGGTGCGATTCCTTAAAATCGGCCGTTTGCGAATGCAAAAGTGCTTTTTGGGATGCATGAAGCAATTTTAGAATTCGTAATATTTTTGCGAGTTCTAAAATTGCTGGTGCTTTTAAGAAGTCGCAGATGTGCGACTTCTTAAAAGCAATGCATCATTACTTTGACAAGTGGAAATTCGCAATTAGGGTTCCAAATTTACCGAGTGGTTGAACCACTCGGTAAATTTGGAAAAAGTGTTTAAAATGCTTAAAATGGTTTTTTTTTCAACATTCATGTTTCACACACACATGTCCTTAGGACATGTGTGTGTGAAACATGATGCGAAAAATACATTTCAGGGGTGCAGGGGGGGTCCTTTGGACCCCCCCCTGCACCCATGAAATTTTCTAAGTGCCACTCGCAATTCCCATTAACTCCTATGGGCCTTTTGGCCCGTAGGAATCAATGGGAATTGCGAAAATTAACTTAAGAATTCGGTATTCATTTAGGATTCGGTAAAAATTGCGATTTTTACCGAATCACAAATGAATACCGAAAATAATGATGCATAGCATTTTGCACTTCTTAATTTGCGATTCCTTATTTTTCGCAAATTAGGAAGTGCAAAATGTCACAATGATGCATGTGGGCCACTGTCTCTTCAAGCAGGCTGCCCCTTAAATTATTCTGGAGATATGTGAAGTAGAACAGACTAGTTAATATTAGACCATCCAATTTCCTGCTTAGCCCACACATGCCTTGGTTTGAAAGGACTGAGAGCTCCAATAGATCACAGAGGTTTCGAACAAATCAGTGGCCTTGAGTGTAAACACAGGTTTCAACAGCAGGTATTTTTCATGTGTATTACGTATCCAATGTGGTTTTAAAAAGGCAAACACATGATCAAAATAGTAAAACATGTAACTTTTACTTTGAGGCTGATAAGCATCCGGATGTGGAGATAGTGAAACACTTGTGATGCACTGAGAGATGAGCCAGCCTATATAACACTTATCCAGCACCAGTGGCCAGTGATGTTTCAAGTCGATATGAGCGAAAAGAATATTCATTTATCATGGCAAGTCTCCTGTGCACAATGCCCCTGCATCTTCAAGGGCGGTTCAGTAGTACAGAATACTCGACCTTAAGTGCAAGGCCCAGGTCCCTTGTCACATGCTTGTGGGTACGAAGTCCTACGGTCTCCAGGAAGTGGGAGTCCTGGATAGAGTGTGGGGGAGTAGACCTGCTTCCCACTGAGTCCTGTGATCTCAAAGGGGTGAGAGACCTGTGGTGTCACGGTGGTGGGAGACCTGGTACATAGTATGCAGTCTCAGGAGAAGAGTCCCCTGGAGATATTGGCTTCACTGGTGTCTCAAACGGGTGGGAGTCCTGGTTACGTATGTCTTTTTGCGAGGAGGGGGAGTGTTTTGACACAGGACTATGACTATGACTTTGTGCAAAAGTACACAACCATTACTCTTCTGTCGAGCACTCACTATGATGGCTTGAAGGACACAGCTCATGGCTGTGCGCCCATTCTTCCAGTGGCCTTGAAGCTGAGATAGTGTACTTGCATGTGGCCTTGATTTTGCGCTGTGAGCGCAGGTTTTACCGAGCAGACGAATGCTGCTAACAGGCCTGCAGTCTGGTGTGTATTAGCAGCTGTGCAGGGGGCGGCCGTGTGCACTGATGTATCAAGCTCTTTAACTGTTCCCTGTATTGATCTGTTATCTCCACACTGACAGGGCCACTCAGGCCTCTTGAGAAAGAAAGAGGAACTGAGATGAGCGAAGAGTGGCAGATAGGGGAGCAGATGGTGTCCTTGGGGTGCTTATGTCCATCTTAGCACCTACAATCCTGCGACATCCAAGAAGAGTTACACCGGCTCATCCCGCTACAGAACCGAGCTCTCCTTCACAGCAAGGGTGGGACAGCACCTCTAACCGTGTAAAAGAGATGCTGCAGCATTGTAGACAAATTATGATATTATTTTAACTGATGTGTACAATCCAGGGCCCTTTATGAAGCAAGAGAACACCTTCAAGCCACTCCACGCCAGCCCAAAAAAAGAGGTTTCATCAGAATACTTGGCTGGTAAGGCTCGGGTAAATGGAACTTTGGAGCAGTAGCGAGTCGAAGCACTTCACAAACAAACCCCATAGTGGTCATTCTTAGCTGGCACGCTGTTTTTAAGACATTTTGACACACATTGCACCTGCCCACCCTCCCGCTGTGGTTTTGAGTTACAGTCTGTTGACATGTGCACACACCATTAGCAAAACACATCAAAATGACGTTAATTGTGGCTCTACAGGTATGACAGTAGATATTTGACAGAGTTGCGCATTTTTCATTCCTTAAAAGCTGCTTTCATGAGTGCAATCTAATGTAATCTCTTGATGTTGACGTGGCTATCTGTTTTTCCCTCCTAATTTCTTCCTTGCTCTGTGCTCAGACTTGTATGTTAAGCAATCCACCCCCGGCTCCCATTTTGTGTTAGCAAGTGAGTGAATCCAGACTGCCCCCCTTCCCACCTTAGCAACAGGGATATTCTACATCAGAGAGTGAACAGAGATTGCTCTGAGACAGCTATAATCTGCTGTGAGCTGTCTAAACTGTGTTTTAGAGGGATTGTGTACTTGTTTTTGGCTAGAAGAGGGAGTAAGGTTTTATACTAACAGTATTGTTAGAGGGCAAAGTTTGTTAGGCCCTTGTAGAAGTCCAAAGTGTGGATTGAGCCTGACAATCTCCTAGGAGATTCTGAAGAGAGGATTAGCTTCCAACTCCTTGGCCAAAAAAACCTTGCCTGAAGTCGCTGGGACCTTACATAGTCTGCTATTGGATGGTACATTTGTGTTTCTACTGGATTAGGGCTGGTGTTCTCATTGGTTGGGTATTTGAGGATTCTGATTGGATTCCTGGCTCAGGGATTCAATTAAAGAAGGGACTAGGCCTAGGGTTAGGCTTTCTATTGAAGTAGGGATTATAGTTTCCTGTGTGATTGGTTGCTGGGACTAGGGTTGGGACTAGGGCTAGAGTTAGGCTTTCTATTAGAAGTAGGGATGAGGGTTTCCTCTGTGATTGGTTGCTGGACTAGGTGTGGGACTAGTACTAGGGTTAGGCTTTCTTTTGAAAGTAGGGATTAGGGTTACTTGTGTGATTGGTTGGTGGACTTGGTTTGGGAATTGGGCTAGATTAGGCTTTCTATTGGAAGTCAGGATTAGGGTTTCCAGTGAAATTGAATGCTTGAACTAGGGCTATGATTGGTTGTAAAGTCTTGGTCTCTTACTGGTTCTAGATATTAGGGTTAGTGTTGTGATTGGTTAGGGTTAGGTCTAGAGTTCCCATTGGCTCAAAGGGTCACCTGATAACTAGGGCTATAAAAGGTCAGGGTTTAGGGCGCCTCAGCCCGGGCTTCGAGGTTAAGAGTAGAGAGGACAAGGGTGAGCGCCTGTTTGAGCCTGTTCGAAACAGGTCAGGAGCAGGAACATACACTCATACCCACCCTACACCATCTACAAACAGAGTAACACACTCATACCAAATGTACTCCACTCATATTTACTAAAAACGAACCATATACACAATCCAATGTCTCAGCACACACTACTAAGCACACAAACCACACCTATATACCCTCCTCTCCCAGCTACCACACATTTCTCACCTGCGAACAGTACACAACTCTATCCTATACCACCAACCAATCCACTCATTGCTAACTAAGCATGGGCGTAAAATCCGTTCTGCTCGCGGATTTTGCGGATTTTCGGCAAATTCGCAATCCGCGAACTCTCGCGAACTTGCCGAAAATTCGTAAAATCCGTGCGAAGCGGATTTTTTGCTTGGTCGCACTTGCCAACTAGAATACTATACAATTTCGCGGGAGTAAACACTTGCGAACACGTAGATGCGGTGGGCAGCAACAATCTCGCAATTGCGAGATTGCAAAATTTGCAATTTCGCACAAGAAATCCACCAGCAGGCAGCATAAACCTTGAAAATTATGATTTTTATCAGAATAACTCCTCAGGTTGACATTTGCCTGCACTTTTTCTTTGCAAGGAGTCCATTTTTGGGGGGGGGGGGAGGAAGGAAGTGCCCCACAGTCTCCAACTTCCTGTTCCTGTCCAGCAGGCTCCTCCCAGTGCTTTCTTCATGTGCTGGTCACTTTGATTTGGATCTTGACCTGGAAGGATTACTTTTTGTGGATGCTGCTGGATATTTGGATTTTTGCAAAACTGAAAGCACTCAGCAGGTGCAAAAGTTCAATCTTATCATTAGTAACCATTCCCTGTAGTGCTTCCTGAGGGGCCCCTTCAGAGTTCATTTGCCTACTTGCAACTATTCTATGACCCTTCTCTGACCCTCACAGCAGGCTCAGAGAATAGCTACAAGTATACAACAAATGTCCTGTTAAAAAAATTACACTGCAACAGAAAGCAATTACAGACAAAACTGAAAGCACTCAGCAGGTGCAAAAGTTCAATCTTATCATTAGTAACCATTCCCTGTAGTGCTTCCTGAGGGGCCCCTTCAGAGTTCAGTTGCCTACTTGCAACTATAGGCCACAAAGGTCCTGTGAAAAAAATTGCACTGCAACAGAAAGCAAATTACAGATAAGGAAGCAGGTGCCAGCCAGACTGGAAGTTTAAATTCAGTGACGCATTAACCAACCCCAAATTAATTCATGTCAGTTGAAGCAGGGCAGGTGTGCTTGCTTTTTTTCACCCCCATAATCTACAGTGATAAACCAACCAGAGGGTGGCAGTGATGTACCAGAGGGTGGCATGGGTGTACCAGAGGGTGGCAGTGGTGAAACAGAGGGTGCTGTGAACCTGTGATGATGAACCAGACGTAGAAACAACATAGTCGCGGCCGTTGCGAGCCGACAAGTAAGTTTGCAATTGCGAACTGGTACAAAACCCTCGCGAACTGGCAGAAACCCTTGCGAACACAAAAAAAAATCCACAAATTCGCGAGAGTTCGCGGATTTTGCGGATTGCGAATCCGTAAATATGCAATTTCGCGGATTGCCAATTCGCAAAATCCGCCCATGCTTATTGCTAACACAACCCAATTCCACACCATACTTAACTACAACCCATCTAGACACACACCTCCCACTCTAATTACCTTGACAGACCCTTTTATCACTAACAAAACTATTCTCAGCCTTCCACTATTTGTCCACCCAACACGCTCCTCTTCTTTCAACCACACAACATCTACCCACCACTACACCACACATATTACCTCTTGCAGAAAACAAGTCTAAGACAAACACTCACTCCTCTACTTCTTCCCCTCTTACATACAACATACACTCTACTTACAAACACATCTCCACCCCTTTACCTTACAACTTTCTCTTACAAACAATACTATACTAACAAATCCAGCTCCTAAAGCAAATACATCAGCATCCCTTTAACTACTCTTCAAAACCAAACATATCACGCACACCAGCACAACAAAATCTCTCAAGCACAACACCTCATAATACTTACCCTCACAAAATACAAACATACGCCCACCTTTCAAACTACACATAGGAACAAACTCCAATGCCAATCTTTCTCTCTTCCACCACACCTAACACACATACAGCAGCACAGCAACTCTCTTCCAACCGCCTCTCATTCATTAGACAATTTAGAACCTTACTACATGACCCACATGCTGCACCACCACCCCTTACTCATACACCTTCCACCCTAAACACACGAAAACAATATAAGCAATGGGCCATTTTATTTATAAAGGTTTTTTTTTTCCTATAGCATGAACTTGACCCGAGAGGGTATCAGAGCACTTTACATTTAGGATTGTTGCGTTACAAGTTACATCAGATACAAGAGCATAGTAAGGTACAGTACACAAAAACAATGTTTCACTAAATCATAGGAGGGAGTGGAGGAAGGAGTAATAGTGGGGAGACAAGGAGGAACTATGCCCAAAGTCCGCCTGGGTAGGTGTCCGTCAAGGGGGGAACCAGGGCCAATCTCCTCATTAGCTGTTAAGCAGCTCCACCGGTCATCAGCCATGTTGCTCAGGTCTCAGCATTCAGTTTTTAGTTTATTTGATTTGCAACGGTTATATAGCGCTATCTAGACCCGGAGGTATCAAAGCACTTACCCAGGGGAACATTGCATTAGAAGGTACATCAAAATGATTAGAAGGCGCTGGCTAGATCCGTAGGTATAAGAGCGCTATAACAGAGGAACATTGCGTTACAAATTGCATCAGTTGCAATAGCATAATAATGTACAGTAAACAAACAACGAGGTTGAGAGAATTTATAGGAAGGGTGGGGAGGAAGGAGCCATAGCAGGAAGACGAGGCAGAACTGTGTCCAATGTCCGACTGGGTAGGTGACGGTCGAAGGTGAAACCAGGGCCAATCTCCTCGTTAGTTGTCTAGCAGCTCCATAGGGCATCAGCCATGTTGCTCAGGTCTCAACATTCGGGAAAAACAGTTTAGAATAGATGTATAGGCTACGAGGATAGAAGTAAAAGAAGAAGGTGGGGGGGCATAGAAACAAGCCAGAGAGGGAGTTGAGACACACCGGGGGAGACAAGGTGAACAATGCCCAAAGTCCGTCTGGGTAGGTGATGGTCAAGGGGGTGAACCGGGGCCAATCTCCTCTACAGATATCTAACAGCTCCATCGGGCATCAGCCATGTTGCTCAGGTCTCTACGGGCGGGAAGACAGAAATAATCAATTTTGAGTAGGTTTATTAGCTACAGTTACATAGACAAACATAGAATACCAAGTTCCCAATGGAGGATAGAGGAGAGGCCGCCCTGCTGGGACTCCACGCTCAGGGAAACATCCCCGTTGAATGATGTTGCTGCTGAAATCAACGTGTAGGTGGAGATGGCGACGCTTGGTGTAGTCCAGTTTGGTATCAGAGAAGGAACTGGGGTCTGTCATAGTGGCTGCTGGAGAAACAAAGGCAGCGGAGGCCGCCATTCTAAAGTCAGGCCCGTCAGGACCGGGCCTATGTAAAGCCTTGTGTAGGCGTAGATGAGGTGGATAGGTCTCCACCACGATTCTGTTCTCAAGCACCAGCAACCTCAATAAAAAGCACAGTTTCGGACCAATTACCGATGTGCAATCTATAAAATGTGCATTACAGTTCAATCTGAAATACTCTTGTTTCCATAGCTAAATTCGGATGACTAGACAGAGGACATTGCGATTTGCAGAGGGAGGGTTAAGTGACTCGTGTGAGGTCTCAGCTTCTTTGCTTGTTCATACGTCCCGAGCGGGCGCCATATTGAGTCAGGCGCCGCTCATTTCTATCCCCTGTTTCAGGTTCTATTGCTGGGGTTTTGAGGACGGTGGCAGGAAATCCATTGTTGTGGAGTAGTTTCCTCGTCCTTACTCCCCGACTCCCCCAGAGGGCTGATGGAATCGCACGACAAATATGCTGTGAAGTGCTCCCCTAATCTGTGGCATGAAATGGCGGCCAGAGCTCATCCCGCCCCACCTCAACAGCACTCACCTGATCCCCGACCTCCGGTTGTCTCATGTGTTCCTCCAGGCGCTGCCAACCTTCCGCTCAGTGTCCTCCACGATTGAACCCTGGAGCACAGCTCTCTACCCACTTCTCAGCAGCGCATCCTATCCGGCAAACCGACTCCTGGGACTACAGGACCTGACTGGGAGCGGGGCAGAAGACGCCGTGGCTCAGCCAGGTCTCCACGGCACTGTCCTGCAGGGCCTGAGTCATGCCCACCTTCTGTGACTTTGGCTGGGATCTTTTGAGTCGGGAGGTCGGTTCCAGGAAGGCCAGGCTCCCTAGAGGGTCCGGGAAGGAGATCCACGCTCTTTGGAGGGCAAATCCAGTCAGGATTCGGCTGATTAACCGAGGGATACCCCAAATCAGAATCGGCTGTCTCTTCATGCAGTCTGGAAGGGGCCTTAGAGGAAAAGGATGCCTCAGGTCTGTGCCGGCAAGAACAGCGGAAGATTCAGATGGCCGGATTGTTTGGTTCAATCCAGACGATGGGTGAGGCAGTGGACCCTGGGCGAGCTCAATGGGTCTTCAGAGGTCACAGAAACGATAAGAAATGATATCCGTTGTTAAGAAGTCACATGCAGTTACATTGGGGTCGGATTGCCGGGTAAACCAAGGGATAATTACCGATTTGGTAATCCCCAACCCAGGACCTCTTGGGGAGAGCTCCTATTCAGTGGCCATCTTGCAGCTTTGCTTCTCCATGTCTACTGCACAACAAGGTTACACCGCAAAAACAACATATTGCACCAGCTCGCTCTCAAACACCGTCTTCACCACCTACACACACAGACCCATCAAAAGGCCTTCTTAGCTTGCTGGACAAGGAATACGTTACAGAACAGCGACACGATTGCTATCCAAATGCAGCTCATATCTGCACGAAAAACACACCTGATACAAACCCGCGCAATACTGATCACCCTACTACATGACAAAGTCTCACTGTCACCAAAGCACATTCTCTAAACTGTCTACTAATAAATGCTCGATCACTCTCTAAAAACAAACATCACATCTACGACCTTCTCACTGACGCAAAACCAGACATACTATTCATAACTGAATCATGGTTGGGAGATAATATGGCTCCAGTCCTGCATGAAGCCATTCCTCTAGGCTATTAAATGATCACCCAAAATCATATTGGCAAAAAAGGATTTGGCCAAGCTGTTATTTTCAGGCAAACATTATATATCACTAAAGTTTATGACATCTCCATAAAGAATTGTGAGGCTTTTCTAACCAGATGCAATCCAACACCTTCTTCCTCCTGTAACTTCCTGCTCCTTTTCAGAACTCCACCCAGCAAGGCAACATTCCCAGACACACTTCTAGACACAGTTTCAAACCAGATAACAATACACTCCAACCTATGCTTTCTGGGTGAACTCAACATTTGGTTTGACAAACCTAATATGCCCCATTTGAAAACAATAATCACTGACCTACACGCAGTGAACCGGCATCAGATCATCAACAAACCACACGCATCACTTTACACATCCTAGATGCTACTACCAAACTAGTTACCTTTCTAACTATAACTCCAGTCACATGGTCAGACCACCATTTGCTTGCTTTCCAACATAAATAAAACACTAAGAACTCACCTAAAATGACCTTGCTTGCATCCACCAATCAACCGTGGAACAAAATCAATTTGGAACACTTGGAAACACAACTAACATCCAGCACAGATCTGGAAACAATAAATCTTATTCAAAAACTATATGAGTGGCTACAGGAAGCTTTTGACATCCTGATACCACTCAAAACCACACAACAGAACAAAAAAACAAGCACCTTGGAGAAATACAGAGATAAAAGATATAAAACAACAAATTAGAAAGCTGCAAGGTGCCTGGCTCAAAACAAATGCCAAACAAGACAAACTTTGCATACAGAAAATGAACAGATTATACAAGTCAGCTATCAAAAAAGTTAAGAAAAGGGACTATTCAGACGGAATTCAAAATGCTAAATCTGCAAATAAAGAATTCTATAAAATACTCAATGAACTTCATAAACTAAATTGCCTAGAAGGAACTCATCTTTTTACTCAAGATTTCATAGACAAACTGGCAATTCATTACATGGACAAAGCAAACATTCTGGAATCATACTTAAAACAGAGAAAAAGCACTAGCACCAACCCTTTTACAAAAAACAATTGAAGAATACTCTAACCCAGCCTTTCTTTTCCTCCTAAAACTTTTCCTACAATGAATTTATGGACCTGGTCAAAGCGAGCAGGCCTGCCGGCAGCCCTTCTGACCTGTGTCCAGTGCAACCTTTGAAGTAAATTCTTCTAACAACCTCTGCTGCCACTCCAGTATGAAGAATCAGCAATGATTCATTAACTACCAGAATATTTCCGGAAGAACTCAAAATGTCATACATACGCCCTTTACTGAAGAAAACAAACGTGGACCTGCTGAACCCTGACAACTACAGACCGATTACAAATAGACCTTTTGTGGGCAACCTGATAGAAAGAGCAGCGTTTATCCAGATGTCACAATTCATTGAAGAGAATGCCATACTTTCAGACTTCCAAAAAGGATTCCGTCTGGGAAGAGGCACAGAACCTGCCCTCCTTGCCATCTGGGATGACCTGAAGAACATAGTTGACCACAATGGGGTTGCTGCGCTAATCCTCTTCGACCTCTCGGCTGTCTTTGACACGGTTGACCATGACACTCTGATACAAAGACACTACTAAGCTGGAATAGAGTGGACTGCACCAGACTGGATCGCATCCTACCTTCGAAACAGAACTAATGTCATCCATACCCCACCTTTCTAGTCCAAACCATACTCCACAAAAGCAGGGGTCCCTCAAGGCTCTGTCATCTCGCACATGCTTTTCAACATCTATCTACATGAAGTCATTATCGGTACTGATCAATCAATTTCACCTCACGTGCTATAACTATGCAGATGACACACAAATATTCCTTCTACTGGAATGGCCCAAAGACTGGAAACTCGCCAATTTTCAGTTGTCTCAGAGCCGTGGATGAATGGCTGACTTGGAGCCATCTCAAATTGAATGCTTACAAAACAGAAATACTCACGTGTGGCCGATTGGAAACATTATGACCCACTTGCCGCATGGCCAGATGAACTGGATTCACCACCTAAAGTATCAAAGGAAGTAAGAAACCTCGGAATGACCATGGACTCCAAGCTATCGATGAATGCCCAAGTGCATAAACTAGCAAGATCAAGCTTTGTTACTATAAAAACTCTGTGAAAAATCTTCCCCCAATTGGGATTTCCACACATGGCCCAAACTACCATCTCCCTTGTTCTGTCCTAACACTATTACGCCAATACCCTCTACAACTGATCACCTATAACAACCATGAAAAGACTACAACAGCTTCAGAACTCAGCTGTCAGACTACTCTTGTATATTAATCCACAAGACCACATCTCACCTGCCTTGAAAGCCCTGCATTGGATGCCGGTTGCCAGAAGATCCACGTTCACGCTGTTTTGTATCACCCACAAAGCAATACATGGAATGGGACCACTCTACATCAGGAGTAAAATCACCAAACGCATTCAACAAAGGAACCTCGCTCTAGAGTGGCACCTAACCTCAAAATCCCAAGATACAAGAAAAACACCAAGGGTGGCACATCCATCTCTGTTCAAGCAGCCAAAATATGGAACTCTTTACCCCCCAACATAGGAGCCACAGACAACCACCTAATCTTCAGAAAACTACTCAAGATTTGGCTCATCCCCAAAAAAGCACCATTCCCAAACAGAAATATACAGCATATCCCTGTTTATTAGCATTTATTTGTACTATAGATATATACCGATATATGTGTATTGCTTTGTAAAAATTTCCGTAGAATAATTATGTTTTAAAAAAATAAATAGAATAACTTTTTAAGTAGAACCACACTTGAAAACCAGAGTTTATATAATTCATCTTCAATATACTTACTTCCTTTAGCCATCTTTATACCTTCCATGTAGTTGGATCTTTAGATGTATTACTTTTCTCCTAAAAAACCATATTCAATGCACTACGCTATTTCTTATTCTATACCGCTTCAATATCTCTAATCTACATTCACTTACCTCCTTTATGCAACTATATACTTTCCTTGTACTTCTGGATCTATATATTTATTACTTTCTTCTGATTCAGCATATTTAATGCACTACCCTATTTCTCACCCTATAGCTCTCTCAATATATACTCTATATCCACTCTATCATGCATCCCAAACCCCCTACCACTACTATGACCCCCAAAATAACCCTTTTTAAACTCCCCCCATCTCTACTCTTCCTTGCATCATCTGACACCTCTTTTACTATAATGATTCCACAAAGCAAGCCTTTCTAAACTCTTCCTCTGACTTTTCCCCTCCATATTTCTTTTAACTCATCCCAAGCCTCCTCCTACAGTTATGACCTCCAAACCAAAACAAAAAAAGTCTAAATCCTTCACTCTTCTATGGATAACCAGCTCTCGTTAAAACAAAAAAACAAGTAGATAAACCAAGGTGCTTGTGAAGCTCGCTCAGTGCTGACCGGTAAAGTCTGTTCACAATTAAAACAAGCGGCCGCCATTGTCCCGGCTGCACACGTCATCCTGCCTGTAATAGGAAAAAAGAAAATAGTGCTTACAGACTAATAAACATGTACTGTGTGACAATTGAAGTAAAGGGGCCAGTAGCCATGGGAGGTTACAAATGAAGAAAAGGTGGTACTAAGGTGGGACTAACAAACTGATTACTGAATCAGAATCCTGCATTTAGCAAGGACAAAGATAGAAGCCATTGACAAATTTGGGCTGAGAGTGGGCGGGTCTTCTTTTCCATACTCCACTACAGCAGTGTACCAGAGCAGCGCATGCGCGTTGACTCAGGCTCGACCTAAAAATTGTGAACTGCTCCTGCAAGACTATTTTTATGATATGACCATATAGAATCTCACCCCTTCACTTCCTGCAAGCAGCCTCGTCTGTTCTGTACTTTTGCCAAAAAAATGCACTTTCAACAACAAAATTCCTAACAGACAATGGAATGGCTAAATAATATGAGGAACCCTGTTGGATAACTGACACTTCCACCTCTTTATCTTTCGACTTTAACTTTGTTATCTATTTTCCCCTAGCATATGCAAACATCATCAACACTAAGAAAGTAGAAACAATTCCTAAATTGTGGTAAAACAACCAGGTTCTAGGTCTCTGGCCTCTCTCATTGTCCTGTTGGCGCATCAGCTTATTTGACTTGCACTTTGTGTGCTTGCACTGACCTGTTGCTGATGTACCACTCATGGTGCACAGTACAAGGAAGACAAATGAAGGACTCATTTCAATGTAGGTGAATGCAGGGCACATGTATAACAAAACAGGATCCACATCCTCCAAATTGTGGGTTTCAAGCCCCAATGGTGGGGGAACCACAAGTTTTCCATTGGCAAAAGCTCAACTGACTACAATTGCAATCACCCTTAAGCTGACGGCCCATCTGCCTCTATGCCAGCAACACACAGTGATGGACGCCTGACAATCCTTTATTTACTTGCCCAGATGGATATCCTCTCAGAGGAAATCTGACCCATGTGCATTAATATGTCTGTGTAGTAAGTAGATCTAACTCTAATATGGCACATAATAATTCAATGAATCAATTATTTATGCAGATCCCTCCAATTGACTTTCGATGTGGCCACGTTTCAGCCTTTTCCTCTTTGGCCTCTTCAGGACATGGTTATACACAAAAATAGGGTAATCCGGAATAGAGCCGGAACCCGACCACACGTTGGTAGTCCACTCTTAATCGTCAATAAATCTCTCACTTTTCTAATCGGGACCTTCCTTTATAAATATGCTGAGTTGGTGCCTCTCCCCATGTTCAATCTGTCTGGAGAGACTCGCTAAACCAAAAAGATAATTAGAAGTCGCTAGTATACTGCATACTCCTATGTCTACATCCACGCGTGGAGGACATGGAACTTGACTGCCGCCAGGTGAACGAGAACGTGGCTCAAACTTGAAACTCAGCAGCCATCTCTGCGTCACGCTGCGCCCGGGCGCAGATGGATATCCAAGGCATGGCAGTCTGGTTAGGGAAACAAGCAATAGCCCTGATGTGCGGGGAGTAACATCCTTGTAAATCAGGTTCATTGACTTTTTATTTCTCTGAAACACCTCTCACTTTGGGATTTTAATTCTGTAAAACAAATCATGAATGTTGAGGGAGTGGCCGTTTGTGTCTTCAGGACAACCACTACAGCAAAAGATGTCCTGAAGAAATAGCAATCCCTGCTAGGCATTCATGAACCCCTAGACATAGCAGGCAGTCCTGCTGCAATGGAGGATTTTATCAGTCCTCTGATGACCTGTTTGATATAGCGGGCCACCCTCCAGAGTCTAAATGCAGTACTTAATATGAGCCTGAGGTTTGAAGTGGGGACCGATGGCACTCATTTTTCGGGACAGACACTTATTTTTCAATATCAAACTTTGGCCCAGAGAAAGAGAAAGCTAGTAGAAGGGAGAGAAAGATGGGAAAACCATGACAAAAGGAGAAAGTAGAACCCTGTAAAGGGGCAGGGAACAGTGAAATGGGAGAATCAAGCCTACGCAGCCTCAGCATTTGGCACCCCAGTATTCTTTTGTGGCGGCCACAGACTTCTGAGCAAAACTTTGGGCACAGGCACTTATTGTTTAAAAAATGAATCACTTTCTAAATGACACTCTCTAAGGGCCTCATTACAAGTTTGGCCGTCTATCGGTATGCCAAACCGGCGGTGGCCGTTGGGGACCGCCATACCCACCGTATTACGTATATGGCAGTCGGACCACCATAGGACCCCAGCAACTGCCAGGGATCCGTGATGCCTGGCGGTGGCACGGCGATCTGAGGCTGCAATTTGCTTGCCATGCCGTTGCAGCACCACCAAGCATATTACGAGTTTCCTCACCGCCAGAGGTCTCATGACGTTGGTCCCACCATGAAAATGCTGGCGGAGAGGAAACTAAGGGGGCTCTACAGGGCCCTCTGTTGCCTCCTGGCCTGGGATATATACTGGGGGGGCACATGGTATGCCCCCTGTGTGCATACACCTAAGTTCCTAAAAGGCATGGCCTGCAAAGTCCATGTCATGCAGGAACTTACTTTGGTGCTCCTTCGGCGCTGCAGTTCAAAGGCTCACATATGAGCCTTTGAACTGCACTGCTGCCCAAAATAAATCGCAATCTGGCGGGTGGATGGCAGTCAACTTTGGAGGTGTGGGAGCAGGGCGCGGGCTTGGCGGCCCGCTCCCCACACCACCAAAGTCGTAATCAAGCCCTAAGTTCTTTAAAATCAAACACAATAGCAGCAATAGTTCAAAACAAGTCCATGTCGGCTCACAAAACTGCGCAGTGACAGTGATGAGCAGAGACCCAGGCACAAACGTGGGCGAACAATGACAGTCAGCAGGCCAGGAAACAACATTGAAATAGCTCTCCAGCAATCACTTACCCAGTTGAAGCAGTCCACCCTAAGGTGCTGTGGAGGTACATTTGAAGGACTGCAGTCCAGGTTAAACAGTTCTTTAAAACCACAGAAAAGCCGAAACACTCCACCTAAGATAAAGATGGGCGGTCAAAGTGCAGAGCAGGAAGGCCGGAACCAATGCATGCAACTCTGCGCAAGATAGCAACAGAGTCCCCATATGCAGGCGTCCCATCGATGTAGCACACCAGTCTAAAGTGCTTGGAAGTACGTTTCAAGCCACGTAGTCCCAGGAACACAAATTCCTTTAAAATCCCTCACAACCGCAGAAAGTATATTTTTTATCCTCGTCTTTCAGAACAAATATCCCCGCCAAATTGCATTACACACTAACTAACCTGACTGTAACCTGCCAGTCAAGATGCCTTCGGAACTTAATGAGAACAGCCCATGGGGCGCCTTCGCCCATCACAGAAACATTGCTTCAAGCGCCATAAGTGCTTTAACTAGGAAAAAGGTAACTCCAGGCCCTGTCAATGACTGAAAGCAGAACTCTCTAGGTGCCAGAAATCCTGTAAATAATTTGTTCAAGATCAGCGAGCTAAGGGTTAATTAGAGGACCTAAGTTGACAAGGCCCATGCACTCGGGCACTTCATCAAGCGATGGAGTCCGGAAACAAGGGCGAGTAGATGAAAGTGCTCGGGATAATAATGATGGCAAGTAATGATTTCCCCAGAGAGCCCCTGATCTATGGCCACTAGCAAAGAGAAAAGGCTAGGAAGTACTATTACATTACCTTGGAGTACTAACCAGACACGAAAAGCAGTAACACGGTGTCACGAACGCCCCATCACCTCGCCACCTGCTCGGTGAAAGAGTTATGCCAAAGCACAAGAGGGGAATGCAAAAATCACATATGAAATTAAACAGCTGAGAGGTATGATTTAACAATGCTCGAAACTCAATAAGCCAAAGATAAACAGCAAATTAGATAACTCAATGTCAGAAGGAAAAAAAAACATCTTCCATCGATCGCATCGTCAAAAATTAATCTGCCTGCGAATGCCCTCTGCTCCAGCGCTGGGGCTGATGAAGAGCGGAGGAATAGAGTGAAACCTCTGTACCGGCGCTTCACCTTCAGGCTAGGCCATGATTACAATCTCCTGTGAGACATTTCAGCGCCAAGCGCCTCTCATGTTGGGACTGCGAAATTAAATTGGGATCAATACTTTACAAAAATAATTGGGGAAAAATGTTCAGAAGTCAGATCGGCACTGTTCAGGCCTGCAAACATGAGAACGTTATTTATTTTTCCTGCCTTTCTGGGGGTTATTCCCGAGGATAGATTGGTTCAAAGGTGTCCCCTGGTGATGCTGTTCTTAGAACGGCTTCGCGCGCATTATTAGGGAATTTCACGGGCAGCGGAACATTTACAGAGTACAAAGTACATACATTCTCCAGCAGACATTACAAATCTTCTTTTCAGTTTGCAGCAAACTTTGCAACCTCCTTCTACCTGTTTATTTTCGCGCCGTGCTGGTTTATGCTTTCCTGATGCAAATGATGAAATTGTGAAAAAGCCTGTCAGGGCTGAAACTGGATCGAATGCACCTCGTGGACTGCGTCAGTTTCGTCAAATATGCAACGCAGGATGAAAAACCGCCCAAGCCCTGCACACATTCTAAATTCTAGGACAAACAGAGCAAAACTGCGCTTAATGAAACCATTTAATGCCTTTGGTGACATATTGGACGGATTTTCCTATCTGTATAATCTGGAAGCAGCTGTCGCCTGTGGACAAAGGGGTTTTTAAAACACACATATACACATGGTCGCTGCAAGCGTTATTTTTTGCCTTGATAATCTTTCATTACCTGCCTGACACACTAATGTAAACTATCATTTGTTGACAAGCTGACAGTTGTGCGGATCATTTTAGGGTTCAATTTGAATACAAAAATTTAATATGTTTTTCCTGCTGGCAATGTTGCCTCCACATTATCATCCTGAGATTACGTTATTATTTAGTTCAGTTGGGAAAGGCTTGTGAGTGACCTGACTGGTCCATAAAACATTAGCGTAAAATAACCCTACAGAGGCCGAAATTACTACTGTGAAATAATGTATCAAAGGATGACATCAAACATCTTTTATACCAAACATTGGCAACCCAATAGGTCTGGTGTTGTTGGCTGCCAGCCTTTTGGCATTAAGAATGCTTGTTTTGCTTCTCCATAATTTTGCTAAACTTTATTTTTGAGCGACATGCTAGACCTCCACATGTGGATAAGGTAGGTCTTTCTGTCACCTATTACGAATCACCAATGAAGCTCAGAGGAGTTTGACACATTAAGGAAAGTGATTTCCCACTTGTGATTCACAGGAAATAACAATTCGGAACTCGCTATTCCTAATCTTCGTACATCTGTCCCGACATCCACATAAGCATGTTGGGAAGCCATACAGAACACTGGTTCTGTTCAAAAGATTCCACACCTTTGGGATCTTGAGAATCACTGTCAGCTACTCCGTAACCGTCTGAGAGTGACAAGATCACCCATATGATGTTCATACTTGCTAAATGTGTCTTTTTGCTACGTTCTGGGCAGAGAAAAGAATGGATAGTGTAAATCTGGAAGGAAAATGCATACTTTTGCTCTGCCTAAGAAAAGTTATTATTACAGAGTAACATGTCTAAAGTATAGGTCTCATTTTGTAATTATGGGCCACAACATAAACCATGTGCCAATGGCAGACTGTAGCCTATAAATACACATGAGATTTTTTTTATGCTTTATGCCATTTTGGTCTTTCTGAGGAATGCAGATGACCCCTTTCTATCGTCCAAAATGCACTGGTGTAGTTTAGGTTCTGATGCAATACTGATTAGTTAATTTCATATTTTCATTGTGTGTAGTCATCTGCCTGTCACCTAGCTTCTGGCTGCAGGTATATTCAACAATACATAACAGTGGAAATTACCGTCTTTTGTGTTGTATTCCCCAGATTTTGACTTCTTTTGCTGAATCTGTTTTTGCTGCCCATAGGACTGCACATTTTACTCCTGTCAACCATTGGTAAAGTGCTTCTGCTCTACTCCCTTAGCCTCTTAGAATTGGCATAACCGTAATTGGCAGATTTAGTTTACTTGTAAGTCCTTAGTATATTATACAACAGTTACCCATGGCCTGCAAATGAACTCATACTGAGGGACTGTAGCACTCATTGTGCCATCCACAAATGTAGCCCTTTAAAACCTGTCTCCAGACTGGCCATTGTAATCTGGGTGTGCCGTTTTAAGCAGACCGTTTGACCTAGCAAAATAAACCGTTTGCCAGGCCTAAATGTTCATTTTGAATACTTATGAGTCACCCCTAAGGTGGGTACTAAATGCCCATAGAGTAGGGTACATGGTATATTTTATGTTTTACATGTCCTAGCAGGGAAAAACCTCAAAGTCTATGTTTACTCTGGTAAGGCTGGCTCTCCCGTAAGAACAGAATTGGGTTACACTACACCAACTTACAGTGCTTAACTTTATTATGGAAGCAGCTACACAATGGTCCATGGGTTCCTTTTAATAATAATTTAGAGTTCAACTTAATGGTCTAGTCGGAGTTTATATTACTATTTGGGAATTTACACTTTTAGAAAGTTGTAATGACCTTCCTAAAGCCATAAACATGCCTTCCTGAAAGAGTCCAGCTGTCACCTGACCCCTGATATCTCCCTTGTGATGAGATGATTATGCCCCAGACAGTGGACAAAGGGCATGGGTGTGTAGTTTGAGTTTTCCTTCCTTAAGCAGGATGACCTGGAGTTGTGCCCAGCCCCTTTCTGAGAATCAAAGGATGCCTACCTTGTCACATGAGCCTCACACCTAGGCCCGCCTTCCTTTTGTCTCGCTAGTCAAGCTGGCATCAAATTCAGTAGGAGGGGGGGGGGAGGAACTGACCAGAACTGGTTTAGGGAGGGGGGTAAAAAAAGTTTGTAATCCACCCCCACGCTGGCACTGGATATAAAAGTAGACCCCAAAGGCCACTCCCAAGAACATTACTGGACATTTGAGTTTTGAGAAGGACTGCTCTGCTGTCTGAGGAAACTGAAGGCAGACTGGATCTGATTATCATGAACCCAGGGCCACAGAAGTGACTCCAAGGCTCAGATGCTGATCTCTTGTTTGAGATACAGGGACTCAACAAGTCGGGGGAGAGACCATTTTCCTGCAACTGCTCAGCTGACCAGTACCAACTGGACTTGCCTTGGACCCTGCTGCTGGCCTCTGTTGGAGTGAGTCCTAATCCAAGGTGGTGTGCCCCATGTCCTGGACCCTTGGCTGGTGTTAGAGTGTAATCCTCCAGTTAGAAGGTGGTTCTGACACTATGGGCCGCCGGATTTTTTTCTTTTTGAGCACCTAATTATTGAGCTTTTACTGTGGGGAGCCTCATAAGTGGGGACTCACCCACAGTGAACGCATATTGAAAGAGACTGCATGTAGATTTTACTGGTGTCCCACTGGCTTGACCAGGCCTCTGCGCAGCAGCTGGAGTAAACAACACGGGGCTGGTTACATGCAGACACATGTGTATATGCGTGTGCACACGTGTAAGGGCTGCTTAGGGGACATTACTGGCATTCGCAGTCCAGGAGCAGCTACAAAGTGAATGTTGTGGCAGGACTTATGCATAATTGGGTGGTGACATGGAATAGGCTGTATACAGTGGGACGAAACATGCCAAGGAAAGTCAGTTTGCTTTACAGCGTGTATTCCATTATTCTCTTATGGGGATAGGGAGCACATGGGCTAGTTTTACTTTCCTAAGGCCTTCAGATTCCAGACACGCACTAAAGTCCACTGTAACAGGTGTGTAAAGAAGTATTCTGCAGAGTCCAAAGTCATATTTGTACTGCTTATGGGTCATCCAGAAAAGTCATATTTCTCTGAGTCAGCCATAACCAGGGCCTGGCTGGGGGCTGACCTCAGCAGGCTGGATTGATAACCTTTCTTCCAAGAGCTAAGTCCTGCACGCCAAGGAGAGAAGATGGGTAGAGCTACAGGTTCATCCATCAGTAGCTGACACCTGGTGCCAAGCACCAGGACCCTCTGGAAGAAAGACAGCCTGGGAGACAGGGGCTCTCAGAGACCATGTGGTAGGAGTCACTGTACAACGCCATTTTGAACAAACCCAGAGGCCTGGGCAGGAAGGAGGGAGCAGGGGCAGAGAAGTGATGTGTCGCTGTGTGATAGGGCAAACAGAGACTTCCTGCCAGCCCCCTCCCCAACTTCTTAAAATAACTTGCACAGGAAGAGAAGCTCTCTCTTGGGTGTGGTCTGAGGAGGTAGAGGATGTTGGAGCTTGGCGTAATGGGCAGTTGGAAGGAGGAACCCCCTGACTGCCCCCAGGATTCTGAACAATGCCAGGAGAAGAGTCCAAGACCAGTGCGCAGAAGCAGGGCCTCCACGCAGGTAGAAGAGAGGCCCAGGAGGAGAGCAGGCGAAAGGCTGGCGCAGGGAGCCAGTGAAGACAGGTCCCTGCTGAACCCCCCTCTCAGAGACCCAGAGGGCAATAGAGTGCTCCCAGTGTGTGGAAAAGTAAATTTTGCCATGTTCTGTGTCCCTACGCCTCATCCATCATATGTTATGTGTGCATGACCAATATGCATATGTATTCCCCATGTCCGATTCAAGACGCAATTACAGTTGTGTCCACCTCTGGTATGTCAGTTTCCAGTCCTCGTGAATACTACGAATACCAGGCCTATGTAAAGCTACGTTGCCACGTTTCTCAGTGTGCACGTTATTCCATTATAAAGTCCCCGTTTCTAGGCCTCAAAAGGGCCCGGACCCTAGATTCAGCTCCTGTCTCCTGAAGCCTCGCTAAGGAGCGATACAGCCCCCACCTGTATCCTCGACCCTTCACTTACTTCCTGCCTCGCAGTGCCCGGTGCAGCTTGGCTCTGCCTCTGAGTCTGCCAAAAGTATGTTATAGTTCCAGTTATCAGTTCAGTCCTCCTTCTCTGCATTCCTAAGCTACTGAACTGTATCAATAGTTTCCGTCATTGTCTAGCCTTCACGTCTCCACGTTAGAGAAATACTGTATTTAAATGGTCATTTAATATTCTTCATCACTCACTACATGTAGAATAATGCATGGTCCAGTCTTAGAATCAAGTTAGCTTTTCCCCTCGTGACTTCTAGTTTATATCAACATGTTCCCTAAACACCAGATACCAGATAGGGTTTAGGTACATGTCGCTCCGACCCTCCAGACTCTAGTCTCTGCTCCTAGCACAGAGTTCATAGCCCCCAGCTTCTCCTAGTAACACGTCATTGCCAGTTTACGCGCACCATTAGGTTAGAGGTCCCGGCTCCTTAGGTAGCCCCCTCCTATGTTTCCGCCCATTCATGACATATTCTGTTACGTTTGCATCACATGTCTATGTATACTCCCAGTTACACCTACTTTTACTGTTATCTCTCGCGACTGCTACGCGTCACGCCTTCTGCTCCACCCACTGCTACGCCTACTGCAATGTAATGCTATGTGTTCGCGCTATGTATATATGCCTGTGTTTTGTTATTAAAAGTTAGCGCGCTCATCCCAGACCAAGCCCCAGCAGCTGCTGGGCCCCAGTTGTCCTGCTGGGCCCTGTTACCCCCGTTCTATGCAGGTTGTCCTGATCCTGTCCTTATGCTGTAATAAACCTGCAGAAACTCCTACTACCTCGAATCTTGACTCTTATTTTATTGAGCTATCTGTTATTCATTCATTCATTCAAAAATAGATCCGGTATTATTTATTTATATACCACATAATGGCGCCCGAATAGGGACTTGCCCTTTCCCCACGCGTCGGTGAAGCCACGCCGACCCCCTGACCCTCTGCAGTCGTGACGGAACCATACCGTGCACTGGCAGATATTTCTGCTTCAAGTATCCCTCAGGCCCACGGAGGAGACGGAGGAGGCGGTCCAGCATCCGAACGAGACGGTGGAGGAACGCGGCGAGTCCCGACCAGAGCCCAAGCCGAGAGTCCAAGGTCCGAGGTATCCGGAGGCCCACCTGTAACTGAAGTCCGAAGTTCGTCGTCCGTCGTCCAGTCCAGTCCGAGGCCTTCCGTTCCGTGCTGCCCGGTGAGTACCATTGCTGGGGTAGTATCTAGACAGGACCAATCTAAATTGACTCCTGGTCCGTGGGTTGGTGGTGCCCAGACTCACAAACGAAGTGTTCACCTAGGTGGATACGGGTCTTGATGCGTTCCTTTATGGGACCGGTATGTTCCGTACTGTTACAGCAGTGCATCCAGTAACTCTAGTCTGTTCCGTTCTCGAGAAATTCTGTTCTGTTTCTGTTCTCAATATTTCAGGTAATATTCTGTTCGAACTGTTATTTATAATGTTCTTCATGTATTTTAATGTTGTGGTATGAGTGTGACGTGATTTCGTGTTTTTATTGTGTATTGTATTGTGTCTAGATTACAGTTCAGTCATGCCTATATTTTCCAAGTTACGACAGTTAAAAACTAGAAAGGGTCTGCTGGAAGCAGCAGTTCCTGTTCCGCCTAGGGACAGTCCAGGTCATTTTATGTATCAGAAACATGGCATAAGCGCCATATTGTATCTAGATTTATGGGTAGAGTATACCAAACAGTTAGAAGAAAAGTATAGATGGCCCGTATCGGGTACATGGGATGCCGAATGTATCATGCGAGTAGAAGAAGCATTATGGAAAAAGAAAGCCAGACAGTCACAGAAAGATGCCATCGAGTTATGGCGCAAAGAAGCGCATAGAAGAACCGAAAAGGAAGTCAGAAAGTCAGAGTTAAGTAGAGAATCCCAGGAACGAGCCCAAGAAAGAGAATTAATCGAGATAGGTGAACAAGTCAAAGCCGAACAGTCAGACAGACAGAGGCATGCCCTTATTAAGGGTATGTATCCTCTTCTTGCCGAGGGCTTGCCAAAAGCGACCCCGGAGGCATCCAGTAATTTCCCGCCACCATTAGTTCCGACCAAGTTACGTCACAAACAGACCGCAGCTGATATTTTTATTTCGTCCTATTTGGACGACGCAGTCCCAGAATACGCAAATCCTGTTCGCGCTCCGCCAGTCCCTGTAAATCAGGCACTTCCCGCTCTTCCAGACACCGGAGTACCTGCTACGGTACCCCCGGTCCAGCCAGCATTTCAACTTCCCGCTCCGCCACGAAGAATGTCCGTCGATGATTCTAGTTTAGGGGCTGCAGGAGGAGGTCCTCCTCAAACCCCGCCGCCACACAAGCGTTTAACGTTAGCCGAATTACATGCACAAGCGTCACAGCGTACGCCTAGATACCAGACTGTTGCAGAAATAAGAAAGTCCCTTGCCGAATGTTGCTATGATCCAGTCCCAGGCGAGGATAATATGGTTTTATATTCATTCCGTGTAAGAAAGGTGGCCGAGTATCTAGTCACCTTACCGAATATGAAAGAAGATCTAGACAGAATATATCGTTTCATCCGTACAGGGGATGATCCAGAAAGTATTAGCGAGGCTATGTCTCAAAGGAAAGCCGAGATCCAGCTCATGATATTAAAGTTCCTGATTAATTGTCTAATAAGAGAACAAGATTACCCGTCTAAAGATTCCGCCGAAATGAGAATCCTGACAAGGTGGAGTGATAATATAGCCGAGGGTAAGCACAAGACCGTCGGTGCCATGGAGAGTATGTACAAGAAGATCCGTAAAGAAATAATAAAGATACACGAACAGCGTAAAGCAGCACAAGTAAGCGAGAAAGAAAGTATCTCTGATCCTGAAGAGGAAGACGACGAGAATCCCGCCAGAATAGCGTATGTAGGAAAATCTAGATTTCCAGATCGCCATTTACGCCTAGAACCCAAGTCTATTTTCCGTCATTCAGCACCAGAACAAGGTTCTCTAGAACAAGTATTTCAAGCTACCGATCACATTCTGAAATCACGAATCGGTTATAGTGAGTTAAGTACCATGCATGAACAAGAACTAGCCCGGTCAGCAGTCCGATGGATTACTGATTCTACCACTTTTCCAGACGAAATAGTGGCACAAATGTTCCTGAAACTGCCCCCAGCCGAGCAACGACTGGTGGGTATGTATATGATCCAGCACCTCATTACTCTGTATGAGGGTCAGCACTCTGATCCAGGTCCGTTGCACGATATCCTGAACGAGTTACTCCAGTACAAATGGAGAGGTCTAGGTACCGATTTAATTAGTGTAATCCTAGAACAGCGTCACAAATATAGAACGTTCTTGAACCCGCATTTTGTTCATGTCTCACCCCCAGAAAATAAATCATTTCACATAGACAGACAGAATCCGTTACGAGAAGTCCACCCAGTCCAAGGGGCGGGTGGCATAATGCAACGAGTGTTTGTATACACTCCGATTTCAAAGATGGAACTTCTTGAAATGAAGAAATTAATTCCCTGTCATGACAAAGATCCAGCGGGGTTCCATAGAGAACTAAAAGACATGCTCCGTATGGGAGAATACACTTACCCAGATATCATTAAAATGTTAAAAGTCCTGCTACCCGCAGGGGTGTATGAAAAGTTAAAAGAAAAAGAATGGGAGGTGGGAGAGAAAAAAAAGATCGATTGGACAGCTCTAGAAGCTGAAGACAAGGCACGAGTACCAGGTAACGGTCTTGGAGATAAATGTAAAGAATTACCAGAATTATTGATTCAAGTTTTACCCAGATTATTGACAACGAGAAAAGAAGACTGGGATGCAATCTCAGCCTGTAAACAGAAACAAGATGAAGATATTAGTGATTTTTATTCTAGGTTTGAAAAATGTTTCAGTATCAACAGTGGTCTCAAGACAAGTAGTGAGTCATACCCTCACCTTTTCGTTACTAAATTAGTCGAGAATTCAAGTCCACAAATTAAAAACCGAGTTCTGAAAGTCGAAAGCACCTGGCAAGCAAACACTCCGTCCCAGATGCTCCAGATGCTCCAATACCACCAGAATAGAATCAGAGAAGAGCAAGAACACGAAAGAAAACGTATGAAAGACACGAAAATGAAAGTGCTAGTTGCACAATCTGTTCCTCAAGACAGTCAGAAGAGGGGTCCGAATCAAGCCAGTCATCCTGCAGCTCCCGTTAAAGGGAACTGCAATTATTGTAAACAGCCAGGTCATTTTATAAACGAGTGTGCCGTTCTGAAACACAACATAGCTACTGGTAAGACTAAAGAAAGACCACGTCCGCCTAGACAAGAACAAGTTTCACAGATTCCTCAGTCACAGAATGCACAACAGACAGTTTCCGCACCGCAGCCTATTGCTGCAACACAGCACGTTACATCGCAGATGTACCAGTATGCACAGTCCGAGTATCCAGAGTATCAGCCATATTCATGAAACAGCCTAGAGAGGGAGGTAGGCTTGCCTCTCATCGAGATACCTGTAGATCAAGAAGGTCCCTATGTTCATAGTCAAGTATTAGGGAAAGACAGAAAGTTTTTGATCGATACAGGGGCAAGTAGGACCACAATTAGTCATGCCGAAGTTCCAGGGGCTCCGCTCTCAGGCTCAAGAAATGTTTCCCTTGGATTTTCAGGAAAACCAATAGTTAACGAGATTTCAAAGCCAGTCACTCTAGAAGTAGGTCCATTGTCCCGCACTACTGATCTATTACTTACTAAGTCATGTCCGGAAAATCTGTTAGGCATTAAGACACTGAAAGAATTAGGTGCAGTTATTTGCTGTTCCCCAGAGGGAATACGTCTGTTCCTACGTGACTTTAAGGGTCACTATGTATTACGAGATTTTGATTCGAGATTGTCTAATGTCCCGCAACATTTATGGGCGCAAGGTCCAACTGATGTAGGTTACATGCAAATCACACCCTATCGTGTGACTCTCAAACCAGGTGTAGTGTTACCCCGAATCAGACAGTACAGATTGCCACCTGAGGCTGTAGCAGCCTTATCCAAAATTATTGACGAGCTCATGGCTCAAGGAGTAGTTGTAGAAACTGACTCCAATGTATGTAATTCTCCGATCATTCCAGTCATGAAACGTACTGATCCAAATGCACCCCCAGTATATCGATTAGTGATTGATTTACGAGAGCTTAATAAATGTATTATTCCGCAGTACCCAGTTGTCCCAGATATCTCTTCCCTATTAACAGCCATTGATTCCGAAGCCACGTTCTTCACTGTCATAGACCTCAAGAATGCATTTTTTAGTGTTCCCATTCATCCAGACAGCCAGTTTCTTTTCGGATTTTGTTTAAATGGAAGGAGCTATATGTTCACACGCGCTCCTCAAGGTTTCACAGAAAGCCCTAGTATTTACAGTCAAGCACTTAAGAGACAACTAGACAATATTCACATGCCAACTGACACTGCCCTGCTCCAGTATGTCGATGATCTACTGATCACAGCCCGTTCTGAACGTGACTGCGAGCGAGCGTCACTGACGGTTCTGTATTTCCTAGCCGAGATGGGGCACAAGGTGTCCCCTTCGAAGCTTCAATTCTGTGTCCAGCAAGTGGTATACTTAGGACACTTACTGTCCAAGAGGGGTAGGCAGTTGACACCCGACCGTATCCAGTTAATAGCGAGTCTTCCCCAGCCCAGAACCCAGAAGGAGGTACGTGCTTTTATCGGCCTTACTTCTTATTGTAGACAATGGATTCCCCAGTATGCATTTCTAGCCAAGCCACTGATACAGTTAACGATACAGGAGGCAGCCGTATCGACTGTCCTCCCTTGGACATCTGAACATACACTTAGTTTCAACGAGTTAAAGAAAGCTTTATGTCAAGCTCCAGTTCTAGCTACACCGAACTACAGTAAGCCTTTTACACTTTTCGTTACTGAACGTGAAGGTACAGCATTATCTGTTCTTACACAAGATCAAGCAGGACAATACAAGCCCTGTGCTTATTTTTCGAGCACACTAGATCCAGTCGCCCAGGCGTTGCCTGCGTGCCTCAAGTCAGTTGCAGCCACAGCACTAGCTATCAGACAAAGTGATTCCATAGTTTTAGGACACTCCTTGACAGTACAAGTCCCACATTCAGTAGAAGTTCTTTTGAACCGAACACAAACTCAGCACTTGACAATTGCACGTTTAACAGGTTATGAATTGACACTATTCCAGCCACACATAGAAATTAGACGCTGCAACGTCCTGAATCCTGCTACACTGTTACCATCAGTCAGTTTGAACCCTGACCCACATGACTGTGTGGAAGTAGTTAACATTACGACAAAGCCAAGACAAGACCTGACAGACATTCCGTTACCAGATCCTGACCTGACACTTTATGTGGATGGTTCATGTATGAGAACTAGTACAGGAGAACTAGTCGCCGCGTATGCAGTGACTACTGACACTGAAGTTATCGAGACACACCGTATTGACACCCTGTCCGCTCAAGCAGCAGAGCTAGTCGCTCTGACACAAGCCTGTATACACGCCAAGAACCTGAAAGTTAATGTTTACACAGATTCACGTTACGCATTCGGAGTTGTACACGACTTCGGAGTGCTCTGGCAGGAGAGAGGTTTCATGACTTCTCATGGAACCAAGATTCAGCATGGTCTCCTTATTCAAGCCCTGTTAGATGCCATACATTTACCGACATCCATTGCTATCATGAAATGCAAAGCACATACGAAAGTTACTGACATTATTTCCCAAGGTAACGATCTAGCAGATCGCACAGCCAAACTTACAGCACAGACTCCAGACATTCCAGTTAACCTGACACACACTCCAGATCCGACTACATGCATGACAGTTAAGGACCCTACACAAGATGTCATAGATATCCAGTTACATGCTACTCCCGATGAAATCAAGAAATGGTCCGAACAAGGAGGGGTCCAGACAGATCAAGGATGGTTAACGAAGGGTAGAGCCACATGGTTTCTCCCCGACTCTATGGTTCAAGTCATTATTAATACCGCACATAGTCCAGCACATTTAGGAGAAAAAGCTATGTTAGACAGTATCCAGAACATTTGGTTCAACAAGCATTTACGAGCTGCAGCCAAACAGAAAGTCCGTACCTGTATGATATGTTGTCAGTTCAATCCAGGTAAAAGTGTCCCGGTGGAACAAGGTGGTTTCCAGCCCCCTGACCACCCTTTTGAGGTCCTCCAGATGGATTATATTCAGATGGAGCGATGTCGAGGTTTCAAGTATGTCCTTGTAGTTGTATGCGCTTTGTCCAGGTGGACAGAAGCATATCCAGTCCCAGATTACACAGCCGCGACCACTGCCAAGCAGTTGGTTCGTGAATTTTTCCCTAGATATGGACTCCCTAGAGTCGTATATTCTGATAACGGTCAGCCATTCTCATCTGAACTCATGAAGCACGTTTCCCTGTTGTTAGGGTACCAGTGGAAGTTCCATTGTGTACGCCATCCCGAAGCAGCCGGTCTAGTCGAGAGACATAATCAGACCCTGAAAATCCGCATTGCAAAAGTCTGTAAAGAAAAAGGTGTGGACTGGCTAGTAGCTCTGCCAGTCGCTCTGTTTTATATGCGCATGGTCGCACATTCCAGATCAGGTCTGTCCCCGTACGAGGTCGTATTCGGCCGCCCCCCTAACATGTGGGGTACTCCTAGACCCCGAAGTATTACCGATGTTTCATGTAATATGCTGACAGATTACCTAGCTTCCTTGATGTCTGCCCTCAACTCATGTCGTTCACAGGTTGCCGCCGCATTTCCAGACAATACCGAGGTGGCACCGCACAAGATCGTTCCAGGCTCCTTGGTGATGATCAGAAATTTTGACAGATCAAGTCCGCTGGAACCACGTTGGAAGGAGCCACGTCAGGTCCTCTTGACCACCCGTACTGCCGTCAAGCTGGAAGGCAGGAAGGGGTGGGTCCACCTTTCTCATGTAAAACTTTTCAAAGGATTGAAACCGGTTTCTAAAAACATTTCTCAGGATTCCCAGGATTTGAAAGATTGCCAGAACATTGCTCTTAAGGACTGTCCCGCAAAAGACATTATTACAACCCCTCCCTTGTTAGAGAAAACTCCGCAGCAGGAGTATAAGTTAAAGCTCAGGTCTAGTAAAATAAGTCAGTCAGTTTGATTGTATAAGTCCTCCCCTAGGTGAAACGGTTAGACTGTTTCTGACATGTATAAAATAGACCCCCATAGTGAGAGAGTCAGTCAAAGTTCAATCAGATGTATCGTTTTTTTAAGTTTCATATTGTTTCTCAGCATTTTGATTTCCTGCACCAGCTATGCATTCTATCTGTATTTTCCAGTTCCTCATGCTAATATGTCTGCTAATGCTACAGTAGAGCACACGTTTAGTGATCTGCCTCCTCACGAATATTCTTATCGCCTCGCTATGCGTAACAACACATTTATCCGTATGTTACATTATTCACACCAGACCAGCAATGCCACTAATTGTTGGGTGTGTGGTCGACTCCCCCCTTTCCAGACACCGAAGGGAGTTCTGCCACTTTTTCCTTATCCTTTTTCACATAATGGTTCGTGTGGAGCATGGTCCACGTTAACGTCATTCTCAACAGATATGTCTTTTCTTAATAGTACATGTTTCCCAGACAAGCAAGGTTTCCCCCATAGAACAGGTTTAGATCTAGAAAATGAAGTATATAATTTAGGTAATTATTCGTCGAATTTCATGGTCCTGAATGTTCAGTCTGATACTACTCCAGACTCACCTGCTATTTCAGTACTACCAGTCAAAGGCGAATTATGTGTCCGAAATAAGGGTTCTGTACACGTAGGACATAGTGAATGTACTACTATTATCCAGTATAGTGACAGTGGGAAATCTGTTTTCAAAGCTTCACGTCATTCATATTTTGTTTGTGGTCAAACCGCATATGTTCGTCTGCCCCTCGATTGGGAGGGAACCTGTTACATTGCTTTCCTACTGCCACCTGTTTTTCTAGCCCCACCTGACTATCATAGAAACACACATCTAGTACACACTAGACACAAGAGAAATCTCCCGATTGTCGATTATACTGAAACTGCTGCAGAGCAATTCATTGATATAGATAAAGGTGTTTTCCCTTATCTAGGTACAGTTGTAAATAGTAAGCTAATCCGTAGGTTAACAAGAACCCTCGAAGCAGTAGTAGATGAGACTGCTTCCGCTCTAGGTAACTTAACTGAAGAGCAATCCTTTATGAGAATTGTTGTTTTACAGAATCGTCTCGTCCTTGACGTCATACTGGCCGATAGGGGCGGGGCCTGTAGAGTTCTCGGATCTAGTTGTTGCATTTTCATTCCAAATAACGCGCCGTCTGTTTATTCAGCTATAACCAGACTTCATAAAATTGCCCATCTGTTACACCAAGATCCAGGCGCCTGGACATGGTCCGGTTGGTTCTGGAATATAATTTCCGCATGGGGATGGAAAGTCCTGTCCTTTCTAAGTATTGCAGTAGCGATCATATTTAGCTGCTGCCTCTGTATACAATGTGGCCCTGCGATTTGCAGCATGTGTGCTACCTCTTGTATTCCTAGTCCCAAGCCCCGTTCTAAATCCCGTTCCAAGACAATTCGAGACGAGCAAATGGTACTGTATGAAATGATAGACGGTATCATGAATATTGATGTTTCCTGATGGAAACGTAGTGACAAGGAGGGAATGTGGAAAAGTAAATTTTGCCATGTTCTGTGTCCCTACGCCTCATCCATCATATGTTATGTGTGCATGACCAATATGCATATGTATTCCCCATGTCCGATTCAAGACGCAATTACAGTTGTGTCCACCTCTGGTATGTCAGTTTCCAGTCCTCGTGAATACTACGAATACCAGGCCTATGTAAAGCTACGTTGCCACGTTTCTCAGTGTGCACGTTATTCCATTATAAAGTCCCCGTTTCTAGGCCTCAAAAGGGCCCGGACCCTAGATTCAGCTCCTGTCTCCTGAAGCCTCGCTAAGGAGCGATACAGCCCCCACCTGTATCCTCGACCCTTCACTTACTTCCTGCCTCGCAGTGCCCGGTGCAGCTTGGCTCTGCCTCTGAGTCTGCCAAAAGTATGTTATAGTTCCAGTTATCAGTTCAGTCCTCCTTCTCTGCATTCCTAAGCTACTGAACTGTATCAATAGTTTCCGTCATTGTCTAGCCTTCACGTCTCCACGTTAGAGAAATACTGTATTTAAATGGTCATTTAATATTCTTCATCACTCACTACATGTAGAATAATGCATGGTCCAGTCTTAGAATCAAGTTAGCTTTTCCCCTCGTGACTTCTAGTTTATATCAACATGTTCCCTAAACACCAGATACCAGATAGGGTTTAGGTACATGTCGCTCCGACCCTCCAGACTCTAGTCTCTGCTCCTAGCACAGAGTTCATAGCCCCCAGCTTCTCCTAGTAACACGTCATTGCCAGTTTACGCGCACCATTAGGTTAGAGGTCCCGGCTCCTTAGGTAGCCCCCTCCTATGTTTCCGCCCATTCATGACATATTCTGTTACGTTTGCATCACATGTCTATGTATACTCCCAGTTACACCTACTTTTACTGTTATCTCTCGCGACTGCTACGCGTCACGCCTTCTGCTCCACCCACTGCTACGCCTACTGCAATGTAATGCTATGTGTTCGCGCTATGTATATATGCCTGTGTTTTGTTATTAAAAGTTAGCGCGCTCATCCCAGACCAAGCCCCAGCAGCTGCTGGGCCCCAGTTGTCCTGCTGGGCCCTGTTACCCCCGTTCTATGCAGGTTGTCCTGATCCTGTCCTTATGCTGTAATAAACCTGCAGAAACTCCTACTACCTCGAATCTTGACTCTTATTTTATTGAGCTATCTGTTATTCATTCATTCATTCAAAAATAGATCCGGTATTATTTATTTATATACCACAAGTGGCTGGGGAGCGCCACCTGGAGCAAGAAGAGGCCCAAATTGACAAGATCGGTAACCTGAGGGCTGAGATCGGGCCGCCAGAAGGTAGGCAACCTTTGACCTTTGGCAAACCGATGAAGCGCGTGGGGCTCCGCTGCCGGTCTAGAAGATGTCCCCAGGGTGGGTCAGGTCCCAGGGGCTGCCCCCAACACGGAGTAAAGTCGGGGAGCACCGTTGTGCTCCCCGTGAAGTGACCTCCAAAACGGGGGGCTCGGGACCCCATCCCCGGGCCCCGAAGCAAAGCCGAGTAGCGCCTTTGCGCTCCCCATGAACAAGCCCCCAAAGGGGGTGCCAGGAGTTCACCCTGGCCCCCGGCGAAGACGCGTCAGTCGGGGAGCGCCTGTGCGCTCCCCATGTGGAGACGGGGCCCGGGACCCCATACTCGGGATTTGATGACACCGTGTAGTGGCGGGGGGGCGTGTCATGGTGCAGGGTGAAGACAAGCCAGGGGGCGCCGTCACACCCCTCTGAAGGTCGGCCCAGGGTCCCAGGACCCAGTTCCCGGGCCCGAAGAGGAAGAGGAGGACGAGGGAGTGCCACCGCATTCCCCCACGGCCTCACCGGACAGATTTGAGGCTCCACATCTGCCTGCTGGAGCGGGCACCCCAAAAAGCATAACCTGGCTCCTGCGGCCACACCAGAGAGGTACAGGGACGAGCCGGGAGCCAGCGGGAGCCGCCGGGGGTGGGCTCCCCGAGCAGCTCCCCATCCAAGAGGAAGGATGAGGCCGGACGACGTCCCCAGGTAGAACCCTGGGCCCCTGAGGAGATAAGTTGCACTAGGGGCCCGGGTGGGAACGGGCCCCCGAAAATCAGTGGATCGGACTGGGGTTGGCTCCCCGAGCCGAATGACTCACCTGGTGGTCCAGGTGGGACCGGACTCTCCAGTGCTGCATGTACGTAACCGGAGGCCCACTTTGCAGCTCTTCTTTAAGCAGCAGGAGAGCCGCTGCTCTAATATTCAAAAATACTCATAATACCTTGCAGGCCAGAACTGGCCTGCAAGCCAAACTGCGGTTTTCTCTGCTTGTGATGGCCCCAGGACAACGGGGCCACCACCACACGGGTGCAAAGTGCAGGGGGAGCTGCTTAAAAAGTGCAGTCTCCCCATGACGAAAATGGAAGTCCCTCCCTAAGTCTCATGGGGACTTGAAAAGGATAACCCCTCAAGGGTGCAGCCAGCCTTTTAGTTTTAACACCTTCTGGGCTGGAACTTTTGTTCTACAGCTGAGGGTGTATCGAGAAGTGCATCAGGGGATGAAGGGCTGAGTTGAGGATGTCTGGAGAAGGGCATTCCCTAGAGGTAAAGAGGTGTAATTGCACCCGTAGTGCATTTACTAATGGTATTTTTTCTATAGGGACTGAAGGTCACACGTGTAAGGTGATCTCATAAGCAAAGTGGTGGTATGTTGTCAGACATTCCTGCTAGGGTGTCTGGCTGTATATGCGTAACCCTGTGATTTCATCTGTGATGCCTTTAGTTGCTGTAATTGCAATTCATTCTAATGATTCACAAATTTGATGAGTACTGTCATTCTAAAGTGATGCTTAAACATGTATTCTTGTTGCTGCGCTTTGGCGAAGAACCCAGACTGCTAGCCCTTAAGATGTAGAGGTGTATACTTCATGGCCAGTAGGAAATGCTCAGTCAGGGTTGTGTGTCACCAAGGCAGGGTTACCTATTTTAAATGCTTGTTGAGATAGTGAAGTGAGTCGCCACTGGGATGGTGCCAGTGCGCAGGGCCCTCGCTCCAGGTTATGTTCAACTAACTGCTTTGGGGGCAAGATGATGTGCATACATGGGAGTGGTGGTACTAGACCCCACCCCCCTACGGGAGGGGTGGAGATGTTATGCAATGTCACAAAGTAATTCCAACAACTTATGTATGTTTGTAAATTGAGGCATCGTATTGAGTAGTGTGTGTGTTTAATAAATGTACTCTTACTTTTATGAAGCAAAGTACAGACTGGACAATCAATTATTGCGTATTATCTCTGCGCACCTGCAAATGGAGATTACTAGCCCACAGTAGCCCAAGTCCAGTTTTGCCACACATTACCTATGCAGTAATGAGCAAATGGGCATAGAAAGTCAATTGGAAAGTATCCGTGTACCTTACCCGGTGCACGGATAGAGGAGCTGGGGATGGATGCACCCTTCTAATTACCCAAGGCAGCTCCTTCGGAATACTTTCCAATTGACTTTCTATGCCCATTTACTCCGTGGAGACACATCGTTATGTTTCGCTAAAGTATATATATCCCATATGCAACGCGACTTGGCGTAGTCCATATTAGACGTAACTTGGAGTGTCCCACAGGATTGAATTGCCTTGGTTTTTCTCGCACTACGGATATAACATGCAGAGAGAATTCTCGAACCATCACCAATTCAATTAACAGTCCAGGGCTCTGTCGGGTCGGAAGTATCACCGACGGAGCGACACTCCCAACGATACTTTATTCTTTCTTAGCCCTGAGGAGTCGCGGGAAGACTGTCCCTTACGCGACAAAACACGTGTTGGCTGGTTCTCTTGAACATTAAAGACACCTTTTCCGACGACTGTTTCTAAGAATACCAATTATTTGTCTCCAAGAGAAAGGCTTTGTCTAAATTGTCTCGAATGTCTACATTGACACTACTGTGTAATAATTAGAGTGTGCATAGGTGTTTGTCTAGGCCCCCCAGGTTAACTGGTGGGGAGGTGAGCAACCCAGGGGCGGCCCCTGATAGTGGGTAGCCCCAAAGGAGGGTAATTCTCGAGCAGGATGTGTAGTGGTAGCCCCTAGGTACCCAGGGTGGGCTAGGTAACTGGCCCAGTGGAGATCTGAGTGGGGGTGATGTACTCCTTAGATTCCAAGTGAAGGGTTAGTGGTGGACCCTTAGGTGTCAGGGTCCGAAAGGCGGTTACCCAAGGAAGCAACAGGATGTCATTCTGGAGCTGGTGTTCTGAACCTGAAGAGGTAGCTTGGGTGATGCCTAGCCAGTGACAAGTCAGGTAGGTCCTGTGGGACTAGAACCCAAGGACCAGGAGCATGGCAGTGTTCCCCTAGCTCGAGGCAGGAGGTGGACTTCTGCAAGGTAGTACCACCCTGAACACAGGTGGGGCCTATCTTAAGTGAAGAAACCCTGTGTTTCGTAAAGGGGTGGTGCAGGCCTAGCCGGGATCTTTAGGGTCCGTGGCTGAGTGTGGTAGTATTACCCTGAAGGCAGGTGGGGCCTATCTTAAATGAAGGGACCCTGCTCTTCATAAGGGATGGTGCAGGCCATCCAGGGATCATGTGGGTCTCAGGGCGGTCTCCCAAGGTGCTGCAGGGAGACCGGGGAGAACCATAAAAGGTGGGCCTGGGTCTAACTAACTTGGGGCCCACAGGCTTTCTAAGGGTACTCCGGGAGAAGAGCGAGCCTCTCGTAGGGAAGGGTGCATAGGCCCTGTTCTCGCAAAGGAGAACCAGGAAGGGGTCTAGGTTCCGGGTGTAGTTTCCGTGTGGAGCTACTGACAGGAAGAATGAGCTGTAGGATGTCTGACGAGGAACCCTCAGTGTTCCTCCCTGGCACTGCCAGTGTGGTAGTGAGGCCGGTCTGAGGTCCTATTCTGGGAGCCAGGCCAATGGCCAAATTAGCTTTTCTGTGTGGGAAAAGCATGAGTGGCTGTGCTTCTTTGGGGAAGACAGTCATCCGAAAGGGTGGTGGCAGCAGAATGACCCCAGCGGCAGGCTGAGGGTGAAGGTCCAAAGAGTTTGCATCTTTGGTGTGCAAGGACCAAACGGAGAGAGGGTACTGGTTGAAACAAACTTCAGAAGGGAGACCAGCTAGTGACCCCGGGGATGCGATGTAGACCTATCCCAGAAGACCGCATTGGTGCTGAGGCACTGTACCCTTGTCCAGAGAAGTGGTAGGCATAGTGTTGCATGCCCAAGGGCAAAGGTGGGTCTAGTTAGGCTGAGTCCATGTAGACCATGAGTGACCTAGAGGCATCTAAGCTAGAGCCCGGAGGGTTCTTAGGGTAGTCTGGGATCTCTGTCATGGGTGGAGATTTCATGGATGGGAGGAGTAGGTGGTCTGAGCAGATAACTGGTGAGTAAGGGGGGTCTGGTCATAACCCCTTATAACTAGTTATCGCTGACTACGGGAAGTGTACCCATGTAGAGGGGCTACTTCTTCCCTGTAGAAATCAGCTGGGCGCGGCGTGTGTTAGAAGGTGGTTCTGACACTATGAGCCACCGGACTATTCATTTTTGAGCACCTAATTGTTGAGCTTATACTTTGGGGAGCCTCATAAGTGGGGACTCGCCCACAGTGAACGCATAATGAAAGAGATTGCATGGGCATTTTACTGGTTTCCCCCTGGATTGACCAGGCTGCTGTGCAGCAGCTGGAGTAAAGGACACCGGGCTGGTTACATGCAGACATATGTTTAGATGCGAGTGCACACGTCTACGGGCTGTGCAGAGGAGATTCTTGGCATGCCCAGTCCAGGAGCAGCTACAAAGTCAATGATGTGGCAGGACTTATGCAGAATTGGGTGGTGACATGGAATATGCTTTATACAGTGGTAAGAAACATGCCAGGGAAAGTCAGTGTGATTTACAGTGTGTATTCCATTATTCTCTTATGGGGATAGGGACGACGTGGGCTAGTTTTACTTTCCTAAGGCCTAAAGATTCCAGACATGCACTAAAGTCCACTGTAACGGGTGTGTGAAGAAGTATTCTGGAGAGTCGAGAGTCATATTTGTACTGAGTCATGAAGAAATGTCTAATAATCTTTCTTCCGAGAGATAAGGCCTCCATGCCAAGTAGAGAAGATGGGTGGAGCTATAGGTTCATCCATCAATAGCTGATACCTGGTGCCAGGCACCAGGCCCCTCTGCCGGAAAGGCAGCGTGGGGGGAAGGGGCTCTCGAGACCATGTGGCAGGAGACCCTGGACAACGCCATTTTGAACAAACCCAGAGGCCTGGGCAGGAAGGAGGGAGCAGGGGCAGAGAAGTGATGTGTTGCTGTGTCATAGGGCAAACAGATACTTCCTGCCAGCCCCCTCCCCAACTTCTTAAAGAACTTGCACAGGAAGAGAAGCTCTCTCTGGGGTGTGGTCTGTGGAAGCAGAGGATGCTGGAGCCTGGTGCAATGGACAATTGGAAGGAGGAACCCCCTGACTGTCCCTAGGATCCTGAACAGTGCCAGGAGAGTCCAGGACCAGTGCGCAGAAGCAGGGGCCTCTGCACAAGGAGAAGAGAGGCCCAGGAGGAGAGCAGGCGAAAGGCCGGCGCTGAGAGCCAGTGAAGACAACTCCATGTTGAACCCTCCTCTCAGAGACCCAGAGGGCAAAGGAGAATGCTCGCAGTGGCTGGGGAGAACCACCAGGAGCAAGAGGAGGCCAAAATCGACAAGATCGGTCCTCTGGGGGCTGAGTTTGGTCCCCCAGAAGGTAGGCAACCTTTGGCTGACCGACGACAAGCGCGTGGGACTCCGCCGCGGGTCTAGAAGATGCCCCCTGGGTGGGTCAGGTCCCGGGGGGTGCCCCCAACATGAACTAAAGTCCGGGAGCACCGCTGTACTCCCGGTGAATTAACCCCCAAAATGGGTGGCCAGGAGCCCACCCTGGCCTCCGGCAACAGCGGAGGGCAGGGAGTGCCGTTGCACCCCCCAAAGAGGTCTATGAGGGCCTAGGACCCCATCCTCGGGCCTGAAGCAAAGCCGGGGAGCGCAACAGCCCAAAGGGGGGCCAGGAGCCCACCCTGGCCCCCGGCGAAGACGCATCAGTCGGGGAGCACCGGCTCACTCCCCGTGAGGGGAGGAGGGGGGGCCCGGGACCCCATCCCCAGGCCCCGATGATGGTGGCGGGGGGGGCATGTCATGGCACGTCCCCCGCAGGGCGAAGACAAGCCGGGGGGCACCATCACGCCTCCTGTGAAGGTCAGCCCAAGGGCTAGGGACACCATCCCCGGGCCCAAAGTGGAAGAGGAGGATGGGGGAGTGCCGATGCACTCCCCCACGGCCCCACCGGACTGGCAAGAGGCTCCACATCTGCCCGCCGGAGCAGGCAGACCGAAATGGATAACCCGGCTCCCACGGCTGCACCAGAGAGGTGCAGGACCCAGCAGGGAGCCAGCGGGAGCTGCCGGGGGTGGGCTCCCCGAGCGGCTCCGCACCCAAGAGGACGGACAAGGCCGGACAGAGTCCCCGGGTGGAACCGGGGGCCCCAGAGAAGATAAGTGGGTCAGACCAGGCCACCAAAAATCAGCGGATCGACCAGGGGTGGGCTCCCCGAGCCGAATGACTCACCTGGGGGTCCGGGTGGGACCAGACCCTCCAGCGATGCATGGACCTGGCCAGAAGCACACTTTGTGGCTCTACCCGCTGCAGCGGGGGAGCCGCTGCTCTAATATTCAAAAGTTCCCAGAATGCCTTGCAGGCCAGGACCGGCCTGCAAGGGCAAACAGTGTTTTTTTCTGCTTAGTGTCGCCCCAGGAGAACGGGGTCACAACCACACGCGTGCAAAGGTGCAGGGAGGCTGCTTAAGATGTGTCAGTCTCCCCCAGCATGAAATTGGCAGTCCCTTCCTAAGTCTCATGGGGACTTGAAAAGGGTAACCCCTCAAGGGCTCAGCCAGCCTTTTAACAGTGTCTGGGCTGGAACTTTTGTTCTACAGCAGAGGGTGTATAGAGAAGTGCATCAGGGAATTAAGGGCTGAGTTGGGGATGTCTGGAGAAGAGCATCGCTTGGAGATGAAGAGGTGTAATTGCACCTGTAGTGCATTTACTAATGGTATTTCTTCTAGGGGGACTTAAGGTCACATGTGTAATATGAAGTACCTGTGTAAGGTGCTGTCATAAGCAAAGTGGTGTTATGTTGCCAGACATTCCTGCTTGGGTGTCTGGCTGTATATGCATAATCTTGTTATTTTATCTGTGATGCCTTTAGTTGCTGTACTTGCAATTCATTCTAATGATCCACAAATTTGATGAGTACTGTCATTCTAAAGTGATGCTTAAACATTTATTCTTGTTGCTGCGCTTAGGTGAAGAACCCAGACTGCTAGCCCTTACGATGTAGAGGTGTACACTTCATGGTCAGTAGGAAATTCTCAGTCAGGGTTGTGTGTCACTAAGGCAGGGTTACCTATTTTAAATGCTTGTTGAGATAGTGGGACGGGTCGCCACTGGAATGGTGCCAGTGCGCAGGGCCTTCGCTCCAGGTTATGTTCAACTAAATGCTTTAGGGGCAAGATGATGTGCATACCTGAGAGTGGTGGTACTAGACCCCACGCCCCTGTGGGAGGGGTGAAGCTGTTATGCAATGTCACAAAGTAATTCCAACAGTATATATATTTGTAAATTGGTGCATAGTATTGAGTAGTGTGTGTGTTTAATAAATGTACTCTTACTTTTATAAAGCAAAGTACATACTGTACAATCAATTAATGAGTGTTATTTCTGCGTAACTGCAAATCGCTATTACTAGCTCACACCAACTCCCTTGAATAAGCCTCAGACTGCTCTGCAACGCTACCCTCGGAGAGTCAGGCGCTACAATTGGGTGTTTGGTTCCCAGTGAAGGACAAATATAGTCATGTTATTTGTGCAGGCCTCACAGATACTGCTTCGTTTTCCAACACCTCCTGTAACCAAACTGTAGAGTTCCCAAAGAACCGATGGAGCCCAGGATCTCAGTCAAAGCTGCAGATCTCACTGTTGAATCACAAGTTGGGCTCAGCTTGTTGGCTTGACTGACAGAAGGAAATCTGACTTCCAGACAAGTTAATAAGTCTGAACGTAGTGTGCGTCAACCAGACTGACACCAAGCAGCATCCAATTGATGTTGAGGCCTTCTTGGACACAGATTTCAGACTTCACCCACTAGGAGCTTTCCCACTTTTGTCAATAACCACTTTGAGACCCCGTTCATCATCCGCTAACATTTGTCGAGTAACGCTTTGGATCCCGCTTGCAGTTTGCCTCATTAAAGACCAATTTTGCTTTTTTAAAAATCTAATTCTGAAGGTTAACTTTTTCCTGGGACAAACCTGGTCTCTGTATCCCACCACTGCTCAGTCGAGATCTCCCGTAAATTTTGACTTTGAACTGGTCTAGCATGACCAGAAGACCGTGATTGGAGCTTTGTGCTTTTTGGTGCTATTTTTAATTCGGATCACTGACATAATATCGACGACACAAATATCGAGATACACAAATATCGAGTCAAAAATATCGATTGACAAAATATCGACTCCCTATCTTCAAACAGGTAAGTACCAAAATATCGACTCCAAAATATCGACTTACAAAAATATAGACTGTCAAAATATCGATTTTTTAAAATGTCTTAAAATTAAGTTAAAACTAATATAGTAATAAATATATTTAATATAAACTTAGAACTAATTATGAAAAAAATATAGTTTTAATAAATAATTTATATATTAAAAAAAATTATATCACCAAAAATTACACACACACACACACACATATATATATATATATATATATCAAATTTTCAGAATCACCGCAAATCCACACTCTCAGAAGCAGCCAAAGAATACGTCAGCCAGGAAAGTCCAAGGGTGCGAGTGATTAAACACCCTTGGACTTTCCTGGCTGACGTATTCTTTGGCTGCTTCTGAGAGTGTGGATTTGCGGTGATTCTGAAAATTTGATTCGATTTCCGGCTCGCTCGACCGGAGTACACACCACCTCCCTCGGGGCCTCCGGCAACCCGTAGAGCACTTTCTTGGAACATATATATATATATATTTAAACATATTATTAAATAAACATATATAACATTTTAGAAAATGTTTAAAATTTATTGTTACAACTATAGTGAGTTCAACATTAGCAAAAGTGTTGGATAGCGTAGAGGTAAAATTTACTACTCCCACTCCAGTGGGTGCAACAGTAGGGAAAGCGCTGGATAGCGTAGAGGTTAAAATTACTATTCCCACTCCAGGGATGTATGACGTTACAACGCATACTTTTACAACGCCTACCATTACAACAAAACTTTTACAACGCAAAAACTTTTACAACGCATACATTTACAACGCAAGATTTTACAACGCATATACCTTTACAACGCATACCATTACAACATAAGTATTGGTAAGTATTTAATAATTTTTTGAATATAAATTAATAAAAAATATTATAATATAATCTAATATAATTTAATTTTATTAAATAAATGTAATTTAAATGTAATTTTACTTTATTTTTACAAAGTACCCCTGTACCCCAAAAACCCAAAACTGACCCTGAACCCTAAAAATACCCCTTTACCCATAAACTGAAAACTGACCCTGAACCCTAAAAATACCCCTTTACCCGAAAACTGAAAACTGACCCTGAACCCTAAAAATACCCCTTTACCCAAAAACTGAAAACTGACCCTGAACCCTAAAAATACCCCTTTACCTACAAACTGAAAACTGACCCTGAACCCTAAAAATACCCCTTTACCCCAAAAACTGAAAACTGACCCTGAACCCTAAAAATACCCCTTTACCCAAAAACTGAAAACTGACCCTAAACCCTAAAAATACCCCTTTACCTACAAACTGAAAACTGACCCTGAACCCTAAAAATACCCCTTTACCCCAAAAACTGAAAACTGACCCTGAACCCAAAAAATACCCCTTTACCCAAAAACTGAAAACTGACACTGAACCCTAAAAATACCCCTTTACCCAAAAACTGAAAACTGACCCTGAACCCTAAAAATACCCCTTTACCCAAAAACTGAAAACTGACCCTGAACCCTAAAAATACCCCTTTACCTACAAACTGAAAACTGACCCTGAACCCTAAAAATACCCCTTTACCCCAAAAACTGAAAACTGACCCTGAACCCTAAAAATACCCCTTTACCCAAAAACTGAAAACTGACCCTGAACCCTAAAAATACCCCTTTACCCAAAAACTGAAAACTGACCCTGAACCCTAAAATTAAAATATTTATCAATTAATCAATTATAATTAATTACCAATTATATTTTAATTAATTACCAATTAATAATTAATTAACAATTATTTTTTTAAAAATATCAATAAATAAATTAACATATTTAATTAATTATAATTAAATTACTTCCCACCCTATTCCCCTATAAACCCACAACCCGCTACAGAAAATAAATTACTACAATTAAAATATTTATCAATTAATCAATTATAATTAATTGCCAATTATATTTTAATTAATTACCAATTAATAATTAATTAACAATTAATTCTAAATTATTATCAATAAATAAATTAACATATTTAATTAATTATAATTAAATTACTTCCCACCCTATTCCCCTATAAACCCACAACCCGCTACAGAAAATAAATTACTAAAATTAAAATATTTATCAATTAATCAATTATAATTAATTACCAATTATATTTTAATTGATTACCAATTAATAATTAATTAACAATTAATTCTAAATATATATCAATAAATAAATTAACATATTTAATTAATTAGAATTAAATTACTTCCCACCCTATTCCCCTATAAACCCACAACCCGCTACAGACTTATATTACACAAAAAATAAAAATTATTATTAACTTACCTTAAATTCGATATTTTTGTTGTCTATATTATGTCTAGTCGATATTATGTCCATTCTATATTTTTGATTCGATATTATGTCCATTCTATTCGATATTAATTTTCTCTAGTCGATATTTTTGTTGTCTATATTATGTCTAGTCGATATTATGTCCATTCTATATTTTTTACTCGATATTCTGTCCAGTCGAAATAATTGACTCGATATTATGACTGTACACCTTTTAATTCAAACTTTAAAAATCGTATTTCTAGTTCCGCTGATAGGATTTGTGCTGTTTTGGTGTTATTTTAATTATTATGATTTCCTCAATTTTTCTTATTTGGTTGGGGGTTTTCCTGTGTTTTGTTGTCACTTTATTACTGTTCGATTAGTTTGTAAATACTTTACACATTGCCTCTAAGTTAAGCCTGACTGCTTTGTGCCAAGCCACAAGGGAGTTAAGCACAGGTTTATTTAGTTACTCTAGTGATTCACCCTGACAAATATTGTGAATATTACTTAGGGTGGGCTTTCTCCCACTCAAATAAAACAATAATTTCTCACATAAATAACAGTGGTGGGTTTCAGTACTTGTTTTTTTCAGTGCCAATCAGTAAAATGTGTAAAATCAAAAATTCCTTGTATAATCAGACATCAAAATCAATTCTCCTGAGACCAGATACCACCCGTATTCTGGTCTAGGAGGAGTCATCTCACCACATCAATTTCCTAGAACTTACGGCTGGCCTATACGCCCTTATGAGTTTCAAGCACTCAATTCAAGGGAGATCGGTCGTTCTGAAAATGGACAATGTTTCGGCAGTGGCCTACATCAATCGTTTGGGAGGTACAAAGTCTGCCGACCTTTCGAACCTGGCAAGGAAACTCTGGATGTTCTGTTTAGAACACAAAACTGCCTTCAGAGCGGAGTACTACCCTGGGAAGTCGAACGTTTCTGCCGATTGGAATTCCAGATTCCTTTCGGACTACAGCGATTGGAAACTGAACGTCGCTGTCTTCGACTCACTAAATTCTTATTGGGGTCCATTAGAGATAGACCTATTTGCGAGCCGTCTCACCTTTCAACTAGAGCGTTACTTCAGCTGGATGCCAGTCCCCGGCGCACAGGAAGTGAACGCATTTCTCCAATCCTGGTCAGGGATCAATGCTCTAGTCTTAATAACTCCCTTCTGGCCATCACAAGCGTGGTTCCCCACTGTTCTGGAACTGACCTTCGAAATTCCATTTCTGATACCTTCCCTGAAAGATCTACTTACAGACGTAAACGGAGATCCTCACCTAATGACCCTATCAGGGAGTTTGAACCTTCTTGCCTGGAGAGTGTCAGGCGATCTAACGAAGTCTCAGGACTTTCGTCATCAGCTTCTACTCTCCTCAGAGAGTCATGGGCACCGGGAACTCACTACAGATACAATAATATCTGGAAATGCTGGCTTCGTTGGTGCATGGAGAGGGATTTGGATCCCACTCAAGCACCTATCGTTGATATAGTGAATTTCCTCGCTGAACTCTTCGACAAGGGATTGAGTTATAGATCAATCAACTGTTATAGATCAGCGATCTCTGCAGGTCATGCCCTCTTTAACGGCAAGTCAATCGGTAAGAATGTGATTGTTTGTCGGGTAATGAAGAGCATCCGTTTAAAGAGGCCCCCAAGGCCAAAATATAATACTCTCTGGGATGTGAATTTGATTCTAGATCTCTTCACTTCCTGGCCAGATAATTCATTTTTGAGCAGAAAGTTTCTTTCTTTTAAACTCGCAACTCTTCTTTGCCTTATCTCCTGTCGTAGAGTTTCTGATGTTAAAGCTCTGGAGATTTCTAATAGATCATATAATTTATTTGGAGTTAAATTCGAAGTCTATAGAAGAACCAAGACCATGTCTGATTCAATCTTCTATCCTCATTTCGATCCTTCCCCGAAACTTTGTGTGGTTGATTGTATGAAAGCGTATGATATGACAATGTCTAATCTTCGACCGCTCAATGAGAACCAACTCCTCATTTCCTTTGTTAAGCCTCACAAGGCTATTTCCTCCACTTCCATTGCCAGATGGGTTAAGACTGCTATGTCTCTAGCTGGTATTGCTATTTCCAAATTTCAAGCTCATTCTCTTAGAGGTGCCATGGCAAGTAAATCTCTTTGGTCCGGAGGTAAGTTGGATGATATCCTTAAAGCTGCAGACTGGTCTAATGCAAGTACCTTCGCAAGACATTATTTTAAACCAATTGAACACATGTCTAATGTAGTTTTACAGGGCTACCAACATGCATAATGTAGTCTCCGTTCTTGTAATGAAATTGCGATTCTCCTATTAACATGACCAGAGAATCTAGATTTCATTAAAGACACAGAGGCTCACATTATCCCTCCCAACCCATCCCTGTTTGTTTTGGGTTTAATTTAACTTGATGTTATTCATAATCTTTATGTTATGTTTTTTGAGTTATTTGTAATTTATTGTTCAATTGTTCATCTGGTGAAACTGCTTACATTGTTTTTTAGGATACAATTTTCATTGTCCTCTTTCTTTCAGATAATCCTTCAACTTAATCTACTTTTGACGTTTCATCATCAGGAGGTCGTTCATTTGTCTTCTTCTCCTTCAATTTTGCTTCTGTTTGCCTGGAATCTTCTGGAATCTACTGGATCTACTTTTCGCCAGATTTAAAAGAGGCTGATGGTTGCTATGTGTAATGCTTTACTGTATCTCAGTGTTCCTTTTGGAAACTTTATATTGTGATGCGACTGGCTTGGATCTGCAATTAAAAGTCATTGCATAATGTGAGCCTCCGTGTCTTTAATGAAATCTAGATTCTCTGGTCATGTTAATAGAAGAATCGCAATTCTTGTTTATTATATTCTCTTTTATTTGTAGTTGGGATTTTATGCATATTTCATATTTCCTAAATTTCACTCATATCCTCATATTCTGCACTTGTGATTTTTGCAAGAACGGAAGGTGATGTAAGCAACATTGAAAGCTTCACCATTATTAAGCTGAAGAAGTTATATATGCTGAGGGGGCTGATGCTAAAAAACGGCTCTAAAACACTGGAGTACCAGATAGTCCTCCGATCTTGGGAATAGGTATGCATGTAACAATCCGCATCACATGGGCAAGAAAATGATGGAGCTGCAGATGAGGAGGAGATAGAGGAGGAGGAAGAACATGACCTGGTAATGGCTCCAGAGTCAAGAAGAGAGGAAGGCCCCACAGGAATCAAGTTATCTGCTTTATCCAAGGGCAAGAACTGTGTGTCCTCCCATAGACTAGCCACTGCATGCAAGCTGAGAGATAGCTGAAACTGCATCTGGCCACACTGACCATGGAAGAGAGGAAAGCTGAGACAGCTGCAGTAAATGCCCAAGGAGAGAAAAGTTGGTTTCGGAGTAGAAGAAAATGTTGTAGGCTCACAAAGTGAGTCAGAAGAATCTGGGCGTGAAAGCTAAAAGGGTCACAGAGTCCAGTGAAGATGGTGGCAGCAATGCTGAGGTGCCTAGTAGAGGTAAAAGGGACAACATCCCCAAATATATGTTGTGTAGCTTTGTGGTGGTGTATGGCATTGACAAGTGGTTTGAGGGCTTTTAGTGGCCTTGTGAATGCACAAGGTACCAGAGAAGGATTTGGGGGCGGGGGCGGTTACTTGAAGCATTTGCCAGTTTCCATTAGGGGAAAGCTTTTGCCCCTGGATGAAGAGCACAGGAAGTGGTATGCCCCATTGGAAGAAGCCCCTCTTGCCAGGTTTGGGCCTACACTAGAAAGATACTGCTCAAAGTTTAGCGACAGCCAGAAACTGCCCAACAAGTCTTGAATGGGTTTCATAGATTACTCTAGTAAGGCACAAGATGGTTGGGAGAAGGGCAGAAAAGTGAATGACCATGATGGGATGTACAGTCTATTCATGAGCGAGCATGTGTTCAGTAATTAATTGCAGAGCTTCAACAACACCTTACTGATTTCAGGACCTATGTACTCAGGAAGCATGCAAAGGAGGCTGGCGTCTAGGTTAGTACCACAGTGTCCAAGAAGGTACATACATGGGGGAGGAGGAGGTATGATGGATAGGGTCCCCGGCAGCAGAACAAGGAGAAATCAAGGGAGACCAATAAGAGTTCTTCAAAAAAACAAATGTGTTTTCAGGGGAAAGACTCTCAGTCCAAACATGAGCAGAAGAAATGAATTTCTAATTGGAAGAAGTTTATGGATACTTCTGGTCCAAATGCCATGCATGTTACCATTGTGGACACAGGATGGGGAATGCCACCTGCCCCCGTAGGAAACAGCCCCCAATAGGGGACTTACATCAGGAATGACCAGTGTAGTGCTGGCAGAGGAGGCTACCCCAGCTAGTCTGGGGGAGAGGTCAGAGATTACCGTAGTGTAGCTGGGAGAATGTTCCTAAAGCCCATGTACCTGAAAAAATAAAAACTATAGGAGGTGGCTCACCATCAATGGACAGAGGGTGATGGCTCTGCAAGACACACCTGAGCACATGATGCAAATGATGCAGCCAGGAACTCCACACCTGGATCTCCAATTGTGCAGACGAGCTCGCCCGCTACACAACCCCGACAGACACCGCCCCAGGAAAGCTGCCTGGTTCACCACTGCACTCCAAGAAGACAGACGCACCTGCAGAGGCCTGGAGAAGACCTGGAGAAACACCAAAACAACCGAAAACCACACCGCCCACAAGGACTCCATGATGGACTACAACATCCAGATCAGAGCCACCAAGAGGAACTTCATCCACAACAGAATCCTGGCCAACTTCACCAACTCCAAGGAACTTTTCAGTGTCATTCAAGAATTCACCAACCCATGCAGTGAAGCCACAGACATCACCCCATCCCAAGTCATCTGCACAAGCTTGGAACCTATTTCCGCCTCAAGATTAAAAACCTCTACGACAAGTTCATCGACCATTCACCAGGTGCCACAGATGGCCCCCGCCCCCAGAAAAAAACAGCTAGCCCACCATCTCCAACTGGACACCAATCACCACCGAAGACACCACCTCAACCATGAAAAGCATCCACTCGGGGTCCCCACCGACCCCTGCCCCCTCGCATCTACCACAGAGCCACAGCCACCATCGCACCTGAACTACAATGCACCATCAACACCACCTTCAAAACAGGCACCTCCTCAGATGACTGAAAGTGTGCAGAAGTCAGACCACTGCTCAAGAAGCCCACAGCTGACCCCACCGACCTCAAGAACTATCAGCCCATCTCGCTCCTCCCCTTCGCAGCCAAAGTTGCAGAGAAAATAGTCAACAGGAAACTGACACGATTCAATGAAGAGAACTCCGTCCTTGACCCGTCCCAATCCGGATTCCAAGGCAACCACAGCACAGAGACTGCCCTACTCACCACCACAGACGACATCCGCACCCTCCTGGACCAAGGACACTCCACAGCCCTCATCCCACTCGACATATCAGCAGCCTTCGACACCGTCTCCAAATGCCCACTAGTCACCAGACTACACGACGCAGGCATACAAGGAACAGTCCTGTACTGGATTTGATCATTCCTCACTGGAAGAAGCCAAAGGATCAGACTCCCACCCTTCCTCTCCGACCCCACAAAAACACCTGCAGAGTCCCACAGGGTTCATCACTGAGCCCCACCCTCTTAAACATCTAAATGGCCCCCGCAGCCATCGTCCGACAACACGGCCTCAACATCGTATCTTATGCCGACGACTCCCAGCTCATCCTCTCCCTCACCAAAGACCCCACCACTGCTAAATTCAACTTCCAGAAAGGAATGCAAGACGTTGCAGTCTGGTTGGCAACAGCTGCCTGAAGCTCAATGCTGAGAAGACAGAAGTCCTCATCCTCGCTACCACCCCTTATGCATGGGACAGCACCTGGTGGCCGACCACCCTCGGAAGCCCACCTATCCCCTCAGACCTGGTAAAGAACTTCGGCATCGTACTCCACTCATCACTCACCATGAACTGACAGGTAAACACCGTTTCCTCCAGCTGCTTCAACGCCCTCCGCATCTTCCACAAGATCTTCAAGTGGATCCCACCTGAGTCAAGGAAGACACGCACCCACGTACCCATCACCAGCAGACTGAACTATGGAAACACACTCTACACCGGCATCAACAAGTCCCTACTCCCGGAAATTCCAGACAATACAGAACACCGCCACCAGACTCATCCTCGGCATCCCCTTACACGGACACATCAGCCAACATCTACGAAGTCTCCACTGGCTCCCTGTGGAGAAAAGAGTCACTTTCAAAATCCTCACTAACGCCTACACTTGCCTACACAACATCGGACCTAAATACCTCAACCACAGAATCAACTTCCACATACCCAAATGATACATCCAATCTTTCAACCTTGCACAGGTCAAAACCCAGCGCATCCACAGAGCCAGAGAAGGTGGAAGATCCTTCTCTCACATTGCAGCCAAGACCTGGAACGAGCTACAGTCAGACATCAGACCTTCAGGAAGACCCTCAAGACCTGGCTCTTTGGCTAAACAGTGCCTTGAGACTCTCACGGGTGAGCAGCATGCTTACAATTCCCTGAATGATTGATTGAGGCACAGGCATTAGTATGATTACTGTTAGATGTCATCTGGTGTCCTCAGAGCAGGTAGTCCGTGATGTAGTCCATCAAGTTGTGACTGCAGACAAGCTGAGTAGCCACTGCCCAGATGCTCCAGTTCTTTTTGAATGGTTCCTTAAAGGTAGCTGTGAGTCCAGCCATGCCTGTTGACTCTGTTAGGCAATGGCCTAGAGCACACCATCTGGAAAGAGGCGAGCTCAGTTCCCACTTGCAGATATTGGGATTGCCTGAGAGGATGTGCTTAACCACACAGTCCATGGCAGCCTGGCAAGGGAGTCAGAAGGATCTAGAGCATGAAAAAGTGGCCCAGGTGCCTGTGCCAAATAGGAAGGGCAAGGGGCATGGGAAACCTGCTGCAGAAATTCCCACAGGTAGGAGTAGGATGTCCCCATAGGTGATGCCCATAAACTGACAGGGGAAGTTATTTCCATGGGAGACCACCCTGAAATAGCCGAGTGACAAAGTAAATGTGGACATTAAAGGCAGATTCCAGCAAGATGCAGAGAGATTGACCTACTCCTGAGGTGTATGGCACCAGGCCAAGGTCCAGGAAAATGGTGACACCTCCAGTAATCACCTTATTTATTGGGAGAATAGTTCCTCTTATAGTAGGCCTAAGGTTCATGGGTTGGGTTAACTTGTGTGTTGCTGTTCACCCAGTGTTATTGGGCATTCCTGCTGCAGTTGGATCATGACATCTCCCTGAAGATGGCCAAAACCTTTCATCGACTGGTCACCCACTTTTATTGGCCCTGAATGCATTTTGAAGATCCTGCAAAACCTGTTAGACCAGTGGGAATGCCAGGGTAAAGAAGACTGCCCCTTGCTTCCCTTTCTTGCAGTGGGAACACCCTTTGAAAGGGTGGGCATTGATAATGTTGGGTCTCTGGACTCTGTGATTGCCTTATACAACAGGTTTATCCTGGGTTTGGTGGACCATGACACCTGATACCCTGAGGCTCTTCACCTTTGAGCAGTTACTGCATCTGTGGTGGCCAGGGCCCTGTGGGTTTCCCAAAGGAGGTTTTGTCTGACAGAGGCACCAACTGACTTCATGTCTGCATACATGAAGTCAATGTAGGATGAGTGGAGTAAACCTTCACGTTCTCCACACCATATCATGCCCAGACAAATTGGCTTGTTGAAAGGTTCTACAAGACCCTGAAAGGCATTAATGTCAGCCTTCTGGAGCCCTTTAGGTGTACGTGGGATGCCCTCTTGCATACAGGTAAGTGCCACAGCAGGAAGTGGTGTTCTGCCTCTTTGACCATCTGTTTGTCCATCCTATACCTCTTAGACGTGAAAGAGAGGGGTGGGAGCAAGCTCCTAGAAAGTCCCCCTCCTCATGTATTGAGCTACTGCCAGTCTCAGAAGAAGCATTTCTTGAAAGAGGCCACTGAGCACCTGGAGGTGAGCAAGAGAGCCATGAAGCACTGGTATGGCTCAAAGGCCACATTGATGGAGTTTCAGCCTGGCCAAAAGGTGGGGTTGTTTGATAGAACTGGTAGAGACCTGGGCCTTTTAAGGACTGGTGGAGCAGGCCCTATGAGGTAAAGGAGTGTAAAGTGGAGGTTACCTACTTTGCGGATGTAAAGACCCTAGGAGCCCCTTAAGGGCCCTACAGGTGAACTGCCTCAAGCCCCACTTTGAGAGGTGACAGATGGTGGTAAGGAAGGGATTGAACCCCTCTCAGACCTCCTGCTCCCATCCTGGGGCATTAAAAAGGTACTCTATTCTCTAAAATGGTTTGGGATTTATTGCAGTGGGTACTGCCCAGATTTTGTGCTTTTCTGATCACCCAGTTTTTGGACTTTTTGTTGTGGGTGAGCCTCACTACCAGTGTCTCACCCACGGTAAAAACATGGTAAACAGACTGCATATTTCCCACCAGTGCCTACCTTTTAAGTTAAGGTCACTGCAGTGCAGCAGGGGTAAGACACACTAGGTTGGTTGCACATGAACATATGTGTATATGAGTGTGCAGCCATGGAGGGTTGCACATGTGAGATTACTGTCGCGAATATCCTGGTATCAACGCTGAAATCAGCAATTATTCCCAGGACCTGACGAGACATGAACAGCACATTGTTTTGAGAAAGCCCTGGGCTAACTGGCCAACTAAGGGGGCGAAACACGTATCAGCTGCTTCAGAACCTGTTACTCCAGTATACATGATGTACATGTTGAATATGAAGAATACTTTCAGGTGGTGAAAAATAAAAAAAACATACAAATAAAAAGAAAGTCACATCTGCAAATCATGACTCAAAATCTTTCTTGAAGAAATAATAGAATAAGAGATCAAAGAAAGTCACAAATTTCAAAGGAGAAAGTACTCATTTCCATTCAAAATCCTACAAAAAAGAGGTATAGAAAGTCCTAACCTGGAGTAACTTTCCTCCCACAAACAAAAAGGGCATTGACTGCCTGGTGATGAGCTTTGGACCTTGTATCTGGAACCCACCAACAACACACAGGTAGTCTGGAGCAATGAGGACTCTGCAGGGGTAGACATCCACCTGGGATAGGTCTCATGTGGGTAGTGTTCACTAATATGAAAAGTAAGGGTGCTATACTGTTCAACTATAGTGACACTCCACTATACACACACAGGGAGAGAACTGCCTTAGAATGTATTTCCACTTTCTCTAAGCCTACAGAGACCATTGATGTCTTGAATTAGATTGTAAACTGTGCAGGAAAAACAAACTTGTAACTACCAAAATGAGAACTGTACATCTTGTGGATCATTCAGAGTTTCCCTACTTTTCTGGCTCAGCTCAGGATCAGAGCCCAGGCCTTGTGTAACCCGGTTGCATCCAGTAATTGCATTTTCTCCAGCAGCAGGAACCAAGGCTGCTCACACACAAAAAGATCAATTAGCTTTACTTCTCCCGGCTCTTGAGAAGGAAAAGTATGGGATGCAATCATCTGCATCAATCACTTAGCCGTCACACTGCAACAGGGAAGGGCATGCCCAAGCCTACTGAACAAAGGAGTGTGCCCAGACAAGTGGAGCCAAGCCACGGGGGCACCTTAGAAATTTTAGAGTGCAAGTCCCTGGCAGTGATGTCAGTAAGGGGTGGAGCTGAGACTCCATGAGCTGATATGCCCAGTGGTCCCTTGATGGTGCCATTTTGAATTGTCCCAGCATACTGTGCAGGAGGGCTGGGATAGGAGTAGAAAGGTAATGCGGCACAAAGGATTGGTTAGGGATGCCTGTCTTCTGGAATCTTCCTCTTCCCTTTACAAATTCTTTTACAAGGGGAACACCTTACTCTTGCCTTCAAATTTTCCCTAGCAGAAATGGAATGAGGAACCCTCTGACTCAATATTCAGGACCCAGAACTCTGCCCTGTTGACCCTAGGACCAGTGGGTCTCCCCAAGGGCCAGTGAGACTTGACCCCTTACTCCCCAGAGGAACAGCTGGGGGAAGCCCTGGACTTTTCTGTGCCCATCAACAAAATCACAAAGGAGAACTGGCACAGGGAGCCAAGAGGACCATCTTTTGGAGGACTGCATCACTTTCGAGATGAGGAGGGTTGCTGCCTTATGGATAGAGCTGGTCACCTGGAGTAAAACATGCCTAAGATCATACAAACTGGGCCTGAGTTATGCCCTTTTAAAGTTTGGTGACCTTGACCTTTCCTTGATTGACAAGTGTGGAACTGTGCTGCCATTTGATCGGATTCCGCTGGGGTGGACCAGGGCCTGGGGGACGGTGCTAGACAGATGCTTCTGCTTTCTTCGCTGTGGCGAGGGCTTGCATGAGATCCCCTTCCCGGTGCCTCCATCGTGCCATGGGACCCCATCATCCTATCCCCGGACCCTGGAGAAGAGCATCGCTTGGAGATGAAGAGGTGTAATTGCACCTGTAGTGCATTTACTAATGGTATTTCTTCTAGGGGGACTTAAGGTCACATGTGTAATATGAAGTACCTGTGTAAGGTGCTGTCATAAGCAAAGTGGTGTTATGTTGCCAGACATTCCTGCTTGGGTGTCTGGCTGTATATGCATAATCCTGTTATTTTATCTGTGATGCCTTTAGTTGCTGTACTTGCAATTCATTCTAATGATCCACAAATTTGATGAGTACTGTCATTCTAAAGTGATGCTTAAACATTTATTCTTGTTGCTGCGCTTAGGTCAAGAACCCAGACTGCTAGCCCTTACGATGTAGAGGTGTACACTTCATGGTCAGTAGGAAATTCTCAGTCAGGGTTGTGTGTCACTAAGGCAGGGTTACCTATTTTAAATGCTTGTTGAGATAGTGGGACGGGTCGCCACTGGAATGGTGCCAGTGCGCAGGGCCTTCGCTCCAGGTTATGTTCAACTAACTGCTTTAGGGGCAAGATGATGTGCATACCTGAGAGTGGTGGTACTAGACCCCACGCCCCTCTGGGAGGGGTGAAGCTGTTATGCAATGTCACAAAGTAATTCCAACAGTATATATATTTGTAAATTGGTGCATAGTATTGAGTAGTGTGTGTGTTTAATAAATGTACTCTTACTTTTATAAAGCAAAGTACATACTGTACAATCAATTAATGAGTGTTATTTCTGCGTAACTGCAAATCGCTATTACTAGCTCACACCAACTCCCTTGAGTAAGCCTCAGACTACTCTGCAACGCTACCCTCGGAGAGTCAGGCGCTACAATTGGGTGTTTGGTTCCCAGTGAAGGACAAATATAGTCATGTTATTTGTGCAGGCCTCACAGATACTGCTTCGTTTTCCAACACCTCCTGTAACCAAACTGTAGAGTTCCCGAAGAACCGATGGAGCCCAGGATCTCAGTCAAAGCTGCAGATCTCACTGTTGAATCACAAGTTGGGCTCAGCTTGTTGGCTTGACTGACAGAAGGAAATCTGACTTCCAGACAAGTTTATAAGTCTGAACGTAGTGTGCGTCAACCAGACTGACACCAAGCAGCATCCAATTGATGTTGAGGCCTTCTTGGACACAGATTTCAGACTTCACCCACTAGGAGCTTTCCCACTTTTGTCAATAACCACTTTGAGACCCCGTTCATCATCCGCTAACATTTGTCGAGTAACGCTTTGGATCCCGCTTGCAGTTTGCCTCATTAAAGACCAATTTTGCTTTTTTTAAAATCTAATTCTGAAGGTTAACTTTTTACTGGGACAAACCTGGTCTCTGTATCCCACCACTGCTCAGTCGAGATCTCCCGTAAATTTTGACTTTGAACTGGTCTAGCATGACCAGAAGACCGTGATTGGAGCTTTGTGCTTTTTGGTGCTATTTTTAATTCAAACTTTAAAAATCGTATTTCTAGTTCCGCTGATAGGATTTGTGCTGTTTTGGTGTTATTTTAATTATTATGATTTCCTCAATTTTTCTTATTTGGTTGGGGGTTTTCCTGTGTTTTGTTGTCACTTTATTACTGTTCGATTAGTTTGTAAATACTTTACACATTGCCTCTAAGTTAAGCCTGACTGCTTTGTGCCAAGCCACAAGGGAGTTAAGCACAGGTTTATTTAGTTACTCTAGTGATTCACCCTGACAAATATTGTGAATATTACTTAGGGTGGGCTTTCTCCCACTCAAATAAAACAATAATTTCTCACATAAATAACAGTGGTGGGTTTCAGTACTTGTTTTTTTCAGTGCCAATCAGTAAAATGTGTAAAATCAAAAATTCCTTGTATAATCAGACATCAAAATCAATTCTCCTGAGACCAGATACCACCCGTATTCTGGTCTAGGAGGAGTCATCTCACCACATCAATTTCCTAGAACTTACGGCTGGCCTATACGCCCTTATGAGTTTCAAGCACTCAATTCAAGGGAGATCGGTCGTTCTGAAAATGGACAATGTTTCGGCAGTGGCCTACATCAATCGTTTGGGAGGTACAAAGTCTGCCGACCTTTCGAACCTGGCAAGGAAACTCTGGATGTTCTGTTTAGAACACAAAATTGCCCTCAGAGCGGAGTACTACCCTGGGAAGTCGAACGTTTCTGCCGATTGGAATTCCAGATTCCTTTCGGACTACAGCGATTGGAAACTGAACGTCGCTGTCTTCGACTCACTAAATTCTTATTGGGGTCCATTAGAGATAGACCTATTTGCGAGCCGTCTCACCTTTCAACTAGAGCGTTACTTCAGCTGGATGCCAGTCCCCGGCGCACAGGAAGTGAACGCATTTCTCCAATCCTGGTCAGGGATCAATGCTCTAGTCTTAATAACTCCCTTCTGGCCATCACAAGCGTGGTTCCCCACTGTTCTGGAACTGACCTTCGAAATTCCATTTCTGATACCTTCCCTGAAAGATCTACTTACAGACGTAAACGGAGATCCTCACCTAATGACCCTATCAGGGAGTTTGAACCTTCTTGCCTGGAGAGTGTCAGGCGATCTAACGAAGTCTCAGGACTTTCGTCATCAGCTTCTACTCTCCTCAGAGAGTCATGGGCACCGGGAACTCACTACAGATACAATAATATCTGGAAATGCTGGCTTCGTTGGTGCATGGAGAGGGATTTGGATCCCACTCAAGCACCTATCGTTGATATAGTGAATTTCCTCGCTGAACTCTTCGACAAGGGATTGAGTTATAGATCAATCAACTGTTATAGATCAGCGATCTCTGCAGGTCATGCCCTCTTTAACGGCAAGTCAATCGGTAAGAATGTGATTGTTTGTCGGGTAATGAAGAGCATCCGTTTAAAGAGGCCCCCAAGGCCAAAATATAATACTCTCTGGGATGTGAATTTGATTCTAGATCTCTTCACTTCCTGGCCAGATAATTCATTTTTGAGCAGAAAGTTTCTTTCTTTTAAACTCGCAACTCTTCTTTGCCTTATCTCCTGTCGTAGAGTTTCTGATGTTAAAGCTCTGGAGATTTCTAATAGATCATATAATTTATTTGGAGTTAAATTCAAAGTCTATAGAAGAACCAAGACCATGTCTGATTCAATCTTCTATCCTCATTTCGATCCTTCCCCGAAACTTTGTGTGGGTGATTGTATGAAAGCGTATGATATGACAATGTCTAATCTTCGACCGCTCAATGAGAACCAACTCCTCATTTCCTTTGTTAAGCCTCACAAGGCTATTTCCTCCACTTCCATTGCCAGATGGGTTAAGACTGCTATGTCTCTAGCTGGTATTGATATTTCCAAATTTCAAGCTCATTCTCTTAGAGGTGCCATGGCAAGTAAATCTCTTTGGTCCGGAGGTAAGTTGGATGATATCCTTAAAGCTGCAGACTGGTCTAATGCAAGTACCTTCGCAAGACATTATTTTAAACCAATTGAACACATGTCTAATGTAGTTTTACAGGGTACCAACATGGTTAATGTAGTCTCCGTTCTTGTAATGAAATTGCGATTCTCCTATTAACATGACCAGAGAATCTAGATTTCATTAAAGACACGGAGGCTCACATTATCCCTCCCAACCCATCCCTGTTTGTTGTTGGGTTTAATTTAACTTTATGTTATTCATAATCTTTATGTTATGTTTTTTGAGTTATTTGTAATTTATTGTTCAATTGTTCATCTGGTGAAACTGCTTACATTGTTTTTTAGGATACAATTTTCATTGTCCTCTTTCTTTCAGATAATCCTTCAACTTAATCTACTTTTGACGTTTCATCATCAGGAGGTCGTTCATTTGTCTTCTTCTCCTTCAATTTTGCTTCTGATTGCCTGGAATCTTCTGGAATCTACTGGATCTACTTTTCGCCAGATTTAAAAGAGGCTGATGGTTGCTATGTGTAATGCTTTACTGTATCTCAGTGTTCTTTTTGGAAACTTTATATTGTGATGCGACTGGCTTGGATCTGCAATTAAAAGTCATTGCATAATGTGAGCCTCCGTGTCTTTAATGAAATCTAGATTCTCTGGTCATGTTAATAGAAGAATCGCAATTCTTGTTTATTATATTCTCTTTTATTTGTAGTTGGGATTTTATGCATATTTCATATTTCCTAAATTTCACTCATATCCTCATATTCTGCACTTGTGATTTTTGCAAGAACGGAAGGTGATGTAAGCAACATTGAAAGCTTCACCATTATTAAGCTGAAGAAGTTATATATGGTGAGGGGGCTGATGCTAAAAAACGGCTCTAAAACACTGGAGTACCAGATAGTCCTCCGATCTTGGGAATAGGTATGCATGTAACAATCCGCATCACATGGGCAAGAAAATGATGGAGCTGCAGATGAGGAGGAGATAGAGGAGGAGGAAGAACATGACCTGGTAATGGCTCCAGAGTCAAGAAGAGAGGAAGGCCCCACAGGAATCAAGTTATCTGCTTTATCCAAGGGCAAGAACTGTGTGTCCTCCCATAGACTAGCCACTGCATGCAAGCTGAGAGATAGCTGAAACTGCATCTGGCCACACTGACCATGGAAGAGAGGAAAGCTGAGACAGCTGCAGTAAATGCCCAAGGAGAGAAAAGTTGGTTTCGGAGTAGAAGAAAATGTTGTACACTCACAAAGTGAGTCAGAAGAATCTGGGCGTGAAAGCTAAAAGGGTCACAGAGTCCAGTGAAGATGGTGGCAGCAACGCTGAGGTGCCTAGTAGAGGTAAAAGGGACAACATCCCCAAATATATGTTGTGCAGCTTTGTGGTGGTGTATGGCATTGACAAGTGGTTTGAGGGCTATTAGTGGCCTTGTGAATGCACAAGGTACCAGAGAAGGATTTGGGGGCGGGGGGCGGTTACTTGAAGCATTTGCCAGTTTCCATTAGGGGAAAGCTTTTGCCCCTGGATGAAGAGCACAGGAAGTGGTATGCCCCATTGGAAGAAGCCCCTCTTGCCAGGTTTGGGCCTACACTAGAAAGATACTGCTCAAAGTTTAGCGACAGCCAGAAACTGCCCAACAAGTCTTGAATGGGTTTCATAGATTACTCTAGTAAGGCACAAGATGGTTGGGAGAAGGGCAGAAAAGTGAATGACCATGATGGGATGTACAGTCTATTCATGAGCGAGCATGTGTTCAGTAATTAATTGCAGAGCTTCAACAACACCTTACTGATTTCAGGACCTATGTACTCAGGAAGCATGCAAAGGAGGCTGGCGTCTAGGTTAGTACCACAGTGTCCAAGAAGGTACATACATGGGGGAGGAGGAGGCATGATGGATAGGGTCCCCGGCAGCAGAACAAGGAGAAATCAAGGGAGACCAATAAGAGTTCTTCAAAAAAACAAATGTGTTTTCAGGGGAAAGACTCTCAGTCCAAACATGAGCAGAAGAAATGAATTTCTAATTGGAAGAAGTTTATGGATACTTCTGGTCCAAATGCCATGCATGTTACCATTGTGGACACAGGATGGGGAATGCCACCTGCCCCCGTAGGAAGCAGCCCCCAATAGGGGACTTACATCAGGAATGACCAGTGTAGTGCTGGCAGAGGAGGCTACCCCAGCTAGTCTGGGGGAGAGGTCAGAGATTACCGTAGTGTAGCTGGGAGAATGTTCCTAAAGCCCATGTACCTGAAAAAAATAAAAACTATAGGAGGTGGCTCACCATCAATGGACAGAGGGTGATGGCTCTGCAAGACACACCTGAGCACATGATGCAAATGATGCAGCCAGGAACTCCACACCTGGATCTCCAATTGTGCAGACGAGCTCGCCCGCTACACAACCCCGACAGACACCGCCCCAGGAAAGCTGCCTGGTTCACCACTGCACTCCAAGAAGACAGACGCACCTGCAGAGGCCTGGAGAAGACCTGGAGAAACACCAAAACAACCGAAAACCACACCACCCACAAGGACTCCATGATGGACTACCACATCCAGATCAGAGCCACCAAGAGGAACTTCATCCACAACAGAATCCTGGCCAACTTCACCAACTCCAAGGAACTTTTCAGTGTCATTCAAGAATTCACCAACCCATGCAGTGAAGCCACAGACATCACCCCATCCCAAGTCTTCTGCACAAGCTTGGAACCTATTTCCGCCTCAAGATTAAAAACCTCTACGACAAGTTCATCGACCATTCACCAGGTGCCACAGATGGCCCCCGCCCCCAGAAAAAAACAGCTAGCCCACCATCTCCAACTGGACACCAATCACCACCGAAGACACCACCTCAACCATGAAAAGCATCCACTCGGGGTCCCCACCGACCCCTGCCCCCTCGCATCTACCACAGAGCCACAGCCACCATCGCACCTGAACTACAATGCACCATCAACACCACCTTCAAAACAGGCACCTCCTCAGATGACTGAAAGTGTGCAGAAGTCAGACCACTGCTCAAGAAGCCCACAGCTGACCCCACCGACCTCAAGAACTATCAGCCCATCTCGCTCCTCCCCTTCGCAGCCAAAGTTGCAGAGAAAATAGTCAACAGGAAACTGACATGATTCAATGAAGAGAACTCCGTCCTTGACCCGTCCCAATCCGGATTCCAAGGCAACCACAGCACAGAGACTGCCCTACTCACCACCACAGATGACATCCGGACCCTCCTGGACCAAGGACACTCCACAGCCCTCATCCCACTCGACATATCAGCAGCCTTCGACACCGTCTCCAAATGCCCACTAGTCACCAGACTACACGACGCAGGCATACAAGGAACAGTCCTGTACTGGATTTGATCATTCCTCACTGGAAGAAGCCAAAGGATCAGACTCCCACCCTTCCTCTCCGACCCCACAAAAACACCTGCAGAGTCCCACAGGGTTCATCACTGAGCCCCACCCTCTTAAACATCTAAATGGCCCCCGCAGCCATCGTCCGACAACATGGCCTCAACATCGTATCTTATGCCGACGACTCCCAGCTCATCCTCTCCCTCACCAAAGACCCCACCACTGCTAAATTCAACTTCCAGAAAGGAATGCAAGACGTTGCAGTCTGGTTGGCAACAGCTGCCTGAAGCTCAATGCTGAGAAGACAGAAGTCCTCATCCTCGGTACCACCCCTTATGCATGTGACAGCACCTGGTGGCCGACCACCCTCGGAAGCCCACCTATCCCCTCAGACCTGGTAAAGAACTTCGGCATTGTACTCCACTCATCACTCACCATGAACTGACAGGTAAACACCGTCGCCTCCAGCTGCTTCAACGCCCTCCGCATCTTCCACAAGATCTTCAAGTGGATCCCACCTGAGTCAAGGAAGACACGCACCCACGTACCCATCACCAGCAGACTGAACTATGGAAACACACTCTACACCGGCATCAACAAGTCCCTACTCCCGGAAATTCCAGACAATACAGAACACCGCCACCAGACTCATCCTCGGCATCCCCTTACACGGACACATCAGCCAACATCTACGAAGTCTCCACTGGCTCCCTGTGGAGAAAAGAGTCACTTTCAAAATCCTCACTAACGCCTACACTTGCCTACACAACATCGGACCTAAATACCTCAACGACAGAATCAACTTCCACATACCCAAATGATACATCCAATCTTTCAACCTTGCACAGGTCAAAACCCAGCGCATCCACAGAGCCAGAGAAGGCGGAAGATCCTTCTCTCACATTGCAGCCAAGACCTGGAACGAGCTACAGTCAGACATCAGACCTTCAGGAAGACCCTCAAGACCTGGCTCTTTGGCTAAACAGTGCCTTGAGACTCTCACGGGTGAGCAGCGTGCTTACAATTCCCTGAATGATTGATTGAGGCACAGGCATTAGTATGATTACTGTTAGATGTCATCTGGTGTCCTCAGAGCAGGTAGTCCGTGATGTAGTCCATCAAGTTGTGACTGCAGACAAGCTGAGTAGCCACTGCCCAGATGCTCCAGTTCTTTTTGAATGGTTCCTTAAAGGTAGCTGTGAGTCCAGCCATGCCTGTTGACTCTGTTAGGCAATGGCCTAGAGCACACCATCTGGAAAGAGGCGAGCTCAGTTCCCACTTGCAGATATTGGGATTGCCTGAGAGGATGTGCTTAACCACACAGTCCATGGCAGCCTGGCAAGGGAGTCAGAAGGATCTAGAGCATGAAAAAGTGGCCCAGGTGCCTGTGCCAAATAGGAAGGGCAAGGGGCATGGGAAACCTGCTGCAGAAATTCCCACAGGTAGGAGTAGGATGTCCCCATAGGTGATGCCCATAAACTGACAGGGGAAGTTATTTCCATGGGAGACCACCCTGAAATAGCCGAGTGACAAAGTAAATGTGGACATTAAAGGCAGATTCCAGCAAGATGCAGAGAGATTGACCTACTCCTGAGGTGTATGGCACCAGGCCAAGGTCCAGGAAAATGGTGACACCTCCAGTAATCACCTTATTTATTGGGAGAATAGTTCCTCTTATAGTAGGCCTAAGGTTCATGGGTTGGGTTAACTTGTGTGTTGCTGTTCACCCAGTGTTATTGGGCATTCCTGCTGCAGTTGGATCATGACATCTCCCTGAAGATGGCCAAAACCTTTCATCGACTGGTCACCCACTTTTATTGGCCCTGAATGCATTTTGAAGATCCTGCAAAACCTGTTAGACCAGTGGGAATGCCAGGGTAAAGAAGACTGCCCCTTGCTTCCCTTTCTTGCAGTGGGAACACCCTTTGAAAGGGTGGCCATTGATAATGTTGGGTCTCTGGACTCTGTGATTGCCTTATACAACAGGTTTATCCTGGGTTTGGTGGACCATGACACCTGATACCCTGAGGCTCTTCACCTTTGAGCAGTTACTGCATCTGTGGTGGCCAGGGCCCTGTGGGTTTCCCAAAGGAGGTTTTGTCTGACAGAGGCACCAACTGACTTCATGTCTGCATACATGAAGTCAATGTAGGATGAGTGGGGTAAACCTTCACGTTCTCCACACCATATCATGCCCAGACAAATTGGCTTGTTGAAAGGTTCTACAAGACCCTGAAAGGCATTAATGTCAGCCTTCTGGAGCCCTTTAGGTGTACGTGGGATGCCCTCTTGCATACAGGTAAGTGCCACAGCAGGAAGTGGTGTTCTGCCTCTTTGACCATCTGTTTGTCCATCCTATACCTCTTAGACGTGAAAGAGAGGGGTGGGAGCAAGCTCCTAGAAAGTCCCCCTCCTCATGTATTGAGCTACTGCCAGTCTCAGAAGAAGCATTTCTTGAAAGAGGCCACTGAGCACCTGGAGGTTAGCAAGAGAGCCATGAAGCACTGGTATGGCTCAAAGGCCACTTTGATGGAGTATCAGCCTGGCCAAAAGGTGGGGTTGTTTGATAGAACTGGTAGAGACCTGGGCCTTTTAAGGACTGGTGGAGCAGGCCCTATGAGGTAAAGGAGTGTAAAGTGGAGGTTACCTACTTTGCGGATGTAAAGACCCTAGGAGCCCCTTAAGGGCCCTACAGGTGAACTGCCTCAAGCCCCACTTTGAGAGGTGACAGATGGTGGTAAGGAAGGGATTGAACCCCTCTCAGACCTCCTGCTCCCATCCTGGGGCATTAAAAAGGTACTCTATTCTCTAAAATGGTTTGGGATTTATTGCAGTGGGTACTGCCCAGATTTTGTGCTTTTCTGATCACCCAGTTTTTGGACTTTTTGTTGTGGGTGAGCCTCACTACCAGTGTCTCACCCACGGTAAAAACATGGTAAACAGACTGCATATTTCCCACCAGTGCCTACCTTTTAAGTTAAGGTCACTGCAGTGCAGCAGGGGTAAGACACACTAGGTTGGTTGCACATGAACATATGTGTATATGAGTGTGCAGCCATGGAGGGTTGCACATGTGAGATTACTGTCGCGAATATCCTGGTATCAACGCTGAAATCAGCAATTATTCCCAGGACCTGACGAGACATGAACAGCACATTGTTTTGAGAAAGCCCTGGGCTAACTGGCCAACTAAGGGGGCGAAACACGTATCAGCTGCTTCAGAACCTGTTACTCCAGTATACATGATGTACATGTTGAATATGAAGAATACTTTCAGGTGGTGAAAAATAAAAAAAACATACAAATAAAAAGAAAGTCACATCTGCAAATCATGACTCAAAATCTTTCTTGAAGAAATAATAGAATAAGAGATCAAAGAAAGTCACAAATTTCAAAGGAGAAAGTACTCATTTCCATTCAAAATCCTACAAAAAAGAGGTATAGAAAGTCCTAACCTGGAGTAACTTTCCTCCCACAAACAAAAAGGGCATTGACTGCCTGGTGATGAGCTTTGGACCTTGTATCTGGAACCCACCAACAACACACAGGTAGTCTGGAGCAATGAGGACTCTGCAGGGGTAGACATCCACCTGGGATAGGTCTCATGTGGGTAGTGTTCACTAATATGAAAAGTAAGGGTGCTATACTGTTCAACTATAGTGACACTCCACTATACACACAGGGAGAGAACTGCCTTAGAATGTATTTCCACTTTCTCTAAGCCTACAGAGACCATTGATGTCTTGAATTAGATTGTAAACTGTGCAGGAAAAACAAACTTGGAACTACCAAAATGAGAACTGTACATCTTGTGGATCATTCAGAGTTTCCCTACTTTTCTGGCTCAGCTCAGGATCAGAGCCCAGGCCTTGTGTAACCCGGTTGCATCCAGTAATTGCATTTTCTCCAGCAGCAGGAACCAAGGCTGCTCACACACAAAAAGATCAATTAGCTTTACTTCTCCCGGCTCTTGAGAAGGAAAAGTATGGGATGCAATCATCTGCATCAATCACTTAGCCGTCACACTGCAACAGGGAAGGGCATGCCCAAGCCTACTGAACAAAGGAGTGTGCCCAGACAAGTGGAGCCAAGCCACGGGGGCACCTTAGAAATTTTAGAGTGCAAGTCCCTGGCAGTGATGTCAGTAAGGGGTGGAGCTGAGACTCCATGAGCTGATATGCCCAGTGGTCCCTTGATGGTGCCATTTTGAATTGTCCCAGCATACTGTGCAGGAGGGCTGGGATAGGAGTAGAAAGGTAATGCGGCACAAAGGATTGGTTAGGGATGCCTGTCTTCTGGAATCTTCCTCTTCCCTTTACAAATTCTTTTACAAGGGGAACACCTTACTCTTGCCTTCAAATTTTCCCTAGCAGAAATGGAATGAGGAACCCTCTGACTCAATATTCAGGACCCAGAACTCTGCCCTGTTGACCCTAGGACCAGTGGGTCTCCCCAAGGGCCAGTGAGACTTGACCCCTTACTCCCCAGAGGAACAGCTGGGGGAAGCCCTGGACTTTTCTGTGCCCATCAACAAAATCACAAAGGAGAACTGGCACAGGGAGCCAAGAGGACCATCTTTTGGAGGACTGCATCACTTTCGAGATGAGGAGGGTTGCTGCCTTATGGATAGAGCTGGTCACCTGGAGTAAAACATGCCTAAGATCATACAAACTGGGCCTGAGTTATGCCCTTTTAAAGTTTGGTGACCTTGACCTTTCCTTGATTGACAAGTGTGGAACTGTGCTGCCATTTGATCGGATTCCGCTGGGGTGGACCAGGGCCTGGGGGACGGTGCTAGACAGATGCTTCTGCTTTCTTCGCTGTGGCGAGGGCTTGCATGAGATCCCCTTCCCGGTGCCTCCATCGTGCCATGGGACCCCATCATCCTATCCCCGGACCCTCTGTGCTTCCTGGTGTGGGGAAGCACAGTCAAGCTTTGCTGAGATCATGGAGATTGGGAGGGCACTCTGGTACCCTCCTCGCTGAATGTGGGAGTGGCCCAGGACCCCATCCCTGGGCCCTGGTAAGGATGATGAAGACGAGGGAGTGCTGACACACAAACTGTGTGGTCCGCTCTCACTGCTCCCCTTACCGGTGTCTGCGGGAGTGGGAAGCGACTGCAGAAGACTGTCTGTGTGCCCTGCTCGGAGCAGGCCGACCCAGATGTATGTTGCCGGCTCCTGCTGCAGCACGTGAGTGTGCTGCTGATGGAGCGAGATAGAAAACAAAATTTTGTTTAAACTCGCAAAGTCACATTTCCATAACATGAATAAAAATATTAATGATTTGTGATATGTTATGCTAATACAACTTAGATTAAACTTTACACGTGGGGGGATTAACAAGTGTGCTCATAAACGTGCATAAATGTTGCATCTTTTTGTTCGTGCAAAATAATAAAATAAATTATTGTTTTCGTTTTTTGTCATTACTAACTGCTGCAAACTTAAAAGAAGCATGTGCTTATTTTGCTTTTACTTAGTCTGTGTGATGTCATTTCTACTATTCTAGGTGCATATGGGTCTCATGAAGAAACGGAGACTGGTAGATATAAACGCTGCTTTATTTGTTTGCAAAGGCTAGGTAACATTTAGATTAATCGGGTGGGTTAATTAATTAGTAAACCATGGGGTGGATACAGAATCTACTTTATTTCTTACATTAATACTTTTCTTGTGTTTGTTTTATACTAGAAAACATAAGTTGCCTGCTTTTGGGCCTAGTCATTTGAACTGCAGAAAAAGAGCTGACATATAATTCTGCAGAAAGTCACGAGACGCCCATTCTGAATTAAAGCGTTTATTGAAGCTGCATTCACAAAGCAAAAACTGATGAGCTGACATCATTCTGTCGGACATGGCCAAGGTCGAAAGTGAACATTTTGTCAATCCTTAACTTGGCATCCGCGGAAGTATAATGAAAGTCAATGGACGCTGCGAGAATGACTTAATACATTTGTTGCAACATGAGGAAGCTTCTGGCTTCACGTGGAAGGAACAATGGTCTCTATGAAATATGATTTTATGGAACTTTTTAAGAATTGGGTGACATGTCACTTGTCACTCTCAGCCAATGGGACGTCGAGGATTTCTGAAAACTTTCCTTTGCTAGTTTAGTTAGCGTAGAAAGGTATAAAAAGTCATGCCCTTAGGGTTGGGCTGGCTGCTGCTTTCTGACTTTCCGATGAGGGTGAAGTGCTGCTGGACTTTGCGTGGAGCACGTAAGAATCCTCAAAGAACTTTACTTTAATTCCTATCTATTTAGCTTATTTAGGGACTTAGGTTTTAGAAATGCTAAACTTTAAATATTCACTTTGATTTTTGATTCATTTGCTTAAATTGTATTTTTCTCTTAATTCTTTACAATCATGCTTGCTTTAATGCTAATAAAATTCATTTATAAAACCTTCAACTTATATACCATAATTTAGTAAATAAAATCTTACTTTTAACAAACAAGCTGGTCTTGGTTATTTAGAAGTGTAGGTTACTATTAGCTAGATCACGTCGCCTATGGTGGTCGTTTAAATGGTTGGGTTTTATTCTAATGACAATATTCTTTCTGCAAATGTATAAATATGTATATAGTTTGTAGATAATGTGTATATAGATTTATTCTGACCACCTGATTCAGTAGGCCCAAAATATATCAGGTTTATAAATGGGTCCATATTTAGTTTAGAATTATGTTTATAGGTTATGAAGTTGGGTAGCGTTGTTTATGATATATTTTCTATAGCCCGCTGGATCAATTCTCTGGTAGCAGAAATTGATGGTTGCTAAGAGGTAACCAAGGTAATATGTTGGTTGATAAGGGTTACGTTATGGTATGGAAATAGGATCGATGTTTTAACACATGTTGAGTTCGTTTTTCGTGCCTATCTGTAAGCTATACCGGTATAGATTGTGTGGCGAGAAATTAGTCACGCAAGCCATCTGTTCTGTTTGTAGTGATATCGCCGAGTATCACAAGAGGTATCGCCGTGTACCATAGTGTTGTCGCCGAGCAGCACAGTTTTAGGGCTAGGTCTGAATCTTGTATAGTGAGGGTTTTCTAAGAAATCAAAGCAGCATGAGAATAGGGACAAAGCGCCTTCCATAAAACTCACTGTGATGGGAGTATTAGTTATATCCGAGCTTGAGTGAAGGGTAAAATTAACGTCGGTGCATGATTATCTATAAACAGGTTAGAGTCCTGTACGGGTACATGTTTCATATCTATAAACAGGTGAGAGCCCTGTACGGATAACGTCGTTATTTTGCTAACGGTGCATGATTTCTATAAACAGGTGAGAGTCCTGTACGGATTTCATGTGTGTTTGAAATTAGGGAATTTTCCGTATGAAAGTGCGAGTTTGAATTGTATTTTATGTTCAAGTGGAACTCTTAGAACTTTCACTTCGCGGTGGGTTCAGAGCAAAGCGAGTTCATAATTATACGTGTTAGAAGGGTGGGGTAAGGTTACTCTACTGACAATTGAATATTATCCTTAGTGTGAATAGCGCCGTCTATTCCGAAGTGTGGATACTTGAATGTATGTAAACTATCCTAAATAGTGAAACGAACAGATGTTGTCTTTATAGTCATTGTTAAGAATTAATTTACACTGAAAAGTGTCCTTAAAATGGCGCTGTGAAAAGATTTTGTGAAGGAGGGGTAAGCGCCAGGAGTGAGAAACGAGAAACCGCAGCTGCTGTGTACGTCACAGAGCCGCGCTGGGATTGGGTGACCTACGTCACAAGCTGTATTCTGATTGGCTCTTGAGTCTCTGACAGCCTGTGAGCTAATTGGTAGTTCGGAAAAACTCCAAATTTATTGGTTGAGCAGAAAAGTGACGTAGCTCAACTGTTATTGGCTTGTTGGTGTGTTTCGCGCACGGATTGGTTGTTTTACGGAACATCCCGGAAATATTTTACGAACGATTTTGTGAATTAGATTTAACTCTTAAAAATGAGTTATCATTTTAAACATGTTGAGAAAAAGACAACATTATTTCAGAAATTCAAAAATTTATTTTCACCTGACAAGAAAATCGAAACGCGAGGTGGTAAACTACTTCATAAGTATAAAACACCTGCAGCGTACATGGAAGGTGAATACGGATATCATACTGTCTTATGGTTCGACAGTTGGAAACGCTATACTAAAAACGACGGTGTTTTAGCTTGGCCTGATGATGGTTCATTTAATGTAAGAGTTTTAAGAAACTTACGAGAGAAAATGAATGCTCTTGTTCCAAAACCGAGACCAACTCAATTTGAAGCTTTAGTTGAGTGGGAAGACGAGATGTATCAGTTACAAAGAGAAGCTAGTGGAATTAAAAGACCTTCTAAAAATCCATCTTGGAAAAGAGAAACTCATGAAGATAGATTGAGAATGTGGAGACAGGGAAACATGAGTGAAGGATTGTATTTAATTCATGAAATGGTAATGGGTTCTCCTACAGGGAAATCTATGGAAAGTGAATCTGAGGATGCAGTTATGGAAGAAATATATACAACTGCTAGAAAGAATCAGCCTAATCAGCCTTTGAGACCTCCTAGATCATGGTCTACTCCGGTGGTTTCTACTGAAACTTCACCGAGTGCACCTCCAATTAGTGAAGCTCCTAAACTTTATCCAAATAATTGTGAAATCATTGAAACTCCTAGAAGACCAGAATTCGAGAATGCTCGAAATGAAGGTAGACATTTTTCAATGACTCCAAGAGCAAGGGAACCTCCAAAAGATTATACAAGAGAGGCAAGAAATGTTGAAGATGTTGATTATAATGAATATTTAAGATCTAAAGAAGAATTAATTAAAAGAATGACAAAAGGCATGGAAGCTGTCACAGTTCCAGTAACAATTGGTCCTGTTCAGCCAGTATTTGAACAAAAAGAAACAAATAAAACTGGATTAACTATCCCTTTAAATACAGAAATTCAAAAGGCTGCTGAAAAATTTTATTCAGATTTATCTGAAATAAACACTTCTAAATCAAGAATGCCTGATTTAACCTTTAATGAGGATTTATCTCCAAAAACACCAATGGGTGCTATATCAGATATAGGGAGTCCTGAAGTCAGAGTTACCACACCAAAACTAGATGTGGCCAAATTAAAAGCGAATATCGAAGAATTAATAATTGGAACAATTGGCCCAGATAGTTTAAATTACTATCGGGATGATGAACTACTATTCATTTGCAAAAGCATTCAGTGGAAAACGAAAAATAAATATGATCAATTAGAGGATCTAGCTGCAGAACTTGAAATCGATGTGAGTAAACAAAAGAATTTTGCAAAACATTACAGATTAGACTTTTCAGAAAGTGACATTGAGAGTTTAAACTCAATGGGAAGAATAGTTCATATTAAAGATTTGATTGTCTATATCAAAAAGCTAGGAGAACTGAATAAATGGAACGTGGCGGGAATTGCGAATAAGGAGGGCTCTCCTGATTGGGATTCTCTGGTGGGTGGAACTGATATCCTTCTCCTTCAGGAGACCTGGGCGAGGGCCGCTCATGTTAAGAGAGGGTTTGAAGTATTTGAAATCCCTGCTAAATGGGCTGGGAGGGGGAGGCCATCTGGTGGGTTGGCAATCTGGATTGCGAGTCACATTGGGTGCCAGGCGGAGCAAGTTTGCACGGGCTCGCAGGACATCCAGTGTGTGAGGCTCACTTGGCCTGGCAAAACTCCGTGGGCCATTATCAACGTTTACTCGCGCCCGGTTGCCCCGCCGAGTGAATCACCCACCTTAAATGATTTGGCTTCCTTTCTGGGCCACCTTCCGGGTGATTACAAGGTGGTACTTGGAGGAGACTTCAATTGCCACTTTGAGCCCCTGGAAGGTCTACTTGATGGTGCTCTTACGGCTGAGGATGACCATTGGGGGGTTCCTCCCTCTTCTTCTCCTCACCCTAAAGCTTGGTCCCCTTTAGCCTTGCAACTCCTGTCCCTTACCTTGAATAGCGCGCTGAGGGCGTGTAATGGTCGTACTCCTTCCGACACCCCCTCGGTGTGCACTTTCAATAGGAGGGGCCATGAGTCGAGGCTGGACTATATTATGGTGGACATTTCACTTTGGCCTAAAGTCTTGGATTTTAGGGTTATTAAGAGGTCAGACAGCGACCATAATGCCCTTTGCTTAAATATTGTGTGCCCATCGCCCCTGACGGACCCATCCCCAGTTGGTCAAGAGGATGAAATGGGGGACCTACTTCTGACCACAAACAGGCGCCGAGTTAAGTGGGGAAAGCTTGTGAGGTCGGAAGAGTCCATAAAGAAATTATATGAGCTGGCGCTCCCAAGCCTTATGGAGGTGGAGGCTCTCCTGAACGAACCAAGAACTGCGGTTTATTGTGAGAAACTTGGAAACGTCCACCAGGCCTTAGTGAGGGACTTGGCCGAGATATTTCACCCGGAGGTCCCAATTCGAAAGAAAAGGACCCCCCTCCCCACCTGGTATACCCCAGATTGTAGGGCAGCAAAATCTGACCTTATTGCAGCCATAAAGGAGGGGTTAGACAAGGCCAAAGTGCGTGACCTAAGGAACCACCATAAATCAGTGCTGGCGGGTGCAAGGGCCGAGTGGGACTGGAAGCACTGGCATGACCTCTACGATGCCCTCAAATCCAGGGACCCCCGGCAATTTTGGGCCCTTGTAAACAATGGGTCAGGGGAACTATCCAAAGCAATTGAGCCTAATATAGCCCCTGAAGTATGGGAGTCCCATTTTGGGGCTCTCTACCTAGACGCCAGTTCTTGCTCGGCCGCAGAGCTATATCTGCCTTCGGGTACCAAGGAGCCCGGAATGGAATTTTCCCTGGGGGAAGTGGAGCTTGCCATAGAACGCCTAGCAGTGGGGAAGGCGCCAGGCTTGGACAGGTTACCCGGGGATCTATTTAGGCACCATCCGGACATCTGGGGCCCATACCTTCTTGTTTTATTTAATGCCATCCTTGGAGGTATGGCGATCCCTGGGTCGTGGTTGGGGGCAGAGATTGTGCCCATCCACAAGAAGGGCTCCACTCTGCTCCCTTCCAATTACAGGCCTATAAGCCTTATAGATGTGCCCCAAAAGATCTTTGCGCGCCTCATTCTGGATCATCTCCTAGATTGGGTCGAGGCCAATGACATCTTGAGCCCTTTACAGGCTGGCTTCAGAAAGAGCACGTCGACCATGGACCAAATCTTTCGCCTCCTTCTTTTGTACTGGAAGACGGTTACGCTAGAGGGAGGTCGATTGTACATGGTCTTCGTGGATCTGAGGTCAGCCTTTGACCTCGTCCCGAGGGGGAAGCTATGGGAGGTATTACAGAAGCTGGGAGTTCCCCCCCATCTCCTTGGTATCATCATCAGACTACATGAGAACAACTTTGCGGTAGTGAGGTGTGGGAGGAATGGCAGGCCGTCGGGGAAATTCCCGGTTCGCCGAGGTGTCAGACAGGGCTGTGTTTTGGCTCCGACACTTTTCTGTCTGTACATCAACAGCGTCATTGAACACCTTGACGCTGTCGGGGACAACGATGCTCCGGTTTTGGCAGGAAGGAGGGTCCCGGCAATCATGTTTGCCGATGATACCCTCCTTCTTTCCAAATCCCCTATGGGGATCCAGAGGATAGTGGATGGTTTTGGCCACTTCTGTAGTCAGCATGGGTTGGAGGTGAACACGGAGAAAACTAAGTTCATGATCTTCAACCCACCGGCCAGGACCAGACCCAATCCAAAACTGGGGGGAACCAGCCTGGAAAGGGTTTCTACCTTTACATACCTGGGGGTCTCACTCCAAGAAAATCTGACTTGGGATTCCCAGGTGGCAAGATCTAGGCTGAAACTCTCTCAGATATCGGGCGCACTCCTGAGGGTATCCAATAAGTCCACCTTTAAGCCTGTCAGCCCGGCTTTGGAAATGTATAGGACCCAGGCGAAGGCAGCTGCCTTGTATGGCAGTGAGCTGTGGGGCCACAAAGCTGGGAAGGCCATGGCAGGGGTGGAAAACTGTTTTCTTCGACGTCTTCTTGCTCTCCCGCAAGGCACACCACTCCTTCCCCTCAGACTTGACTTGGGCCTCCCGTCAATCGTAGAGGATCTGCGGTCGAAGCCGGTGAAGTACTGGCACCGGTTATGGTCAACTGAGGAGCTGCACCACTATAGACAGGACCTCATACATGTCCTGAGGCTGGATGTTAACGGTAAAATCCCTTGGCTGGCGCTCATCAAATCGGAGTGTTCCAGCCTGAACTTGCCAGACCTTTGGGATGATCCTGCTCAGGCCTGTAGAAGGATCCCTCGTAAAACCTTGGCACACCTCTATAAGAATAAAACCCTCGCTGACATGGACTGCGCACACGACAATGGCACCCTGACGGATCGTTTTATTGCATCCAAAAATTCCTATCTTTTTGAACTTTTTATGGATTTTATTCATCCCCTTCTGGCGAGGAAACTCTACCTGCAATGGAGGTTTGGTACGCTCCCTACTAAAGTCTTTACCCATAAGTGGTCGCTAGGGGGCGACAAGCTCTGCCCATGCTGTAAAGTTAGGGAAGAAGATGACCTGCACATAATGTTTTGTTGCCAAGCTTATTGGAGCCCGAGGAGGCGCTGGTTAGCCCCTCTATGTCGAAATCTGGGCTTCAACAACTATGTACAAGCCTACAGGGTGCTGAAAACTAATACCCAGGGCCACATTGTGTTTGCGGTCTCCAAATTCCTAATGGCAGCATGGATAATAAGGAAGAAAATGTCTGGCTAAACTTCCTTTACCACGCTTCCTAAGAAAGACTGCAGGTTCAGTTGGGTTTTTATTGTATATTTTGTCTTTTATCTGTATTGTATTTTATTGCTTCTTTTATGGCCCATGTGGCCGAAATAAAGAATTTTTGGATTGGATTGGAATAAATGGAGAGTAAAATGGACGAAAAAGAAGGAAGATGAAAGATTGGATAAATTGTCAAAACAATTTCCAATGAGAGAAGTTGCAGGTGGAGGATATGTTCATGTCCCTTGGACAAGACAGGACATTGTGTTATTTACAAATGATTTTCCAAAATTAAGGGAAAAACCAGTCGAGTGGTACAGGCAAGTTGATAGATTCATCAAAGTGTCAAAAGTTCTGTGGATTGATTTAGATGGATTTTTTGACATTGTTGTTCCATCTGATCTTTGGACAGAATGCAAAATATCGATTAGTTGGCCAAAAGCAGAACCTGAACGAATAAAAGAAACAGGTGCTCCAAATCCACTTGTAATGGATTTTTATGAAAAAGTAATTGTTTGGATGAAAAACAAAATTCCACCCAAAGAAGTTGATTGGGTTAAAATAGAAAGAACAGAACAGGAAACAAAAGAATCAGTTCATTCTTTTTATGAAAGACTATTGTTAATCTTTAAACAATACAGTGGTTATGAAAAATTAGATGAAAAAGACATGAGTCATTTTGTCTATAGATTTGTTTATGGACTAAAACCTGAAATTGGAGAAATGATCAGAACTAGTATTGTCGGATGGCAATCACTATCTGTAGATGATATTCTAAGAAAAGCAAAATATTGTAGTGATGAAATAGAAGTAAAACAGAAGAAGCTGAAGGAGAAAGCCATGTGGGCTCAGGTAAAGGTGGCTGAGCAACAGATTGCCAGCATGGGTAATAAGAACACTAATTTTGTTCAAACTGGAAATACAAACCAAATACAAGGAAAGTTTAAAGGTAATAATTTCCCAAAGAAATTTAGCCCAAAGATTGAGGAACTGAAGCAAAGATTACCTTGTTTTAATTGTGGCGAAATTGGACATTGGAGGGACGAGTGTCCTCATCCTCCTAAAAACTTAAAGAATCCCTTATTGAATCCACAGATGCAGAATGGTGTTGACCTGCAGCGACAGCTACAGATGCAACAGGGGTTAAACGAATTTAATATTCAGCGACAGTTACAGCAACAGCAACAACAGCAGGTGAATAATCGTCAAGACCAATTGCCACAACCACCTTTTCCGAATTGTGGGGGAGTTCAAAAATATAATCCAAACGTGGGATTTCAGGGAAGTGAACAGGTAATAAAACCACAGAAACAGCAAAAGCAGCAAAGGGTTCAAATGCAAAATGCTTCACAACAATTCTTATTAACAGAAAGTCAAGACAGTGATTCTGATGATTATTGCTGACGGTGCCCGAGAGAGGAGGAAGAGTGTGTTGTTGGAGCCACTCTTGAGGTTGACCAGTCTGGTCCTTATGTAAACGGGAAAGTTAATGATGTAGACATCACTTTTCTAGTGGACACTGGTGCTACCCGTTCTACTGTTAGATCAGTGGAAATTGAAAACCTACCTCTCTCAGGGGATACCATCCAAGTTGTCGGAGTAAGTAATCAGCAAATTAAAACTGACTTAACTGATCCAGTACCAGTTGAAATTGGAAACTACAAAGATAAACACAGATTTGTGGTTTGTAATAGTAGTCCAGTAAATCTATTAGGCAGAGACATCCTATGTAAAATGAATTGTAGAATATATTGTTCTCCTGATGGAGTTGAGTTACAAACAATGGAGGAAGATGGTTTATACAGAATGACAATGATGATGATGGAAGCAGAAGAAACAAAATTGTTTCCTGCATTTGAAGAAAAAGATCTACCTGAAGAACTCAAAGGAACAGTGAAATCTGAAATATGGGATTTTACTGGAAATGAAATGGGTCTGATGAAAAATGTAGATCCAGTTAAAATTACATTGAAACAGGGAATAGAATTTCCAAACACTCCACAGTATAAAATGAAAACTGAAACAATTGAAGGTATTACACCTATAATTGAAAAATTAATCAAGCAAGGTGTATTAAAGGAAATGAAGAGTAGCTCTTGTAATTCACCAATTATGGGAGTTAAAAAGTCTAACGGAACATTTAGGATCGTACAAGATTTGAGAAAGGTTAATCAAATTGTCATTCCATGTTGTCCTGTGGTTCCAAATCCAGCAGTAATTCTATTTCAGATTCCACATGATGCTGAATGGTATACAGTCATTGACCTTTGCAATGCATTCTTTACTGTTCCCTTACATCCAGACAGTTATGAAATATTTGCTTTCAGATTCCAAGGTAAGACACTTGGATGGACAAGAATCCCTCAGGGCTATACAGAAAGTCCTTCAATCTTTAACGAACTGTTAAAAAGATCATTAGAAGATTTAGACTTACCAGGTAGGTCTACGTTGGTGCAGTATATTGATGATTTGTTAATAGCTGCAAAGACAAGAGAAAATTGTGTAACAGACACAATAATCCTGTTAAATCGCCTTGCAGAAGAAGGACATAAAGTGTCCCCAGCAAAACTACAGTTTTGCAAACAAGAAGTAAAATATCTTGGTCACAGAATTGCAAAAGGAAAAAGACAAGTAACAATAGAGAGAATAAAAATGATTCAGGCAATGTTACCACCAAGAACACAAAGACAGGTCAGAATGTTCTTGGGAATGGTAGGTTACTGTCGACAATGGATAAGTGGATTTTCAGTAATTGCAAAACCACTACAAAGACTGACCAAATCTGATGTAAAAGATCCAATTATTCTCAATGATGTTGAGATGGAATCTTTTGAGAACCTGAAAAAGAGCTTATGTCAAGCTCCTGCTTTAGGTATGCCAAATTACGAGAAAGATTTTGAACTGTATTGCAGTGAGAGAGAAGGATGTGCATTATCTGTGTTAATACAGAGACATGGAAATCTAAAGAAACCTATTGCATACTTCTCTGCAGTTCTTGATCCAATTGCAAAAGCATTACCAGGTTGTTTGAAAGCAGTTGCGGCTACAAGTATCAGCCTCGAACAAAGTGAAGGGATCATAATGGGATTTCCTGTGAAAGTTTTTGTGCCTCATTCAGTTGAAATATTACTGACAAGAGGTAAGACTCAACATTTAACAAGTAGCAGATTGACAAAGTATGAGAAAATCATACTGGGAGCAGATAATGTTTCGATTTCAAGATGTTTAAATCTGAATCCTTCTACATTACTGCCTGATTCTGAAATTGTTGATGACATCGAAACTGAACATGAATGTTTAGATGTCATGGAATTCTGCACTAAACCAAGAAAAGACATCAAAGACAGACCTTTGTCTGAATCGGATTTTGTCTACTTTGTAGATGGCTCATGCTTAAGATCCGAAGGAGGTGTCTTGAAAGCTTCATACTCAGTTTGTACAGTTGTAGATGTTGAAGAAGCATCATGTCTTGAAGGAGTTCGTTCAGCACAAGTGGCTGAATTGATTGCTTTAATTCGTGCATGTGAAATATCAAAGGATATAAGAGTTACCATCATTACTGATAGTCAGTATGGGTACGGAGTTGTGCATGATTATGGACAACTCTGGTCACAGAGAGGATACATGACATCAACAGGATCACCAATTAAAAATGCAGTTTTCATTAGGAGATTAATTGAAGCAATACAATTACCAAAAGAAATTGCCATTGTTAAGTGTGCAGCGCACACTAGAGGAACTGATTATATTTCCAAGGGAAATGCCTTCGCAGACGAAACAGCAAAGTACTCCGCAAGGAAAAATTATTCTTACAATCGGGAGAGGAGTAAAGAAACTGATTCAAATTCATTAATGCTAACAACTGTTGTAGAAACATGGCATGAGATTAGAGATTTACAAAACGAAGCAGATGATGAAGAAAAAGACCTATGGTTAAGATCAGATTGTAGACCACGTGAAGAAGATGGAGTGTGGGTTTACAAAGATGGCAGAGTAGTCCTACCAAATCGTTTGATTGCTGATATGGCCAGATTATATCATGGTCCTGCACATCTAGGAAGAGATTCTATGGTCAGACTTTTTAGAGAAACATGGTTCAATACCAAATTTAGAACCATTGCTGAATCTTTTTGTCAAAGGTGTTTGTCATGCCAACAAATGAATCCAAACAGAAAATCAGTGGTGGGGACAGGAATAATTGGTCGAGAAGGTGGTCCCTTTACCAGGTTACAAATGGATTTCATTGAAATGCCTTTACACAACTGTTTGAAATATGTGCTTGTAATTGTATGCTTATTCTCAAGATGGGTAGAGGCTTTCCCTACACGACATTGTGATTCAATTACAGTAGCAAAACTAATGCTAAGAGAAATCATCCCAAGGTACGGTTTTCCAGTCACTATTGAGAGTGATGGAGGAAGCCATTTTGATAACAAACTGATGAAATTAATTTGCGAAGCTTTGAGCATTGAGCAGAAAATACACTGTGCATACAGACCAGAGGCATCAGGTGTAGTTGAACAAATAAATGGAACAATCAAAAGCAGAATTGGAAAAATGTGTCTTGAGACTGGTATTAAGTGGACAGATGCTCTTCCACTTGTTTTGATGTCATTAAGAAGTACACCAGATAAAAAGACAGGTTTGAGTCCTCATGAAATTTTAATGGGAAGAGTTATGAGGCAAGCTTTTGTACCTGTAGGTAAACTGTTGAGCATAAATGACAGTGCAATTTTGGATTACTGTAAAAGGTTATCTGATATGGTAACTTCTGTGTCTAATCAGGTGGGAACTGAAGCTCAATCAAATGAAAAGGTTTTGACTCATGATCTGAGACCTGGCGATTGGGTCAGAACGAAAGTACATCGGAGGAGGAATTGTCTAGCTCCTAGATGGCAAAAACCTAGGCAGATAATCTTGATCACTACTAATGCTGTAAAGTGCAGAGGATTGAAACGCTGGATTCATCCTAGTCATACTATTCCAGTACCAACTCCTGAGAGTTCTGATATTGAAAGTGATACCACAGATGATTCTGATTCTGAAGCAGAAGACAGAACAGAAGGTGAAGTAATTCCAGATTCTGAAGATCGACAAGAAAGTCGACATCTGGAAACTGTGCCAGTGAATGGAAATCTGACAAGAAAAGACTTAGAAATCATTGAAATAGATTCTGAAGGTGAAGAGAATCTGTTAAAAGGAAAGATAACTGAGGATTCGGTTGTGTCTATTGAAGACAAAGAAGCTGAACCAAAAGAAGTTTCAGACCAGGAGAGTATCGAAAGGCAGAGAACAAACTCTGAAGTAAGGAACAAAAATCCGAAATCTGGGAAGTTGGAGGTAATTGAGGAAGAGGAGGAGAACGAATTACCAAGTACCAGTGATGGAAGACAAAGTGAAGTTCCTGAAGGAGTGAAATTGCCGAATAGAGAAGTTCCTGAGTCAATTGAAATTTCAGACTACGAAACTGAAGAAAGTGACGTGGAAGGTGAAAGTGAAAAGAGAAAGAAAAGGACTTGGAAGTCAGAATCAAATAATTCTGAACCAAAGAAGAAGTACGTGAGAAAAGCAGACTACTGGCCTGGTGGAAGATTGAGAGTCAGACTGATCAAAAAGCCAATAGAACAAGTTGAAGAAATCAGTAGTCAAAAGAGTCCTGGAAAAGAAGTTGGAGTTGGAAGAAAAATTGAAGTGATATCAAGAAAAGGGAAGAGGATAATAAGACCAAATCAAAAATACAAGTCTCCTGAGTGGACTTACTTAGTAATTCCACCTGTTATTGACATATATGATAGTAGTGAAGAAGAAAACGAAATCCAAGAAATTAGTGACAATGATTGAAGTACAGAAATATTAAATTGGCAAAAGGCTGAAGAAATCTTGTTAGATGACACAAGGTCGAAGAAAAACTGTTTAAATCGAAGAAAACTTATGTATGACATAAGGTCGAAGAAATCTTGTTTAGGGTTATAAAAGAAAAATATATTTTAAAAGGGGGGTGTATATAAATTTTAAAATTTATTTTTATTTTTGAGGCTAAAACTAACCTAAAAATGCCTTATGTTAAGGAGAACACTTCAAGATGTTCTGTTTTTAAAAGATGCTGTAAGATGACTCTGGTATGTCTGCTCATTTTAGTTCTGCTCTGGTTAGTACTAGCTGTGATTATCCCTTTAGAAATGAATAGAGAATTACACAAAGTTAATTTAACAAGCAAAGCTCTGGTTAGCCAAACTAAACATAGTGCATCTGCAAAAGTTATTGATCATCAGCCTAACATTCATCAAGATAAATCAATAGGTGATTTTTCAAGTAATACATTCACAAAGCTTTTGAGTGAATATGTCAAGGTAATGGACGCAAAAGACTGTTATGTCTGTGTTAAGTTACCTGCTTCTGTTTCTGAGGGAGTAACATATAATATGCTTCCTCTCACTTATGCTGTAACATGTAGTGTATTAACTAGTTTATTTTATCAAACTGGTCGTTTAGAATATTACTATTCAAATTATGATGAAATTTTTGCTAATGTTAAGATTGATAATGCTTTAAATAAGCATAAGAAAGCAAAACAAATGAGAGAATATTTCCTTGTTACTAACGAACTCACATATGAGTATGCTTACAAGAATAATCTAACATGTAAATTAAGTGCTGAAGGAAAGAAATTTTTGAATATGGTTGAGGAGAGAAGAGCAATTTATAAGAGGAACGAATTAGTCAAACAGACTAAAACTGCTTTCTGGCAGAAAGAGGATGAGAAGTTAAATGGTAAAATGCTTGAAAATATTGCAATTCACATAGACAAACCTGTTAGTGGAAAACTTTGCATTAGAAGAGATAACACACTTTTTGATAATTATTTTGTAGGTGCAAGTAACTGTGAAGATACTTATCAGATTATGGGAGGTTGGGGATTTAAAGGTGGAAAAGATCCTATCTTTCCTGGGATTTATTTTGTTTGTGGTGACAAGGCCTACTACAACCTTCCAGACCATTGGTATGGAACTTGTTATGTGGGAATTGTTTTTCCTAAAGTGTTTCATGTTGACAGAGATTCAGAAGGATTGTTTAAAATTCATAATTATGTAAATAGAGCTAAAAGAGATACTTTTACTGAAGTTCTGGGAGATATTTTTCAAGCTGTAATTCCTTTTGTTGGTATAACCCTAAATGCAGGGAGAATCAGAAAATTGTCTACTATAGTTGATAGATTATCAACTGACACTGCTAATGGATTTCAATTAGTGAATGTTGAAGTTATTGCAATTAGATCTATGGTAATTCAAGACCGACTTGCTTTAGACATACTCCTAGCAAAAGAGGGAGGAGTCTGTGGCATTTTACATGTCCAACATTGCTGTACATATATACCTGATGAAAGTAAGAATATTGAAATGTATATAAAGAATATTACACAAATGCATTCAGAGATAATTCCTTTAGAAGAAGAAGATTTTACAGGGAAACTTTCAAAAAGGTTTCAAGCAATTAAAAACTGGTTTCATAATATCGGAAGTTCAATTCTTGGCAAGATTCTGGCACCTTTGATTATAATAGTATTCATTTTTATTTTGACCAAATTAGGTTGTTTGTTACATAAAAGAAAGAAACAGTTGAAAGAAAAGAAAAGAATCTATAAACTCAGAAAAGAAGAAGAAAGGGAGATCGAATTACAGGAGTTACATAGAGAGCGTCATGTTAATTGCAAAGATTATGCAGAAACAGACTTTTAGGTTTACTGATACAAATGAATTTGAATCGATTTCTTATAAATTTAATTTACCAAAATTTTGAGTGCTGGTGTGGTGATTTGTTAATCACCAGATGAGGGAGTTGATGGAGCGAGATAGAAAACAAAATTTTGTTTAAACTCGCAAAGTCACATTTCCATAACATGAATAAAAATATTAATGATTTGTGATATGTTATGCTAATACAACTTAGATTAAACTTTACACGTGGGGGGATTAACAAGTGTGCTCATAAACGTGCATAAATGTTGCATCTTTTTGTTCGTGCAAAATAATAAAATAAATTATTGTTTTCGTTTTTTGTCATTACTAACTGCTGCAAACTTAAAAGAAGCATGTGCTTATTTTGCTTTTACTTAGTCTGTGTGATGTCATTTCTACTATTCTAGGTGCATATGGGTCTCATGAAGAAACGGAGACTGGTAGATATAAACGCTGCTTTATTTGTTTGCAAAGGCTAGGTAACATTTAGATTAATCGGGTGGGTTAATTAATTAGTAAACCATGGGGTGGATACAGAATCTACTTTATTTCTTACATTAATACTTTTCTTGTGTTTGTTTTATACTAGAAAACATAAGTTGCCTGCTTTTGGGCCTAGTCATTTGAACTGCAGAAAAAGAGCTGACATATAATTCTGCAGAAAGTCACGAGACGCCCATTCTGAATTAAAGCGTTTATTGAAGCTGCATTCACAAAGCAAAAACTGATGAGCTGACATCATTCTGTCGGACATGGCCAAGGTCGAAAGTGAACATTTTGTCAATCCTTAACTTGGCATCCGCGGAAGTATAATGAAAGTCAATGGACGCTGCGAGAATGACTTAATACATTTGTTGCAACATGAGGAAGCTTCTGGCTTCACGTGGAAGGAACAATGGTCTCTATGAAATATGATTTTATGGAACTTTTTAAGAATTGGGTGACATGTCACTTGTCACTCTCAGCCAATGGGACGTCGAGGATTTCTGGAAACTTTCCTTTGCTAGTTTAGTTAGCGTAGAAAGGTATAAAAAGTCATGCCCTTAGGGTTGGGCTGGCTGCTGCTTTCTGACTTTCCGATGAGGGTGAAGTGCTGCTGGACTTTGCGTGGAGCACGTAAGAATCCTCAAAGAACTTTACTTTAATTCCTATCTATTTAGCTTATTTAGGGACTTAGGTTTTAGAAATGCTAAACTTTAAATATTCACTTTGATTTTTGATTCATTTGCTTAAATTGTATTTTTCTCTTAATTCTTTACAATCATGCTTGCTTTAATGCTAATAAAATTCATTTATAAAACCTTCAACTTATATACCATAATTTAGTAAATAAAATCTTACTTTTAACAAACAAGCTGGTCTTGGTTATTTAGAAGTGTAGGTTACTATTAGCTAGATCACGTCGCCTATGGTGGTCGTTTAAATGGTTGGGTTTTATTCTAATGACAATATTCTTTCTGCAAATGTATAAATATGTATATAGTTTGTAGATAATGTGTATATAGATTTATTCTGACCACCTGATTCAGTAGGCCCAAAATATATCAGGTTTATAAATGGGTCCATATTTAGTTTAGAATTTTGTTTATAGGTTATGAAGTTGGGTAGCGTTGTTTATGATATATTTTCTATAGCCCGCTGGATCACTGCCAGTGCTGGGAGCCCGCAAAGGCAGTTGGGGGAAGGCTCCCGGAGTGCGCTCCAACAAGGATAGTCTCTGGGGTGCCCAGGTGGGACCAGGCACCTCCATCCACCAAAAATATAAAGGAGAAAGTGGGCAAGAGGCCCTAAAGTGAACAAAAAAAAGTCACATCGGCTCTCCCCAGCTCAGCGGGAGAGTCGCTGCCATAATATATAATGAACTCTGGAAACTCGCCCCATAATGTTTTGTAGGGCATTCTAAACAAAATCCATTTTAGCCCATAACTACGCCTGGGGTGGTCCTTGGATGATGGGGTCATCACAAACTCGTTCAGCATGATGTGCTCTTGCTTTGCAAGTCATTTTCTAGGTCCTCACCCCATGTTTAGGGGAACCTCAAAATCATCTTATTTTTCATTGTTTGATGCATTTCCCATTGCTGGAGATATTTCTCTTCAGAATGGAATTGTTTGTTATGTAAGGGCTTAATCTATGTTGCCATTAAGAAACATCTAAATAAGGTGTAATAATCTCTTCAGATGATGATGCACTCTAGGGGCTGAGTCCACTGTAATGTTGTAACTCTCACTTGGTGTGTAAGGTGGTATCTGCACTTGTGTGTATTTACAACAGAGAGATCTCTTAGGGGTTATACATAAAGTGTAGCATTATATGCTGAATGGCCTTAAAGTGTATGCTCTTATAATTGTATATTGTTGTCATTATGAAGGTGATGCCCATTAGGGACTGTAGTTTACTTGCAGTATGACATGCCAAACATGCCTATACATTTTACTTGCAGCTGTCTACATCGACTAATGAGGCAGACAGCCACTTCTGATAAGTTTGCATGTTTGATTGCCAGTAGTAAATGCGCTCGCCCAGAGTTACTTCAAGTATCGGAGCTGTTAACAAGTGAATTTGTTTGACATGTGATTTGTTGGTCTAAGTGTCCTTTTGGAAAAGACAAGAAGTATTGTGCAATGCCATCTATGGTATGTTCCATCTGCCAGTGCATATTTGCAAAGTACTTCCTAGTATTAAGCAATATGTACGTGATGAATGTACTTATTTTTCTAAAGAAAAAGTACTGACTAGACTATCATTTATTGAGTGTTATGATTACATGCCAATGATTGGTGATTTCTAGCCCACACCACCTCCCTTGAGTAGGCCGTAGACTGCTTCACCTCACTATCCTGTCAGAGTCAAACACTATAATGGGGTGTTTGGTTTCCACTGGGGACAATTGAGGAAATATTACTTGTTCTGGCCACACAACTAATAACTCAATTTCCAACAGGACATTTCTTGTGTTTTCACTTTATTGCTGGTTGTGAGCAGCATAAATACTTCATTCATTGCCTCTAAGGTAAGTCTGACTGCTTTGTGGCAAGCTACCATAGGGTTAAGCACAGTTTTATTTAGTGGGTCTAGTGGGTCACCCTGACAAAGACTGTGATTATTATTTGAGGTGGGTTCTCGGTCCCCTCAACTCAGTTTCTTCCACATACCAAGTAATGACCACCACACATCCAAGGCAATATTAACAGCACTCTGGGGATGGTCAAACATGTGATCTCCAATGGAATCATTGGTGCTTCAGAAAGGAATAACAGTCACAGATGTTCATATGCCTTTCTACCTTATTAAAGGAAGGAAGTGTTGCTCTGACAGCTTTAGTGCAGCTGCTGAGATTTAGACGTAGAAAGGTACACACAACAAAGTGTACACCTGCTCACGATACGTCCCTAACAGCTTAAGAAGAAGCTTACTCAATATATATCTCTTCTGGCTTTCAGTACGTCTTTTGATTCACTGCCCATAAAACTGGGCTATGGTTTATTTATGTACGTAAGCCCTCCTTTTTTAAAAGAGTAATATAGCAAAATTGTATCAAATAATAAATCCCAGGGACAATGTGTACATTGTAGACGAACTGCAATGTATCACACACATGTTTAACTATAGGTGCTGTAATATACATTATCACCAACCAAAGCAATCAATTCCCTGCTTCCTTACTATTAAAAAACTGCACCAAACATAACTCGCCTCAAAGAGAGCATGCCTTCTCCAGATGATAATTCATTATTGCCATTCGTATTGCAATCAATGTGGGAAAAATAATTAAGCCTTTTCATTATGTGGCTACTTTGTTCTTCCTGGAAGTGGTTTAGTCATACTAATTCGACAGCAGAATAAACTTGGCGTTGACCGTGGAAAAACATTGACCCGGTATCATTTTCTGCACATTTTATCTCTCCTAAGTTGCAAATATTAACTCTCCCAATGATACAGCCATTTTATTAGATGCTGCAATATGTCAAGCATTAGACAAAATCGCTCCTAAAAAAGAGTCAGACTCTTGCACAATTCCTCACCCTGGTTAACCTCGGCCCTAAAAACTGACAAAATAGCAGCCAGGAAGGCCGAACCAAATGGAGACATTCAAAAAGCCATACAGATCATAATGACTACAAGCTCCTGCACAAACAGTATTTAGCCCATATCATATCAACAAAAAAAGAATATCTAGGGGAAAGAATAAATGAAGCCTCTAACTCCCACAAAGAATTATTCAAGATTCCAAATGAATTTAATAGTCCTGCGTCTATGAAGCCCCCACAGGTTGCCTCTCAGGAGTGGGTCGATTCTCTGTCACCTTTTTCGTAGAGAAAATCGGCAAAATATATCATCAATTTCCTCACCACTGTGTTCAACCACATATTCAGAGAACAGAAGCAAGTCGTTCTTTGGGAGTCTCTACCCTAAAAAAAATCTCTGAATTTTCTTTTCTTTGGAAGAAGTCTCTATGACAATTAAAAAGGTAAAATCAAGTTCCCCCTCTGATATAGTGTCCTCTCAGGTTCTATTAAAAATTAGCTCAGCCAATATCCCACATCTAGCAAGCAGAAGCGCAACTAGAGCAAAATTTCGGGGGGGGGGGCTGAACCTTTAATCAGTAGGCAGAGTGGAGCTGCATGGCCTCCAACAAGGGGTGAAACAACAGCAAGGCCTAATTAACATTCAAATGGTCTTTTAAAGACCTGTGAAATGTTTGTGTGTGGCTCTGTGTGTGCCCGGGATCTGTCTCATCCCGGGCTGCCACACGCGACGGGGAGGTCTGAAGCCCGTTGAGTCCAATGGGTGTTGCGCGCCTGCTAACAAGGCTTTTCAACCACTCATTACAACACTTGCAGGTTCCCACAAGATGGAAGGAGGCCATAGTCAGACCCATCATAAAGAAATCAAAATCTGACCCTGAACAACCAAACAACTATGAACCAATATCTCTTCTCCCTTTGTTTGGTAAAATTCAAGAGTCCTTGATAAACGGTCAATTAATTAAACATCTAGAGAAAAATAAAGTGGTAGATCCCTCTCAGTCAAGGTTTTGAGCGTTTCATAGCATTGACACAGCTCTACTTGGTGTGGTTGATAGCATTAGACTCTCATTGGACAATCAGAGGTTGGCCATCCTGGTCCTGTTGGATCTGTCGGCCGCCTTCGACACCATCTCCTATTCCATCCTTTTGGAGTGCCTGGGAGAGGCTGGTGTCAAGGTCCCCGCTTTAGCCTGGTTTAAGAGCTACCTGAGTGAACGTACCAAATTGGTGCCTTCACCTCTAAGAGCCAACCTATAAATAAAGGCGTCCCCCAGGGATCTATCCTGAGCCTTACATTCTTTAATTTATATGTATCCTCCTTAGCTAAAATCATGAAGGACTACTGCTTCGACACACTGTCATATGTCGATGATACAAGCTACTAATCACCCTTGGCTCAGATGTCGCAAGCACCAAACACAGATTTGGACAATGCATGCTGGAGATAAACAACTGGATGCCACTCAACAACCTCCATTTCAATGCAAATAAAATGGAAATTGTTCTTTTCGGTGATGCACAGACGTTATGGACTGACGACTGGTGGCCTTCTATTTTAGGAACCTGTCCCATCCCGAAAGAAACAGTCCATAATCTTGGAGTAATGATTGACAACCAACTCTCTATGCATAATCATGTCAACCATACAATACACACCTGCTATGGGATAATGCACGGCCTTCGCAAATTTTTTAAATAGCTCTCACTGCCTTCCCGGTTGCCACTGGTCCAGGGTCTGATTTTCAGCCACCTGCATTACCGGAATGCTTTGTTGGCTTCCATAAATAGCGAACTCCTTCACAAGCTCCAGGTCCTGCAAAATACAGCAGCAAGACTGGTTCTAAATCCTCCAGCACGATCTCCCTCCGCTCCTAATCTAATGTCACTTCATTGGCTTCCCATTTTATGTTCATTCCATAAAACTTTAAATTAACAGGGCCCCCAGTACTTGGCAACAAAACTACAGAAGTACCAGCCTTCTAGGATGCTTCGTTCAGCAAGTAAACACCTACTTAAAGTTCCAAAGATTCAAACAGTTAAACATGGCAGTAAATCCTTTTCCAAATTGGCCTCTACCCTTTGGAACTCTCTGCCCATACATCTATGAATTGAGACTGAGCAATCAAAATTAGGTAAATATCTTAAAACTTGGCTATTCTAGATCATCTTCTCTGTCTTTACCTGAGTCTCGGCAAAGCACTATGAGACCTTTGGGTGATATATGCGGTCTACAAGAAGCAGACACACATAAAAAAGACTGTGCCATTTGTATGTGGCAGTACAATACTGGCAACCGTATTGTCAGTGCTGCTGGTATTGGTTTTTATACTATAAAACATGTACAGAAACCTTTTTATTGGCCAACCACACCTTAAAGTTGCCCTTCTTTGTGTTGAAGAGCACATTTCGCTTCAATTTAAGAGTAACATTTGGAAAGTCTACTTCTAATTGGGACCTGTTGAATGATCCTGTGTTAGTACCATCCATTAGAGCCTGTCTAATTGGTCCTTAAGTTTTCCAAATTAAGCACCATACTTGTACGGTGTCCTTTAATCTGCTGCTGGTTTCACCTTTTCTCCTATACTTATAATGTACACCAGAGCACCACTACTCCTTCATCTCAAACACCTTCTGTCACAATGAGGATGCTTGCCTCTCCTTTAAGAAATCTTCTCCCATGGTGTTGGGGTCTCTGTGACAGAGAACCCTCTCACCAAACTCTAAATCGCTTTCTTGGATCCAATCCAAAGGGCCAAATACATGGTCTAGTTACTAGCCCTAGATTTGTAACAAGCGAGGTTGGCTTGAAATTATATTAGAAAAAGTGGACATGTTCGGTGAATTATCTGATGATAATACTGTTAGACGTGGCCCTTTATGCATGGCCATCCCAGAACTTTTTGCCTTCCTCCTGGTATTTTTCTGATCTGTTGTTGGTAGTTTTAGGACTCTGGGCACTTTATCACTGCTGTTCAGTGTTAAAGTGCATGTGCTTTCTATGGTAAACCTGGTAAGATTGGTCTACAAATGTTTGGTGTATTTAATTTACCTCTCAGTCTCTTGTAAAGTGGTATCTCATATACCCAGGGCCAGTAAAGCAGCAGACAGGGAAACCTGAACAAAAAGGTTGTGGCCGTAAGCGTCTCCCTGGCAATCCATGCCCTAGCACGTAATAAAGCCACGGAAATGGACGGTTTCCACCCTAGAATACTATGGCACGTTCTCAAGCCAGCTGGTTCCCCCGGATGGGAGGCATGAATGCGGACGCACTGGAACAGGGCAAATTGCCGGGATCCCTTAGAGAATCCATCCTGGTGATGTTCCCAAAACCGAATGAGGACCCGAAGCTCCCGGCCTCGTACAGACCCATAACATTGCTAAATACAGATTGTAAAATACTGGGGAAAATACTGGCAGACCGGTACTCCCAAATCCTCCTGCCACTTATCCACCCAGATCAGTGTGGGTTTGTGCCGGGATGAAACACGTCCCGGTACCTACAGAATATTTCATGTGCAAGACGGAGCAAACCCCCAGTTTCCAAGAGCGGCGTGTCTGATCCTTGATTTAGAAAAGGCTATCGACACCCTCCTATGGTCGTACATGTTTGCAGTCCTCCGATGGATTAAAGTAGACCAGACCATACTAGAGTACACATGACAATAATATACAACTCTTACATCGATGGTACGACTGGGCGTTTTTACTTTTATTGCTTGAGCCCAAGAATGGGGCTCCATCTTGAGGGCAACGGGTGTAGTAGTACCACAGAACGGAGAGCCAGGTGGCTGTTGCCTGGTTGTGGGCGGGGCCTAACTCAAAGTAACATAGAGTCCCCAGGGTTGGCTAAGAAAAACAAAAACAGATAACTGAGAGAAAGCACAACACTTCTCTCAGGTATTTCCCTACATCCGTGGTGGTTAGTAGACCGCGTGTCCTGCGCACCTCCTGGGTTGCCAAGAGGGCACAGGCATCTCCGCTTGCAGAGCCTCACGTAGGAGGAGAGGCCACCTACCCAGAGCCAGGCAGAGGCTAAGCCCTGTTGTGGGTGAGGTTGCCCTCCATGAGCAAAACCGCGGAGGCTTCGCTCCGGGTCCTGCTCCTAGCTTGCAAAGAGCTACGGTCACCAAACGGAGTGGCTGCGCTGCGTTGTTGCGGGCAGCCGTGGTGAGAAGAGCCCCAATGGGGGGGGCTGCCCACAAGCCTTGCACAGAGTGTAGGCTGAAAAGGGACATTGTAGTTGCCAACGGTGCCCCGAGATCGAGGAGAACCTCGTGAGGAGCCCTGTTGTTTTTCTTCTCTTTCTTCTGCATTTTCGGTGTCCGCGGGGTGGCCGAAGGAGGTCATCCTGCCGGAGTACACATTGTGTATCACTCCTGCCCTCAGGAGCATTAGCATGGAGGATAATATGGCCTTGCTTGCTTAGGGGCACAGCCGGCCCCATTGGCCCAAGCCCTCACTTTTGAAAAGGGGCTGTGCGGGGCGAGCCCAGGACAGGGCCCTAAGCGCCTTAACTCATTTCCCAAAGGGCGGAATGGAGATTTACTGCCATCCTGGGGTAATGAGTACTTTTACAGGACCTGCAGTTATGCCCTGATACTTATGTGTATGTGAGATTTTGCCTAATGTCAGGACTGGTCACCCTAACTGTAATGTTTGTGACTACGATGGGTGCACTCCACCGGTGTTATGTGCAGTAATGATGTTTATGCCTAAGAGGGGCCTGATGTGTTATGGAATATGCGCTGCTGCAGATGTTTAGGCATGAGGTGTTGTTCTAAGCGCAGTCTTAGCCAATAGTTACTGGTTATCCTTACTGTAATGTGTTTTAGCAGTGGCTGACTGGCCAAAGAGATTTGTGTAATATGTGATGGTTATGACAGTGGCCCGATTGGCCCTGTATTGTATATAATCCCTGTAAAGTCATACCAAGTGCCAGGTGGCACATTGTATATATGTGATATGTTCTAAGGTGTTTTATGCTAATACAAAGGCTAATTTTGATATAACCTTGTGTGGAGTTTCTTTTGTGTTGTGCCTAGTGAGTTGCTGCTGTGTTTGTGTGTTGCCCAAATGCTTTACACATTGCCTCTGGGATAAGCCTGACTGCTCTGCCAGGATACCAAGGGGTTGAGCAGGGGTTACCTTCAGTGTGGAACCACCTTGCCCTCACTAGAGTGATGGTTTCTGCCTGGCGTAGGCGCATGCTCTAGCTAACCAGAAATCCCATTTCTGACAAATACATTGTCTAATTTTTAATTTTAAAACAAGCATTTAGGTAAGTGTACATCTGTTTAAATACAGCCGTTCTGACAGGCATCACAAGGGTGATTAGTGCTGTACTGAACTGGATGCCAGCAGCTGTGCCTGTAGTGTAAGTGTTAGAGACACGCGTGACCTCTGCTAACGAGAGGGTAACTGATAGTACGGTGAAGTCGCTTAATGTTAGGTCATGATGAATGAGATTGTCTTCTCTGAAGCAGAAGGCAACATTGTAGACCTTGCTTGTTACTGCAGTGTGTTGCTTGTATCGGATGTGGAAAGGGCTCCGGCATAAATAATGTGAAACCAGTCTCGTTAGAGAAGTGATGCATGTATCCCTGTGAGCATGACAAGTGGAACCAATTTATGGGCACACATGGACAGAGAGACGAGTTACCTGGTAAGAGTGTGGCAGCAAATGACAATGCAGTGCCTGACATTAAGCCTAATTTGTCCAGCCGCTCATTCCTTTCATGAATTTAGTGAGTGATCACACGAGTAATCCAAGAAATGTAGTGTGGATTGAGGTGAAATTGAATGGAAACTTAGTGAACACCATGCTACTGGACACAGTGATCCATCTCTCAGCTCGATCTATGCATTGCACATGCGCATGAGAGCTCCACACACCGATGTATCTGCTTTATGAATGACCGAAATAACGAAATATACTGGAGACAGTGGGTTCAATGAAAACCAGTGGGATTGATTTTTTTTTTATCATTTCATCCTATAAAGCTGCATTTGCATGTCCCCTATGTTTTCCCACTTTAGACAATGCTATATATTCACAAATATTTCTTATTCTAACTTCCTTTGACGTGCTAGGTATTAACATTGTTTTAGTCGCTTTACAAAGAGAGTCTTATGATAATATCAGCGTATTCACTAAACTTCCTTACCTCAACACCATAAATTATGAGAGGCATTTATAAAAAAAATACTGTGTATCCCTTTTTGTATTCATTGATTATGTATTTGAAGCATTCGATTGTTTTGCATTTCATAAAATAAATCCCTTTTATAGCTAGATTTACACATTTTAATAGAACATAGGAAAACTCAAATATTTTTGCATGTTTACTACATCTGAGTAGCTGTTTGCCACATTTAACTAGGATTTCACTGATCACTCCTCTGACACACCCTTGGGGAAATCCCACAAGTACTTCCTAATGAAATATGTATTCATCCGTGAGCCAATAAGGAATAGTATTTCACTGACTTGTGCCAGTTGGAAACCCTTTTTAAATGTGGTGCAAAATATGCAAATATACATTAAGCCTATTTTCTGTCATATGTCTGTTTTATGCACTGAAAAACACTTTATAAGTTAAGCCAATAGCAAAAACGAGTGCATGCATATGTAGTTTATTAAGACCCCTGGTTTTATTGTCGATTTTTCCTATCTGTATTTTATTCATATTTCATTTTTACATTTTATTGCAATATAGCCATTTTGTTTTTTTGTCTATAAAAATGGGATTTAGGCAATTAGTATAGGTTCATAATTATTTATACAATTGATAAATGTCCCGTCACACTTTAATACTGATAGTGTGTCAATGCGCTAAGGCCACTATCACGACTGGGCCATAAATCCTGTTGATGCACACTCTAAATGGGATTATGGTATGTGCACAAGCAGAGCCGGACTGGGCGTAGCAGGCTGCACATTTCCCCGGTGGGCCGGAAGGGTGAGACCGGTTTTGGACCAGCAGGGCTGTTTTTGGTACAGAGGGCCAGTTTTGCAGAAATTGTAGCCGCGGCTACAGCCCAAACTGCTGAACAGAATTACACCGCAAGGATGTACGTTGTTACAACACATGCTTTTACCACGCATGCTGTTACAACGCAAGTTTTACTACGCAAGCCATTACAACGCATTGCTTTGGGGGGTGCTGGATAGTGAATAGTTTAATTTACTATTCCAACTCCAGTCCCCGTGGATAGTAGGGAAGGTGTTGGATAGTAAATTAAACTATTACTTATCCTAGAGCGCCCCCCAGTGCAATGCGTTGTAATGGTTTTTGTGGTAAAGCCTGCGTTGTAACAGCACTGCTTGGTAAAAGTTGCATTGAAAAGGATGTTACCCCGTGCTGCAATATTGGCCCCGTGTACTAAAATCAGCAGCAGGGTATTTGCTCCTTCGATTTACTTCTATCAAAAATATGCACACATTGCTGGATCAAGTAGTGCACAGGATTTGTTTGGGCAATGTGTACAGGAAAATAAAATAGGCTATTTGTGTATTGTGTCCCATGCCTTCATAATTGGGTTTTACCTGTGAATTTGTTTTGTACATTTTTGGGAAGCACATTTTGCAGCTGAAGACCATAATTGGGCTCTAAGTAACCATACACAATAAACAATAGGCTCATCTAGAAACATAAGCATTCTAGTACCAACACGTGCAAATTTGCAGCACCTTGGGGATCATTATTTTGGCGTATGGGTGACACCCGCCAGACATTCGCAGAAGTTCAGCTCCTTGATAGCTCTTTTGTTTAGAGCAATGCATATGTTCCTTCCGTACTATTTAGAGAGTGCAGTATCCTCTATTAATAAAAGATACTCTCTAAATAGATGAACCGGACATCCGCCAAACACTAAATAACCTCCTTATTCTTCATTATGAAATCTATCCTTTTTTTAAAAACAAACTATATTTTTAAGAGAGCAGCATGGAGAGTCATTTAACAAAGGTTTACTCAACATTTATATCTATTTTTAAATATACATATTTTTCATCTCTATCTTTTTGTTATACTCAGCACATACAAAAAATGAGCCTTACTTATGATAGTATTCCCAAAGGTGAGCGTAGATGTCACATTAGATAAACATACCACAGAAAAATCCTTTTTTGAACCTAATATTGGGAGAGGAGTTGGCCTAACAGCTAGGGCGGTCAACCTCAAATCTGGGGAACCGTTTTCGAGTCCTGGCGAGGACAGGCAACATCTTGTGATTCTGGGCAAATCACTTAATCTCCCTGTGTCTAACAAAAAAACAATGAATGTGACGCAACTGGTGCCCGTGTAAAGCGCTCTGATACCCGATATCTTTGGGTCAAGTTCACACTAGATAAAACTCTGTACAAAAAAAAATAATAATATAATAAATGTTTCAGGTGATATTTTAGGGTCAAAATTCATTTTGTTATGCGTATTTTTAAGGTGCACTGTGACCCACAAAAGTATCCCGGCTCAACGCCTACGGTAGGTTGATTAACTGACAAGCCAGGTCTTCAGCTTCTTGCGGAAAACTGGAAGAGAGGAGGAGGTTCTGATGCAAAGTAGGGGGCCGTTCTATTCTTTAGGAGTAATGCAAAACAATGCCCATCCTCCTGATCTGGCTCTGTGTATGTGTGGTAAGTGTCCGAGTAGGAGTCCTCGGGAGTAGAGGTGTTTGAGTGGTTGGTGGAAGGTGATGCTACTGTTCAGGTAGGTGGGACCTAAGTCAGGTAGTGCCGTGAATGTGCTTGAGGAGTTTCAAATGAGTGCACTTGTGTATTAAGAGCCAGTGGAGCTTCCTGAGGGGTGGTGTGGTGTGAGTTCTGTGTGAGAGGTTGAGGATGAGTCTAGTTACAGAGTACTGGAAAAGCTATAATCCTCTAATGAGTTGCTATGTGATCTCAGCAAAGAGGGTGTTCCTGTAGCCCAACTTGCTAGTGACCAGGGTGTAAGCTACAGGTTTTCAAATGTTCCTTAGTAGCCATTTGAATATTTTTCTCAGGATCTTCAGAGTGTGGAAGTAGGATGGAGTGATAGTGTTAACTTGTGCAGTCATGTCCAGTTTGCTGTTGATGGGTATTCAGAGGTTCCTGGCATGAGCGTGGGTCTGAGTTTAGTCAGCCACCAATTAAAATCCCATGTTGAGGTACTCTTGCCAAAGATCACTACTTCTGTCTTTTCAGTGTTCAGGTTGAGACAGTTGGCTTTCATTCAGTTATTGACTTCGGTCATGTGGGTGGTGAACTTGTTCCTTGTTTTGGGGGTCTTATCTGAGGGAAAATTGCTTGTAGTGAGCGTAGGAGAGGATGTGAATGTGAACTGATGACATGGGCCAGAGGGATCATGTATGCATTGAAGAGGGTGGGGCTGAGCGATGAACATTAAAGTACTCTAATGATGAGTTTGTGGGCATTCGAGAAGTAAGGTGCCAGGCTGATCCTGTGGAGAGAGGGTCATTGAACTCCAGACTTGTGCAGGTGCCTGATGAGAATGGGCTGTGATAGCATGTCAAATGCTCTAAAGAGGTCCAGGAAAATTAGGGTTGCCATGTCTCCTTTGTAAAGGGGGTGGGGGCCGTGCAGCAACCTTCCTGGGTTGAATATGGCCCCTGGGACCCCATCTTCCGGGGCTTGCATCGTCGTTGGGGATCATGGGGGAAGCCTGAATGTCTCTGCTGTCCCTGCCAGCTCCCCACCTCGTGCAGGAGCCAGCATTGCTTTGAGATACAGAGAGATGCTAAACATACAGCTCCCTGTGTATCAAAGCAATTGTCCTCTGTTTCCCTGCCTGCATCTTGCGGGCAAGGAAACAAAGTACACCTCAGCTCTCAGCAAGTGAGAACACAGTGCCCGCTTGCTGAATGCAGAGACTTTGCTCTGACTTGGCAGGAGCTGTCAAAGCTCATGCCAAGTCAGAGCAAACTGCTAAGTCCCAGGTGTGGGCACCCCGGAACATTGTATTAGAAGCCCCTGGGGGTTAGCGGTCCACAAGGTCATTATTGGCTCCATGAAGGGGCTTAGCATCACCCCTCTTTTCACTCCAACAGGCTCTAAAAAAGCCTGGCAGGGGGGCCTTATGGCCCTCCCCATCCTTAATTAAAAATCTTGCTCTGGGGAGGATGTGGTCTGCGAGGTCTGGGGGTCTGTGTGCACCCTGCTACATTTATAAATGAGCCCTCAGGAGGTGGAGGCCCCTAGGGCTTGGGTGGCCCTGCGCTGCCCCCCATTCAGATTTGGCAAAGCCCTGGGGATGTGGCGATCCTTGGCATTTCAATACTCATAGGATCCGCCCGATGCGCCCCTCCTTTATTTTTTATATGCCCCTGGGATTTGGCCCATCCAGGGGTTCCTTCAAATGAAGCACGAGAGCCTGTGCATTTTGCTTATTCAATTTCCACAGAGCCATGGACCCATCAGTGAATTTTCAGCACAATTGAAAAAATAATCTTTTTTGAATGCCCATAGGGGTCACTGTGGGACTCCACCAACACTCCTAGGAGGCCAGGGTATTCCAACCATGCCCCCCCCTTTATTTATTGTTTAAGTTTTTTGGGGACTCTGCTTCAAGCCACGTCCCAAGATGGCTGCCAGCACTTCCTGGTAGAAGTGTTGGCAGCCAATCAGATATCAGCACAAGAACTGTGGATCCGCGAGTCCAATTAAAGGGGTCCACATCCTAAGATCTCTATTTTTTTTGCCCTTTAATATCTCGAAAACCACTAAATGGATTTACTCTCCAAATTTGGTGTAATTCCGTTCAGAGGTTCAGGCTGTAGTTGTGCCCTAGGGAGTCGATAGGAGCACTCGGAATGGGGTAATTGACACCCCGCACTGCTCCAACATCATGTCCGCAAGACTACGAAACAGATATTCCCTTGACTACGAAGCAGACCCCTCAACAACGCCCTGCATTATTATTGTGTTGTTCTCTTGTCTCGTTTGTTGTAATCTCTTCAATGTATCCTCTGTTAAGCGCTCGGATACCCTCGGGTCAGTCCAGCGCTATATAAATCTTCTAAAATAAATCTAAAATAAATGTTCAAAATCACTCTGGGAAAATGCATGGGGAAAATGCCTTTTGGGACCCTCCTTATTCTTCGACCCCCGCTTGACGGATCACCCCAAAATGTACAACACACCAGCTGAACGGACTAAAGTGAAAGTTTTAAAAATTTTGTGAATATTCATCAAGCAGTACAAAAGTTCTTGGCAAAAAATAAAAAAATCTTCCTATGGAAACTAGGTCCTAGATATAACTAAATACTGGCAACCATATATATATGCATATATAGCATTTTGCTAAAAATGTTGGTACCAAATGATGAATCTGCTCAAAACTTTCCCCCCAAAAAATTAATCAATCTCAATGCCTTCCTGGAAAGTTTTGGGGTGATCCATCAGTAGGGTCTGGTAAAAGGGAGTCCCAAAACACAATTTCCACAAGCAATTTCCACAGTGATTTTTAAAAAGCACTGCATCCAAAAGCGTAAATACACCATATTTGACAAGGAGCTAGAGCTTTACCCAGAGTGCCTGCTTTTTCTCATTTGTAATTGAAAAATGTGGAAGTCCCACTGGACCCTGCTGCATGCAATTTCAAATAAGAGAGCAATCTGATTGCCTGAGGTGGCGTTTTTTCCTAGTGCCTAATTTGCTCCTGCAGGAAAGAGGACCTCCTGAGTCCCATGGGGGTTCACATCCTTATTGACTGGCTGCAATATAAAGAGAAATGTTGTGGCTGCCATTACAAGAAATGGAGTCTCAGTCCCCGAAGGCCGGGCCGGACAAGGGGTCAGCGTCCACAGGACTGGGAATGGTATTATTATGTTACTTTACAATAAAAAAAAACTAAATATTGACTGAAAAAATTATGTTTTAAGTGATGTTATAGTTAGGTGAAAATATAAGTTAAAACAAAAAAAGCACTGAAATTCTCCAGGTTTAGTTAAATGAGGCAACTATAACTTGCTCACTTTTCATGCACTGCTAATAAACTCATATATTACATCACTCATGACAAGTACTATGATATTATTGATAACATCACAGATGACATCTAAAAGGACATCATTAGTTACCAATGAAATTACTGTGCATGGCAAGTGAGCAAGTTACAGTAGCTTCATTTAACTATAACTGGTGAATTTCTGTTGTTTTTTTGTTTAAAATGTTATGTTTTATCTTATTTTCTTTTCAATTTAATAATTATGCTTGTCACTGGATTTCATTTTAAAACCTCATATTTGAATAGGCATTGCACAAACTGCAGGTCGACAACATCATAAGCTTGACCTGTAGCTGCATAGATGTTGTCCAAATAGTTTGAATTTGTAGGCACTCTGAGAAAGAAAGATCACCCACAGCAATGCTGGTGCTTCAAGGTAGTAATGCCTGGACAGAGTGTCCACCTTCTGCTGTGCTTCTTCATTCCTAGTCTAGGAATGCACATCTTAATACAGAAAGACAACATAATAACTTGAAAGACATGAATCAAAAAGCAACATCATGGTGTATGTAACTAATTGACTTTCCTTCTGAGAAATGGCAATTCAAATCGGTTTCACTTTGCAAATTCTCTGTGAACGCTGGTATTGATTTTGCCAGTGCCAGATGCTTTTAAAAGTGCCCCATATGGCAGAATCAAATAAGCAACTAGTCATGTTAAGACTATAGAAAGTATTGCTTTCTATACTCTCAAGATTACCACTACATTGTGTGTTTGTTAGGACATTTTCAGGAGTCGAAGGAAAATCAGGGGTTTATGGGGTTGAATCAAATTAATCAACGCATGTTGGATCTGACCGTCTCTGCAGGGTCACTCCCAAACATTTTATCTTAACCCCGCCAGTTTTGTTGAATTTGTTTTTGTAAGCTTTAGGATACTTTATCACTGCTAACCAGTGCTTGAGCTCTACCACTAAAACATGGTAAAATTGGCCTACGCCAAATTGACACATTCTTTTACTTGTAAGTACCAAGTAAATGGTGCTACGTGAACCTAGGGCTTATAAATTGAACGCTACTATTGGGCCTGCAGCTGTCATTGTGCCTGTTACTAAAGTAGCCTGCAGTGCAATTTTAAACTGTCATTTTGGACTGGCAAAATAAAAGTTTTGCAAGGCCTAAAACTTCCTTGAAGGAAGGCCTGTCAAGCTCCTAGGGCAGAACACATGATATTTAAAACACAGGACATGTGTACTTAAGTTTTACATATCCTGGCTGTGAAAAACTTCTAAAGTGTTTTTTCACCCCGTTAAGGCATATCTTTCCCATTGACTAACACTGAGATACTCTAATGCACTTAATACGTGATAATTTTGGATTGGGAGCAGATAGGACTATCCTGTTTAGACTCCAATGAATTTTAATTTAAAATCCTATTTTTGGTATAGTAAGATTTTCAGTGCCATTTTGAAAATGGCACTTTTAGAAAGTTGCATTTTTCTGTCCAATCCATTTGTGCCTAGAGCGAGAACCTGGCTGTGAATGGCTCCGCTGCTGGTGTTTGTGTATTCCTCGTAGATAGTGACACAAAGGGGACTAGATGTTGGGAGGATGGAGCATACTACCAGGATGTCTTGAGGCAAAGCTGTATCCTGCCCCACACACCTTTCTAGAGGCTTTGCCTTCAGCTCACACAAATGAATCTGACACCCGTCTTGTTTTCTCTCCAGACAGTTTGGAACCTTGTCAGGGGAAGGAAAGCACTTTCCTGAACCGGAGGTGGCGTAGGATACGGCCCCCCACTCACAAAGGCTGGCACTGGGTGAAGAAGAAGAAGAAGAAATAACTTTATTGTATAGTTAATAAAAACCATTACAAAAAGTAGAAAAAGGAACAGCCATTTAAAATGAATGATCAACGAGCATCCATGATTTAGATATTTAGATTTAGCAATATTAAAATACAAAATTACATACAAGGAACGTCCAGTGCCGTATAAATTCAATTATATATTGTCCATTTACTTGTTGTGGAACAGTAAGTAAAAACTGGTAGTCCGTTAACTACCAAAGAACAAACGGCAGGTGGAAGTCTTGCATGATGTTTAAAAAAAAGAGAAAACTAGATTTTATTCACATTTCAAACTTGTGCAGTAATACCCCTTTTGTTCTCAAAGTTCATGACAAATTTGACTGATCTGCAGATCAACTGTGGATCCACTGTACACAAGGCTTGTATGAACACGGAGCGACAAGTACGTACTCTATGTTCAAATAACTTTGACTTTAACCAGTACCGTCGTTCCTGATCCAGTGCAGGACAGATGCATAGTAGATGGATAAAGTCTTGTTTTGCATCTCCACATAGATCACACTCCTTGGTGTCAGGTTTCCTCCAATCCGGTTTGTCAGCATTTGTCGGCAGATTACCCATCCTCAAATTAAGGTATTTCGTTTTGACATGTGAGGAAAAGGAAAGAGCAAAGTAGGCTGCAGGTTTAAGCACTTTGCATGATTGAATTATCATCCAGGCGTGCGCTCTGTGACTGAGGATTGACTTGTCATTGATCAGCGAATGCCTGTTTGCAGCCTTTTTAATCGCGAGCTTGAATGATGATACCGGTAGCTTAGTTTGCCACAGAGATGTAAGTTCAGTAGTGTCGAGGGATAGTTTTAGATACTTAGCGTACTGAGAATTAGGGTACTGCCACTGGGTGTAAAGTTTGAACCTGTGAAAGACTCAGAAGAAGGATGTCCCTGCTACCTGAGGAAGAAAGACTGAACCAGTGCCTGGAACCCAGGACCAATGAAAATAACAAGGAGACCCCCTGCGAATACGTAATATTCCTAGGGCAGGGCAAAAATACAATTGAGGATAAATCCCTAGGCAAACAAAGGTCATAAACAATCAACAACCCATGTCAAGAGAAAACATGATAGAGTGAACTCAGTGTAGAATAAAAATAATCAGTTAAAAATTCATATTTCAAAACATTTATGAACATGAATCAAACAAACAAACAATACATTTTAAACATATTAGGCACAAGATATAAAAGGACAGCACTTAATAAAGTACAATATGACACAATATAAGAAAAGTTCTGTGAATAACGGACAGCAAAACATTCCCAAGATGGTACAAAACTCAATGCAACATAGACAACAACATAATAGAGAGACAGTGGCTTTGAGCTGGATCTTCAATGTGCGTTTCGGTGTACATTGTAGCTTCCACTATGTTCTTTTCTGTAGCAGCAAATCTTTTTCTGCTGTACCTCTCTACACTGTAGCTTCCACTATGTTCTTTTGTGCAGCAGCAAATCCTCTTCTGCTGGACCTCTCTACAGCAGTATCCAGCATTCAGGCGCCCTCTTTGGCAGCAGCATCATCCTTCTGGGTGAATCCAAGCTTCACCGGACTCGATGATGACAGCTTCTCAATCCAGCTTCTTCCGCTCTGAGCTTTTCCCATCTTTGTCGGCGGCTTCACCAGGAATGTGGTCCATGTGAAGCTCCCCATTGCCGTTGAATCATCCTTGGATATAGCATTCTGCCTCGCCCCACTAAGACCCTACATTCTCTAGAACTTTTTAAATAATTTGTCAAAGTCTGAAGGTAATCCAAGACTGGGGCCAATCCATTCTTTGTACCTGACCCGTACTCCTTCACAGTGGGCCCTAACGTTTGACTTTGACCCAGTATCTCATGACTAGATACCCACGATTGTCACTTTGATCTTTTATGAACTATATTTCACTAAAAACAGAAACATTCATAACTCAGATTCCACTGATTGGAGTTAATTCATTTTTGTGTCATTTTATTTATTACAATTTACTCTATTTTCCCATATTGGTTTCAGAATTTGGAACTTGAATTGCATTGGGATTGTGTTGTGTTTTGTTTTCACTTTATTATTGGTTGCCTGATGCCTAAATACTTTACATATTGCCTCTAAGTTAAGCTTGACTGTTTTGTGCCAAGCTACCAAAAGGTTAAGCACAGGTTAATTCAGTGACTGATTGGTGTTCACCCTGACAAGAATTGTGGCTGTTGCCTGAGAGGGTCTTCCACCCTCCTAAACTAATAACCCAATTTCTTACAGAGACATCTACCATTGGTGTCCTGGGGCTTAAACTTATTATTAGTTCCAAAACGGACAACTAAATACACCTGTTTCGCAGTTCACTAGCAGGGTAGTGAAGATGAGCAGTCCAGTGTTTACGCAGGGAGATGATGTAAGGTGAGAGACGCAGGGCCTCATTTAAGAGGCCCCTTGCGCCATCGCAACGTCATTTTATGTGACGTTCCGTGGCACAGAAGCCTGCATGATATTTATCAGGTAGCACCAAGCCACTTTTTTGGGCTTAATGCTGCCTGATTAATACCAATTCCTTTAACGCAGTGTTCTGCGTTAAAGGGGCGTGCAATGGGTGTTGCTGGGGGCGTTCTCAGCAACATCCATGGCCTTTTGACACTGCCCCAGATTTACGAGAAATCCCCTTATTTCTCCTCGTTTTTCCTTTTTCTATGTGTGCTGCTTTCTGCAGCACACATAGAAAGAGGAAAAGCCTCTTGTGATTATTTTTGTACAGAAAGGTTTCCCTTCCTGTACAAAAATAATCATCCCCGAAACGCAGGTACCCTTGCACCATTGTGCAAAGGTGCCTGCGTTGGCATCCCATTGTGCACCAGCGCAGGGAAATAGGACAAAAATGGGCAATAACTTATAGATACGGGGCATTCCTACCCTTTTCTTTTGCTGTAGGGAAGCGCAGTAGGCAGGCCTGCTGCGCTTCCCTACAGCAAAACCTCATAAATGAGGCCCGCAGAATTTAACAGATTGCAAATAACTATTAATAAATCACTGTCTAACCAGTACTTCAATTTGGAAAAGAAACGTACTTTTTCACATACAATGGAATTACTACACATCATAAACACCGTGAGTCTTTCAGGTAGACTAATGGAAACAGTACCAATGGTGCTCACAGACTGTTTGTAATGGCAAAGTACGTTAGCCCTTGGCCCTATTGAGTAATATCGGTTAATCTATTGGAGCAGCTCCTGTAGTTCATCTCACTTAGAGTTCAGCATCTTTCTCCCAATGCAGGAATGCACTCCCCCCCCACTTAGATTGCATTGTCACTGTACCTTTCTGTCCTTTAATGGATCAGATCGCATCAGCCGTATTTGTCTGCAGGTACTACGTCCAGTATTTACCTAAGTGGAGAAGTGTGGCTCACTGGTTAGAGGAGGCAGACCTGGAAGCAGAGGTCAGTCCGGGACCAGGGTTCAATTCCCGGCTCGGCGGGGTCTTGAGTCCTAAAATGTCCATGGACTCGACAATTCTCGCTCCTCGATTCACGGGTTCACACTCTGCGACTCTGGGCAATAGCTTACTTAATCTCCACAACGGCCCCTCGCGGCGGGATGCCTGGCTTTCACCTTGTGGATACCCTGCTGGGGTTATCTCACAGGGGAATACCAGGATGGGTTCCCTTAGCAACCGCTTGGTGATTTGCGCTATATAAATTCCTTTACATTTACATTTTACCTGTCAGTGAGTGTTGTATCCCTCTGCGTATTGTACCGCATGCACTACCCATGGAATGGAGTGATGTCAACCCTACCTTTGGCCCCACTGACATGTTCACACTCAGCAAGATGAGCACCCAGTCCCTGTTTTTCTATATTTTCAGGGAGACGATTACATCTAAGTTAAGAGAAGAAAGGGCTAAGTTAGAAGACGTGTTACTTAATGTAATTGTATATTAAACCAATGATATAAGGTTCTTTCCTAAGCTGATAATATTTCTTACATACTTCCATGCCAGTCAAGACGGAAGTGTGATGAGCCTTGTATCAGTGTTTTCCCTTTCTCTTTTTACCCTTTTCCTCATTTTCCTCCTTTTTCTGGACTGCTATGGTTTCTATTGAAATTAGAAGTCATGATCTCTCTGTAGAAGTGGATAAGACTAGTTTTGTGGCACTCCTGAACATGTGTAAACCAAAAATCTGTGACCTATGACAGCTTTGTGCACTTCAAATAACACATATACATTCAATATCCATTTCCCACATGAATGGGTGATGGTTACAGTTGTAGAACAATTTTAAAAACGTGGATGAGGCTGGTAAGGTACTCCCCGTAGCAGTTAATAGTTAAAATGACCTGTCCTGCTATGACTAACACCTATCTGCTATCATTGTCAGCACTCTACAGCCCAGTGAGGGAACAGTGGGCACTTTCTTCAAAAGGAGGGCACACAAGGTGTGGCCTTCTCGCCACAAAGCCCCACTTGGGACCTCATTTAATGTCATGTTCAGCACACACCATGACCATGTCTTCCCAGATGTGGTCCAGTGCGCACTGTGCCAATGCAACCAAACTGCATCCAACTGAAGAGGCCTAATTAGGTCAGAACTGGTCTTCTTGAGCTGCTTGTGTTCTGCTTCAGAGAGGACATGGGTTGGCATTTCAGGCAAACTGTTCTTATGAGAGCAGGCCCCAGGCTGATACGCACATGGCAGGGTCTAACCTGAGGTGGCATGGTGAGCAAATAAATGTCAGATTGGGATGCATACCTGTGGCTGCGATTAATTCAAGCAGTTCTTCTTTAACCAAGTATGCCCAGAAGTGGGTTCTATAATCACGGCACCTCTGGAATCAAGCTGCACCTGAGTAAAGAGGCCCAATGCTGCCAAAATCAATCTTTGGGTTGCTTGGCTTCCAGTTCAGTGATTTCCCACTCCAACAAGCAACAGTAAGGAGAGTCAATATATTTTCATGAAAATGTATATTTATATCATTTTTATAAACCTGGCTCTTCAACTAAACGGAGCTGCCTATCCCCCCAGTGCCTTGAGACCCTGATGGGTGAGTAGTGCACTTTACAATCCCCTGATTAATTGATAAATAAATAACAACTAAAACCACAAAGGGCCTAATTACAACTTAAGTCCACTGGACACCGTCTCAGTCGCATTCCTACATTTCCCTATGGAAGGGGGGCCTTTGGCCTCCAACCAGAGGCTGCACACACAAGGGGGCCCTGCTGGCACCCCCATACATGCTTTCTTGCTTGGTTTCCATGTCGGACAGGCCGGCATGGCAACCATGCAGGAAACTCTGCATCGTAATGAAAGGCCAACCCCTTTGGAATTCCAAGCCAGTTCTGATTGGCCGACGGGCTTCTTGAGGCCGTCGGCATGACTGGTGAGCTAGTTTCCAACCACCAGCATAGTAATGCGGCGTTCGGAAAGTAAACCGAGGGGGCAATTACAATGCGGCCCAGAAGGTTATGTGGGCTGCATCGTAATTGATCAATTAATAAACACATCAAATGATATACAGAATTATTTAAAAATTATAACAACTAAAAGAAATTAAAAATTGATTTAACACAATTCCCACTGTATTATGCTCAATTTCTATAAACCACAAAAACAAATTAAATTAATATTAGAAGCAAAATACCAATATACATTACTTAAACAGCTATAAAATGTTAGTACCAACAAACTTAAAATATATTAATATTAATATCCAAAATATTAAAAACTATTTAAAAAATCAACAAAATCAATTATCACCTTAACAATTACAATTTAAAAAACGTAGCTAATTTTTAAAAGTGACTCCTAAATAATTTACAAAATGTACAAATATCTTGTTAACAAATTAAAGCTTATAAAAAATATGTAATCAAGACTTCGTAATTCATTATTTTTTTAATGAATATGGTTCCTGTTTTTTTCAGATATTATGTATAAGTAACCCTGGACATAGTGTGTGTAGCGGGGCTACGTGTAGGGACACGGAGTTGGAAACAAACTCCGTGGAGCTCCGCTACACCACCCGCCTCCATCCCCCTATTAAGATATAAGTTACCAGTAATTAAAAAAAACTAAAAACCACTTACTTCTTTACTGCGGCGTCCCCGGGCTGCCCTCCTCCGCTTCCTCGCCGTACGGGTACTGCTCAAGAAGAGTGGGCACCCAGTGACATTGCAGGAGCCGGCCCTGGGTGGTGGCAGTCCCCAGGGCATCTAAGGCTCCAGGAGGGGGACAGCGTGGCCCCCCTCCCAACTGATTAAAGCCCCAGGGAAGTAGTGGTCCCCGGGGGTCAACAACATACCCCGGCATTTTAATGCAGGGTTATGCCCCGGGGGTATGCCCCTGGGAGGTGGTGGTCACCAGGGCAGAGTGGAGGGACTCGAGCCCCCCACACTTTGATTTTGAAAGTAGACCCAGGGCAGTGGCAGTCTCCAGGGCTGTGGGGGGACTTATGCCCCTGCATTTAAATGATGTAGCCCCGGGGAGGTGGTGGTCCCTGAGGCTTGTGGGGCCTGCGAGCCCCTCCCCCAAAATAATTTAAAGCCCCAGGGAGGTGGTGGTCCCTGGGATTTCTATTAAGTCACAAGATGGTTGCCAACATTTCCGGGTTTGACGGCTCGACAGCGAGTCAAACAAATGGATTTACACCATTTAAAGCAATCTGGAATAACAGCTACCTCTCTGTCAAATTTGGTGTAATTCCATTTGGCAGTTTGGGCTGTAGCTGCAACAAAAGTTCCTAGGGAAGTGAACATGGAGAAAACGTGTTTTGGGACCCCTTTTTTCTCGGCCCCGCTTTACGAATCACCCCGAAACTTTCAAGACAGGAGCTGACCGGAGCAAGCCATTAGTTTTGAAAAATTTGCGTTGCAGAGTGTTGTAAAAAGGGGCGTGGCTTCAGAACACCTCTCTGCCACGCAGCTCTCTGGCGTATACTGGGGTGTCTGGTGGGCTAGTTGGTCCCCAGGGACACTCAGGATTGATGAGGAATTAATTCCCCAACATAAAACGTGTGACAGGGAGTGTTTGCAGACATGTCATTTCAGGCCCCGCCCCTTCCTTCACCATTGTGGTGTGTTTTACGTTGGGGAAATAATTCCCCTTCAATCCTGAGGGCCCATGGGGGCCAACTAGCCCTCCAGGTGCTTCCAGTAAGCGCCACTGCGCTGCGTTGCAGAGAGGTGGTCCAGGCCGTGCAACTTTTAACAACTCTCTGCAACGGCGCTTACTGGATGTACCTAGTGGGCTAGTTTGACCATAGGGACTCTCAGGATTCAAGGGGACTTAATATCCCAACCTAAAACAGCCTCAGGGCGTGTTTACACAGTGGGGAAGGGAGGGACGGGGCCTGAGGTGACGTGTACAAACACGCCCTGTGGGGCATTTTAAATTGGGGAAATAATTTCCCTTCAATCCTGCGGGCCCCTGGGGTACAACTAGCCCAACAGGTTCTTACAGTAAGCGCCACTGCGCTCAGTTGCAGAGTGGTGGTCCAGGCCGTGCCCCTTTTTACACCTCTCTGCAATGGCGCTTACTGGAGGTACCTAGTGGGCTAGTTTGACCCTAGGGGCTCTCAGGCTTCAAGGGGACTTTATCCCTCAATTTAAAATGGGCACAGGGTATGTTTGTACACATGTCACCTCAGGCACCCTCCTCCCTTCACCAGTGTGCAAACGTGCCCTGTGGTGTGTTTTAAGAGGTAGTTTTAATCCCCCTGCCCTATTATGTACTAGAGTCTTACAGCGGAGGACTTGGTAATCACAGGGGTACCGCAACGCAAGGGGACCACAGAGTGTGACCGCTCAGCCCTCCGCAGGGCTTGGTCGCCCCACTCACTGCTGCCGCTCCTGCCCGCCATTGCCGCCTCCTGCCTGCAGATTCCTTCGCTCGCTGCCCGCTGCTCCTGGGAATTTGCCGCTGCTCCTGGGAATTTCCCGCTGCCCGCTGCTTCTTGGAATTTCCCGCCGCTGCCTCCCTGCTGCCCCGCCCCCCTGTGATTCCATTCGCCGCCCCGCTCCCGCCACCCAGCTGCTCCTCCCTCCCGGCTCCTTACTTAAGGGGACCGTAGGGGACCACAGAGTGTGACCGCTCAGCCCTCCACAGGGCTTGGTCGCCCCACTCACTGCTGCCGCTCCTGCCTGCCTTTGCCGCCTCCTGCCTGCAGATTCCTTCGCTCGCTGCCCGCTGCTCCTGGGAATTTCCAGCTGCTCCTGGGAATTTCCCGCTGCCCGCTGCTTCTTGGAATTTCCCGCCGCTGCCTCCCTGGGGCCCCGCCCCCCTGTGATTCCATTCGCCGCCCCGCTCCCGCCACCCAGCTGCTCCTCCCTCCCGGCTCCTTACTTATGACGCCCCCAGAGCGACCGCGCAGCGGACGCGTGCAGCGGGAGCACCGATTGAGCGCCGAAGGTGCGCCAAAGGTAAGCCCATCTGCGCCCGTCCGCGCCTGGCTCGCGCCCAGCGCCAGGACCCCTGGCCCTCCCCGCCGAGGCAAGACGACCCGACTGACCTACGACGCCGCCACTCTCAACGCACTCAATGCCGGCCGGACCCACGCCTGCTGCCAAGCCACCCCGAGACGCACCCACGGACCCTTCACCTGCTGCACCTGCAAGTTCACCTGCCTTCGAACCTGCCCCGCACCCGCCAAGACAAACACCAGCAGCAACCACCTCAAGTGCATCCTGATCAACACCCGCTCCGTCCACAGACACGCCGTGGAACTCTGGAACCTCCTCGATGCTACATCACCGGATGTCGCCTTCCTCACGGAAACCTGGATGAACGCCTCCTCTGCACCCGACATCGCCATCGCCATCTCGGACGGGTACAAGATCATCAGGAGGGACCGCATCAACCAGACCGGAGGTGACATCGCCATCGTCCACAGGAACACCATCCGCATCACAACCGACGATGCCTTCGCCGCAGCCGAACATCTCCACTTCCAGATTCACACCAACCCTAAGATGACCCTCAGAGGCACCCTCGTCTACAGACCCCCTGGACCACGCACACAATTCAGCGAAGACATCACAGACTTCATCAGCCCGCACGCCCTCCCCTCCACTGACTACATCCTCCTCGGGGACCTCAACTTCTACCTGGAGAACAACAAGGACCGCAACACCACCGCCCTGCTGGAAAACCTCGCCAACCTCAGACTCAAGCAACTGGTCAACACCCCCACCCACTACGCCGGCCACACGATTGATCCCGTCTTCTCTTCCAGCAAGTACATCACCTTCAGCCACGCCACCGGACTCCACTGGACCGACCACAGCTGCGTCCACTTCAGCTTCAAAAGATCCACGACTCACCACCACCCGCAACAGGTACCTCACAGGAATTGGAGCAAGATCACCGCAGACCAGCTCACCACCTCCCTCAGCCAGAGCCCACCCGCCAACACAACGGACCCCAACGAAGCAGCCCGCAACTTCACACAGTGGCTGACCGCCTGCGCCGACGACCTCGCGCCACTAAAGAACCCTCCCAGTAGACCCAGAAGCAAGAAGGCATCCTGGTTCACCGACGACCTCAAGGACTCAAATAAGACCTGCCGCACCCTCGAGAAAGCCTGGTTCCTCGACCGGACCACCGACAACATGACCGCCCTCAAACACGCTACCCGCAAGCACCACCAGCTCATCCGCACCACCAAGAAGAAATCCCTGAAGGAACGACTGGACAACAACGCCCACGACAGCAAAGAGCTCTTCACTATCGTCAAGGAGTTCTCCAACCCCAGCACCGGCACCAACGACATCACTCCGTCACAAGACCTCTGCGACTCCCTCGCCTTGTTCTTCCACCGCAAGATCGCCGACATCCACAACAGCTTCGGCACCCCACCCACGCACCCAACCGTCGAACCAACGCCCCCACCGCCACCCTTCGCACCTGGACCACGGTGACCACCGAAGACACAGCCCGCACGATGAACACCATCCACTCCGGATCTCCGACCGACCCCTGCCCACACCACGTCTTCAACAAGGCCGACTCCACCATCGCACCCCAACTCCGGAACATCATCAACGCCTCCTTCAACACCGCCACCTTCCGGGAGAGCTGGAAGCACGCCGAGATCAGCACCCTCCTGAAGAAACCTACAGCGGACCCCACCGATCTCAAAAACTTCCGCCCCATCTCGCTCCTCCCTTTTCCTGCTAAAGTCATCGAGAAGATCGTCAACAGACAGCTGACCGCCTTCCTCGAGATGAACGGATCCCTCGACCCCTCGCAGTCCGGCTTCAGAGCCAACCACAGCACCGAGACCGCCCTCATCGCAGCCACCGACGACATCCGGACCCTGCTCGACAAGGGTGAAACAGTGGCCCTCATCCTCCTGGACCTCTCCGCTGCGTTCGTCACGGTCTGCCACCGCACCCTAGTCCAGCGCCTCAGCAACATCGGTATCCAAGAGAAGGCACTGGAGTGGATCATCTTGTTCCTCGCCGGAAGAACACAAAGAGTCCGCCTCCCGTTTCGCTCCGAGGCCACCAAAGTCATCTGCGGCGTCCCGCAAGGATCTTCACTCAGCCCCACCCTCTTCAACATCTACATGAAACCTCTCACAGCCATCCCACGCCAGCACAACCTCAACATCATCTCTATCGCCGACGACACCCAGCTGATCCTCTCCCTCACCAGAGACCCCGACACCGCCAGAACCTGCCTACACGAAGGGATGAAAGACGTCGCCGAGTGGATGAAGGACAGCCGCCTGAAACTGAACTCGGACAAGACGGAAGTCCTCATCCTGGGATCTTCGCCCTCCGCCTGGGACGACTCCTGGTGGCCCCCAGCCCTGGGCACCGCACCCAAGCCAACCGACCACGCACGCAACCTGGGCTTCATCCTGGACCCCTCCCTCTCGATGACCAGACAAGTCAACGCCATCTCGTCATCGTGCTTCAACACCCTGCGTATGCTTCGCAAGATCTTCCGCTGGATCTCGACCGAGACCAGGAAGACTGTCACCCAGGCACTTGTCACCAGCCGACTGGACTACGGAAAAGCCCTCTACGCCGGAACCACAGCCAAGCTACAGAAAAGACTCCAGCGCATCCAGAACGCCTCCGCCCGACTCATCCTGGATGTCCCCCGACGCAGCCACATCTCCAGCCACCTGAGGAACCTGCACTGGCTCCCCGTCGACAAGAGGATCACGTTCCGGCTCCTCACCCACGCACACAAGTCTCTCCACGACCTGGGCCCCAAGTACTTCAACGACCGCCTGACCTTCTACACGCCCACCCGCCAGCTAGGGTCCACCAGCCTCGCCCTCGCAGCCGTACCACGCATCCGAAGAGCCACCGCCGGAGGAAGATCCTTCTCTTACCTGGCTGCCAAGACTTGGAACTCCCTCCCCATCCACCTTCGGCTGACCCAGGACCATCTCGCCTTCAGGAAACAACTCAAGACCTGGCTGTTCGAGCAGTAGCATACCCCTCCCCCAAGCGCCTTGAGACCCTCCCGGGTGAGTAGTGCGCTATACAAATGGCATGATTGATTGATTGATTGATTGAACGCACAGTGTTCCCTAGTGTATGTAGGTGTTTTCACTGCATTCTAAGTGTCTTTTAACATTGCACTGGCTCTAGGACTGGTTAGTCAGACTCAGTTACCACCAGTACCCGTCTGAATAAGTTGAGGGTACAGGATGATTTTGCAACAATGCTTGTTTCTGCTTCTCTGTTTGTTCTTCCTGCACTTTTCTTCGTCTTTGAGGACTTCTGTTGCTTCTTTCTGCATTTCTTTTTTTTCTTTCTGCGCGTTTTTTCTTCTTTCTTCACATGTCCTACCTTTGTAGGCATAGTTAGAAACTAGCATTTAAAAAACCTTTGAAATTCACTTAAAAAACCATAGGTTTCAGTCACGTTAAAGGTAGAAATTAGCATTTAAAAAACCTTTGAAATTCACAGAAAAAAACATAGGTTTCAGTCACATTAAAGTTAGAAATTAGCATTTAAAAAACATTTGAAATTCACTGAAAAAACCATAGGTTTCAGGCACATTCTAGTTAGGAATTAGCATTTAAAAAACGTTAGAAATTTGCTGAATAAACCATAGGTTTTATGGGCGTTATAGTTAGCTGGACATTTCACTCGTACAAAGCCATTATAGTTAGTTCAGCTAACTATAACTTGCGCGTCTGCAATGCATTGATGATAATGTCGCAAATTGCATCACTCATTACATGGTCAGTGACATCACTCATGACATCACTGATGACATCTCAAATGACATCACTGATGACATCATCCTTGTGATAGAGTGGCAGACCTCCTCTCACCCTAATATAACCTTAGATACACACATTCAAAACTAGAAACTAACATTTTCAAAACAATGGACATACCAATACCAGTTACAACAACCTATTCAATAATTCCAAAATCTACATACACATCCACTGACTCACCAAAAGTCCTATACAGTCACTCATACACGTACACAGTCATCATATGTACTCCTACACCTATACATCCTGTCGCTCACTGCCACTCATCTATAGAGTTACTCACACACATAGTCACTCATCCTAATAAAGAATCAAATATCCATTTACTTGCATATATAGTTATACACACAACACCACACTTCTGCAGAAACTTACACCTACTTACTCTTTTAAACAATCACTTATAGAAACACATACTCATTCATACAGGAACTCTTCTAATCTCTCACTCTCATATATACTCACTTATGTACACCAATACTCACATATACTAGTTTAAAATATATGTAGTTACTTATAAAGACACTATTGAGACAGTCATTTACTCACTAACACACCCATACACACACTCATCCACCCAAACAGTCCTGCACACATACTGTCTTCAACACATACAAACAGTGACTCACTCATTCATGCATCTATGCACTAAGTAATACCCCCCACTGAACCACACAGACATTCAGACACTCATACTGATACTCAAAAAACCAAGTAATAACCCATATAGACACTCATGTAGCTACTCACCAACCCATGCAGTCACTTACACACAGAGTGAGAGACTGATACAGATATTTACATATTTAAACATTACTCACTATTTTACACAAAAAAATCATCCATTTAGACACTTATATACCCATTTATTCTTCCATTGACCTTGAGATATACATATATAAAACATATTTAATTTTCAGAAAAACACACATTCACTAGATGATGTCATCAGTGATGTCATTTGAGATGTCATCAGTGATGTCATGAATGATGTCACTGACATGTCATGAGTGATGTAATATGTGATGTCATCAGCAGTGCATTGCGGGCGCGCGAGTTATAGTTAGTTGAACTAACTATAACGGGGGAACTTCAATGGTTTTGTACGAGTGAAATGTCCAGCTAACTATAACGCCCCTGAAACCTATGGTTTTTTCAGTGAATATATATATGTATGTATTACCTACTGGCAGTCGCCAGTAGGTAGATATGGTTAGGACCTATAATAAGTAAAGTAAAGTCCACATTTGTAAAGCGCACAATCACCCGTAAGGGTCTCTAGGCGCTGGGGGCCGTCGGGAAGATTAAGCGAGCTATTGCCCAGAGTCACATGGTGCTGGGCTAACCTGCCGCCGGAGCCGGGGATCGAACCGTGGTCCCCAGATTCCAGCGTCAGTCGCCCTGGCCGCGGCGCCACACCTCTTCCCACCTCTAATGCATAGGAAATCCGCAACATTCTATTCTCATTATCTTTGGCACCGATTGATGAATCTTTGCAAAATTTTCCAAACTTTTGCCCAGCTCTGGTCTGCTCCTATCTTGAAAGTATCGGGGTGATTTGTCAAGTGGGGCAGAGAAAAAAGGGGGTCCCAAAACATGTTTTTCCCATGCAATTTCCCATAGGACCTTTAGCCACAGCTACCACCCGAACGGCTGAATGGAATTACATCAAATTTGGCAAATAGGCAGGCCTCAGTTCAGACTTATACCTTTTGCTTATATAGTGTCAATCTGTTCTGTAGTTCCTGAGAAAATTACAGTTAAAGTCATTTATATATCAATGGGCGCGGTGGATCCACGGAGTGTGCGAGGATTCATCGTACCATAAGCGTACCCTTCCGATCACGTGCTGAATGCTAATTGGCTGTCAAGTGGTTGTCAACATTTGAAACCAGGAACTGTTGGCAACCATTTTGTGCCTCGGTAGAAGCAAAGCTGAGGAAGTCAGTGAAATATGTGTGCAAAATGGAGAAAGGGGGCAGGGTAGAAATAATTTTACCCTCTAGACCTGCTTAGGGGGTCCCAGACGGACCCCCAGGGCCCACAATCCTTATTTTTTTTTAAACCCAGCAGGTGCAAGTAGGGTGTGCGTAATGTGCCGTAAAATAAATAAAATAAAACAGAAGTTTTTCATAATTAGTCCCCGGGGGGGTTAAATACCGGGGGCAAAATTATAAAATTTTATGTGGGGCCCACATGGGCCCCCCAGCCTCGGAGATCGTCAACCCTCCTGGGGCTAAAAAAAATAAAAAATGGTAGGGGTAGGGGTAGGGGTACAAGGTCCCCAAAGCCACGGGGACCACCACCCTTCGGGGCTTTATGTATTGTGGGAGGGAGACTGCATGGCCCCCTCCTGGAGCACTGGAGGGCCCCGTTACCACCCCGGGGCTACAAACAAAATGGTGGGGGGGCTGCAAGGTCTTCAAAGCCCCGGAGACCACCACTCCCCGAGGCTCTATGTATTGTGGGAGGGCCGTTTCCTGCAGTGTTCCGTGGTGTCCATCCCGCCCTACCATAGCAAGGAAATCTGTTCTCTCTTTCAATATCTAAATCAGATTGCTTTTCCACATGGGGAGCTGCATGTTAATAGGTCCCTCTGTGGAAAAGCATTGCCGGCTCCCAAACAGGTAGAAGTTGTGCACCAAAGGCACTGGAGTCCCGCACCCTACAGATTATGAGTTGTGCATCCAGCTCGTGCACACCAGGGGGCCGCACTGAGTGCTGCGCTGGGTGCGCGACTTTTAATTTTACCATAATAAAATAGCCCCTTTCAGTAATTTCTAATATTCCCGGGGACCCTGTCCCGGGTCTTATAAAAAAATGTTGGGGACCGTGGGGGGAGCCACAATGCCCCCACGGTCCTGCCGACTTCCCGCGTTCTCCGGGAGCTGGCATTGCTTTTCCACATGGGGAGATGCTAACTTGCAAGTGGAAAAGCAATCTGGTTTGGATATTGAAAGTGAGAACAGATTTCACTGCTGTGTCTTTCAAAATGCAAACTTTGGGGCATATTACCAAGCAATAGCGATAATTATCGCTATTGCTTAGTTAGAGACAAAAATTACCGCTGAGCTGCGGCGATTTTTATCGCAGATAAACCTTGGTATTACCAAGGTTTATCGCAAATGTGATAAAAAACGGCCGCAATGCATGAATATCGCTGAAAAGTCAGCGATATTCATGCATTACCGAGCTAATGCTCTTAGCCATGTTATCCAGGCACCCCGGGACACTGCAGGAGTCAGCCCTTGGGCGTGGCGGTCTCCAGGGCCTTCGAGGGGTCCAGGCAGAGGGCCACGCAGTCTGCTTCCCACAATACACAAATGGTGGTGGTTCCCGGGGCTTGAGGGGGGTCATTGAGGTCCCCAGACTTCTAATTTTGCAGGGGGGCCTTGGACGCGAAAGTGACGAAAGGGGGTTGTAAATCTGGTACACAGTGTTATGTTTTACTTTGCTTTCCTTTCTGTAATGTAGAGGATCTAGGGTAAATATAACCTTTCTGTACAGCTTGTACCTTTTTACCCTGCCCCTGAACAGCTTTCTGCCTGTTACCATAGTAACAGTTCATGGAACGCTTACGTGAGCACAGAGGTTAGAAGTTCACCACACTGTCGCTAATGTAAAAAGTTACTGTGCTGGAGTTTTAAAACTTTTCCTTAGGAACCGTTAGTCGTAGCTATAGACTCTGGTAAAGATCTGGAAAGAGTTAGCCTCAGAATTATACTTCAAATTATAAATATAATTTCTTTTGGGGACCGCCACCCCCTAAAAAAAGAAGACATATATACATTTTTTATTAACTTGTATTAAAACAACAATAAATACCTGGAAAAGTAACTTAAATATAACAGTATAATAAATAACTAGAAACATAACTTTAAAAAAACAATATAATAAATAAAATGTGATACGGACTATATTAGAAGTACGGTAGGTAATCTGCAAAACAAAAATGAAAATTAGTGTTTAAAATTAGATCGATGTGACTAAATGAGGTCAAACATTAAAAGTCAAGGTAACACTTGGCAATATTTCCTTATTTTTACGTCTGCAGTGTGCCTGATACATTTCACTTGTCTTATAGGCCTGCATTCAAGAGGTGTCTGTATGGAAGTGCCTACTGCATTAGATTTACACTATGGATCAACAGGTCTTTAAAATGATTCAGAGATGAGACAGAATTAGATGAGAGATCAAGTCATTATTCAGGACAATATTCTTTAGGGCTTATTTACAACACTGTTGTGCCACTTTTGTGTTACTTTTCTGATGTTGAAAGTGACGCAAAAGTGGCGCAAGGGGCTTGTAAATAACCTCTTTTACTTCTAATGCATTTAATGAGAGGGATTGTATATCTAGGCTAATCTGCTTACCTTGTGTAAACACTGTGACCAACAGACTTCACAACTTGAACTCAGCTTTAGTTATAAATGTCAGAGTGGACAGCAGTGTCCATAACTTTAAAAGAGAAAGAGAAACAACGTGAGAGAGAGAAAGAGAGAAAAAACGAAATTAAAAGTGTGTGAGAGAGAAAGTTATAGATGGAGAAGTTAATAATAGAGAAAATACTTGTAGCTCACCTTTTGCCTCCGTGGTGTGTCCAAGCATGTGCTGGTTCATAGGTCACCCTCCAGTTTAGTGATCTGAAAGATAGTATATAGTGTTAGTAATAGCATAGTACATACAACTTCACATGTATATTTTTGGTTTATTTATTTGTACACTCAGGATACTATATTAGCACAAGTTCCACTGTAAGGAGGTGTCTGTGCACTGTTTTTTTTCAAAAGTATTATATCCCATGCATTTCCACTGCATAGCGGTGAGTTCTCAATATTGGGTATCTAGACTGTTGCACCCCATTGACTCGAAGAGTCCGGAGGTGAGTGTTTCTCTTGGTGAGTCAGAGGCCGATTTAGAAGCTCCCTGCGCCACTTTTCTCATGTTAAAAGTGACACAAAAGTGGCGTAAGAAGCTCGTACATCTGCCCCTCAAACTGTTGTAACCTATCCATTCTCACTGCCCGGAGGTAATTGTACATTCATATGCAGTGAAGCTGCTGCACACTACTGACTCTCTCCTTTCACAGATGACGTTGTTGTTTCAGAAGCAAGCTTCTTTGCTCACCTTGTGCCATTGGCCTGATTCAAAGAGGGTGCACTACGTGTAAAGCAGCCTTCTCAGAAGTTGTTACGATGGCCATGCATCATCGCAGAATCCTCGAACATTGAGCGTTAGAGGTGTTGGGGGGACGCCAATTTGTGAAACACAACCTGTAAGATAAAAAGGAAGTTAATATTGTGTCATTTTTTTATCAGAGGAGAGAGGAAGTGAGAGAGTGACTGCAAAGAATATTCGCAGCTCACCTTTCTATAACCGGTGTGTTTTTCACCACTTGCCGGGACATAATGCACCCTGAAACTCTACATATAAAAGATAGTAAAAGAAAGATGTTATGATTGGTATTTGTTACTATCTTAATGTGGAGTTGAATAACATCGCCATTTCACACACCTTCCCTCTCGCATTTAAAAAGGACTATTTGTATAGTTTATATTCTGGACGTTTCACCGATTATAAAAACGTTCCTGCTATTGGAAAAACAAAAATATACATGCAATAAGATACGCTATATAGGACTGCGTACACCTAAATCGCTATGTCGCTTTTTTGTATGCAGTCTGCTGCACCCCAACGACTCCCTCTGATGAGCACCTAGGCCTCATTGCTCACCTGTTTGTGTTCAGGACACCTTCTACATCATGCAGTCCCGCTCTGCCACTAAGAAGTCCCACATATGGTGCTGAGTCTTGATATCGCTATGGCTAACGACATACTCATGCTCCCATCATCATCATCGCAGGTTCTTCACCCGCTCAGTCCTTCCGGTACCACTAACTCAGTAACCAAAGAGGCCACGCATGTGGTGGTGGGCCCCCTGTTTGGTGGTTCGGGCCTACATGAGGCATCCGAACCAACAGGACGGGCAATCGCAGCGCTTGCGATGAGAGCAACTCTAAAATGGAGTACAGCATGTGCGCCCCGTCTTTTTTATAGGTACGGTCACATGTGTAGTGACGGATGCGCTGGATGGGTGTGGTGTGGCTGTATACCAGCCATGAGGGAGTGTGTGTCTGCCGTTCTGACAACTAGACCTGGAACTAAGAAATTAGTACAATGGAAATCTGGGCAATGTTTTGTTTTTTATTTTTCCTGGTAGCGTAAGTGGAGTAGGCTGGCCTGAGGCTGGCCTGACGTATGGCAGTGCTGCGCGAGGCTCTCAACCATGATTACGGAGCTATGGGCATGGTCCCATTGTGAGTTATATGGGAAATCAAGTGATTTGAGTGTCCGTTTTGTAGTGCTGACGTCACCCGGGTCTTAAAAGCAAATGTGTCATTATATCTATAAAGTTCCACCACTTGGCCAACATGGAAGGTACGGGGTATCACTGACTCTATATTCGTTCATAGTTGAATACATAAAAGATTGTGAACATGACGTATTTATGTGATTATGAATGTTTATTGTACATTCGGTGGAGTGTTGTAGCTAGAGTAATGCAGGGCTGTGAAAAGTTTAAGTTGTTGTTTTTGGCACATGAAGGGCAGCTAATATGTATACGTGTGTGGTCATTCAGATAGACTGTAGAACTTGATGCTGGAAATCAGTGTTCGAGTCTCGGAGTTGCGTCCACATCCTGTTATTGTAGAGTAATGACGTTATGTACACGTGCCTGAAAAAGTATTGTAAATACGGTGCTCATGTAAATAGCTGATATAGTTTTGGGTTGATTTTGGCTATATAAATATGCTTTAAAAAAAAGGAGGAATAGCCCACACTTATTGTCACAGGTAAGATGGTTGCATATGCTAATTATAGCACAATATAATGTGGTAGTGGGGAGGAGCAGCATTTTACAAACATAATAAATACACAGACACATTTTATTGCGTTGTTGTTGGTAACAAGTAGAATAGTAATCATGATATGATATACAGATATTTAATCATAAACGGTTTATGACTTCTGCTGTACAAAGGTAGGAGCATTGTATGTGAAATAATACACAGAAGATTCTATCGTAAAGGGTTCATGAGTTGTGGTGCACTGAGGTAGGGGCGGTTTGTGTGGAGCCTGCGATGATGCATGGTCCAGGCAGACCGTAATGGTAAAAATGTGTTTTGACTATTGAAATTTTGCCTTAACAAGGGCACGTGGCGATTATTTAAGGTGTACTGAGTTAGTGGTACGTCTGGTGTTTATCGTGTGTTCACCCTGTGATGATGCGTGGTCTGAGAGGGCTGTACTGAAATCATTCACTGTTGCATACTGGACTATATGAACTATGAGGGGGCAAAAAACTAGCATTGATGGTTATCAATTGCTCTGCAAAATAGGTCTACTGATTGGCCCCCATAACAAATTAAACAATTGCATTTCACGTAGTGCATTCTAACTTCCTCAAAATGGGACGTATGTCTGGTGGCGATGTTGAAGGTGATATCCCAGAGGTACTTGGTATTGCTGGTGGTGGAGGTATATTTTGGCCCAATTTTCTACATTCTTTATTATCATAGTTCACAGAATGCAACGATTGAAGGTGCTTGCGCATACTAGCAGTGAAACAGCACTATTTTCTACTCTGCTTCAATTGAATCGAGGCTGAATTTAATGCTGTCTGTAGTGTAGATGAAAAGGTAAATTCAAGTTGTGATCTCTACTGTGCACAGTGTACATGGAAGCTAGTAGTCAGTACAGTTAGAGAACAATGTTTTTTTCACTTTGTTTTACAAAATCTGAATACATACAGAATAATTGTCTCTGCATTAAATAAATCAAGTTTGAATTTCCTACTGTCTATAGTGTAGATGCAAAGGTGAATTCAAGTTGTAAACCCTGCAGTCTGCAATGTAGATCTTAGGGTGGAGTGAATCATCTGCAATTATAGTGGAAGTGGAAGATCGAACTTGTATGCAGCATGCATTTTATTATTCAACTAAATATATAAATGATATAAAATAAGTTTTTTAAGGAAGCATGATAAAGGGATATTGTGTAGGGTTTGATAGTGTTATGCTTAGTTTGGTTTAAACTGAGTTAGTGGTATCTAAATCAAGAAGGTTCTGTGGAGCCTGGGATGATGCGTGGTCCGGGCAGGCCGGACTGACAGTAATATTTTTTGTGTTGTGAATGATGCCTTAGTAAGGTCATGTGATAATAATTTTTTGTGAACTGAGGTATTAGTACCTTTGGTGCTTAGCGTGTACATATTCTGCTATGATGCGTGGTCTGGGGGGCACAGTAATTGGAGTAATGTCTCTTGTCGATTGGATTCTGCATGAATTCCACTTAAAAGTGTTAGTATGCCTCATTGCTGACATAAAACTGTTCACTCTTCTTTCCGATGATTTATGGTGCACTGAGTTAGTAGTATCTTTGGCACTGAGCTTGTACATACCCTGCGATAATGCGTAATGCAGGGGGGCTGTACTGGGAGCAATGTTTTTACCTAGTGAATTCTGCTTTAATAAGGCTACGGGGAAATGACTTGTGGTGCAGTGAGTTAGTGGTGCCGAAAGAACTCAGCGTGTGCCTACCCTGTGATGATTCGTGGTTCGGGGGTGTCGCATTGGTAAATGTCTCTTGTCTACTGGAATGCATCATGTACAATCGTCATTCTATCTGAAAATAATCTGAACATATACAGTACAATAGTCTCTGCATTAAATTAATCAAGGTTGAATTCCTTACTGTCCGTAGTATACATGCAAAGGTGACTTCAAGTTGTAAACCCTGCTGTCCGAAGAGTACATCATAGGCTGTAGTTCACACAGACATCGAAGAATGCTTTTTTTGTCACATACTTTAACAAAATCTGACAACACAGTACTAGTTTTCTGCCTTAAATAAATCGAGACTGAATTTTATGTTATCTGTAGTGCTTATGTACCACTGGTATCAAGTCGTAAACTCTTTTCATCGCAGTGTACATTTGAAAACAGAACTCACTGCAGTCATTGAGGAATGTTTTTGTGGCATCCTTTAACAAAATAGTCTTTGCCTTACATACATCAAGAATAGCTTTAATGCTGTCCGTAGTGTATATGGAAAGCTGAATTCAAGTTGTGAACCCTGTCGTACGCAGTGTAGATTGAAGGCAGTAGTCGACACAAACATTGATGAATGCGATTTGGTCACAGTTAACAGAATCTGAGGACACAGTACAATTGTCTCTGCCTTAAATAAATCGAGACTGAATTAAATGTTGTTTGCAGTGCTTCTGCTCTTCTGGTATCTAATAGTGAACTCTGTTGATTGCAGTGTACATGTGAAGGCAGTACTTTGTACAGACATTGAGGAATGTTTTTTGTGGCGTCCATTAACAAAATGGCTCTGCCTTACATAAATCAAGGCTATCTTGAATGCTGTCTGTAGTGTGGATGGAAAGCTGAATTCAATTTGTGAACCCTGTTGTACCAGTGTAGATTGAAGTCAATTTTTGAGACAAACATGGACGAATGCTTTTTGTCACTTATATAAACAAAATCTGAAGACATATAGTAGAATTGTCTCTGCATTAAATAAATGAAGGCTGAATTTCCTACTGTTCAAACTTTAAGAAAATTGTCTCTGCCTCACATAAATGAAGGATAAGTTCAATGCTGTGCGTAGTGTGGATCCAAAGCTGAATTCAAGTTGTGAACCCTGCTGTCCACAGTGTAGATGGAAGGCAATAGTTGATACAGATATAAGTAGTCTGCGGTGCTGTCTCGCTGAGTCTGCTATCGCCTATATCGAGGAGGCACGTGGTCATCGCGGCAGCCACGAGGCAGGATGAGGACCTTCGCTTTGGCAGTCTTTTCTCTTTGCAGAAGTGAACCACGCCCAAGGAGTAGGCTAAATATTTATACTCTTACGCTGACGTTGCGTACGTTGGATAATCCCACTTCAGTTCTGCTTGAAGGGGGGAGACAACACAGCAACATGACCGAGATATTAGCCAGAGTCTGAGATAATATGGTTGTGTCCACTGTGCAGTACTCTACACATATCAATGGTATATCTAGACATGGCAAAGTTTTTGCTTTGTATAGTAAATATCACTGGTTTTGTTAGCATTGTGTTCATTATTGTTGATGTGCGAATTCCTTTCCTTATACATAATTGGTTGCCACATCTCTGAACATTGAGCTAGTGTGCAGTTGAGGGGATATATTATTTTGGGAAGGTCTGTTGTCCTGTTTTGCTCTGCCTCTGAGGTAGTAGACGGGGAGGGGTCTTTAGGGGTGGTTGTAGTGGTAGTGACGCTTGGTACTGTGATTTTGTTGGGTGTTGGAAATGTAAAATTAGTACCTCTATCACATATTGCTCTTTAAATATGGGTTGAGTTGGATGTAATTCATGCAGTACATAGTTGACGTCCTTACACTAGTTAAATGTTGATGTTAATGTGTTAGTGGTAAGTGGAACTATTGCCTATTTTTTAAGTAGCATTGCAAATTTGGTTTGATGTTGAAGATATGGGGAATTGTCAACATCATAATTAGGAATTGTCATTAAAAAAACCTTTTAAATTAACTGAAAAACCATAGGTTTCAGGCAGGTTATAGTTAGGAATTAGCATTTAAAAAACCTTAGAATTTCAGTGAAAAAACCATAGGTTTTAGGGGTGTTATAGTTAGCTGGAAATTTCACGCATACAAAACCATTGAAATTTCTCTGTTATAGTTAGTTGTACTAACTGTAACTCTCACGCCCGCAATCCACTGGTGATGATGTCACATATTACATAATTCATGACATGGTCAGTGACATCACTGATGACATCACTGATGACATCTCAAATAACATCACTGATGACATCAGTGATTACATCATCCACGTGACAATCAGATACACCTCATCATACACTACTATAATATTTCATCACTCACTGTAAAATACAGAGTACCATATGTGAATCCATTGACACACCAATACAAGTATCTAAAAACCCAATCAGTTATTCCTTGATCTACACAAATATGTAATCAATTACCTATAGATTCACTCATACATGCTGTCAATGATCAATAGAACACTATCAATCATACTAATACACCTATATTGACATTACACACCAGCACACATCCTATTTACTTATGCAGTCATCCTACTCACTTATGCAAATAATGGATCATACTTATATTTACTCAGCTACACACTTATACAAACACCACTTCATGTATTCATATAGATGGTAACTCATACTTAGTGTGTTATAAAATCACTATTACAAGTATACAGTTATCCATACAGACACTCATGCAATCACTGAGTTTTATGTATACGTATTTATATACACCAAATGTCACATACACTGCCTTTTATTATTCTAGTTTGTTGGACATGTTCCATTGAGAGATATCATCAGTACAGCCATATACATATTCATTCACCCAAACAACTTTTATAACATGTAGTCTTACCGTCTTATACCTACTGAATCAACTATTGACACATCTTTGGGCTGTCACACCCCCCCCAACGTAGCATACACACATTCACTCTCCCATACAAATAATCAGTTAACTAATATCGACTTTCACGTAGCTAGTAACCAAATGGTGCAGCAGTTTACACAACAACTGAGAAAGTAATACAGATATTCACACAGTTTAGTCACTATCCAATATATTTAGTGAGAGAGACACTATAAATTAGTCAAGTAAACAGTCAATCACACTGCTACTAAATCCTCCATCCAGACACTTATACATCCACTCATTCTTCAATGCAGATTAATATATATATAATACAAATTGACATATGGAACCGAACCACATTCACTGGATGATGTCATCAGTGATGTCATTTGAGATGTCATCAGTGATGTCACTGACCATGTCATGAATGATGTAATATGTGACATCATCACCACTGGATTGCGGGTGCGAGAGTTACAGTTAGTACAACTAACTATAACGGAGAAATTTCAATGGTTTTGTATGAGTGAAATGTCCAGCTAACTATAACACCTCTAAAACCTATGTTTTTTTCAGTGAATATATATATATATATATATATATATATATATATATATATATATATATATATATTGTAAACAATGGCCTTGCAGCTTGGGAGATCACTCGACGGCGCTCATGTGTGATGCAGCCTCCCTCCTTACTTCACATCATTTTTCGTTTTTGCCCAACGCGTTTCAAGGTAGAAACCTCTTCTTCTGGGGCCTGGGGCTGTGAATGAAAAAACATCTGAGTCTCGCATACCATTTCCGGTTTCATTTCATTCTTGCACCTCCCTCCAATGATGTATGGCACAGTTCAAGGCATTATGGTGCATGATGGGACATTTAGTTCTCAGTGCGAGAGTCAGATAGTAATTCCATGTTTTTTTCACCTTTTTAGTTCATATTGTTACCTTAGTAGGTTGTTTTTCATTCAGGCAGGCTTAATTAGCATATTCAGCGCCGTGCTCAGCAGATTTGAGATGTCATCAGTGATGTCACTGACCATGTCATGATTGATCTAATATGTGACATCATCAGCAGTGGATTGCGGGTGCGCGAAATGTAGTTAGTACAACTAACTATATAGGAGCAATTTCAATGGTTTTGTATGAGTAAAATGTCCAGCTTACTATAACACCACTAAAACTTATAGTTTTTTGAGTGAATTTCAAAGGTTTTTTAAAAGCTAATTCCTAACTATATAACTCCTGAAACCTATGGTTTTTTCAGTGAATTTCAAAGGTTTTTTAAATGCTAATTCCTAACTATATAAGACCTGAAACCTATGGTTTCTTCAGTGAATTTCAAAGGTTTTTTAAATGCTAATGCCTAACTATATAAGGCCTGAAACCTATGTTTTTTTCAGTGAATTCGCAAGGTTTTTTAAATGCTAATTCTTAACTATATAAGGCCTGAAACCTATGGTTTTTTCATTGAATTCGCAAGGTTTTTTAAATGCTAATTCTATTAGCGGATAACGTTTTTATATATTAAAACGTTTTTTAAATCTCAAATGCCTGCTTTGCTAACAGAGTTTTTAAGCACAGGCTCTTTTGTCTCTGGTGGCCATCTTGGGAGACTGCATATCAGAATTTTTTTAATGAAATATAAGAGGATTTGAGAAGTCACTCAAAATGTGCCCTAATTTTTCTTTCTTCAGCACTAATCATAATTTCTATGGCAAAATGAACCCCCTCATTTTGTTCCTTTGCAAATTAAATGTTTTAAGAGTTAACACTTTATTCCAATCAAGATGATTTCAGGTGTGCCATACTTTTGTCATAAGTAAGACTGTTAGCGCTCTAGTTGTTCTTTAGAACACTCTGGGACATTCTGTCATTGGGCTATAGTTGGGCTACATCTGGCTGATATTTGGGCTACATTTGTTTTTTTTGTCTCTGGTGGCCATCTTTGGGCTACATTGGGCTACATTGGGCTACATTGGGCTACATTTGGGCTCTAACATATATATAGCCCAATGTAGCCCAATATATATTTTTTCAAAGTTAATTTTCGTAAAAACCACTGGAGCACATATCTTGAGACATAACAAAGGCACATCGGGCTACCAGTCCCTACAATTTTGCCAAGTTTGGTGGAAAACCATTCAGCCGTTCGGGCTAAAAGTGAGTCTAACCGCCCTATGGAAATTAACATGGGGAAAACACGTTTTGGGACCCCCTTTTATCTCGGCCCCCGCTTGACGAATCCCCCCCAAACCTTCTGGGAAGGACTGGAGCACCGCGAGGCAAAGTTAAGGAAAAGTTCAGGAAGATTCCTCAACCGGCGCCAAAGTTATTCCCAATAGAATGTTGCGATTTCCGTATGGAAAACAATCCTAACTATATATACCTACTGGCTATCGCCAGTAGGTAATATATATATATATATATATATATATCAACAGAAACACTCCCTCCAAAGAAAGAAGCAGAAGCCCTGAGGGTAACTGGATGGAAAGGCTTTATTTCATCCTGACAGGTCTGGTGGAGGCAAATGCATTTCGACGTGGCGTTCTTCAGCACCCAACACCAGCGAAATGAATCACGGTAAGTTGTTACCTTAACACAGAGGAAGTGTGTCCGCTCCTCCCCCAAGCAATCACGCTCAACTGTTGCAGAGCGTTTGAATACTCCGGACTGCAACTACCAGGATGCCCAATGTCAGAGGCAGCTCGGGTTGGTGAAAATGGGGGGAGTGAAGAAATACAAAACATCACTGCAGATGAATCAGCAAATTGTAGTGGCACACACAACGATAGCCCTGAATCCACAAGGCCTCTCCTTGAGTCCCCTCGTACTGCCACAGCCCCTTGCGCAGACAGAACAGATGAGCAGGGGCTGGATGCATGAAGCAAATTGCCCAAACAGAGGTAAAATACCTCAACCACTCGAGTCACCCTGTTCAAGAGGCCGGTTCCGGACGTCTTCCATCCCTGGAAAAATTAGTATGCCCTGAAGCGTGCCAGTGAAGTCCGGACCCAGATGCATGGCAGGGGCTTCTGAACTGCGTGACTGGCAAGCGCAGAAAATGTCAACAGAAACTCTCCCTCCAAAGAAAGAAGCAGAAGCCATGAGGGGAACTGGATGGAAATGCTTTATTTCATCCTGACAGGTCTGGTGGCGGCGAATGCATTTTGGCGTGGCCTTCTTGAGCGCCCAACACCAGAGAAATTAATCACGGTAAGTTGTTACCTTAACACAGAGGAAGTGTGTCCACTCCTCCCCCAAGCAATCACGCTCACCTGTTGCAGAGCATTTTAATACTCCGGACTGCAACTCCCAGGATGCCCAATGTCAGATGCAGCTCGGGTTGGTGAAAATGGGGGAAGTGTAGAAATACAAAACACAACTGCAGATGAATCAGCAAATTGTAGTGGCACACATAACGAAAGTTCTGAATCCACAAGGCCTCTCCTTGAGTCCCCTCGTACTGCCACAGCCCCTTGCGCAGACAGAACAGATGAGCAGGGGCTGGATGCACGAAGCAAATTGCCCAAACAGAGGTAAAATACCTCAACCACTCGAGCCATCCTGTTCAAGAGGCGGGTTCCGGACGTCTTCCATCCCTGGAAAAATGAGTATGCCCTGAAGCGTGCCAGTGAAGTCCGGACACAGTTGCGTGGCAAGGGCTTCTGAGCTGTGCGACTGGCAAGCGCAGAAAATGTCAACAGAAACTCTCCCTCCAAAGAAAGAAGCAGAAGCCCTGAGGGGAACTGGATGGAAAGGCTTTATTTCATCCTGACAGGTCTGGTGGCGGTGAATGCATTTCGGCATGGCCTTCTTCAGCGCCCAACACCAGAGAAATGAATCACGGTAAGTTGTTACCTTAACACAGAGGAAGTGTGTCCGCTCCTCCCCCAAGCAATCACGCTGACCTGTTGCAGAGCATTTCAATACTCCAGACTGCAACTCCCAGGATGCCCAATGTCAGAGGCAGCTCGGGTTGGTGAAAATGGGGGGAGTGAAGAAATACAAAACAGCACTGCAGATGAATCAGCAAATTGTAGTGGCACACACAACGAAAGTCCTGAATCCACAAGGCCTCTCCTTGAGTTCCCTCGTACTGCCACAGCCCCTTGCGCAGACAGAACAGATGAGAAGGGGCTGGATGCACGAAGCAAAGTGCTCAAACAGAGGTAAAATACCTCAACCACTCGAGTCACCCTGTTCAAGAGGCGGGTTCCGGACATCTCCCATCCATGGAATAATGAGTATGCCCTGAAGCGTGCCAGTGAAGTCCGGACCCAGTTGCGTGGCAGGGGCTTCTGAACTGTGCGACTGGCCAGTGCAGAAAATGTCAACAGAAACTCTCCCTCCAAAGAAATAAGCAGAAGCCCTGAGGGGAACTGGATGGAAAGGCTTTATTTCATCCTGACAGGTCTGGTGGCGGTGAATGCATTTCGGCGTGGCCTTCTTCAGCGCCCAACACCAGAGAAATGAATCACGGTAAGTTGTTACCTTAACACAGAGGAAGTGTGTCCGCTCCTCCCCCAAGCAATCACGCTCACCTGTTGCAGAGCGTTTCAATACAGTGGACTGCAACTCCCAGGATGCCCAATATCAGAGGCAGCTCGGGTTGGTAAAAATGGGGGGAGTGAAGAAATACAAAACACAACTGCAGATGAATCAGCAAGTTGTAGTGGCACACACAACGATAGTCCTGAATCCACAAGACCGCTCCTTGAGTCCCCTCGTACTGCCACTGCCCCTTGCGCAGACAGAACAGATGAGCAGGGGCTGGATGCACGAAGCAAATTGCCCAAACAGAGGTAAAATACCTCAACCACTCGAGCCATCCTGTTCAAGAGGCGGGTTCCGGATGTCTTCCATCCCTGGAAAAATGAGTATGCCCTGAAGCATGCCAGTGAAGTCCGGACACAGTTGCGTGGCAAGGGCTTCTGAACTGCGCGACTGGCAAGCGCAGAAAATGTCAACAGAAACTCTCCCTCCAAAGAAAGAAGCAGAAGCTCTGAGGGGAACTGGATAGAAAGGCTTTATTTCATCCTGACAGGTCTGGTGGCGGTGAATGCATTTCGGCATGGCCTTCTTCAGCGCCCAACACCAGAGAAATGAATCACTGTAAGTTGTTACCTTAACACAGAGGAAGTGTGTCCGCTCCTCCCCCAAGCAATCACGCTGACCTGTTGCAGAGCATTTCAATACTCCACACTGCAACTCCCAGGATTCCTAATGTCAGAGGCAGCTCGGGTTGGTGAAAATGGGGGGAGTGAAGAAATACAAAACATCACTGCAGATGAATCAGCAAATTGTAGTGGCACACACAACGATAGACCTGAATCCACAAGGCCTCTCCTTGAGTCCCCTCGTACTGCCACAGCCCCTTCCGCAGACAGAACAGATGAGCAGGGCGTTTCAATACTCCGGACTGCAACACCCAGGATGCCCAATGTAAGAGGCAGCTCGGGTTGGTGAAAATGGGGGGATTGAAGAAATACATATATATATATATGTTCACCAAGTTTGGCTCACTTGTCCCGGACCCTTGGCGCCTCTAAAACCGGTACGTAATTCCTGGCAGAGCCACGCCAATATTAATTGCCACACCAAATCCTTACAGAATCCTTTGAAAAACGCACTCGCAGGCTTTTTTATTCCCCAATTGTTTATTGAAATCACATCAAAGGTTGAGGAGACAACCAATTGCCACAACAAATCCTTACGGAATCCTTTGAAGAACGCACTTGCAGGCCTTTTCATTCCCCAATTGTTTATTGAAATTCACATCAAAGGTTGAGGAGACATATATATGTGTATATATTCACTGAAAAAAGATAGGTTTCAGGGACATTATAGTTAGTTGGACATTTCACTCGACCAAAACCATAGCAATTCCCCGTTTATAGCTAGTTCAGCAATGCACTGCTGATGACGTCACATATTACATCATTCATGACATGACATCACTGATGACGTCACTGATGACATCTCAAATTACATCACTGATGATATAACTGATGACATCATCCAGTGAATGTGTGTTTCTATAAAGTTTAAATATGTATTATATATATATGCCAAGGTGTATTGAAGAATGAGTGGGTGTATACGTGTCTGGATGGAGGATTTAGTCGGTACGTCACTGACTGTTTAAGTGAGTTGTTACATATATCTTATTGAATGCATGGGTTAGTGACTAAACTGTGTGAATGTCTGTATCAGGGGTCCGTAATTTGGCAGTCCCTATGGCTGCGGGAGGGCCGCCGTGGGCCCCCGCATATATTTTTTACAAATGCCCCTGGGACCTGGCCCACCCGGGGGCTGCAATTAAATAAAGCGCGGGAGCCCACACTTCATTTTTTTTAAATTTTTGGTGGGATTCACAGCCCCATTGTGAATTTCACAGAACAAAAAAGCTTTTTTTGGTCCTGGGTGTCCTTGTTGTACCCCCTAAGCAGGCCTAGGGGGTAGGGCATTTGTACCCTGCCCCCTTTTCTTGCTTTTCCTGCTTAATTCTCTGTTTTCTTGTGACTCGGTTCTACTGATATATATATATATATTACTTACTGGCGGTCGCCAGTAGGTAGTTATAGTGAGGACCAAGTTTCCATAGGAAGAACATTTTTAGTTTTGCTTATAACTTTGGCATTGTTTGATGAATCTTCATGAAATGTTCCAAACCAATTCTTTGTTCATATCAGCTCCTATGTTGAAAGTTTGGGAGTGATTCGCCAAGGGGGGCGAGAAAAAAGGGGGGTCCCAAAATGTGTTTTCTCCATGCAAATTCCATAGGAAACTTTAGACAATGCTACAGGTCGAACGGGAGAAGGGAATTACCCCAAATTTGGCAGGGAGAAGGATCTTGGTCTAGAAAGCATGCTTTTGTTTATTTGGTGTAAATCCATTCAGTGGTTTTGGAGAAATATCAAAATTTACAGATATCGATATTTGGGAATTCTGCCATCTGATTGGCTGAGGTGTTACGAGCACGAGTTTGCTGCTTATTGGCTGCGAGTGGTGCGAGCGGTTGCAACTTGGAAGTGTTGGCAGCCATTTTGTGATTCCGTTGAAATGAGTAAGGGGAAAAAAAGGGTGAAAAGAGTAGGAAATAGGAGGATAGGAGCACTGTAACTTCTGTGGGGGAGTGCGAAGCGATGTAGTCACTCCTACCGGTCTGAAAGTGCTGAGATGAGATGCCGCTACAATCAAACTGAGCTGATTGCTGTAAAGTGATGGGCTCTGGGCGGTGTAGCAGACTGTGTAAGTAGTGTTACTATGCGTTTATACTATTGAGGGAGTGGGAAGCGAACTACTCACCCCTACTGGTCTGAAGACTCGGAGATTAAACCATGAGCCTAAACCGTTAGCTCATTGCAGTAAAGTGATGTGCTCTGGGCGCCGTAGCATACCTGTGGACGTGCTGTTAGTTTGCATTTATACAATACAGGGAGTGGGAAGCGAACTACTCACCCCTACCAGTCTCGAGACTCGTGGGTGAAACTATGAGCGCATTGCTGTAAAATCTTGTGCTCTGTGAAGTATTCCAATGTGAGTCATAGTAGGTTGTTAGTATATAATGTAACTAGAATTTAAGTATGTAATGTTAGAATGTAGGGCTGTCATGAGGGGAATCTTGGGCAGTTTGTACACGGTACTGGAGAAGATGGTTGACTTGCTATCTGCCGCTGTTGGTGGCTGTTTAAGCTGTCTTGTTTACCGGCAATAAATCTACTTATCGGATCCACTGCTGTCTGCCTCTTCACTACATACATTTTCCGACAAGCAGAAGGTAAAAAGAAGGCAGCACTCACCAATATTTTGAACTTCCTTGCGTTCTGCTGAAAACTCGTTTTCTTCGTGCAGCTGTTTCTACTCATCCCAGGGTTGTTGGCTCATCGAACTATGTCGTCTGACCTCTGGTAGAATTTATATTTTTTGATTTTGGGCTACCTCTGCCTCTTCACTATACTCTGGTCGCTGTACTACACATGTGCAAGTAGTGTTAGTTTGCGTTTATACTAATTGTGTAGTCATGCAGTAACCAATACATCATGGCCCTATGGAGCGCCACCTCCCAGGCGCAGCTCATACAATGTCCCGGGGTGTGCATCCGCGGGGCATTTATGTTTGCTATTACAGGGCGGGAGCATGGCTTCCACCCTGTGATAGCAAATCCTTGTTTGCCTAGTTGAAGCTTCAATAAAGCGGATCCGGATGGTAAAAATGGAAAAATAAATGAAGCGGGGTCTCACCAGTTCATTTAAATGATCCCGCTGGTGGGTAATGTTCCGGGGCCAATCCTATTATTATATTGCGGGGTCTCAATTGCACTCGAGACCTTAATCTCACATGTAAATTAGGCGCGGGAGGGTGCAGAGACGGTTTGCGGCCTAGGGGATCTCCACGTCCCCGGGTATTGTTTACTAATTGTTCTGGGGGCTTCGAGGCCATCTCAAGTCCGGGGATCGCCACCCTCCGGGTCTTTATTTAAATGTGCAGGGTGGGTCTCGCTAGTCCCTGAGGCCTTAGTGGCCCTAGGCAGTGCCTTATTGGTTCTGTAATCACAGGGGCAGTACTCATGGTGTTATAAAGTGATACATTCATAGAACCCTTGCAGTTGTAGAATTACCCAGGCTTCATTTATGTAATAGTCTGTTTGTGTATATTTGGTAGGTGCACCACAAAATTGCAAATGTTTTCCCTCATAGTCTCCTATCAACCGCCGATTTTCACAATAAACTACAGACAAGTGTTGTCAGAATAAGAAGACCCATACACTCACTTATTTATTGTTAAAAAAAATAACCTTTATTAAAAGAACACAAATAAATGGAAACGCAACTTTATTCGAACAAACAGCAGTATAACATGAAATAAGTGGGTGGGACTCCTCCGGAAGCAGAGTACAAAACCTGCAAGACAAAAAAGAAACATAAGTATGTGTGCCATGTCCAAGAGAAAAAGAAATGTAGTCAGAATGAAAGGAAGAAAGTGAGAATGGGACAGAGAGCGAGTGGGTGGAAGGGAGAAGGGGAGGGAGAGTCAAAAGAACAGAGGGAGCAGGAGACAGATCACCGACCTACTGCACCCAACCCTCACTGTTCACCTCCCATCACCCATATGTCTGGGATGCTGGGGTCCACGAGAAAGAGTGCAGTCCAGAAAGTCCCTAAAATTAAACAGAGATGTGAATGAGGCCAGAGATTACATTGTTATCCGCTGCAACAATGCTTGCCTGCATCTGTGCACCCTGGATGTTGCACCCCAGCCCCTTTCCCCACACTGTCCTCAATTGCAGCTGCTGCGCACCAAGGCTTCAATGCTCACGTGCCACCACCAGTGTGTCCAATGACGTGCCGGTGCCAGCTCCGACTCTGGGGTGCCTCTCTCAGGGTGGCACAGCAGGTCTTCAGTCAGGGACAGTGTCTTGATACCACATGGAAGGCATCAGAATGCCCAGGGCATAATCACAGGCTGAGCACCCGCTCCGCCCATTTTGGCGCAACCAACTCACCGTCTGAAAAGGGAGAAATAATATAATCCTGGAAACGTCTTGAGGTAAATGAAGGTTTATTTCAAGCTTAATAGAGAACACCCGTTGAGTGCATCCTTCCTTCTTGAAGTACGATCTACCAACTGTTAGTGGTAATCGTGGTTCAAAGAGGAGTTTGAGTGCACCGGAATACACAAGGTTAAATAATATGTTATGCTAACGTTCACATACAAAGATACAGAGCGCATGCTAGAAGCATATTGTGCTCGTGTAATGCAGTTGTGCAAGCCTGTGTGCATGTACACTTAGTAATCAGCTCACTACAGTGCCCCAAAAGCCAACGCCATTTGTCTGTAGGGCTGCGCTGCCCGCTGGCTTAGGCCTACAGTTCAGTCCAGCAGGTCCTTAAAATGATACAGAGATGTGACTGAATGAGGTCCGAGATCACATCATTACAAACGGCAACACCGCTTATTCGCACCTGCGTACCCAGGCTGATGCACCCCACCCCTCCCGCCGCACCATGCTCAATTGCAGCCCCTGTGCACCCAGGCCCCATTGCTCACCTGCTGTCATTGCTGTGTGTCCAAACACGACGGCCAGCAGAGTTTACATTTCAAATGGAGTTTTGATTGCCAGGATGGTGTACTCTTCATGGATCCCTCTTTTTTTATTGCGCATTGCTATAAGCAAAGTGGATGTGTCCATATCACCTGAGGCAGTGTGTAAGATCTGGGACATGTGGCATTGTCCTTATCCTATTTATACGTACGCAAAGTGGGCTGGGCTTGCGTACGCCAAGCCAGCGTAGGGGTGTGCATAATTATTCCGGGGTCCTGGGTGTTGTTCAGTTCCTGCCTGGCCAGGAAGTGTACTTATGTGTGTGTCCCTGTTGTAGTTTTAACGTCGCAAAATCCGCAATTTAAATTAATGTAGCAAGTACCGGGAGGGCGGCAACTATCGCTAATGAGATGCTGTCCGGAAACATTGAATGGCTAACATCACATGTCGTTGTCAAGCTTGTGGATATGCACAGACACGCATGTCAATGGTGTGGGGTATTATTGAAAGTGTTGCTATCGCGAAGTGCACACATGTGAATGTGCTCGGATGAAGGGAGGATCAGCAGTGAGGCTACGTCATACACAGTGATTATGCTCATTACAGTGCAGCAATGCATGTCAAACGTGAATCTGAAAGACTCACATATGACACACTACTAACCTGGTAAAGCCTGACAACAGAGCATACTGCAATACAAATCTGCACATTACTCTTTACTGTTTGTCACATGTGATCTAGGATTTGCACTCTGCCCGCGGCTGATGATACCCCTTTGAGCCACCAAATAACCAGGCCAAAATGCAGCACAATAATGCGCACACACACACACACACACACACTAGGGGCATCGTGCAACGCACATTTGTTTTTTTATGTAACGTTTCCGATGCATGGCCATCACACGTGGAAGGCTACTGTACAGACCATGAATATTGATCAAGATGATCTTTGCATGTTGTGTGTAGTATAAGATATGTGTACACAGCAAAAAACATTTGAAAAAACCTCTCTAAGCAGAAGAGGTGTCTCTCATCAAACGCTGTAGAGAGAATGACAAAAATGGGTGGGGTCCTCCAACTGTTACAATGGGAAATGTTATGAACCAATCAAATGTTTTTTTTAAGGTCACATGGCAATCGCGCACCGAGCGAGCAATGAGGCCACACCCGACGCGATTTTGAGAAAATATGTTTACCATGATATAAGTTTATTACAGTTAGAAATATATAAATGTTTAAAATATTTTAGATTATCGTTTGCTCCCATATACACTTGAAACTTATTTAGATATAGTTTTGAGACAAAAAAAAATGAGGGTATGGCAGACCTGGCGCAACACCATATGTCTATGACGTAACACAGGGCCTGGCAGCATGCACTTAATGCATACGCATTGCACAGCGGGCGTGACCCCATACGTACATGACGTAACGAGTGGCTTGGTACTGTGTACCTATCGCATGCCAAAGTAGCAGCTGGTGCGACCTCATATGTATATGATTTATGAGTTTAGCAATATGGCAGATAGGGTTCGCGTGCTGATGGAGCTTGGTACTCTACCGGTACGGTACTCCTGTTTTCTCAAATCAAAAAAAAGATATATTTTTTTGAAGATATAAAACGTTACATCATTTTTAAAGTTAAAAAACAAGTATAATAGAGTTCCAAAATATTACAAAAAAATAGAAAAAATATAGGTTTCATAAATATTAAAATATGCAATTAACATTTAAAAAACCTTTGAAATTCACTAAAAAAAACATAGATTTCAGGAACGTTATAATTAGTTGGACATTTGACTCATATAAAACCAGAGAAATTTGACCGTTATAGTTAGTTGAGCTAACTATAACTTGCGCGCCCGCAATGCACTGCTGATGACATCACATATTACATCACTCATTTCATGGTCAGTGACATCACTGATGAAATCACTGATGACATCTCAAATGACATCACTGTCAAAGAGGTTTATAGATTTGATGTTGAATGCTCCCATGTTTTGATAGTCATATGTGTTAATTTTTGCTATTGTATTAAAACTGCTTCTGTATATTTGCAATGAATTTTACCTTTTTTTAGACATGATTTTATGGTGTAAACTGACCAAAATAAAGTTTTTAAATTCATATAAAAAATGATGCAATCAATTAAAATAACTAAATATTTGAAAAACTTCCAACCCAAAAAGTGAAGAAAAATAAAAAACAAATTTACAAATATATCCAAATTTTTAAAAAAATGACACTAATAAATAAGTATGTATATTTGACATGAAAATAATAACAACTTGTCGGGTTCACCAGTGCCCATGCACAAAAGTGAGCAGAGGGAAAGGTTGGGGTCCTGTGTCTGTACTGGCGTGGACCACTCGAATATGCAGAACACACAAATATGCCAGACAGATTTTATTTTTCAGTTTTTTTGTTCCCACTCAGTCAAGTTATACTGGAGGGTAGTCTGTTTTATTTCAGTAAATAAAACAGACTACCCTCCAGTATAACTTGACTGAGTGGGAACAAAAAAACTGAAAAATAAAATCTATCTGGCATATTTGTTTGTTCTGCATGCACAAAAGTGGCCACCTTGACTTACACATTTAAAATTAACATATTTTTAGACTGTGACTTTTTACATGCTTTGCAAGTACATGATACCATAGTCAGAAAATGTTTTGCTTGCAAGCACATTTCTTGTCAAGCATGTTATCACTACAACTGTACATTCTTTTTAAGGATAAAGTACACTGAGGGTGTTGCCCTTGCGTTGTGTTGTCCGTTTGGTGACAGCTATTGATTAGGAAGACAAACACACACATCAGCATTGCACCTCTGATACAGTGCGTATGAAACTAGGCTTTTATTATATAAACTGCCTCTTAGCCAAGTTTCTCAGAGGAGCACTTCAATGGATTATCCTGGAACATTCCCCCTGCTGAATCCCATCCCTAACCTGTAAAGGACGGTGCCCTGTTCTATACCAGACTGACTTCCTGTTACATCACACACAGTTAATGGGGAGTTAAGTTGCTCTAAGTGCTCTGGCAGAATGCATCCTCACTATTCTCTCCATAGTATATGTAGTGTTCTTGTAATGATGGTAACAATGCTTGTTTCCTATTACTGATAATTGCAGCTTTTTACACAAGAATCCAATTGCTTCAATATATGTTTGAAATGCTGACTTGTGTTTTTTTTCTGTCTCCATTTCGGCATGCATAAGTAAATGATGGATTTGTTTTCACAAATTAATTAGGGTACTTAGAGTGATCATGGTCTGAGGTTGCAGACACCATCTAGTACCCTGTCAGGTTAGGGGTGCAGATGGAGCCCTGTGAGCTAGTAAGGAATTGGGCCAACATACTCTGATTATATGAGTGAACTCAGTCTCCATATTTTGAACTTTATGTTGCACAGAAGCACAGTCCTACTTAATTATTAGGAACTGTAAAACAAACGTATAACACAAAAACAAATCAAACTAATCAAAATCTTTAAAAAAATTATATGAAGTAGACCTATTTTTTTTAAAAATATACACAACTTAAAAAATGACATTCTTACTTTCAATATTCCGTGCATGATATTTTTGACAATGTGCTATATTTGACAAGATATTTTTGGTGATGAATATTTTTATGAAAAAGTAAGAGTTTGTGATTACTCTGGATAGTTGCTCTGATATGCCAATTAAATTCTTGGTATGGTGCAAGTGTGGTGGTGAGCCTCAGCAAGGCCTACCAGTGCTAGGGGTTCTCCCTTCTCTGCACAGAGTCCTCAGACCAATAGGAAGAAGTTGGCACAGAATCTGGAATAGAAAAGACAAAGTTTATTCACACAACACCCTTTGGCAATGTATGAAGTAGCACACTGACTGGAAGGAGCTTGGTCTTTTTATACGCACACAGGGGCTCAAATGAGGGCGGTACAAGGTACAAAATGCTGATTTCAAATACATATAAGGTCATACAGAGAGTGTGCTGGCAACAAGTGAGAGGGACTGACAGTAAGTTAATTCTGGTGGACACTCCTGACAGTTACAAGTTGGGGACAGCTGTAAGCTCAACTGAGCATGTGCGAAGCAAAAGAGGCTAAATATATCTCGTCTCTAGGCCGATTTCAAGAGCAGTTGACAGGAAGGTAGGACAGAGCACATGGCGAGCACATGGCAAACAAAATGGCCGATAGAAATACAAAATGGATTCCGTAAAACGGACAAGATAGTCTCTAAATACAGGATGTCTTCTGCTAATGCTTAACCAAATGATTGCTAAATTACAACAAGCGACCCTTTCAGCATTAGCTGAAGGCATTCATTTATCTGGGGAAATCTAGATATGCATCCTGTACATTGATGTTCATCACCTCAGTAATTTCATTATTTAACATTTGTTGTGCTTTTATGTTTGCAGTATTTCCTTTGGCAGGTGTACAAGCAGCGATGCACATGGAGCAAATCTTAGGACCACATTGTATATAAGTACAGCATGTAAATAGTATCACCAGTAGTATACATAGAATAGTCAGTAGCTTCCAGCCCCAAGTAGCAAAGAGTGTCCATATCCACTTTGAAAATGTCCATATACCAGTCTCTGTGTGAATTTCTGCAGCAATCTTATGCAGTTTAGAGATTGCATCATAAACTGAAGGTGAGGGATCAGGTATGAATACACAGCAACTGCTACCGATGATGCGACATGCACAACCTCGATCAGCCAAAATCACGTCTAGCACCATCCTATTTTGGAGTGCTACAATTCTTGCAATTTGCAGTTCTTCTGTAATGTTCCCAAGTGCCATGGCTGTCTGATTGGTGACAGCTTCCACAACACAAGTTAAATGCCTTATCTTTCTGCTATTCAATGCAGCACCCACAAAGGAGAACACACCCAAATTGAAATCGACATATTGTTGCAAAGTGGTATCTGTCTGGTCAACCTCATCTGTACTTATTGTTCGTTTGTATCTATTCTTGGAAATATCATTATACAACTTTAGGATGAGGTGATATGACGCAGGTGCTAAAAACACTGGGGGTAACAAAAATGATATGTAACATACCCCGGACGGACCACCCAACAGGCACTTGATAGTATCCTTTATAACCACACACGAAGTATGTATTGTGCGACGATGTAAAACTACTGTTATTAGCACCTTCAATAGTTAATGTAGAAATACATTCACTTCGACCTACGGGAATTCTCCCAACACTACTTATACACAGTTCTGCTTTAGCTCTGGTCACGGAAATTACAAAAGGTCCATTGTCTTTGATAGTCTTCATATTCGTGAAGACATATAGTGTAGAAATATTGTCCGGTTGGTACTCTTTCCATTCCCATTTAGTCCCTTTAGCTTGAGGATAACCATCTACATCTTGGTAGCATACTTTATTCAACCGAAGATGATTGCACTTACAGAGGGCTTTCCGAAAGCAAACAAAAGGGCATACCAAGCTTGACATGAACCATTGTGGGAAAACGGTAGAGGAATAAAAGGTGTTCCTCCTTTCTTTTGGTGTGCAGGTATCATACCACACACCCAACAATTGGTAGTATTCGTGGCATTGTGTGTATGATGCAACATCTGGATGAATGTGTTATTATGGTAGGATTGTCAATGCTTCTGCTCGTGATAGGGAAGCATATAATAATGGTGTTCCACTGGAGCTGTAGTAGTGGCAAAGAAAAGCTTTTGAGCAGGAGCCACTCTCTCAACAAACCAGGTGATTATTGCCACAACCACCAGAGCAACAACAAACCCTACAGCACAAATGATTCTGCAACAGCAATAAAAAAAAATTAAAATTTGTTGAAAACAATCGTTGGAGCTCTTCTCCCTGGGCAGCCGTTGATTTCTTCACCAGGGGCCAAGACGGGTGTCACTACACTAATGCAGGGCTGTTCCTCCCTTGCCGCATTGGCTCTCCATTTCACAAAGCCAGTGCGGTAGCTCAACCAGTCTCGTTCAACTTTGCAGATTCTTTCCTCGGTCTCAAGTGGTATCGCGATCGTGTGGTCCGGGAAGACTTCCGCGGATTCGTCAGGTGAGATAGCTTGACCTTTCTCCGTCTCCAGAATCTCTTGATGGTCGGTCAACAAACAAGGTTCCACCAAGGCAGGCAACACATGCTTACAGTGTGTGCTGTGGACCCAGTTCTTCTTGTTCGTCACTTGAACTGCTGTCCTTGTAGTCAGGAGCACCTGCTCTGGACCTCGCAACCTCGGTTCCAGGCTGTTCGATCTGTCGAAGCCCTTGACCATCACATAGTCGCCAGGACGGACTGCGTGGTCCTCACCTGTAGATCTGTCAGGAAGCGCTTCTCAAACCTGTTGATGAATAGAGATCAAACTGTAGGTTAACTGTGCTAAATAATCATTCATCAGAACACAAGGAACATCATGTATGGGGCGTGGCTTAGGAACTCCCCAAATATTCATCGGTCTCCCAAAGACCACTTCGTACGGGGTGAGACCAGATCGTGAATGTGGCACCGATCTTATGGACAACATTGCCAAGGGAATGCATCTGGCCACTTTAAAGACATGGAAGCCAGTATTTTCGCCAACTTCAATTTTAAAGTGGCATTGTATCTTTCCACTAATCATGCTGATTGCGGGTGGAAGACTGTATGGAATTTCTGTTTGATCCCTAACCCTTTTAGGACATGCTCAACAACTTGCCCAATAAAATGAGGTCCGTTGTCACTCCACAAAAGCTTACAAGCACCATATCTAGGGAAAAACTCCTTTAGAAGCACCTTTGCTGTGGTGAGAGCAGTATTATCCTTTGTAGGGTATGCCTCTATCCATTTACTGAAGGCACATACTACCACTAGGACATATTTTAGATTATTGCAGCATTCAAGTTGGATGTAATCCATCTGCAAGACTTCAAAAGGTGCGATTGGTGTAGGAGTCCGTATCACTTTTCCGGGATTATACTGCCAACAGATTAAACAGGACTGTACTACTCTTTTAGCTGTTCTGGCAATTTCAGGATGCTCCCAAACTTGTGTAAGCAATTTAGTTATTGCTAGAGCTCCAACATGTGCCAGCCCATGTTCCATTTGAACCATAGGTTGTAAATAGGCTGCAGGCAATTTCGACTTATTCATTTCTTTGCTACGCCAACAACCCTCATTATCTAACATTCTTTCTTTAGACCATTGCTCAAGCTCTTCCCCAGAGGCAGATCTTGGTATATCCAATAATTCCTCTCTAGCGTCATGCCAACGCTCAGCTTGAGGCTTCACTATGTACATGGAAGTAGTGTTTCGCTGCATCGCAGTTTCATGAGCTATGCGATCTGCAAAGGCATTGCCTTGTCCTATTTTGTCAATGATTTTCTTGTGTGCTGTACACTTCATATTAGCAACTTTCTTTGGGTATTTAAGTGCAGTCAAGAGATTATGTGCTAATTCTCCATGCGTTATCTGCATCCCGTGGGATGTAAGAAAGCCTCTTTCCTTCCAAAGTAGGCCAAAATCATGAACCACTCCAAAAGCATAGCGGCTATCCGTGTAAATGTTCACACACAAGTCAGTGCTAAGTTCACATGCTCGTGTCAAAGCAATTAGTTCAGCTGCTTGAGCTGACTTCTGAGGTATGCGAGCTGTTTCCACTACTGTCTCAAGCGTGGTGATTGCATAAGCAGCCGAAGTCGTGCCATCTGATAACTTCAGACAGGACCCATCAACCCACAGTTCCCCATCTACATCTGGAAGGGGCGTATCTTGCAAATCGATGCAACCCTTTGTCTGTTCCTCAGTAAGGAATATACAATCATGTGGTTCCTTTGCCTGGGACTGAGTCGCAGGATATGGCAACAAAGTGGCTGGGTTCAGTGTCGCGCACCTCTTCAAGGTAATATGAGGTGCTAACAGTGTCAATTTGTATCCTGTCAGGCGAGCACTAGTTAAGTGTTGTGTCTTGGTCTGATTCAAAAGGGCATCTACTGCATGGGGTACTAGCACCAACAGTTTGTGTGACAAAACTATCCCTTCACTCTGACGTATGGACACAGCTGTTGCTGCAACTGAACGGAAACATCCAGGCAATGCACGCGCAACAGGATCAAGAACTGCAGAAAAATATGCACAGGAACGCTGCTTATCACCATGTGTCTGTACTAAAAATGACAATGCACATCCATTTTTCTCGTGTACATAGAGTGTAAAAGCCTTCGTGTATTCTGTTGTGCCTAACACTGGTGCAGAGCAAAGAGCTTGTCTTAACTGACGAAAAGCATTTTGAGTGTTTTTAGTCAAAAGCGCTAGCAGGGGTTTAACAATGTGTGAAAAACCCAATATCCATTGCCTACAAAACGAAGTCAAACCAATGAACGCACGGTAATCTTTCTGTGTGGAAGGTACTGGGGTGTCTAAAATTGCTTGAATGCGATCTGGTGTCAATGCACGGCCCTCCTTTGACAGAAGGTGACCTAAGTAGGTTACCTTCGGTCTACAATATTGCAATTTCTTTCGTGATACTTTATGATGGTGTGTAGCAAGAAAAGAAAGCAAAGACAAAGTACATTTTTCACATTGCTCAGGCGTATCAGCTGCCAACAAGATGTCATCGACATATTGTATGAGAGCCACTCCTTCAGACAAAGTAAAGGAATCGAGTTGTCATTTTAAGGCTTGACTATAAATACTCTGACTCTCAGCTTACCCTTGAGGAACTCTACAAAATCTGTATGATCGATTATTCATAGTGAAACCGAACAAATATCGTCTATCAGGATGAATAGGAATTGAGAAAAAAGCATTCTTCAAATCGATTACAGAAAATGTAGTTGCTTTCGGAGGAACCAAAGTAAGTAGTGTCGTTACGTCAGAAACCACAGGGTACTGCGGTACTACAATCTTGTTGACTGCTCTTAAATCAATTATGAATCTATAAATCCTGGTGTTAGTATATTTTTTCAAAATGGGAAGGATCGGACTATTGCAAACATTGTAGGGAACTTCTTCCACAACCCCCACTTTAATCAAATCATGAACAATGTGTGTAAGTGCTTCTTCTCCTTCTTTAGAAATTTTATACTGAAGCAGTCTTGGCAAAGAAGCACCCTCCTTGACACTAACATGCACTGGCGGAATAACCATTTGCCCTATATCGGTGTCTGAAGTAGCCCACAAAGTACTAGGGAGTGAGGCTAGTGCAATGTCTTCTTTAACAATACAAGATCTCTCAATCACAGGGTACTTGTCATTCAAGATAACCCGTACTCCTTCCAAACAACATCGTATCACAGCCATGAAATATTGAAGCATATCAAGACCCACAATATTGTCTGGTGTGTTTGGAGAAAGCAAAAACAGACATGGAGCAGTAAACTTATCAACATGGAATGCGAGTGGTTGTGACAATGGGCTAAGGGAAGGTGTTCCATCGTAACCTATTGATGTAATGGTTAAGCCAGACAGGGGAGCCCTTGGAACCAATTGTTTAGACAAGGCGCTACGAGTAGCTCTTGTATCAACCAGAAACTGATCAGTAGAACCCAAAACATGTGCTGTAACATAGGGACCCCTTTGATCTACTGGAAGTTCAACAGATTCCTTATCCCATCCTAGGCAATCCTATGCATAAGCAGAATCTTGAAAATCAGACGGCACATAGTTGGACATTTGATATTGGTTCCTTCTATCAAAAGTGTTAAACCCATCCTGCCCACGTGTATTTGCATCTAACCTAGCACGATCATTCGTGCTTTCTCTAGGCCCTGAATATCCTGAGCGATTTCTCATTTGTCCCCGACCACGTGGACACTGCTGAGCACGCAGTACTGGACAATCAGAAAGCAAATGTCCAAATTTCTTACAGTACGCACACTGTTCAACAGATAAATTCGAACAAGTATAAGAAGGAAAAGACAAACCATAAGATCCACGTCCGCCTCTATCATTTCCTCTAGAAGGCAGTCCATATGCTTGAGCTAACATAACTTTTGTTTTCAACTCTTTAGACTTTTTATCCTCATTACCTTTAGCTTCTAATTCTTGTCGCTCATAATACTGAGCCATGGTTAGGAGAGAAACCGGAGAAGAGGTAGTCCATTACCTCTCTCTGGTCTTTAGGCGACTAGCTATTCCTGGCAAAAGGTTTTCGACATATTTATCGACAAACAGATGCCTACCCGTGTCATCTGTTAATGACTGGTCACTAAAATCGTGGAATGCCTCTTCAAAGCGAGTAAATAAATCTGAAACCGATTCATCTGCCTTTTGCTTACACAACGCTAATACAGTCCAATCAATCTTTTTAGCGGGAATAATCGTCTTTAACTTAACTAATATGGCTGCCGGAAGATTTAAAATTAACTGACACGGTTTCTATGCAGGTTCTCTATCTTCATCTAACTGCTCTAAATCTTTCCATAATGCTCCAAATGTCGCACTGTCATCAACTTTACGCACAGTTCTCCACATATCAGGCGGTAATATTAATCCAAAAAACAAATCAATATCAGTCAAAGTCATAGTACAAGAACTAATTGCACCCTCAACTTCCTCATAAAAGGCTGCCTGATTCTTTCGCGGATCAGGCAATGCTTTTTTAAGGGCCATAACATCTGCTCTATTCTAAGGAGTGTAAACCCAATTATAAATAAAATACCGTTTAGCATCTACAGAAGTCTTATCATCATTTGTACCCGTTCCCTCAGGAGGAACATATAAAGTCGCGGCTTCCTGCATGGGTTTCACATTAATTACAACATTCTTATCTGTTTCAAGAGTAGAAGTTTGTGCCATGCTGCCGAGGGATGTTTGTGCAGCTGCATCTGCTGCCTTTTTCTCCTCTCACAAATGGGCTGCGTCAATACGCACTTCAACCAAGCGTCTGATCGTGTCAGGCACCTGGGAGAAGACAAAAATACCGTCACGTAATTGTTTACAATCAGCTGCTACATCATCGGGCTCCATTTCTACCGAATGTTTCCTAAATCGTTCAATAACCTCTGCGGCAAATGTATTGGTAAAATATATGTCCTCCCTTTCCTGCCAACCTTTTATACTATCTAAAAGTTCAGAAGCAGTGGCAGTACTACGAACGGCTTTACGCACAGCAGATCTAATGTCAGATGCACGCCCAGCAGATAACATTGAACGAGTTTCTCGAGCTTTGTCCTGGTCTGTAGGAGAGTCCTCATCTGACTCATAAGGAGCAGTAGGAAGAGTATACGGAGGTGGACAACGATCTAATAAGAGAGAATCATCTTGGCGTTTATTAAGAATAGGATAAAGAGGTTTACGAACAGCGTATTGGCCATTTACCTATCTTCCCTCTCTTTAATTTCTTTAATTTCTCTATTTTTCATTTCCAATGCTTTCGCATGAATACTCTTACGTTGTTCTTTTTCAATCAAGGCTTGCTCACGCTTCATTCGCTCATGCACTTCTTTCTCCCACATTCGTACACAGTCAAACATATCTTGCCTAGCCTTTTGCTTAAACATCCGTTGCTCCACACACTGAATCTTTCGCAAATCAAATGACCCATGCATAGGCCAACGCAACTCAGGATCTTTACAAGTGTATTTATTCCATTACATGCTGTTAAGTTATGTTATGTTAATAACTATTTATAGAGCGCTCGTACACCCGTGGGTTTCATGGCGCTATTTGTGAGGGGAACAAAGTACAAACCCTAAGAGTAGAACTGCTTAAATAGCTACATTTCCAGAGACTGCCTAAATGCCAGGAGGTTATCGCAGTGCTGGAGTGGTGGAGGAAGGGAGTTCCAAAAGGTGGCCGCGAGATAGTAGAAACAGCTTCCTCCTTGTCTTTTCTTTTTGAATGAGGGAGTGGTTACTAGGCCGAGGTGTAATGTAAACAACAAGGACCCCCTGTTCAGAATTGATAGTTTATAGGACAGGGAATTAAACTGTGTGTATAATATATTGACATTCATAACAAGTAACCACGGAAGAAAATTACAAAAAAGGTATAAAAAGAACCTACAAAATTTATCAAAAAACTCAATTCTTTTTATAGTTTTTTTTCTTTTAAAATCATAGGTTGTATGTATCAAATTGAACAAAATAAAAACAAAATAGACAATTATCACATTTAATCATTCAATATTAAAAATGGGGGAAGGGAGGTGGCATTTAATGTTGTCTCGATGCGCGTTTCGGCGTTTAAAGAAACGCCTTCTTCAGGAGCCACAAAATTTGTTTCTGAAATACATTATATAATAGACATAAGCAACGTGCAATTATTTGTTTGTTTTTGTAAAAAAGAAAAGAACGGAGAGAACATTTTATCTTTAACGTTAAAAACATCACATAATTCGACAGTTAAAAACTTTACATTGATAAATCTTCCCTGCTTGTTATAGCATTTAGTATTTGCTAAACAAGTCACAAAACTTAATTTTATATATTTGAGCAGTTGTTAAGAACCCTTAAATGAGGAAAAGTCCAACACACACTACCATCTTTGGAAAAAGTGGCGTTTGGTAATTCATATAAAGTGGTAAGACCACAGCCAAAGTCATATATTGATATATAGCAATAACCATTCAGTAATATCGATACTAATCCATTAACAGATATACTATATGGAAAAATTCCTATTTGCTAATAAGATTCTACAACAGTAGCGAAAACCACCTTATATTTCTTTATCGGTCCTTATTTTGATGGTATAATGGGCACGTTGCGGTAACGGGTTAAAGTGGGACATTATTTTAAAAAGAAACGAGGTAGTTCTTTTCTCCCATTTCGATCAAGCAAGTAATAGACCCATAATGCTATGTTCGCTTTGCTGCTAAATACACTGAAGGTCAGAAGGCATGTTTAAGATAGTTTAATAGACTTATCAAGGAAGTAAAAACAATTTTTTCACTTTCAAATGATTGATTGCTCAATGCCCACGTCCTGCACAGGCATATAATATCCAAATGTATATATATATATATTTTTTTTTTTTTAAACGATTATCCTAGATGGGGAGAAAATCAACGGCATTTAGTACTTTTCGTTCCGAGATTGTTTGCTGGTTTTAATCTAGCTATCTACGTTCTGTTAATCAGTCATTTGAACTTTTTGACAGCAAAAACTTGGCACTTACGCTCACCTGCAAAGCAGAAAAGATTCTTGTTGTTTGTTGAACAGAAAAGATTTCTGCAGTTTGTTGCTAAACAGGCAACCAGTTAAAAGCAAGAAACGCTTTCTTTTTCTTTTTCTCCTGCCTCACATGAGATTCTGTTTTCTCATAGCTCGAAAGCGCCATACCAGGAAATATTAAAAAACAGAAAGAAAAATATTCGTTGTTTATTATTTAGAAATTACGCCCGTGTTTAATAACAAAGGTCTCAAGAAATATTAGAATTCTCGGTCATCACTTACATGTGAATATAGGCATTGCGCTTAAGCTTTACACCCGCACAATAGATGTTCGTGTCGAGAAAGACTGGAGTCTTTTCTCCCGTTTCGGCTTCTAGCTCTGTAATTCTATATCACAAAATACAACCAATAAGTATCTATATCTATCTATATATTATTAAAAAATCGTAGATTTTACGGCATTTAGGTTAAGATAACTTTGACTGAAATAATCCCTAGAGCGTTCCTTACCGATAGAAACAGGTAGCATGGATTCTACGGCGCAACAGATGATGGCTGTCCGTGTTCCGTAACCGTTGGAAAATATATCACCTGTTATGCTAGACAACTCCCTTTAAATCCATCCTTCCATGAGTCACATGGTTAGCTATTCATCAGTTCTTAAAGCACCAGTTACATCAAATTCATTCTGAGTGCTAATGCGGAAGGGCAAATATTTACATGTACGGAGAACAAGGGGAACGCGCCAAGCCTGTTGGCATTTTTTCAAAGATAATGTGAACAGACTCACATATACGGTAACTTATTGATATAAAGAAGGAGGAAAGCAATATGATAAAGTTTATATATTACCTATTCTGAATAAAAACATATATATAATAAATTTGAACTATGCATTAAATGGCACTACTTACTATTTTTAATAGCTCTGCATAATCAGTATCTTAGTTCCTACGGTATAGAGTGGATACTCGGTTTACTTAGACTGCGATGAATACCAAAGCCCAAAAAAATGGACTGATACATGTTGTATAATGTGGACAACGATAATTGTATCAGGATTACTAGTGGGAGAAAATCACTAAAATATGGCATTCTCCCACGGAATCTCACTATTTAATCCCTGTTTAAAAGTATTAAGGACAAACATCCAATAGACTTCCTTTTGCTTTCTAATGGCGCATCCACCTTTGTTGTCAGGTGTCCTTATTTTTTCTAAAATGCGCCATTGAAAGTCCTCTGGCTTATGGTTTTTTCAAGGAAATGTTTCACTAAGGGTGCTGCTAGCTTCCCTGTCTTCACAGCTGATCTATGTTCGGTCAGGCGCACTTGGATTGGTCTACAAGTTTCACCGACATAGCCTAGACCACATCTACATAGAATAAAATAAACGACATTTGCGGTTTTACAGTTCCAAATGTTGTTAGCCTTGGCTAAGAAGCCATTGTGGATGAACTCTGCACCTCCAAGAATGTTATTGCAGGATTTGCAAGAGGAACACTTGACTGTTCCGCGTACCGGAAGATTATTTAATAAAGATCTTTGGCTCGGACCTATATTGGTCAATGATGTTCCAAATTTTGAGTGAACGATTTTATCTTTCAAATTTCTATTCCTTTTGTGTGCAAAAAGGGGCTTCATCAGAGTTTTCTTAGCAGTAGGGTTGCAGTTCAAAATATGCCAATTGGCATTAATGATCTGTCTCACACGTTCATTGATTGTAGAATGAGTGGTCACGCAGACAAGTTGATCCTTTTCAGGTAGTACTTTGGGTGTTAGCAAGGCGTTGTGGTCATAAAAGTGTGCTCTTTTATAGGAGCTTCTTACGAGCCTATGTGGATAACCACGATCTAAAAACTTCTTCCGCATGATAACAGCTTGCCTATCATAATCAGTAAGATTAGTACAATTTCTGTGGACCCTTAAAAATAGGGAAAAAGGGATGCTCTCGCGCTGGCTCTTGGGATGAAAACTGCTAAAATGGAGTAATGTATTACGTGCGGTGGGCTTTGTAAACAGATCAACTTCTAACTTATTATTGTTTTCCCTTATTAGTAAATCCACGAATTCAACCTGGTCAGCACTGTATTGGGCAGTACATTTTAAATTATTGTCAGTCAAATGGATCCATTCCAGGAACTCCAACAAAGAGTCTTTCCCATTGGTCCAGATAAAAAATGTATCATCTATATATCTGGACCAATGGGAAATGGACTCAAAAAAGGGTGCTAATTCATTGTCAATGAATTTGTCTTCAAAAGCGGACATGTAAATGTTCGCTATTGAGGGGGCGACATGCTTACCCCCTTTAATTGGCGATACAGCAGATCTCCAAATTCAAAAACATTTTCAGTGAGAACAATCAACAGGCAATCAATAAGAAATGTCTTTGGACAAATTATATTATGCTTGTCAATAAACCAGTCTGTTGCTGAATGGCTTCATTCAAGGGGATATTGCTGTAAAGGGACTCAATGTCCATTGTGACCAATATGTCCCTATTTGGTAGAAATGCCAAATTCTCAATTTTATTAATCATATGCCCCGTATCTTTAACATATGATTTTTTTGGTATGTGGGGTCTTAAATAATGGTCAATAAATTTGGACAGGGACTCGGAGTGCCAATCGTGGATACAATCGGTCTAAATGGAGGGTTATCAGCATTTTTGTGTATCTTCGGTAACCCGTAGATACAAGCTGTCTTGTTCTTACTAGTATTCAAGAATTCATGCTCTTTAATACTGATCTCCCCATTGCTAAGGGCCTCATTAGTCAGATGCTGAATCTTTTTTATGGTTTTACTCAAGGGATTAGAATTGATTTTCAGGTAGGTGGAGTTGTCGTCTAACATGGCAAACATGTTGCGTTCGTAATTATCAGAATCAAGCACGACAATACCACCTCCTTAGTCACATCCCTTGATGACCAATTTATTGTTCTCAGATAGTCCTTTCAAAGCTAATGATTCATCCTTACTTAAATTGTACACCGGTTTAGGAATGAACCGAAGTGTCCTTTCTAGTTTCTGAAGGACTACTAATTCGAATGCAGCTACTTCTGGACCCAATTGATCCAAACCTGGACTGAATGATGATGGGTAAGGTGGGTAAACATTTTATTGTGTACAGTTAATCAAAACCTTTACAATATTGTTAAATTAAAAAGACGTGTTGTTATTTAAAAAAAAAAAAGTACAAGTTCTCGGGCAGTTAAAAAAAAATTAGAAAAAAAGGTTTCTAGGGAGTCCATGTGTTTGGTTTAGTTATAAAAAAGATGTTTCAGAGAGTCTATTCGTTATGCTTCACGCGTCCGGCTTCGTGCCTTTTGTTTCCTTTTTCTCGGTGTTTTGTATTAGCTGCAGTGCCTTATGGCAAAATCTGGCGGCCCTACAAGCTGTCTGCAGTTGATAACTGTTCAGAGCAAGCATAACGGCCGGGCGGCATGTTCTAATTTGGAAGAAACGGTATACGTGAAGGAGATAGTAGCGTCTCAAGTTTTTCAAAAAGGGACAAATGCACAATATGTGCATCGTAGATTCTACCTTTTGTCCACATAGTCTACAGTCAAGGCTCGTCCATGTTTGTTTCCATGGAGGGGTGTGTTCTTTCAAGATGGTAGATCCCAAACGTAGATTTAGAAGCATTTTTTGGGCGGCGGTGGATATGTGGTTGACTAGATAAGGTTGCGGCGCCATTTTCCTGTACGTGGACAACACCGTCCAGCCGTGTTTTTTCTTTGCTGTTGCATCTTTGTCTGATAGCCATGATATCTGCTTTGCGGCCCCATTGCTCGCTTTTTTAAAAGCCGCGAAGGTTTGGATTGTGTTCCATGCCTTTTCCAGCTTGAGGTCTGACAGGGCATTCTCACATACTGTTTTCCAGCTGTTTTTCGAGTTTATCTGGTTCTGCATCTCCATCCAGCAGAGGCCCATGAGCGTGTCTTCTTGGGCTGCTCTTAGTTTCCAGCATGTTTTTAGGATAGCCGCTTGTCTGACTTGGTGCTGGTTTGATAGGCCAAATTCCAGACGGATCTGTGATTGGGATACAAACTTCGGGATCCGAAAAATGTATTTGAACAGCTCTGATTGTTGTATGTTCAAGAAATTTGCATCCTTTCCCCTGAACAGTTCGGACCCATATGTAAGAGATGGTAAAAACTTGGCGGCTATTATCTTCAGCAGGTGCGAATTAGATGGACAATTCAATTTTGTTTTTATTAAATTTAAGGCAAAACGTAACTTATTTGCCTGAGCCTTTCTGTACAGTTGATGATCTTTCAGAGTCCACCTGGCATCGACCACCATGCCCAGATATTTGTAGGAAGCAGTCTGCTCAAGTGTGTTGCCTGCGATGTTCCATTTAAGAGATTTCTTCCCTGGCCGCAGGGCAAAACAGACGATCTTCGTTTTTTTGTAATTGATTTGCATGCCCTGGGCACTGATGTAATCATGGAGCTTCGTGATGGCGCGTTGTAAGCCCATAGGGGTCTGACTGCACAGTACGATGTCGTCTGCGTACTGTATGCTCCTAATTTTGAGCTGGGCTAGCTTTGGGGGATCGCTTTCTATTTCCGCGATGCTTTTATCGAGGTCCGCTGTGAAGATGTTAAAAAACGTTGGGGCCAATACGCAGCCCTGCTTAAGGCCAACATGAGTGGGTATTTTTCCGGATATTCGGTCGCCATTGCCTAGTTTTATTCTTACCCAGGTAGATGAGTAATAATGGCCTGCAGCAACATTGGGGGGATGTCCCAAGAGGCCATTTTTTGCCATAGTGCCTCCCTCGGGACTGTGTCGAATGCTGCTTTTAGGTCGACAAAACACGTATACAGCTTAGTTGTTTTCTCCCTTGCTTTGTCGACCAGGAGATTTAACGCAAGCAGGTGGCATAGTGTGTTGGTACCAGGCCTAAAACCTGTCTGCGTGATTGGGAGAATTTTTTTCTCACAAACCCAGTCTTCTAAGGCCCTCAAGAGATTCGAGGCGTACATTTTTGCCTCGACATCTATGAGCGCGATAAGGCGGTAATTGGCAGGGTCAGATCTTGAGCCTGCCTTGAAGATTGGGTTTAGGATGCTGCCTCTCCATGATTGGGGAATATTTCCGGACTGAAAAGCGATGTTGTATAAGGGGGTAAGATATTCCTCCCAGAATTGGTGGTCTTGTTTGAACAGGGCGTTCGGTAAGCCATTCGGGCCTGGAGCACCCTTGGATCTCAAGTTTTTAATTACCTTTTCTACCTGCAATGTCGTTATCCAATTTGTGCCAAAGTGTGGGTCTGCCTCTTTGTTAATTTTTGGAAGTGAAGTCTGCTGGGCTGGAAACCAAGCTAGGGTGCTGACCCTTTGTGAGCGGTTTAAATACTGTATCCAGTCCCCCTCAAGTATGTTAGCGTTGAGTGTCTGAGCTGCACCATTAGCGATTTTGTTAATTTCTGGCCAAAATTTCCCGTTGTTATTTGATTTGCTGGATACTAGTAATGATAGCCAGATATCAGTTTGTTTTTTTGTTTTTTCTTGCCACACTTCTTTTTTATAATTTTGTCTTAGTTTGTGAATTTGATTGGCTGTGTCTTCACCCTTTGACTTGGCTATTGCTTGTAGTTTTCTGATTTCTTGGTTGGTGGACCTTTTATTGCGCGCAATGGATCCCAGGGAGCCTTGAGAGGATTTGCCCGAGGTCGATTGGTAGCTACGTGTTCGGTTACCAAATCTTTCTATTAATGTTATGATCAGTCTGTCCCAGTTATCCAGATGTGCGAGTGGATCTTCTCCAGTCGCTGCCGAGTGGGCATTTGTGATGTACGTCATTATTTCTTTGATGTTATTGCCATTCCACGCAAGTCTCTTTAGGTTGTAGATACTTGGAAGTTCGATCAAGACTTCGCAGTTGGTGGCCCTATTATGTTGGAGACTGAATTTGAATGCTTGCAGGCTATGGTCGCTCTCCAGTTTGTGAATGATTTTGTAACTGACAATGGATTGCAGAACCACTAGATCCACTATGGTGTAATCCAACACAGAATGCGTCTGTTTGGCTATTCGAGTTGAGGATGCAGGTTGGTCTTGTGGAAGGCGGCCTTTCAGGCAGACCATTCCGACCTCAGCAAACATTAAGGCGCACTGGTCACCGATCTTGTCCCGTTTTCGGTGATTTGTTATAATGTTTGGGATTGTCCTGCCGTTCCATTTATTTTGGGTCATGGTTGAGGCGTGGTCCTTTTGAAGCAGGAACATGTTCAGATCTCCGGACACGACCAGCCCCGCTTGCGGGTAGATTGATTGCATAGATTTGATAAGGGCTTTTAATGTCGCAATTTTCTCTTCTTTATGCTTGGAGTCTGGGTGTATATAGATATTACAAATTATCATCATTAAAGGATCTTGGGCCCTCTGTGTGCCTTTGCCGGGATCTTGCGTCAGCTCGACTTTGATGCACTGTATCCATTCTTGGCCAGTGTCAATATTGACATAGGTCCAGGCGATGCCGGTATTCAGATAGATTGATAGGCCTCCAGCTGCCCTTCCCGAAAGGCCTCTTTTGGATGCTGGTTTTTGGATTTCATTGAAGCCAACTATTTGTAGGGGGGCCATTAGCCAAGTTTCTTGTAATAAGATGATGTCGAAGTGATTTAAGAATGACATGATTTTGGCGTCGTTGGTTTTGCCCCCCAGGCCATTGATGTTCCAAGAGCAGGCTTTTAAAGGCGGTTTTCATGCTTCCTCCATCTCTGCCGGCGATGTATTATGCATCGGCGTCAGAAATTTCCGGCATTCGTTAGATCCTGTGGTATGGCCAAGATGGATAATACGTAGATTGGCCCATTCCCCCTTCTTGGTGACCGTCCCACCGACCGCCCCCGGAGAATTCCGCCTTCTGGTTTGGGTCTTTTTTCTGCCGAGGCAGCTAGTGGGCCTGGGTATCTTTCTGGCGGCACTGGATATAGTTCAATTCCCCAGTTGGCGAAATCTTCTCTATATCGCCACACTTCTTTTGCAATTTCGGGGTCTTTCCATGTTACCACTGTCATTTCTCTCCCGTTTGTATTGGGCAATGTTTTGAATTCGATACTATCTATGTGAGTTGTATTCACATATTTTAGCGTCTCAAAAGAGTTGGTAAGTTTTAAAATGGCGCTCCGGTTTAAAATGTCGTGGTTCCCCCTTGAGCTATAGTGCGGTATTAGTTTGTGCATTGTGGAGCCCGCTGGGTAAGTCGTTTCTGGCTTCTCGTGCTGATTTGGGGCGCAGAATTGGTTGTTAGGTGTAGATAGTCTTTTTAGGCTGCCCTGATTTGGGGCGGTCAGCTGCGTTCCCAGCTTGGTTTCTAGGACCGCCTGCTGTGATATCGGGTCCACTGAGACTTGGGTGCATGATCTCAATTGGGGATACTCTATTGCGTGTTGCTTCTCTTTGGATCCCGGCACCGTTTTCGGGAAGTAATGTGTGATGGTTTTCTGTTCTACATGCTGATTCGGCGCGGAAGAGCCATCCGCCGATTGCATTAATGATTGGGATTGATTGGCTTTTGAACGGCTGTGGTTCTTAGTGGCAACTGTTGACAAGACTTCCTGGGGCTGAGTCGCTGAAGGGTGTATCGGCCCGCGGAGCACTTGCTCCTCCTGGTCCACCTCTGGTGACTCTTTAGGATTTTCAGCTGGAAGGCTTTGATTCCTAATTGCGACTGTTGGTTTAACTTCCGGGGGCTGTGTAGCTGGGGGGCATGATGACCCCCGGTCCGCTTGCTCTTCCTGTTCCGCCGGATCTGTGGGCCTTGAAATGACGTACCTGTGATTGAATTGGGTTTTGGGAACCTTCTGGCAACTTTGTTCCCCTGGTGCTTATTTTGTCTTGCTTTCCTCAGCCTCTTGCGCTCACGCTTTGTTAGTGGGATGATTTGGTTTGTTTGCCCGTTAGGTGTTATGTCAAGGTCTTCTCTCCTCAGATTTACGGGCTCTGCCGTACTTCTATAAGGTTCACTTTCATTCTTTTGGGATGAGCCGGAGGCATCTTTCCCTGTATAGGGCTGATCCAGACGGCCTTTTTGATGGGCTATTTTTGTGTCGGTGGTTGGTTCCACTTTGGCCGTGTGGCGAGGTGTTAAGCGGCCTTCCTTTTTGTCCACCCTTGTGTCCTCGCTAACTGTTATGGCACTGGGAGTTAGGGTTAGCGTGCTTTCTGGTGAGGTTCCGGTCCCATGGGTGTCAATGACGTAATGTGCGTTATTTGGTTTGTTTTGAACCTCTTCCAGAATGTCAATTAGAATTGCTGGTAAAACTTTAAGATGGTTCATTGTTTCCGAGCACTGACATTCATGGTACGTTGTGAGCGGATCTTTCTGTACCCGGTCGATAAAGGAGTTTAACTCAAGAATCTTTTTGTCTATTGCTGCGACATGCGTTGCTAGGATTTGCAGGATATCTCTCTGAGATTCCAACTTTTCAGAATGTTGGAGTAGGGCTGTTGAGATAGTTTCCATCATGTTTATAAACGGCCGCCACAGTGGTGCATACGGCGGTGAACTGTTGTCGGCTGAGTGAATTGGGTCTTTAGGGCTGCTCCGACCTTTGTCCCTTGGTATATGCCTTGATGGACCCGGGACTCTTGTTTCTAGAGTTTCTGGTGGGTCACGTTGGTTTTTGCCCTTACCCATGTCGGAAATAGGTGTGTAAATGGCCGTTCTAATCCTTTGGTCGGGATCTTTGGGAGAAGTTGAGAAGCTTGTTGTGGAAATGTTAAAGTGAAGCGGAAATAGCCCCGACGGGCGGTTTAATGAGTTTCTGCAGTTTGTGTTGTTAATGGTTGTAGGACTAGCACTATTCGGATTGTGTGCCATCTGCAATTCTTCACTAGCGGTAACATTGAGTGTGTGGTTATACTTTGCTTCTGCCTCCGTGCCTGGCGAGGCATCTCTTGGCTGTGTTGGACCGTTTAAGATCTTCCTTTCACTAGAGGGTTGATCCTTATTAGCTTTTTTCAAAGATGACTTTGTCCGGTGTGTCCAATTGGCCCTTAGTGTCTATTTTCAGGTCTTTGCGCATGGCCACCCCGCGGTCATTGTGGTCCCTCGGGTCGAAGTATGAGCCCAGACTAAGAGAGCGTCGCGTCTCTGGGCCAGTGGGTGCCAGTGATGTTCCCTTTGTGCCCTCGGTACGCTCGCCGCTTGGTGTAACATAGGGGTGGGGGTCACCGTTTACCTCCCTTAGTTTTATTTGGGCTTTCACCTTAAGTTGGTTTGACCTTTTGATTGGGTTATTTTGAGGATTATCAGAATGGTGATGTTCGTTTTCGTAGAGATTATGGCTCGGGGTATTGTTATGAAACTGCAAGGCTTTAGTTGGTGAAGTCGCCGATTGGGACCTTCTTTTGTTGTTGGTTGTGGCCATTAAATTTGGTTCCTGAAAAGCTGACGATACTAATGGTGCTGGCGGTATAGGTGATGGAAAGGTTGGGATTAGAAAGTCTGTGATCCTTACGTTCCTGAGCGAGATCTTCTTTGGTGTTTTTGGGGCGAAGACGCCGGCAGTGATATCGTTTTCCCTCTTTTGCGTCTGGCGTGTCCTCTGTAGAGTTCTCATCTAATATAAGGATGAGTTCTTCGCTCATTTTCCGTCGTAGGGGTTGTTTGTTTTTGCTTGATTTTGCTATGGGGTCTGTTCCAATTTTCCCTGATCTCATAATAAGGATGCAGTTTTGTTATTTTGGAGGACTTGCCGCCTGCTCCTTACGGCCTTGTGGCCTCTCGGGTGCCCTGCTGTGTGTGTGCCTGGGACCGTGATGGTGAGATCTCTACTGGGGACTCTGATGGAAAAGCGATCCTATGCTTTTGCCTTGGGCGGCGTGCCAATGTCCCAATGACCTGTACCCAAAGGTGTCCAGTGAGGGTCCAGGGAGGGTCCAGGGAACTGGTCCTGCAGTCTATTTGCTCTCACTGCCGCTGTGTGTGGTTTCTAACGGTTTGTTTTTGTGCAGGCGGCGCTATGTGCTCTGAATTCGAGTACTAGGAGCTTCAATAGTGCACCAGGGGCGTCGCGGGCCGCCTCGCAGCGCCTCTATGCGCACTTGCTGTTGCAGTCACTACCTGGGGAGCCGAGAACCGGGCCCCGAAGGCCGCTACGGGAGGAGGGGAAAGGAAACACACCAACCTGCACTGCCTGCTGTGGTCCGCAGCGACCCTTCGACGGCCCTCCAGGTAACCCTGGGCCCAGCACTGATAGGCCAATTCTCCAGACGGCCTTCTTCGCCCCTGTTCTTTTTGCCACTCCTGTTCTCACTTTGGTTCTCACTGCTCACTGCTGTGCGCTGTTTTCCTGCTGTTGGCCCCTGCTGACAGCCTGGCCGATCCCCCGCTCCGCTCCCCGTGGGGTGGGGCTATCAGGAGATGAGGTTCGTACTCTCCCCGTGAGCTGTGCCGTGCCCTATGCCCCCCTGCGTCTCCGTTGCGGCCGCAGCTCTGTGGCTCAGGCGGTCACTGCAGCTGTTACGGCTGCCACGGGGTCATGCTGCACCCAACTACCGGATGGGTCCTGGTGGGTCCGGGAGGCACGGGCGCTGGTCGCGCTGATCGCGCTGATCGCGCTGGTCGCGCTGGTTGCGCTGGTCACCGCAACTGGCGGAGGAGGAGGTGCCCCCTCTTTTCGGGTGTCCGGTCTCGCTATGGGGCCACTATCACAACTTTCAAAGTGCGCCACGCCACGCCACATTGCTCCTCGGCTCCTCAGCTCCTGTCGAATCCTCCGTACTGCCCCGTACTGCTGCTCTCTGGCGCCAATGATGATGGTAATGTCATTCCACGTTGGACTGTACGTTCATTGTTAGTCTCTTCCTGAGCCTGACAAAACTTTTTAAGCCTGATCTTTCTGAAAAATGAAATGATATCTTAATACAATTCAAAAGTGTTTACATGTGCTTGTGGCACAAACGAAAGACCCTTAGATAACAGAGCTTCACTATGCTGGTCAAGTTCTATAGATGACAAATCAAAAATAGGAATCACATTCCTTGACCCCAATATTGTCTATTCTGAGTTTCCCTTATAAATTAGGGCTCTTGCTGTTGATGTTGATGTTGCTGTTGATGCTGCTGATGTTGTGGCTGACGTTGTTGCTGATTCATCTGAAAATTTCCCCTGCTCTGCCCTTGTCCCTGAAATCTCACTCTTGGACGACCTCGACGAGGCCCCGTGTTGGATAAAAAAGGACGTTGTTGAGGTCGAGAGCCAGCATAAGAATGGAAAACTCCATCCGGTTCAAAATAATTGCTATTAGAACCTTCGCCATCAGAATCTGATGTGTCAGTGAAATTATTTACTCTCTGTGGGGTACTTCTAGATTCATCTATATAGTGATTCTGTTTATAAAACTCTTTACCTAGATAAGGGTAAGCTATTTCTTTAGTATAGAATCTTTTATCCTTATTAAGCTTATCTGTTTTCCGTTTGTTAAGGTGGCTAGCGAAGGATACTAGCTCCTTATTGTATTCTTCTATTCTTTTCTTCGCTTCATCTACCCCATTCAATTGTTTAAGCTTTTCTTCCAATTCATCAATTTCAGTTTTCATAGCTGCTGCCAATTCCTTTGATGTTTCCACAATCAAAATCATTAAATCGCGTGAACATCTGTTCGCTATTAAACTCCATTTATCCAGGAACGGTCTATGATGTACGAAAAGTCCAGGTACATTACGTACTCGTAGACCGTTGGGAATAATACCCGTTCTCAAGTAGGATAACATGAACTCACCATGGGCCTCCATCCTAATGAGTTTCTTTTTAAGATCTATAAGTTTCTTACCTTCGTCATTACCTATGGTGTTTGAATTGGTATTACTGAAAGAGACCGTAGTGCCAACTAATGTCGCAAACTCCTCATCGGAGAAACCGAAGGTTTTTAGCTGAGCCATAGCTGATGGAACAAAATAATTTTTGGGCAAAATTACACTCAATTCTAATAACAACTGCTCAAATATTTGACAATATCAACAGAACAATTTTCACAAATGGCACGGCCCTGCACAGACAAGCTGTGGGAAATATAATGTAAACAACAAGGACCCCCTGTTCAGAATTGATAGTTCATAGGACAGGGAATTAAACTGTGTGTATAATATATTGACATTCATAACAAGTAACCAGGGAAGAAAATTACAAAAAAGGTATAAAAAGAACCTACAAAATGAATTAAAAAACTCAATTCTTTTTATTGGTTTTTGTCTTTTAAAATCATAGGTTGTATGTATCAAATTGCACAAAATAAAAACAAAATAGACAATTATCACATTTAATCATTCAATATTAAAAATGGGGGAAGGGAGGTGGCATTTGATGTTTAAAGAAACGCCTTCTTCAGGAGCCACAAAATTTGTTTCTGAAATACATAATATAATAGACATAAGCAACGTGCAATTATTTGTTTGTTTTTGTAAAAAAAAAAGGAGAGAACATGTTATCTTTAACGTTAAAAACATCACATAATTCGACAGTTAAAAACTTTACATTGATAAATCTTCCCTGCTTGTTATAGCATTTAGTATTTGCTAAACAAGTCACAAAACTTATTTTTATATATTTGAGCAGTTGTTAGGAACCCTTACATGAGGAAAAGTCCAACACACACTACCATCTTTGGAAAAAGTGGCGTTCGGTAATTCATATAAAGTGGTAAGACCACAGCCAAAGTCATATATTGATATATAGCAATAACCACTCAGTAATATCGATACTAATCCGTTAACAGATATACTATACGGAAAAAATTCCTATTTGCTAATAAGATTCTACAACAGTAGCAAGAACCACATTATATTTCTTTATCGGTCCTTATTTTGATGGTATAATGGGCATGTTGCGGTAACGGGTTAAAGTGGGAAATTATTTTAAAAAGAAACTAGGTAGTTCTTTTCTCCCATTTTGATCAAGCAAGTAATAGACCCATAATGCTATGTTCGCTTTGCTGCTAAATACACTGAAGGTCAGAAGGCATGTTTAAGATAGTTTAATAGACTTACCAAGGAAGTAAAAACAATCTTTTCACTTTCAAATGATTGATTGCTCAATGCCCACGTCCTGCACAGGCATATAATATCCAAATGTATATATATATATTTTTTTAAACGATTATCCTAGATGGGGAGAAAATCAACGGCATTCAGTACTTTTCGTTCCGAGATTATTTGCTGGTTTTAATCTAGCTATCTACGTTCTGTTAATCAGTCATTTGAACTTTTTGACAGCAAAAACTTCGCACTTGCGCTCACCTGCAAAGCAGAAAAGATTCTAAAAGAGACTAACAATGAACATACAGTCCAACGTGGATTGACATTACCATCAACATTCAGTCCAGGTTTGGATCAATTGGGTCCAGAAGTAGCTGCATTCGAATTAGTAGTCCTTCAGAAACTAGAAAGGACACTTCGGTTCATTCCTAAACCGGTGTACAATTTAAGTAAGGATGAATCATTAGCTTTGAAAGGACTATCTGAGAACAATAAATTGGTCATCAAGGGATGTGACAAAGGAGGTGGTATTGTCGTGCTTGATTCTGATAATTACGAACGCAACATGTTTGCCATGTTAGACGACAACTCCACCTACCTGAAAACCAATTCTAATCCCTTGAGTAATACCATAAAAAAGATTCAGCATCTGACTAATGAGGCCCTTAGCAATGGGGCGATCAGTATTAAAGAGCATGAATTCTTGAATACTAGTAAGAACAAGACAGCTTGTATCTACGGGTTACCGAAGATACACAAAAATGCTGATAACCCTCCATATAGACCGATTGTATCCACGATTGGCACTCCGACAGAGTCCCTGTCCAAATTTATTGACCATTATTTAAGACCCCACATACCGATCATCAAATCATATGTTAAAGATACGGGGCATATGATTAATAAAATTGAGAATTTGGCATTTCTACCAAATAGGGACATAATAATAATAATAGGGAGTCTTGTAGAGCGCAATGGTGACGCACAACGGCGTGTCCCCGCGCTGAGATGTGAGCGTGTTCAGAGGGTGTTCAGAGGGGACGGCCCACTATCTGGCATAGAGAAATGTTTTCAACTTGGCTCTGAAGATAGTCTCTGATGGTTCCAAACGCAACGCTACCGGAAGTTTATTCCAGCAGGATGCGGCGAGGTACCTGAAGGATCTGCCACCCATCCTTGCTCTGGACACCTTTGGAATAGTCAGGCGCCCTGAGCCAGAGAATCTTAGCGCACGGGATGGCTCGTATTGTGTCAAGAGACCCTGAAGTGGAAGGGGTGCCCTGCCATTAATGATCCGATGACAGGTGCAGAGGGCCTTGAATTCTACCCTGCTCCTGACCGGAAGCCAGTGCAAGGCCTGGAGCGCGGCTTTGGAGGCTGATCTTCTAGGTAGTCTGAGAACTAGCCGGGCAGCGGCATTTTGCAAGACCTGTAGGCGGCTCAGATTCTTCTCGGGGGTTCCTAGATAGAGAAGGTTGCCATAGTCCATCTTGGACGTGACTAAAGCATGCACTAGTGTTCGGCGGGCTTTGGTGGGAAGGAGCTCCAAAACCTTCCTGAGGGTCTTAAGGATCCCAAAACAGGTGCCGACCACCCGGTTGACCTGGGGGCCAAAGGTCACAATTGGACATTGAGTCCCTTTACAGCAATATCCCCTTGAATGAAGCAATTAGAGCAACAGACTGGTTTATTGACAAGCACAATATAATTTGTCCAAAGACATTTCTTATTGATTGCCTGTTGATTGTTCTCATTGACAATGTTTTTGAATTTGGAGATCTGCTGTATCGCCAATTAAAGGGGGTAAGCATGGGCGCATCTGTCGCCCCCTCAATAGCGACCATTTACATGTCCGCTTTTGAAGACAAATTCATTGACAATGAATTAGCACCCTTTTTTGAGTCCATTTCCCATTGGTCCAGATATATAGACGATATCTTTTTTATCTGGACCAATGGGAAAGACTCTTTGTTGGAGTTCCTGGAATGGATCAATTTGACTGACAATAATTTAAAATTTACTGCCCAATACAGTGCTGACCAGGTTGAATTCTTGGATTTACTAATAAGAGAAAACAATAATAAGTTAGAAGTTGATCCGTTTACAAAGCCCACCGCACGTAATACATTACTCCATTTTAGCAGTTTTCATTCCAAGAGCCAGCGCGAGAGCATCCCTTTTTCCCAATTTTTTAGGGTCCGCAGAAATTGTACTAATCTTACTGATTATGATAGGCAAGCTGCTATCATGCGGAAGAAGTTTTTAGATCGTGGTTATCCACATAGGCTCGTAAGAAGCTCCTATAAAAGAGCACGCTTTTATGACCGCGACGCCTTGCTAACACCCAAAGTACTACCTGAAAAGGATCAACTTGTCTGCGTGACCACTCATTCTACAATCAATGAACGTGTGAGACAGATCATTAATGCCAATTGGCATATTTTGAACTGCAACCCTACTGCTAAGAAAACTCTGATAAAGCCCCTTTTTGCACACAAAAGGAATAGAAATTTGAAAGATAAAATCGTTCACTAAAAATTTGGAACATCATTGACCAATATAGGTCCGAGCCAAAGATCTTTATTAAATAATCTTCCGGTATGCGGAACAGTCAAGTGTTCCTCTTGCAAATCCTGCAATAACATTCTTGGAGGTGCAGAGTTCATCCACAATGGCTTCTTAGCCAAGGCTAACGACATTTGGAACTGTAAAACCGCAAATGTCGTTTATTTTATTCTATGTAGATGTGGTCTAGGCTATGTCGGTGAAACTTGTAGACCAATCCAAGTGCGCCTGACCGAACATAGATCAGCTGTGAAGACAGGGAAGCTAGCAGCACCCTTAGTGAAACATTTCCTTGAAAAAAACCATAAGCCAGAGGACTTTCAATGGCGCATTTTAGAAAAAATAAGGACCCCTGACAACAAAGGTGGATGCGCCATTAGAAAGAAAAAGGAAGTCTATTGGATGTTTGTCCTTAATACTTTTAAACAGGGATTAACTAGTGAGATTCCGTGGGAGAATGCCATATTTTAGTGATTTTCTCCCACTGGTAATCCTGATACAATTATCGTTGTCCACATTATACAACATGTACCAGTCCATTTTTTTGGGTTTTGGTATTCATCGCAGTCTAGGTAAACCGATTATCCACTCTATACCGTAGGAACTAAGATACTGATTATGCAGAGATATTAAAAATAGTAAGTAGTGCCATTTAATGCATAGTTAAAATTTATTATATATATTTTTTATTCAGAATAGGTAATTTATAAACGTTATCATATTGCTTTCCTTCTTCTTTATATCAATAAGTTACCGTATATGTGAGTCTGTTCACATTATCTTTGAAAAAATACCAACAGGCTTGGCGCGTTCCCCTTGTTCTCTGTACATGGTAAATATTTGCCCTTCCGCATTAGCACTCAGAATCAATTTGATGTGACTGGTACTTTAAGAACTGATGAATAGCTAACGATGTGACTCATGGAAGGATGGATTTAAAGGGAGTTGTCTAGCATAACAGGTGATATCTTTTCCAACGGTTACGGAACGCGGACAGCCATCATCTGTAGCGCCGTAGAATCCATGCTACCTGTTTCTATCGGTAAGGAACGCTCTAGGGATTATTTCAGTCAAAGTTATCTTAACCTAAAAGCCGTATAATCTACGATTTTTTAATAATATATAGATAGATATAGATACTTATTGGTTGTATCTTGTGATATAGAATTACAGAGCTAGAAGCCGAAACGGGAGAATGATTTTTTTAATCTAAAGACTCCAGTCTTCCTCGACACGAACATCTATCGTGTGGGTGTAAAGCTTAAGCGCAACGCCTATATTCACATGTAAGTGATGACCGAGAATTCTAATATTTCTTGAGACCTTTGTTATTAAACACGGGCGTAATTTCTAAATAATAAACAACGAATATTTTTCTTTCTGTTTTTTAATATTTCCTGGTATGGCGCTTTCAAGCTCTGAGAAAACAGAATCTCATGTGAGGCAGGAGAAAAAGAAAAAGAAAGTGTTTCTTGGTTTTAACTGGTTGCCTGTTTAGCAACAAACTGCAGAAATCTTTTCTGTTCAACAATCAACAAGAATCTTTTCTGCTTTGCAGGTGAGCGTAAGTGCGAACTTTTTGCTGTCAAAAAGTTCAAATGTCTGATTAACAGAACGTAGATAGCTAGATTAAAACCAGCAAATAAGCTCGGAACGAAAAGTACTAAATGCCGTTGATTTTCTCCCCATCTAGGATAATCATTTAAAAAAATATATATATATATATACATTTGGATATTATATGCCTGTGCAGGACGTGGGCATTGAGCAATCAATCATTTGAAAGTGAAAAGATTGTTTTTACTTCCTTGGTAAGTCTATTAAACTATCTTAAACATGCCTTCTGACCTTCAGTGTATTTAGCAGCAAAGCGAACATAGCATTATGGGTCTATTACTTGCTTGATCGAAATGGGAGAAAATAACTACCTAGTTTCTTTTTAAAATAATGTCCCACTTTAACCCGTTACCGCAACATGCCCATTATACCATCAAAATAAGGACCGATAAAGAAATATAAGGTGGTTCTTGCTACTGTTGTAGAATCTTATTAGCAAATAGGAATTTTTTCCATACAGTGTATCTGTTAATGGATTAGTATCGATATTACTGAGTGGTTATTGCTATATATATCAATATATGACTTTGGCTGTGGTCTTACCACTTTATATGAATTACCGAACGCCACTTTTTCCAAAGATGGTAGTGTGTGTTGGACTTTTCCTCATTTAAGGGTTCTTAACAACTGCTCAAATATATAAAAATAAGTTTTGTGACTTGTTTAGCAAATACTAAATGCTATAACAAGCACGGAAAATTTATCAATGTAAAGTTTTTAACTGTCGAATTATGTGATGTTTTTAACGTTAAAGATAAAATGTTCTCTCCTTTTTTGTTTTTTACAAAAACAAACAAATATTTGCACGTTGCTTATGTCTATTATATTATGTATTTCAGAAACAAATTTTGTGGCTCCTGAAGGAGGCGTTTCTTTAAACACCGAAACACGCGTCAAGACAACATTAAATGCCACCTCCCTTCCCCCATTTTTAATATTGAATGATTAAATGTGATAATTGTCTATTTTGTTTTTATTTTGTGCAATTTGATACATACAACCTATGATTTTAAAAGAAAAAAAACAATAAAAAGAATTGAGTTTTTTAATAAATTTTGTAGGTTCTTTTTATACCTTTTTTGTAATTTTCTTCCCTGGTTACTTGTTATGAATGTCAATATATTATACACACAGTACTAGGCCGAGGTGAGCAGAGCGTAAATTGCACGGTGGTTTGTAGTTGGTGATCAGGTTTCTGATAAATTTTGGGCCATTGCCGTGCAATGCTTTAAAAGTAGTGCATCCTGTTTTAAAGGCAATCCTTTGGGCCACTGATAGCCAGTTGAGTTTTTCCAGACCAGATCTAACTGATTGCCATTTGGCTTGTTTCCAGATAAGTCTGGCCGCTTGGTTCTGGACCATCTGGAGACGTTTTAGCAGACCTACTGGAAGGCCTAGATAAAGGCCATTCGAAAAGTCCAAACGGGAGAGTACAAGGGCTATAACTACTTGTACAAGTGCTGAGTGGATCAGTAGGTGTGCTATTTTACTAATTTTTCTAAGTTGGAAAAAGCTAGAAGATACGACAACACCCACCTGTCCTTTAAGTGATAAATCCACGCTGAGAGTGACCCCTAAGCTTTTAACCGAGTGGGACGCAGTGGGAGGAGTTCTCATGTCGGGTGGCCAGAAATGTCGACCCCAGCTCTACTCGCTCTTCCCGGGCAGGACGAGTACTGTCTTGCCTGGGTTGAGTTTGAGATGGTTAAGATTCATCCATCTCTGTATGTATGACATGGTTGCTTGGGATTCGACAACAGAGTCCGGGGAGTTTAGGGGGATGATTAACTGAAGGTCGTCAGCATAGTTAAAAATAGTGATTTTGCGGTTTTTTAAGGAGTATAACAACGGGCGGAGGTACAGGTTGAATAATAGAGGTGAAAGTGACGAACCTTGGGGTACCCCACAGGTAGAGGGTGTCCTAGGGGCTGTGAATGTCCCTAATCTCACTGACTGTGTACGGTTCGTGATAAAGGAAGCTATTCAACTTATGGCGGGGCCCCTGAGGCCGGCCTGCTCGACACGATTCATCAGTATGTTATAATCAACCGTGTCAAACACGGCCGACAGATCAAGAAGCACCAGGGCCTGGTGAATGCCCTTGTCCGCGTTAGATCTTAAAGTATCCTGAACTGCCAGAATCACAGTTTCTGTTGAGTGAGATGGACGAAAACCTGCTTGGTTCGGCTCTAGATAGTCAAAGGTTTTGATAAAGTTAGACAGGCATCTAGACACGTGAGCCTCGAGTAGTTTAGACAAGAAAGGGAGAAGAGAGATGGGCGTAAAATTGTCCGGGTCCAAGGGGTCTGCTCCCGGTTTCTTCACGAGTGGGACCACCGAGGCATTTTTGAAGTTACAGGGAACCTTGCCTTGTGAGAGTGATTCATTTAGGAATGGAAGGATGCTCAGTGGGAGATGCTCTGTCCATCAACACCCCCTTTTGTACCACTTTGGCCGCCATAGGTTGGCAGGGTATGCTCAGACGTGAGTCCCTTGCTCACTTTGCCACTGGATTCAAGCAAGCCTGGCTGACACGGCTGTAATGCCAGAAACCGGTCCTAGGAAGCTTGAATCCAGTCCAGGGAAGGCATGGCTTGGCAGTTTGGGCTGGACTGTTCCCATGAGGCACAGGGTCAGACTGATTTGCATATGGCCATGTCTGAACTGGGGTGGCAGAGTGGGCTAAAAAACAGTAATGGATTAAACCCAGATCTGTTGACTGGGTGTGAGTGTTTGATTGGTTCAGATGCTCCGTCCATCACCACCACCTTTTGTACCACTTTGGCCGCCATAGGTTGGCAGGGTATGCTCAGACGTGAGTCCCTTGCTCACTTTGCCACTGGATTCAAGCAAGCCTGGCTGAAGACGGCTGTAATACCAGAAACCGGTCCTAGGAAGCTTGAATCCGGTCCAGGGAAGGCATGGCTTGGCAGTTCGGGCTGGACTGTTCCCATGAGGCACAGGGTCAGCCTGATTTGCATATGGCCATGTCTGAACTGGGGTGGCAGAGTGGGCTAAAGAACGGTGATGGATTAAACACAGATCTGTTGACTTGGTGTGAGTGTTTGATAGGTTCAGATGCTCCGTCCATCACCACCCCCTTTTGTACCACAGTGGCAGAGCTGAGAGGACCTCCTTCAGAATGTGTGGTCAGCATCTATCGTTAGGTGACCTGGATTTGACACGGGAGAGGAGTTCTGAAAGTATTTTAGAATCGATGGGGGGGAGGGCATCAAGTGTGTGTGGATTATAATAGATATTATCTATGGGGTCCAGACTGAGCGGGTTTTGGATACTCCTCTTTATTACAGCAATTTTGTCTATGAAGAAATCATTTAGTGAGTTGCACAACTCCTGGGTGGGAGCAGATAAGGGATTGTTCTCTCACTGTTGCATAAGTCATTTACTATTTTAAAAATATCCTTTGATTTATTCTGGGAATTTAGAATTTTTGCTGAAAAGTAGTCTGCTTTACTTTTTAAAATAGTCTTTTGGTAATTTCTGCGAGCTGAGATAAACTCCTCCTTGGCTTGCAGGCAGTATTTTCCTTTCCACTTTCTTTCTTTCTGGCGTACCTCGAGTTTTAGATTCTTTAAATCAGAGGTGAACCATTTATGGGCGTCCATGCTACGTGTACGGGAGAATTTCACTGGGGGCACGTGGATATCAGTGGGCATTAAAAGCCAGTCTGAGATCTTCTCCTCCATGAGATCTACATCCTTGCAAAATGTAGGTAGCGTAGATGTCAATGTGTCTAAGAAGGCCGATGTGTTTATAGCTTTCCATTTCCTTGTTACACCACCCGTCAGGGGTGGTGGTTTGATGTGACCATTGATAGTGATTGTAAACTGGATTAGATAATGGTCAGACCAGATGCAGGGCGTAATAGAGAGAAGTGAAAGTGAGAGGTTGTGGGACCAAATTTGGTCCAGGCTGTGACCTTTTTCGTGAGTAGGGGAGTGTATGTGCTGGGTCAGATTGATGTTTAGGAGCAGGTCTTGGAGTTCCGTTGCCTGGGCGCCACCCACTTTGTTATCGAACCAATAGTTCAAATCACCGACCAAGAGCCTTTTCAGGAAGTTCGTCACGAGGGAGGCTATCTGTCCTCCCAAGTATTATCAAGAATGTGGTCATGGTTTGAGGGGAGCGGTAGAGCAGTACAAGTACTAGAGCACCGCTGTCCGTGTCGGTTTTAATGACTAGGTTCTCAGCCTCAGTTAGGACCAAGGGGGGAAGAGTCATAAACTTATGATTTTTATGAATAATGGCTGCTACCCTCCCACCCATTTTGCTTGTAGGACAGTTCGCTGCTTTGATGTAGTAATCCGATGGGAGTGCTGCTAAAACATCAGGCAGTGAGTCCTGGGTGAGCCAGGTTTCCGTGACTAGTAAAATATCAGGTTTTTCAGTAACGAGTAATACAAATATGTCGATTTGGTGCTTAACCATAGAGCGGGTATTGAGATATATACAACAGAGCTTCAATTCAGCGTTAGTAAGGGAGTGAGTAGTAGCGGGTGGGATATTGCTATGTTCAATGATTGAGTGAAGTAGTGTAGGCCGAGAGATACCATTAGTTAAGATACGTCTCAGTGTGTGGGGGGCCAATGGAGGGCAGAGATGGGTGGCGGGTCTTAGAGAGCGTAGCTCGCTAGCCAAGTATATCCTTTTTTGGCAATAGTCCGTGGCCCCCAGCCCTTGCGGTCGCGGACGGGCGCGTAGGTGTCATAGTCTAATTTGTAGTTATATGGCAGGTCAACCACTAGCGAGACACCCTGCCACAATGGCGCTCTACATGGCTAAACCAGGAAGTGAGTGCCTCCCTCCACACAAACAGCACGAGATTGCTGCGGTGGACCGGGGAGAGCAGTAGAGTAAGCGCAAACAAGGAAATAACAGTGAGATTAAAATGTAGCAGTTTAAAAATTAACACAAAGGCAATTTCTATTTCATGGAGCTAGCGCGGGGAGTTGTACTTGTTGTCCTCGAGCACGTCGCCCCGACTGAATTTTAAATACCCTGTGGCTGGTCAACCACTAGAGAGCCACCCTGCCACAATGGCCGCTCTGCGAGGCTAAACCAGGAAGTGAGTGCCTCCCTCCACACAAACAGCACGAGATTGCTGCGGTGGACCGAGGAGAGCAGTAGAGTAAGCGCAAACAAGGAAATAACAGTGAGATTAAAATTTAGCAGTTTAAAAATTAATACATAGGCAATTTCTATTTCATGGAGCTAGCGCGGGGAGTTGTACTTGTTGTCCTCGAGTGCATCGGCCCTGACTGAAATTTAAATACCCTGTGGCTGGTCAACCACTAGAGCTCCAACCTGCCACAATGGCCGCTCTGCGAGGCTAAACCAGGAAGTGAGTGCCTCCCTCCACACAAACAGCACGAGATTGCTGCGGTGAACCGGGGAGAGCAGTAGAGTAAGCGCAAACAAGGAAATAACAGTGAGATCAAAATTTAGCAGTTTAAAAATTAACACATAGGCAATTTCTATTTCATGGAGCTAGCGCGGGGAGTTGTACTTGTTGTCCTCGAGCGTGTCGACCCCAACTGAAATTTAAATACCCTGTGGCTGGTCAACCACTAGAGCGCCACCCTGCCACAATGGCCGCTCTGCGAGGCTAAATCAGGAAGTAAGTGCCTCCCTCCACACAAACAGCACGAGATTGCTGCGGTGGACCGGGGAGTGCTGTACATTATGGAAGAAATACCATACTTAACATACATGTCCCTTTTAGGCGTCCCCTCCGGGGCTTGTTGTGCTTCGTCGAGTCTCAAATTGGTACAACTACAAAAGCAACACATCCTACGAAGTGTGCTGGAAACAGGCATGCCAAAAATAGTGCAAAATATGCAGTATTATAATCAAAGTAGCACTTAAGGTACTCTTCGTACGTTGCGCCGTTCAAACAAAGTTAAATAGAGAAAAATCTCTTCATTACCCGCCTATATGAATTGCAATACATATATAATTGTCAAACAGATTTTAATATTGGCCAATCATACAAACAAAGCCGCAGTAGGTGTTATTAAACTACCTTACCAATCAAAGGCGTCAAACCAACAGCAAGTGCCGCAGAACGGCTCTTACCAATCAAATGGTGCCCAGGTTCCAACTGCCAAGTTCTCAAATCGACCAAATGGTCACTGCACAGCGAATCAACAGAAGAGATCTCAGTCAAGGACCGGTGCCACCTGGATGGTCAGATCAGAAAGAGAGGAAAAACGCCGTGGGTGCCAAGACTCGGATCTCCTCAGGCAGCGATCGCGTCCAAAGCGAGATTCCAATCCTTCGTCGCGACCAGACCTTTGGGAATCCGAGTTGCCAATGAGCCCCGCGTTGGAAGCGCCAATTTGTGGTGGTGAGCCTCAGCAAGGCCTACCGGTGCTAGGGGTTCTCCCTTCTCTGCACAGAGTCCCCAGACCAATAGGAAGAAGTTGGCACAGAAGCTGGAATAGAAAAAACGAAGTTTATTAAACCTCATGAGGTGGAACTACATTCACACAAGACCCTTCGGCAATGTATGAAGTAGCACACTGACTGGAAGGAGCTTGGTCCTTTTATACCCACACAGGGGCTCAAATGAGGGCGGTACAAGGTACAGAATGCTGGTTTCAAATACATATAAGGTCATACAGAGAGTGTGCTGGCAATAAGTGGGAGGGGCGGACAGTTAGCTAATTCTGGTGGACACATCCTGACAGTTACAGGTTGGGGACAGCTGTAAGCTCAACTGAGCATGTGCGAAGCAGAAGAGGCTAAATATATCTCGTCTCTAGGAAGATTTCAAGAGCAGTTGACAGGAAGGTAGGACAGAGCACATTGCGAACACATGGTAAACAAAATGGCCAATAGAAATACAAAATGCAGGATGTCTTCTGCTAATGCTTAACCTAATCATTGCTAAATTACAACACAAGTGGGTACCGCCCTCAGATCCTGGGCGTAAATCATACAACTGCAGAAATTAGCATTGTCTAAGGTAGATCAACATGCCCACAGGGCACTCCATTGGGTGAACACCCTCTAGCAATTGATCTGAGTCATCATGCTTCAAACATCAAAGGGCAAGTAGTTGAATCCTTTTGTTTATTTAGTTTAGAACATATTCATTGTGTTGTAAAATCACACGTACGTCCAATATTCAAAGTTCATTGAATACATCCATCTTTTTTTATAAACCCCAATGCATTTCGGGACAGTGCCAGGGGCATTGTTCTGAAAATTAGCCAAAAATAGCAATAATCAATGATGCAAAAAATGCTGAAACCACAACATTGAAAATGTTAGTGAGTGAAAAACAAGAAAATGAAGAGAGTAAGAATGTGGACTTTAGTCATTAGTCATGTGTATTAGAACCAAGCTCTGTATGATATTTGTGGTGAAGAGAAGGAAACGAAACCTTCCTCTTGTGAGTCGTAAAAAAAGAAGTGTAGTTCAATGCGCACAAAGTAAATAAATACTTTACTTTATTGCATAATTTGTTAAAACCCTTGCAATGGTCTACAATAGCAGACATTCATTACAATATATAAAACAAATGATTGGTAAAAGAGACCTTGCAATTCTATTAAAAAAACATAAGTCATTATGTCATGTAACACATTATTGTGATGCACTGACAGTGACATGCAGTAAGCTGTGTCAATTAAAAAAGAAAACAGCAGTCACAAATAGGCAGTGTGGTTCAAGTCCTAGGCCAACTAGCCTATCAGCATCTCACATCCTCTAACTTTTTTATGAAGCGATCTATAAACCTGACCGTGACACAGTTGAGTGCAGTGTTCAAAGGGTCGAAGCAGGCCAGCACTGCTACTCTGCAGGATCTAAAACACTTTTCAATCTAGCCCCTTTGCAATAAAGTACTTCTATCTTATAAAAATATTAGGGCACAAACATAGGACATGAATTATGTCTTCCCTATGATGGCCACAGAGCTGTCACATTTCCTCAACCCCCCTCTCTTTTCTATTTTGGGAGATGCGCACAAAGTGAAATCATGTGAACCAAAAACATTTCCATTAAGTTATCTCCAATGGAATGGATGAGCTGGACAAGTTAATGTACTTATTTGTCCGTACATGCAAACCGGTGTTCATGCCAAAGTCATCAAGTGAAAGAACAGCAGTTCAAAATAAAACCAAACACCAAAGTAATATTTCGGTGCAGACCAATCTCGAAAACATAGGATGTGTCTCCACGTGCATGTTAGTACATATATTGCCGTGCTAATAAAGTAAAACGCTCCATGCTGCATGCATATATCGCAGTGCTACTAAAGTAAAAACAAAGCACTCAATGCTGTGTGTCTATGAAAATATGTGCAAGCCATGAATCAACGTGCTATGCCGATACTGATCCTTCGTGAAATCCCATACACATATTAACATGATGTTTACACATATCTCACAGACTTGATAAAGAGAAAACAAAGCACTCCGTGCTGCACACCAACACAAATCAGTGTACCCACATGGTGCGTATAAGTTAAGAAGCCCCATTAATCGGTTCAACATGCTGTTATGGCAAGGAAAGCATAGCATTCTGTGTAGTGGCAGTCCGCGTGTCCCTGCACAAAATGATTGGGTGCTAAATGCGGTCCTCACGTGTAGAAATAAAAAAAGGGAAACCAAGAACGTGTAGAAGGCTAGCTTGAGTGTGTGTAATGGGCTGATGGCCACCATGTTGGAGTGTGGTACCAGGTTATAGACGCAGACAAGAAATGTGTATTTGAAATAGAATGCCAATAAATCAACAAGTTTAAAAGAAAAAATCTCGGTAATTCATGTAATCTGCCGCTTTGAATACTGTTATCTTGAACATGTTATAACGATAATAATGTAAAGACAGAAATCTGGATAAATTGAGAAGGATAACTTTATTGTAATTCCCACCAGGGAGGCAAGTCTTCCAGCAGCCAGTCCAGGTTACAACTGCCCAGCTTAAACATCAACATTCCCCATGACCAACCCAACATTCTTAACAAGGAATGCTACATTTAAAGGAGATAATACAACACATCTCCCTTATTATAATAAAAAAAAACAAATAAGGTAAAAAGGAACAAAAATGGCTAAAACTAAACTAAAAACAATGTGAGGGAAAAAACAAGGTATGAATATTAAAAACAATTAATCATTTAGCACGATAATCTTGTAAATACAAAGGAGGTCTTCTGATCCTAGTGCTGCAGGAAGACAAGTTCTAAAATCGTCAGAACAATCCCTCTTACCATCCTCCTTCGCACAATGCGATAAACGAGACATGCTCCATACATCACCCCCCTCAAGCCTAACAACATTTTTCATAAATTCCACAATTCTTCTTGGTCCAAAATATTTTGAGTCACCCTTTGGTGACCATACCGCCTTTTTTATAAAAACAGAATCACCAACCCTCCATGAAACTTTCTTTGCTCCTTTTTTAAAATCAAATCTTCTTTTGTAATTGTCTTGGTAATTTTTAACTATCCAATTATTTACTACACATCCTCTGTCTTTCACACTCAACCATAAAGGATTCAATTTTGAACCAGCCACCCTCCCCTTTAAACTTTTAAAAGGTGATATACCCGTCACACTGTTGGGAGTGTTCCTGTGTGCCCAAAGTTTTTCCCTAAGAATAGGATTGAGGGCAACCTTCAATTCAAAAAAATTCTGGGCACAAGCTCTAATTAATCTATTCATGCTCTCAACCAGACCATTAGCCCGGGGAGCATAAAGGGCAGTCCTGTGATGAGTAATAGACAAATATTTCAAAAAATTGGTCATCTCTTGCGATGTAAATTGTACACCATTGTCAGACACAAGAACATCAGGAACCCCTTCACATGTAAAAGCATCTTTCAAAAACTCAATAACATTTTTGCTTAGTACAGAATTCATACAAAACGCAGATAACCATTTGGATGTATAGTCCACAAAAAACAACAACAAATCTCTCAGAAGGTGCCAAATTATCAAAAGGGCCAACAATGTCCACCGCTAATTTCGACCAAGGACGTTCTTCGACTTATCATTTCCAGCACAAATGTTACAACCTTTGACTACTGTCTCCACTTCACGGTCTAATTCAGGCCACCAATATGAATCTCTAACTCTAGTTTTGGTAAGGCTACGTCCAAGATGCCCCTCTTGGGCCAAATTTATTATCTTCTCTCTCATCAACAAAGGAGGAACCAATCTATCACCATGAAACAACTCTCCTTGAGTAATGTTCAATTCGTCCCTGACATTCCAATAACCTATTGCTACATCACTAACACCTTTTAACATCGGCCAGCCATTTATAGTAAAATCCATGACTTCCACTCTAGCTAGATCATTAGAAAAACAATTCTTCCATTCTTCTTCATTTAACGCTGATTCTTTCACCCATGAAACACTATGCTGAAACAAATCTGAATCATGAACAATGTTTTTTACCAAAGGCAACCTTGACAGAAAATCAGCAGGTATATTCCTAAGACCTGGTAAGTATTCCACACAAAAATTGTATTCCATGAGTCCCTCAACCCACCTCTTGATCCTGGGAGTTGTGCATTCAACATTCCGACAAGAAAACAATTGTACAAGGGATTTATAATCAGACCTTACAATAAATGGTAGGCCCCATAAATAAAACCTAAAGTGTTTTATGGCCCAAAAGCAAGCAAGAACCTCTCTCTCTATTACTGAATAATGTTCTTCAGCACCCTTAAGTGACCTAGAAGCAAAACCTATTACTTTTTCATTGCCATCAACTATTTGGGAAAGTACAGCACCTAATCCCCGCAAACTTGCATCTGTAGTCAAAATTGTCTTCTTACGTACATCAAAATGTCCTAGTGTTGGAATTGTCGAAATTTCTGATTTGACAATTTCAAATGCCTCAGCATAATCACTGTCCCATTTAAAAATGACCCCTTTTTTCAAAAGAAGTCTAATCGGTTGCATAACACTCGCAAAGTTACAAATAAATTTGGAGTAGTATTCTGCCAATCCATTGAAAGATTTTACTTGGTCTTTATTACAAGGTGTTGGAGCCTGCAAAATAGCTTCAGCCAAATCAACTTTAGGACTAATACCCTCCCCCGAAATTGAATGACCAAGATACGATACAGAGTTAAGTCTAAACTTGCATTTTTCACGACTCAAAGTTAAACCACATTCGTCTAACCTCGATAACACTCTGAATAGAATTTCATCATGCTGGCTCCCATCTTTTCCATATACTAAAACATCATCTTGAAAAAAGAGCACAGAATCAATACCAGATAATACGTTTTTCATAACTCTTTGGAAACAAGCAGCAGTGCTTGCTAAGCCAAAGGGCATTCTGATGAATCTGTAAGCACCAATCGGAGTAACAAATGATGTAAGGTGCCTACAGCCTTCATTAAGCATTATCTGATGATATGCAGCAGATAAATCCATGACACTAAAAACATTTGCACCACCCAATTTTGTCAGAATTTCATTAATATTGGGCAGAGGTTGTCTATCAACCCATATCAAGTTATTTAGGCTCCTCAGGTCCACACACATTCTAATTTTCCTTCCTTTGTCCTTGGGCCCAAAACAATTGGTGCGAGCCATTCTGAAGATTCTATCTCTTCTATCACCTCTAGTTTTAATAATCTCTCAATCTCTTCCTGGAGTGGTTTTAACATAAGGTTAGGAAGTTTTCTCTCTTTGTGCCCAGCTGCTTTTGCATTGTTTTTTAATATTATTTTATGTTTAAAACCTTTTAAACGTCCACGTTTTCCACTGAAAACCTCTGGAAACTTCCCAAAAATATCATGTGCATCACTACCTTGAGAAACTAACATAACCTGTTCAGGAGCATTCGGGTTCAAAGTGATGCCAAGGTCCCTTTCATGACGCCATCCCAGGAGATTGTCTCCCCTTTTTGCAACATAAACCTTTCCCACCATTTCTCTATCTTTAAAAACAATAGTTTAAATAGAGTAACCAATCAAATCAATCTTTTTACGGCCATAGCCAACTGAATTGATATCAGGAGGCAAAAGTTCGATTTTGTCCATTCCAAAAGTCGAGAACCAAAATTCATCACTTATTAAGGTAAACAAAGAACCATGAATCAGCTAGAACTGGAACAACCTTATCTGCAACATATATGTTACAAGCAGGCATAGTTACAACATCAGAATCTATTGTCTTAACATCGTTAACTGTAGATAAGTCAGTGATACAATGAATTGCATTCTGAGTACATGCTTCTTCTTCATCTATTAAATTGACTTTGATGTTCTTGCATATCCTTGTGTAATGACCCTTTTTACCACAATTTCTACAGGTGGTAGACCTTGCAAAACAATTTGGATAATTCGGTCCATGTCTCTCACTTCCACATCTGTAACACCTGAATCTACTGTCCTTGTTAAAGCTAAAACTTTGCTTTTGTTTATCACTCTTAAAAATATATTTTTCTTGTTTCGAGGGAACTTTACTTACAGCAGCCACATGTATTTCAGGTTGAAAAATGTCCTTATTCTCATCATTAATACATGAAACAAGATCAGTTTGATTGGGAACTTTCCTTATTTCTTTCACCCAAGTAGAAGTATGTTCTTCACTTTCAACAATGAGTATAGCTTCTTTCACACTAGGGTTTTTTGATAATAATTTCTTTTGAATGTTCTAATCATTCGTGCAACGCACAAGCTGATCACGGATGAGAGAATCAGTTAATTGTTCAAAATCACAAGTTTGTGCAAGAGACTTAAGTGCAGCTATATAATTTCCAACTCGCTCAGCTTTTCCTTGTACGCGCATGAAAAATGTATGTCTTTCCATGACAACATTATTGCGTGCACCAAAATGATTTTTTAAAAGCATAACACTCATTTCGTAAACGTCACTGGGTTCACCTGCTCCTCTCCCTATGGGTATAGGGTCTAAACTATCGTAAATGTTTCTTCCTTCAATACCCAGGTTATTTAATAATACTGCTTGCTTTCTAACTGCCGAAAACTTTTCACCACTAATTGCTAGCAAATAAGAGTCAAAAATTGGTTTCTATTTTTTCCATGGTAACTTTGGCTCACCCTGTTCACTCAAAAATTTAGGTGGTTGGTTCATCCCACTTGCTGCTGACATCCTGAAAGAAAATTCAACTAAAACAAGCCAAAACAACAATCTAAAATAAATATTTAAAACAACAAGGAAACTAAAATGAGATGATTTTAAAATAAACAAACATTTTCTATAAATAATTTCCAAGCTTGTGAATGTCTCTTCTTACTTGTAAATAACTCCACCTTATTTAATCTCTAAAGATGTATTTTCTTGGAAATATCAATCTTCTTTTTTTTATATATATATATATATAGACTTGCCTCTTTTTTTGAAATGTCCTTTTAACTTGTCAAATTAATTGGTAAACAACAATAACTTTAAAACCTCGAAAATGCTCTCCGAAATGATGAACTCCTTTTCTTTTTTTAAAAACCTCTGTTCATGCGCATATCTTGCCAGTACCTCACGTTCCTGCTCGGCTTCCGTGTGTTTATCTATCACGCCTATTAGCGTGATGAAGTCACACAGCTCAGCTCCACTATGGATGTGCCGCTCACAGTATGGCGGAGGTAAGAAAACGTTCCGACATCAGAAAACTGTAAACAACCTTGAGGATGCCAGTGACTCTCACGAGCAAGGATATCGGTAAGCTAACGCTTGAGTTTTGAGGTTTCAAAAAATGCCGCACACAAACTTTTCAGCATTTACTCCAGGACAAAATCCAGCAGATAAACACACGAATAACTAATGCGGAACTTTCTTCATGCTTTCTCGTTCCCAAAACGTTCAAATCCATTAAAAAAAATAATAATACCTTGTACTCAGCAAGAAGTGAATAAAATTCAAGTATATTTCCACGCTGGGTCCATAAATTCCTGATGGGTCGATCGTCGCCAGTAATGTAAAGACAGAAATCCGGATAAATTAAGCAGGATAACTTTATTGTAATTCCCACTAGGGAGGCAGGTCTTCCAGCAGCCAGTCCAGGTGACAACTCCCCAGCTTAAACATCAACATTCCCCATGACCAACCCAACATTCTTAACAAGGAATGCTACATTTAAAGGAGAAAATACAACAGACTGGCATGACTGTATAGTGTGGGTTGCCATGTTGAAATATGGTACAGAGCGTGATAAACAGAGTCAAAGGTATTTTAAAAAACTTACATTCTATAAATGAATAGCTGAACTCTGAGACACATAATATACAAAGTCAAAAGGTACATTCTTAAGACAAATACTATAAAATGAAAGTAGAACATAAACATGTGGTAAAGCACCTGGAATGGTTGCATGATGTCTGCAACAGTAAATCATAATGTTATGAAAATAACTGTGATAATGAACTTTAAAAACGAATCAAGTTTATCAGGTCACTTAGGCAGAGCACAAGATTAATTTTACAAATAGCAACTGAAGTCCAACCGTTCGTTGAGTCCTTTCGGATTACACACATCTAATTTGCGCATCCAAAATAGTTCACGTTGTAACAGACGTTTTTTGTTGTCTCTTCCTTCCATGATTGACACAACTTCCGAAACTAAAAACCTCAATTGACTGACATTATGTTTGCTTTTTGCAAAGTGTGCAGCGATAGGTGACTTTTCTTGGTGGTTTCGTATGTTGCTCTTATGTTCAGTTAACCGGGTCTTGATCTTTCGTTCTGTTTTTCCCACATATACAAGACCGCATGGACATTTAAGCAAATATACAAAAAAATTTGAGTCACAGGTTGCTGTTGTATAAAGTTTTATCGGTGTGTCTTTTGTGGGATGTGTCATGGGATTGCCGTTGATTATATTATTACAGTGACCACAGTTTAAACGCGGGGTAGTACCTTTATGTACCTTGGTGATGGATTTCGAGGGCTTGTTTAAACATTCGTTAAGGTTTCTTGTTCACTGATAAGAAAAAAGTGGAGGATTGGCAAAAATTCCCTTGAAATCAATCTCAGTTTGAACCATGGGCCAGTGCTTAAGTACAGTGTTCTTTATTTGGTAACTCTGAGTGGAGTATTTCGATACGAAAACAAACCTTTCCAATGTTTTTTCTGTTTTTTGCATAGTTAGCAGCTGGTCTCTGTCTTTTGCTTTGGCTCTTTCTACGGATTTTTTGATGACATTTTTGGGATATTTTCTCTCCTTAGATTTTTTAAACCATTTTTTGGTGTTGATGTCATAGTTATCATTTTTGGATGAGATCCTCTTGATCCTTAGTAGCTGTGAATAAGGTAAATGTTGTTTGAGAGCAATTTGATGACAACTACAGTAATGGAGTAAAATATGTCTGTCGGTTGTTTTGGTGAATATGTCTACTTCAAATTTTTTGCACAACATTGTGATTGATACATCTAAGAATATTTTTTGATATTATTTTTGTTTGAGACCGTAATTTATGCTCTGAAAAATGTATGGACTATTGAATAACTTGACATCCAACTTCCCATTTGTAACCATATCTGATTATTGTTTTTTTATAGAAAGAGAAATGTATCCTATGGATTTCCTTTGTCTCAATATGTGCTTCCTCTGTCATGCAATCTTCTTCATCAGTGACTCACATTTAACTTTTATGTCTGCCTTTTCAGCATACCCCTAGTTCTATGATTGTTTTATCCATTTCACTGTACTATTAAGCTTTTCTAAACCCCTTTATTATATTTGACCAAAGAGCATTCAGAGATGGCTGTCTCCTGTGGCCCAAAGGCATACTTCTTGCAATTCTGAATTGTCTATCAGATCTATCGGCGTCTTTTGACACCGTGAAACATGACATCCTTATTAAAAGGCTCCAAGAGGCCGGTGTCAAGAATACTGCTCTTAGCCTGATCATATAATATCTGAACAATAGGTTGCAATATGTTCAGATCGATGACTCCTGCTCAGAGCGGTTCACACTTCCCTGTGGGGTGCCACAGGGCTCCTCGTTGAGCTGTACATTGTTTAACCTGTATGTGGCCCCCTTAGCTGACATCATCAGGAAGTATGGCTTTTCACTGGATTCCTACGGACGACACTCAAATAGTAGTGTCCATTTCAAACAACTCGGAGGAAAACGCTGAACACTTCAGCCAATGTATGTCACAAGTAGACCAATGGATGACTGCCTAAAGCTCAATAGAAGCAAAACCGAGGTTCTTCTGTTAGGATCTGAAATGTCGTTCTGGGCATAGAACTAGTGGCCTCCCGGGATGTGAACTCTTCCGACCCCAGTCTGCAAGATGAGTAACCTGGGCTTCATTTTTGATGACAGACTTACCCTTCAACATCAGATCAGCAAGGTTTCCTCTTTGGGCTTCCTTACACTAAAATCAATCAAGAAAGTACGCACCTTCATCCCTTGTGGAGCTGTAAAATCTCTAGTAACCGCTCTAGCCATGGCCCGACTCGACTATGGAAATGCCTTATATATGGGCCTCTAAAAACAATACATGCTCAAGCTCCAGCAGGCACAGAACGCAGCCACCTGACTGCTGCTGGATATACCTAAATTCCAGTCTATAACACAAGGCCTAAGAAAACTCCACTGGCTCCCTCTAAATAAGAGGACACAATTTAAATCTCTCTGTATAGCTTACAAAGCTTTGCATGGAACCGGACCTGCGTTCCTGAAACAAGATCTCATCTGGTATCAGCCACCCTGAAACCTACGTGCAGATCAGTGTAAACTCCTCCAGACTCCTGTATACAAGAAAGCATGCTGGGCAGGAAAAAGCTTTGTTCTGGGCACAGTGAAACTTTGGAACTCGCTTCCGATAGAGATCAAAAACAGCCCAACGTTACTCTCATATAGAAAATCGCTAAAAACCCGGCTATTCTCTAATTAATTTATCTTTCATCCTATGATTTGGCAGACTCCTCCGCACCGCGCCTAGATGCCTCTTCTGGGCATTTGTGCGCTAAATAAATCTTACAATCAAATCAAATCAAATTATGAAGATAAAATGAGAAGCAAATTTATGTGTAAAAATTATATGTTTTTTTGTGCTGATATGCGCTCCGAGTTACTGGTAGGTCGCTAAAAGTCATCCCACTAAATAATGATCTAAGTATGAATCATGTGGTTGCCTGTGTTCCTTTTATATTTTCCATTGTGTTATCTAGGCATTTGGATACATTTCATTATTAATACATTCCTATTCCTACAACTTAGCATCGCACTTTCCAAGTGCTTTTTAATGATCTAGTCGTTTTGTTACCAAAAATCCAGAACATTATTCAAGATTGGATGGGTGTCCTTTCTGAAGAGATTCGAAGGCAGACCTGCAGCATGCTTCCGGCAGCACCCTTCATGTGCTCATGCTATCCAGTTACTTTCACAACGGAAGGCAAGGCTGGTTTGTTTTCTGAATAATAGGTTTAAAGGCCCAGAATCTTTTTAGGAGCCGATGCCAGGGCTGCTGAATACCAAGAATGTCCAGGCTTGAGTCTATCTCATTCAGATTTCTTACACTACAGCTACACTCCTTGTGTCTTTATCGTATTCTTGCAAATCCTTGTTCACCTCTGGTTACTCCTGTTTTCGTACATTTTTCTTCCTCCATATTTCTAATTTTTCTGCCTTTCTCTAGGTTAAAGTCTGATGATGAAAAATAAGGCCAAGTCCCAAATGCGCATGACCACTAACATGAATAACCAGCACGATATTAAACACTGTGGGGCAGATTTACGAGAAACTGACGCATCTGTATAGATGCATCAGTTTCCCTGCATCTGAGTGAAAAACCCTTGTGCCACCATAGATGCGCTGCGCAAGGATTGACCGATGCATTAGATATTCTGACACATCTGTTGGTGGAAAAGTCACGCATTCCTGGAGTTGTGTCACAAGCACGACACAACTTCAGCAATGCGTGTTGTGTCCTATTTCTAATACACTGCGTCCCTCCTTACGCCTTCTTCAAGCAGGCGTAAGGTTGTGACGCAGAGGCATCCTAAAAGTCATGCAGTGAAATCTTGTAGATTTCAGTACGTCACTTTTACGAGGCTTTTCTGCTTGGGAATGCCTACCCTGCATACATTATACCTGACGCAGGTGTAATGTCACGCAGGGCTTTACAACGTGACGCATCTCCCTAGATGCGTCACGTAGTAAATTTGCTGCATTTTTTACGCCGCCATTGCATCACAAAAGTGTCGCAACAGCAGCATAAAAGTGACACAAGGGGCTTGTAAATCTGCCCCTGCATTAGGGGACGGGGGGGGGCATTTCATGCCTAGTCACACCACTGTGGGCCTAGATGAAAGTAATTTTCCTAGTGGATATTTAGTTTTATTGTAACATTATACATTGGAAAAATCGTTTATATAATGTTATTAGCAATCCAATTTTCCAGCAATATCTTTCATGATTCATGACAGATAGAAAAGCAAAAGGAGCAGTAGTTTGTGTGGTATTCAGGTTTCAGCTACCTGCAAGACAAACGGATCTGATGGGTGAATGATCAAAAGGTATTTTCTGACGCAAATTCCCTCTTAGAGGCAGCACTAAATACCGAAAGTGTTCCTGATTGTATTAGAAAGAGCTGAATATATTTCGGGTCGATTTTGCAAATCTAACTGCAAAATGTGGTTTGTCGTCTTGGCACATTTGGATTTGTAGACATTTCCATGCTAATGCAAGAGTAAATAAGGCCATTAGCACAATCACATCTTATTCAGAGAGAGGCAGAGCAGTTTTAGTCTGTATTTTCTCTCAATGACTATTCTCTGTTCTTTGTCTCTGAAAATAAATGCAGATTGGGCACACAAGAACAACACGTGCATGCATATTTCTGTTTGCCGAAAAATCCCTTCTTGGCAGGGATTCAATAAATACTGTAGGTAACAAATAAAAAATGCTTTTGATGAAGCAATTATTGGCCCTATTATAATCACACAAAACCTACCCACAAGGGACAAGCTATCTCTAATTGGAGGGCAATAACTAATGATTATATTAAGAAATTAGGATGGTGAAGGGATGTATGAAAGGAAAGTGTGGGCTAGACGAAGTTGAACAAAGAGAGGGAGAGCGTGAAAAGGTAAGGAGAAGTGTGCAAAAGAGAAACAAAAATATAGTAAGATATTTATATGTTGATTTAAGTCCACTGCTTACAAAATGATCCCAACAAATTAAAAGTAATTGTAAAATTAGTAAAAAAAAGACAATTGAATCCGTTATCTTATATCATCATTATATTATACTTACATTCAGTTCAGGAATTTGATTGAATTTCTGGGTGATTTCATGCGGTTCTGCTTATTTCATTGTGAAGTTGCTATTAACTACCTAGGTAAAGGAAACTTAATTTCATTGCAACTGCCCTGAATAAAAATATATATTAAAAAAACATAAGCTTTTTTAGAAAAACTCTAAAGAAAATCACTTGCCTGATATTTGGGTTCTTGATGAAAACTTGTTATTTGCAAATTAGATCCACCCTACCGAGAAGACCTATGGTCTTATTTAATACTTGGGTTCCTGCATGGCCTCCTGGTTTATCAATAGCGGCCCTGACTTTCTCTCTCCTACTGAAAGCCAACTCACCAAATTTTCTTACCCTGACCTTCCTGATGGGAATCTCTTTGTATTCATTGCATCTACTAGTGTGGGAAATTCACTGCAGGCACAGATGAAGGCGAGACGACGCAATGTTTGCTTTTTCTCTCTGGCATTCATGTTTTACTGAAACAAACTCCCAGAAAAGAAGATTATTTCATAAAAACATAAACTCAGTGGCCCTGAGTCGCAGGGAGATTTTTGCCTGCACTTGCAGGCCAATGTCTGCTTCCCATGGCAGGGTCAGCTTTGCATGGCAGACCCAGGCAGAAAAAGTCTGTAGTTGTAGTCTCATAGTATGGGCAGGACTACTGTCAATGTCACTTGAGTACCGGTGGCAAGTAGTGGAAGCTTCTAGGTTGACATGAGTGGTGTGGTGTTTCTTCTGATGAAAGTGTGACAATGAACGATACCACCATCTCCTTGACCAGCCTACCGGAATTCCCTAAATCCTGGGGTTATCTACGGAATCCGGGAATTAGTAGCCCAGTTCGGACTCCCTGGAGAAACTCAGTAGGTGTTTTACTTACATTAATGCCTAGGGTCGTTTGGACACCTAGGTCAATATGACAGTGATCCACCAGCCCTGATGAATGCCCCAGACCTACTAGGCTAAGTATTGAGAGCAGAAACATATTGGCAAGTAAAGGATGGGCGTGAGTCATGCACTCTGTGATACCCATCTTTAGATTGGATTTTAACATACCTGGGGTCCTCACGAATAAAGGTGATAACCGAGGAAACTGAAGGCATTTTTAACTTAGCTGGATCCCGTTTTTGTTGTGTAGTTGTATGTAAGAACTCCCTCCTACCGCCAAGTCTTTGCAGAGGTTGAGTCTGCCCTGGTATCACCATCTCACTAGCTTTGGGAGAGGATGCCGATAGTAAAGCATGACACCATTATGTGTGTGAGACATCCTCTTCCATTAAGGATGATCTTCCCATTTTGAACGGTCCCACGTGACTTATAGTAGGAGGTGTCAGACCCGATTTGGGTCTTGTGCCCTTTCGGTTCCTACCGGCACCCTACCTCGTTGTGGTTTGTGAACTTGATGTCCTGTGATAGGTGAATCATCACGCCATTTAGTAGATTTCCATCGGGGAGCCTGCTTTTAGGTTCTGCTGTTGGAATCCAAGTAGTTCTCCCGACTTCATATGAAGCAGGGGACCTGCAAGTTTGGTAGGTTATGAGCTCTGCCAATTTATGGTTCAATTCAATATATAAATTGCTCATCCAGATAATGCTAATTTCGCATGGGGCAGCATATACTTGGTATACAATTACTGAGCTTCGGACCTTGGAATAGAAAATAAAATGCTTATGGTCTTTGTTTTCCCCAGTACAAAGTGCACAATTCCTAAATGCATGCTATTTGCTTGCAGGATTTGCCTCAGGGTTCCCTAGCAAAGCTCATGTGAACAAACACCAGCACTGTGAGCGAATGTGCATGGGAGTTCCAATTCCAAATCAGCAGTTGCCACCCAGAGCGGTTTTGTATGGCAAGGGAAATAAGCCCCATAAGCAGCTCCAATACATTTGGGGGGGGGGGGTGTAGCAGTTGTTGATTGGTAATTTTCTTTTGATGCAAAATGAGGAACAACATAAAGAATATTTTATCTGTTTCTTGAAATAAAAATAGGAGCACGATTAATAAGCAGCAGTGTGAGAAATGGGTCCTGACCCATTCAAAGTTTTTTTTATTTCTGCTGTGAGTATCATTAACCAAGCCCCACTAACTTTAAGCCCTTTTGAAATGGTTCAAAAGTGTTAACAGCCAGTGTTGGCCTTTTCGGATAAGGTCCTCTGCTGAACGGTTAATGTAAGAGGCTCTAGGCTGGTTGCACGTGAACATGAGAGCACACACCTCTGCTCATGGCTGCGGGCTGAATGGGTGAGACTATTGCGTAACTCAGCCCGCTATATGTGCACATGTAGACTTTCAAGAGGGTACCCTTCATAGATTGGTGCTGACTCTTTCAGTGAGTGAATACACTCTAAGAGAGTGGGCATTCATAGTGTATGTACAATTGTAATCATTTACTGAAATGTGTGTATTCTTCACTGGATTGCACATCATGGCTGGAATCTGCACCAATGCTCTCCATACATAGGCCTAGAGATTAGATTTGTAGCAAATTGGGTTCAGCCCATTTAGTCTACCCAGACTTGTCACTTTTTGATCACCTGTATTTTGAACCTTAACTGTCGGTGAGACTCGCTACCTGAGCCTGACCCACAGTAATTTGCCGGGAACTTGATTGAGCTTCTTCATCGCCAGCGTCTTAAGATAAATAGTCCCTAAAGTCAATTAGGACAATGATTGCAACAAAATGGTTTATTTACATTTAGGATGAAATTTTGAAAAAACATTTTTTTTTCAGTTTAATAAAAACAACAACGATGTGGGTGATAGTGCAGAATGTGCTCTGTGCTCTGTCATAAGCAATATACAAAAGTGATAGAACCTGATCAGCGTGTGTGTCAAAATATCAAAAATAACAGGGCCCATCAGTGCAATGAACACGATGTAGTGGGTCAGTGATTAGAGCAAACAATGTTTCAATCACTTCAGGAATGTTGGGATCATCATCAGAATTCAGCCTGTATGTGTGGGAAACAACCATTATAACGCAACTTTTACAACGCACTACCATTACAACGAAACTTTCACAACGCAAAAACCATTACAACGCATGTATTTACAACGCATGTTTTTACAACGCAGGTACCTTTACAACGCATACCATTACAACGTAAGTATTGGTAAGTATATAATTATATTTTAAATTTTATATGTTTGGGTTTTTTAAGGGGTATTTTTAGGGTTCAGGGTCAGTTTTCAGTTTTTGGGTAAAGGGGCATTTTTAGGGTTCAGGGTCAGTTTTCAGTTTTTGGGTAAAGGGGTATTTTTAGGGTTCAGGGTCAGTTTTCAGTTTTTGGGTAAAGGGGTATTTTTAGGGTTCAGGGTCAGATTTCAGTTTTTGGGTAAAGGGGTATTTTTAGGGTTCAGGGTCAGTTTTCAGTTTTTGGGTAAAGGGGCATTTTTAGGGTTCAGGGTCAGTTTTCAGTTTTTGGGTAAAGGGGTATTTTTAGGGTTCAGGGTCAGTTTTCAGTTTTTGGGTAAAGGGGTATTTTTAGGGTTTAGGGTCAGTTTTCAGTTTTTGGGTAAAGGGGTATTTTTAGGGTTCAGGGTCAGTTTTCAGTTTTTGGGTAAAGGGGTATTTTTAGGGTTCAGGGTCAGTTTTCAGTTTTTGGGTAAAGGGGTATTTTTAGGGTTCAGGGTCAGTTTTCAGTTTTTGGGTAAATGTAAATGTAAATGTAGTTGAGCTTATATAGCGCACAGCTACCCGCAGTGGGTTTCCCGGCGCTTGCTTAGGGAACCCTTCCTGGTATTCCCCTGTGAAATAGCAGGGTATCCACAAGGTGAAAGTCAGGCATCCCGCCGCGAGGGGCCGTTGTGGAGATTAAGCAAGCTATTGCCCAGAGTTGCAGAGTGTGAACCCGTGAGTCGAGGAGGCACCGGGGCGAGAATTATCGAGTCCGTGGAATTTTTAGCCCAAGACCCGCCGAGGCGGGGAATTGAACCCTGGTCCAGGACCGATCTCAGGTTCCGGGTCTGCTGCCTCTAACCCCTGAGCCACACTTCTCCACTTAAAGGGGTATTTTTAGGGTTCAGGGTCAGTTTTCAGTTTTTGGGTAAAGGGGTATTTTTAGGGTTCAGGGTCAGTTTTCAGTTTTTGGGTAAAGGGGTATTTTTAGGGTTCAGGGTCAGTTTGGGGTTTTTGGGTAAAGGGGTATTTTTAGGGTTCAGGGTCACTTTCGGGTTTTTGGGGTACAGGGGTATTTTTAGGGTTCAGGGTCAGTTTTGGGTTTTTGGGTAAAGGGGTATTTTTAGGGTTCAGGGTCAGTTTTGGGTTTTTGGGGTACAGGGGTATTTTTAGGGTTCAGGGTCAGTTTTGGGTTTTTGGGGTACAGGGGTATTTTTAGGGTTCAGGGTCAGTTTTGGGTTTTTGGGATACAGGGGTATAAGGTAAAAATAAAATAAAATTAAAAATAAATTAAATAAATTAAATAAAATAAAATTAAATAAAATTAAATTAAATTAAATTAAATTAAATTAAATTAAAAAAAATTAAATTAAATTAAATTAAATTAAAATATATTATTTTAAATTATTTTAAATTAAAAAAAAATAATATATACTTACCAATACTTACGTTGTAATGGTATGCGTTGTAAAGGTACCTGCGTTGTAAAAACATGCGTTGTAAATCATGCGTTGTAAAAGTTTTTGCGTTGTAAAAAATTCGTTGTAATGGCATGCGTTGTAAAAGTATGAGTTGTAACGTCATACATCCGTATGTGTAGCTCTAGAGAGCACTGAAAAAGTGAGAATTGGAGGCAGCAAAGAAAAAGGCACTTGCCAGTTGGAATGCTATATGCTCCTACCCACATAAAAGGATGAGAAATAGCCCTGTGGAGGAGGAAAAAGATAACCAAAGAAGGACATTAGAAATTGCAGGACCCTGGTGAGCCCAGAGAAAAAAGTTCTCAATTTGTGTGGGAGGAATAGTAATGGGCAATTAGCACGGACAATTGTGGGGGCAATGTGGGGAAATTAAAGGAGGAAGGTGGTGCACATGGTGGGAGTCTTAAGGACAGGAAATTGAGAAAAAATAAAAGAGATAACCGTGATTACAGGGACGGGCAAATAAAATAAAATTTGATAGTCTACAGGGTACTGATGATAAGAAAAGAAACAGGGATGAAGGGGAGAACAATGACGATAGTCGCTCCAACAGCAGTGTTTCTGTTGCTTCAGTGAGTAGTGCAGCATCCTAGGTCACTACTCAGGCGATCCCTTTAGGGAAAAGGGCCTCCTCTTTCCAAAATGAACTAGCAAAACTGAGAATATCAAACCTATTCCAACAGAAAAGAGAACAACCAAAACTAGGAGGGGAGGTAGTAGGAGGAAGGGGAGGCACCAAAGGGATGGGAGGGAAGACGGATGCATCAATCAGGTCCAAGAAAACATAGACGATTTGGGAAGTGGCTCGAATAACCAGTGTGCCCAGAGTGGGGGGATTACGATTTGAAAATTGTCAATCTCTCTAATAAAGTCCTGGATATTGAAGAAACAAAACTCCTGAGTAAGGGTCTCAATTTCTGTCCCACACAAAGTGGTGATTTTGCAAATGTGCATGTCGATCTTTTTAAATTTACTAGGAATTTAAAACTTAAAGATTTATTTTTTAATAGACCACCAGTACATGTAGGACCTGCACCCGCTAGGGGTGAAAGCACACATACAATTGCGGGTGTGCGTAATGTCCAGTGTCTCTTGTCGATAGGTGAGGAGGGATGCTCTGATATTCCTGCTCTACTGAGAGAACTTGACATTGCCCAGGGAACATCAGGTGATAGTGGCCTGCGGCCAAAATCCAAATGTGTGCCCACCTGCGGATATCACCGTAACATTGATTCTTTTCACAAGAGGGTGGTGGAGGATCTACGCAGGTTGGAAAGTCCGAGTATCAATCGAGCACTAAGATGAGGTGACATATCTAGATCAACAGGCGTTACACCGACTGAGGGGGGACCCTGAGAAGGTTATTCGAGAAGCAAACAAAGGAGGCATTGTTGTCATTATGAACTCTCTGGATTATTTAAATGAAATCAATCGACAACTTAGCAGTAGCAGTTGCTATAGGGAAATCAAGTACAATCCCATCCCAGACGTTGTGAATAAAATCAATGCAATTCTATGTGAATGGAGAGACACTTGTTTGATCATGGAGGATGAATACAAATACCTACGGGGGGACTGTCCCTCCTATCCACGTATATATATTCTACAGAAAGTACATAAGGGGGGACAGTTCCCCCCAGGCAGACCAATAATATTGGGGGTGGGCTCACCCACCGAAAGGTTTTCTGAGTATGTTGATCTGAAATTACAAAAATATGTCCTGGGCCTTCCTTCTTATATCAGAGACAGCAAGGACATATTAGTTAAACTTAAGGATTTCAAATGGTCAGAGAAATTGGTCTTTGTCACGCTTGACATGGAAAGTTTATATACTTGCAAAGATAGGGAATATGGCATTATGGCAGCATGCTCCTTTTTGGATAGGGAGGATGCAGAACTTTATGCCCATAATGAGATGATTGTCCAGATGATTGACCTTATACTATTAAATAACGTCTTCCTGTTTCACCACCGCTGGTACCAGCAGATCAATGGGACCGCAATGGGCTCCAGGTTTGCTCCCTCTTATGCCTGCCTCTTTATAGGGTGGTATAAGAGGGAGCATGGCTGGGCCAGATGTGCCTCCCAATGGACCAAATACATTGTGTACAGGGGGAGGTACATCAATGATGTGATATGTCTGTGGTGGGTGTCCATTAAACACTTGCAACAGTACTTTTCCTATTTGAATAGCAATTCTTTTAATGTCAAGTTTACCATGTCCTATCAGGTTTCAGGTTTTAAAGTCTTTATTGCGATTTTTACATCATAAAAGTCAGCTTATGGCAGAGAAAAAGATAAAACATACATAGGGTAATAGGTTTAAAACCATCATAATTACATAGAACATTTCATCATTAAAAAGAGAATTAAACAGAATGATAAACACCTCATATATAAAAACCCATTTAAAAATAAGGAATCATGATGCCTGCAAGAGTCTGGCTCTGATAACCCATGCCCACCCCAGGAATTTGGCAACACCTATGACCACCGCCTCAGAGGTGTTGGTACGTAGCGCCCACAAAGCCTCAACACTCCCTCAGACTTTAAGATGGCGGCAAATGGGCCTAATCCATTTGTTTCTTGGTGCGTAGTAGGCAGGGCATGCAAGTAAGAAATGACCAGCACTCTCCTTATGAACAATACACAAAGGGAAAGAATCAGTTGAAAGGGCGGACCACTTCTTAGTAAAAGACCTTAAGGGCAGAGACCCGACTCAGAACTGGTGGTACAGTTATTTATCTAATGTCTTGGTTATAACGTCCCAATAATTCTCAAAAGAGGGATCCAATTTGTGGGACAGTAATCTACCTGTTAAGCTAGTAGCACCAGAACTAATAACAGACTCTTGTCGAACAAAAGCCCAATATAGTGCTTTGAAATCTTGCTTGGAGGGAAAGGTAGTGGACCCCGGAGAAGCCCACAGCTGGTTACAACCCATGTCTTCCAAAATTAATTTAACTTCACGCAGCCAGGGTATACTACTGGAGCCCCAAACTGATCTTACTTCCTCTAATTCCCTGGCAAAGAGGCTTAAATCTGGGGACGTCCAGATGCGTCTCCACTGTGCTACCAGACGATATCGAGCCATCTCATTAATTGGTTTGCAACCCATGTCCAAACAGAGTGGTATAATCGGAGCGGATTGGGGAAGTCCTACCAGATTTCGCATAAATTTGTTCTGAATTTTTACGAGAGTTGATAGGTCCATATACCCCCAAAGATCTGCCCCGTACAAGATTGCAGAGCTGACCTTGGTATCATAAATCCTAAGGGCGGGTTTAACCCATTTGGTTAGAGACCTTTTTTGCTCCTGCAGAAGACAACCAGTAAGGCGTGCAAATTTTAAGTGAGGTGTATCAGCCTGTGGTTTCCAGCTAAGGCGGTGATCCAAGGTTACGCCTAAATAGGTCATGAGCTCAACTTGTTCAAGGCTTAATCCATTCATGCTCACGGAACTTTTAATGGGGCAACTTTTAGTTAAAACTATAAATTTGGTCTTGCTCACATTAATTTTCATATCATTAACCTCGCAAAACTCCTCAAATCTATTTAGTGCAATTTGCAGGCCACTACGGGTCTTTGAGAGGAGCAGAGTGTCATCGGCAAAGATGAGCATGGGGAACCTAGTCCCACCCAGTGAGGGAGCATCAGTAGGGGTGTCAGCAAAGAACTTCACCACCTGGTCGATAAACAACAAAAAGAGCGTGGTTGCCAATACACAACCCTGACGGACGCCTCGGGTTACAGGGAAGCAATCCGTCACCTGCCCTTGGCCTCCCCACCTCACCCTAGCAAAGTTGCCCTTGTGTAGTCTTACTACCAGGTCAAGCAGTTCCGGCGGCAGTCCCAAATTTTTCAGGGCGGCCCAAAGTTTGACCCTTGGCACAAGATCGATGGCAGACTTTAGATCTACAAAGGCGGCATAGATGGATCCGCCGCCCAACAGCACCACCTTCCAGTTTATCAGGGCAAATCTGAAGACCTGGTCGATGGTGCTGGTGCCTGATCTAAAGCCTGCCTGTAAGGGAGAAAGAATACTTTCCGTCTCTATCCAACCCTGGACTCTGGCAAGGATCATCCTGGCAATAATTTTTTGAAGGGAGTCGATTAAGCTTATGGGGCGATAGTTGCCCGGGACCGAACGGTCCCCTTTTTTAAAGATTGGAAGTATTTCCGCCCCCTTCCAGGACACTGGGATCCGTGCCCCCTTGGCAATAGCATTCGCTACCGAAGTTATGTAGGGAACCCAGAGTTGGAGATTCATTTTAAATAAATCAGCCGGGATGGAATCCATCCCTGGCGCTTTCCCACTCTGAACCAAGCGGAGTGCAGACTCGGTTTCTAGTGACGTAAAAATGAGCACTTGGCTATGGGTGAGGAGGGAGGTTTCACACATGACTTGGCCAGAACGACATTCCAAATCAGGATCCGTAAACTGACTAAAATAAAATTCGACCCATTCTTCCACAGACACATGATTAGCAGGGATTTGTGAGTCAGGGTTCCTACCCCACTTCACTATTTCCCAAAATTTGACCTGGTTGGAGGACCTACAAGCCTCTAAGAGATAAGACCAATGGCGTTCATCCCACTCTTTTTTCGCCTCCCACTGTATTTTTTTGTACCTTAAGCGTGCCTCTTTTATGTCACTTGTGATCCTAGATTTAACTGCTTTAATTAAACCGCTATGCGCAACCCTACAATTTTTATTGTACCATTTTTCCTGACAACCCTGTGCCTTCGCCTTTCCTCGTGTTGATGGGAGGGTTAAAAGGGCCTTAAGTCTGTTAAAACACTCTTCGTGAAGGTCACAAATCTGGTCAGTGGCAGCAGCGGTGGGGGGTAATTGCAAAATGTCGCTCAGAGTCGATGAGACTACCACCGTTATGCCGTCTAAAAGGGAGGAATCCTCCACAACCCTTGACCATTTAAGCCTTCTTTTATCATTAGTCAGGATAGCATCTCCCGTTAGATATGCAACAGGAGGGCCAATGAGAGTTTAAAAGTGGTGGCCGTGGCGTGGCTAGGCGCCGGCTAAAAGAGCTCCGGGCGACCGAGCCCCCAACACTCTGGAATCCGGCCAAAATCCGCCTAGTCCTGTAGCTGTCCAGTGGCGCTAGCCTCCCCGATCGATGCTGCATGTAGCAGTCCAACTCCGGCCCCGCTGCGCTCCTCCGCCATCGAGCGACGGCCTTATGAGCAGTGGCCCGGGAGCGGACCCGAGGAGAGGGCGAGTCGCGGCCGGCTTACCGGGGTAGGCGAGTCCCCGGCTTGCGGCCTAGTCGGAACGGGGCCTGTCGGGCCCTGATAGGAGCAGCTCCGCATCCTTGGTGCCGCGCTCCCTGGGACTGATACCCCCGGAACTCTTTTTACACAGAACTGACCCCGGATTACAGCCCCTACCCAAGCGGAGTCACAGCACCTGGGAACGTCCACGGTGAAAAGCGGGTAAAACCTCGCCGGACCCGGTCCGCGGGACCCGCAGCGCTTGTCTACCAGCGGCTGGGTTGCTGTGGGAGTGAGGAGGTGCGGGCAGGCGAGAGAGTCGGCGGGGCTGCGAGCACATAGGCAGGGACTCCAGTGTCCAGGAGCCCCTGCGCGCCCATTAGACACACCTGGGCTGGTCTCCCCGCTGGCCACGCCCCCCGCCTGACGGACTGAAAAGCTGCTTCCTGCATTCACTACTTGGAACTCTTTTTACACAGAACTGACCCCGGATTACAGCCCCTACCCAAGCGGAGTCACAGCACCTGAGAACGTCCACGGTGAAAAGCGGGTAAAACCTCGCCGGACCCGCTCTGCGGGTCCCGCAGCGCTTGTCTACCAGCGGCTGGGTTGCTGTGGGAGTGAGGAGGTGCGGGCAGGCGACAGAGTCGGCGGGGCTGCGAGCGCATAGGCAGGGACTCCAGTGTCCAGGAGCCCCTGCGCGCCCATTAAACACACCTGGGCTGCTCTCCCCGCTGGCCACACCCCCCTGCTCTTCATCCTATTAGCTAGCCGTATTGAGTATAAAGGTGACCACTACTTCCGCATCGCGGGAGCGCGCCCGGGAGAAGCCCGGGACAAGGGCGGGACCGTCTGTGGCCGTCCGGGGCCGAGGGAGGCCGGGCTGGGACATCCCATTGACATTTACTGACTCAGTATTGTATTTTTGGCATAGTGGTAGTGTTAGTGATCTAATCTACTTTCAATTTATTGAGGTGGAAAAAGGTTTGCTCCTATGGCTTGTTCCATAAACACTTCTACCTTGCTGCCCTCTTTGAGCGAGTCCGGGGCTGCTGTTTTGGGCCCCCTAGATACCTATTTTAAACGGCTGCCACAGGATATTGATAGGGAAATTGCCCTGGCAGAAAGACGTGCGGGCGCAGGTTGTCTATTGAGCTCTTAAAAACTCCTGTTGACAAATGTACAAGCCAAAGTTTTCCATCATTGGTAACCCCTTTATCATCCATTACGCTACCTGTTGCACAGGAAATCCCACATCTCTCTCCCCCAATAATTGAGCCATTGGCTACTCTTCCTTTGGAATTAGTCACTTCTACTTTGCCCGCAACCCCTCCTAGTGTCCCTACTAACCCATCTGTTGGGCAACAGCATATATCCCAACCCAGTGTTTTAAAGCTTACTGCAAAGACTAAACCCTGTTCCAAAAGGAAAAGGAGTGTAGTTATAAAGAAATATAATGCTCCAAAACCTCCAAAAAAACAAAGGAAAATAGGGTTATGTGCACAACTTTGTGACATTACTGGGAATAATATTACTGGGCCAACAACGGGCGAGGGAGAAGCTGTTCCATTAGGCTTAGATCCCATAATAACAGCATCCCCTGGGGCATCACCACCTAAGCCGCAACTCCTTTTGGAGTTGGAGTTGGAAAAATTAATACGTTCCCTTCTGAACCCCGTCGAAGACAGACTAAAAAAATTAGCTGACCAGCTGGACCACCTAGAGCAGGCTAGTCTTGATAATTTCTTTTCAATTAAATCTTTAATCAAGTCTTGTCATAAAACGGGCGAGAATATACATCAACAGCAAATAGCTGAACGAGATGTATGTGCTCCCGTTATTGAATTACATCCCCCCGTTGATAGTATTGCAACTGGTCAGCAGGGGAAGGGACCAAGTGCCAAGACTACTACCGAAATGCCAAATATTCTAACCAAAAGCAATTGCGGGAAAACTAAGCCCCATAGTACGGTGGATAAAGATAGTAAGGAACGCCCAAAAAATGTCACTCCCAAAAATGTTACCCCGGCTAGCAATGTCACCCAATCCCTATCAAGTACCCTGATAACTTGCCAGGGTCCTTTTGTTAGTAATGACAGAAATCCCTGTAAAAATAGTGTAGGAACAAATAAGATCCAAATTCCACAAGTCCAGAACAGGGATGATTCTGCAAGGGGCGTTAATGATACTTCTGGGAAAAATAAGGCCCCCTCGGTATCAAATAATGCTCCCCTAGTACGCCCTGCTGCCCCAGAACAAAGCCAACCAACACCCTCTTTGACAAAACCTCCAACCAGGATACCCCCAATAAATCTTACTCCGGATTCCTATCCCTATGTGGCCATTCTTACCAATGTTCCACATCTATTGGTAGGGCAAAGAGAAACCTACCAGATGTTAAAAAACAAGGCTATGCACTGGTTAAGGGTTAATAGACCATTGCCCGGGGAAGTGGATGGTTTGATTATCGGGGTAAGAAGGGTTAACTGGATAGGATATACACCGAAAAACTTGGGGGGTGAATGTATCATAATTAACTTCCAAGATCCAAGGGTGGTAGGATTGATCACGAGGCCAGGTTGGAGCACTAGCAGTGGTGGGATTGGTATTGTGGATCTCACTTTTTTCTATCCAAGACCAGTTGGCGTCCATCTTGGTGGGAATAACGAGCTAGGGAGACCCAGCTTCGCTCCAGAGGCAGAGATCAACCCTTTTAATGTTCCTTTTCCACAACCAAATGTTTGTTATGATCGAGTCTATAACCCCCATGATGGGCGGAAAAATTTGGGGTGGGGATGGTGACGGAAATTGTCTGTTTTCAATGAAACCGGGGACAACATGCGTAGGGAGGACATATCTGAGAAATCTGTTGCATTAATTGGGGATGTAAAAGTAAGTTCAAATGAAGTGATTACTAATGGAAAGAATGAGATATGGAGGGTGGATAGTAGGGTGCCCATGGGAATTCTGGGGGGTGAAACAAGATCAATATTAAATACTGGTGTCATTCAGGGAACTGATGTTAACTGTGTGGATATCGCTATAGATGAGGAAGGTAATCGTGAGAGCCTGGCTAATCTCCCGTCTATGACAGTCATCGATGTGGGGATTTGTAATGGCACTAGCCCGGGGAGGCTTTTCTCGTGGAATATTGCGGGGTTAGGTACCAGGCTATTGTCACAACATTGGATAAACTTTGTCAACGGATTCGAAATGTGTCTATTCCAGGAGACATGGGCTTGCGACCCGATTTTCCTCCCAGGATATTTAAATTTTTGTATCCCAGCAAGTAGAGGCCCTAGGGGTAGACCCATGGGAGGTTTAACAGTTTGGGTCAAGCAGAGTCTACAAGTTAAAATAAAAGTGCTTGACCTGGGTTGCAAGGATATACAGTTGCTAAGAATTTCACCAGATAATGGGGGTGTGATAGACATATATAATATTTATGCTAGGGGTATCAATGTTGGGAACTCTCCCACCCTAGAGGCTCTATCCACCTTCCTTGAATCACAGTCCCTGGGAAATAGAGTGGTTGTGGCTGGTGACCTCAATAGGACCTTCGAACCGCTGGAAAATACGGAAAATCCAATAGGGCAAGAGGAAGATGTTCAATGGGGTGTCCCGATTCTAAATCTTGCACCAGTTAAACGGTGGACAAAAGACGTATTGTTATTGAATGCGCTATGTTTGGAATATGGGCTGAGGGCCCTTAATGGGAGGACAAAGAGTGACCAGGGAGGCAATTGTACATTTGACAATGGTCATAGCAAAAGTAGAATTGACTATGTCATTTGTAGCCTTAATTTATGGCACGGGATAGGCGATATGGCAATAAAGGGTAGATTAGAAAGCGACCATAATCCCCTTTGTGTCACCCACACTTGGTGGACGGCTACGCCAGACAATCAAGAGTCAAGTGGTGCAGTAGTACCTGTTATGGCCAACGATATGCGTAGAGTCAAATGGCCAAATGTGCTGGCAAATGTAGGGTCCTTGGACCATATAAATTTGGAGGTGGACAATGCAATTGCCGCCATGGAAATAGCAAATCCTGTAACACCTGGGTCCGCCTCAGTGACAGCTATACACGATAAGTGTTTTTCCCTTTTAAAGCCATATTTTATGAAATCGAATAAAGCAAATAGAAAAGCCCCACTTAAAATGGCCAGGTGGTTTAATAAACAGTGTAGGTTAGCCAGATTGGAATTGGGTAGGGCAATCAGAAGTAGGGATAAGGTTCTGATCAGCGCAGCCAGGAAACATTACACTTTTAGTATTCGTCAGGCCAAGAAAAAGTGGGATGAAGAATACTGGGATGAGTTGTTGGAAGCCTCCAGTGTAAGGGATTCCAGACTTTTCTGGAAAATTGTGAAGTGGGGCCGAGGTGGTACCCCTAATAACCCAGATAATAATGTCAGTGAGGCATCATGGGTCGAGTATTTTAAACCCCAATACGCAGAGAATAGGGAGATTGTGGCCCTAGAACCAATTCCAGTTGTATTTTGCGAGGAAAACTTGTTTTCAACCAAGGAAGTAGAATTGGTAATTTCATCACTACAAGGGGGTAAGGCACCGGGTTTGGACGGGATACCCTCCGACATTTTTAAGAATGACAAGGTACGGTGGGCCAGGTATGTGACCTTACTGGGGAATGCATTAGCTAAAGGGGCTGTAATCCCAGAAATATGGAAGGGGGCAATAATTATACCGATCTATAAGAAAGGCGATCGGTCACTCCCGACCAATTATAGGCCGATAAGTTTGATTGCCACTGTCCAAAAAGTGGTGGGGAAGATGGTGGTCAACAAACTTATGGACTGGGTAGAAGACAACAATGCCCTTTCCCCCTACCAGGCAGGTTTTAGGCGGGCGACCAGCACGGTGGATCAAATATTTCGATTTACCATGTTACAGTGGGGGACGGTACTCCTTGGCGAAGGCAGCCTATATGTCGCGTTTGTAGACTTGAGGGCTGCCTTCGACCTGGTCCCAAGGAGTAAGCTTTGGGCAGTCCTGAAAGGGATAGGGGTTCCACCCGAGTTGCTCACCTTAATAATGCGACTCCATGAGTGTAACTTTGCCAGAGTTCAATGGGGGAGGACGGGGAATCTACTGTTAACTTTCCCGTCGAGCGGGGTGTACGGCAGGGATGTGCAATGGCACCCCTACTTTTCTCCTTATTCATTAATGGTATCGTGGATAGGATGTTGGACGCAAGTGTGGATGCACCCTCGCTAGCGGGCATCAGGGTTCCGATCCTGATGTTCGCTGACGACACCCTAATTGTGTCCAAAACCCCAGCTGGACTGCAGCGTGCCCTAAATATATTTGACACTTTTTGCAGGGAGCATGGCCTTGAAGTTAATGCTGGCAAAACAAAGCTGATGGTTTTCTCCCAAAGGCGCCGACCCCAACCAAGGGTATCTCTGAATAACATTGAGCTCGAGGTAGTAAACGCTTTTACTTATCTTGGGGTAGAGATATTGAGTAAGCCAGGTTGGTCACGCCACATAGAAAAGGCGGTACTGAGACATCAGCAGATTGCAGGGGCGATCCGCGTTGAGCAAGCAAAATCAAAAACTAGGCCTATAAAACCGGTCCTCATGGTTTATGATGCTAAAGCTTTAGGGGCAGCCCTGTACGGGGCAGAAGTGTGGGGTTTTGAGAGGCTCGCTACTCTACAAATATCAGAGAATAGGTTTTTGAGGGGAATAACGGGTCTCCCCCAGAGTGCGCCATTAATCCCGCTTGGCCTTGACCTAGGGAGGAGATCGGTTGGTGACCGTGCTCGACTAAGGCCTATCCTTTATTGGAGACGTCTTTGGACGACCCCAGAGATCTGACACTATGCGGATGGGTTTTTAGCCTTAATTAAATCAGACACGTTCCATAAAATATCATGGTTGAAGACACTCAGGGTTGTTCTTTGTGAGCTTGGTCTCCCTAACCTTTGGGAAAATCCCTCCGAGGAAGTATTCCCAAGTAAAAATACTATTAAAGCCATCTATTGGGATTATATAGAAGAAAGGCTCTGGAGGAGTACACAATCGGAAACAATGGGGGGCAGATTTCTGGAAATCAAAACAAGACCGTTACTAGAAAGGTATTGGGACAGTATTACTGTCCGGATGGATAGGAAGTTATTTTTCCAGTTAAGGTCAGGTTCTCTCCCCCTGAGGTTATTGACGGGTAGGTGGAGGAGTACTAATACCTTATGTTGTTCGGTGTGTGGTGCCCCCAACGAAAGCATAGCTCACTTCTTATTTTTGTGTGAGGCCTATGCGAACCCAAGGAGGGTATGGTTGGCCCCAGTCTGTAGAAACCTTGGGGTGCCCAGTGGTGTTGAGGGGTTGAGAATTATTTGTATCTCCACTGACATGCCCATTGTGTTGGGAACAGCAAAGTATTTGGGGTGGGCATGGTCCATTAGGCGGAGGGCTTTATCTCCCAATATGAATTGAAATTTTACAATAAATTTTAAATATTCTCTTGTTAAAGCTAGCACAACTGCTTAAAATGTATTTTTATGTATGAAATATGAATTCTAATTGCAATGTATTTTAATATGTATGAATTTTAAAATGTATGTTTGTGCTTTTATGAGATTATAACTCGAATAAAGCTTTTTCAATCAATGAGTAGTAGACCTACCGGGGACACCAGGGAGTCTTAAACTAAGAGACAAAGGGTTGTGGTCGCTTTCAGGGCGAACCATGACTTCCATATCGTCCAGAAAAGACCAATATTCCATTTTGAGCAGAATATAATCTATCTTGATTTTGCTCACCCCATTATCAAAAGTGGGTTTGCCGGCCTTGTCAGAGGCCGTACGACCATTAACAGCTCGCAGACCCCAATCCAGACACAACCCCGCCCAATGTAAGGCGGCCTCTGTAGCCCTTTTAATGTTATTCAAGGACAGCATCGGGATATTCCACACGATGTCATCCTCCAGCCCCAGGTCCTCCCCTGCACTCAGCAAGGGTTCAAAGGTGCAGTTAAGGTCCCCTGCTACAACAAGTAACTTGTCTCTTTCAATCCCTTCAAGGTAAGAGTCTAATACATTCAACATAGCAGGACAACGCCCTCCAGGTCGGCCACGGGCATAGATGTTAATGACTACAACGTCCTGGCAGTTTTCCTTATACAATTTAATTCCCAGGAGATCCGGGTTATCCACATCAATTTCCACTGGCCTATAGCCAATAGACTGTTTGACCCAGGTAACTAGGCCCCCTGAGGCTCTCCCTTTGAGACCCTTCACTGCTGGTTTAAAAAAATTTAAAAACCCTGCCCTATGGATTGGGTCAGGAGTCCAACTCTCTTGAAACAATAAAATATTTAAAGTGTCGATAAAATCTACCCAATCCTCTGAACCCATGCGCCCCTTTAACCCCGCTATATTCCATGAAGCTAGTTTAAGCGGTACAACCTCACTGGGGGATACAGTAACATTTCGAGCACATTGGGCCACTCCCAAATTCTCACACTTGATAGATTGAGGACCCACCTCCAGATTAGCGGCCGTATTATATATAGGGGCTGTCCCCTTCTCTGTCTCCAGGGTGCCTCCCCCCAGACTCGATATCATGGTACAGACTACATCAGCCTCGCCAATATAATTACAGGGGTCACTCCCACTCCCAGTTACAGGATTAAGTCAATCGATACCCTCCAGGCCGGAAAGGGATTCGAAACGATTAAACAATATGGGACAGTGCGGGGTGGCGGGAGTTCTTACCACTTGGAATCTCCTAATAGGTCTTCTTTGGATCAAATGGGTAGGGAGAAACTCACAAAATCGTTTGGGATAAAAATACCCAAGATCCAGTGTCTGCACATCACCCAGTCTACCAAACCTTGCTTCCCTGCGTATGAAGTCCACTACCCAAGGGTCTTTAAAAGATATAATAATACAATCCCCTTCTAAGTCCTTAGTACAGTGGCCCACCCATGTCCTATCAAAAGGAAAGTATTAACTTTCTGGACATAAGATTTTACATAGAACATGGCACCATTTAGAGTACCCTATACCGAAGGAGACATCATGTAATTCTGCCCTGCATGCGTCAAGTGTGCATGCAAGTTCTGTAATTAAGAATATACCTTTTGGAGAACTAACCCGCGTTAGGAGGAACTGTAGTGACCAAGCAAGTTTCTGTGCAAATATTATGGAGATCAAAACAAGATCCCTCAAACGTGGTTATGATGCTAAAGTCTTGGACAAGGCTGAGGCTAGAATTGGTCGGATTGACAGGGACACTACTCTATGTGATAAACCACCATTAAGCAAATCACAACAGGATGTGGTTAAAGCAAGGCTCATTACACAATACACCATGCACAGTGATAAAATCTTCAATGTGTTTTGCAAAAATTGGCACTTACTCACTGTGATCCCAGGATTAAAAGAACATGTAGGGGACTCCCAGAGGTGGTACTTGGCTCCCTACAGCACCAAAAGGTTTTTACACCTGTGAAACCTGTAATGTTTTTGCCGTGGGGAGGAATAAGAAGCTTTCTTTCTCCTACAATAATGACAGAACTTATGTCATTGAACAGTTTAGTGATTGTAATACATCACATGTCGTCTATGTTCTTGGTTGCAAGTGTGGAAAAATCTATGTGGGCATTACCATACGCCCTTTAAAACTTGGCATCCAGGAACATCGCAGGGCGATAATTGGGAGAGATTCCAGATATCCCATTACTGAGCATTATAACATCACACACTCAGGGGATCATACATTTTGGTTTCATGCCATAGAACATGTCCCCCCTGATAAGAGGGGTGGCAATAGGGAACTACGACTGAGACAGGCTAAGTCAAAATGGATATGTCGTTTGCAATCTATACAGTTTGGTCATAACACCGATGATGAAATGCACTACTTCCTGTAAGTCCATATGCATGGAAATCTCCAGATTTGTTTTGGATATGTTGGCTACTGAAAGATGAAGAACTGTAGAGCAATGTACATGGTGTGTTGTATTTATGACCCGTTATGCACCTGTCATCTATTCTATGATTTATTGCCTCTTCTACTCATTAAGATCTCGATGTCAACCAATGGGCACTTCTAAACGTTGATTACCTCTTCTACTAATTAATATCATGAGGATAACAAACAGGCACTTGTAAATATGCTTTTCACAATTGTAATTATGACCAGATCATGGGCCTTGCCAAGCCAGCTTGGTGCTTATAGTAACTGCTGTCATTGAGTGGGCATTTTCTTCGATTCTTTTTGATCTTTTTTCAGATGTTTATTCTTGAGATTATGCAGCGGGACAATGTCTTGATATTAGCATGTATTAGGATTGGAACATGACTACTGCTTTGTACATTTACATCTGTTATTGTATTCCTCCCCTGTTCCCTTTTGCGCCATCTAGGGACAATGCCACACATTTGGAGCCTTACGCACTATCAGGGGATTTTTATTACTCATTCATTAGATAATTTGGTCTGTTAATCCCTTATATATGACGGTTTATAACTGACGTCTTTGGTCATTTCAGCCCTTTGGCAATACTGTTTATAAGCACATTGTGCCATTATAGGATGGCACCCTCAGTGTATGTGCAGTTGGCCTTTTGCCATACCTACTCAATTGCCAATACACTTGTTGCTTAGTGATGTTCTATACCCATGCAATAGATGACTTGATTATCTGGACCCTCACACATGGAGTTGAAACATTCGCCGTGGGGTAATGTTCCCTACTTATTGCAAGAATAATGGACATCTATGAATTGATCCAGCACATTGGTAACACTACTTATGAGCACTACTTTGCCACTTTAAGATGGCGCCCTTAGCGTAATTGTTATACGTTCTCTCAGCACAATTTGTCATTTAAAGATGCCGACCGTGGAGCATGCACAGTATGGTGAATACGATCGAGATGTCTAGTAACACGGAAAATCGCAACCGCGTGTATAGGCAAAATAAAGCTTTGGTGTGGCCTATTCTTGTATTTTAAATGGTAATGCTGATTTCAGCTGCATGCCTTAAGCTCTTTAAATCAAACAAGCTGAGTATTGCTGATATTTTTGTGCCACTCTACGATGGCACCAATATTTGTCACGGAGAACTAATGCTTCCAATTAACCTTTGACCGTTTTTGATGTCATACGCGGATGACATACCTTGTCCCCGATGATTTTAAAAATGCCGGAAACTTCTCAAAGCACTGGTTGTTTTCCTGTATCACGGACCCGGGTGTACTCTTAGCCGTCGCAACGCGAAGCGCTTCCTGTAAGTGCCTTGGGAGGGTTGAAACCACAGGAGCACCCTGTGGTTGATAATTGAGGCTGGGGAATGTTGTATACTCATGTCGTCTTGGGGGTTTGGAGCGTGACCTGCCCAAACTTTTTTTAAATCCGGGGATGGTACGAGCCAGTAATGCAGGTGGTTCGGATTTTGGGATCAGTCGCCGATTCCGGTAATGTTCCCTACTTATTGCAAGAATAATGGACATCTATGACTGATCCAGCACATTGGTAACACTACTTATGAGCACTACTTTGCCACTCTAAGATGGCGCCCTTAGCGTAATTGTTATACGTTCTCTCAGCACGATTTGTCATTTAAAGATGGCGACAGTGGAGCATGCGCAGTATGGTGAATACGATCGAGATGTCTAGTAACACGGAAAGTCGCAACCGCGTGTATAGGCAAAATAAAGCTTTGGTGTGGCCTATTCTTGTATTTTAAATGGTAATGCTGATTTCAGCTGCATGCCTTAAGCTCTTTAAATCAAACAAGCTGAGTATTGCTGATATTTTTGTGCCACTCTACGATGGCACCAATATTTGTCACGGAGAACTAATGCTTCCAATTAACCTTTGACCTTTTTTGATGTCATACGCAGATGACATACCTTGTCCCCGATGATTTTAAAAATGCCGGAAACTTCTCAAAGCACTGGTTGTTTTCCTGTATCACTAACCCGGGCGTACTCTTAGCCGTCGCAATGCAAAGCGCTTCCTGTAAGTGCCTTGGGAGGTTTGAAACCACAGGAGCACCCTGTGGTTGATAATTGAGGCTGGGGAATGTTGTATACTCATGTCGTCTTGGGGGTTTGGAGCGTGACCTGCCCAAACTTTTTTAAAATCCGGGGATGGTACGAGCCAGTAATGCAGGTGGTTCGGATTTTGGGATCAGTCGCCGATCGGGCTGCACGTATGTTTTATATCATGACGACACATGCTCATTTAAAGACTATGCCCTGGATGTCAACTTAGGGCCAGATGTAGGTAAATTCAATTTAGCAAGTCCTTAATAGCGATTTTTACCGAATCGCTATAAAGGACTCGCTAAATTGAATGTAGGTAGGAATCGCTAAAATATTAGCAATTCCTTTATATTCCTTAATAACGAATCAGTAATTGAGATTCGTTATTAAGGAATACCTTGCCATTCATTACTATTGTCTAGGAGGCCCATAGGAATGAATGGGAAGAGATTCACTCTTTGCGATTCGGTATTACAGAATCGCAAATAGCGGGAGCTATTTCAAGGGTGCCTGGGTGTCCAAAGGACACCCTGTTGCACCCCTGAAATGATCATGTGTGCACATGTGGCACACATCCATGCCCTAAGGGCATGGATATGTGCCACATGGCACTTTTAAAAATGCCAAAAAATGCTTTTTTAAAGGAAATCACTACTTCTACCAACTTGAAGTTGGTGGTAATTAACGATTCCTTAAGGTTGAAGTGCACTTTTTTTTGTGCTGCTTTCATTGCATTTAAGGAATCGCTATTTCCGATTCCTTAAAAGCAAGAGCAAAACAAGGAATCGCAATTTTGCGATTCCTTATTTTGCAAGTGGGTTTAAACTCACCTGCATTGCTCTCAGCCAAATACTGGTCGGTAACGCAGAAATTCTGGGAATTTCTGTATTACCGCTCTGTATTTGGCCACCTACACCTGGCCCTTTGTGACCTAGACTCTGTAAATGAGGATGCTTGTTTTTTATATTTCACAGACTGTAGCATATTAGCGCATTGATGCACTCTGTATTTCTCGATGCATCGCTGGAGCTAATGGACAGATTGCGAGGCTGACTCTGGAACACGGGTCCAGCAATAATATTTGTTTTTTACTTTTGTTTGCCAAGTATGGTACGTCACTGTATTGGGCTATTCCGAACTCCTGGTTTTAATGGAGGGATTTCATGTAGGGCAGTCCGACCCTGTACAATAGGTCCAATAATTGTGGCTGGGCACTTGAGATGTAACGAATAAGATACGCTTAGGGACTGACTGATATAGGTTGTCTGGACGATTGAATTAATTGTGATTCATTGCATTACAGATTGTCACGACTGGAGTGGAATATGACTCCATTGGTCTAGGGGGTATGTTGGTAGCTAAACACTACTGCCTTCTGAGTCTTTGAATTTTAATCTTTGCCCAGGTGGGATTTCTTAGACTACATTAGCATGTTCCAAGATATACTGCTTAAGATGACCGCCAATTAGACTTCCTTATGATCTTAAAAGATGCCTAGCTCTAGATAAGGCTAGTAAAATCCCATGGCTAGCATACATTGAATCCACCCTCAAAAAACTTGGTCGTCCTGGGCTTTTTTTGGCACCGGAAACCATTAAGAAAGAAGATGTAGATCTGATTAAAAATGCCATGGCAAACCTTCTTTCTTCTGACAGGGAGGAATTAGAGCTGAAAAAACCTATGCTAAGAGCAAGCTATGGTCTGGTGAGCTCACCGGGATTCGAGCCCTACTTGAAATTAGTTACTCGCCCTTTCCATCGGAATTTACTAACCAGATTTCGATTTAATATAATTCACCGTACACTGGGAGATTTCCCTAAATGGGGAATACCGGATTATGCCGAACCTTGTAAGTGCGATAATTTCTCATTACAAGACACTATGCATTTTGTTATGTTCTGCGAGTATTACGCAGACATTAGGAAAAAGTATCTGGTACCAGTGTTAAGGGGAGCGGGGCTCATGCAGGTCAGGCCGGCATTCCTTTATCTGCAACTCCTGGATAGTACTCGAATCACTTTTCATGTTGCAAATTTTCTAGTGGCAGCGGTGCGTATTAATAGGATGAAGAAAAGATTAGGCCTTATGGGAGCTGTAGTTTGATTATTGATGAAGATGTGGTTTATTTTTAGTCTATTGTATATGGTATTGCCTGTTAATTTTATTCTCAGCATTAAGGGTAACTTTTTACTGAAATTTTTAATGTTTATCCACGTATGGAATTATTTTAGTGTTATAACTGTCCCTTGGTTGAACACTTATGAAATTTAAATGTAATAGATTTTATGGTGTTAATGTTTTGATTGTGAATTTGTATATATGTGGTGATTATTGTATCTGTGCCTTTTTGTGATATTAAGTTATCGAATAAAGTACACGACTGACTGACTTCCTTTTTAATAACTTTCAACCAGGAATTTGTGCACTTTTTCAGATATCTATGGACGTACACCTTTTAGAAATTGACGTGTGTATTACGGCGGGTGTGATACTCTAACTGTATTCCGAAGTAAGCTGATTTTTTTCGGGTTGAAATATGTTGTATTTTTGGACTTTAATAAAGAAACCCGGGGCCTCATTTATGAGGCCTGCGTGAGTTTTGCGCTTCCGATGCGTCACTTTTTGTGACGCATCGGCGGCGTAAGAAATGCCTCCTGATGCGCACTATTTACAAAGTGACGCATCTAAGCAGATGCGTCACTTTGTAAACCCCTGCGCTACATTATACCTGCGTCAGGTATAATGTATGCAGAGGGGGCGTTCACCCGCAAAAAGCCTCGTAATAGTGACGCAGTGAAATCTATGAGATTTCACTGCATCACTTTTAGGATGCTGTTGCGTCAAAATCTTGCGCCTGCCTCACAGCAGGCGTAAGACTGACGCAAGCCCTTTCACATGGGGCTTTCCCCATGTGAAAGGAAGCATTTCTGGAGTTGCGTCACTTTTGTGACACACTCCAGCAATGCGTCACTTTTGCGCCTACAGATACGTCAGAAATACTGACGTATCTGTAACTCCTAGCGACATGATGCGTCATATTATAAATATGACGCATCAATCATGTCGCAGGGAGAGCGCAGTGAAAAGTGACGCATCGCTGTTTTCACGCAGTGATGCGTCACTTTTCATAAATGAGGCCCCCAGATTTTTGTATATTAGGTTCTATGTTGCTTTGAATTCATGTGGGGTGGAGCGATAAATAGATCGCAGTCAGTAATAAGTGGAATTGCTCATAGGGGACTCATTATATCCTCTGATCTAACACACACAGGCCATGGTAACGTGGCATTTGGACAGATTAGAATTATGTTTCCTGTTTCTCACAATTGCTTTTCTTGTAGATCTATGTGTCAGGCCCTGTCTGCTTACGTAACCACGTAGTATTCCTTTCGATACTTGTGAGGGAGTTACCACCTGCAACTGAAATCCTTCTGATTATTATACTGACATTTCATAGGTGAGTCGCGAATACCCTATGAGAACCCATTTAGACAAATGGAATACGGCCCTTTGTGAGGTCATGTATAACTTATATGTAATCCCCTCTAATTTGATTTGATCCGGGACCTAAGGCACTTATTTGCATTTCACGTTGAATGCAGGGACAGTCGCGTGCTCTGGCCGTAATTTGACGTTCAACTCACTACATCTGAGCTGACCTTCGCCTTGTTTATGAAAGTGGGACCTGTCTGGCACTGAAGTCTCTTGGTGAGGATTTAGAAAGTATATATAAACAAATTTGTGTAGAGTTATTCATTGGTATGCGGTTGTTACTATATTTAGCACACCACCATTCTCTCTTGTATGGGGTATCTTTCACTACTTTTAGCATATTGTTTCTCCTTTCTCATTTTCTTTAATTCCTCATTTCTAATACCTTGAAAATCGAGCATTACAGAGTATATGCTATAATCACAACAGTTTGATTGGGGTATATCCCCATCGATATGAGAATATGACATGGTGATGTTTTGATTTAAGAGCGTTTGCCCAAAATACGTTGATATGGTCCTTCCCTTTCTCCTTCTTCCTTTCCCTGGTTTATATGTTCTTGATTGTTTATATATATGTATATATGCACGTGTCTCGATGTCTATGTATATTTGTATTGTTATGTTGGAGGGATTATTTTATCCAATCACAAACAAAATGTGTTGTTTATCGTGATGGTTTACCGTAAGTGACTAGTGGTACAGATAGGGTCGCCACCAATTGATTGTGAGTCTTGTCCCTGTAGAGTTAGTGCCAACATGAAGAAAACGTGATCTGTTTTAAGACGTCTGTCAATATTTGTCTGTTACGATGAGGAAATGTTTGTCTGTTTGTAATTGAGTTTATGTATTTTAAATGAGGCTATTTATGTATTTTTTTATGTTGCTTTCAGTCCTGACGAAGTGCCTATAAAAGGAACGAAAAGCATTGGCTGTTGTCCTCTTGTTTTAACCTAAAGAAAAAGAAAGAAATTTTAGTAGAACTTTTTGGCTGTTGTGACTTCATCCATGGTGCTGCCTCCACATTTTTTCATTTTGATGTTTCTGGATCTCAGTGAGACCTAACTGCGGCAAGTGTCGGGGGCTACGGGCACAGAACTCTAAATTATTGTGGACATTGAAATTGAGGTGCCAAACGTATAGTCAGCTGCAGTTTTGTCATATTTCATTTACGTGGTGGGATGTGACGTACTTCAAACAGCTGGTGAATGGTTGCCAGAGGAATATGCAGCATTGTTGCTTCTTGTAAGGATCAGGTGGCAGAGGTGAACACAAACAGTACACTGTGCTCACCAGGAATCCAGGTCGGCAGTGTTTAATTTGGGCCAGTGGTTTCCAGTGGGGGGCACCAGCACTTATTTTTTGGGGCCGGCATTTGATGTTTACCAAGTGCAATAGAGGAAACAATTTAGGAGCGGAAAAATGGAGGAAGAGAAAGACATAAACACCATCACAAAAGGAGAAAGGAGGGACATGCAGAAGTGAGATAAAAGCGACTGTGTTGTCTGCTAGTAAATTAAATATGAATGCAATGGATTTAGGAATATGCAGCCTTTAAGTGCACCAGATGTGTGTTGCAGAGTTTTGAGCACTGGCACCATCTCATTCACAAATTAAGCACTGAATTGGAATGGCCGAGGGACTCACTCTTGTGAAATGCTCTAAAAATAAAGCACGGATTGAGGCAGAAATGCTCCACAAAGATTGTAATACATTTAATCCTCCCCTGGGGAACTAGTGGCCTAAGAGAGAAGTCTGCCCTGAGGTGGTGCGCATAGTGTTCCCCCTTCATACTTTTGTTTGTTGCCTAGCAGCCCCATCCCACTGGGATCGACATGAGGATTCAAGAGAAAGAAAAAAGACGAGCACAATCATGTTTTTGTTCTGGGTGGCCTTGGACTAAAAAGAAGTGGAGTGCAGATCTCCTACCCCTGTGCCCAGTTCTGTGGAGGGTGTGGAGTGTGCCAGGCAGAAGATTCCTGCCTGCATGAATGGGAAGCATTGAGCATGCCAGTCCCAGTGCTGGATATCTTAAAGCCAAGCCACGTGGAGAGCTGGCAGAGACTATCAGATACTGTGGGCTATTGGTGCTCCCTCACGGTCTCCATCAGAAGCAATTGTGGATGTTCAGCTAGAAACAGCATTACTCAAAGGAGAAATAGCACCACTCTGGAAAGCACACTGAACAATGCAAACATTCACCCCCATCCACTGATCTTGGTTTAGTCCTTCATTTCTTTGCTCACCAACCCACATCTCCCCAGATTGGACCCAGCCATATGCAAATCAGTCTTTACCCTGTTACTCATAGCAACAGTCCAGCCCGAATTACCAGGGCCGATCACCATCAACAATTCTACCTATGTTATGGTGGCTGTCAGAAGAACAGCAACTCCCACTGTAGACCTACCTAAGTTTGAAAGGAGGGTCACCTGGGGTATCCCTGGAGATTGATTTGATTACAATGGGAGTGGTTTGTTCTGATTTCAAGCATTCCTGTAGAAAGAACTTGGGTTGTGGTGTGTTCGGTTCCTTGTGGTTAGATCCACAAAGTTGTTTTTCAACAATTGTATATGTAGAGAAAGATTCAAGAATGCAGTAAATTGCATATTATTATTCTTTATTGACAATGACAAAGTTAATGTGTAGCATCCCATACATTTGTGAATGGCATTGTAAAATAATACCATCCTGAGATGGCTTAATGACAAGTTTTTGCTTTTGTTGGTGTGGAGATACATTGAAAAAGCTATTAGGCCTGACTTTAGTTACTACACTGCATTATATTGTAGCTAGTATATGTGTATATGTGGGGGCAATCTGGTTTCAAGATTTAGGGCCTGGCAGGGGTATAAACTCTAAAAAAAAATTCACCCTACGCATTTTCACTTGTCAAATTGTATACTGATGTGTTGTATTGAGTTGTTTGTGTGTAATAAAATGTTATTCTTGTTTATAAGTAAAATTGCCAGCGGAACAATGATTTATTGGATGTACAAAGCTTTTTTTTTGTCGCAAACGGCCAAATTCTGTGACGTCGGACGTTTGTGAATGGAAAAATGCTTTTTCCGATGTACAAAATGCAAAATTCGATTCAGTAACTTGTTACGAATCACAATTTGCATTTGTGATTTGAAATTTGTAGGGGCATTTTTTTGCAACTACAAAGTCATTATGGAATGTATTACTGGAAGCTGTGTAAATTAATGGATCCTCTGAAGGCAGTGGGTTCGCAGGTTTTCCTACAGAAACCTGCCAGCCTCAAGGTTATTAAAGATGGCCGCTCACAGTTTTTCCACTTGGAATTCAAGGCATCTCAGGATCTTAGACATTGGCAAGGAGTATATTTGCATTGTTGAGGGGTGCCAATGCTGGCAGTCTTTTGCTTCCAGTAGCGTCCAGTTATTAACTTAACTGCTCTATAGCAGAATGATCACTAAAATGTAAGCTATGTCTCTCTTCTTTCTTTTTCTTCTCTTCTTTTACTGCTACTTAATTTTGGGTAGAAGGGAGATTGAAGGGGGTGAGACATTTATTTTATTTTATAATTCAGGCTTGTGGTTGTCAGGTGGAGGGTAGTTTGGGGGGTGTGGTGCCATAGGGCTTTCACACCAGCTGACAGCAAAGGGGGTGGGGGGGGTGGATGATCCCTTCTCCCAGACATGGGAAAGGGAGGGTGTCAGGGGTGATAGTGGAGGTTTTCTTCCCATAGAAGGGGATGAGTCTTATGGGGGGTTAGGTCTGAGGGTTAAAGGAGTCAATTATATGTATGTGGTGACCCATTCAGAATCGCTAATAAAACTCAAAAGATTGTCATACATTAGGAACAGCGATTTCCTAATTGTGATTCACAGGAAATCACAATTAGGATATCACTATTCCTAATATTTGTGAATCTGGCCCTATATGCATGATGTCTTCAAAGCAGAAATAGTACCCTTTTGCTACTTTAAGGAAAAGAGTTAAGAGTACAGTTGCCTTGGCTGAGGAAACAGCCTTTTCATGGTGAACATGGCTACAGCTCACCAATAAAATGAGAAGTAGGCTGGGTTATATTAGAGGCACACTAAGTGCATATACATCAATTAGCAAACATTTCTGCAGTTGTAGTAGCCAGGGTTTCTGCTTCAATGAATAAGAGAACGGAGTATAAACAAAAGCCTTAAAGGAGGCAGCTTCTCAGTTGATACAACAAACTGGCCTAGGCAGATTTATAAACGTTTCAGGATACGACACGCTTGGTTCTTCACGTTCAGTGTTGAACTGAGTTTTTGTCCTGTTCTTAATAATTGCTAGTTTTGGCACACAGCAGTGAACAGGTGCCATATGCATGAGGTAAGTTGCTGATGATTAGGGCAGCTGCAGGTTTATTATTTGTTTATTTGAAAAGTTTTATAAAGTGCAAACATGACCTGAATGGGTTTCAGAGTGCTGTACAAAGAAGCGTGTTATAATGAAGAAAGATGCGATGTCCAGACGTGTAGAATAGGATCACAGCTTTAATAGATGTTAGTCAGATCCATTGTAATGCCCCACTAGGAGCAGGTTCTCCACAGCTCAGCCCTTCCACACCAACTGACATACTCTTCTAAACCAAACACTATCAACATTCCATTTGACATCATCAGTGGTTGAGCAGCAGGGAGAGAACTTCTGCAGGGAGGGTGTATTAAGTAAAAGTACATTATAACACATCCCCCTTTCATAATGATAGAAAACAATTAACACATGTGAAGATGGTAAAATACATGTTCCTACAAAAGAGGATGTAATAAGAAAAATTATACATCATCTCTATATTAAAAATGATCATAACAACAAATGTAGGAAAGTTGCCAAACATACATATGAGGACAAAGGAAAAATGGATGAGAATTCAGATGCTACACCCATCTCCCTTTCATAATGATCATAAACAAAAGAAAGTTAGTTAAATAAAAATATATATCAAAACCAGTGGAAACTATCCACAAAACCTACGTCCCAAACTACGGGCACAATATGAGTCCAAATGTACCACAAACTAAGGCACAAACCAATGAAAGAACCAGGTCTACCCAAAAGATGTGGAATAAGACACAACCCAAGCTAAGAAAGGGTAATAAAACTTCCCAACCACTCTAAAAACTAATGTGGGTATCCCTTAACCCAAAGCAAACATTTCTTGGTTTGCTAAAACCCAAAGCAATATATAGTGAGAATCTCCAAAGCAAACATAACCTGGTTTGCTTAAACCCAAAACAATTATAACAAGAGAAACTCCAACTTAATGTGCACATCACAATGCGCAAGCTAAACACATTTAGAAGGGTAAAAAACAAAAAAGAGAAGTTACACTAGAAGAAACCTTCTTTTGTGTGTACCCGTAACACACAGTCCGAAAAAATACTCTATGTGCGTATCTATAATGCACAGTCTAACAAATTCCCAAAAGATACACTAAAAAAGAAACAGCCTCATATCAACTTGAGAATCTCCAAACTAGCGTGCACAACCAAAAATGCACAGTCCAGAAACGAAAAACAAACCAGGGTATCCTTTATCCCAGAATACAGTCAAAATTTCCTATAAAACTATAAATTCAAAACAAACATATTTTAGGTATCCCTTCAACCCAAATATCATGAAGTGAGAGCTCACACCACCTGAACCAATAAACAAAACACACATACAAATCCCAAAAACCCTTCCAGATCTAATAAAATCCTGACACACACTCGAATATACAATTGACAAAACATGGTAATGCTTCAAAGATATACAAACAATGGGCCAAAGCAAGGTTAATATTTGGCTTCACATCACTCTCAAAAACAAGACTATGTTAAATAGAATGCAGTGGAAAATAAGCAGTTACAATTAAATAAATAACACTAGCTCCGGTGAGCGAATTCTCACCCGGGATCATGTTGCACAGCTCCACGTGGACGGCACCAAATTACGCTCAGAAGTGTAGGAGTTAAAAGTTCCAATGTTCTTCTCTCTCTCCATGCAGAACATTCCATGTTAAAGGTTGGATCCAAACTGTCTAATAAATGCTTTGCGGCGTCAGAAGTCCGACAAACTGAAGCATTGTACATGAAATAGCGTGAACCAAAACAAAATGGAGACACGTAAACTTGACGCAGTCCAGAGTGGCTCATGGCTAAAACTTGCACAAATACGTCCACTGCAGCAGAGAACTCTCGGAGAAGACTGACACCACAGAGCTTCGCTAACTCCTCGAAGCATTCTGAACACGTCATCAAAAGGACAACAGACGGGAAGGAGAGAAGATCACTGCTGGCCAACCGTCGACCAACGGACAATGGTATCCAAGACGGTGAGTAAACGAACTCGGAAAGGTACAGCAGATGAGAGAACCGGTGTAGTCGAAGGCAGGACGAGCAGGGAAGCAGGTAACACATTGTTTTCACGAAGGCTAACGAAAATTACTTTGAAGAATGTGATAGAAACACTTTAGTACCACCCAGTGGCTGAAATGAAGTACTTCTCTGTCGAGGGTCGATTATTTTTTTTTTTTTTTTTTAACTGATTCACACACTGCCAGTTCACTAATTATTCAGGTTGAGATTGACTTTAAAATCTATGTTGATCAAAAAGTATATTTTCCTCCAGCTGCCGACACACTAACACTGCTGGTTTACTGCATGAGGAATGCAGACTATGACACAAACTATAACGTGCCTCCAAACCAAACAGTTGATCAGTTCATTAAATTTAAACTGTGAATCAAACATGGGAACTTGATGTGTGCCTCCCAACCAATAGCTAAAAATTCGGTTACATTGATTCAGACCAAAACAGAAGACAGCTGGGCTCTCTTGAGGGTTTGATGAAGGGAAAATCCAGAGCAGTTGCCAATCCTTTACATTAAAACAAGAGGGCTCTCTTAAATTTCCATTAAGCTAGATCAGTTATATGCTGACACTTTCTTCCCAGGCTGTAGGCAGGCAAATAGAAACTGGCACAATCTGGCAAGGGCGACCGTTGGCAGGGTCACTGGTGGGGCAATTGGGTGCCTAGTTTCATAAAATCCATAAGTTAATGTTCACTTACTTGAGTCTTTTAAGTCCCATAATTTCCCAAACAGAAGGAAAATTATTTTAAATTCCTTACTCCTTCAAATCGGCATCATTCACTTCAGTATTTAACAGTCAATCCATCAAGGTAGCTCCATGGGTTCTTTGCATCGTCGCCATTGTTATAATGAAGAAAGATGCGATGTCCAGACGTGTAGAATAGGATCACAGCTTTATTAGATGTTAGTCAGATCCATTGTAATGCCCCACTAGGAGCAGGTTCTCCACAGCTCAGCCCTTCCACACCAACTGACATACTCTTCTAAACCAAACACTATCAACATTCCATTTGACATCATCAGTGGTTGAGCAGCAGGGAGAGAACTTCTGCAGGGAGGGTGTATTAAGTAAAAGTACATTATAACAAAGCGCAAGTGGAATGAGGTAAAAGCATGAGTATAACATCCAAACACAATATATGAAGTACATGAAAAGCAACAAAGTCATAGGGGAGCATGGGGAAAAACAAAATAATAATGGTGACTCAAGGATAATCAGCCCATCTTGTGGGATATGAAAGTTCCAGCAGGACAATAAATCAAAAGGGCACTTGAGGAGACACCTATAGCACTTTTGTCCAAAAGGTATAAAAGAACATCAAATGGGAGATGGAAGTAGATTAAGAAGGCATCAGGGCCATTGTTGTAGATGGTCTTTCAGGTGTAGCTATTTGACATGTTTTCTTAATGAGAGAGTAGATGGGTTGGATCTGATCTCGGGAAGAAGAGCGTTCCATATTCTTGTAGCTAGACTAGAGAAAGCACAATTGTATGCTCTTTTCTTATTGGATTTGGGAGGTTTCAACAGTGGAGTATTACAGCTTCTTGAATTCCGACTCGCGCCAGATAGCTAAATTTTTATTTGCCAGGTAAACAAGGGTGTTGTAATCAATAGCTTTGCCCATCAGGCAAGCTACCTTAAAACTGATCCTTGCTTCAATTGACAGCCAGTTTAGTTGAATTAGGTCTGGTGTTATATGGTCATGTTTTCTGGAGCCGGTGATGAGTCTGGCCGAAGAGAACAGAGTGGCTCTAAGAGGAGCCAATCTAGCTTTTGGTAACCCAGCTAGGTTCTCCAATCCATATTCAAAGCGTGAGATAACTAAGGATAGGACTGCTGACTTGATGCCCTAAGAAGGTAAGAATGGCTTGATTTTCCTTAGAGTGTTGAGCTGGTGATTGACTCCCCTAATAGTAGCACTGATGTGATCTTGCATATTTAGGTATTTGTCCAGAGTTATACCTAAAGATCTAGCAGAGTCAACAACATGAGGGGTGCAGTTAAGCTCAATAAGTTGGATGAGCCATTCCTGAGTAGGTGCAGAGTCATTGAGGGGGGCAATCAGTAGGAATTCTGTTTTGAGGGCATTTAACCACAGTTGATGATGAGTTAGCTATTGCTGAGTTTTTAGGAGCGCACAATTTCGATTTTTTTATGTCATCTGGTGAGGAGATTTTCAAATGCAGTTGAGTGTCATCAGCTTACGTATGGTATTGAATGTTAGAGTGGTTCAGAATATCAGAGATTGGTTCCATGAAAAGGTTGAAAAGCGTGGGCGAAAGTGTGGAGCCTTCGGTACTCCAATAGTGACCGCGGTACTATTTGCAAAGGAATTGGTTAAATTTGTTTCTTTGGGTACGGTTATGTAGGAAAGAGGCAAACCAATTTAAGACAGGGCCTGATAACCCCATCCTATTTTAAAGAAGAGCAATCAGGTTTTTCATGTTTGCCGGTGTCAAATGTTGAGGACAAATCATGAAGGATCGGTAGACAAGGAACATTTTGGTCCAGAGATCTCAAGGCGTCATCAACAATGTGAGTTAGAGCTGTTTCAGTACTGTGACCCGCTCTGAAACCTGACTAGTAGAGGTCAAGGTACTGACATTTCTCCATGTGGTTGGGGAACTGTTTGTGAAAGCATTTCTTGAGCAAGGTAGCTAAAGTCATGATGTTGGTGATCGGACAGAAATTGTTAGGATCAGTGAAGTCAGCATTAGACTTCTTTGGGATGGGAGTGACTTGCCCCATTTAGGGGCAATCAGGAGTCCTACCATGCACAAAAGATTCTTTAATAATCCAGGACCAAAGTGGAAGAATGGCCAAATTGAGTTTTTTGAATAACTTAGGGGGTAGAGGATCACTGAAGTAATTAGGCGGTTTTAAAGACGCCGTAGATTGGAGCAGCTTCGCATCGGCTGGAAGAAGAAAGGAATTCTAAGATGTATTGTTTTTAGGGGTGCAAACTGTGGGGTAGAAAGTAGGTGCTCTTGCTACCATAGTCTTCGCTGATGGTGTGAGGGAGATGAGAGGCAGCAAATTTGGTGCTACGCTGTTCTCCCTGGCATCATTGGCGTTAGTCTCCCTTCCATTTTGATGGATGCCTCCTCTGTTTTGATATGTTTTTGCTGGTAATATGATTTGGGCAAGTGCTCCCTATGTTAAATTGACGTACTAATTGGAGATTCCATGATTGGGGTTATTTGATTTACCTGTCAGCCCCTAGTGTAGTGCACCATGTGTGCCGAGTGCTTGTAAATCAAATGCTGCTGGTGGGCTTGCAGCACTGGTTGTGCCACCCACAGAAGCAGCTTGCAAAGGGTGTCTCAGGCCTGCCATTGCAGGGCCTGTGTGCATTCTAGTACTGTCATGTCGACTTGGCAAGTGCACCCACTTGCCAGTCCCTAAACCTTCCCTTTGCTTCATATTAGATACCCCTATGGTAGGCCCAAGGCCAGGGTGCATTGTAAGAATAAGGTAGGACATGCTCTGGTGTGTGTAGCATGCCCTAATAGTGAACTACAGCCATTTTTGTTTTTCACTATTGAAGGCTACCTGTTCTCCATAGGCTAGAATTGCCAATTAGATTATTACATTCTTATAATCCTAACTGACTCAGGGAACATGGTAGAAATTCGAATTTAGTATGCCTGAACTCAGAATGATAAAATACATATTTTAGTAAACATGGTTTTAATATTCTGTGTTTGAGAATACCACTTTTAGAAAGTAGGTATTTTCTTGCCTAACTGTCCAGGCCTGCCTCTGCTACGTTGTGGATTCCTTGTCTGGGTTTGAGAGTGACAGGGCTAGGGGATTCCAGGAGACAGGCTGGGGCAGCCCAGTGGTGAATAGAGAGATCTGCATCTAGATGGGAGGGAGGAGTTGTACCTGGGACCTGAATAGTCTGGGCCTTCCCTCTACAATGCTGGCTCCACCTCCAGTGCCTTGTCTGATGTCTCTGACCTGCACTGTGAAAGGAAAGAAGGAATCAGGTCAACACAGTACTCAAGAGCTGTATCTTCCCTCCCCTGTGCTGGCTCCACCTCCTGTGGGCTGGCTGATGTCTCTGCCCTGCACAGTGAAAGGAAGATGAGAGTCATGTAAACAAAGTGCTCAGGAACTGGTTTGGACTAGGCAAAGGCCTCTCTGCCTTCAGAGAACAAAGGATTTTGGGGTATAAATATTGGGACCCTGATCCCAAGAAATTAGATCACTTCTGGAACAAGAAACCTTTTGCCAAGTAAAAGAACCATGGAAGCTGCAGGAGTTTGACTGCCCCTCTGCCAGTGTGCTGTGTGTTGGGTTTGCCTGCAGTGGTTGCTTCATTGCCAAGGAAAGGAGAAGGAACTTTTTAAGGACTTTCATCATCTTCAGAATATTCTCCAAGGGCTTGAACTGTGCTTGCCTCCTGCTGAAGTCCCAGGGGCAGAAGACTTTCCCTCTAGCTCCCCTTTGAATTTCCTTGCTGGGAATTCTCAACTCCAGACATTTGTGTGTCGCTGGGAGCTGGAAGCGCAACGCATCAAGAGGATGCGTGTCGCCGCCGCAGCTGAAATCATCGCATCACCAGAGAAGCGAGTCTTCGCCGCATCACCCTGGAAGCGCGTGTTCATCGAAGCTGCCTGCTGTCGCATCACCGGAGAAGCGTGACACCATCGAGAGAGTCACCATCGCATCACCGGAGAAGCGTGTTGCAGTGCCTGTTGTGACTCCAAAGTACAGCCGCAAGGCTGCCAGGGCATCTATGCATCGTCATCGCATCGCCGCATCAAGGGCGCCATCTTCTCGCATCGCAGGCCGAGAATCTACGCATCACCTCCCACCAGTAAGGATTACGATGCATCCCCTACTCTGCGCAAGCATTGAGGCCCGACGCATCATCTCCCCAGGATCACAGAACCGACGCATCTCCCCATTTGCGAGCCTTTTGTTTACTTTGCGTTACGCATCCAGGTACTTTGTTGAGAACTTTGTTGCATCTATCATCAACTTGATCTAAGTAACTTTGATCATCTTTAAAGCAATCTTAAGTGTAGTATTATGGATTTTTGTTGTTTGTGGTCTTGTGTTTAAGTCTATATAAAGAATACTTATTTATAAAACCTGTGTTGTGTCCATCTGTAGTGTTTTCACTGTATTACTGTGTATATTCACAAATGCTTAACACAATGCCTCTGAGATAAGCCTGTCTGCTTGTGCCAAGCTACCAAGGGGGTGTGCAGGGGTTATTAAGGAGTGTAATCCCCGTCTCCTGACTTAAAAGTAAGGGTCACTATTTGTACAAAGCTGAATACCATTTCCAACTAGAGACCCCCAGATCTAACATACGCTTTGCAGTTCGAGTTCAATTTTTCTTGCCTTTTCAGAGAAGTGTGCTGAGAAGTCCTCCCCACTGGGGCAGGATGTCAAGGGTGCCAAGATATGATTGGTGGAGTGTTTAGCTTGTTGTTTGATGATTTCAAATAGTTTCTTTTTTAAATTTTTTTTTAGCGCTGTCAAGCTGAGCCCTAAAGTGATTTTGTTTTGCAAAATAGCCATGTTTGTTATATGGCCTCTCATCCTCCCTAACTGTTTAAGGCTAGTGATGGAGGGAGAATTTCTCCATAGTCTCTCTGAAAGCCTCAGCTAGCGACGTTTGTCATTTAGGGAGCCATTAACCCAGGGTTTTGGATTGTTCGATTGGAATCCTTCTGAGTTGCTTCTGAGCAATTGTGTTGAAAATACTTGTCATGTAGTTAATGTAGTAATATGTAAGGTCATCCAGTTTGGTCATGTTAGGTGGTGGCGGAAGAAGATTCCTACTAATGGATGTTAGATAATTGATGTTGATGTCTCTCCGATTACGAATTAGCTGCTTGGTTTTAAGCGGTTGACCTTGTCTGACCAGGACCTTTTTTAGGATGTGAAAGGATATTTGGTGATGATCTGACCAGTCAGAGGGTATAATATCATCAAGTGGCATGATGGAGCCCTTGTTGCGGGTGGTCTATTGCAGGCCTAGGTGAAGTTGAGGTCGGAGAGGAAAGCCGTGAAGGAGCTCGCTAAGGAATCATTTGTGTCGTTCCTGTGAAGGGGTGTTGGTCCGAGCATGAGGTAATGGACTCCATAATTTGTTCGATGAAGAGCAGATTCTCACCTGGTGGATGATACATCATGTGGAGCACACAGACAATCTTGCCATTGTTCTAGATTTCAGTGTCTAGGTGCTCACAGGAGGACATCATAGTATTTTCATCCTGTTTCAACATGAGGCTGGAGCAATGGATGCACACAATGCCCCCTCCCCCATTTTAACAGGTCTATCGAATCTGATAATGCCACACTCAGGAGGGATTAAGATGTCAAGAATTGGGGAGGAGGAGTCAATGAGCTAAGTTCCAGTTAGGATAAGGAGGTCCAATTCTTTGCTGATCTGCAGTTGAGAAGCATCAATTTGATGTGTGAGTTGGTTGTTATCACTTCTAGGTGAGAAGTGGTGACCTGTAGTAGGTTATCCCTATTCACAGATCTTAAGTTAAAACTTGGTTCTCTAAAAGGGTCAGAGGAGATAGTTGGGATGTTGATTGATGAGTGAGAAGAAGCACACCAAGAGCTGTTGTACGATAGAAGAAGTGAGAGAGTGTCATCATCTGACAACTGCGGCATAAAACTAAAGGGCCTGGAATGCCGGTTTGGAAGAGGCTGAGTTCTCCAGAGTGGTCTAAGTGGGTTATTGAGAGAAGACATTTCACCCCTGGGGGGTTTAACACTTGCTGGAAGGCTCGGTTGATTGGTCACAAAGGAGGGATGGAGTCTCCAAAACTTCTAATTCTTCAAAGAGAAATATAAGCAGGTTTTCTTTGACAGTAAGGAGATCCTGCTTGAGGTCGGCCTGCTTTTCGTCAATGTAGGGGAGGCTAACACAACCAGCGGCTGGCCTAGAATAAGATAATGGATAGGATGCCATAGGGAGAGAGGTGTTGGATGGCATAGCATATCACTCACACAAATTGCAGGGGGCGGCAGTATTCAGCTTGAGTTCAGTCGTATTATCCACCAACAGTGGAGGATTAGCATAGAGGGCGTCAGGTCTTGGTGTAAGAAGTTGAATAGAAAACCTTTGAGGAGGATGGGTGGAGGGCAAGGTGGCTTTATCATGTGAGATGGGAAACGTAATAGGAGAGGAGATAGGAAGGTGAGGGTTCAAGGGTGAAGTACAGGGGAATGAAGCTGGGTGCAGGGCAGGAAACGCACTCAAATTGGAATTACGGTAGCCTTGAGTTAGATTTCCAGGGTTATAAAGGTTAGATTTCTAGGTATTACACTCACCATCGGTGTCAGGGATATAACATGCCAGTTGAGAGGGAGTGAGGGGAAAGCAGAGAAGGCGAATGCAGAGCAAGAGGGAACAAAAGGCTTCACAGTTGAGGAGAGGCTTTTATTATGTAGACTAGCAGGATTAATATTATTATGTGTACTTTTGTTCCTCATTAAGATTTTGTCAAAACGTTCAGGATTCAGGTCAGAAGCTTGAATACGGATGTTACTATTATTGTAGAGGGATATGGCCAGATCAGCATTAAGGATTGGTGAGGGTAATATGTTTATGCGGAAACCATGGGGGGTTTTGCTTAGAGGTTTGGAACGAAGTGTAGATGTTAAGGCTCTTCTCCACTGAGCTCTTCACGTTGTTTTGAAAATAAGGTCTGTAACCACAATACCCTTTGACATGCAAATATAGGTATTATAGATACTTAATGGGTATTCCTGAATGGGGTACTAGTTTGTTAGACACAGAGGGATATACGTGCAAGAACTGCCGCTAACTAGCATTAGCATTAGTTAGAAGCAGTTTTCTTATTGAGGCCTATCACCAAAACTATTGACCTGTTAGCGATGTATTTCCTATACGTCGCTACATGGCGATAGTTTCAGGTAGCCGCAGTGAAAACTGCCGCTAACACTAGCATGAAGGCGATACAAATTCTGGGGTAGGTGGGCCAAAACTGACGAAAGACCCATTAGTGGCAAAAAACCTCATGTTAGTCAGCCCAACGTGACTTTTTTTGCCTCTAGAGGCAAAAAAAGCCTATAAGTCTACCTCCAATGAAAAATAGGAAACAAAACCAATGGAATGCAGAATGGAGCAGCCAGGGCCAAGTGCAGCACAGATCAACAACTACTCCAAGCTCCCCAACCACCAGGATGACCTGTCAGAGTCCCAGGGGAAGAAGAAATGCAGGCTACAATCAGGAAAAGAGGCGCATCGCTGGGCAACACTAGTGATGCATCACTTATCATTGCGCACACCTTGCAACACCATGGCATCAAAAACCTTGAAAGCACAGATTGTTCCCGGGAACTGGTGGCCTCGCTTCATAGGAGTGGCACAGTGAAATTCATCATATTTTACTGCAACAATTGTAGGACGCCACTGCGTCACTACCTTATGCCTGCCTCATGGCAGGCATAAGGGGGACGCAGTGCACAGGGATATGCTGGCCCCATGCATTTGCTGGATTTGCGTCCTGCTTAGGACACAACTGCAGCAATGTGTGATTTAATGCTGACAGATACGTCAGGATTCCAGATGTATCTGTCATTGATTGTGACATGGCGCGCCATACAGTGAATACAGTGAATCCATGGTGGCCCAAGAAGGGCGTAGTGAACAGTGTTGCAACACCGTTTTGTCGCAGCGATGCAACACTCTTCATGCATGAGGCCCAGGAATGTGCCTTATCTTATTGATGGTGCGCATTCCTGCCCTGTAGTTTTGTCGCAGGGCAGCAACATTCCTTGCAGCACTGTCCATCACCAAAACCTTTTCAAATGTGGCCCCAAGTGTTTGCACCATTTTTAAGAACAGCTATTTTCTGGTCTTAAAAAATTGCCTCTAACTTCAGTTAGAGGCATTTTTTTGGGTTTTGCACAATTCAATTCCTTGGAAATATCGTAAAGTGGGGTTAGCAGCAGTTTTTGCACGGGAACGCCTACCTTGCATCTAATTTTTGTTAAGTACCGCTAACAGAAGTGGCGATCTTAAAAAATCACGGTTTTGCTGGAAAAGTGCAGCTAACTGCAGTTAGCAGCAACTTGTAAATACAGCGACAAAAGTAAAGCAGCTGGAACGTCAAATTTCAGAAATTACACAGTGTAATAATGTCTACTCATTTTTTCAGTATGGGGCACTGTTAGGCTTGGCAGGTCGGGCTGGACTGTTCCCATGAGGAACAGGGACAACACAGATTTGCATATGGCTAGGTCTGAACTGTGGTGTCAAAGTGAGCTACAGAATGATGAGTTGGCTGGATATTTCCAGACCTGGGTCCCTAGCTCACTTTACCACTCGATTCAAGCAAGCCTGGCTGATGAGGAATCTTACCCCGAAACTGGTCCCAGGATGCTTGTTTCCAGTCCAGAGAAGACCTGTTTGGCAGTTTGGGCTGGACTGTTCCAATGAGAAACAGTGTCAAGTCTGATTTGCATTTGGCTATGTCTATTCTGGGGTGGCAAAGTGAGCTAACAATGATGGATTTAACCCTGATCTGTGACTGGGGGTGAGTGTCTGAAAAGTTTCAGCACTCCATCCATCATCTCCTTGTGTTTCCACTGTTAGACATGACATCCTTGGTGAGGTATTCCCCCTAACATTTTGTTTCCATCTCTTCTGCTTTGCTGAATTTGCTTTTGATGGCTTTAGAACCCTGTTCATTTTAGCACTGCGAACCAGTGCTAAAGTTCTTGTGCTCTTTCCCTAAAACATGGTCAAATTGGCCTAAAGCTGATTGGCACATTTATTTTACTTCTGAGCCCTATTACAGGGTATTATGTGTTCCCAGAGCCTGTAAATTAACTGCTCCTAGTGGGCCTGCAGCACTCATTGTGTCACCCACTAAAGAAGCACTTTAAAACACGTCTCAGGCCTGCAACTGCAGCCCGCAGTGCAGTATTAACTACAATTTCAACCTGGCAAAATAATCCTTCTGTCAGTTTAAACCTCTCATTTTAATACTTATAAGGCACCCCTAAGGTATGCCCAGAAGGCTCCTAGGGCAGGGTTCATTGTATGTAAAAAGCAGGACACGTGTGCATGATTTTACAAGTCCTGGCAGTGAAAAACTCCTGATGTTGTTATTCACTGTGGTGAGGTCTATCTCTCTCATTGACTAACACTGGGTTACCCTAATACATTTAATAAGTGCTAACTTTGGATTGAGTGCAGATAGAAATATCCTGTTTGGACTGAAACAAATTCTGAAAATGACACGTTTAAAAAGTTGGCATTTTCGTGCCCTAGCCATTTGTGCATCCTGCCAGTGTCCTGGGTCAGATTATTGTGAATGGCTCTACTATTGAGATTTGTATATACCTCCCTGACAGTGACACAATTGGAGCTAGGTGTGGGCAGAATGTGACACCTTGCCAGGATGGCTTAGAGCAGAGCTGTGCCCTGCACCACTTATACATCAAAGTGCCTGTGCCCAGCATACACAAAGGAACTGGACACCAGCCTTTTGTCCTCCCAGACAGTTTGAGGACTTAACAGGGAAAGGGAACACATTTCCAGAACCAGATGTGGAGTTACACAGGATGTCCAGCTAATCACAAAGGCTGGCACCAGGTATAAATATTGGACCACCAGAATCCCTTTTCGGTTCACTCTTGGACCTGTGGAAGATTCAGAAGAAGGACTGTACTGATACCGTACCACCAGAAAGATTGCCCTGCTGCAGAAAAGACTGCCTTGGTGCACTTCTGTCTGAAGTAGGAGGGCTGGACCTGCTCCTTGAACCCAGGACTACAAAAGTGACTTGAAGTGCTAGTTGGCTGGACTCCTGTGTGAGCCACAGTGACATAACAAGCTCCAGAGGCTTCAGACCCTAGTACTGGCCTCTTCATAACTGAACCAAAGCCCCCCAGTGGTGCCCTCCTGGTCCAGATGAAACAAAAATCCGTTCCTTAGAACAATTTTCACCAGAAGCTGCTTTGAGAACTGACAGAAAACCAAGGCCTACTTACAAGCTGATCCACTGGAGAAGCATCACCAATGGCATTGATTTCTCTGCAACTCCTGCTACATTCTTCTCAGCAGCAGAAATCCTCTTCAGTAGGACCCCTCAGTGACGGTATCTGGCCTCGTGGAGCTTTCTTCAGGTACGGTCTGAAGCTTTATCCTGCTGGGTGAATCTAAGCTCCAGAAAAACATCTACGTCTGAAGGTAGAAATCTTCACTGGGCTTGATGACAACCAGCACCCCGTTGACAATGACAACTTTCCTGGCCTAAAAATCCAGCTTTACACACCAAAGCTTTTACCACCATTGTCGCCGGCTTCACTGAGTCTTCATCCAGTGGCTCCCTATCGTTGACAACCTCTTCTCGGCTACAGCCTACTGCCTTGCCCCACTGAAACTCTACCTTCTCCAGGAACTTTTTCTTTAAATGTCTTCTAAGTTTGAAAGGTAAGCCAATACTAGGCCCACACCACCCCTTGTTTCAGCCCCTCACTTCATAAAAATCTTCCTTCATTTTTTACTTTGCCCCAGTCTCTCTTGGCCGGTAACCACGGTTGGCGCATTGATCATATAGGTGCTAGACTTCACTAAACATGAAAAACAAATCATAACTCCAGTCCTACTGACTGCCTTTAATTTGTTTTGATGTCATTTTATTTAGTAAAATGCACTTTTTTTCTAAATTGGTTTGAGATTTTTCGTGTGTTTTCACTATATTACTGTTTTCGTACTGCATAAATATTTTACACAGTGCCTCTAGGTTAAGCCTGACAGCTTTTGTGCCAAACAACCAGAGGGTTAAGCAAATGTTGATTTAGTGACTTTTGTGGTTCACCCTGACAGAGATTCTTAGTGTATACTGTTTTTGAAAAGATACAGTGTATTTTGCGTAGAAGTCTACTGCCCGAGGGCATGATGTTTCCAGCTATGATTTTCAAGGCCTAGTCACAAAGGCATTTTTTAGAACAGAAAATTGTGCACCAGTAGTATTATTTCCCTTTCCTCACCAGTACTATACATAGATCTCTGGCTGAAGATCTCTGCCTCTACATGTCCTGTGTTTTATGAGAAGAGATCTGTGCCCTGTATGCAGTATTCTCTGGACATGAACTTATATACTTCTTGTAGTAAATGTGAAATGAATAGGGGGGAGTAGGTAAAAAAATAGGCAATATTTGCCACTTAATGGGTAAGGTTTAAGGATATTTTAGGTAGATAATGAAGAGAGAAATTCAAATAATGCAACACACCCACAAAAGAGTAGGACTATTGCAATTCCCAAACAATAGATCTACATTTACTGCAGTAGAACAACTGACAAAACAGACACAAATCTATTGCAGCCAAGCCTTGGCATAAACCAAGCACCACACACGGCCGTTCACTGGCAGTGCAGAACAATTGCACAGAAATCCCCTGGGGCAAAAGAAACTTTTGGAAAAAATAAGGACACTTTTTTTTTAATATCAAAAACGTTAAATGTTACAGTTTAAGCATTTTTATTATAATTTTTTAAAAATCAACTTAATTTTGCAGCAATAAGTAAGGTGCATCACATTTTCCAACAAGGCTTAAAAACATGCAATGCACTTGCTACAGGGGAGAGTGAACAGTCAGTAGTTTGCCACACCCATTAACAGGTGACACTCATTATAACAGCAAGCAATCACAAACAGCTTGTCTTTTGGTGTGTTACTAAGTCAACACCAAAAGTAAACCAGTTGTTTGGGTATGTCAGTAAATATCTTTGTTGTTCTGTACCTTATGTTAAGGAACAATTATTTGAAGAGGAGAAAGGAAAGAGAGGACAAGAAAAGTGGTTTAATAACGTGTGTTAATAAGAAGGTTGAATAGGTGCAGTTTAAATACTTTTTAGTGTAATGTGCTGTTAGATAGGAAGATATATGTGTGTGATGTCTGCCTGTCTGTGAAGGGCAGTTGAAGGGTAGAGTGGAAAAAGTCTATTACCAGAGATGGCTGAGGGCATTCTCCTCAAGGGTGAGGAGACAGAGTCATGATCTAGGTCCGCCTGTATCCTGGAAAAGTTCTTCTACAGCAGCCTCCTATCATTCTGTCATTTTAAAGAGGCCCCCCACCATGCATAACTCTACCATCAATGCATTGACATAGCCTCTCAACTACTGTGATGTGACACCCCTGCTCTACTGTTGCATGGGGACAGATCATGAAGCTCCCTTGATGACAAAAAACAAAGGTAACTACAAGGTTTGTTTTCCACTGTAAAGTTAATCCTCCCCTTGAGTGGTGTCCTGTCAGGAAGTACAAGTGGAAGAGTGCAGAGAATATGGTGTGTGCTGTATTTAGGTATTTGGAGTGTTATTGTGAGTAAAGTGTTTGTGGTTTGGGCCATATGTCTGTCATTTTCCTATGTCCTTCCATTCTGTGCTGGTAGTGCTCTCTGACCTGTTAACTGCCTGAACAGGCATATAGTAAAACTTTCACAGCAAATGTACTACATGGTTTTAACTCCAATGGTATCCTAAATCCTACTACCAGGTAGAGATTTGAACTTGAAACTGATGAGTACAATCAAGGCGGAGACTCCTGCATAGGCAGAAATCTACATGTGTGTAGATCTCCACACACAGATTTACCTTTGGGAATAGGCCCCTTAAATTATAAATTGTAATTAGATTAAATGACCAAGAGATCAAGACCCTGTACTATAAAGTGTGCTGCAATGCCACAGCAATGGCAGAGTGTGTGCTTTGCAAATAACCAATAACAATTAAAACAAGAAGAAACATATCACACCTAAATTGTACCAGTAAATTGTACAAGTTGCTACGTCTGTTTAACCCTGTGAGTTATTGAGTTGTAGCAAATAGAAAGTCCATTATGGGAACTTGCCCTATGATTCCGTACATCAATGCCCTCCAAACACCATCTCAACAATAATAACAATGGAAGAGAAATTGCTGTTCCCTACAGACAAAGAAAATAATATCAGATTGTTCTCGAGAGTATTATATCAACTGGCCCTGCGAGTATCTTTAAATGAGCCAGCAATAACCAAGCTGAAAGCAATGTTCACATATGTTTGAGTGTTCTGGTATACTCATAGGAAGCTTTTCTGTGACAGGGACGTAACAGAGCCCCCCACAGCCCCTGTGGTACGGGAGGACCCCACACCATTTCCCTCAAAGGGGGCTATCATGGGCTGGCCAGCTGCAAAAAAATAAATCACTCAAAAGCAGCAATGCAGTTAAGGAATGGGCAATGGGGGGGGGGGAGCTTACCTTTGCTTGCAGGGGGGCCCCTGAGGATTTGTTACGCCACTGATCTGTCATCTTTATTGCCAAAGTTTCCATGCCTTATGCCAAAGTTTATAATTATAGGACTTTCCAAACATATTTAAATTTTGGTTTGTACCCAAGGCACAATTATATGCTCTTCAGATGTAGGTGTGTGGCACTTCTAGAAGCGATAGATGAATGGCATGCAATGTTTATCCAAGAATGGCAATGTGAGCTATTTCACTAGCACTTTATCATATTATTTCTTCCATTGCCCATTCGCGGCTAGTGGGCAAGTTACTTTCCTTGCCCTGTATAGCATGTACATCTATGGTTATGATGGAGACTAAAACGTTAGATCTGATAGTGAATTTGGATAGTGTTATTAAGGCTTGGTATGGAGTGAATAAATACTGTAATCATGTTTGAAGTGGATTAACGACTGCATTATGAAAATTCTGTATCTAACTTGGAAGCATACTATGTGTCCGTGTATGTGAATCTACAAAGGACAATACGTTGTATTCTTTTCATTACTGTAAGTTTGTATATTATTATATTTGGTATTTGTGTGCACACATTTGAACATTAATTAAATTGGAAGAAACAAATACAACAATGTATTAAATATTTGTTGCACAAAATGTATCTGACTGCAGAAATAATATATTTGGGACACATATTTTTCATTCACATTCTGGTTGCAATGAGGGAGTCAAAACAAACATTTGCAAAGACAATAGGTTGTGTTTTAATGAGCCAACACATGTAAATAGAGGAATTCACGAATGCTGTTGGCATGTATTGTATGCTGAAAAGTTGGTTGGTTGAAGCCTGTCATACTGGTGTTACCGGTGCAGGGAAAAAGTAGCATAAATATTGCTAACGGTGTAAAATGCATATAGGAAAGAAAGAACTGAACGTAAAAAACTGCAAAGTTGAGTTTATCATACTGATTTAGAATATTCCTCTTGCATTCTAAAGGAAACACTTTCTGGAATGTTGAATAACACATTGCCAGCTTCATTGCATGTGATAAGATAGTAAAATTCCTCATGGGGGTGCCAAGCCAAACCCAATTCTATTCTTATTTTCAAGAACTCCCAAAAAATATGTCATCTGGACAGCTGTACTGTCAAGTCAGATCTAAAAAGAGAAGCTTACCATACCTAAATAGGACATTAATACAAAAAATTATCATAATCAATTATTTGGTGTATTTAACTCTATTTGTGCATTAAGAGAGAAGTACTGCATTCCGTGCTTATTAGTGTCAGAGCATAAGCAAAATGTTTATGCTAATTTTACAATAATAGTTGTGGTGAAAGAGACAGTAACAATTCTTGCACTTTTATCTCTAACTTTGCATTAATATCATGGTCATTCATTGTGGTAACGCCATTACAATAATGTAGTTGAACAAAACAAATCAGATATTCTGTAAATTACTCCTTTATTAGGGTGGTTCTCATTTCTCCCAAATGGCCACGCATCACAGCTCCAATGTAAATAAACAGCAGAATCTAGTCCTGAAAGTGCTTCCACTGATCCTCTAAAGACTTTCTTCCAACTCTGTAAGGTGATATGTTTTACCATATTGCTCACTAAGGGCCCTATAAGGACTTCTCTGACATCACCCATATCTCCTCCTCAGACAGCCAAGAAACGTAAAGTAATCTCTCCAGCTCTTAACTCTTGAAACTCAGTATTAGAAAGAAAATGCAATTATCTCAAGGAGTGCCTATGGTCCCCTCTCCAGCGGAGTCTTCTACCCTAGTGAGGGGAGCGTTATAACAATTTTACTGTCCCTTACTACTGCGTTTTACTTAGCTGTGAGGAGCAGTAAAAATTGATAACATGTCTGCCCATCAAAATTGTGCAGGTGGACATGTAGCCATTTCTCTGATGGCCCTACTCCCCAGGGTCAACGGACATCTTGGCCACGGCGTAGACAGTGTAGTCTCAGCCATGGTCAAACTTAAGGTCGACACGCAATCAAATTTGGCGGGCAAACCACTGCATTGGTGGGGAGGGAACTCCACAATGACGCAGTACCCTTGCCACCAATATATAAATTAGGCACTTAGGGCCCGATGTAGGTCGCCAATTACCGGTCGGTAACGGTAATTGGTTTTTGAGATATAGGGGGCCGAATTTTACCGAATCAGTAAATTTACCGATTCGGTAAAATACCGAATCGGTATATGTACCGATTCGGAAAATCCAGATGAAACTGGCACTCCAAAGAGTGCCACAGGCCCTTTAGGAGTCGGTATTTACCACCCAATCCTATTGGGTGGTAAAATACAGAATTCCAGTCTACATGCACATCTGTGCATGTACACCTATGCCATGTGACACACAGACATGCCCTTAGGGCATGTCTGTGTGCCACATGGCACACAAGCCTGCAATTGGGGTGCTACAGGGTGTCAAAGTGACACCCCGTTCCCTCTGCCAGGATTCGGTATTTACCGATTCGGTAAATACCGTATCAAGGCCCATAGGAATCAAAGGGAAATACCGATTCGGTATTTACCGATTCGGTAAATACCGAATCTTACAGAATCGGTAATTGTAAATGAAAAATTACCTACATCTGCCTACTTCCAATTTACCTACTCTTAAATACCGAATCGGTATGATTCGGTATTTAAGAGTAGGTAAATCGGATTTACCTACATCTGGCCCTTATTCTCTTATTTGGAAGTCAAAAATTAGACGGAGCTGGAGGCTGTAGCCGACGAGTTCTAGGAGGCCGGATACCGCTTCACCGGGGGACCCCTGAAAATAATTTGCTGCTGCAGAGAAAAAGATAGTGGGAGCTACAGTGAAGTTAGGCCAACTGGCAATGCACCTTCAGCGGATTGAGCAGGTTGGTTCCATCTTTCCTTGGTTCTCAGAGCAAAATATAGGCAAAACTTTTCTTAGTCCCAAGCATTGACTCTCTTGGATCTTTGGCTGTCTTTGCACCTTTAACACCACAACCAAGGACCCAGAACAATAGGCTGGTTTCAGGTTTTTTTGTGTGTGCAGGAGGCAAGCTGTTTGAAGTGCAAGTGGGGTAGGTCACAGCTCCTCCCCTCAGACATCTTGCAGGATGGCCCATCCTGCCCACATCTAGTCCCCTTTCTGTCACTTTATAGGGTAGAATACACACACCTCAACTGCAGAGCCATTCACAGTCATGTGACTTAGGACACTGGCAAAAGGCACTATTGGTTAGGACAAGGAAATGCAAACTATCTAAAATTCACAGTTATATGTCATACTTAAAATACCAAATATATATATATTTTTTTGGTACTTCATGCTTTGGAGTCCTACTTTCTCAAGTATGACTTATAACTGTCTTATTCTAAGTCACGCAACCTAATTAACATATATACTGATGCATAAATAAACATATTTAAGTAAATGAACCTGAAAAGAGTTAGTTATACAGGAGATGTAGTCCTTTACAAAATAGTCCTTTACAAAATGAGATAATTTCCTCTAGGGGAATTATTTAGAAAGAAATTCTACACCTTCTGTGCAAAAACAAATGTACACTAAGTAGGTGTATGAGTGACAAGTGGGTGTGACCCAACAGGAATTTAGAAACCAAAATTTAAACTGAATCAAAAAAGGAAGAAGTACCCATATGGGAATTATACTTTGTCATTTACCATTAATGCTGGGTGTGTAATACTAGACAGTACATGATTATTATTCAACAAACTAAAAGTTCATTGAATACCCCACTTTCAAAAAATGTTAAACAACTTTTAAAAATGAGAATCTCATTGATTTAAATATAATTGTCCTTAAATAAGTTAGTGTTTTTTCACTTAGAAGAAACATCAATACATGCATATAAACATCAATAGCAATAACATGTTAATTCAACACCTGGTATAATTAATGTGTTGATCTAATGTTTGGTTATAGGACATTGTCCCTAGCTAAATAGTAAAATTGTAGACTTCCATAAATGACCAGTGTGTGGCCTTTGGTACATTGTTCACTTGATGACAAAGGTGCTGAGGGAGTTTTCCGCACTAAATCACAGAAAAACCTTTTGTAGGGATGACCTTCTTGGAGAGTAAGGACATTATAAACGATAAAGGGTTTTCAGGATGAATAACCACCATGGTAGATGAGGTCACTGGGTTTATAAACCATAAGCTCTAATAGCTTACTGGAGATAAGTAAAAACTATTTTATGGGCACAATAGGCAAGGAGTCACAGGATCCTTTATGTGTAAATGTATATTTACAGTCACAGAAGCAGCATCCTTTATGGGTAAATGCTCTATGACTTACCGGCACTCTTCAGTACTCCTGGTCCCATTGTCCTCTTCCCCTTCATTACTTTTGGGAATAATAACCATCTCCCAGACAGAAAAAAAGCAGTGGAATGCTGGGATCCTAATCCCACCCCCTCCCACTGGTAGTACTTAACCAGTACTCATCCAGTATTCCACCTGAACTACCAAGCCATCAACAGGAAGGCCGCTCGTTCGGGAGGGAGGGGCGTAATGAATGGGATGAGGACATGGGGACCAGGAGTAATGAAGATTACCGGTAAGTAATAGGATATTCCCCAGGTTCCTGCAATCCTCATCCCATTCATTACTTGTTGAGCGTACCAAAGCCAGAAACTTGGCTTTCCAAACCTCCAGCACACCAAGGATACCAATCCAAAAGCAGCATACCAAGAGAAGCAAAGGGAGAATTAGCAGGAACAAGTGGCAGGATTACACAGCCCACAGAGCACCCCACCATGCCACAGGGCTGCATCCCCAGAACAAGCAGGAAACAACCAAGGAGATAAAACAAAAACAGGAATCCCACAGCGCCGCCATCCAGAGAGTAGCCAACTCACACCAGGAACTCACAACCCAATAAAGGAGGAGGAGCTCTTGCCAAGGAAGCACCAGAGGCCGCCAACAGCAGCAAGCCAGGAACAGGCCAACAGGGACCCAATCAAGGACTGAAAACCAGACTCCTCTATACGCACCAAGGAGGCAGCCAACCAGAGAAAAAAGGAAGAGGAGGGCACCCAGGGACCACCAGTGCCAAATCCCAAAACCGCTGAGTGGAAGGGAGCTTGCCAAGAAGGAAATCAGACAAAGACACACCAAAGCTGGAAGTGAGGCACAACACCAAGACTCCAAAGGTGAATCCCCAGAAGGGAAACATGGGCTAAAGCAACATACCACCGGAACAACTGGCACACGGAGAACCAGAAAAGACGAAGCCCCCCCCATGCCTTGAAAAGCCCGAAAAGGCAACCACCAGACCAAAAAGCTGACATGCCCAGCACCACGTAGCGGTCACACAGATTCGGCAGTGGAACCGACAGAGAGTGTGCCCAAGCAAGAACTGAAGGAATGCCCCCTAAAGAAGTCACACAACCAACCCCAAAGAAAGCGGAGGAGAAGCAAGGAAAGATCTCACAGCCCTGCCCCAACCAGGCACTTAGGATGAAAGGGCCAACCACGAGACAAACACCACCACCACCGGGGAGACCAACTGGAGACCAACCCCAAAAACAGAGGAGAGGGCCAGCCAACAGGGCAAAGGCAGAAACCCAAATGCCCAACTAAGGGCACGGCCATAGAGACCAAACCAGGAGGGAGGAAGCACTGATTAAGAGCCATCCCTAACCAACCACACTGACCTGGTCACCCGAGAGCCTATAGGACACAGCCACAGAACCCTCAGAGGAGGACCAGCCCCCTGGGCAGGAACGTCCAGCACGAACCACCAGTGCAGACACAGTATGACCGCCAAGCACCCATATGGGGAGAAGGAGCCGGAGCCCAGGGACAAGTCAAGAGGAAAAAGCCAAGGCATGCAGAACACCAGGGACACCGAAATACAACTCCCGGAACACAGCCGAACAACAGCCCTGCCAGAGTAAGAAGACTGCAAGCCAGAGTACCCAAAAAGAAAACCAGCCACTGCAAGACCACCCAGGACGACTAGGCAGCTAGAAACACATCCCAAACCAGACAGGAAAGGCAGGGTAAGAGCCAGAGGCCAGAACCCAGCACAGCCCAACACCCCACCAGGAACAAGGCCCATATTCGTGCCCAACCTAAGGAAAGCCAAGGGGCGGACACCATTAGACCCCAATCTGGATCAAGCCAGGGCCAGACGCAAAAAGCTAGAGAACGAAGAGCAGGGTGAGGCAAACCCTCAAAGCCACAGAGACCAGGGCAACAATCCTAAAAACCAAACAGGCACAACAGGGAAGACCCCACCCCAAACAACACACACCAAGGAGGACACCAACACGACAAACCTTAGGTAAAACAACAACACAGGTGTAGACGTTACCACCGGCCACAGGAGAAGAGACATACACTGGACAACACAAACAGTGAAGCGCCACCAGACACGCCAGAACCAACAGAGTGGACAAGGACTAGGAAACACCCTGCCATCCAGGAACTGGGAGGGAGGAAACTCCCCCGACCGAACAACTAGCCAACTAACTGCCAACTGGCCCAGAGAACAAAGGACCACACCAAGGGACCACCCCAAGTGAGCACCAGCTTCAGAAGGGCCAAGATCAAACCCCCCAACAGCACCAGAGCAGACGGAGACACAGACAGCTACCTGCACATGAGTAAAAACAGCTTGAAACAAGAACCAAGCCAGGAAAACAGTAACAGTAGAGACAACCAGGGAAGCCCACTGTCCAACTTTTCAGATACACCCACAGGTCCAGAGAAGCCAGCCCACTGAATCACAGACAAGCCAGCAAAGACATGGGGCCACTGACATGGTACCCCCACAGGCCCGGAAGGAGCGGGACAGGGCCAAAAGTCACAACCCTGAAGCCCCCAGCCACCTAAGAGAGAGAGGAAGCCACTACATTCATCCACAACCAGGCCACCGAGGCAACAGAAAACCACAGGAAGCTAGAGTGGAAGCCAGGCAGACCACATTGGCACACCAAAGCCACAGCTCAGCGTTCACTTGTTAAGGGTAGGTCCAGAGGAGACACCGAAAGAAAAGGGCAAGGAGGCCGTACTGGTCCATAGCAAACCGCGGAGTCACCTGACCACCAGACAGCCTAAAAGACCCACCTCCAAGCAAGGAGCCACTCGACTAGAGAAAGGGAAGCCAGAAAGGCACACTGAGAGAAACACAAAAGGTGACCTCCAAGCCCAAGAATGGAGGCAGACACCCACCAGAGGCAAGCCATGCCCCTCACCCCCCACACAACCAGGAAACAAGGACAGAGAAGGGACGGACAATCCAACCGGCCCAGGCCCTGAGGTCCCAATTAGGGGACAACAAGTCCACGAAAAACAGAAGCAGAGCCAAGGCCCCATGACCAGAATGAAAGACCCGCTGTGACACTAGAACAAAGGAAGAACAAACACAGAGGGTGCAGAAGTACACAACCCACAAAGAGCAGACACTGGTAGAGGGACCTAGTAGGACTGTATTTAAGCAGAAACAGCATCCGCATGGCCCACTAGAAGACCAGGCTGAGCAGGGACCAGCAACACCAGAAAAAGTGGGCAGGAATCCCATGGGACCAAGCCAAAACCGTGAGATGAGACCCCAACACCCAGCCACCACTGCAGGCTTCCCAAACCCCGGCCACATTGACACTGAAGACCCAGCAGCAAGATACTCAGTCGCAGAAGCAGACAACCAAAAGACAACCACCAGAGGCCAGGACCAAACAGACACCTCCCTCCAAAAAGGGAACATGAGGCAAAGGAGCCAGCTAACACTAAACAAGAAGTCGTAGGAGACCCACACACTCCCCAGTAACCAAGCAAGGCAGAGAGGAGCACAGAACACATAAAGAAACCATGCACCACTGACAAATCAGACAGGCCAAGGCAGGGAGAAGGAAACTGAAAGCATGACTCATGCCCAGGGTCAGCAGACACCAGCACGCACTGGCAGCCCCAAAAGAGACTCTTCCCTCAGCCAACCCTGGTGCGAACACCAGCCAAAGCACCTGGACACGGAGCAGAAAAGCAAAAAAAACTAGTAAAATGATAAGCGGTACTCATCATGAGTCAATAAAACGCATCAGGAACTGGAAATAATGCCTCGAGGATAAACAGGCATGCCTGCTAAGACTGGCACATCTGGACAGAGACCGGCAGAACAGCACCCAGACACCTGTAAGCCAGGCAGAACTGGAGCAACCGAGAACAGAATACAGCAGCCCCAATAAAGCCAACACCAACCATCCCAGGCACACACCACCAGTCAAAGTGACTGGGCACAAAGCAGAAAGAAAACACCGAAGAGAAACAGCTATGCGGTTCTCACCTTTGGGGAAGAACAAGCAGCAGGAGCCTAAAAATCCCCCAGCGATTCAAAAGGGGGTGGTGATGGACAGAGTATCTGAATTAAGCAGAACACTCCTACCCAGTCAAAAGATCAGGGCTTGCTCCATCACCGTTTTGGTAGCTCACTGCACCATCCCAGTTCAGAACCTGGCTACATGCAAATTAGTCTGACCCTGGCCCAGTGCATCATGGGAACAGGGTAGACCAAACTACCAAGCCAATTCTTTACTGGAAAGGAAACAAGCTTCCGGGGACCGGTTTCTGGCATTACAGCCGTCTTCGGCCCGGCTTGCTTGAATCCTGATGGTGCAGTGAGCAAGGGACTCAAATCTGAGCATATCCTTCCACACTTGTGGTGGCCAAAACGATTCAAAAGGGGGTGGTGATGGACAGAGTATCTAAATTAAGCAGAACACTCCTACCCAGTCAAAAGATCAGGGCTTGCTCCATCACCGTTTTTTAGCTCACTGCACCATCCCAGTTCAGAACCTGGCTACATGCAAATTAGTCTGACCCTGGCCCAGTGCATCATGGGAACAGGGCAAACCAAACTACCAAGCCAATTCTTTACTGGAAAGGAAACAAGCTTCCGGGGACCGGTTTCTGGCATTACAGCCGTCTTCGGCCCGGCTTGCTTGAATCCTGATGGTGCAGTGAGCAAGGGACTCACATCTGAGCATACCCTTCCACACTTGTGGTGGCCAAAACGATTCAAAAGGGGGTGGTGATGGACAGAGTATCTGAATTAAGCAGAACACTCCTACCCAGTCAAAAGATTAGGGCTTGCTCCATCACCGACGGCTGTAATGCCAGAAACCGGTCCCCGGAAGCTTGTTTCCTTTCCAGTGAAGAATTGGCTTGGTAGTTTGGTCTGTTCTGTTCCCATGATGCACTGGGCCAGGGACGGACTAATTTGCATATAGCCAGGTTCTGAACTGGGATGGTGCAGTGAGCTAAAAAACGGTGATGGATCAAGCCCTGATCTGTTGACTGGGTCGGAGTGTTCTGATTAACTCAGATACTCGGTCCATCACCACCCCCTTTTGGTAATTATTTTGGCCACCATGAGTGTGGAAGGGTATGCTCAGACATGAGTCCCTTGCTCATTGCACCATCAGGATTCCAGCAAGCCGGGCCGAAGACGGCTGTAATGCCAGAAACCGGTCCCCGGAAGCTTGTTTCCTTTCCAGTGAAGAATTGGCTTGGTAGTTTGGTCTGCCCTGTTCCCATGATGCACTGGGCCAGGGACGGACTAATTTGCATATAGCCAGGTTCTGAACTGGGATGGTGCAGTGAGCTAAAAAACGGTGATGGATCAAGCCCTGATCTGTTGACTGGGTAGGAGTGTTCTGATTAACTCAGATACTCTGTCCATCACCACCCCCTTTTTGTAATTATTTTGGCCACCATGAGTGTGGAAGGGTATGCTCAGACATGAGTCCCTTGCTCATTGCACCATCAGGATTCAAGCAAGCCGGGCCGAAGACGGCTGTAATGCCAGAAACCGGCCCCCGGAAGCTTGTTTCCTTTCCAGTGAAGAATTGGCTTGGTAGTTTGGTCTGCCCTGTTCCCATGATGCACTGGGCCAGGGACGGACTAATTTGCATATAGCCAGGTTCTGAACTGGGATGGTGCAGTGAGCTAAAAAACGGTGATGGATCAAGCCCTGATCTGTTGACTGGGTAGGAGTGTTCTGATTAACTCAGATACTCTGTCCATCACCACCCCCTTTTTGTAATTATTTTGGCCACCATGAGTGTGGAAGGGTATGCTCAGACATGAGTCCCTTGCTCATTGCACCATCAGGATTCAAGCAAGCCGGGCCGAAGACGGCTGTAATGCCAGAAACCGGTCCCCGGAAGCTTGTTTCCTTTCCAGTGAAGAATTGGCTTGGTAGTTTGGTCTGCCCTGTTCCCATGATGCACTGGGCCAGGGACGGACTAATTTGCATATAGCCAGGTTCTGAACTGGGATGGTGCAGTGAGCTAAAAAACGGTGATGGATCAAGCCCTGATCTGTTGACTGGGTAGGAGTGTTCTGATTAACTCAGATACTCTGTCCATCACCACCCCCTTTTTGTAATTAAAAATCCCCCAGGACACCCATGCATGCTCACCAATAATGGCTTGTCAGGACATGCGCTGCCAGAACTGCTCTGAAACACTCAGGAGTGGAGCACTCCCAACACAGCAGTGACCTGCAAGCAGCACAGTGACTGAGACCGGCCCAATGAGCAAGGGAGAGGCTGGCCAAAGGAAAGGCCATCCACAAGCCTCAAGAAGGATCTGGAGTAGCACAGAACACCTTATCGCAATGCGATTTCCACCTGGCCTGGCCTTAGAAAGTCACACAACCAGGACCTGTAACTCCACAGAAGCTTTGGTGCACCAGCCGCAAAGGGCCGTCAACCAACCAACACAAGCCGGGTTGCACAATCAAGCCATCATGGAAAGCCCACCAGAACGATGGCCCCCAGAGATGCCACACCCTCCCGGCAGGAGCAGCTACAGCAGTCCACGTCCCATTCTGTCTACAGACAGAAAAAAAGAACAGGTGGAATGCTGGGTGAGTACTGGTTAAGTACTACCAGTGGGAGGGGGTGGATTTAGGATTCCAGCATTCCACTGCTTTTTTTCTGTCTGGGAGATAGTGATCTTCACAAGTAATGAATGTGACGAGGACTGGAGGGTCCTGGGGTCATGTATATTTACAGTCATAGCTGGGTAAGATAATCTGTGCTTTCCTCAGATGATAATGTGCTTCTTTAATATAATATCAGGATTGAGCAGATATCAAGGAGCTGTAATGTATTATAACAAAACAATGGAATGGAGACTTTCAGACCATAGAATCCCAATGCAAGTAGTGAATAGTATAGACAAATTGGATCCGACCCATTTAACTCCCTGGATCTTTGCTTTCTAGACCATGGGACTATTGTTTTTTTGCTGCAAATGTGTCTCACTCACTGCAAACTCTATTAAAATAAATTGAGAGCGTTAGCCACCATTGTTGTACTTTTAAAGCAAAGTCTACTGCTACACAGTTGAGGTAAGAGGTCTGGGTTGGCTGTACATGAACACAGATGAAATGAAATTAAATTAAATTTGTACTTGTAAAGCACACTTATACCCCAACTGGGGTGTCCTGGCGCTGTACGCATACCGCTGTGGAACCCTTCCTGGATTTTCCCTGTGAAATATCCACTCCTGGGCACCCTCAAGGTGAAGCCAGGCATCCCAGTGCTGGGGGGGCCATTGTAGAGATTAAGTAAACTATTGCCCAGAGTAGCTGAGTGGGACCCATGATTAGAATAGGCACCTAGGCGTATTACCGAATCAGCCTGGTCTGAACCACACAAGAGTATTTCCCAGCTTAAACGCCACTTTGGCTGATTTTCCATCGTGGGTGGCCTCCCTATAGCAACAGAAAACCTTGGAGCATCTGCCTACTTGCGGGAAGCCAAAATTCCATCAGGACACCCGGTATATGGGGGTCAAAAGGAAGGGCCGGCAGCCCATGTCCCCGGAAAAAGTCCCTACGACCCAATCTCCAACCAACAAGACAACAACACGGATGATGAGGAGAAAATCACTAACTGACAGCTCAAATGAAAAGTCGCAAGCGACCGACCAAAGAGGCTCTATTAGAAAATTTCTCAAGAAAAGCGACCCTCTTACTAGCAACCACGGCTCCTCTCAGACCGCCTACCCAGGCATTTCAAGCCCAGTCCAAGACAGCAGTACCAACGATCATACTAGACGGCCGTCCAACTCCATCCGCTCTTTTAAGAATGTGACACCGCCCGCGAGGAACCCACGACTAACTAGGAAAAGGCCAGAGTAGCCCATGAGCAATCACATTCTAAGCTATCAGCAGGACAATGCAGGGGTGGTTCCCCCTCCGGTTCTCAGACAAGATGCAGGACAGCATAACCAGCAATATCAAAACCACAGCCATAGCTCCCCCTAAAAGCGGTCCCACAGCAATAACAACAACATCAGCGCAAATCCACCAGACTAAAGCTCTTGGCCCATCCCTTCAGACCCTGGACACAAGCAACCCCCAATATGATGGGCTTGTACCGGGCGTTAGCTGGTTAGCAAGTGGACAGATAAGCTCGATGGGAAATTTCAATCATGGCTGGGTCAGGCACAGGAAGGGAGTCAGTTTATAGAGGATCCACCCATAAAAGGAGGGGAGAAAATTATTGAGGATCTTCAATGCAAGCTAGGGAACCCCAAATCACAAAATACAATAATAAAAGTGCAATCTAGTATAGGAAATACCTGCCCTCAGGACATACGAGAACATAAAAGACTTTTACGTAAGGCTCTCGTAGCTAAGAAAAGAGGGAGCAGTCAAATAGAGGGGGAATTTATAGCTTCACTGAGGGTTTCTTTGAGGAAGAAGCTATGTGAACTCAAAAAAGCCAACATGGAAAGCAATTGGCTTAAAGTTTTCACCCTCCTCAAACACAAGAACCCAGCACGACTCTGGAGATTTATTAACCAGCTGAGCAACCGAGGACCAACGAGAGAAAATGGGGTAGCTGAAAAAGAATGGGTGCAATATGTGAAACAGCTTTATGTAACAGGCTCCACTAAGGAAGTCCTAACTAGAGATAAGGCGGAGTTAGCTGAGGAAGTCCAACAGATTAGTACAAACCCTGAAGGCATAACTTTGAGCCCAAGCAAGGACTCAAGGGAAAACAGCACGGCTGACGCTGATGATACCATACCAACCTGGACAAACATCCAACAGGTCATTAAAACCATCAAGCGCATGAGGAACGATGGGGCCCCGGGGCCCAACGGGATCCCAGCGCCGGTCTTCAAACAGGCACCAGAGTTCTGGTCAACACTCTTAACCCCGCTTTTCAATTACACCTATTTGACCGCTACCACCCCCGACTCTTGGAGGGGTTCCATACTGGTTCCAATCTTCAAAAAAGGAGATCGCCTCGAGCCATCAAACTACAGGCTCATTGCCCTGCTCGACGTGGAGGCCAAGGCATATGCACGCCTATTACTGAATGATTTAGAAAAATGGGCCGAAGCGGGAAACATAATACCCATCTAACAGACCGGATTTAGGTCCCAGGCATCTACGATGGACAATGTCCTGGCGCTAGCACATCTTTCAGCCCAGGCAATCTTGAAGAACCATCCCCCTCTATTTTGCTGCTTTGTGGACTATAGTACAGCCTTCGATAAAGTGGACAGAAAACGCTTATGGTGGAAATTAGAAAAGTGGGGCATACCATCGAAACTTCTGAAGGCAATAAGGTCACTATATGAGGCCACTTGGGTGCAGGTTAAAACAAGCGCTCGAACAGTCTCCCCCAAAATAACCACAGTAAATGGGCTGAAGCAAGGGTGTGTGCTGGCCCCCATCCTTTTCAATTTATACATGGCGGACCTGGGGGAGGCCCTAAAAGGAGCCAGCCTAGTAGCTCCCAGATTAGGAAGTGTGAGGCTACCAGTTTTACAGTATGCTGATGATACGGCTATAATGGACCATACGAAGATAGGCCTACAAAGAGCACTAACTGCATTAAACAGCTTCAACATCGCCAATAGCCTAACAGTCAATCAAGGGAAAACCAAGGTCATTATGTTTGGGTCCTACTATCGGAAAAGGCATGCACAGTGGCAATTGGGAAATGCCCAAATAAACTCGGTGGCCTCATACAACTACCTCGGGGTCTGGTTTACGGAACGGGCCAAAGCAAATGTACACTTAAAACAGCAGGCCTCAATAGCCAACAAGGTAATACATTTGTTAAGACAACTAAGTCAGAACTTGATCAGCCCATCAGCTAGCCCAATTCCGATAGCCCTAAGAGCAAAGCTTCTCCCCGCAATTCGTTACGGTCATCCCACCTTCCCCGGGAAGCTGGACGCTCTTCTCAACTCAGCCCAAGTTAAGGCATACAAGTCTGTGCTTCACATACCAAGGACAGGAAGAAGAACCAGGCTGAGATTAGAGATTGGTCTAGCGAGGCCAGACTTGATCTGCCAGGGGGAGCTTATAAAGATGTATCTAAGGATATTAAGGGACCCGGCAAACTCCCTAAAATTCCACTTGAGATCCATCTTCGAAGGGCCAGCCTCGATATGGCATACCAGGCTAGGAAATGCATTCAAAGCCTTGAAGATTGACAAAGGAAATTTCCCGCGACATGAAATTCCAATGAACGCTTGGAAGAGAGCAGTTAATAAACAAGAGTATGAAAACTCTTTTGACCTTGACTATAAAACCCTTCGCCGAAGCTCCCACTTGGATCCATTGAATAATTCATACACGGTAGTAAAAGCTCAACAATATCTAAGCGAGGCCCTTACAACACAGGCCCGAAGTAAAATTCTTTACATGAGACTGACAATGCTTGGGATAGCAGACTTCAACACCGCATGGGCTCAAAGAGGGGAATCCATAACTTACAGGCTATGCACCTACAAGAGGGAATCTTGGCTGCACCTTCTCTGCTGCTGTCCTCATCTTATCAATGAACATCGTCGACTGCTGCGTACGATCTACCTCAATCGGAGTGTAAAATCATGCTCTGAAGTATCAGCTTTGTGCTGGTCAACCACCGATACAATGACCCTAGCGAGATTGGCGAAATTCGTTCACCAAATTAGGACAGCTTTAAAGGTCAATAACGAAAGTATTCCAACACATGGGAAGCCCACGATTAAAGCAGCGGACTAAAGCTGATGTGATCTCGCTACATAGGACCATTGACATTGCCCCTCCTGCAAGCCTCTTAAATAAAGAAACGTCCCCTGCACAGACTAATTCCAAGGCACATAAGGTTTGAAAAATGCCAATCATATGGGACTCAGTCAGGGGTGCTGTATCCTTTTAATACATTCTGCTTTTTTAAATTGTTTTCTAGCTCTTTTTTATTTTTTTATTTTTTCTCCTTCTCCTTCTAATTGCCTAGTATAGTAACACACACCTTACCAAGCAAAGAAGCTTACAATCATTGGTCTCTGTATCTTTTCCTTTTACTGTAAAGATTGTAATTAATTGTACAGTTAATAATAAACTTGAAACAATACCAAGGCAATATTGCTAGTAACGTGCACAAGAAACCGCTATACAAATAGCAACAACTTCAGATTAAGCCAAAAATGTAAGGAATGCACTTAACTGATGAGCAGTAAGGAAAGAGGAAGCGAAATGGACGACATGATATTATATACGATGGACTGTGATATGATTGTACTATAGTTGCCTTGGAGACTACCCCCATAATGGTTCATGGGTTGTGTAGTCTTTTGTTTAATGATTGCTGTGTTACATTCACTTTGAACTACTATGCAAATAAAGTGAGGAAAGATATGGATAATCCTCGCCTCTGTACTGCCATAGAATTCATTAAACTTTATTCGATCTGATTTAGAAACATAGATCATAAAAGTGTACATGATAAAAACAGTAAATCCTCTTTTCTAATACAATACAGGGAAAATTAATTAAAACCAGTAGGTAAAAACAAGTGTTATAAAGCCCGGTTCAGAGCAACTTCAGTTTAACAGAATTGTAAAGTTCAATGTTTCGCAAGATCAATCTCATGTACGTCGTGCAAAATACGCAATAAGGGGTCCAAGTAAGATGTAATGCTCCAATACCTGAACAGTCTGTACTATATAAAACTGCAGAAAAAATAAAAATAAAAAGTGTTTTGACTACTTCTGTCATTGGGCTATGTGTGGACTACATCTGGGCAATATTTGTGCTACATTTTGGCTCTTTTTCCTCTTCTGGCCATCTTGGGAGACTTATTTGTTATGGAGTTTCCTAATTTCCTCATTTACTGCAGTCTGCTCAGTAGGAAATGCTTTCAGTTTTTTACTTTGATTCCATCAAGAAGGCATTCAGATGTGTCTCACATTCGCCATAAATTCAGAATGTTAGCACTCTAGTTGTTAATTAGATCACTGTAGTAAAGCTACTGCTCACTAGGGAGTTAACTGGAAGTCTACTGCTGGTATTGAAAGTGATTATTTCAGTCTGCATGTCAGAATGTTCTAATGAAATAGAAGAGGATTTGAGATCTTACTTAAAACATGCCCTAAATTTTCTTTCTGCAGCATTAACCATAATTTCTATGGCAAAATGAACCCCCTCATTGTGTTCCTTTTTAAATTAAATGTTTTAAGTGTTGCCAGTTTATTATAATCAAGATGGCCTCAGTTATGCCATAATTTTGTCATGAGTAAGACTGTTAGCTCTCTAGTTGTTCTTTAGAACACTCTGTGAAGCTGCAGTAGAACACAAAGGCATCAACTGACAAGCTGCTCCTGTTGAAATATAACAGGAAGATATTTGAGATCTCACTTAAAACATGTCCTAATTTTTCTTTCTACAACACTAACCAAAATTTCTATGACAAAATGAACCCTCTGATTGTGTTCCTTTTTAAATTAAATATTTTAAGAGTTACCAGTTTATTCCAATCAAGATGGCTTCAGGTGTGCCATAATTTCGTCATAAGTTTGACTGTTAGCACTCTAATTGTTCTTTAAAACACTCTGGGAAGCTACAGTAGAACACAATGGAATCAACTGACAGTCTTTGCCATTGATGGATGTACATGTTTTACTGAGAATGTCAGACTTCATTCTCACATGACTGAGAAAGATAATGTGAATTTAGAGAAAATATGATCTTATTTTAGCTTCTGGAGCATCTTCCAAAACTCTGTGGGACAAGCATGTGAAAATAGTTTTCTCTCAAACATGATTCATGATATCCCAGCAGAAGGTTTTTCACAGGGTAAAATCACCTTAGAACACACCACAATTCCTGAAATTAGTATGATACCATCAACAAATGAATTCTAATGTAACTAAAGTCTGTTATCACCCTTTATAGTTCTCCTTTTGGTAATCCTCAAAATCTTCGATTCACTACAATGCATTTCAATTGGGTACTATCATGTATATTGGTCCCAAGATGGCTGCCAGCAATTCCAGGATGAAGTGCCGACAGCCAATCAGATCTCAGGATGACATGTGTGATTGGGCTCCGCCCATATATCAATATTTTTTATTTTTCAAATTTCTAAGGAACTACTGAACGGATTCACACCATTTAACAAAAAGAGTTCTTTCTGAACCAAGGGCTACCTTTTTGCTAAATGTGGTGTAATTCTGTTCAGCAGTTTGGGCTGTAGCCGCGGCTACAATTTCCTAGCGGAAATTGCACAGAGAAAACATGTTTTGAGAACCCCCTTTTTTCTCGGCCCCTGCTTGTCGAATCACCCCGAAACTTTCAAGATAGGAGCGGACTGGAGCGGGCCATAAGTTTTGCAAATTTCGCGAAGATTCGTCAATCGGCATCACTGCCAGTAGGTAATATATATATATAATATCTACTGGCGGTCACTAATGTAGTTGCAGTTAGGACCATGTTTCCATAGGAAAAGCATTTTTTGACTTGTCGATATCTTTGCCGCCGTTTGCTGAACCTTCACAACATTTTCAAAAAATGTGCCCCGGTGAATTTTGTGCATGGAAAGATTTGGTGCAATCTGTAATGCGTGAGCAGAGAAAAGGGGGGTCACGTTTCACATGTTGATTCCCATAGACACTTTTTATACACATCTGCAGCCCAAACCGCTAAAAGGAATTACACCCAATTAGGCAGAAAGCTAGCTTTTGGTCTGCAGATTGTGCTTTTTGTTATTTGGTGTAAATCTGTTCAGTAGGTGTTGAGAAATTAAAGGAAATCCATATTTCTATATCTGTGGCCACAAGGTATTTGTGACGATTTTGTCACGAATCATGAATTTGCTCACCAACAGGAATGCTGTGATTGGATGTCTGCAACCTAAGCAGAGAGTTGCGGCTGCCATTTTAGTTCATCAGAACAGTCCCCAGGGCTCCAATTAAATTGCAGAAAGTGGCATAAGGGGTTCTGCTGGATGGGGCCTGACACCATGGCAGCAATATAGGAGCCTTTGAGGGACTCCTGATGTGTATAATATGTCAAGAAATAAAAAAAATTCCACACACAATATTCATAAATTCGCTGCAACCATCAGTGCAGCCCCCTTGTAACATTGCGTTGAATTTCACGAATATCGCTGAAAAAAATACATTCACAGACCCGCTCAGACACTCATGCACCTACTCCCATCAGGAACCTGCTCTCGCTTCAATGAAGCAAAGCAGAACTGCTTTTGAGCAAGGGGAGCTGCATGTCTACAGCTCCCATTGCTCAAAAGCAATGCAGGCTCCCGCAGGAGGCTGGGAGCCGGCAGGACCATGGGGGCTTTGGGACTCCCCTAATGGTACCCAACGGAAAGGCCGCCCCGGGGATGGGGTCACCGGGGCCAGAAGTGGCCCGGGATGGGGGGGCCAAGCGGCCACCTCAGTCATTAAAATATATATGTATTTTTTTAAACAGAGGCACAGTCCAGGGGGATGGGGTACCCGGGGCAAATAGAGGCCTCAGGAGGGAGGCCATGCAGCCCCCTCCTTAAAAAAATATTTTTTAAATGTATAAATATGGGCCTTGCCCCGGGGGATGGGGTTCCCAGGGACGGAATTGGCCTCAGGAGGGGGGCCACGCGGCCCCCTTTCTGTTTTTTTTTCAAGAAAAAAATGGGTCAGGCCCTGGGGGATGGGGTCCCCAGGGCCCCAATTATTGTAAAATAAGGGGGGGCCACACAGTCCCCTTCTAAAAAAATTAATTAAATAAAAAGCCGGCTTTTTGCCGGAGGCCCCTCCCTGCAGCACTCTGCAAACAAGCCCCCTGGTGCGTTGTAAGTTGGGGAATTAATTCCCCTTCAATACTGAGGGTGCCTGGGTGCCAAAGAGCCCACCAGATACCTCCAATATGCACCTCAGAGCTCTGTGGTGCTTACAGGAGGTACCTGGAGGGCTACTTGGCCCCCAGGGACTCTCAAGATTCAAGGGGACTTAATCCTCCAACTTACAATGCGCCAGGGGACACCTTTGCACAGTGGGGCCTGATATAACAAGTTAGCAATCCTGCTGTGTGGGACTTACTAGAGGTAATACAAGGGGTAGTTGGCTCCCAAGGTTGACGTTGGGGTCTAGCTATCCCTCCTGTTACCTTTGCTAAATCCTACACAGTGGGATTGCTAAAAGGTGTTTGGAGGCCATGCTTACCTTTCTCCACCACTCTGCAAACGCGACGGCTATGTCAGCTCTTCTGACCGCAGTGTAGGTGTATGGAACAAAAGATGAAATATTTATGGAATACACTGTCAAAATATGAAGGTTTCAGGGTTGTTCGTAAGATCCAATTTCTCGATGTGAAAGCATCTTCAAGCTGATGCTGTACAATTTGTTGCTACGTGTCTTCTCCTGTGAAATTTCCTCCTATATTTCTTTCAATTCTGTCTTCTCAGACTCGGTAATATATGACCTGACATAGCGAGCAACAACAATTGAGTTATCTGCAACATATTGTAGGTCCACATCTTCAAAATCACCGGATTGTAATCATAAATGTACTTCGATTTTTCAGTTCTTTTTATATTATAAGAATGTTTGGGTTATTTTCGAGTGATAGTATGCCTCACTACTAACATAAAACTGTTCACTCTTCCTTGCGATGACTTATGGTGCACTGAGGTACTAGTTCCTTTGGCGCTCAGCATGTATGAACCCTGCGATGATGCGTGGTCCGGGGGAGCCGCACTCGGATTAATGTCTTTTTGTCTATTGAATTCTGACTCAATAACGCCAATTGGTGATGTCTTACGGTGCACTGAGTTAGTAGTACCTTTGGCGCTCAGCGTGTATTACCGTTAGCTGTAGTTCTCATTTGTGACGATTTTTTTGGGGTGGAAACTATTGCTGGAAAACTGGGGATATTAGTTGTTTTCAGTAGGTTCATAATGAAGAGATAATTTAAAATCACTGAAAAACTATAAGTTTCAGGGAGGTTATAGTTAGAATTAGCATTTAAAAAAACCTTTGAAATCCACTGAAAAAAACACAGGTTTCAGGGACGCTATAGTTAGAATTTAGCATTTGAAAACATTAGAAATTCACTGAAAGAACCACAGGTTTCAGGGACGTTATAGTTAGTTGGACATTTCACTTGTATACAACCAGAGAAATTAGGCCGTTATAGTTAGTAGAGCTAACTATAACTTGCGCCCCCGCAATGCACTGCTGATGATATTACATCACTCATGACATCGTCAGTGACATCACTGATGACATCTCAAATGACATCACTGATGACATAATCCAGTGAATGTGTGTTTCTGTAAGTTTAAATATGTTTTAAGCATGTCCTTCATTTCCATGATGATGTCAGCAAATGGTTTCCTTTAGAATGTTTTCAAAGACGCAGCGTGATCATGGGATCAAGGCCTAAGTTCGTGTTCAAAAAGGGTCATGGGCAGCAGGAGCATTCAATAACACTTTAATTTCGAGCACCAGCAAAATATCGGAGTCCGATTCATCTGTGGGCGTTTTTTTCCAGCAACGTTGAGATGCGGTGTTTGTGATACATCTATATATGTATATATATATATATATATATATATATAATATATATATATATATATACATATATAGATCTATATATCTATATATGTATATATATATACAATTCGAAACAGGAACCCTTACGAATGGAAACCACACAAGATTAATCGCTTCTCCAATTTATTGGCATTTTGCAAGCAAACTTCCAGTCCAAAGACACACTTCATACAATAGACGCCAGACGCGTTTCGGGTGATGTCAATCCCTTCCTCAGCGGCGTTGTAGTGGCAAACAAGCACAGTTCATTGCGCACATTACTTTTAAACAGTTCCTGCCCCAGTGGGCGTGGCAAAAACAAAGGCATTATGGGATCTGTGGTGCCAATGCGTATTCCCTTGTGGGTGCGCCGGTCTTGCCAAACTTTAAATTAATAACTCCACAGTGGGTTGAAGCAGACCTTTGGCGGATGCCTGCCTCACTTTGTAATTGTCAATAGAAGCATTTCTGACACTCCCCTGTAGAGCGTCAGATTTATCGTTCCTCTGGCTGATACTCATCTTGCATCAGCCTGGACCTGCAGCAGCAGTGGGTCTCCTTTCACGGCTGGGACAGCCGTTATATCAACAATTCGAAACAGGAACCCTTACGAATGGAAACCACACGAGATTAATCGCTTCTCCAATTTATTGGCATTTTGCAAGCAAACTTCCAGTCCAAAGGCACACTTCATACAATAGATGCCAGACGAGTTTTGGGTGATGTCAATCCCTTCCTCAGCGGCGTTGTAGTGCCAAACAAGCACAGTTCATTGTGCACATTACTTTTAAACAGTTCCTGCCCCAGTGGGCGTGGCAAAAACAAAGGCATTATGGGATATGTGGTGCCAATGCGTATTCCCTTGTGGGTGCGCCGGTCTTTTCAAACTTTAAACTTTTTTGAACAATGGATTCCTATGGAAGGAAATACAAGTTACTGGTAAGTACGGTTAGAATGACTTTTCAGGGTCAGTGCTGGGCTAAAAGATGCAGCACTGGCTTCTCACCTGATAACAGGTGAGTAAATCAGAATTTGTTGGCTGGATGATTTTAGGTGAATATTTTAAAGTTCAAAAACTCTGCACAAGGAAATTCAAGTTACTGGTAAGTATGGTTAGAATTGCTTTTCATGATCAGTACTGGGCTCAAAGTTGCAGCACTGAGGTCTCTCCTGATAACAGGTGAGTAAATCGGAATTCGTAGTACATCCAGTAAGCGCCACAGAGCTGCGTAGCAGAGAGATGTAAAAAGGGGCACGGCCTGCACCACTTCTCTGCAACGCAGTGCAGTGGAGGTGGGCTACCTGGCTCCCATGGTCCCTCAGGTTTGGAGTGGAATTTTTTCATCAACTTAAAACGTGCCACAGGGCGTGTTTGCACACATCACATCAGGCCCCGTCCCCTCCCTTCACCACTGTGTAAACGTGCCCTGTCACCGTTCTAAGTTGAGAGATTAAGTCCCCTTCAATCCTAAGGGTCCCTTGGGTCAAACAAGCCCACTAGGTACCTCCAGTAAGCGCCAAGGAGCTGCATTGCAGAGAGGTGTAAAAAGGGGCGTGGCCCCTGAACACCTGTCTGCAACGCAACTCCCTGGCGCATACTGGAGATAAATGTTAGGCTATTTGGCCCTCAGGGACCCTCAGTATTGAAAGATAATTAATTCCACAACTTAAAATGCGCCACAGGGTGTGTTTACACAGTGGTGAATGAATGGGGCGTGGCCTGAGGTGACATGTCTGCAAACACACCCTGTGGCACGTTTTAGGTTAGAGAATTAATTCCTCCTCAATCGTTTGGGGGTGGGCACCCCGGGACACTGCAGGATCCGGCCCTGGGCAGTGGCAGTCCCCTGGGACATCACAAGGCTCCAGGAGGGGGGCAGCACAGCCCCCCCTCCCATCATCTGCAAGGCCCCAGGGAGGTGGCAGTCCCCGGGGCATGTGGGGGACTTGAGCCCCCACCACACAGGGTACACATATTTTTTTTAAAAAAGCCCTGGGGGTGGTGATCCCCGGGGCTGCCGGGGGGGGGGCAGTGTCCCCCCGCAAATAAGAGTGAATTCAAGCCCTGGGGGGTGGTGGTCCCCAGGGCTCGGGGGGCCCTAGAGGTCCCCCTATATTAAAGTAGAAGCCCCGGGGGGTGGCAGTCCCCGGGGCTGCGGGGGGGCCTTGTGCCCCCCTGCAATTACTCAAACTTTGCTAATTAGCTTTTTTGGCCCCCCCGGAGGGCTAATTCGCTTTTTTCATCAACTGGATCCGGTTCTCCTGCGCGGATTTTGCCGATTTAAAAAAAAAGATAAATTTTTTTGGGCCTTGGAGACCACCTGAGCAGGCCAAGGAGATCAGGGTGTTTCTACCCTGCCACCTTTTTGCATTTTGCACGCCTATTACTAAGGTTTCTTGTTCTACCGAGGCACAAGATGGCTGACAACACTTCCTGATTTGGAGTGTTGACAGCCAATCAGCATACAGCTCATGCACGGCAGGGTGCGCTTTGGATACGCGGATCCTGCTTCGCCATAGATATATAAATGCTTTTAACCGTCATTTTCTCAGAAACTACTGAATGGATTTACACCATTTAAGCAAAAGGCACGAGTCTGAACTGAGGACTACCTCTTTGCCAAATTTGGTGTAATTCCGTTCAGCAGTTCGGATTATAGCTGCGTCAAAAGGTCCCCATAGAAAATTGCATGGGGAAAACATGTTTTGGGACCCTTTTTTTCCTCGGCCCCCGCTTGACGAATCACCCCGAGACTTTCAGGATAGGAGCGGACCGGAGCTGTTAATTAGTTTTGGAAATTTCGCGTAGATTCGTCAACCGGCGCCACAATTATTCCAAATAGAATGTTGCGGATTTCCTATGGAAAATAGGTCCTAAATATATCTACCTACTGGCGAGCTACATACAAACATATATATAAGTTAAGCATGACTGCTGTGTGTCAAGATACCAGAGAGTGAAGCACAGGTTACTTTAGTGCATTTTGTAGTTCACACTGACAGGGATTGTGGTGTTACTTGAGAAGGGTCTTGACATCTCACAATAGCTTTTTTTTTATACACATAGGATTAGAATGTGCAATCCATGCCCAACTGAAAAATAACAAAAGACTCTAGGCACAGTATTACAGTATTTATTTAATAAAATACCATCCATGTCAAACTGGAATGAATTAAAGCAATCCCTGACATTTGTGTTTCACTCTGATTAGAGCTCATCAATGATGTGTAACTTTTGTACAGACACAAGTGAGCAACAAGTATAAGTCAGAACAAAACCCTTTCAGGCTTAGAGTGTCACATACTTTATACAACAAAGAAGGAGGGAACTCTGGGTTGTTCCCAAGTTTAGGTGGAGAGCAGCTCCTTCATACGTAGCTCCCTACAGAAAACCCAAAGCTCTGATTCTGCTCCCCTCAAATGTCAATTTCTCTAGCAGAGTTTGTAAGTGTAGGATTAGTAAAGTGGATTCCATGCTGAGCTAGAAAGTGACAAAAATGTTTTGGCATGTTTCCAGCTAAGTCTGTAACCCTAGGCTTAGCAAGAACTGTCTAAATTAAGCTGAAAAATGACAAAAGCGTTTTACCACTCCAGGCAGAGTATTACAGATTTGGATTGTAAAAATAGCATTCAAGTCAACCTGGAATGAATAAAATGTTCCCCTGACACGTATTTCGCTCTCATTAGAGCTTATTGGAGAGGTATTCGTCTGTCTAGACACAAGGGAGCACAGGGTATAAATCAAGATAATACCCTTTCAGGCTTAGAGTGCCGCATAAATAATGCAAAAAAGAAGCAGGAAACTCTGGGTAGTTCCCAAGTTTAGATGGAGGTTAGCTCCATTATATGGAGCATCTTACAGCAGCACTGACACCATAAATCTGCTCACTTTAAATTTCTTCTTGTCTAAGAGAGTTTAGAGAAAGCATAAGATGAGCACACTTGCATCCAAACTGAACTAGAGCGTGACAAAGCCTTTTGCAATTTTTTCAGAAAAGACTTTAAGCACAGGATTCGCAATTGCCATCCAGGCTAAGCTGAAAATGGCAAAAGCCTTTTACCACTCCAGGCACAGTATAACAGCTTTGGTTTAGTAAAATTCCATCCAATTCAACCTGGAATAAAACCAGCCTCTGACACTTGTTTCGCTGGCTGACCTGTGTGGCTACAGGGACAGAACAAGCTGCAAGATGCCTTTTCCTTGAAGCACCCAGCTGACCATTGGCTACTGGACCTGGACTGGACCCTGATGTTGTTGTCTGCCCGGCACCCTGTTAGTCTCTAGGTACCAACTCTGAGGCCCCGGGGACTCTCCTGTGGTTGTTTGGACAACAGAAAAAAGTTTGGAAGCTTTTGAAAACTTTTGCTCTAGACCAGTGGGACATTGAAACTTTTTCAAAGTTTTGGACTTGCAGATTTTCATCGGGACCAATAAACTTTGTGTATCTGACCCGGAATCCATTGTGGTCGGTGTGGGATTGCAACCCTTTTACATGTGTAGAAAAATAGTAATATATAATAGCAACACAGTTATAAACACGGATGTATCAGAAATTAAGGATTTTGTCAGGACAGAATGAGTAACAAGGATATCAGAGGTAGGCATGTCTGTTCTTCTTCAATAAAACTCTTCACTCTCTGAAAACTTAATTAAAAAAAAGAGGAATTGATGATTTCACTGACTAAAGGTACATTAAATACAAAAGGTCAGTTGGGTAGAGGAATATATTCTCTGCGCTGCCATTATAAATAGATGATACCCAAAGCACAAGCTAGAGCTGTGCTTGAGCTTTGCAATGCGCAAAAGTGATAAACTATTAATAACTTCCAAGTTGTAGTATTCCTCCCTGCAGCCCCGAGGAGTATAAGGGCAGGCTTGCAATGTTATCAATTACCTTCAAGAGGGATTCACGTATCTTGAAAATGAACGTGGCGGGGGACCTCATGCCCCACACGTCCGTACAGAACATAACCTGAATGTTCTTTCAACATACTGCATTGCCATGAATTCATAGAACTAGGATCCTTTTGCTGTTTTTTTCATAGACTGGAGTATATATGTCAGATGAAACAAATCAGACTGTATTGTGCTCTTTTCTGTTCTTATTCTAGCTCAGTAGTTTGGCTGTAACACAGTGAGTACTATCAGATAAGCTATTTAGCCATTTTACAGTTCTTTGTAAGATAGTACTTTCATGCTAAATAAGCAATTCGTCAGTGCAAAACTGCCCAAAATACTTCCACATGCGGTCATCATTAATATTTGCCACGCCCTCCTCTAAGGAACTATTAGGCAAGCATGGAATAATTACGAAATGCATTCATGATTACATATTTTCCACTTGGCAATGTAGTCCCCTTGAAAGTTTTACATTTAAAATGGCCACAACTGTGTTTTAATACTTTCCTGCTGGTTGTCTAGCTATTGGAAGAGCACGCGGGTCACAGGAAGAAATATCATTGAGCACTTCACGAATGCATTGCTATACAGAGACGTAGTGACAGCACAAAGACTTCCCAGTGAACAGCATACCGAAATCTCAGACAACATGTGGTGTGTACAGACCGGTGCATTAATAAATATGCACTTGATGTATAGAATAAAATAAAGGCACACTGCATAATTCACACAAGAAAGAGACTGACATAACATTAATTGGCACACTAACCAAGGAGAAACCCACACTTCCAGAAACAAGCACTGGCAAAGCAAACAGGTTTTGGCTTTATGTGGCTGTGTTATTGGGTTCGATAATGCCATTTTCCACCGGAATGCAAGCACATGCATCAAGAAGCATGCACATGCATTTCTGGTAATCTTGGAATGGGTTTCATATTACACAAAACTCATTCTAAGATAGCCTCTTTGCATTAAAGCACATGCTCTTGCAGAGGCCAACACAAGTTAGACAGATTACATAACAAAAAGCAAAGACTGAATATGGGAATTGTGCCCTTGCTTCATTATGTTGCTCCAATTTCCATGTATGTGACTTTTTAACAAGTGGAGACTCCCAAAAAGCTCCAAAAGTTATCTTCTAGTCTTTCCCGTTTTGCCAACTATGTCCGGATATTGATAGCTTTTTCATTCAGACGATCCAACTTCAAAAAAAGAGAACTACCTCCTCCGAGGAAAGTGTAGTGTCTGACAAAGACATGGACATCAATCGGGCTTCAGCTCAGCAATCGATAGCAGATTCTGACCATCGTAATAAAGACATCGAATTAGAAGACTCGACACAAACAACAACATCATCGTCTTTTTTGTCGCAACCTCCAGATGCAGGTCAACCATCTGGCCAACAAAGTGGGAAAATCCATACAGGGGCCGGAAAACAAGGAGAGGAAAGAGAAGAGGTTTGAAAAACACTAAGGAGCCAGAACAGAGTTTGATTGTAAATATGTCATCAAGGACACTTAAACTCAGCAGGAGAAGGTTCTCAACAAAGGCATGCCTTTTGTGCCTACTTATATTACGAATGAGCTAGAATGTGAGCTAGCTTTGTACAAATTTATGAACAATTTAAGATTAAGGCATTTATTTTCTAATGTTATCCCACCCAGCGAGGATTCATAAGAACCTGAATTTCTTGATTTTAAGACAAGAAGCAATTTCCAAGCTCCTGTCTCACATAAAATGCTAGGCAGCTTTGAAAGTTTGATCAAAAAGGACATACAAAAATTATTTAAGAAAACAAGGAAGACAAAACATGACAAGATCAGAAAAAAGTACATTAAGATCATTAGCCAACAATTCTGACTTAACAATTCAAAAAGCAGATAAAGGAGGGGTTTTGTTAGCAATGGACTCTGCATTCTAGCAAAGAAAAGTTGATCAACACGTCAGAGATACTTCTATGTATTTGAAATTGGATCAAGAGCTTACCAACTCACTGATATCAACACAGAGCAAGATACTGGACAATGCGTTTGAAATGGGATGGATTCTTGCATCAAATAAATCATTCTTGACAGTTTTAAATCCTCGCTGACCAATATATTACCAAAGATCCATAAGAACACACAGGATCCTCCATTTCATTCCATAGTAGAAGGTTGTGGCTCAATATTTGAACCACTTGGAAAATATATTGACTATTTCCTACAGGCATTTGTACAAAGATGGTGTTCATATATTAAAGATACCACAGATTTTCTTGTGGAATTGAACACGGTGACTTACATCAATGATACATGAAACAAGCAACTTCTGCACACGCAATTATTAACAGTTTTACTACTGGATGTATCCCATAAGTCACACAATCATGCAATATATGATTTCCACGAAGTTCTTTTTCTCCTTTTTCTGGTTCATTTATTTTTCAAGTGCACAGCCAACACGTGTTTCGGCTGGGAATATCCCACGACTTCTTCTGGGCTATAGGACAAGTGGCAGAAATATCAAGAAACCTCTCTGCCGGTTCTACTTCCGTCCCGGCCAAGATCTCCACTTCAATAAAACCAATATTCGGTCTAAATGCAGCGATAATTCAAACCCAAAGTTGGGGTAAAGGGGGGGAAGCGCGAGTGTGGCTCTCTGTGTCCCCGTGCACGGCTCTCTTTACACGCGTCGTATTTTGAATCCTTTAACTGCCACGGAGCGTGCGTAGTGTTGCCTACTAAGCCTACTTTGCAAAATGCAAAGTAGGCAACACTACGTACACTCTGTGGGCGGAGCGTAGTCTTGCGCCAGGGGTTAGAAAAGAGTGCAATAGAAAGAGAAACCTTTGTAGTGTTCTCGGCACTGATTAGTTGAGACAATACTTGTTTGGGACTCACTTCCGGACTCAGCCAGACCACACACCCTCCCAATGGCTAATGCAGATAAGAGCTGAGAATCCCAACCTGTTGAGGTGGCCCATCTGCCTACAGGGAATAGACATTATTTTATAAAGAACATCGTTCTTGGGCTGTCCACGCTAATGCTGAACAACCATGATGTTAGGTAGTCCTCCTTTCTTTTTGGTGAGGAGGGGGGCCCATGTTAGACCTGATATCCTTGTCATGGTATTCCGACAAACCTTTGCCTTCATTTCCTTACTTATATTATTTATTTTTATTTATTATTAGGACCATGCTCCTTATCCCTGCTAACCAGTGATTATAAGTGCATGTGCTCCCTCCTTAAAACGTGGTGAGATTGACCTACACCTAAGTGGCACATTTAATTTGCTTGTAAGTCCCTCATAGATGGTGCTACCTGAGCCAAGGGCATTTAAATAAAAGGTACTAGTAGGCCACAGCACTCATTGTTCCACCCACTAAAGTTGCCCTTTAAAACATGTCTCAGGCCTGCCATTGGAGCCTTCAGTGCAGTTTTAAACTGTCATTTCAACCTGGCTAAATAAACCTTTTGCCAGACCTAACCCTTCCTCTTTCATTTTCTGAAGTCACCCTAAAAGCTCATAGGGTACGGTATGTGGTATTTAGAAAGTTAGACATGGATTTAAAGATGTAAATGTCCGGGTAGTAAAAAACTCCTCTTGTTGTTTTCACGGTGATAAAGCCATCCTTCCCGTAGAGTAACACTGGGTTGCCTTATTGCATTCAATAATTGCGAACCTCAGATAGAGAAAATACATTGATACTCAAATAAATTGCAATTGTAAACCCTCTTTGATGGTTAAGTTGGATTTTGAGTTACAATTTCGAAAAAGACACATTTTGAAAGTTGAAGTTTTCCTGCCCAAACCAACTGTGCCTTTCTGCCAGTTTCCTGGGTCACATGGCTGTGAATGGCTCTGCTGTTATGGGTTGTGTATTACTTCCTGATAGTGGAATAAATAAAGCCAAGGTGTGAGGGGAGAGGGTCTTCTTGACAGGAGGGCCGGGGAGGAGTTGAACCTGGCACTTCAAAGGGCCCTGAATGAGGCACACACAAAATAAACTTACACCAGGCCTGTTCTTAACTTCTACACATATGACACAACTAATGGAGAAGTGTGGCTCACTGGTTAGAGGTGGCAGACCCTGAAGCAGAGGTCAGACCCGGGACCATGGTTCAATTCCCGACGCGGCAGGGTCTTGAGCCCAAATATCCATGGACTCTATAATTCTCGTTTTGGTGCCTACTCGAGTCACAGGTTCACACTCTGCAGCTCTGAGCATTAGCTTGCTTAATCTCAACTACGGCCCCCCCTGGCGGGATGCCTGGCTTTCACCTTGGGGATGCCCAGTACGGGTATCTCACAGGGAAAACCCAGGACGGGTTCCCAAGGCAAGCGCCGAGATGCCTACGGGTAATCGAGCGCTATATAAGAACGCTTAATAATAATAATATTGCAGTAAAAATGTTACTGTCATTTATTATGAATAAATAAAAACTCTCAGCTACAGGAAAGTGCCCACAATAAAGCATAAATATTTTGGTCCGAAAGGCCTCACGGATTCATTTGTGGCATGCTTCATCATCCATCGGCCAGTCCGATCCACCATGTTAAGATGATATTAACATGGTGGTCTCAACCTCCTTGGTGGGGGATGAACTATTAATGTTCTGATCATACGTGGGGTCTAGTTAATCCTAAAAGAACCTGAGTATAAAACCAAGTGTTTCCTTTATTTTAGGGTACACTTGGTTTGATTAAAACATAAAGATGTTAACAGAAGTTCATGTCTCCAGCATCACATCAATAAGTTATTACCCCCACTCTAAGACTGCCAACAGGTATAAAAGTGAGACCTTCATAACACTCCAGGATCTGTGGAAAGTTCGGTAGAAGGGCAGTGGCTTGTGGGCTCCTCCTCTGGTCATGCAGTCCCCTCCCACTCATGCACTTTTGTTGTATTCTCTCCTTGTGTCTGGGGAACTAGTTACGGCTTCTAAATGAAAATCCATTGGTAAGCCTGCTTATTCTTTTATGATTCAGAAGCGTTATTGTCTTGGGCAGCATATACACTGAGGGCCTCATTTATGAGGCAGTGCGTCACTTTTACGCCGCCGGTGCGTCACTTTTTGTGACGGACCAGCAGCGTAAAAAATGTGCCTTGTTGCACCAAATTTACAAAGTGACGCATCTAGGTAGATGCATCACTTTGTAAACCCCTGCGCTACATTATACCTGCGCCAGGTATAATGTATGCAGGGGGGCGTTCTGACGCAAGAAAAGGTCATAGAAGTGACGCAGTGAAATCTATAAAATTTCACTGCGCCACTTCTAGGACTCAAATGCGTCAATTTCTTACGCCTGCCTCACAGCAGGCATAAGACTGGCGCAGGCCCTTTCACATGGGACTTGCCCCATGTGAAAGGATTCATTGCTGGAGTTGCGTCACTTTTGTGACACACTTCAGCAATGCGTCACTTTTGCGCCATACAGATACGTCAGAAATACTGACGTATCTGTAACTCCTTGCGCCATGATGCGTCATACTGTAAATATGACGCATCATTGGTGTCGCAAGGAGGGCGCAGTGAAAAGTGACGCATCGCTGTTTTCACGCAGCGATGCGTCACTTTTCATAAATGAGGCCCCTGAGCTCCTTCTCTGTGCATTTAATTATAGTTTGCTGGGCATCCATACCAGGCTACATAAGTCACGCTAGCATCCTTCCAGAGGTATCTTTGCTGAGCTCCTGGGTCTCGTTTTCCACAAACACTTTTACTTTTACTCGCATAATCTTCCCAGACTATGCTTTGTAGTACTATGGATTTGAAGAAGAGGAAAACAGACATCACTTGAAGAAAATAATTTGCACCTGGTCAAAATTACTGCCGGGAGCACATACAAAGATCCCATACCTATTCACACAATGCGATTAATGTGTACATTTGCCTGCAATGTGTGCAGCGATATGACCATTTTTTACATGAATGTATTTCTTTTCTAATGCTTTTACTTTTTTGCAGTTTATGACCATCTACCCAACATAACCCCATATCTCTCCGGCACGACCTCAGCCATCAGATAGTCTGCAAGGTATACAGAGACAGACATAATGTCAAAACGAATCGTTCAAACTAAAGGTTTCTAAACTGGTGTAATCTCTCTTACTTGCTGTAACTTGTCAATTATTATGCCAGCGTATTTATAATAGGATAATTTGCATGTCTACTGTCCTCTCTTGCAGGTAATTGCTCTGAATGAGATGAGAGAAACCTCCGCAGAGGAGCATGTTCCAGCTTCTCGACTTCTGCCAGGACTGCATTTCCCTTTCTCTCACTGCAAAAGGTAATTGAAGTGAAAGCAGCAGGCAGAGATGAATGTTGCCCCTGTCCAAGATTTTAACACACTTGCATTTCATTCCACAAGCTACAACATATAATTAGTTTTCCAAATAAAGGAAGGTTCTGCTTCAGCTTCCGAAAAAGGAGACCGTGGTGTTGAAAGATAGCAGCCAGTATCGGTTTCATCGGTGCAAGCTGCACTTTTTGGCTGTCAATGTGGACCTCCTATTGTAAAAAAACTCTGGGGCATATTATCAAGGGGGTTTATCTCCGCTTTTTTGGCTTTAAAAGCCAAGAAAGCGGAGATAAAATTATCTCCCTATTACCTAGCTGTCGCTAACACCAGTTAGCGACAGCTAGTAGGAGACAGCCCACTTTGCATGTCAGTGATATTTATCACTAATGACATGCAAAGTGGGTGTGCCAAGATGTTAGCGACTGGAAACAGTCGCTAACATCGCTATCTCCTATTACCAACTTGTGGAGATATTCGCGCTAAGCGCGAATATCACCAAAAGCTAACACCTGCCCTGAGCAGTTCTTAGCCATGTTATCCAATGGCAGGTGGATAACATGGCTAAGAGCATTAGCTCGGTAATGCATGAATATCGCTGACTTTTCAGCGATATTCATGCATTGCGGCCGTTTTTTATCGCATTTGCGATAAACCTTGGTAATACCAAGGTTTATCTGCGATAAAAATCGCCGCAGCTCAGCAGTAAAATTTTGTCTCTAACCAAGCAATAGCGATAATTATCGCTATTGCTTGGTAATATGCCCCAAGCTTTTCTTCAATTGGAGGACAAAATGGGCAGAGTTTTACAATTTTTTGGTATTTTTGTTTCACTTTTGTCTCATCACAAACTGTATAGTGGAGACTTGTAGTGCTTCGGCCAAGTCGCATTTAAATGGCTGCATTCAATGAAGATCTGCGGCCGTGCTTGCATGAAAGCTAAGCAAGTTGTCATCTTGCTGGGAATAATCCGCAGTTCTCTTTTTGGAGGATGGGTTTTTAGCTGAAGCTCGCAAACGAGCTTCAAGGGTGAAGCAAAGTGAGCCCTAAGAAATGATACCCTTACTTAAGCGCTATCTTGTTTGTATGCATTTACAAAGATTCCATTTCCTGGCTTCAGTCAGAGACAGAGATCTGACACCCATCGTTTGCCAGTCTCAAGACCTCGGTAGACGAACGCTTCAACTGTTCTTGTGAATGGATTTTTTTTGAAGACAGATTGTTTTTCCTGCTCCTCGGAAACATGTCTGGCCCGTTTGACTGCCATCTCTATCTTCTATAACCGCAAGACTGTGTTCATGAATGATTTCCTTTGTACTTAATCTCAAGTAACGCTTTGCAATACCTTCTTCTTTGGAACAATACTTGCTCCTCTTTTTCATAGTAAAGCATGTTTTGTGACATATATTGGGGATGTTCTGCAGTGTCATACATAACAGCAGTTGTGGGATTATACATGCCATAACATCCCGTAAGAAATGTGGTTATTTATTTAAAGGGATGGACGCCTCAAATAATAAACACAATCTGTGTTAGTGTGAAACACAAAAGTCACTTATTAAATCTGTGCTTAACTCTCTGGTAGCTTGACACAAAACGAGTCAGGTTTAACTTGGAGGCAATGTGTAAAGTATTAATGCAGCACACAAACAGTAATAGACAAAAGCACACATGAAAAATGTGAAACCAATTTAGACAAATAGAGTACATTTTACTGAATCACTGTCAAAATATTGACCTACAAAATATCGGCCTACAGGAATATCAATGCAGAAATATCGAAGTCAAGAATATCGACATCCTATCTACAACATGGTAAGTACAAAAATATCGAAAAAAAATATAGATGTTAAAAATATCGATGTTAAAAATGTCGTTTTTTTTCTCAAAAAATATGAATGTAAAATAAAGTAAATAACACTAATAAATAAAATAAACATAATTAAAAATATATAATAATGTTTAAAATTAATACATAATACATATATAATAATAATACATTAATTAAACATATACATAACATATATAATATATACAAACTTGATAAGTTGTAATAATTATTTTAATAATTTATAAATTGATACAAAATATTATAAATTTCAAATACATTTAAAAACATAAAAGAAAAACATAAATAGAAAGTAAAGAATTACGCTTAATAAACTAAAAAAATTAAATATACCTTTAATATTTTTAAAATTAATTATATACTACAATATCTAAATTTATACAAACAAAATTAATAAAAAAACTATTCAAAATCCATAAGTAAAAAAAATACAGTAATAAGAATGTTGGATAGCATAGAACTTAAAATTACCATTCCCACTCCAGAGAGTGCAACAGTAGAGAAACTGTTGCATAGCGTAGAGGTCAAAGTTACTATTCCAACTCCAGAGAGTGCAACAGTAGGGAAAGCATAGGATAGCGTAGGGGTAAAAATTACTATTGCAACTCCAGAGAGTGCAACAGTAGGGAAAGCGTTGGATAGCGAAGGTGTAAAAATTATTATTCCAACTCCATAGAGTGCAACAGTAGGGAAAGCGTTGGATAGCGTAGGGGTAAAAATTATTATTCCCACTCCAGAGAGTGCAACAGTAGGGAAAACATTGGATAGTGTAGGGGTAAAAATTACTATTCCCACTCCAGAGAGTGCAACAGTAGGGAAAAAGTTGGATAGCGTAGGGGTAAAAATTACTATTCCAACTCCAGAGAGTGCAACAGTAGGGAAAGCGTTGGATAGCGTACGGGTAAAAATTACTATTCCAACTTCAGAGAGTGCAACAGTAGGGAAAGCGTTGGATAGCGCAGGGGTAAAAATTACTATTCCAACTCCAGATAGTGCAACAGTAGGGAAAGCGTTGGATAGCGAAGGTGTAAAAATTATTATTCCAACTCCAGAGAGTGCAACAGTATGGAAAGCGTTGGATAGCGTAGGGGTAAAAATTACTATTCCTACTCCAGAGAGTGCAACAGTAGGGAAAGCGTTGGATAGCGTAGGGGAAAAATTACTATTCCCACTCAAGAGAGTGCAACAGTAGGGAAAACGTTGGATAGGAGAGGGGTAAAAATTACTATTCCCACTCCAGAGAGTGCAACATTTGGGAAAGCGTTGGATAGCTTAGGGGTAACAATTACTATTCCCACTCCAGAGAGTGCAACACTAGGGAAAACATTGGATAGCCTAGGGGTAAAAATTACTATTCCCACTCCAGAGAGTGCAACAGTAGGGAAAAAGTTGGATAGCGTAGGGGTAACAATTACTATTCCAACTCCAGAGAGTGCAACAGTAGGGAAAGCGTTGGATAGCGTACGGGTAAAAATTACTATTCCAACTCCAGAGAGTGCAACAGTAGGGAAAGCGTTGGATAGCGTAGGGGTAAAAATTACTATTCCCACTCTAGAGAGTGCAACAGTAGGGAACGCATTGGATAGCGTAGGGGTAACATTTACTATTCCAACTCCAGAGAGTGCAACAGTAGGGAAAGCGTTGGATAGCGTAGGGGTAAAAATTACTATTCCCACTCCAGAGAGTGCAACAGTAGGGAAAGCATTGGATAGCGTAGAAGTTAAATATAACATACTTATAATTAATTGTTGTAAATAAAATATTTAAAAATTTACATTTTAAATAACATCATTTGCAAATACCCATTTATAATTACTAAAAACATATTTAAAATTGAAATTAAAAACATTAAATACTAATAAATATGAATTAATAAATATAAATTACCAAATAATAAATATTGAACACTAACATATTTTTCAAAACAAAAACATATTGGTAAATAAAAATTGATAAAAAATTTAAAAAATGGTAAAAAATACATTTATTTTAAAATAAAAACATTTTTTATGAAAAATGAATTACCAATTAATGAAATAAATTTCCGATTAATAAAAAGTAATTAACAATTAAAAATATCAATTACCAATTGTAAAAAATTAATTATCAATTAAAAAAATGAATTGCAGATTAAAATGTTTTCTTTACAATTAAAAACCTTAATTACCAATTAAAACAATTAATTGCAAATTAAACAATTGTAATTTCCAATTAAAAACCTTAATTACCTATTAAAAAAATAATTAGCAATTAAAATAATTATTTACAAATTAATAATTAATTAGAAATAAAAAAAGATCAATACCAATAAAAAATAAATATTACTTACTTACAATTAAATTACTTCCCACCCAATTCCCCTATAAACCCACAACCCGCTACAGAACTTAAACGCAAAAAGTAATTAAAATTAAATTACGATTACTAAAAATTAATAATTAATTTACTATAATTAAATTACTTCCCACCCTAATCCCCTATAAACCCACAACCCGCTCCAATACTAAAACATAAAATTAAATTAAAAATAAAAATTTTAATATACAAAAAATAGTACACATATAATTTAATACAAATAAAATACTTAAAAAAACATATAACACATACATATAAAATACATAATAATATACATAACAACATACATAACAACAAACAAATATCGATATTAGTAACATCGAAATTAGTAACCGATATAATTGATATCGATATTACTAACTTCGATATTACTTACGTCAATATAAAAAAAATCGATATTACTTACCTTAGGGTCGATATTCTGTCCAACGAAATTCTTCACCTCGATATCTTCACCTTCGATATTTTAAACTCGATATTATTGTAAGTCGATAATTAGGAATCAATATTTTGACTGTGCACCCATTTTACTATATGAAAGGACATCAAAGCAACAAAAATGCAATCAGTCGAACCAGAAATATGAGATTTTAACGCTCCACTTGAACATCGCTCCTAAAAGTACAACACACCTATAATGATCTATGAGTCGCACTAGAGGTAAAGCCACAGGTTCAGGCGGATCCCAGTGGAGTTGGAGTGCAGGTCAGATATACCGAACAGGTTAGTCCTGCTGAAGAGTTCCATCCTGAAGAACACACACGGAGCTGCTGCCCGCGTTGACAGGGGCAGCGAGGAGGTCATTTCAGGAGTGAGGAGTAAGATGGGTGTCGCTGACAGCTATTGTTTTGGCACAGAGGGTCGGTCGTTACTGGAGATTTGCTTGATAGTCAACGTGGGCTGTTTCTATCAGTGCAAAGTTTTGTCTCACTGGTGCCTCAAGTTGGTGGCCATTTCTTGGAATGAAGAAGCCAATTTGTGGCCTCAAGGAGCCTAAAATATCTGTATCTTCACCTTGAGTTCAGGAGGATGCACCCTGATGCCAGCCAAATGTTCAGGACCTGGGGCACCGCATGGGGATCAGTCCAGCAAAGGCCAGCAGTGGCCTTAGGCAGGTCCAGGCGGGTCCAGTTGGTGTCTGTTAGCTGAGCAATTGTTGGGAGGCCTCCGGAAGCTTGTCTTGCCCCTGTAGTTCAAATAGGGAGTGAGCCAACTGACCCTTAGAGTCATTTCTGGGGAGCTTGTGTTGAAGGTAAAAAAAGTCCAGTTTTCTTTCTTCAGACAGCAGGACAGCCCTTCTTTTTATTCTTCCTCAGGTTCTGATGGGGCCAATTTTATTTGCAACTACCAAACTGTGGGAGGGGGATAACCCCTCTGTATAAGCTTTGCACTTTCCTGGGTTTGGCTCCAAACTGTCCAGGGTAACTGAGGGCAGGCAGGACTAGGTTGGAGCTGGAAGGACAGGCAGCACTTAGAAATCAGAAAGGGGTGGCTAAGGCGTGAGGTTACCATATGAAGCACAAGGAGGTAGGGTACAATCCCCAGGACATCCTGCTCAAGAGGTGAACACCCTGTCCCATCTAGAAGGAATACAAAAACACCACAGGAGATATATTCACAGTCATGTGATCCTGGACACTGGCAGAAAGGCACATTTGGTTTTGGAAGAAAAATGTCAGCCTTCTAAAAGTTGAAGCACAGAAAGAGTGAGGAGAAGGTCCAAGGGAAAACATTAGAGACCTGAGAGAAGTGATTCCCCATATACAGCAATCCTTTTCACGACAAATACCCTCACCCACCAGTGGTGGTATGCTTCATCATATGGGCTTCTCCTACCAGTGGGAAAACCTAGTCCCCCTGAGGGCTACAACTCCCTCACTGTGAGGTAGGAGCTCTGGGATGTTTTCTTGAATGTCCTAAGATGTCAAGGATGCTAATTTTGCATATGTGAGTGCTAGGCATTGTGAGGGTGCAGCGCTGGATGTGATTGGAAAGATAACTGTGATTCTAAAACTACCTAGTAGGGACAAAAAACTTTTTATTGGCTTGTCCAAACTGGCAGGATTAAAAAGCACTGCAAAGAAGTGTGAATTAGACTGCTAAAATGGTAAGGTAGGTAGACATGTTTCATCCTATCTGATCTCTAAAAGTGTCCAGGCTTTCATCAGGACCATAAGAAATGAACAATGCTACTGCAGACGTGAAGAAAATATAGAAAAACAAATAAATATAGTGAGACCAAACCAGTAATCCAATGTTAAGCTCCATACTACTGGAACTTATCTGTAAATGTGAGACACAAAAAACAAAATGCAACAAGTCACACAACATTGCAATACAATTGTCTTATTGTCAACGTTTGGTGGACATGGATTGAAAGCATGTCCATAAAGAACCATTATGGTACCCATTGTAACTCAACTCACCCAAATCGGTGGATAAGTAGACCCACCTCTACCTGGTAACAACTCAGGAAAGGGGGCCCGCTCTGCAAGAAACAAGGACATGTGTTCACTCATTCCTCATATGTGATGTGAACACGTCTATAAAGAAAAAGTGTTGGTGGTGAACCTCTGGTAAAGATAATGTAACAGGAGGACTTTACTATTTGACTCATCTGCTCCCCAGAGGGAATATACTGAGAGACACATTTGCACCTCACTTCATAATAGTCCTGAGAAGTATTGTGCTATGAGCCTTCTAAAAGAGCAATTTTCAGAAGAGTAGCTTAAAATTCAACTTTACCATTGGAGAGGATTTTACATATTAATTTGAGTGGACACTGCATTTCTCCATCTGGTCCCAAACTGAAGTTCTCACTTATTTAAATGTAATAAGGTAACCCAGTGTCAGTCTATGTCAGAGATAGCCTTACAACAGTGAAAATGACGTTAGGAGTTTTTCCTTGCCAAGACTTAACTTAAACTTAAACTTATATGTCCTATATTTTAAAGACCATGCACCCTTCTGTATGAGCCTTAGGGCCCACCTTAGGGGTTACCTATCAATATTAAAAAGGAAGGTAAAGGCCTGGCAAAAGGTTTATTTTTAACAAGTTAAAGGGTGGTGCCCCTAGTGACAGCACACCCACTGTTATGGGTGGGAAGGGGAATTAACTATTTTCTTTATATTACCCTCACCCACTCTAGGCGTGGCACATTTCATCCCAAACTCCTAAAGGCCAGGGTGGGCTCGACCATGTTCCATAAGCACTTATGAAGATGGTGTGTGTGAGGGTGTAATTTTAAAGACAAAATTCCTCCCCCACTCAAAAAATATCCTTTATTAGAAGAGTGGGAGGGAAGAGTAAAAATATATATGTAGGGATATGAGGATGTGATGGTCCAATAACCCTAGAACACCTACATGTTTCAGCCATGTTCTATTGGCCTATATGAGGTTGTGGGCTTTTGTCAGAGTGAGTAGCAAAGAGGTCACTCCCCCAAAGACATGGCTAACGTGAATTTATTGCTGTTAGCATGCAGTTAGCATGCAGAGGTGTGGTGCAGCAGCCGAGGACAGCTGACTTCGGAGCACAGGTTTCGCAGTTCGATCCCCAGCTCCAAGGCTCAGGTAGCAGCTCAGCTCAGCACCATGTGACTATGGGCAATAGCTCACTTAATTTTCACGACCGCCCCCAGCGCTTTAAGAGCCATAAGGGTGAGTAGTTCATCCTTTACGAAAACGGATTTACAAAAAATTAAAAAGAACGTTTATTTGCAGCTGTTAGAAATTACCCAATTAAAAAGGGACATGTGTTCCCACAGGGGCATGTGAGGGAGGTCTTGTAGTCACAATGTCATTAAAGGTCCCATCCCTTCTGTAAACCTGTATTCGGTTTCCTTGGGGAGCAGAGCCGAATACAGGTTTACTTAAGGGATGGGACCTTTAATGAAAGTATGACTACGAAGCCTCCCTCTCAAGCTGGCTCTGGATGTGATATTTTTTTGTTCAAAAGGTTTATTTTGCCATGTCAACATAGACACATTTTACAAGTCACCTTTAGTGGATGGCACAATGAGGGATGCAGCCCACTTGTAGCATTTATTTTAAAGACCCTGAGTACATATAATATTTTATATTAGGGACTTACAAGTACATTAACTGTATCAATCAGGTGTAGGACAATCGTGCCATGTTTAGAAGGGAAAGAACAATCATGTTACCACTGATTAGCAGGGAAAATGTTTGCAGAGTCCTAAAAGCCAACAAAAGCAGTTTCAGTCAAGGAAGGCAAGGGAAGGCATCAAATTTAAGGTGGCCCTGCAAAAAGTGCGAGGTTGAATAGGCCTAAACACGAAAAGTTTGTCTGTGTCTCAGATGTTTCTTTAACAAGCCATATATTCTAGTCAGTTGCAATGGTATTATGGGTGAGTTATTCATACTAGCTAAAATGAGGTTTAGTGTTGGTCCTTGTCATATAAGCCCTCTATCGTACATGTCAATGTTACTGTAGCCAGTAATCTAGCTATACCATTAGTTCTGCCAATGCTGTTATTATCATTTCTGCCATGATTTGAAGAATGGTGTATTTAACGTCCACCCTCGGACCTATGGAACACAATGGTCTGTGATTCTTCTTTGTTGTCTATCCTGAGATGTGTAAGACATCAGAAATATGTTAATGTCAAAGATTGAAGGGTCCTAATTTTTCCAAGTACGCACGGTTTTTGACCTTGTGTTAGGAAGACATTTATTTAAAACAGAGCTAGGATTTTCCATTACATATTTTGACCTCCCTTTCTAAATGTAGAACCTCCTACATATTTCACTACTCCAGGGATAACATAGAATACTCACATAACCTATAATTGGAATAAAAGCTTTGAATGAGTCCACCATGACGATCAGCTAGCCAACAGGAGAAGCAGATTCAATGATAAAGCATGCCACATAACTGTGTAAGCATTCTGCATACATTTTTCAATGAAACCCAGACAGATGTCGACCCACCCATAGAAAGAATAGACGGCCTTATTAACATAAATATATATTGGATAAAGTACTCTCAGCTGTACATTATAAGGATATTGCAAGTCATGGAGGAGTTCATATAGCCATGACCATATTTAGGAAAAAGGCTATTTTGCTCCATATAGTACATGGTCACACCATCACCTTTCCCACAGAACTCTTTGTATACAGCACTTTCATATGAAAGAGAGAGCACGTTTCCAATCATGAAGAATAAAAATAGACTCTCTAGTGCAAAATTAAGCACATCAAAAAAGTTGTTAGATATTTGTTACAAAATTATCTTAGAATTAGTTTAATCTAAGTCATAAAGAGGTGCAGTAGCTCCAAATATGTAATGACTTGCCGAAATATAGTCTTTTCTATAATTACCTAAGGAGTTCCATAATTGTCTACTTTTATCTTGTCAATGTACATCTAGAAAAACAAAGCAGAAGAAAAGCTAGGCTTCATTTTCGTTCTGTAAACAGCTGCTTTAATTATGCTCCGTGATCTGGCCTGAGGTTTTTGATGTCAGAACTCAACTGTAATAAGTTAATATGGTTGAAATCTGTCATCATGTCTTTGTTATAGGCAGCTGGGTGTCACAAGTCACCCATTTTAAAGAAATTATGTACAATGATTGCAGATTCTCATGTAGTAGTAATGGAAAACAAAATATACTGGTTATGGACTGCAGCACTTTGTAGTCTAAACATATTTCTAACGCTGTCAGCCATGGTGAACAGGTTTTAATTTCATCACCGATCCAACTATTCATAGCAGCCATGAAAATAAGGAAATGAATAACCAACTTGTGGGCAGCCACACAAACCCTGGCCTAAGAGTTATTAGTAAGTTTTGAAAAAAGGGATTTCTCTTGGATATGCACCAAAACCAATTTATGACCAAACATGCAATCCTCTACACTTATCACCCAATATACAAAATTATCTGACCCATACAGGTATATCCACGCAAATAGAGCCACACCTCTTTGGACCCAAAAAGCAACTATATATTACACAAAGATAGAGAGCCCAAATAACACAGTTCGTTTTTATTGAAAACAAATGAAAAATAATGACAAAATCCTTCTTTACATAAGTTTACACATACAGAACATTAAGAACATCATGAGAGACAAAGACAAAGTTGTGAAATATGTCAATTCATCAAGTGCTGGGTCCCACTAGCACTTAAAGGAAGCTATGACCCCTTTAAGAAGAATGTGTAAAAAAAGAGATGCTTACTAGTGACGTAATATATACAGGTGAGACTAATTGAACCTTACTTTTGGTATAAAAGGGAGAGAGAGAAATGGCCCGTTAGTTGGTTTCAGCAATTAGGCGTATATCCAGAAGATGACTGATAGGCACGTGGCTATCCAACTTCAACCAAAACTAAAGGTAGGCATGACCGTGGCACGGTAACAACTTTGCTTTTACTTAACCCAGCTCGCTACGATCAGTTGTTATTAAAAACAAACATTTAATGTCTGGATATACAAGAATAGTGGCGAGACATTATGGACATAGGAGTGGGAGTTTGATGGCTTAAAATTCTGCATACAGCTCTAGCAGTACCAGATAAACCATTAACTGGAAAGCTACATAATGGACTGTAAGCAGTTATGTAATCAGCTAACGATGCGGGACCCTACTGGCCCGGTACTTTATTTAGAACAAGGACAACATAGACGGTCCTGTGAATGGGAGCTCCGCATTAAGGAGCAACATAGAATTGCAGCTAATGGAGGCGCGCGATAAGGACTGTGCCCCCTACCTAACCGTTTCTCCATTTGAAAAAGCTTTTTCAGGGGGATATAATACCACACCCACCCTAAAGGGTCATTAACTAACACTAAGAATCACATTGGACTGGAAACAGGCATCCATCCTCCCCCTTTAAAAAAAACCTAACTTAGACGCCAAGGATCCAAACAATTTCAGAACCATATCTAGACTCCCCATTCCAGCGAAGATTATTGAAAAAAACATGAACGCCCAGCTTAACCAATTCCTCATTCGTTCCAAGACACTAGACCCCACCCAATATGGGTTTAGAGAAGGGCACAGTACAGAAACGGCACTCATCAAATCCACGGAAGCGATTAGGACCATTCTCGATCAGGGAGGAAGTGCCGCCCTGATCATGTTGGACCTCTCAGCGGCATTTGACATGGTCCACCACACCCTGCTGGTGGACCGCTTGGATGAAATAGGCGTCAAACATACGGCACAAGCTCTCTTCAAATCCTTTCTTTCTAACAGAACTCAAATGGTTAAACTAGATAAATTTGAGGCGGAAGCTTTCACCCTACCATGCGGAGTTTCCCAGGGATCCTCTCTAAGCCCCACACTTTTTAACATTTATGTTTCCTCACTTGCCCCGCTTATTGAGACTTTTGGGTTTAATCTGACATCATACGCGGACGATACCCAATAAACTATGTGTCACTGCTTCGAGGCTGCAGAACTGTATGCATACAGTAAGCGAGTGGATGACACAGGACTGCTTAAAGCTCAACTCCGGCAAAACGGAGGTGGTTCTTTTTGGCAACAACCCGCCTTTTGGTCCCCAAAATGCTGGCCATCTGCACTTGGCCCTTTACCACCCCCCACCAAAAAGGTGAAGAATTTGGGAATCTGGATTGATGACACTTTAAGCTTTAAATATCAGATCAATGCAGTTACCTTAACCACCTCACTCATTCTCAGAACCTGTAGGAAAATAATTCCCCTACTTCCGAAAGCTGTACAACAAATAGTAGTTTCAGCCCTGGTTTTGTCTAGGCTGGACTTAAGTTGCAAGAAGGCTCCAGGCACAAATTGCAAATGGTGCAGAATGCTGCGGCGAGACTCCTCACAGGTATCCCGAAGTATACATCTATTTCCCCATCTATAAAAAACTCCACTGGCTTCCAGTCAAAAAACGCACCCAATTTAAGGCACTCTGCCTGGTGTTCAAGGCACTGCAAAGATCTGGTTCTGACTTTTTAAAGCAACAATTCCGCTGGTATATACCAAAAAGAACACTCCGTTCATCCGAGGCCAAGCATGTAACAACACCTCGGATAAAAAAAGCAAAATGGGGGGGGGGGCAGAAGTTTCATCACCAATGCAGTAATGGCCTGGAACAAGCTTCCCCTATATCTTAGAAGTATGACCAATTTGTTGGCCTTCAGGAAGTCCCTAAAAACGTGGCTCTTTAACAACTAACCTGCTACCCACTTTGACATTCCACAGGTAGGACCGCACCATAGTGCCAGGACACCTTAGGGTAGCAGCTGCGCTCTATAAATTCTAGTTAACATTAACATTAACATTAACATAAGGTAACTTATTGATGCAATGTATTTATCAACCTTGTGATGAATTATTAATAGAGGGCAACATAGTGACATAATGCATACGTCAGACACTTTCTGGACTAGAACGCTGGGATTCCAATATAAAAGAGCAGTGGCAGGATGATAAGGTTATGTGAATGGTGTGGTTTGGTGTGGAATTTCACATGGATATTGCATATCCAGTTTATCTGTTTGTGTTGACATTTGAAGGTTTGATCCTCAGCTCTACATACATGTGTATACACAAACCAATATAGGGGAGTGGGCAATCTGAATGTTTGAAGGTGACAACACTAGAACACTGTAGGTCAAACAGAGCCCCCTTAAACACCATATCTTTTTTTTCTAATTAGGATCACATCCGCCGATCTGGTAGAAACACAGTGGATTTAAAACAGACCATATACACGTTTTAAAGATTACGGAAGGACTGGCCATAAGACCATCATCCTCTTTTCAAACATATTAAGCTGTATGTATTTGATCTGAAAGCATGTCTATGTATATGAGGGTCCAAATGAATGCAGATATGCACATACTTTGGGAATGTGAGCTTAAGAACATGTGAATCAAACTCGGTGACCAGATATTTTTGTTCATGGTGCTGGTTGTTGGTTGATTCATTTCATGAGGGTAACTGGGGCTGCAAGTGAGTGTATGATCTATTTGAATCCACTCAGCAACTGTGTGAGGAAGATGGTACATCAATAATTCATTTCCTCCGAATCGCGTTTACTTATACACGGGGTTACCTCCAGGAACAGCCTCATATCTAATACAACTAATTAGTAATTAGATTGATGGTGTTTATATATTGGATCCCTATCAGGAGTAACGTTTACTTGATGAGCTGAAATATTTCACAACTGTGTATTTGTCTCTCTTGATGTTTTTAATGTTCTGTATGTGTAAAATTATGTAAAGAATGATTTTGTCATTTTTTTATTTGTTTTTAATAAAAATCGACTGTGTTATTTGAGCTCTCTATTCTTGTCTAATATATAGTTGCTTTTTGGGTCCAGAGGTGTGGCTCTAATTATGCTGATATACCTGTATGGGTCAGATAATTCTGTATATTGAGTGATAAGTGTAGAGGATTGCATGTTTGGTCATAAACTGGTTTTGGTGCATATCCAAGAGAAATCCCTTTTTTTAAAACGTACTAGTGGTACCCTGTCTCTTGGCTAGTGGGGTCACTCCCTGTTTTTGTCTACTAAGAGTTATTTGAACATTGGAATGTTGGGAGCTCTATTGTAGACAATGGAGCGCCCAATGCTTCTATGGGCCGGTAAAGGCCAGCAGAGCAACATTCCAATGTTTTACAAAGGCCTCCTCCAACTCCAGCCACACACGGCCTTTGACCGTGTGCAGTGGGGTTTGGCTGCAGGGCTTGTCGCCATCCTCTGTAGGTGCCCAACCTTGCTCCACTGATGGCCTTTGGCTCTACATGGTGGGGTTTGCACAAGGGCCTGGTGGCAGCTTTCCCCCTGTAGGCACCCACCCGACGACATGCACAGCCTTTGGCAGTGTGTGGTAGGGCTGGCTGTTGGGCCTGACCTGCCTGTCATAGAGACTCAACCCCACTCCTTGCTCGGCCTTCGGACATGCATGGAGGTGGGGCAGCCATAGGCTAGGCCCAGCAGCCAATCCCCACAGAAACCCATCCCCACCCCTCGCATGGCCTTCAGGCACCGTGGCCCATCCCATATGTAGACAACCCAGGAGGGGGGCACCCAGACCCCTGCCTGGGCCAATTATGGTCCTGGGGACCCTATGCCCCAGGGTCACCCAATTACTAAAAGGGGAATGGGGCCACGTGGCCCCCCTTCCTGGGCCATCCCTTGGGGCCCAGTGAACTAGAGAAAGGGGTGGGAGGCCACACGGCCCCCCTTCCTGTGACTATTTTTGCACCAGGGACTCCATCCCTTGGTGTCCAGCCAATTCATGAAAGGAGTGAGGGCCCAGGGGACCCTAATCCCTGGGGCCTGGCTAATTAATAAAAAAAGAGAAGGGAGACATGGCCCTCCACCCTGGGCAATTTTGACCCCAGGAAACCCATTCCTTTGGGGCTCGGCCAATTGTAAAAAGGCAGAAGGGGGCCATGTGGCTCTCTTCTCATGTCAATCTTGGCTCCGAGACCCATCCCTTAGGTCCCAGCCACTTCTACTTGGGGGCCCAGCCTCCACTGCTGGAGACCACGGGGAGAGCCAGTGCCCCCTGTGCTCTCTGCTGGCTTGCTACCCCAGAGGGAGCCAAAATTACTCCTGCATACTGAGAGCAGCAGAAAATGCTACTCTCTGAATGCAGGACCAATTCTTTCATCTGTTGACATGATGGAAAACAGATAAAAAAGTCTCTTTCAGCGGGTAGAAGCATTTTACCTGCTTCTGCCCACTAGGACCAGACTTACTTTTTGCATTTAGTTGGCAGGAGCTGTCAAAGCTCCCACCAAGTGTAATCAAACATCTATGTCCTGAGGGTGGGCACCTTGAGACATAGGGAGCTGGCTCTGGGGAGTGGCGGTACGCATGGCTGCGCAGCCCCCCTCCTTTCTGTTTGCAAGGCCTGCTCCAGAGAGGTGGTGGTCACCTGGGCAGAAAATGGCCCGGGATGGGGGCTGCGCTGATTCTGCCTCTTTCTTAAGTTGGCCTGGCTCTGAGGAGAGGGTGGTTCCGAAGGCTGTAACAGGCAAAGGAGGGGGTCCGCACTGCCACCTCCACTCTAAAACATAGGCCCCAGGGAAGTGGTGGCCCTCGGGCCTTAAACTGCCTTTGGAGAAGGGCCACACGGTCTCCCTCACACTTATTACTAGCCCACCCTTGAGAGGTGGCGGTCCCCAGGGCCGAAATCAGCCATGGGGAGGGGGATTGTGCGCCCACCCTCGTATTTATAATTATTACATTATGCCCTGCCAGGACATGGCCAGGCCGGGTGGACGAGGTTGAAACAAGTGCTGGAGACTGCTCCTTTTTTAAAAATTTCCCAAGATCCACAGATCTGCCATGAATATCACAGCAACAGTTTAAACAGATCCTTTTTTGCACTGGCGAGGTCCCTGGGGAAACCCACCACGAGGCCTAAGGGTCAGGGTATTCGTACCCTGCTCTCTTATCTTTTGTTTTAATTTTTGGGGGGATTCTGTTGAATTCAAGTCCCAAGATGGCTGCCAGCTAATCCCAGTTCCCAGTGCTGCCAGCTAATCAGATCTCAGCATGAGATCTGTCAGATCTGTGGAGAGTTCACTTCCCTAAATATCTATACATCATTTTTGTTTAATAACACCAAATCACAAAAGGGCTATTTCCGAACCAAGAGCTAGTTTTCTACCAAATTTTGCCTAACTCCGTTCAGCAGTTTGGACTGTAGTCATGTCTAAAATCAATATGGGAAATTCCATTAGAAAAACGCAGTTTGGGACCCCACCTTTTTTTTGGTCCCGCTAGACGAATCACCCTGAAAGTTTCCACACATCATCCAAACTCAGATGCATACTAGTTTTAGACATTGTGTGAAGATTCATCAAATGGCGTCAAAGTTATTGCAAAACAAAAAAAAATTCCCATGAAAACTAGGTCCTAACTATAACTGCCTACTAGCAACCGCAAGTAGGTGTTATATGTATATACATGTTAATGTATCAAACAGGACAATCTCTACTCCCCATCAGGAAAAGAGCACGCACACGAGGACCATTTGGGTTCAGGCCTTTTTATTAAATAAGCCTCCTCCGACCCAGCATAGATACGTGTTTCAGCTGATGCAGCAGCCTTCTTCAGTCTAGTGTGTGCCATTTTGGTATCAACCTTTATACATAAGTAAAATCATAGACATAGAAAGGTTCATGACGTTTTAAAATTCTCAAATTTTAAATAAAGAATGTAAATGTTCTTAAGAACAGTGAATCAATGCTGAACATTTCATTAGTACTGTATGATAGAAGGTTGCTGTTATCGGCAACTCTATAATGCATAGTAAATGTATATGTATACATATATATGTATATTTAAATGTATATATGTATATTTAAATGTATATATATGTATGTTTTTATATATCTATGCACACACATATATATATATATATACACACACACACACACAACACACGCACACATACACACACAAAGATGACTTAATGAATTTAACAAGTTTAATGTACATTGCATGCCTTGTTAAAATCTTCAGTCCTAAACGTTTTCCTGATATCAACACTTTTTCCTGATATGTTCCACATTTTTTCCTGCTATGTTCCTTGTTTCTTTCCTTGTATTTTCTGACTTGTCCATTACCTTGTATAATTTTGCATCTGAGGGCTGCCATTAGACTGTTTTACTCTCACTTTACAGGCACCATGATTAATTGTTAATAATTCGTTTTTGTCTTTCTTTTTCAGGAGGAAAGGAAGGTATCCACCGAATGGACTGGTTACCTCTTTGGGTTCCCTACCCTTTTCTTCATGGAAGCATCCATCTGGTGTTCTCCGCATCACAGTTAAGAACTCTGTGCATTTTGGTTATCTATTTGTCCTTTTTTTACATATTTTATTTAAGTTTGCATAACTCTGTGCTACGTTCAGACCATATATACATATTGCATTACTTTGGGTTACATTATTCAACATATTGCCAGTATGGTATCGATGGCTCTGGTTCATTTTTATCCCTTGTTTTTTATCAAGCATGATGTTTTGTTATGCACTTGTCTCAATTCATAGCGTTCCTTGGGTGACTCAGGCCCTCCCAGGCTCGTGATGAAACCGACTTGGGAGAAGCATTTGGCTGCTGAACAATTTTCAGATATGTTTGTTGTACACCCAATGGGGGAAAGCAATTATGCTAAAACCCCCAATTTGTCTTAGATGTTGCAATTGACATTCCCCCGTGTTTGGCACTGTTCCTACCAGCTAATCTACCCACACACTTATCCATTCCTACTTCGCCTGATTACATCCTTTCCAACTCAGAACTGAAAAATAACACAGCCTGGCATGATTTTCGTCCTATGCTCGAGCTCGAAGTCTTTATTATCATTGCTAAATTAAATCCGACCTCTCACACCAAAGACCCTCTCTTTTCTAAAACCTTGTTCATATTCTTAACCACATCATTGCCCCTTGTTGGACTAAAATCATCAACTCCTCCCTTGCCACTGGATGCGTTCCTGACTCCCTCCAACTCGGACAAATCCCTCCAATGCCTAAAACCTCACTGCTGACCTCAATGATCCTAGCAACCTCTGCCCTATCTCTAACCTCCCACTCCTTGCTAAAGCCCTTGAAACATGTGCATTGCTTCAATTGGACAAACACATAGGCAATTTCAACTTACTGGTTTCAGGAAAGGGTGCAGCTGAACATTGTTGATGACATCCACAGATCCATAGACAATGGAGAGGCTTGCCTTCTCATACTACTCGACCTCTCTGCAGCTTTCGATACAGTTAACCATTCTTCCTTACTTCCTTTGCTTAAAGCTCGCTTTGGGCTTAATGGTTTGGTCCTCAAATGGTTCTTCTCCTTCCTCCAGCACAGAACACAACAAATAAAAATCATTACCTGCCTCTCCAATCCTACACCTGTCTCCCTGGGCATCCCCCGGGGCTCTATTCTCTCTCCCTCTCTCTTCAGTCTCTTTATGGAACCCCTTACCCTCATTCTGAAACAGCTGGAATTAATTATCACCTCTATGTTGATGACACCCAACTCTCTTATAAGATTAAATCCAACTCCGATGTACGTCATTTAAACAATACCCTTGGCAAGATCCAATCCTGGTTCTCCACCAACCATCTTAAACTGAACCCTAACAAAACTGGAATTGTTCTCTTCTCTCCAAAAAACAATCCCAGGCTGGATCAAGGATCTCAATCCCCTCAATTGTTCGCTCACCTTATCTGACTCCGCGAAATCCGTAGGCTTCATTCTTGACAAATACCTTGCTTTCTGTTTTCTCCTGGCTCTCACTTCGCTCTCCCTTTTTCTCTTCTCATCTTGTCTACTCTGACACCACCCCCCTTCTACAACCATTGCCCCTTACCCCTACATTGTTTTCTTCCCTGCTGATTCTCTCTGTCCTTGCCCTAAGCTGTTTACCTATTTGTATTATTTATATGTGTATTAATCGTTAACCACCCACAATTTTGCCCTCCATAACCTAATGTGACATGTACTTGCTTGTTTGGTTTACCCTGAAATTGCTCCTCTTCATTGCTTCCTCTCATGCATAGGGGTATAAGTATATTTAATATTGTTCTATTGATCTTTGTCAGCATGTATTAGTGAATCTATAGGTAAGTGTTTAGATGTGTGTAGATGTAGGAATAACTGAGTGGGTTCTTAGAAACTTGTGCCAATGGTTTCAAATATGGTACTTCATATTTTATAATGAGTGTTGAAAGGGTATGCTGCTGTATGATGAGGTGTATTAGGTCGCCACATGGATGATGTCATCAGTGATGTCATTTGAGATGTCATCAGTGATGTCATCAGTGATGTCACTGACCATGTCATAAATGATGTAATATGTGACATCATCAGCAGTGGATTGCGGGCGTATGAGTTATAGTTAGTAAAACTAACTATAACGGGAGAATTTCAAATGGTTTTATATGAGTGAAATGTCCAGCTAACTATAACACCCCTGAAACCTATGGGTTTTTCAGTGAATGTCTAAGGTTTTTTAAATGCTAATTCCTAATTATAAAATGTCTGAAACCTATGGTTTTTTCAGTGAATTTCTAAGGTTTTTTAAATGCTAATTCCAAACTATAACTTGTCTGAAACCTATGTTTTTTTCAGTGAATTTCTAAGATTTTTTAAATCATTGTTTTTAGATAAATTTATTGTTGTTTTAATATTTTCTAAGTATATTTTTTTTAATAATTTTATTTGTAGATGTTATTTTTTAAATTACATTACACATTCATTTTAATAAAAATGTGTTTGCATAAAAATATATATTTTTTCATTATTATATATTGTTCACTATATACTTATATAATTCTTTTCTTTTTTTATGAAGTTGGGCAACGTACGAACACCCTGCACGTTTACTAAGCAAAACGTGTCCGCCATTTTATGGTCGTTGTATAGGATCTGAGTAGGGTGCGCGACGGGTACGACTTTTCCAACGCGGTTGCTATGCGACCTGTGCGCAATGCCTGGCGCATACGCGACATGTACGTATAACGTGGCGTGACGGATGCGCGGTAGCGCGTGACGTCATATGCATTACGGAAGCGATGGGTTTGCGGCTTCCGCATTTTTTTTTATGTTGGAAAACTTATTTCCATATATTTTATATAAATATTAAGAGAAGAGATTTTCTGAGGTTATTATAAAAATAATATTCTTTAACTTTCTTAAAAAGTACATAACTTTTAATGCAATTTTGCGAACTCGCGCTGGACGCGCGCAAGATGCAAGCAGGGTGCGTATTGACTGTCCACATCGTACGTGCATCATACGCGCACCCCATGTTGCTTTAAAAACAGAGATTTGATTGGTTCATTACACTTCCTATTGAAACTATTATAGGAGCCCACGCATTTCAATCACTCTTATTACAACTTTTCTGAGGGAAAGACCTCCTGTGAAGATCTGCTGCTCTTTCTTTTTTGAAGAAGAGATCCATTTAAATATAATATGGCTGCTAATACACCATCATCCTCTGATTCAGAGTACTCATCACAGCAAGAATTTGTTTGTGAACCTCCAAAGCAAAAATATACCAAAATATACCAGCATTGTCTGTAAAATGTTCACCTTTCCACCAGGCTTAAAAAGGGGACTGCAACAAAATTTGCTTGCCGAAATTGCAATGAAGTGTTTTTATGGGGAGACCCCAACAAAAAGTATTCATGCAGAACTGCAAGTATGCGGAAGCACTAGCAATCTAAGCATCCGGTCAACTTTGCAAAGGAGGAGTTAAGGAGATTGAGAGAGGCTCTTCCAGCTTCATCAGAAGGCCCAAGTGCGAGTGGACCAACACCATCAACCTCTACTGCACACCCTGATATTCGTCGTCAATTTGGAAAACTTAGAATGACCTGTGTAAAATGTGGACGGCTGATAGCATATGGAGAGCAGTCGGTGGATCTGGTGTGTCAATCTGTTGACCGCTACCATTGTTAGATTTCTTTACTCCTCTCCTCCCAGTTTTTAGTTCTCTTTTCCCAGTTCTCAGGTGTTCTCCTAATACAAAAAAAAGAAATACAAAATCCCCTCCAAAAAAACCAACAAAAAGAAAAAAAAAGTTATTTTCAGAACTAACTACTCTGGGTAAAGAAAGATCTAAACTAGTATGCTAGTGTGTGAAAGTTGAGATAAATGTATGTGTAGTGCGAAATTGACTATAAAAATAAATTTCTGATGTGTGGTGAATGCATAAGTGCAGAAGTATAAGGAAGTGCTGCAGCATGACACTGTAAACTGTTTAACTACTGCAAGCTGTGGTACTTCCGAAACACAAGGATGTAACATATGTACATAAATATGTTGCAACTCTCTGCACAGCTGCAGAAATTGCAGGTATGTGGTCACACAGGCACCCTTGCACCATGGAGCAAGGATGTCCGTGTCATGTGGAGATTGTTTTTGTGCAAGAAGGGACACCTTCCTGTACAAAAACAATCAGTAAAGGCACTTTTCTCCTTCAATATATGCTGTGCATTCCAGCATATATTGAAAATGAAAAAATGAGAAGTGAAAACTATTTTTCTTGTTGTGCTTTGCTATACCAATAGAAGGATGGTGTAGCATTCACAAACATGTCCAGATTCATGATTTATGATAAATCTGGAAATGTGTCTTCTTAAATGAGTACTCTGTGCATACACGCACAACAAAACCCATAGAACACCTTTTCAACGCAAAGTACTGTGTATAATGAGATTATATTTACATGGAAAAGAAAAGGTATACAGAATGCCTTTTCCTCACCTTATAAATAAGAAAGAGAGTTAATGGCTAGGCCAAGTGTTATTATAGGAGTAAATTTCAGTACTGATAACAGAGAACAAGATACATTTACAACTATTTACGTTTTAGGGAACTTATAGGACATGTTTATATATTACTGAAGGGAAGAGATGCGATCTAATATGACATTTGCAAAAACACTGACTGATGTGGTTTTAAATAAACAGTTTCATTTCTTTTAATTATAAATTACCAAGACCTGCAAAAGAACCATATTAGTCTATTCTGTAGTATACCATACATCTTGCAGACAGGAGTTCTGAAGCTGTCCCCTATTTTATACCTATTTGCATTGCAATTTTCTGACAGAAATCTGGTCCATCCATGTTCCTTTTCTTCCACTGTGTGGAAACATAGTTCATTCTCCATTTTAAGACTTACTAAAACTTACCTCAACAGTAATACACGTAAAAAACTGTACACATGTTTTTTACTTGTTTTTTATAATCTAAATGGTGGTAAATATGATAAGATCTGTAAAAAAAGAAAAAATTGTTATAACATGTAATAATACATTTCTAACAGCACAGCATTATTTGAACATTTTACAAAGTAATTTCTTTGCCTTTTTTGCTGTTCTCAGAATATATTTATTTTCACTAGAAACATTGATTTCAATTGTACTCATCACATAACAGCGGGCAAAACAAAATCAATCAATTAGATTGTTTAAAATAAAACAATAATACATCTATAGTAAAATACTATATAATACAAATCAGCTGTATATAAAATGATTACTGCTAAGAAATTGTCATAACTTAAATTTATAAACACTATAAATAATGCGACTTAAAATTATACACCAATACAACGTGCAACAAAAAGTCCACAACTCAAATAAATACATTTCCTTGAGGCCAAATTGTATTTTTGCAGTAATTTCTATGTAAATTATCCAATGATAATCCTATAAAATTATAACAATAAATTCCTCAGAGGCTGAATTATCTTTTCAAAACTTTGGCTTTGAAAATATTAGATGGGAATTTGGCAATTTGAAAGGCAAACATTGTTTGAAAACCAACTCAGCATCATTATAAAGACTCCAGCCTTTCTCACTTTCGAAAAATGCAGTGTAATGTTCTGTTTTATTATTATTGCTACTGCTACAAAAGTCCTTCCAGATATTGATAGTTGTGCAGCAACAAAATTTGTATTAAAGTGTCCAATTTTCTTCTATCAGCTGTACAACATTGTATCATTAAAATTATACATTTTCCATATCTTTGTATAAATAATGTTGATAACATTTTTGATTTGCATTGCCTACACTCCATGTTTTGGTTTGCAGCTTTAACTAATTTACTAAAAGACACCGATTTACAGTCAGGTAATGTCAAATATAAAAATCTTTCAGTGCTGCATGTATACATACAATTTTCACATTGATGTTCCCATTTATAACCAAGGCCAAAAATATTCTCTATGTCTACACCTTCTTTTTCCAATTCTGTAAGCATATACATTAGAAATTCCTGAGCATCTTGTTGGATATTTTGTGTAAATTGTGTAGAACCAGAACATACGTCCAAAAGATTACGAACATCAGAATCGCTTTGTATTTTACTTTTATCTGTTCTCAATTTTTCATGAAGAGAATGTAACAAAGAACAAAATCTGTTGCAAACCTTCAAGAAAAGAAACAACATACATTAGCACAGCAGTTGACACCAGAACTTATCAAACTGAAAACCAACAATCTTTTCAACTGTGTCCTTTTTCTTTTTGCTTGCAATCACAACATTTTCTTATTTTTTCCCTTCTCTACACCTTCAGTACAGATATTCTCATACCTTCTTTTTCGAGCAACCACACGCTTTTCAAATACAGGACATTGACCTACATTAGGAGCATATGTTCTTCTTAACCTATTGTATTTTTTGACACAGTTAGCATCTGCACTAATCTTGGTATCATCAAAATCAATCAAAAACAAACCAGATAATGTTCTGACTCTGGACAAAGCAACATATGCCAAACCCTCTTTAAACACAGTACTCTCAATGTTCACTAAGCACTGTCAACACTTAAACCTTGAGATTTATGAATAGTCACTGCATATGCCAGAGAAAATTGAAACTGTTTTCTACGGACATATAAATCTTTAACAAGCTAAGAACGAACAGAACAGTGACCAATTTGTTTCACTTCTTCAATCTGATCAAATTTAATCTTTAAGAATTCAATTCCATCTTTAGTTTGATAATTAACAAAATCCACAACTTTTCCCATTGCTCCATTAACTAAACCCTTTTCTACATCCAAATTACGCCTTAAAATGATCCAACAGTTCCTACATGCATAAAGATTCTTTTCTAAACCAGCAGTTTTAGATATTGGTTTTTCTAAAGAATCCAATTGTGTCTTCAATTTTTCATTCAAAATAATAGTGATTCCTTCATGTTCTATTTTATCAATGGCTTCCAATTTTTTTATTTCTTCATTTTCCAGTTTCAAAAGTTGTTCATTGAATATAGAACACTCACGTAGTGTTGGCATTAAGCAGATTACAGATTTCTTATCTGCAATTTCCATGTATATTTTCTCAGGAACTATATTTTCATTTGGAAACAAATTGGAAAGTAATCGAGTCTGTAAATCTTATTTGCCATGTTATGTCAGTAGTCCAATTCTTATATCTTGGAGAATAGTTCCATAATCAACATCATTTGCCTGTCGCATATTTGTAATGAGTTCTTTGTGTTGAAAATATGACCAAATTTTCACATTTCCAACGCTTCCCAGAGACTTTCTGGTGTCTTCATGCACGAGTGTTTTAAAAACTGGTTGTCCTTTTACAGGGGTCAGTTGCAGAAGATCTCCAAAAACTATGACGTGTTTTCCTCCAAAAAATATGTCTTACTCTGTTTTAAGAATTTGCTGCATTCTTAAATGCACAAAGGCAAGCATTAAGTTTGAGACCATGCAGTAATAATGAGAAGTTTCATTTTCTTCAAGACTCTTGAAACTTCACAGCAAGCTTCTCCAGATAGCTTGAGATATTCCAATTTGTTTTCATGCTCTACTGGTAGCATTAGTAAATGATGTAAAGTAATTCCTTTAATGTTGTGTGCTGCCAATCCAGTTGGAGCAGTGACAACACAAGACAAATGCGACTCAGTTGTTTTCTATCGATAACTTGTAATTACTTTAATTAAAAAACTTTTTCCTGTTCCAGCTTGTCCACTCATGTACATTTGTATAAGTTTAAATGACGTACATGAGCACTCTTTCTTTTCATGAAGTAATCCATGGTCAATCTGTTTTCTCACTTGCTCATTTATTTCTTTCTGCTCAACATTTAGTTGTTCTTCCAAATTTCCTAAGTTTGTTACATCTTCTTGAGCTTGATACATTGCTGTTTCCACCTCATTCATGGCGATTGCTGCTTCGTTTTCAACATTTACACATAATTTGCAAAAGCACTGTATTGTATGCTATCTTTACAAGCATTAAAGGAATCTTCATAGCTCTGGAAATCTCCAAGTAATTCCAGTTCTGAACGCCATGGTTTGAATAGTTGTAAAAGAGCTTAATAGTAACATTCCCTTTTATCAGCAGTGTCAAAACTCAGCATCCTGTGATTAATCAAATTTCCTTTTGTTTGTTTCACCAAACATCCTTCGGAACCAATGACTCCATATTTTCCATCATTGATGTTCTCTGTAGTATTCCGTTTAAAAGTGTAGTTTTGTAGCACTTCATAGAGACACATGTTCTCAAGATGATGACTTCTGTTTGGGTAATATGTGTCCAACATATTCGTTTTCAAAATATCTGTACTTTCTGCATCTTTTTCTGCTAAATATTCAATTTCTTGAACAGATTTCAGTACCCGATTTCGCATTGCTGCAAGACCTACACTCACATAACGGATTCTTCTAGATTTGGAGTATAGACTTGCCAATGATAACCGATCTGAGCATTCATATGCTCTGATATCTCGATGAGATAACATCTTCAAACTGAAACTGTATAATTTCTTACTTAGAGTCTTCTCGTGAGAAATCTCTTAGCGCATTTCTTTCAATTCTGTCTCTTCGGATTTTGTAATATAATATGTTACATATCGAACAACAGCAATGGAATTGTCCGCAACATATTGAATATCCATGTTAGCATTCCACATGGACAAAATGACTGGGTTGTAGTCATTTATGTATTTTGACTCTTCATTTCTTCTTAAGTTGTAGGTATTTTTTGGAGACTTTCTTGTGATAGTATGTCGCAAAGATGACATAACACTATTCACTCTTCCTTTCGATATTACAGGACGTGGAAATCCAAAACGACATTTGGTGTAGAACTTGTCCTTAAATTTGTACTTTCGTCGACAGTATTTTCCACATCGGTGGCTTTGGAATCGTATCACTTGTGCTCTTAAGTTGTTTTCTTCTGTGCCTTTGGGTACAGCACATGTTGCATATTCTTCAATAAAACTCAAAACAGTATCATCCGCATCTGTTCCAAATTTGGGAGCGTCCTTAATCCATAACAGCATATGTATATGAAGGGCACCTCTTGCTTGATACTCCTTTCTCAAAAAGAAATACACATCTTCTCCAAGAGGAGGATTTTTTTTATTGCAGATAAAAGACATAATAGCCTCAAATCTATGATTGAAATACCTGCATACATTAACAGGATCCAAAGAGCACAATTCACCAGGTGTCTTGTATTCAATGTTTTTTATATTCGAATTTGCCTCTTGAAGAAATTCTAGCAAATCATAACAAGCGTACTCAGCACAGCTTAGGTTAGGAACCATGTTGGAGTTCCTAGGTTCCATAGCATACATTTCAGTTCTCCATGACTACGGTGCCAATATTCATTATTCCCACGCTGACATGCCATCAGATTATTGAGCTGAGATTCTAGATGATCATCTCTCTGGTGCACTTTATCCATAAAATCTTTTGCAGATACATTTTGAAGATGTATTCCAGATTTTAGAATATGGTTCACTGCATATGAAAGCCCGGACAAGTCACTTTGAAACAAAAGATGAAATATATAAGGGATACATTGTTGAAATCTTGGATCTTCTGCATATAATCTTGTTGTCCGATATTCAGATGCAGGAATCTACACAGGACGTTCATCGTGTCGTCCTCCTTTTCCAGTTGGGAACAACTGTGGAAAACAACGAGCTTCCAAGCTCTCTTCCCATACACTCATGGGACTTCCTTTTGCCTTTTTCATTTGGAACAAATCAATTGTGTTTCCCATCACTTCTTTTGAAAGGAGTGGATGCACACTATAATGTTCATACATTTCTTCACATCTTAACATGTTCACTTTTTCAATTTGTCCACTTGACGTTTCAGTATCTACTTCTAAAAGTATTTCTTCTTCTCCTATATAAACATTCTTATAGTATGGATTGTTTTTTATCAAATACAATGTTGCCTTTTGCACTTTCCTAACCACCACTAACTCCTGCCAGATTTTCTTATTCTTAGTTGGCACACCATTAACACGAATAGGAAATACTTTCAATATTTTTCTTTAAATCTAACGGTAAATACACCACTCATCCTTTTAATCCTCTTTGTAAATCTGAAGGAGGCAATTTACCTGTTTTAGGCTCCATATGAACAATAGCCTGAAACGGGTGCACACACTGAATGAGAATATACTCAAAGGTATTGAGATCTGTCAGTTGTGGAGGAATAGCAACTAACTCTAAATTATTATGCACAGCTCTAGCAGGCATTCTATTCTCATCTAACAATATTTACAAATACGCTGATCAGAACCCAAATCAAAACAATTCTCTACCAACAAATAGGTTGCAAATTCCTTCCACTTATCATTATTTTCTTTTTAACTTTTTAAATACAGATCAACACTCCTAGTCTAATTTTTGTAGTGAGTTCGGTGACAACAAATACAAGACAAATTTGGCCTTTCACCTGAAATCACCTTAAACTTTGTAATTTCATTTTCAAAATATTTTTTGGTAACTATGTTGAACATTCTCTGCAACATTTTCTTCTAATAATGTATGAATTTCTTCACTCTGTTCTTCAGGACCGAAGTAATAAAACTCAATATCATCACAAACCTTTTTCACATCTGATACTGACCCTCGCAAAAGAGCACAATCCGCGGATCCTCCGAGCCCATAGATATATAAATTACTTTAACCGCAATTTTCTCAAAAACTACTGAACAGATTGACAATAATTAGGCCAAGGGCACAAGTCGGAACTGAGCACTACCTCTCTGCTAAATTTGGTGTAATTCCGTTCAGCCGTTCGGGCTGTAGCCGTGGCTAAAGGTTCTATGGAAAATTGCATGGGGAAAACACATTTTGGGACTCCCTTTTTTCTCAGCCCCCGCTGGACCAATAACCCCCAAATTTTCAGGGAAAGAGCGGAACTGAGCTGGCCTAAAGTTTGGAAAATTTCAAGAAGATTCATCAATCAACGTCAACGTTATTGGCAATAGAATGTTGCGGTTTTCGTATGGATAATAGTTCCTAACTATAACTATCTACTGGCGACCGCCAGTAGATAATATACATACGTTTGGCAAAGAGGTAGCCCTCAGTTCAGACTTGTGCCTTTTGCTTAAATGGTGTCAATCTGTTCAATAGTTCTTGAGAAAATTACACTTAAAGTCATTTATAGATCTATTGGCGCTGTGGATCCGCGGAGTGTGCGAGGATTGTCATCGTACCGTAAGCGCACACTTCCGATCATGCGCTGAATGCTAATTGGCTGTCAAGTGGTTGTCAACATTCAAAACTAGGAACTGTTGGCAGCTATTTTGGGCCTCGGTAGAAGCCAGGATGACAAAGTCAGTGGAATATGTGTGCAAAACGTACAAAGGGGGTAGGGTAGAAATAATTTGACCCTCTAAACCTGCTTAGGGGGTCCCAGAAGGACCCCCAGGACCCACAATTTTTTATTTTTAAAACTCAGCAGGTGAGTGTAGGGTGCGCCAACTGGGCCGAAAAATAAATAAAATAAATATTATTTTATAATTAGTCCCTGAGGGGTTAAATATCGGGGGCAAAATTATTACATTTTATGTGGGGCCCAGATTGGCCCCCCAGCCTCGGGGATTGTCACCCCAGGGGCTAAAAAGAAAAAAATGGTGGGGGGAGGGGTCAAAGGTCCCCAAAGCCGTGGGGACCACCACCCGGCGGAGCTTCATGTATTGTGGGTGGGGGACTGTGAGGCCCCCCTTCTGGAGCACTCGAGGGCCCCTTTACCCCCGGGCTACAAGGTCTCCAAAGCCCCAGGGATCACCACTCCCCGGGGCTTTATGTATTGTGGGAGGGCCGGCTCCTGCAGTGTCTCCGGGTGTCCCACCCTCCCATAGCAAGGAAATCTGTTCTCTCTCTCAAAATCTAAATCAGTTTGCTTTTCAACATGGGGAGCTGTATGTTAGTAGCTCCCCATGTGGCAAAGCAATGCCGGCTCCCAAACGCGTAGAAATTGTGCGCCAACGACGCTGGAGTTGCGCACTCTACAGATTATGAGTCGTGCATCCAGCGCATGCACACCAGGGGGCTGCACTGAGTACTGCGCTGGGTGCGTGACTTTTAATTATACAGGCAAAAAATAGCCCCCATCAGTAATTTCTAATATTCCCGGGGACCGTATCCCCCAGGTCTTATAAAAAATATTGGGGACCTTGGGGGGAGCCACAATGCCCCCACGGTTCCGCCGGCTCCCTGCGTTCTTTGTGAGCCGGCATTGCTTTTCCGCATGGGGAGATGCTAACTTGCATGTGGAAATGCAATCTGGTTTGGATTTTGAAAGTGAGAACAGATTTCACTGCTGTGTCTTTCAAAATGCAAACTAAGTTTGCTATGGGACTGCGGGAGGCACGAAACTCCTGCCCTCTCATAGCAAACAGCAGTGTCCCGGGGGTAGGCTACCCAGGACACTGCAGGACCCGGCCTTCGGGTGTGGCGGTCCCAAGGGCCCTCGTGGGCTCAAGGCGGAGGGCCACGCAGCCTGCCTTCCACAATATATAAATCCCCAGGGGTGGTGGTTCCCGGGGCTTGAGGGGGGTTGTTGAGGCCCACACACTTCTAATTTCATAGGGGGGGCCTTGGTTGCGAAAGTGGCGCAAGGGGGTTGTAAATCTGGTACACAGTGTTCTGTTTTACTTTGCTTTCTTTTCTGTCATGTAGAGGATCCAGGGTAAATATAACGTTTTTTGTACAGCCAGTACCTTTTAACCCTACCCCAAACGGCTTTCTGCCTGTTACCATAGTAACTGTTCATGGAACACTTACGTGAGCACAGAGGTTAGAAGTTTACCACACTATGTTGCTAATGGAAAAAGTTACTGTGCTGGAGTTTTAAAACTTTTCCATAGGAACCGTTAGTCATAGCTATAGACTCTGGTAAAGATCTGGTAAAGAGTTAGCCTCAGAATTATACTTCAAATTATAAATATAATTTCTATTGGGAACCGCCACCCCCCAAAAAAAGAAGACGTATACACTTTTTTAAAATTAACTTTTATTGAACCAGCAATAAGTTACTGGAAACGTAACTTAAAGATAACAATATAATAAATAACTAGAAACATAACTTTAACAAAACAGTATAATAAACAAAATGTGATATGGACTCCCATAGAAGTACGGTAGGTAATCTGCAAAACAAAAATGAAAATGAATGTTTAAAATTAGATCGATGTGACTAAATGAGGTAAAACATTACACGTCAAGGTAACACTTGGCGATATTTCCTTATTTTTACGTCTGCAGTGTGTCTGATACATTTCACTTGTCTTATTGGCCCGCGTTCAAGAGGTGTCTGTATGGAATTGCCTACTGCTTCAGATTTACACTATGGATCAACATGTCTTTAAAATGATTCAGAGATGAGACAGAATTAGGTGAGAGATCAAGTCATAGGACAATATTCTTTAGGGCTTATTTACAAGACTCTTACGCCACTTTTGTTTTACTTTTCGCATGTTGAAAGTGACGCAAAAGTGTCGCAAGGGGCTTGTAAATAAGCTATTTTACTTCTAATGCATTTAATCGGAGGGATTGTATATCTAGGCCGCTCTGCTTACCTTGTGTAAACACTGTGACCAACAGAGTTCACAACTTGAACTCAGCTTTGGTTCTACACGTCAGAGTGGACAGCAGCGTCCATAACTTTAAAAGAGAAAGAGAAACGATGTGAGAGAGAGTGAGAGAGAGAAAGAGAGAAAAAACAACATTAAAAGTGTGAGAGAAAGAAAGTTATAGATGGAGCAGTTAATACTGGAGAAATTACTCGTAGCTCACCTTTTCTCTCCGTTGTGTGTCCAAGCACATGCTGGTTCATAGTGCACCCTCCAGTTTAGTGATCTGAAAGATAGTTTATAGAGTTAGTAATAGCATACTACATACAACTGTACACATATATTTTTGGTTTATTTATTTGTACACTTAGGATACTATATTACAACAAGTTCCACTGTAAGGAGGTGTCTGTGCGCTGTTTTTTTCCAAAGTAGTATATACCATGCATTCCCACTGCATAGCGGTGGGTTCTTAATAATGGGTATCTAGACTGTTGCACCCCATTGACTCACAGAGTCTGGAGGTGAGTGTTTTTCTTGGGAAGTCAGAGGCAGATTTAGAAGCTCCTTGCACCACTTTTCCCATATTAAAAGTGACACAAAAGTGGCGCAAGGGGCTCGTACAACTGCCCCTCAAACTGTTGTAACCTATCTATTCTAACAGCTTGGAGGTAATGTACATTCTTATGCAGTGATGCTGCTGCACACTACCCACTCTCTTCTTTGACAGATGACTTGTCGTTGTTTCGGAAACAAGCTTCTTTGCTCACCTTGTGCCATTGGCGTGATTCAAAGAGGGTGCACTACGTGTCGAAGCAGCCTTCTCAGAAGTTGTTAAGATGGCCCCGCATCATCGCAGAATCCTCAAACGTTGAGCTTTAGAGGTGTTGGGGGTAGGCCTGGGCGTTAAATTCCGTTCCGTTTGCAGAATTTGGGTAATCTCGCGTTCCGTGGAGAACGCAAAATTGCCCCAAATTCTGGGTTCCGCAACTTGGCGAAATTTATTGCTTGTTTGCCTTCTCAAATGCGTGTTCGTGAGATATTTCCTCTGAACAAGCAGACAGTGATTGTAAAAAAGCACCGGGAACAAGCAATTCTGCATGTTCGTGGAATTTTTGCGTGTTCTCTGAGATTTTTACCGTTTCACGGAGATTTGCGTAACGCGATTAAGCAAATTCCACCCACCCCTTGCTGGGCGGGATGCCAATTTGTGAAACACAATCTGTAAGATAAAAAGGAAGTTAACATTGTGTGTAATATTTTTATCAAAGGAGAGAGGAAGTGAGAGAGTGACTGCAAATAATATTCGCAGCTCACCTTTCTGTCACTGGTGTGTTTTTCACCACGTGCCGGGACATAATGCACCCTGAGGCTCTACATATAAAAGATAGTAAAAGAAAGATTTTATGAATTTATGATTTGTATTTGTTACTATCTTAATGTGGAGTTGAATATCATCGCCCTTCCTTCTCGCATTGAAAAACAACTATTGGTATAGTTTATATTCCCGACGTTTGACCTATTATAAAAACGTTCCTGCTATTGGAAAAAATATATATACATGCAATAAGATACTATACAGGACTGCGTACGCCTAAATTCCTGCATCGCTTTTTTGTATCCAGTCTTCTGCACCCCATCGACTCCCTCCCATGCGCACCTAGGCCTCATTGCTCACCTTTTTGTGGACAGGACACCTTGTACATCATGCAGTCCCGCTCTGCCACCAAGAAATCTGACATATGGTGCAGAGTCTTGATATCGGTATGGCTAACGACATACTCGTGCTCCCATCATCGTCACTGCAGGTTCCTCACCCGCTCAGTTCTTCGGTACCACTGACTCAGTGACCAAAGAGGCCATGCACGTAGTAGTGGACCTTTGTACTCGGTGGTTCGGGCCTATATGAGGCGTTTGAACTACTAGGACGGGCCATCACAGCGCTTGCGATGGGAGCAACTCTAAAATGGCATACAGCGCGTGCGCCTCGTCTTTTTTATTGTTACGGTCACGTGTGTAGTGATGGATGGGATGGATGGGTGAGGTATGGGTGTATACCAGCTATGAGGCAGTGTGTGTGTGCCGTTCTGACAACTAGACCTGGAACTAAGAAATCACTGCAATGGAAATCTGGGCAATGTTTCGTTGTTGAGTTTTCCTGGAAGTATAAGGGGAGTGGGCTGGCCTGACATATGGCAGTGCTGCGCGAGGCTCTGAACTATGATTCCGGAGCTGTGAGCGTAGTCCCGTCGTGAGCTATATGAGAAATCAAGTGATTAGGGTGTCAGTTTTGAAGTGCTGACGTCACCCGGGTCTTAAAAACAAATGTGTCATTATATCTGTAAAGTCCCACAACTTGGCCAACATGGAAGGTACTGAGTATTACTGACTATATATTCGTTCATAGTTGCATACATAAAATATAGTGGACATGACTCATTTCTGCGATTATGAATGTTTGTTGTACATTCAGTGGAGAGTTGTAGCTGTAGTAATACAGGGCTGTGAAAGGTTTAAGTTGTAGTTTTTGGCACATGAAGGGCAGCTAATATATACGTATGTGGTTATTCAGGTACACTGTAGAAATTGGTGCTGGAAATCAGTGTTCGAGTCTCAGAGTTGCATCCACATCTTGTTATCGTAGAGTAATGACGTAATGAACGCGTGCCTGAAAATGTATTGTAAATATGGTGCTCATGTAAACAGCTGATATAGTTTTGGGTTGATTTTGCGCCATATAAATATGCTTTAAAAAAAATGAGGAATAGCCCACCCTTACTGTCACAGGTAAGATGGTTGCATATGCTATTTTTGGCACAATATAATGTGGTAGGGCGGAGGAGCAGCATTTTAGAAACAAAATAAATATAGAGACACAGATAGATAGTTGAAGTGGGAACGGGCACATGTGCTTGACTCCATTTTATTACTTGTTGTTGGCAACAAGTAGAATAGTAATCATGATATCATACGCAGAAATGTAATCATAAACAGTTTATGACTTCTGCTGTACAAAGGTAGGAGCATTGTATGTGAAATAATACACAGAAGATTCTATCGTAAAGGGTTCATGAGTTGTGGTGCACTGAGGTTGGGGCAGTTTGTGTGGAGCCTGCGATGATGCGTGGTCCAGGCAGAACGCACGAGTAAAAATGTGTTTTGACTATTGAATGTTGCCTTACCAAGGGCACATGGCGATTATTTACGGTGCACTGGGTTAGTGGTATGTCTGGTGTTTATCGTGTGCTCACCCTGCCATGATGCGTGGCCTGAGCGGGCTGTACTGAAATCATTCACTGTTGCATACTGGACTATATGAACTTTGAAGGGGGGAAAAACTAGCATTGATGGTTATCAATTGCTGTGCAAACTAGGTGTTCTGATTGCTCCCCATAACAAATTAAATGTTTCCACTTCACGCAGTGCATTCTAACTTTTACAAATTGGGAAAGAATGTCTGGTGGCGATGTTGAAAGTGATGACCCAGAGGTACTTGGTATTGCCGGTGGTGGAGGTACATTTTGGTACAATTTTCTACATTCTTTGTGCTCATAGTTCACAGAATGCAACGATTGAAGGTGCTTGCGCATACTCGCAGTACAACAGCACTATTCTTTTCTCTGCTTTCAATAAATTATGGCTGAATTTAATGCTGTCTGTAGTGTAGATTAAAAGGTAAATTCAAGTTGTGAACCCTACTGTGCACAGTGTACATGGAAGCTAGTAGTCAGTACAGTTATAGAACAATGCTTTTTTTCACTTATTTTAACAAAATCTGAATACATACAGTATAATTGTCTCTGCTTTAAATACATCAAGGTTGAATTTCCTTCTGTCTATAGTGCAAAGGTGAATTCAAGTTGTAAACCCTGTTTTCCGTAATGTGCATCTTAAGGTGGAGTGCATCATCTGCAATTATGATTGAAGTGGAAGATAGAACATGTATGCAGCGAGCATTTAATTATTCAATTAAATGTATAAGTGATAGAAAATACGTTTTTCAAGGAAGCATAATAAAGGGATATTGTGTAGGGTTTGATAGGTGTTATACTTAGTTTGATTTATACTGAGTTAGTGGTATCTAAACAAGAATGTTCTGTGGAACCTGCGATGATGCGTGGTCCGGGCAGTATTACTTATAGTAATGTTTTTTGTGTTGTGAATGGTGCCTTAGTAAAGCCAGGTGATAATCATTTTTGGTGCACTCAGTTACTAGTACCTTTGGTGTTTAGCGTGTACCAAATCTGCGATGATGTGTGGTCTGGGGAGGAGGGGGGCACAGTAATTGGAGTAATGTCTTTTGTCGATTGGATTCTGCATGAATTCCACTTAAAAGTGATAGTATGCCTCATTGCTGACATAAAACTGTTCACTCTTCTTTCCAATGATTTATGGTGTAGTTAGTTAGTGTATCTTTGGCACTGACCTTTTACGTACCCTGCGATAATGCATAATGCAGGGGGGCTGTACTGGGAGCAATGTTTTTTGCTTAGTGAATTCTGCTTTAATAAGGCTACAGGGGAATAACTTGTGGTGTAGTGATTTAGTGGTACCGAAAGAACTCAGCGTTTGTGTACCCTGTGATGATTCGTGGTTCGGGGGGGGGGTCGTAGTGCTATAATGTCTCTTGTCTACTGGAATGCGTCATGTACAATAGTCATTCTATTTGGAAAAAATCTGAACACATACAGTACAATTGTCTCTGAATTAAATTAATCAAGGTTGAATTCATTATTGTCCGTAGTATACATGCAAAGGTGAGTTCAAGTTGTGAACCCTGCTGTCCGCAGAGTACATAGAAGGCTGTAGTTGGCACAGACATAGAGGAATGCTTTTTTTTGTCACATACTTTAACAAAATCTGACGACACAGAAGTATTTTTCTGCCTTAAATAAATCAAGACTGAATTTTATGTTGTCTGTAGTGCTTATGCGCCACTGGTATCAAGCGGTAAATTCTTTTGATCTCAGTGTACATTTGAAAACAGAACTCGCTACAGTCATTGATGAATGTTTTTTGTGGCATCCTTTAACAAAAAAGTCTTTGCCTTACATAAATAAAGGATATCTTGAATGCTGTCCGTAGTGTGGATGGAAAGCTGAATTCAAGTTGTGAACCATGCTGTAGGCAGTGTAGATTGAAGGCAGTAGTTGACACAAACATCAATGAAAGCTATTTTGTCAAACTTAAGAGAATCTGGGGACACAGTACAATTGTCTCTGCCTTAAATAAATCAAGATTGAATTAAATGTTGTCTGTAGTGCTGATGCGCTTCTGGTATCAAGTGGTGAACTCTGTTGATGGCAGTGTACAATTTAAGGCAGTAATCAGTACAGACACAAATTGTCTCTGTCCTACATAAATCAAGGCTAATTTCAATGCTGTCTGTGGTGTTGATGCAAAGCTGAATTCAAGTTGTGAACCCTGCTGTCCACAGTGTACATCGAAGGCTGTAGTCAGCAGTTATAGAAGAATGCGTTTTGTCACATCCTTTTACAAAATGGAAAGACATAGAGTACAATTGTCTCTACCTTAAATGAAGCAGGGCTGGATTCAATGCTGTCCGTAGTGTTGATGCAAAGCTGAATTCAAGTTGTGAACCCTGCTGCCCACAGTGTAGATTGAAGGCTGTAGTCAGTTCAGTTATAGACAAATGTTTTTTGTCATATCCTTTTAAAAAATCGGAAGACATAGATTCCAATTGTCTCTACCTTAAATAAAGCAAGGCTGGATTCAATGCTGTCCATAGTGGGGATGCAAAGTTCAATTTAAGTTGTGAACCCTGCTGTCCACAGTGTTGATGGAAAGCACTAGTCGATACAGACATAAGTAGTCTGCGGTGGTGTGACGCTGAGTTCACAATGGGCCTGTATCGAAGAGGCACGTGGTCATGGCGGCAGCCACGTGGTAGGGTGAGGACCTTCTCTGTGGGAGAGTCTCTTCTCTTTGCAGAAGTGAACCACGCCCAAGGAGTAGGCTGATTATTTATACCCTTACGCTGGAGTTGCGTTTGTTGGACCAGCCCACTCCACTTCTGCTTCAAAGGGGGGGGAACAACACAGCTACATGAACAAAATATTCCACAGTGTCTGAGATAATATGGTTGCGTCCACTATTCAGTACACTACACGTATCAATGGTATATCTATACACTGAAAAGTTTTTGATTTCTATAGTGAATTGAGCATATTATTTCACCGGTAGTCTTAGCGTTGTGTACATTATTGTTTATGTTATACTTGGTTGCTACATCTCTGTAGATTGAGCTAGTGTACTGTTGAGTGGATATATTATTTTGGAAAGGTCCGTTGTCCTGTCTTGCTGCCTCTGAGGTAGTAGGGGGGAGGGGTCCATGGGGGTGGTTGAGGTGGTCGTGGCACTGGGTATTGTGATCTTGTTAGGTGTCGGAAGTGTATAATTAGAACCTCTATCACATATTGCTCTTTAAAAATGGGTGTGAGTTGGATGTAATTCACGCAGTACATATTCAACGTTCTTACAGTAGTTAAATGTTGATGTTAATTTGTTAGTGGTAAGTGGAACTATTGCCTGATTCTTTAGGTAGCATTGCAAATTTGGTTTCTTGTTGGAAATATGGGGAAGTGGTCAACATTATAAGTAGGAATTGTCATTTAAAAAACCTTAGAAATTCACTGAAAAAAGAGGTTTTATGGGTGTTATAGTTAGCTGGATATTTCACTCATACAAAACCATTGAAATTCCTCTGTTATAGTTAGCTGTACTAACTGTAACTCTCGCGCCCACAATCCCCTGGTGAGGATGTCACATATTACATCATTCATGACATAGTCACTGAGATCACTGATGACATCACTTATGACATCTCAAATGACATTTGAGATGTCATCTGTGATGTCATCCCGCCCTGTCATTGAAAACTCTGGTTTGGATTTTGGAAGCAAGAGCAGTTTTACTGCTCTCACTTCCAAAATCCACAGCAGATTGCTTTTCCACACGGGGAGCTGCATGTCAGCAGCTCCCGTGTGGAAAAACAAACCCGGATCCCGCAGGAGGTGGGGATCCGCCAGGACCGTGGGGGCATTGGGGCTTCCCCCACAGTCCCCAATGGATAGGGCCGGCCCTGAGGGATGGGGTGCCCTGGTCTAGAAGTGGCCCGGAGGTCCCTACCCCAAAAAGAAATAAAAAGAAATAAATAAAAAAGACCTGTCCCGGGGGATGGAGTCCCCGGGGCAATAGAGGCCTCAGGAGGGGAGCTACGCAGCCCTCTCCTTAAAAAAATAAATATATGTGGCCATGCTCCAGAGGATGGGGTCCCTGGGCCGGAATTGGCCACAAGAGGGGGGCCCAGGCGGCCATCTTCCCGTTTAGATATATATATATTTTTTAAAAAGGGGTAAAAGACCGGCATCATGCCGGAGGCCCCGCCCCCCTCCTAGCAAAACTCTGCGAACGCGCCGTGTGGCACAATTTAAGTTGGGGAATTAATTCCCCTTCAATATTGGGGGTCCCGGGGGGCCAATTAGCCCACCAGGTACCTCCAGTATGTGCAAAAGGGCTGGCTTGCAGAGAGGTGGTCCAAGACCCGCCCCTTTTTACACCTCTCTACAACACAGCTCTGAGGTGCTTAGTGAAGGTACCTGGAGGGCTAGTTGCACCACAGAGACCCTCAGGTCTCAAGGGGATTTAATTCCCCAATTTACAATGCACCAGGGGGTGCATTTGCACAGTGATGCAGGGATGATGGTCGTGGCCTGATTTGACAAGTGTGCAAACGCGCCCTGTGGTGCATTTTAAGTTGGAGGATTAAGTCTCCTTCAATCCTAAGGTTCCTTGGGGGCCAAGTAGCCCACCAGGTTCCTCCAGTAAGCACCAGAGAGCTGCGTTGCAGAGTGGTGGTCCAAGGCCATGCCCCCTTTTTATACCACTATGCAACGCAGCTCTGTGGTGCTTACTGGAGATAGCTGGTGAGCTAGTAGGCCCTCAGGGACCCTCAGGATTCGAGGAGACTTAATCCCCTAACTTAAAACATGCCACAGGGTGTGTTTTTAAGTTGGCGGATTAAGTCCCCTTCAATCCTGAGGGCCCCTAGTCTACCAGGTACCTCTTGCAAATGCCACAGGGCTGTGTTGCAGAGAGGTTCTCAAAGTCCATGCCCCTTTATACACCACTCTGCAAACACGGCTTCTGGTGCTCTGCTGGTGGGGCGATGAGGTTCTCTTGTGTCCTGAGGACCTCAAGACACAAGTGTACTTCATCCTGTGAGCTGCAGTGTGCCAGAAGCTGCGTTTGCAGTGAGGTATAAAAAGGGGTGTGGCCTCAGAACACCTCTCTGAAACGCAGGTCTGTGGCGCTTATTGGATGTACCTGGTGGGCTACTTGGCCACCTGGGACCTTCATGATTCAAGAGGACTTAATAGGGATGTCATAGTTAGAAATTAGCATTAAAAAACATTTAAATACACTGAAAAAAACATAGGTTTCAGGTAAGTTATAGTTAAAAATTATCATTTAAAAAACCTTAGAAATTCACTTAAAAACCTTAGGTTTCACTGACGTTCTAGTTAGCTGGACATTTCATTCTTACAAAACCATAGAAATTCCACCATTATAGTTAGTTCAGCTAACTATAACTCGTGCACCCGCAATGCACTGCTGATGATGTCACATATTACATTACATGATGTGGCATATTACATCATTGATGACATGGTCAGTGACATCACTGATGATATCTCAAATGACATCACTAATGACATCATCCATCATCCTCCTCACACTCTAATATAACCTTTGATACACCCACTGAAAATACAGACTACCATTTCCTAAATTATTGACACACCAATACCAGTTACTACATATGCACTCACTGATTCCTAGATCTACACACACATCCACTCATTCATCCATACAATCACTCATACATGCAGTCACTCATCAATACAACACTATCATATGCACTCATTCAGCTATACAGACACTCACACACCACCACTCATCAATGCAGTTACTCACACACCTAGTCAGTCATGCTAAGAATCAATCACACTCCCATTTACTCACCTATACAATTATACACACAGCACCCCACTTATTCATGCAGGTACTAAAGCATACTTATATAATCAGTGATATGAGTACACACTCACCCATACAGCCAGTCTCACAATAAATACTTCAACTCTCACATACACTGCCTTTTACAAAGGTAGTTGCTTGGACATGTACCACAGAGACATCCATTCACTCACCAACACACCCATAAACACACTCACGCACCCATACAGCTGTTTCTACATGCACTCTTGAACCCATACACCCAGTAAATCAACCACTCACATCTATGCACACCTCCCACCCACCCACACCCACACTCAATCTCCCCAAAAAATACTCACTAATCAACAACCTATATAGACACTCATGTAGCTACTGACCAACCCATGCAGCAGCTCGCACAACAGGCAGACTGATACAGACATTCAAACAGTTTAGTCACTAACCCATGCATTCAGTAAGACACAATTAATCACTCAGTCACGCACTTACTAAATCCTCCCTCCAGACACTAATACACCCACTCATTCTTCAATACACCTTTGAATATATATAAAACATATTTAAACTTTATAGAAACACACAGTCACTGGATGATGTCATCAGTGATGTCATTTGAGATGTCATCAGTGATGTCACTGACCATGTCATGAATGATGTAATATGTGACATCATGAGCAGTGCATTGCGGGTGCGCAAGTTATGGGTAGCTGAACTAAATTTAAGGGTGGAATTTCTATGGTTTTGCAAGAGTGAAATGTCCAGCTAACTATAACATCCCTAAAACCTATGGTTTTTCAGTGAATATATATATATATATATATATATATATATATATATATATATATATATATATATTACCTACTGGCGGTCGCCAGTAGGTATATATAGTTAGGATTTTTTCTCTATGGGTTTTTTGTAAATTCTATGTCTAATAACTTTGGCGTTTGTGGACGGAATTGGCTGAAATTTTCAGGAAAATGGCACATTTTGTTTCTGAGCAGCCCTTGAAAATTTGGGGGGGGTTCGTCAAGGGGGGGCCGAGAAAAAAGGGGGGTCCCAAAACGTGTTTTTAACATTGAGTTTTCCATAGGGCGGTTGGCCTCACTTTTAGCCCGAACGGCTGAATGGATTTGCACGAAACTTGGCAAAATTGTAGGGACTGGTAGCCCGATGTGCCTTTTGTAGGTCTCAATATATGTGCTCCAGTGGATTTTGAGAAATTAACGTTTAAAAAAAGATATATATCTGTAACAGCGGACCGGGCAGCGCTCTGGTTCGCGGACTTTTCGCGCAACGGAGCTTTGTGAAGCGAAGCTGATTGGTTCTCCGGCGTCTGTCAACATTCCAAACAGTCCGTAGCGGCCGCCATCTTGTCTCTCGGTAGGATCGAGAGACAAGAGGAGGTCAAAACAAAGGGGGAAATAACTATAAGGGGGCATAGTAGATCCTCGCTGACCCCCTAGGTTTGATGTGGAGGTTTTAAAAGGGCCCCGCGGGGCAAAAAAAAATAATAATAATAATAATCGAACGGCTGAATGGATTTGCACGAAACTTGGCAAAATTGTAGGGACTGGTAGCCCGATGTGCCTTTGCTAGGTCTCAATATATGTGCTTCAGTGGATTTTGAGAAATTAACGTTCAAAAAAAGATATATATCTGTAACAGCGCACCGCTTCGCGTACTTTTCGCGTTACGGAGCTTTGCGAAGCGAAGCTGATTGGCTCTCCGGTGTCTGTAAACATTCCAAACAGTACGTAGCGGCCGCCATCTTGTCTCTCGGTAGGATCGAGAGACAAGAGGAGGCCAAAGCGAAGGGGCAAATGACCATAAGGGGGCATAGTAGATCCTCGCTGACCCCCTAGGTTTGATGTGGAGGTTTTAAAAGGGCCCCGCGGGGCAAAAAAAAAAAATAATAATAATAATCGAACGGCTGAATGGATTTGCACGAAACTTGGTAAAATATTAGGGACTGGTAGCCCGATGTGCCTTTGCTATGTCTCAATATATGTGCTTCAGTGCATTTTGAGAAATTAACGTTCAAAAACAAGATATATATCTGTAACAGCGCTCCGCTTCGCGGAGATAAAATTATATCTGTATTACCTAGCTGTTGCTAACACCAGTTAGCGACGGCTAGTAGGAGATAGCGACCATCTTGGGTCCCACTTTGCATGTGAGTGATATTTATCACTAATGACATGCAAAGTGGGCATGCCAAGATGTTAGCGACTGGAAACAGTCGCTAACATCGCTATCTCCTATTATCAACTTTTGGAAATATTCGAGATAAGCGCGAATATCTCCAAAAAGTAACAGCTGCCCTGAGCAGTTCTTAGCCATGTTATCCAATGGGAGGTGGATAACATGGCTAAGAGCATTAGCTCGGTAATGCATGAATATCGCGGAGTTTTCAGCGATATTAATGCATTGCGCTCGTTTTTTATCGTATTTGCGATAAACCTTGATAATAGCAAGGTTTATCTGCGATAATTTCTGACGGTAAAAAAATCTTTGCAATGCATCGTTAGGGATAAATATCGCTTAACTTTGGTAATATGCCCCAACGTCTGTTAACGTTCGATTCGAAGGAAATCAGGAATTGTTGAAAAACATTGTGTGCGCCATCTTGTCTTTTTTCAAATGCCACACTTTTGTCGTGCACGGCAGCCATTTTAGATGCCTTGACCAGACCCACTCTGTGCACGCTGTCGATCCTTAGCATGGCTCCCCACCCTCGCAAGCATCTCACCCAGGCAGTGGTCACCCCCGCTCTCTGTCTTATGCATGGGTAATAAACCTCCCCCATCTGCGCTGCTCTTCCCTGAGAATCACACCCTGTGCCCGCCCGACACCTCCCTTTCGCCCTATTCACTACCGCACCCTCTGACACTCCTTTTCCTCTGTGTCCGATTGTCCAGGCCGGTCCTAGGCTATCAGCTAGCCCTGCAGATGTAGTTTATGGCCACAGCAGTAAAGAATCACCCCTCTTCAAAGGAGTTATAGTAGATCAAGGCCCACACTCGATGAGATCCGTCACAGCAGAAGCGTTGCTATTATCTGAAAACCATCCTGTATTGTGATTGGGGAGGGGACCGAGCGTGAAGCGGAAGATTCCAGGGATGACTCTTTGTACATCAAAGTTTTTACAATTATGTGTCACATTAAAAATATATAGCACTCCGACAAAGTAGTAAGATTATAAAACTTTAATAATTTATAAATATATACAAGAAAACAAAAATAGTAATAACATATAAACATTTTTAGAGAAAAACAACGAAGTAGCGGTCGGCTGTGCGAATAGTCCCAACGCAGCACAACGTCCAGATTTCCGGCGTGGGGCGTCGCGGGGGGTGGGTCATCAGTAGCAAACTGTTGTGCGAATAGTTCCAAGGCAGCAGAACGCGCCGAAATCTAGATGACACGAAAGTGATGTCTAGTAAGTTGCCGCCCAGCAAATAACGGCATGGGGCGTCGCGGGGGGTGGGTCATCAGTAGCAAACTGTTGTGCGAATAGTTCCAAGGCAGCAGAACGATGGCACCAAGGTGATGTCCAGTAAGTTGCCGCACTGGTTTTGGTATCCTACAATGCTGCTCCGAATAACGGCGTGGAGCGCCCCGGGGGAGGCGGCGTGAACGGGCCTCTCCAGGTGGAGTCTCATCTGTTTTAGTGGGGCGCCCCTTTACCGTTTCAGTTGCCATTCCGTCCGCTTTTGGTCCACTGTGTCAAAATCCGCCATTCAGCTGAGTTGCACCCACTCTTGCGGTGCAGCGATAGGCGGCTGCCACAGGACTCTCAAAATGGCGGCAGGCTCTTTCCTTTTTGGGCGTGGTCCACTGAAATGGCCCTGGGACACCTTGGAAATCGGACGCTTGTCTGCTAGGTCTTGGACCCCATTCTCGAAAGCGTCCCCTCCGCCTTGAGAATTCATCAAAAGTTTTGGGGGCCCCGACTCCTGCAGGCTTCTGGTGGGGAGCGGCTGCCATGATTGCTCGCGGAATGACCACGACGGAGCTACGAGATGGTGGTGCTCTCATGCTGACGCCAGTTTAGTCTGAAACATCCAGAAACAAGGTGGGGCTTTCATCGTTTGGGGGAAAAAAAAGTTTTCATCCAATGAAAAGTGTTGTTTTTAGGTCATATGATCAAGCCTTCCATCATTCGGAAACCAAAAGTAAAATGAACCAATGAAAAGTTTTATAAACAAGTCACATGACCTGTTATGCGGCATAGGGTATAAAATGCGGAGAAAATACGTTGGCACGTGAGGCGGCGTCAGTAGCGGACCGATGTGCGAATAGGCCGAAGGCAATACAACGCGCCAAGATCCGGATGGCACCGAGGTGGTGTCATAGTTGAGAGTTCTGAGCAGCGGTTGTAACACTGTCTGAAGCTTATTTGCAGCTGCTGCAGCTTCACTACGCGCCAAGATCCGGATGGCACCGAGGTGGTGTGTAGCAAGTTGCCGCACTGGTGTGGCCATCCTACAATGCTGAAAGTCGGCGTGGGGCGCCCCGTTGGCCTGTGAGTTTGCGTCAGTAGCGGACCGATGTGCGAATAGGCCGAAGGCAGCACAACGCGCCAAGATCCGGATGGCACCGAGGTGGTGTCTAGTAAGTTGTCGCACTTCTGTGGCCATCCTACAATGTTGAAAGTCGGCGTGGGGCGCCCCGTTGGCCTGTGAGATGGCGTCAGTAGCGGACCGATGTGCGAATAGGCCGAAGGCAGCACAACAATATTTTCTGACTGACACCACAAGGCGCTGAGATGCCAAGATCCGGATGGCACCGAGGTGATGTCTAAGTTGCGGACAGATGTGCGAATGGGGCCAAAGGCAGCGTAACAATATTTTTTGTATGGAAGATACCACTAGGCGTTGAGATGCCAAGATTCGGATGGCACTGAGGTGATGTCTAGCAAGTTGGTGTGGTCATCCTACAATGCTGAAACTCGGCGTGGGTCGCCCCATTAGCCTGTGAGATGGCGTCAGTAGCGGACCGATGTGCGAATAGGCCGAAGGCAGCACAACGCGCCAAGATCCGGATGTCACCGTGGTGGTTTCATAGTTGAGAGGCACTTCATCTGCAGTGGGGCGCCGAGATCCGGATGGCACCGAGGTGATGTCTAGCAAGTTGCTGTACTGGTGTGGTCATCCTACAATGCTGAAACTCGGCGTGGGTCGCCCCATTAGCCTGTGAGATGGCGTCAGTAGCGGACCGATGTGCGAATAGGCCGAAGGCAGCACAACGCGCCAAGATCCGGATGTCACCGTGGTGGTTTCATAGTTGAGAGGCACTTCATCTGCAGTGGGGCGCCGAGATCCGGATGGCACCGAGGTGATGTCTAGCAAGTTGCTGTACTGGTGTGGTCATCCTACAATGCTGAAACTCGGCGTGGGTCGCCCCATTAGCCTGTGAGATGGCGTCAGTAGCGGACCGATGTGCGAATAGGCCGAAGGCAGCACAACGCGCCAAGATCCGGATGTCACCGTGGTGGTTTCATAGTTGAGAGGCACTTCATCTGCAGTGGGGCGCCGAGATCCGGATGGCACCGAGGTGATGTCTAGCAAGTTGCTGTACTTGTGTGGTCGTCCTACAATGCTGAAACTCGGCGTGGGTCGCCCCATTAGCCTGTGAGATGGCTGTTCTTTGGATTTGGGCCTGGTCCACCAAAATGGCCCTGGGACACCTTAGAACTCGGACGCTCGATTTTTTTTTCCTTTCCTGTACATGCAAAAAAAGGTAAATGCCCGGTACGTTACACGCTTCATCTGCCACGATGAACTCTCCAGAGGAACCGAAAAAAAATATAGTTGTGGTAACTATACCATGCATCGTCATATGGAGAGGTGGCACCAATTAATTATAGTGCTGCATAAAAGAGAGATTTGGAGGAGAACCCCTGACCTGCTAGTACATTCATCAAAGAAGTGGCACTGAGAGCTTCAGAGGCAAGGGAAACGGTCCCAAATATTTAGAAGAACTTTGGAAAGATTAAAATGACATGTTTAGATTGTGGCAAATTAATTTCATGTGGACAGATGAGTGTTACTCTAATAAATACAGCATATGAACATCATCATAGTCGATGGTTGGTAGAGACATTTTGACTATATCCTGGACCTGCCCGTCCTCGCCCAAAATGGCGCCGGAATAAATGGGACTCGTAACTCCTTGTTGTGTACTGGTTGCAGAACCTTGAAATCACGAGATACGTATGCAGTTTTGAAGCACATGGCGGGCGGGGACGAGAATTGATTGAATATTTCGACATCCCTATTGATATTAAGTTCTGATGCGTTATTGATTACTGTACTGTTGAAAGTTCGAATTAACGTCACCCATGGTACTTGCCCGCAAATGTATATCTAGATAATTTTATTGTAACTGGCCCTGTCGTATTTTAATTATAAAATGTACGTCCACCGATTCCGTAACTGTTAGACACCTTAGTTCTTGCAACCTAATGGCCCGCCCGTTACGTTCCTCTACAGTGTAAATGTCTATTCATCATATACGATTACAGTTTGCTCTGTGGCAGGCCCACGTGGTTATAGGCTCGTATTTGTATAATGAAATTTTCACAATAAAGGTTTTTAAAAGAAAACATGGTAGTAGTATATACATTGGTAAAGTTTTTAATAATAGTGACTGTTTTAGAATCATTAAAAGGCAAGTGAAATAAAGCAGACCAATTACATGAAGGGTAAAAGGTATAATACGAAGGAACGCAGTAAAGATAAATGGTCAAGGGCTGTTGTGTTTTCTATTCCTGCAACATAAAGTGATCGATAAGAATCTCATATTCAGGCGTATCGGCGACTAAGACAGCAGGTCGACCCTCTTTTGCTCAACGGCTCCGTCATGGGACGAAGAAACGCTCTTTTTCTCGAAAAAAGAATATATTTTACTTGCAGGACAGTTGTAAAATTTCCGGGAAAGTACATTAGCCTGGAACATTATAACATATATTTAAGAAAAAATAATGTTCGGAAGTAATGAAAAGCGTAATTTTTAGGTCATATGACCAAGCCTTTCATCATTACAATAAGAAAAGTAAAATGAACCAATGAAAAGTTTTATTAACAAGTCACATGACTTGTTATGCTTACGTTACGCGCTGCGCGCCCCGGATGACTTCCGGATGCGCTAACGCGGCGCGTCATATGACGCATTACGCGACAACGCAGGTACAGAATATAGTCAAAATGTCTCCACCAACCAGCGGTCGGAACACAACCCCTTTCAGCAGGCTAAATAGTTCTGTTAAATGACAACAGAAGGGACAGGCAACAAGAACCATCAGTCAAAGAGGGGAGAGCTAGTTCTTCTCTACCGGGTTACATTGGGGCGCTACCGGAACTGATCGAATTGGTAGTCTACAGTGTTTCTGGATGTTTCAGACTGAAGCTGGGGTTAGCATGAGAGCAGCACCATTTCGTAGCTCCGTCGTGGTCATTCCGCAACCAATCATGGCAGCCGTTCTTTATCGTTATTTTGGGCGGGGTGGGTGGCGGAGCCGAGCTGTTTTGCAGCCATCATTGTGTGGAGTTCAGTTCATCTCACTAGTTTTGTATTTGTCATGAGGGGTTGTTCCTAATGTTTCTATTTTAGCGAGGTCAAAAAGAGATCCCATTAGTGGCCTACTGATTTTGCTCGATTCCTTTTCTTTTTTTTTTACACGATTTTTCGTTATCTGCAAAGACTACACAGAGTATTGCGACTCTGTGTTTGTTTGTAAATAGAGAATGAACCAAAGAGAACTAATTCTAAAACAGTAAATACTTGGATAACAATCAATCAAATGGAGAGAGAAGCAGGCACGACGGATTACAATGGGGGCAAAGACCTGCGTTAACTACCTTTCACTATCTGCAAAGAGAGAGTACTCCTAATAGAAATGAGGGGGGGGGGGCACCATTCAAAGCAGATCAGTGTGCATAAACACGAAAATGTTTTCACTTACCACGTACTTGACATTCGACAGCTTATGATATTTGCTATTAAAAAACCATTGAAATTCACTGAAAAAACCATAGGTTATAGACCATATATAGTTAGGAATTAGCATTTACAAAACCTTGAAAATTCACTGAAAAAACCATAGGTTATAGACCATATATAGTTAGGAATTAGCATTTAAAAAACCTTATTTTACTCACACAAAACCATTGAAATTCCATATATAGTTAGTTGCACTAACTATATATCGCGCACCTGCAATCCACTGCTGATCATGTCACATATTACATCATTCATGACATGGTCAGTGACATCACTGATGACATCACTGATGACATCTCAAATGACATCACTGATGACATCACTGATGACATCTCAAATGACATCACTGATGAGATCACTGATGACATCTCATTTGACATCAATGACCACATCACTGATGATATCATTCATGTGACAATACAATGCATCTCCTCACATTTTAATATAACCTCTGTTTCACCCAGTGTTAAATACAGAGTATAATTTTTGAAACCATTGACACACCAATACTAGTTACTACATACGTACTCACTGATTCCTACGTCTACACACACATTCACTCATTCACCCATACAATCATTCATACATACAATCACTCATCTTTACAACACTATCATATGCACTCATACACCTATACAGACACTCACACTCTGCCACTCATCCATGGAGTTACTCACACACCTAGTCAGTCCTGTAAAGAATCAATCACACTTCCATTTTTTTTGTCTATACAGTTAAACATAGAGCACCTTACATTTTCAAACATATACTAACACATACTTACTTTCTTATACAATCATTGATACAAGTACACATTGATCTGCACAGAGTCACACACCTCCCAGCCAGCCACACACACACTCAGTCTCCCATACAAATACTTAGACAATCAATCAATAACCCATATAGTTAATCATATAGCTACTGATCAACACATGCAGCAGTTTACAGAACAACAGACATAATGATGCACAAATTAAGACAGTTTAGTCACTAACCCATGCACTCAGTGAGACACATTTAATCACTCACTCATACATTCAGTCATGCACCTACTAAATCCTTCGTCCAGACACTTATACATCTACTCATTCTTCAATATGTAAAACATATTTAAACTTTACAGAAACACACAGTCACTGGATGATGTCATCAGTGATCTCATCAGTGATGTCATTTGAGATGTCATCAGTGATGTCATCAGTGATGTCATTTGAGATGTCATCAGTGATGTCATCAGTGATGTCACTGACCATGTCATGAATGATGTAATATGTGACATGATCAGCAGTGGATTGCAGGTGCGCGATATATAGTTAGTGCAACTAACTATATATGGAATTTCAATGGTTTTGTGTGAGTAAAATAAGGTTTTTTAAATGCTAATTCCTAACTATATATGGTCTATAACCTATGGTTTTTTCAGTGAATATATATATATATATTACCTACTGGCGGTCGCCAGTAGGTATATATAGTAAGGATTTTTTCTCTATGGGATTTTTGAAAATTCTATGTCTAATAACTTTGGCGTTTGTGGACGGAATTGGCTGAAATTTTCAGGAAAATGGAACATTTTGTTTCTGAGCAACCCCTGATGTGTTTTTAACATTGAGTTTTCCATAGGGCGGTTGGCCTCACTTTTAGCCCGAACGGCTGAATGGATTTGCACGAAACTTGGCAAAATTGTAGGGACTGGTAGCCCGATGTGCCTTTGCTAGGTCTCAATATATGTGCTCCAGTGGATTTTGAGAAATTAACGTTCAAAAAAAGATATATATCTGTAACAGCGGACCGGGCAGCGCTCCAGTTCGCGTACTTTTCGCGTTATGGAGCTTTGTGAAGCGAAGCTGATTGGTTCTCCGGCGTCTGTAAACATTCCAACCAGTCCGTAGTGGCCGCCATCTTGTCTCTCGGTAGGATCGAGAGACAAGAGGAGGCCAAAGCGAAGGGGGAAATGACCATAAGGGGGCATAGTAGATCCTTCCTGACCCCCTAGGTTTGATGTGGAGGTTTTAAAAGGGCCCCGCGGGGCAAAAAAAAATAATAATAATAATAATCGAACGGCTGAATGGATTTGCACGAAACTTGGCAAAATTGTAGGGACTGGTAGCCCGATGTGCCTTTGCTAGGTCTCAATATATGTGCTCCAGTGGATTTTGAGAAATTAACGTTCAAAAAAAGTTATATATCTGTAACAGCGGAACGGGCAGCGCTCCAGTTCGCGTACTTTTCGCGTTACGGAGCTTTGTGAAGCGAAGCTGATTGGTTCTCCGGCGTCTGTAAACATTCCAAACAGTCCGTAGCGGCCGCCATCTTGTCTCTCGGTAGGATCGAGAGACAAGAGGAGGCCAAAGCGAAGGGGCAAATGACCATAAGGGGGCATAGTAGATCCTCCCTGACCCCATAGGTTTGATGTGGAGGCTTTAAAAGGGCTCCGCGGGGCAAAAAAAAAAAAAAATTTTTTTTTTCGTGGGGTGCGCCCGGTACGCGTAACGGAAAGCGGACTGGGGAGCGTACTACAAGGAATGAAGAATGATTGACTTTTAACTTATTGTATGTTTATAGACTTTTTTTAAACTTTTTTTTCTGCTGAGTGACGTCTCGGCCTATCTTCACGGGATGCAGTCCCTACCATCTCGGCGTTTAAGCCCAGGGGGACCGGTAGTGTGGCAGAGATAACGGGGCATATTATCAAGGGGGTTTATCTCCGCTTTTTTGGCTTTAAAAGCCAAGAAAGCGGAGATAAAATTATCTCCGTATTACCTAGCTGTCGCTAACACCAGTTAGCGACCGCTAGTAGGAGATAGCGACCATCTTAGGCCCCACTTTGCATGTCAGTGATATTTATCACTAATGACATGCAAAGTGGGCATGCCAAGATGTTAGCGACTGGAAACAGTCGCTAACATCGCTATCTCCTATTACCAACTTTTGGAGATATTCGCGCTTAGTAACACCTGCCCAGAGCAGTTCTTAGCCATGTTATCCAATGGGAGGTTGATAACATGGCTAAGAGCATTAGCTCGGTAATGCATGAATATCGCTGACTTTTTAGCGATATTAATGCATTGCGGCCGTTTTTTATCGCATTTGCGATAAACCTTGATAATAGCAAGGTTTATCTGCGATAATTTCTGACGATGCTTAGCGGTAAAAAATTTGTTGCTAAGCATCGTTAGGGATAAATATCGCTTAACTTTGGTAATATGCCCCAACGTCTGTTAACGTTCGATTCGAAGGAAATCAGGAAGTGTTGAAAAACATTGTCTGCGCCATCTTGCCTTTTTTCAAATGCCACACTTTTGTCGTGCACGGCAGCCATTTTAGATGACTTGACCAGACCCACTCTCTGCACGCTGTCGATCCTTAGCATGGCTCCCCACCCTCACAAGCATCTCCCCCAGGCACTGGTCACCCCCGCTCTCTGTCTTATGCATGGGCAATAAACCTCCCCCCATCTGCGCTGCTGTTCCCTGAGAATCACACCCTGTGCCCGCCCGACACCTCCCTTTCGCCCTATTCACTACCGCACCCCCTGACACTCCTCTTCCTCTGTGTCCGATTGTCCAGGCCGGTCCCAGGCTATCAGCTAGCCCTGCAGATGTAGTTTATGGCCCCAGCTGTAAAGAATCACCCCTCTTCAAAGGAGTTATAGTAGATCAAGGCCCACACCCGATGAGATCCGTCACACCACACGCGTTCCTACTATCTGAAAACCATCCTGTATTGTGATTGGGGAGGGGACCGAGCCTGAAGCGGAAGATTCCAGGGATGACTCTTTGTACATCAAAGTTTTTACAATTATGTGTCACATAAAAAATATATAGCACTCCAACAAAGTAGTAGGATTATAAAACTTTAATAACTTATAAATATATACAACAAAACAAAAACAGTAAAAACATTTAAACATTTTTAGGGAAAAAGAAGGAAGTAGCGGTCGGTTGTGCGAATAGTCCCAAGGCAGCACAACGTCCAGATTTCTGGACGGCACCCAGGTGATGTTGCCTGGGTGCCGCACTGATTTCGGTATCCGGCGTGGGGCGTCGCGGGGGGTGGGTCATCAGTAGCGGTCTGTTGTGCGAATAGTTCCAAGGCAGCAGAACGATGGCACCAAGGTGATGTCCAGTAAGTTGCCGCCCTCCGAATAACGGCGTGGGGCACCCCGGGGGGGGGAGGCGGCGTGAACGGGCCTCCCCAGGTGGAGCCTCGTCTGCTGTAGTGGGGCGCCCCTTTACCGTTTCAGTTGCCATTCCGTCCGCTTTTGGTCCACTGTGTCAAAATCCGCAATTCAGCTGAGTTGCCGCCCTCCGAAAAACGGCGTGGGGCGCCCGGGGGGGGGCGGAGGCGGCGTGAACGGGCCTCCCCAGGTGGAGCCTCGTCTGATGTAGTGGGGCGCCCCTTTACCGTTTCAGTTGCCATTCCGTCCGCTTTTGGTCCACTGTGTCAAAATCCGCAATTCAGCTGAGTTGCGCCCACTCTTGCGGTGCAGCGATAGGCGGCTGTCACAGGACTCTCAAAATGGCGGCAGGCTCTTTCCTTTTTGGGCCTGGTCCACTGAAATGGCCCTGGGACACCTTGGAAATCGGACGCTTGTCTGCTAGGTCTTGGACCCCATTCTCGAAAGCGTCCCCTCCGCCTTGAGGATTCTACAAAAGTCTTGGGGGCCCCCGACTCCTGCAGGCTTCCGGTGGGGAGCGGCTGCCATGATTGCTCGCGGAATGACCACGACGGAGCCACGAGATGGTGGTGCTTTCATGCTGACGCCAGCTTCAGTCTGAAACATCCAGAAACAAGGTGGGGCTTTCATCGTTTGGGAAAAAAAAATAGTTTTCATCCAATGAAAAGTGTTATTTTTAGGTCATATGATCAAGCCTTCCATCATTAGAAAACCAAAAGTAAAATGAACCAATGAAAAGTTTTATAAACAAGTCACATGACCTGTTATGCGGCATAGGGTATAAAAAGCGTAGAAAATCCGTTGGCACGTGAGGCGGCGTCAGTAGCGGACCGATGTGCGAATAGGCCGAAGGCAGCACAACGCGCCAAGATCCGGATGGCACCGAGGTGGTGTCCAGCAAGTTGTCGCACTGGTGTGGTCATCCTACAATGCTGAAAGTCGGCGTGGGGTGCCCCGTTGGCCTGTGAGATGGCGGCAGTAGCGGACCGATGTGCGAATGGGGCCAAAGGCAGCGCAACAATATTTTCGGAATAGAAGACACCACAAGGCGCTGAGATGCCAAAATCCGGATGGCACCAAGGTGGTGTCTAGCAAGTTGTCGCACTGGTGTGGCCATCCTACAATGCTGAAAGTCGGCATGGGGCGCCCCGTTGGCCTGTGAGATGGCGGCAGTAGCGGACCGATGTGCGAATGGGGCCAAAGGCAGCGCAACAATATTTTCTGAATAGAAGACACCACAAGGCGCTGAGATGCCAAGATCCGGATGGCACCGAGGTGGTGTCTAGCAAGTTGCTGCACTGGTGTGGCCATCCTACAATGCTGAAAGTCGGCGTGGGGCGCCCCGTTGGCCTGTGAGATGGCGTCAGTACCGGACCGATGTGCGAATGGGGCCAAAGGCAGCGCAACAATATTTTCGGAATAGAAGACACCACAAGGCGCTGAGATGCCAAGATCCGGATGGCACCGAGGTGGTGTCTAGCAAGTTGTCGCACTGGTGTGGCCATCCTACAATGCTGAAAGTCGGCGTGGGGCGCCCCGTTGGCCTGTGAGATGGCGGCAGTAGCGGACCGATGTGCGAATGGGGCCAAAGGCAGCGCAACAATATTTTCTGAATAGAAGACACCACAAGGCGCTGAGATGCCAAGATCCGGATGGCACCGAGGTGGTGTCTAGCAAGTTGCCGCACTGGTGTGGCCATCCTACAATGCTGAAAGTCGGCGTGGGGCGCCCCGTTGGCCTGTGAGATGGCGTCAGTAGCGGACCGATGTGCGAATGGGGCCAAAGGCAGCGCAACAATATTTTCGGAATAGAAGACACCACAAGGCGCTGAGATTCGGTTAGCACCGAGGTGGTGTCTAGCAAGCTATGCAGCTGAGTTGCGTGCGCACTTGCGGCGAATAGGTCGAAGGCAGCACAACAATGTTTTCTGAATAGAAGACACCACAAGGCGCTGAGATTCGGTAGGCACCGAGGTGGTGTCTAGCAAGTTGCCGTACTGGTGTGGCCATCCTACAATCCTGCTCCGAATAACGGCGTGGGGTGCCCGAAGGGGGGGGGGGAGGCGGCGTGAACGGGCCTTCCTAGGTGGAGGCTCGTCTGCTGTAGTGGGGCGCCCCTTTACCGTTTCAGTTGCCATTCAGCTGAGTTTCGGCCGCTCTTGATGCTACAGCGACAGGCGGCTGCAAGAGGACTCTCAAAATGGCAGCCTGTTCTTTGGATTTGGCCTGGTCCACTAAAATGGCCCTGGGACACCTTAGAACTCGGACGCACGAATTTTTTTTCCTTTCCTCTACATGCAAAAAAAGGTAAATGCCCGGTACGTTACACGCTTCATCTGCCACGATGTACTCTCCAGAGGAACCGAAAAAAAATATAGTTATGGTAACTATACCATGCATCGTCATATGGAGAGGTGGCACCGATTAATGATAGTGCTGCATAAAAGAGAGATTTGGAGGAGAACCCCCGACCTGCCAGTACATTCATCAAAGAAGTGGCACTGACAGCATCAGAGGCAAGGGAAACGGTCCCAAATATTTAGAAGAACTTTGGAAAGATTAAAATGACATGTTTAGATTGTGGCAAATTAATTTCATGTGGACAGATGAGTGTTACTCTAATAAATACAGCATATGAACATCATCATAGTCGATGGTTGGTAGAGACATTTTGACTATATCCTGGACCTGCCCGTCCTCGCCCAAAATGGCGCCGGAATAAATGGTACTCGTAACTCCTTGTTGTGTACTGGTTGCACAACCTTGATATCACGAGATACATATGCAGTTTTGAAGCACATGGCGGGCGGGGACGAGAATAGATTGAATATTTCGATATCCCTATTGATATTAAGTTCTGATGTGTTATTGATTACTGTACTATTGAAAGTTCGAATTAACGTCACCCATGGTACTTGCCCGCAAATGTATATCTAGATAATTTTATTGCAACTGGCCCTGTCGTATTTTAATTATAAAATGTACGTCCACCGATTCCGCAACTGTTAGGCACTTTAGTTCTTGCAACCTAATGGCCCGCCCGTACCGTTCCTCTACAGTGTAAATGTCTACTCATCATATACGATTACAGTTTGCTCCGTGGCCGGCCCACGTGGTTATAGGCCCATATTTGTATAATGACATTTTCACAATAAAGGTTTTTAAAAGAAAACATGGTAGTAGTATATACATTGGTAAAGTTTTTAATAATAGTCACTGTTTTAGAATCAGTAAAAGGCAAGTGAAATAAAGCAGACCAATTACATGAAGGGTAAAAGGTATAATACGCAGGAACGCAGTAAAGATAAATGGTCAAGGGCTGTTGTGTTTTCTACTCCTGCAACATAAAGTGATCGATAAGAATCTCATATTCAGGCGTATCGGCGACTAAGACAGCAGGCCGACCCTCTTTTGCTCAACGGCTCCATCATGGGAAGAAGAAACGCCCTTTTTCCTCGAAAAAGGAATATATTTTACTTGCAGGACAGTTGTAAATTTTCCGGGAAAGTACATTAGCCTGGAACATTATAACATATATTTAAGAAAAAATAATGTTCGAAAGTAATAAAAAGCGTAATTTTTAGGTCATATGACCAAGCCTTTCATCATTAGAATAAGAAAAGTAAAATGAACCAATGAAAAGTTTTATTAACAAGTCACATGACCTGTTATGCTTACGTTACGCGCTGCGCGTCGCGCCCCGGATCACTTCCGGATGCGCTAACGCGGCGCGTCATATGACGCATTACGCGACAACGCAGGTCCAGAATATAGTCAAAATGTCTCCACCAACCAGCGGTCGGAACACAACCCCTTTCAGCAGGCTAAATAGTTCTGTTAAATGACAACAGAAGGGACAGGCAACAAGAACCATCAGTGAAAGAGGGGAGGGCTAGTTCTTCTCTACCGGGTCACGTTGGGGCGCTACCGGAACTGATCGAATTGGTAGTCTACAGTGTTTCTGGATGTTTCAGACTGAAGCTGGCGTTAGCATGAGAGCACCACCATTTCGTAGCTCCGTCGTGGCCATTCGACGAGCAATAATGCTAGCCGCTCCCCACCAGAAGCCTGCGGGAGTCGGGGGCCCCCTAGACTTTTGTAGAATCTTCAAGGCTGAGGGGACGCTTTCGAGAATGGAGCCCAATCTCTAGCAGACAAGCGTCCGAGTTCCAAGGTGTCGCAGGGCAATTTTAGTGGACCACGCCCAAATCTGAAGAGCCGGCCGCCATTTTGAGAGTACTGTGGCAGCCGGCTATCGCTGCACCGCAAGAGCGGGAGCAACTCAACTACATGGTGAGCGAGACGCTGTAGTCGAAAGAGCGGGCGGTAAACAGCTGAATAGCGGAAGAGGCACAGTGTAGCAAAAGCGGGCGGAATGGCAACTGAAATGTTAAAGGGCCGCCCCACTACAGCGTGTCTTTAGGTGAAACGGATTGTGGGACAAGGTCAAGAATGGAAGAGTTACCAAAAGGCAAAAAGTTCCGCTTGATCCCGGGAGCCGGCCACCTATGTCGGGGGCGATCTCAGGCTACACCAGGAGAACACGACTTGGGGAGGGAGCCGGAGCCAAGCGCCCCCTCCGAGTCCGCGCCATCACACCGTCCCTCGGGGGCCTCCGTCAAGCGGTTCAGGGTGGCACCGCATTACATTGTTCACAAATGCAGTCACGTCCTCAAACAGCCCCCACTTTACTTTGAGAATAGTGAAGCTGAAGCAAGTGCAAATAGGCTTCAGACAGTGTTACAAGCACTCCTCAAAACTTTGAACCATCAGAGTGCATGAGTTTCATGCTCGATCGATTGAGCTAGCCGGATCGGGCAACAAAAAGTATAAAATAGTTATGTAAATAGTTGTTTAATAAAATGTTTTACCCTGTTACTTTGCTGGTGTGTTGTATATATTTGTAATATTTGCATAGAGTTTATCGTTATTTTGGGCGGGGTGGGTGGCGGAGCTGAGCTGTATTGCAGCCATCATGGTGTGGAGTTCAGTTCATCTCAATAGTTTCGTGTTTGTCATGAGGGGTTGTTCCTAATGTTTCTATTTTAGCGAGGTCAAAAAGAGATCCCATTAGTGGCCTACTGATTTTGCTCGATTCCTTTTGTTTTTTTACACGATTTTTCGCTATCTGCAAAGACTAAACAGAGTATTGCGACTCTGTGCTTGTTTGTAAATAGAGAATGAACCAAAGAGAACCAATTCTAAAACAGTAAATGCTTGGATAACAATCAATCAAATGGAGAGAGAAGCAGGCACGACGGATTACAACGGGGGCAAAGGCCTGCGTTCACTACCCTTCACTATCTGCAAAGAGAGAGTACTCCTAATAGAAATGAGGGGGAGGGGGGGCAGCATTCAAAGCAGATCAGTGTGCATAAACACGAAAATGTTTTTACTTACCACGTACTTGACATTCGACAGCTTATGATATTTGCTATTAAAAAACCATTGAAATTCACTGAAAAAACCATAGGTTAGAGACCATATATAGTTAGGAATTAGCATTTAAAAAACCTTGAAAATTCACTGAAAAAACCATAGGTTATAGACCATATATAGTTAGGGATTAGCATTTAAAAAACCTTATTTTACTCACACAAAACCATTGAAATTCCATGTATAGTTAGTTGCACTAACTATATATCGCGCACCCGCAATCCACTGCTGATGATGCCACATATTACATCATTCATGACATGGTCAGTGACATCACTGATGACATCACTGATGACATCTCAAATGACATCACTGATGACATCTCAAATGACATCACTGATAACATCTCAAATGACATCACTGATGACATCTCAAATGACATCACTGATGACATCACTGATGACATCTCATTTGACATCAATGACCACATCACTGATGATATCATTCATGTGACAATACAATGCATCTCCTCACACTTTAATATAATCTCTGTTACACCCAGTGTTAAATACAGAGTATAATTTTTGAAACCATTGACACACCAATACTAGTTACTACATACGCACTCAGTGATTCCTATGTTTACACACACATTCACTCATTTACCCATACAATCATTCATACATACAATCACTCATCTTTACAACACTATCATATGCACTCATACACCTATACAGACTCTCACACTCTGTCACTCATCCATGGAGTTACTCACACACCTAGTCAGTCCTGTAAATAATCAATCACACTTCCATTTTCTAATCTATACAGTTAAACATAGAGCACCTTACATTTTGAAACATATACTAACACATACTTACTCTCTTATACAATCATTGATACAAGTACACATTGATTTGCACAGAGTCACACACCTCCCAGCCAGCCACACACACTCAGTCTCCCATACAAATACTTGGGCAATCAATCAATAACCCATATAGTTACTCATATAGCCACTGACCAACACATGCAGCAGTTTACAGAACAACAGACATAATGATGCACAAATTAAGACAGTTTAGTCACTAACCCATGCACTCAGTGAGACACATTTAATCACTCACTCATACAGTCAGTCACGCACCTACTAAATCCTTCATCCAGACACTTCTACATCTACTCATTCTTCAATATGTAAAACATATTTAAACTTTACAGAAACACACAGTCACTGGATGATGTCATCAGTGATGTCATTTGAGATGTCATCAGTGATGTCATCAGTGATGTCACTGACCATGTCATGAATGATGTAATATGTGACATCATCAGCAGTGGATTGCGGGTGCGCGATATATAGTTAGTGCAACTAACTATATATGGAATTTCAATGGTTTTGTGTGAGTAAAATAAGGTTTTTTAAATGCTAATCCCTAACTATATATGGTCTATAACCTATGGTTTTTTCAGTGAATATATATATATATATATATATATATATATATATATATATATATATATATATATATATATATATATATTACCTACTGGCGGTCACCAGTAGGTATATATAGTTAGGATTTTTTCTCTATGGGATTTTTGAAAATTCTATGTCTAATAACTTTGGCGTTTGTGGACGGAATTGGCTGAAATTTTCAGGAAAATGGAACATTTTGTTTCTGAGCAGCCACTGAAAATTTGGGGGGGGTTTGTCAAGGGGGGGCTGAGAAAAAAGGGGGGTCCCAAAACGTGTTTTTCCCATGTTAATTTCCATAGGGCGGTTGGCCTCACTTTTAGCCCGAACGGCTGAATGGATTTGCACGAAACTTGGCAAAATTGTAGGGACTGTTAGCCCGATGTGCCTTTGCTAGGTCTCAAGGAATGTGCTCCAGTGGATTTTGAGAAATTAACGTTCAAAAAAAGATATATATCTGTAAGCGCGCTCCGGGCAGCGCCCCGGTTCGCGTACCTGACGCGTAACGGAACTTAGCGAAGCGAAGCTGATTGGCTCTCCGGTGTCTGTCAACATTCTAAACAGTCCGGAGCGGCCGCCATCTTGTCTCTCGGTAGGATCGAGAGACAAGATGTGGTGAAAAACGAAGGGGAGAATGAAGGAAAGGGGGCAAGGTAGACCCCTCCTGACCCCCTAGGATTGATGAGGGGGATATTAAAGTGCCCCGCGGGGGAAAAAATAAAAAAATAAAAAATTTCGCAGTAGAGGCGCGTCCCGGTACGCGAACCGGGCAGCTCACCGGGCAGCTAACCGGGCAGCTAACCGGGCAGCTAACCGGCAGCGTAGCTGTCAACATTGTAAACAGTCCGGAGCGGCCGCCATCTTGTTTCTCGGTAGGTTCGAGAGACAAGATGTGGTGAAAAACGAAGGGGGAAATGAAGGAAAGGGGGCAAGGTAAACCCCTCCTGACCCCCTAGGATTGATGAGGGGGATATTAAAGTCCCCCGCGGGGCAAAAAAAAATAATTGCGATTTTTCACGGTAGAGGCGCTTCCCGGTACGCGAACTGGGCAGCTAACCGGCAGCGTAACGGGAGTCCGCCATCTTGTGTTTTTGGAGCGTCCGGTTCGCGTACCGGGTAGCGTCCCGGTAAGCGTAACAAGAGAAACAGTAAAAAAAAAATAATGGAATAGATTATCAAGAAAACTTTGAAAAATTGTAGGGACTGTTTGTTTGATGTGCCTTTGCAAGGCCTCAAGATATGTGCACGTGTGGATTTTGGCTAATTAAGGTTAAAAAAGATATATATATCTGTAAGCGTGCTCCGGCGCGCTTACGTTACGGGTTTTGTTTGAGCTGCAGAGCCGATACGTCACGGTTATGCGACGTGTCATGAGGCGTCTCACGTGGCTACGTGATACGTCACGTAATATATTTTACAGATATAGATATTAGCTTTTAAAAAAACAATGAAATTCACTGAAAAAACCATAGGTTATAGACCATATATAGTTAGGAATTAGCATTTACAAAACCTTGAAAATTCACTGAAAAAACCATAGGTTATAGACCATATATAGTTAGGAATTAGCATTTAAAAAACCTTTTTTTACTCACACAAAACCATTGAAATTCCATATATAGTTAGTTAGTTGCACTAACTATATATCGCGCACCCGCAATCCACTGCTGATCATGTCACATATTACATCATTCATGACATGGTCAGTGACATCACTGATGACATCACTGATGACATCTCAAATGACATCACTGATGACATCACTGATGACATCTCATTTGACATCAATGACCACATTACTGATGATATCATTCATGTGACAATACAATGCATCTCCTCACATTTTAATATAACCTCTGTTACACCCAGTGTTAAATACAGAGTATAATTTTTGAAACCATTGACACACCAATACTAGTTACTACATACGCACTCACTGATTCCTACGTCTACACACACATTCACTCATTCACCCATACAATCATTCATACATACCATCACTCATCTTTACAACACTATCATATGCACTCATACACCTATACAGACACTCACACTCTGCCACTCATCCATGGAGTTACTCACACACCTAGTCAGTCCTGTAAAGAATCAATCACACTTCCATTTTCTTGTCTATACAGTTAAACATAGAGCACCTTACATTTTCAAACATATACTAACACATACTTACTCTCTTATACAATCATTGATACAAGTACACATTGATCTGCACAGTCACACACCTCCCAGCCAGCCACACACACACTCAGTCTCCCATACAAATACTTGGACAATCAATCAATAACCCATATAGTTAATCATATAGCTACTGATCAACACATGCAGCAGTTTACAGAACAACAGACATAATGATGCACAAATTAAGACAGTTTAGTCACTAACCCATGCACTCAGTGAGACACATTTAATCACTCACTCATACATTCAGTCATGCACCTACTAAATCCTTCGTCCAGACACGTATACTTCCACTGTCATTTGAGATGTCATCAGTGATGTCATCAGTGATGTCACTGACCATGTCATGAATGATGTAATATGTGACATGATCAGCAGTGGATTGCGGGTGCGCGATATATAGTTAGTGCAACTAACTAACTATATATGGAATTTCAATGGTTTTGTGTGAGTAAAAAAAGGTTTTTTAAATGCTAATTCCTAACTATATATGGTCTATAACCTATGGTTTTTTCAGTGAATATATATATATATATATATATATATATATATATCAAAAAAGACCACTCCGTCCACCTCCACCAAGAACCTCGGCGGCGAAGAAGGAGAAGCGAACCACTTCTTTGTAGGCAAGATGTTTATTACAACCTCCTCAACAGCATACGGCAGATGACGCGTTTCGGGCTCAGGCGCCCTTGATCACATAAAGGCTGTGACTGATTGTGGCCATTTTTAAATAATATGCCCTTCCCATTCCGGTCACATGTTTAACAGGCTAGTTATAAACATAGTAAACAGACTGCGTGATGGTAACAAAACAGTCAATTGAAAATCACACATATATACATATTGATTAATTCTGACCACAGGACCACTTATCATGACCTACTGAAATAATTCATACTATACAATTTTGATAGAACGAAAATTGAGTTTTAACACTCGTGTCATGAAAACAATTAATTGAAATCACATTCTAATCTCAACCAAATCGGTCCAAAGGGCAGTATAAAATTTTCTGGATAAATCCATATATACAAATAAAGTGCAATATAACAATTTTGACATAACTGCATTAATGCATATATTCCATCGTTAATTAGTGACTCTGATCAAAAGGGATTCGCAAAATAATTGCAGAGCATAGCAGCAATATTAATTTTTTTTCTCCTCAAAAACTGTGCAAAATACCATGTGCAAAAAATGTGTTGTTACGTGCATGATTAAAATGATTGTAAGACAAAAAGATATATCTAAACAACCCGACCAAGGCTGAGACAAAATACATAATGAAAACACAGAGGAGCCCCAATGTGTATCAAGGTGACAGCAACTAAATCGTAGAGATACAATTCATAAAGTCCTCAACTATATTTAAGGAGATTAACTCTCTTACGTAAATGATGCCTTATACCTATTCAAAAATGTTTCAGCCAAAGTGTGAATAAGTGAAAGATTTTGAATCGGCAGTCCTCATACACCGTGTGTCGGAAACTGCCCAATATTCCCATCTCTAATTCAAAATAACAATGTGTACATGATAAGAAGAAAAAATAAAATACAGTAAAAAACTATATAGGGTTCTGTATAATAAGGCAGGCGACAAAATCTGGAATTGCAGATACTATATACATTCCTTTCAGTCATCAGAATACATATATGTTACAAACATGTGTACATATCTTCGGTGTTGTTCAGCCCGTTCGGGCATTTGCTATCGAAGTTAAGAATATATTTAGTTTCCAACCTTCTTAGCAGAGCCTCTCTATTACCCCCTCGGCGTGGTTTCGGGACAGAGGATACCACATAATACTTCAAACAGGATAAGTTGTTAGCATGTACCTGCTTAAAGTGGCGTGCCACTGGATAATTGGGATCACTGTGTAAAATGGCACGTAGATGCTGAAGAATTCTTTCATGAACCTGCAGCTTCGTACTACCAATGTAGTTAAGCCCACAGGTACAAGAAAGAACATAAACTGCAAATTCAGTTTTGCAATTGAAATTCCCAACTATCTTATGTGGTATAGGGCTGAATGGAGTACGGTATTCTGTTGTGTTAATTCCAAACTTGCACGCACGACATGTGGAGCATTTATAGAATCCATCTTTAGGTTTCAACCAATTCGGTTTACTTTGTATTTCAGGACTCGTAGGATCTAACACTGCTCCCATATTTCTAGCTCTACTGAAAGTGATAGTAGGATTGGATGGTAGATTCATTCTAAGAACGGGATCAGTAAGAACTATTGCCCAATTCTTATTAATGATAGATCTTAATCTACGTTCATTCTCACTATAACCTGTGATTAGTCTTGGACATTGATCCATGGCAGATGACCCAGAGATTGCTGGTGAATTATGTACATCATATGGGGCAGGGTCTTCCTCAATCTGGGCTGGTAATAAACTAGTCCTAGATCTTAACGAGGTTTTAGATAAGGCTAATGTCAAGATCTTGTCAGAGTAACCTCTTGCCTTCATGCGCCGCATGGATGCTGCAGCACAGGCATCAAATTCTGCCTCTGTGCTGCATATCCTTTTTAAGCGTAATAGCTCCCCATAAGGGATGCTTGCAATCAAGTGCTTGGGATGTGCACTTGAGGCATGAAGTATGACATTGCCAGCAGTAGATTTCCTAAACAGGGTACTTTCCACTCTTCCTTTATCTACATACAGTTTTACATCCAAAAATTCCAAACTGGAACTATCTATGTGGTGGGTAAAATGGAGATTCAAACTATTGTTGTTAATATTTTGAATGAATTCCAGTGCTTTTTCTTTGCTGCCCTGCCACACGATGAAAACATCATCGATGTATCTATAGTAGTGTTTGATGTTATTTTGCAAAATGGGAGAGTAGTCCCTTTTGAGGACCTGCTCCTCCCACCAGCCAACATGCAAGCATGCATAGCTGGGGGAGAAGCAGGCTCCCATCGCCACACCCCTTAGTTGTTTAAACAACTCCTTTCCAAAAAGAAAGAAATTGTTATTAAGACACCAGCTTATCAAGTTAATTATAGCTTTATTGTGTTGATAGTATTCACACGGTCTAGAATCCAAAAAGAATTTTACAGCCCTCAAACCTGCCTGATGGTCTATACTGGTGTATAAAGATTCTATGTCCAATGATAGTAACAACATATCATCAGACCATTGGATATCCTTAATTTTACCCAAAAAATCACCAGTATCTTTAATATAACTAGGCAGGGTTTTTACATGACTCTGTAAAAAGAAATCCACATATTGGCCCACCTGTTCCGCTACACTCCCTATAGCCGAAATGATAGGCCTGCCAGGAATAGGAGACACACCTTTATGCACCTTAGGTATTAGGTACAATATTGGTACAATAGGATGTTCGTTGTGCATAAATTTGAATTCATCATTTGAAATCAGGCCGTCACTGCGTGATTGTGTCAACAGTTTCTTAAGTGAGTTCGTGGCCATATTGTATTTCTTGATGTTAGACGGCTCATAGCAATTTATGTCATTCAATTGGCGTTTGGCTTCCTTGATGTAATCAACTCGGGGCCATATTACCAAGTTGCCGCCCTTATCTGATTTTTTGATGATGATTTCATTGTTCTCACTAAGTTTTTTCATCAACTTGGCATAGTCTTTTTTCCTTTGTTCAATTTGTTTCTTTTGTTTAAACTTTTTGGATTTTTTAGCTTGTACTTGTTTATTCAGTTTTTTAATGTCCTCGACCACACAGTCGTGAAACGTATCTAACGCATCTCTTGGCATCATGGGGATATATTTAGATTTCTTCTTGAAGGGACTGATCCCAGCACCCTTCTGCAACAGATTGATGTTTCGCATCCTGGTTTGCGTAGATGGATCATACTCAGTATCAACTGATTCTGCCTCGCCAGTATTTAAATCATGTAGGTCTAGGTATGTTGGAATATCCGCCGCTGATGTAATATGTGACATGATCAGCAGTGGATTGCAGGTGCGCGATATATAGTTAGTGCAACTAACTATATATGGAATTTCAATGGTTTTGTGTGAGTAAAATAAGGTTTTTTAAATGCTAATTCCTAACTATATATGGTCTATAACCTATGGTTTTTTCAGTGAATATATATATATATTACCTACTGGCGGTCGCCAGTAGGTATATATAGTTAGGATGTTTTCTCTATGGGATTTTTGAAAATTCTATGTCTAATAACTTTGGCGTTTGTGGACGGAATTGGCTGAAATTTTCCGGAAAATGGCACATTTTGTTTCTGAGCAGCCCCTGAAAATTGGGGGGGGGTTCGTACAGGGGGGGTCGAGAAAAAAGGGGGGTCCCAAAACGTGTTTTTAACATTGAGTTTTCCATAGGGCGGTTGGCCTTACTTTTAGCCCGAACGGCTGAATGGATTTGCACGAAACTTGGCAAAATTGTAGGGACTGGTAGCCCGATGTGCCTTTTGTAGGTCTCAATATATGTGCTACAGTGGATTTTGAGAAATTAACGTTTAAAAAAAGATATATATCTGTAACAGCGGACCGGGCAGTGCTCCAGTAAGCGTACTTTTCGCGCAACGGAGCTTTGTGAAGCGAAGCTGATTGGTTCTCCGGCGTCTGTAAACATTCCAACCAGTCCGTAGTGGCCGCCATCTTGTCTCTCGGTAGGATCGAGAGACAAGAGGAGGCCAAAGCGAAGGGGCAAATGACCATAAGGGGGCATAGTAGATCCTCGCTGACCCCCTAGGTTTGATGTGGAGGTTTTAAAAGGGCCCCGCGGGGCAAAAAAAAATAATAATAATAATAATCGAACGGCTGAATGGATTTGCACGAAACTTGGTAAAATATTAGGGACTGGTAGCCCGATGTGCCTTTGCTAGGTCTCAATATATGTGCTCCAGTGGATTTTGAGAAATTAACATTCAAAAAAGATATATATCTGTAACAGCGCTCCGCTTCGCGTAACGGAGGTTTGCGAAGCTGATTGGTCATTCTGTCACTGGGCTATAGTTGGGCTACATCTGGCTGATATTTGGGCTACATTTGTTTTTTTTGTCTCTGGCGGCCATCTTTGGGCTACATTGGGCTACATTGGGCTTCATTGGGCTTCATTGGGCTACATTGGGCTACATTTGGGCTCCAACATATATATAGGCCAATGTAGCCCAATATATATTTTTCAAAGTTAATTTTCGTAAAAACCACTGGAGCATATATCTTGAGACATAGCAAAGGCACATCGGGCTACCAGTCCCTACAATTTTGCCAAGTTTCGTGGAAATCCATTCAGCCGTTCGAGCTAAAAGTGAGTCCAACCGCCCTATGGAAATGAAGGAAATGAATGGGTAATTTGTAATTAGCAAATAGCTCATCGCAAACTAGGAATGGTAAAGAATCGCTATTTATTCCTTAAAGTTCGCTATTTAGGAAATGCAAAAAACTTTGATGATACATATGGCGGTTCATCTCTAACAAGATAAGAAGCATAGGGATAGATTTATGATGACTGGCGCATCACCAGGGATGTGTTAGTCATTCTGTGCCGCTGTTCCGTCACCTATGGTGTGCTGCATTTACAATGCGGCGCATCATGGGGCAAAAACAGCACAGATGCGTGATGTATCTGTGCCGTAAAGGTGGCGCATTGCTGGAGTTGTATCGCAAGTGTGATGAAGCTCCAGCAAGGGTCGGGGGTGCCCCTGTCGCAGGGTTTCTGTTCTCACACAGAACTGTGGACAGAGGATTGGAACCTCGGCGAATTAGGGTGTCCCAAAACTCACCTTAGTAATCAAAAACCCCTTAGCAAGCTAGGTACAGTGTCACATTGGATATAACAAACTCTCAATGTTTAGACAATCCAGAATATGAACTTATAGTACCTCAGGATACGTGGAACTCATGAACAGTCGGTCGTTATATATTTCTTAGAAACCAGAACATGGAGTTAAGAAGAACACATGTGTATTTGAAATGTTTATTTACTAATGCCGTCTTCTCAGGCGTAGTATCTTAGATAATACAAGTACACATATTATCAGTAGCAAAATTACCAGCATAGTTACTAGTACATAAAAAGCGAATGGTGACAGTATGTTAACATGCTGTAAATGAATAAGAGTTAGCAACACTTATAAGCAGCCACGGGCCGTGGAGGGAGTTACGGTGGGGCAGGGAGGCGGGGAGGGGGAGGGGCAGGGTGGAGAGGGCTCCACCCTGCCCCTCCCCCTCCCCGCCTCCCTGCCCCACCGTAACTCCCTCCACGGCCCGCGGCTGCTTATATCTCACCCTCCCTAATACACATATTATATTATTTGCTAAGAAGGTCTGTTTGTGTTGGTTTAGGGCGTGCCCATACTTTAGTGTCTTAGATTTGAAGGAATCACATCAGCATACACCAGCTCTCTCTTCATGTGAACCGCATCAACTGTTGTGTATGTGTGTTCGGCAAAGCAATATAAAACCCGCCTCATGCCCAGAATTGGCAGAAGCTGCACTTATGTTATGAGTATGAAGTCGTGGAGATCAGACCTCATAACAATTCTGTATAGTGTTGTTCTTGAAACTTCAGCACTCGCTGTACAGATATAGTTTAACAAGCAAAGCAGATAGTAGAGCAATAACATATTATTCTCATGTAAACCACGATGAACTACTAGGTTGAAAGCTAAAGCAACAACTAAGTGTCGTGTGCAGAAGTTGCAAAAAAGGAAAAATGGCGTTTAAACCGGTAATGAGCCCATGCTAACTTAACACGGTGTAAAGATATCCAGGACCTAGATGACACCTCCCCATGATCCGGAAACGAACTGAATAAGATAATAGAAGTGCCATCTCATGAGAGCAGATTGCAACTTTATATGTGGACGGTCCGCAAGGTAAAACATTAAAAACTAGGAAAATGTAATGCTAAAGAAAAATAAAACAGCCAAGTACTTTATCGAGTCTTAAGCCAATAGGCAAGCTAAATAATAAAAACTTGACAAATAAGTCAATGAATTGTCAATGAAATGCTAGTACTCAGCATATCAAACATGAAAAAGGTCTATGACATAACTGTGTATGCAAAATAAGCTGCAACAGCCTCCAATAGGAAGTCACCGTCTTCATCCGAAAAGAGTTCAGCCATCCAATTTAAAAGCGGAAAAGAACATACGTGCTCTCCCAGCACCGGATCCTCTATCACCATCAGAGGACAGCTCGGTGGGTTTTCAAGAAAGCTCTGTTCCAAGAAAGACTGTGTTGCCGCCAGTAAATTCCAGGGACCAATTAGTCCATGCATCAATGCCACAGCCATAATCCTTTCGCCAGGACAAACCAACTCGTGAGTAATGATAGGAGTCATCAGCTGATTAAAGTCGACGTCAGGAGAAACCGGTCCGCAGAGACACAAATCAATGGCCCAATCGAAATCACAGGTCAGGCAGTGAAATACAGGCTGGACACAGGTGAAGTAGGAGAATCGAAAAGATAATCCATATGCCGTGCTTAATATCGCCAACGGCATTGTGCCATAATATTCTAGCATGCGATTGCGGAACAGTGTCAGCAGCTGCAGGGCGGGAGCTTGCACAGGAGGGACATCCATATTTAAAAATGTAAAAAAGCACAAGAGCGTCCGCTGGTAATGCAAGTAAAAATGGGAATCCACGAAGCAGAGTGGAAAAAATAGAATGAAAGAAAGCAGGGATGACTCCAAAGATTTTCTCAAATGAAGTCACGAGACCACTGGTAACAACTTTAAAAAAGTGCGCCAGGGCCTTTGTGGAGGACGCGTCAAAGATAGTCCGAACCATGTCGCTGAAATGCAAAGGCGAATCAGTATTTAAAAGGGTCTGCACCTCTGTACGGGTGTTCGCTATGTGAAGCACGAAAGTTTCACGGGCCGAACTCAAGGCCACCTCTCTCTGAGACAAAAGAGCTCTTATTCTTGCCATGCCGTTGAAATGTGCTCCCAAGGTTGGTATTTGTGGCCAGATTGAAAACTCCCTATGTTCATGTGTGGGAGGAAATAGAACATTTCTGCAGCAAATAACCCGTTCACTTACTGTTACGATAAAAGGAATACTTTTAATTAACCCAGAACAATCTTCATTATTGAGCATCAAATAACTACCATTTTCCAACAACTTGAACGTGGGGATGATAGCAGGAACTGGCGTGCCTTGCAACACGCAAGCAATATTTGGTCGGTGTTTGTTGCATGAACCGTGTAACTGTATGTGCCTACACATTAGTGAATGATCTGGCGTCTCAGTGCATTCCTCTCCATTCAGATAAACTTCTTGATCATCTTTGAAACATCTTTATGTGTATGGAAGCGACCAGACCTCATGAAGAAAAGCACTACCTAAAGGTTCATAACGACCTATTGGTATATATTTCATACAATTTGAAAACTTATATAAAGCAAAAGGCAGCGTTATTAAACCGTGGATAAGGCACGTTGCCAAAAAACCCGCAATCCTCTGCTGATGATGTCACTGAGCATGTCATGAATGATGTAATATGTGACATCATCAGCAGTGGATTACGGGTAATAGTATCTCTAGTTTACTCCCCTATAGCTGTCTTTCTTTTAACATAAGTGTCTGTTTCCTTCCCTTATACTTACTGTTTTTTTTTTTTTTTTAAATTTTGGTTCACTTCCGGTTCGCGTACCGGCGAGCGAACTGGGAAGCGAACTACGAGAAATAGAGGTTGGCACAGTTCCAAATATTGTACCAATTTTTTAATAACGGGGAGGTAGTTCTGAAAATAACTTTTTTTTTTATTGTTTTTGTTGTTTTATATTTTTTTTATTATTTTTCTGAACATTTTTTTACTTTTTTTGAATTTTTCTGAACAGTTTTATATTTTTTGGGGTTTTTCTTGCAGGGGGCAATGAAAACGATTCATTGTAAAGGGCTCAACAGGAGCAACAAAACAAAAAAAAAGTATTTATTATTTGGGGCGTTTCGTACAAACTTGCATATGATAGTCAATAGCTCTGTTGATCAGAGTGATGCTTCTTTCTCCGTAGCAAATGAATCCATTGCAATGTACGCAGACGTGTTTTACTTCATGAAATCTTGTTTGAATATTTGGCACCATCTCCCTGCCCTCTGGTCCCGTTACTTCCGGTACAACAGATCTCCTGGCCATAATAGGGAGATTATCTAGGTCGTTACGAAACTATGCAGCACTGTAGTTGTTAGGATGCCACCTAGTCATATGGCGATGCATTGTGTAGTTTCCGAAACTGTATTTTTTGTCGGTCCCTCTGGACAGTCTATCTTGACATATAAGGCAAGTTACGTATCTTGCATTTACTTTTTTCTGACCTTTGGGAATTTTAAAAAATTGCCAAATGAAGTTTTCTTTCCGGTGAGACGTCCTGGGCTCCTCAGGCAAAAAGTGCCTCTCTTCGTGCTCGTCGTCCTGTTCTTCTTCTTCCTCTTCTTGCTGAATTATAACTTGAGCAGGTGGTCCACTCTTCCTTGGATGTGGTGGAGGTGGTGGGGAAGCACCAGCTGAAGCTACTAAAGAAGCCATTGCTCACTGGTAACAAAGGGTCTTTCTCTCACAAAGATGAAAGTCAGAGTGAGGAAAGAAGGAGGGGTTTTCATCATTTGGGAAAAACAATAGTTCTCAACCAATGAAAAGTGTTCATTTTAGATTATATGACCTAGTCTTACATCATTAGGAAACCAAAAGCGAAATGAACCAATGAAAAGTGTTATTACCAAGTCACATGACCTGCTGTGTTTACGTTAAGCGCTTTGCAGGGCCTCCAGGTTTGCTTCCAGAAACCTGTGCTTTGCGACTCGGTAAGCGTACCAGTTCGCTAACGTAGCACGTCATATGACGTATCACGCGACAACGCGAAACGTCATGCGGACGGGAGGCGTCACGATGTTGTTTTCTAACGCGGCAGTTGCGGTAAAGAAACGTTTACCGGCTCGCGGTCTATTTCGCGGCATCAAGGTCAGCTAACGGGAAGCTTCCCGATTCGCGAAGCGGGAACGAAGAAAAAAAAATATTTAAAAAAAAAATTATTAATAAACATATAAAATATATTTTTGGATTTAAAGAAGAATACATTTTACAGATATTAGCTGTTAAAAAACCAATGAAATTCACTGAAAAAAACATAGGTTATAGACCATATATAGTTAGGAATTAGCATTTACAAAACCTTGAAAATTCACTGAAAAAACCATAGGTTATAGACCATATATAGTTAGGAATTAGCATTTAGAAAACCTTATTTTACTCACACAAAACCATTGAAATTCCATATATAGTTAGTTGCACTAACTATATATCGCGCACCCGCAATCCACTGCTGATGATGTCACATATTACATCATTCATGACATGGTCAGTGACATCACTGATGACATCACTGATGACATCTCAAATGACATCACTGATGACATCTCACTTGACATCAATGATCACATCACTGATGATATCATTCATGTGATAATACAATGCATCTCCTCACACTCTAATATAACCTCCGTTACACCCAGTGTTAAATAGAGAGTATAATTTTTGAAACCATTGACACACCAATACTAGTTACTACATACGCACTCACTGATTCCTATGTCTACACACACATTCACTCATACAATCATTCATACATACAATCACTCATCTTTACAACACTATCATATGCACTCATACACCTATACAGACACTCACACTCTGCCACTCATCCATGGAGTTACTCACACACCTAGTCAGTCCTGAAAAGAATCAATCACACTTCCATTTTCTCATCTATACAGTTAAACACAGAACACCTTACATTTTTGAAACATATACTAACACATACTTACTCTCTTATAGAATCACTGATACAAGTACACATTGATCTGCACAGAGTCACACACCTCCCAGTCAGCCATACACACACTCAGTCTCCCATACAAATACTTGTGCAACCAATCAATAACCCATATAGCTACTTATATAGCTACTGATCAACACATGCAGCAGCTTGCACAACAACAGACATACTGATGCACACTTTCAGACAGTTTAGTCACTAACCCGTGCATTCAGTAAGACGCATTTAATCACTCACTCATACAGTCAATCACGCACCTACTAAAACCTTCATTCAGACACTTATACATCCACTCATTCTTCAATATGTAAAACATATTTAAACTTTACAGAAACACATAATCACTGGATGTTGTCATCAGTGATGTCATCAGTGATGTCACTGACCATGTCATGAATGATGTAATATGTGACATCATCAGCAGTGGATTGCGGGTGCGCGATATATAGTTAGTGCAACTAACTATATATGGAATTTCAATCGTTTTGTGTGAGTAAAATAAGGTTTTCTAAATGCTAATTCCTAACTATATATGGTCTATAACCTATGGTTTTTTCAGTGAATATATATATATATAAATATATATATATATATATATATATATATATATATATATATATATATATATATATATATATATATATATAAATATACACATACAAATAAATGACTTCATGAATTAAACAAGTTTAGTGTACATTTCTGAGAACTGACTGGTGACTGTTATCATTGGGTGCAATCATGTAGCAAAATATCTGTATTTCAACGGAGTCATGTGGAAGTGGGTGCTCAGTCCCCATTTATCTGCTTGGCATCAAGAGTACATACTTGCTCATGTTTTCTGTGATGTCTCTGACCTTATAGATCTTCAGCTAGTGGATTAGAATGTCATTGTTTTTTCTAACACTGTGACAGCTATTTGCTAGACACTAATATGTCATACATTACTGAGAGAGCGGTGTATTGAGAAAGATTTATGATCGACAGGTGGTGAAGAGAGTTAAGAGAAAGAGGCAGTTAGACAGTCATCTAAAGGCATATAGATAGAGTGACAGAGATAATGAGAGTGGAGTGGAAGAGGTGAAGTAAGTAGAGAGACCTGAGACAGAAAGATTCTGTGAAGCAAGCATGCTATGCTCTCAAATAAAGAATGAATCAATTTTGTTATGCACACTGTTATTACATTATTACTATGGGATATCTGACTGTCTCAATTACTTCACTATGAGGGCCCTCAGAAGTTGAGGGCCCATAACTTAGAACTGCTCTGTTTGACGTCCTAGCAACATGAGCACTCAGCCATGGTTATGGCTTTGACACTGGTTCTTATTCTGCCTAATTGAAATCATGCTAAAGGTGACTGCTTTGTCTTTTTCCTGACTGGTATTATAGTCTGTCTAATAATTAAGAGGGATATGAGTCATCACATCTTTCAGATAAAATGAGCCAAAGACCTGCACTGTTACAATCACATAGAAAACCATACATGGTAAAGGTAAGAGACAGATTGTCTTTTAGAAGCGCTGTAATCTGTGTTTTATTAATAGCATTCCCTGTGCTCAGTCTATATAATCAAACGCTGTACATCATGAGGTTACTGACACAGGTGATGTTCTTTCTTTTTGAAACGTGTAGCAACCTCACCAACTGACAGAATTTCTACATAATCATAGACAATGTTTGTTGTTTTTTTTATAGTGAAAAAACACAAATATAATTTTTAGGCACCTATGTATTATTTATTTGAAGGAGAACTTTAAAGCAGAGGCATAAACGATAACAATAATCTGCAATTGAGAAGAAAAGAGACACTTGAAAGAACAAGACCTCCACACTGGACAGCTGTGACAACATAGGAAGTGATTAGTAATGGTAAGCAGCTGTGCAGTTGTCAATGAAACGTATCACAGCTCATGCATCGGGCAATGAATGTAAGGCTCTCAGAGAGTATGAAGCACCATTTCAGTGTGATAGGAATGAAACACTGAAGAACTTGTATATCAAGTGATGCACGATGAATGCAATGCATTGGTAAAATGTGACGTTGGCTCAGAGGCCATGCAATATAACTGGTAAATGGATAGTTGCATTGATGAGAGCGAAGCAGTATGATGAACATTGTGTCAATGTGAAGAGGGCTTGCTTTCATTGAGGCACCTTGATTGAACACTGTCAGGATGGAAGTTCAAATTAGTAGAAATTTGACATAAGTAAAGCGCTGCACATTAAAAATGTGACTACTTCCTGGTTTTGAGGAACCGTGCAGAATTATTGCTTGTCAAATTACTGTGACATTTTGTAAGTGCAAACCCACATTTCATGATCTACTGTGAAACAAGATGGAAGGCTATCTATAATCTAACAATATCTCTTTGTTAAGGTCCTCACACAGTGATTAGCACACTTTTAATTAATTATTTGGATGCAGCAGTCTGCTTCTGTATTGAAGGAGAACAATATGCACATTGTGTTGGATCCTGTGATGATTAACAATGAATAGCACACTATCAATAGGTTTTGAGTGGAGAGGAGCTGATGTCTTGATGCAGGTTCAAAAGGGCATACATTATGACAACAAATAGGAGTGGTTTATTCATTAGTAGGTTTAGTGTTAATATGCATACTGGTGAGATTATAAACAATACCTAAGGGATCGATTCTTAACTGTTCTTCAAATTATATCCAAACATCATATAATGAAATTTATAACTGTATTACAATGGAGTATGTAACGTGTTTAGGGACATATTTGATATTTTAGACATTTCATCATTCTGAAAGGAGACATGACAATGTAATTTCACCTTCTTAAGCCTTCCAAGAGACCACCATTAAAATGGAGCAAATTAAAGAATGCTTTCTAAAACTATGCAAGAGATAGAGAGAGGCTACAGTGAGTAGTGTGTAATGAAATTAGACATTTACTGCTTATCTTGTGACTACAATCTCTGAAATATATAATATGTTGTGAAAATAGTGCAAAGTGAAGGCTAGACCGTGGAGAAATGCATACACAGCTAAAGAAATCTAACACCTACATCTAAATGTAGGGCATTATCTGAGGAGTAAATTAGGGACCAGTGAGAACTGCATTTTAACAGAACAAGAGTGTGAGAAGTGTTATGGATGAAGGACCAGACTCCACTGTGCAATGCCTTTCCTTTTCTGTGTCTAAAAGGGGGGAACATATGATGAGATGCGAATGAAATAAAAACTAATGATGTGAGAAGTGTTGCAGTAAGTATCATCAGAGAGAAAGAAATGAAAATAGTTGAGGAAATGATAATACTTTTAAGGGGGAATGTTTCTCTTGCGGACTAATAGGACACATTGTGAATGGTAGAGGGTGTCCAGCAGTGAAGGCTATGTGCAACAAGTGAGACAAGAAATTCCATGATATGGAGTGCTGCAAAATATTAAAACACAAGGAAGGAACCCAAAAGGCAGAAAGTGTGAGATTGAATTGCATTGCAATTGGGGAATGAATGAGGTGGTTATCTCCAAGACTGGGTGGTAACTGATAGGAAAAGAATGAAGATGATGATTGATTAATGTTTCAACTTGACTGTTTTCTGTGAGGTTGTAAACAATTCTAATGTAAGGCAAAAGTAAAGTTTCTTGAAATTACAATCTGTCAGTATGTCACTGAATTTAGGTCACATACTCTAATGCTAATCCAATGTTCCATTTTCAGTCAAATAAAATCAACTCCATAAGGTTCTCAGCCCACTGATTTTGGAGACATGAGCCAGTTGGAGGAGTGCTGCAAGAAGTTTTGGCCAGCAATGAATGGACTAGTAACCCCTATAATCCTGTAAAACAAGGTACCATGAATCTAAATATAATGGTGTACAATGGGATCCAATGACATGTGTCGATGGAATGGCATACTAGGATATGGAGTTGTAGAAAACCATGATCATCCCCATACAACCAAGATAGAGTCCAGGAACTGAAAACAGAGATCCGCCTCCAATAGTTGAGATGTTATTTGAAAGGGAGGGCTCACTTTTGAGCAAGACGTTTTGAATGGAAGCAAGCAGAGCTTAGAATTTGATAAAGGAAGGGGTGACCTGAGCTTCCCTCACTAGCTGAGGGTATTGACAAAAAATGCTGGAATAGAGGACCAACTGTTGTTGCCAGCAAAGTGTGATACTGTGACTAGTTCTTAAAACTTACTTTTAAATTCTTATTTATTTTGGAGGGGTAGGGAACACTCCAGCTATTTGCAGAATGTTCCTGCTTTTTAGGTAGGTTCTGGCTCTTTTCATTTTGCCCTGGAAGTGCTGATTTGTGTAATCATATGACACCACCATTCTTTGCCTTCCCAGATGCCTATTTGCTATTTACCAGACTGGAAGGTCAGGTAATACAAATTTATGGATATTTTCAATATGCCCTGATTGTCAAGCAGGGATGCAATTTTGTAACAAAATTATGTTTTGAAGTATATATGTCCCTATGAAAGGTGATATTGTTACAGGACAGTCCATTAAAAATGTCTGGAAATGTTTTCAGACTTCAAGCCCAACTGCAAGTGTAACTAGACATGGTGCAGAAGGGATGTTCAGATTTTGAATGGGGATATCTTGAAGTTTTTAAAGCAAAGTTTGGTTGTATAAACAGAGGATACTGTTAAATAAATGTATGTTTTTCAAAACTAAGGAGGCTGCCAATTAGAGTGCATGAAACTGTTAAGTTAGAATTAGAGAAACTGGTAAAGCAGGTGCATTGTACATATGAAGGCATGCTCCTATTGTGGTGAATTACCTATTACCTAATATTTCTGAGACAATTTCAATCACTATTGGGGAGGGGTAAATATCTCACAGCATTGGAACTCACCTGAACATACCAACAAATGAGGAGTCACAAGATCTGACTACATTAATTGCTTTAATGGTGGTGTACAAATTTGTGAGGCTATCAGTTGAGCATCTATCTGCCTTGTCAGACTTTCGGAGAAAAATTACCTCTGCGCAGGGGACATGGCGGGATTGAAGAATTTCTAAGATGATGCTCTAGTGTACAGAAACTCAAGGAACAATAATAATGAACATGTCAAGAAGGTTCTGGAAAGGTTCATCTATCATAGTTTACCATTGAATGCCAAGAAGTGTTATTAAGCATTGTAGAAGATACTTGTTCAGTCATTAAGACGGAGCTTTGTATATGATTTTGGCTTTAAATAAGTTCAGAGATTTCCTGTAGAGTGAGATTTTTCACTGTGCTCTAATCATATGCCTGTTAAGGAAATCTTCTTTCAAAAGGGGTCAGATGCTGTTTCGGTGAGGAAGAAACAATGGGATGTTGGATTACAAGATTATATACTTGAGTGCTGCATCTGAAGAAGAATGCAAGGAAGAGATAATGATTTGGTAGAAGTATTGAGGTGGTTGGGGGTTTGCTGGACACATAAGAAGGGAATGGAGGGGAGAGTATGTCAAGCGTTTTTTTGGGCAGTCAAAGAGGAGTCAGCAAAAAAGGAAGGTTTACTGTTTATGTGGGAAAAAATATTCATCCAATTTCTCTGAAGGGACATTTATGTGAAGACCAATAATATGGTACAATTAGATTTATGGTGACCAGGCTTTGACTTGGAGGTAGCGACAGTAATTTGGAAGTGTGGAGAGTGCTGCAATAGCAACACACTTTAAATATCACCTACATACCAATTAAGTATTGTGTGTTATCTGTTCAACCTTCAGAAGGAGTAGTCCTATATACTATGGGTTTCTGGAGGGTAGATTGATTGACTAGCTTTTTATATGGCCCACGGTGACATGTGTTGGGGGCCAAAGTGTGATGTAAAGTTTTTGAAATAGAAGGATTATGGAAGGTAATTTTAATAGTTAATGGACCACAATTTTTCTTAATGGAGATTTAGTTGTTCATTCATAATATGGTATCCACTAAAATACATTTTGTGGTGTACCATCTCCCACTGGAGTAGTAGAGAAATTCAATAAGAGGGAGGCAAAAATTAGTGGACTTAGAGGCTGATTTAAATCTTGGAAGTAAGGATACTCTGTTGCAGCGGTGAAGGGCTATCCTTACAGTCAAAATGATGATCTGCTTGCTGAATTTAGAAGTGGACCGACAGTAGGTGTAGCCATTTTGGAAACTACTCAGTTTCCAGCATGGTTACACCCCTCTGATGGCCCAAAGGAGTAAGAGTCATTGGAGGCTGACCTCCATATCCACCCACCTAATTTAGATGGGCATGCAAGAGGTCAGTTTTCACTGCTTGTCATCCCCAGGAAAATGCTGGTGGCAATAGACAGTGAAAACTGTTGGATGCTCCCCCTTACCATTGGAGATACCTTCCATGGTGAGGGGGGCTTTTTTTTAAATTTTCAAAAAGAAAATCCGTCTTTGGGAGTTTCTTTTTCAAATAAAAAAAACATGTTTGACGGATGGCTCCGTCATGTTGACAGAAGTGTGTGCCAAACTTTAAAAAGCATTGACAGGAACCGATGTGATGGTGGTTCCTGCCAATGCTTTAGAAACTACACCTAATTTGGCGGTCAATAAAAATTTAGCAGGAGTAGTAGTCTTGGCCTGGTGGATGTTAATTCCTCTGCCAGACCAAAGGAGATTACTCCGTCCACCAACTATTCAAGACCTTAACTGAAAAGTGTCATGGTAAAACAGTCACTCCCACAGGGAATGTCACGACAAGCGTCAATGGCCAGGACACCTTTTGAACTGTTTAACGGAAAAGGAAACAGACTCAAAATTCATACTAGGATGGATGTCCTTTCACAAGGGATCAGTGAATGTGGTTGGTGAAAGAACAATCAATTAGAATTCACAGAGGAAATAATGGTAAAAAAGGAAAGATATTATGATAGGGGAAGAGCTATGAAAAATGTGAATGCAGATTTGGGTGGTTGTGTGTTAACAATTGTTCCATTTGGGTGTGTGGTTTGGACTAAATTCGTCATACCATTAAAATTTGTAAAACCCAAAATGAAAGGAGTTACAAATAATAATCAAGGTGTGAATTAGGTTTTTTATTACATTTGAGAGAAGTAATTGTCCAGGATCTTTTGATTTGGATCCATAGAGTAAAGGAAGAGAGTATCGAAAAGGCTGCCTTCATGCTTATGTTTTTAATTGTAACAGATTTCAATTATCATTTACAGCATATCTATTTTTTTGTACATACTTTGCAAATATTTATTTGCTACCTTTGTTCATTTGATAAGGGAAAGGTGAGGGGCATCTATCTATTCTAGAATGTAATGCTGTGAGACAGGATTTAGGGATCTTGTATGGAGAGTTGTACCCACTGTGGTGACTAAAATAAAATGTACCCATCTTTTCATCTGCTGTGGACCACTTTGCATTTTGTGGTTTTGGCAGTGGTGATGCAAGAGTGTAGAAAACTAGTAGTACATCACACAGAAGTACTTGGAAGTACTCTGGAATATGGTAGGTGAATTATTGTAATCCTAAAAACATATGGCCACATCAAATAGTGCAAGAAAATAAATAAAGATATATTGACACTGTATGAACACTGACCCCTGAGGGACTCCCTTTCAAATGGGTATGTACCAAGTGAGTCAATAAGTAGTACACTATGATAAATTTGGCATGAGGACATTTAGATGGTGATTGCCCTAGTTCCCATGTTAGTCTTGGTAGTGGTGATTGATGCTCCAGATCTGAAGTACTTCAGGTAGTTTCCAGTATACAGTCATCAGCAAAGACACAAGGAGCTGAATGATTGTTAGGAATGATACACAGTGATTGAGGTTTTCAGGAAGAAAACAGTATAGGTTATAGAGTAGAACCTCGATGTAATTTCCGTGAGGGATGCAGCAGAAAGAGGTAGGGTTGGATGTGGGTTACAGAATGGGTTGCAGAATGATACACAAAACATAGGTTTAAAAACAATGGACAGTTGTGCATTTTTTTATTTTATTTGGAAGCAATGTATCTGTGCCATTGGGAGAGAGAGAAGATTGAGAGGTGGCAGATAGGTGCAAAGTAGAGAGGAGTGACTATTGGCTTATGGAGTTATGGGGAGAATGTGGGAAAGGAGATCAGAGCATGGAATGGCAAAGATTAAACTTTTCAGAGAAAGACTGCTGGCTCTATTTGTTTTAATTTGCTCTGTTTGCAGCAATGTGATTGTATTTATATATCGAGGATTTGTATTTATATATCGAGGATTTGGAAATTATGTTCAATCCATTGTGATGTTTAGGGGGCTTTTCAAATGGTAGGTATACACAGAAAGGATACAATAAAGGCCACATTGGTGTGATGTTAAAAGGTTGTCATGCCTTGCTGTCTTGGTTCAGAAATAAGCTTGGAGGTACCATGGTATGGCTTTAGCTTGATTTGGATGTATATATGAATTTTATTATTTATAGTACCGAAACATTTTAATGGAGCCTTAACTATTGGCAGTAGGGTATTTGATGACTGAATATAGGATGGTGGTGGTTGGGTAAAGGTATTGTTTAAAAGCGAAGAGCCTGATTTATATAATGATGGAGAGGGTACACCATCACAATCAATGACTACCTGCTTCACGGTCCTTTATAAATGAGGAGAGTGGCCTCTCTACCACGGGAATGGAGTACTTTACTCTGTCCCTACGGTGGACACACGACCGTACGCCATGGTCTAAGTCAGACCCCAAGTTCCAGCTACAGAAATGGGTTTTTAAAGGTACAAGGAAAATAGAATGAATGTAGGAAATGTGGTTGAGAGTTGCACAAAGAGCAGTGACAATCAACTTTTATGTGGAAAAGCTATTTTACATGACAAGTTATACTTCACGTTGTGTATTCATGGGTAGAGTGTACAGAGTCAGCCAGCACAAAAACTATAGGTTTCTGAGAAAATTCCTCGAATTCTAATGCTTTGTGGGTGGTCAACCAGTATCTGATACACGAGTCCCTGCCACCGCTTTAGCAAGAGTCAGAGAATTGAGGTCCTGCGTCTTCATTTATCTAATGTGTAAGGTGAACTTGGACATTCTCCAAAAAGGGGGTTTACAAATTCTGGTGAAGATGGGCCCATGTAAATATTCATTTAGCAACTTGAATACTTTTCAGAAATATGCATAAATAAGATATTAGGATTAACTTACTTATTAAGGAACATGGGGCTATATGTAGGTAAATACTATTTACCGATTCTAAAATGCCGAATTTTACTGATTATGTATTTCAGAATCGGTAAATGGTATGTGGGTATTGATTCGGTAAATTTTACAGAATCAGTAAAATTAGGTAATTACCGATTCGGTATTTACCAATTCGGTAATTCCCATTGGCCCATAGTAATGAATGGGAGTTACCGATTCGGTAAATACCGAATCGGTAATAGGGGGAAGACTTACAAGGGTGGCAGGGTGTCACATTGACCGATTCCTTAAATTACCGATTCGGTAAATTACGGAATCCTTAAATTTGGCCCCTACATCTCAAATGCCCAATATATACTGTGATTTATTAAGCACAACAGCCATCCCCAACACAGGGGTGTCCCGGCGCTGAGGAACATCAGATGATAGAGCGACAGAAGGAGTAGTCCGCTTATTGATCCTTCATAACAGCTGCCAAGAAGAGCCACGTCTTCAGGGACTTTTTAAAACAGGACTCTGATTTGACATTCCATAAGAAGACTGGTAGGGCATTCCACATAGCGGCCGTTCTGACAGTGAATGCTCTCCCGCCTAGCCGAGATTTCTTAAAACGCGGGGGCTGTAGCAAGTTAAGTGAATTTGAGCGCAGCACCCGGGAATCCAGTGGGGTTTATGTAAATGCGGAGAGACATGGTGTCGGAATGGTATACGGCAAACCAGTGTCGCAGGCGCAGTTTTAATCCTCTGAAGGTGTTGGATTGAATATTTAGGTAGGCCAAGATACAGGGCATTGGCATAATCTAGCCTAGTTCTTACTATAGCATGTACTACTGTTTTGCGGCAATCTTCTGGTAAAAAATGCAAAACTTTCTGGAGATTTTTTAATTTGCTAAAGCAGGTCGAAGAAACCTGTTGTATTTGAGCTGGGAAGGCGAGATTCGCTTCCCATTTTACTCCTAAGTTGCGAATAGAGGTGGCCGGGGATGGTGGAGTGCCCATTTCTGATGGCCACCATAGTGCTGACTCTGGCACAGTTCCCTGCCCAAAGGAAAGAACCTCTGTTTTCTCCACGTTTAACTTTAATTTATTAGCATTCATCCAAATAGCTATATCGCGTAGGCATCCCTTAAAATTCTTCAAACCATCCACCGTCTGCTCTTTGAAAGAGAAAACCAACTGGGCGTCATCAGCGTGCGAGATTGCTTTCACTCCCCAGTTGACAATCAGAGAAAACAAGGGGGATAGGTAGAGGTTAAAGAATAGCGGACTTAAAGCTGAGCCCTGGGACACCCCGCACCATATCTGTTTCAGTTGAGATTCAAAAGGCTTAAGGGCGACTTTCTGAGTGCGTCCCCTCAGATAGGAAATCAGCCAGGTGAGTACTTTGCCCTCAAAGCCCACTTCTTTTAGGCGCTCAACCAAAATAGTGTGGTCAACAGTGTTGAATGCCGCGGAAAGATCCAGGAGCACCAGCAATGCTGGTGCTCCTGAATCCAGTGACCACCTTATTGACTCTGTCTCCGTACTATATCCTGCTCGAAAGCCAGATTGAGTATCATGCAGAGCCCCATTCTGCTCAATAAATCTGGTCAGTTGACGTTGAACTAGTTTGTCCAAAATTTTTCGAGGAACGGGTAATAAAGAGATTGGTTGCAGATTTTTTAGATCACCCGGATCTCCATTTTGTTTCTTTTTCAGCGGGAGCAGTGTCACAAGCTTCCATTTATCTGGGAAGATGTCTGTATCCAGAGAGGAATTCCAGATGTGACGTAACCCATCCACAAGTGAGGAGGATAACATCATACATAATTTAGGGGGGCAGGGTCATCTGGAATATCGCTAATTTCTGCCGTTACCGACCAGTATTGGGCTACCTACATCTGGCCCATAATTCTGCAATCAAGTGGGTTTGAATGTAAGTTCAAATGGTTATTCTTGGTTAGGTCCAGAGAAAATCTACACGACTACGGTTATTATATTGGGGACTGGTGACTTTAATGGTGCAGTTTGCTAATGTGAAGCATGATTCATGATTCAGAAATGTGTTTTGACATGCTAACTGATAGAAATGCAAGGCCGCTCTCTCACTGGTATGCAAATGCATGTAGCAAGTAGATGACTGCTATCTAGGCTAGAATATTCCATAAAAACCAGAGAGGGTAAGCATTGCAGGTTACAGTTTAGATTCGGTCCCAATAAAGAAAGGGAGCTGCAGTTATAAAGGGGCCTGATTTAGAGTTCCATGGATGGGTTACTCCATCACAAACATGACTTAGATCCAGTCAGCAACATTACAAATACACTATATCTATGGCGGACCCATCCTCCGAACTCTAAATCAGGCTCATGGTATTCAAAGGGGTTGTTTTAAAACAATGGCCCATATTCAGGGGTGTAGCTACAGGGGGCATTTGAGGGCCAGGCCAGCCCATACGAATCTTTGGCCTGCCCATACGACCAAGGCACCTGGAACAGTATAGAGATGTAGGATTTCAGAAGGCAAATGAGCAATACAAATGCATTTAAATCTTGGTTTTATCTTGTTACATTTGCTGCCTGTTCCAAGACAGGTCAAATAAATGTCAGGCTGTCATGTTACACATTGATGCTTATTATTTTATTGTGGCGATGTTTACTTTGTTTCCTTTGGCTGCAAAGCAACACGATTTTGTAAAGTGAACTATGTGACAATCTCTCTGTGGTATGGACAGGGCCACTGGAATTAGGCGTGACACAAATGATTCCATTTAATGCAGCAATTTCTCATATTTTAACATGTTAGCACTGTCTGGGCAAAGGCTTCACTTTATTAGTACCAGTTCCACATCCAAATACCGCTCATTGTAAGTAACTGAACCATTAACCAGTCAACCTTTGCGAAGATCTTTCACTGCATTGCATCACACATAGCAGCATTTTTAGTAACTTTTGATCTGTTTGAGCTAGAAATAAAATGTTGGTTTTTGTTGCAGATTGTGCAGCAGATGATGATGAATTATGAGGCAATTGAGGTAAATGAGATAAATTCATAATTACGTGGTGAAGACTGCAGCCACAGAATTGAATAATTCCAGTGGCCTTGTGTACAGGAAGTGCAAAACAAATACTGTAGGATGTCAATTGTTTTCTAATTTACAAAAAAATTAAATACCTGTAATTGAACTGTACAATTGTTTCAACATATACCAGCAGTTACAAAAGCACAAATTAAGCACATTTTTTTTGTAATTCTGAAACAATGAAAACAAAATTTGTTTATACACATGTGATAAATATTGTATTGTATTGTGCATTTGTATCGCACTGTGTGTGTGTGGCACTGAAGTGCTTACCTACACGGGCAGCAAGCTATGCAAGATAGGGTGGTATGTGGTTACAAGGGTGTTGTCTTTGTTTTGTGATCCAATGTGGGAAGTGTTTCCATGTTGTGTGTGATGACCACCGAAGTGTGGTTATCATATTATGAGATGCAGCTCTGCGGGTCCCATTATGGTATTTCTTATGACTTATGACTATAGTTGCTTAGCTGGTTACTGCACTGGGTTGTCCAATCAACCATTTTGGGGGCGATTTGCTTACATGTCATGCAAAGGAATGCAGTGAAACAGCTGCCTGCACTGCACTGTGTGAAAGGAAGGTAGCAGAAATGCATCATTTTTACAAAGATATGGTGTATTTCTCCTGTCTCCTAAGATTGGTGTACTGTGTAGTGCCTAGCGCCAAAGCAGGCACCCTTGCGCCATTGTGCAAGTGATTCCTGCATTACAGGCAAGATTGTTTTTGTGCAAGAAGGGAAAACTTCCTACACAAACACAATCCATAAAGGCATATTCCATTCATGCAGCACACACCGAATGGGGAAGTAACAAGAAGAAATAAATACATATCTCCTTGTTATGCATCACCGGGGGTACAGTTTTGAAGCATTCCCAAGTGTATTAGCCTTAGAAAATCTGGGAATGCACCAAATTCCATAGGTGGATGTAAGAGATCACCCATGCTCCACCCATGTCTACCCATGGAATACCTACCCAATGCAAGGTAATTCAAGGCAGCAATATGCACTACCTTGCATTACTTTGAATTCAGTAAACTACACAAAGCCATGCTTTGAATTGCTTAGTAAATACCAAAACCGGTGCAGAATGCCTACGCTGACCTTTTTGTGAAATATAGCCTGGTAAGATTAGGTATCCTCTCTGCAGATAGTTATTTTGTTTGCAGAAGCCACATGGTTTATTAGATTCAAGTGCCTGCTGCAGAAGGATGCAAATATCCTAATTAGCAGCAGTGTGAATCTGAAATGACCTAATATAGCCGCCATGTCACAAAGGATTGCTATAACTATCTTTCAAAAATGGTTTCATATATAGAGAACCCTGCCATAGTCAACACACTGAGGATTCATTTCCTGCACCCAAATAATGTGGAAAACATAATCATGGGAAAGCATTTGTATTATAATTTACCTCTCTAGACATCTCTGCAGCGAATCAACTGACATTTTCTGATTCTTGTTTAATGTAACTTAAGATCTGTGTAGTTTGAATCTGCTTTTTAACCTTTATTGACTCCTATGAAATTATCCTTTATCTTTATCTAATGTATGGTCATAGCAGAAAAATTGCTGTAATGAGGTTCACTGTAACATACTAAATGCCAAATATTAGATGAACCCATGGGGAAGTGTTTTTATTAGGAGAAGTGTTGGAACGTTGCGTGGTAGGACTTTTATGAATATTAACAGATTCTGGAGTTTTACTTCACAGAAAGATGAGGATCTGTGATATTGCCAAAGTTTGGATTTTGCAGGTCATTCTGGATAGGAATGTACGCAAACCACACCACCACAGACTTACCTAGGTATCTCGTTTTCAAAAATGTTTGGGCCTATAAGGTTTCTCTGGGTGCCAACCTAGTCCTGGCCTAAATACCACAGCTACCCACTTTGCCAGAATTGGTCAATTTGCAAGACTGAATTTTGATCTTTACTTGTGTCTTAGTGGTCATAAAGATCCTTTCATTTCACAAGTGATAGCTCAGTAACACAAGTGGGGTACTACTGTTATCAGTAGAAGTATAGGAACGCTGGGTAGCAGGACACTTGTGAATCCCCACAGATTACATTTTGATTTTGCTGTGTAACATCAGTGTGCACAGCGTGCTGTGCAATATAGCAAAACAAAAATCAACCTTAGGACTCATGGGTAGCACTTCCCTAGTGCATTGATTTAATTTTGGAAAATAAGACCTTTCTGGTGTTTTTCCAGAAACATTTTCTTTTCCCTTACTGTGGATGACCCATTGAAGTCCACTACACTGTGAAAGTAGTGCGCTGAACGTCAACAGGTCGTCTGCTCTAAAGCAGTTAAAACTCACCAAATCCATGCAGCCTGATGTCCTGTCCAACAAAAAATGATGGCAATTTGTTGGGGTATGATGGCCACAGTGGATTATCTTCTTTGTTTTATATTTGTAGCAGACCTCTCCAGCTCCAGGAGATCCACATGATGAAAGGCCTCTGGGACTGCGGAACAGCAAAAAGCACAGTGGTCACAGAGAGGTGGTAGGTCCTACTAATAGCCATGCACAGTCAAGAGAAAGTCTCAGTTGCCATACATGGTCTATGGAGAAGAGGGCTAGAGAGAGAGAATACAAAATGTTGAGACGGGGAAAGAAGGTAGAGAGGAGTTCCAGAAAAGGAGAGAAGATTAACAGAAAGAGAAGAGAGTGAATAGAAAAAACATGAAAAAACACGAGACACATGAATGAGAAGATAGATGCAGCAGCAAGCAGAAAGGAATTGTGGGGAAAAGGTTGAGAGAGGCAGCAGGAGCAGAGATTGGGAGTAAATATAAAAAGTAAGAGAGAGCCTAAAGGAGCGATATGATAGCTTGGTACATGTAGACAAATGGTGATTGGTGTTTTAAGTGGAATTTATGAGCTTATCATGTTTCGGCCAATACACCTGGCCCAATGTGATTGAAAAGCACAAATGCAACACTGTATTTTCAAAATGTGATCTCAGTGTAAGATCCACTAATCAGCTTGCATAGTGTTTTTTTAAATCCTAATACGGTCTAACCATGTTTACTTGATACACATTGCTTTTTGCAAATTGTTTAGCAATTACACCATTTAGGTATTTGTTACTATTTGCTCTCTGTGCGAAGTGTGGACACTTTCTCCTATATTGCCTATCAGCCATGTCTTCATTTGCTGGTAAAATCGCTGGAAAGTACAACCTACTTGCTGAGAGGTTAAAGTTGTGTTAATGAGGTGATTTGGCTTTACAAGGTATAAACTTGTACTTTAAATCCCATCTAATTGATACAATGTCATGTTGGATTGGGAAAAACTGATTGTGTGCTTTAATATGTACCTCCAAAAATACGTACAAAAATCCACATATTCCTTGATATAAATCACACTGTGTGCACCAGAGTATCAAAACCAGAATGTCGATGACAGAATATGTAAAAGAAAATATTGACCGGTAAGTAAGTTTAGTTTTTCTATTCCTTACGCCACATATATGTGCCTACGCAATATATTTCTATCTCCCTGGCAGAAATGTGGAGTTAGGAATAGGGAATCAATACTTCCCTATATGCGCTTACCTTTCATTATTCTATCCTCAACATTCTTGTATCACAATACTCTGGAGGTCGTTATTTAGTAGTATAATCAGTATTTGAAAAATAATGCACCTGTAGAGCACAGCTTAAACCCCTTGCATGCGTCGGACGGCAATCTGCGCACGCGTGGAGTTTTGCCGCACCACGGCTAAATTCCGGCCGCACCCAAGGGGTTAAAGTTTTGCAATCCCCACCTAAAAATGTATGCCTAGCTATGGGTCTGCCCATATTTTCTGTAGGTTTGTGCTGGTGTTTGTATGACACAAACTCCCTATTGCAGTGCAAACAGCAGCAAAAATCATTTTTGATGTGTAAAAATCATATTGCACACAATGTTGCCCTAGTCTTGTGTGCCAACCCCCTGTATACGGTAGGCTAGCACAAAATCAATAGTATTTGGAGCAATGCCAGACTACTAAAGCAGAGTGATGCAGCTTTGCTACAAATCCTACTGCCTAGTAAAACCATACGAAAGCAAGGGATTAATTCGTTATGACATCTGAGTTACCTATGTGTAACATGAATGCTTTACATAAAAGCATACATTTTACACATCTGCTTTGGGTGTGGTCAGTTGTCTACATGTAGGGATTTGCACTCAAGTGTGTACCTTTTGTTCAAATGTAAGACACTGCTGGCAAGCCTCTGTGCTGTAGCACAAGGCTAACAATTACGCAAAGCAGCCAGATTTAGTACAAGCACCTCTAGTAATATTTAGTGACATTTGTAAAATCTAATGCTGTACTATTGTCTATCCTCTGAATAATGCAGAGATTCAATGTGTTAGGTAGTGCTCTAGAGTGTAAATCTATATGCCTGGCTCCAAGCTATGTATTTCCTATGGAACTGAAGTGATCTCATTTTGCTCCTCTTAGTAGCAGAATAAACAAATGTCGGAAACTTGTTATTGAGTCAGTGGTAAATATTTTAACTTTGAATATTGATATTCTTGAAACTAGAAAACATGCAACAATTATCCTATTGGGATACTGATTGTGAGAGGCTGGCTCAGTATATGATGTACACTTATGCACTGATCCAGACAACCCTTACGGTGATATTAGTGGAATTAGACAACCTTATAAAGTTCTCTAAGTGGTAGCTGTGGAGGGCAGCCTTCAGGCTTAGTCCAGAAGAGGAGTAAAGTAACTTGTTTTACAAAAACATCATCTTATAAGTATAGTTTAAATGAAAAAAAACACACATGGTGTGTGTAAAAATATGTATTTATTATGACACTCACTTACACATACAGATATCTCCTACCCGGAAATCTACACAATGCACACACCACTTTGCAATAGAAATAAGTAAGTAGCACAGAATACACATTGGTCCCCAGGGGGAGACCAATCCACATACTTAAATAATGGTTTACGAACCCCGACTCAAGTCAAGACAATACTCAGCGGTCGTGAAGTGCCGGGGACCCAAGGAACCACCCACGGTGAGTATCTATGAGCCCCATGGAGGTTGTGTGCAGTGTAGGAGCACAACAGTGTTCTCCGTACAAATCAACGTCTAAGTCGCTGTTGCAATTTAAAGAAAGAGGACCCTTCCCAGTGGACTCTGAAGAAACTCCATGGAAGACAAGAGTTTGGAGACCCATCCCGCCCGTGGATACCTTAGGAACAAGCATACCTGCACCAGGGAAGCCGGGTGCATACGTGTGAAGTGGCATGGGAGACGGCTGTTGAATCCGATGGAGGACTTCAGAAAGATGCCGCTGCTGGGGAAGGTGAAAGCGTACGGTGGAACTCAAAGGTGGATTCTCGATGGGAGGAACCTACAAGCAGAGGGGACAGGGTCTCTGCCACTCAGAAGTGACCAGGAGGCACGGAAGATGAATTTCCACCTATGTCGGGTGCTGCAGGAGAGCTGACGGTGTCCTTGAAACTGCAGCTGTGTGGACCAGGTAATGCTGTGGAAGACCAGGAGCCATACACAGGCTGTCCCATGTTGGATTTCGAGAGTTGATGGGTCTGTGTCCAGCAGGGGCACCAACAAGCCTTGGCAACTGCAACCAACTTGGAAGTTGAAGAAAGTGCAATGCCGGGAAGGTCCAGGAGATTCCCCACAAGCAGGGGAGTCAGGGCAGGCCCCGAGCAATCAGGGGAGCCCAAAGAATTCAAAGGTGACATTCGACAGGACCCACCAGCCTTAAGCATTGTAGTCGCAAGAGGACTTCGAACAGCTTGTCAAAAGAAGCAGTCCCACGGTGCAAGCAATATGGTGTGGTCGAAGATTTTGGTCACTGGAGATGCTTGAGGTTTGGGCTTCTTCGAGCCCAAAGATGTTGATGGCAGGAAGCCAACTAGCCTTTGCAATGGCAAGTTGATGCGGTGCACATGGGTTTGGTTCCTGCGGCTCTGATGAGGTATACAGGTCTCAAACTTGATGAGAGGACAGGGCAGGCCTCGAGGGATGTGGAGAACTACCACCTGTGTTGCTGAGCTTTTTGTAGTCCATAGAAACCCAGGGTCAGCAGACTGGTCAGCTTAGTTGTGGCACCTCCAGATGCAGGGAAGTGACTCCTTCACTTCAAGGGAGATTCCTTCAGGTGTCTGGGATGCCCACAGGCCTTGGAAGGTTTCCTGTATGGAGCACAGGCACGGACGTTACAGCAGACGAGCAGGCCGAAGAGATCAGGAGAAGCAGGAGTCTTCCTGGTTGCTGGCTTGATGCCCAGAACGGAGTCCAGCGAAGCCCAGAGTGCCCAGACAGTCGAAGTTGAAGTGGTATCTGAATTTAATTATGTCCCATGACGAAACTAGGGACCCACCCTCAGGTAAGCCCTTACGTACCCTAAGGAAAGAGTTGGGATGATTCAGGGTTCCCTTCCAGGGGAGGAGTTGGTCTGTGGGTAGGATACTCCCATGTCATTTGTCCAGTCTCACACCAGAGACGGAGCCAACGGCTCCCTGAGCTGGCTTGAACTGGACTATTGAAGGAGGGAAACAAATATGCACTTCAAGCAGACTGAGTGGCACTGGCGAGCGCTCCCACCTGGCCCCAATGCACTAAACTCTGTCTGGGAGGTGGTCACAACTCCCTGTGACAGGAGACCTATTGTTCTGTCTTCCCCTGCTCGAGCTTGGGTCAGCAGCAGGAATGCAGAATCGTGTCTCTGGCCGACAGCAGCCATGTGGTACTGTCCGGGTCCAAAATACTGGTACAGGGAGCACTGAGGGCCTAACGGAGGGCCTTTACAGTGCTTGGGATCATATCTCCCACACTGATTATGGTGTGAGTGTATGATTCCTACATGTTTGATACCAAACATGACTGGGTTTGTTACAGACAGTTTCAAGATGGTCATCATGTAATGATGCGGTGCCCCCTATATGTTATATGGCTATCTCACTTACAACCCGGGAGAACAGACTCTGAAGGCTGTAGGGATGTCCTGCGTATGCAGGGGCACCCTCACACATAGAACCGAGCACCCTGCCTTCAGGATTAGAAAGGCCTGCTGTTGGGGTGACTTATACGTTTTAAGTTCAGTGACCCTAGAGAGAGGGAAACCTATATCATTCAAAAGTGGTGCTAGCACCAGCTTACACAGGCTGCAATGGCAGGTCTGTAGTTACAGTGGTCTCCCATGGGTGTACCTATGCCCTGGGTACCTTAGTACCAAATACTAGGGACTGATAAGTGTACACCAGTGTCCAATCTGGGATGTACCTAAGTACCTACCATAACAATTTAGGGGAGAAAGCAGAGAGACTGGGGTCCTGATTAGCAGGCTCCCAGTTAGACTAGTCAGAAACAGCATATCACCAGGCACAAAGTGGAGGTAACCATAAAAGCAGACCCTACTTTACTACACTGATCACCTCCCCTAGGTAATTTTTTGTATAGTACAATATGTCATATAAAATGACATACATCACTGTGATATACTATTAATTCAAAAACTACGAAATGACCTACAATTATATATGTGTGTGTGTATGTGTGTGTGTATGTGTGAAGGAAAGTACCTCTTTTGACATGGTTAGCCAAAACTTTTTGCTTGATGCCTGATGTAATTTTGCACTGTATGTGCACTGGGTCCCTGCAAACCAGGTTCCCAGTTCCAGATCTCTTTACCAAAACTGTGCCACAATAGGCACAACTTCAGCCACCCATGTAAGTTCCTAGTAAATGGTAGCCCTAGTACCTAGGGCATGGGTACTGAAGAGGGTCCACTGGGACTGCAGCATTAATTGTTCCACTCCAGAGATCCCTTACCAAGACCATGCTCACTGCCATTGCAGGCTGCATGCTTTCGTGTAGATGAAAACCGAAGGGCCGGCATGGAACCCAGCCCTGTGTGCCATGCCCTCATACACTGCATATGATATAGGTAAGTCACCCCTACTGCAGGTCTTATAGCCTTAAGGCAGAGTGCCCTATATCCCTTGTGTGGACATATCTGCATGAGCCAATACGACCCTGCAATATCTGAGCTATTCTTGGATATTTTAGGTGCAAAGGGAAGTTCATATAGAGTGCACGGGCTGGATACTGGTCATTACGAGTTTCCTATTACAACGTTGGCTTCATTGTACCCTAAGATGTTTGGTACCAACCATCTTGTCCTAATAAATTCTCACTGATGCCAGTGTTGGATTTATGAATAAATGTACACAGAAGACCCTTTAGAGGGTCCCCTGAAAACGTGCATAGCACTGGTTTGGTCTCTGACTAGTCATAACCAGCCTGCCACCACCAAACATGTTTCTGACCTCCTAGGGTGAGAGGCCAGAAGCAAAGCCTGCTCTGGGTGGAGGAGCATCTCACCTCCTGCAGGCTGTTATGGTCTTCCAGAGCGGGAAGCTCCAAAGGCAATGCCATCTTTGAAGTGCAGCACCGGCTTCCCCAGATAGTGGAGGGTGCCAATCCCGGTATTCAGTTCCATATTTGGCGGGAGGACAGGCGAGAAAATAAGTTAGATGAGGAGGAGTGTCCACATTCAGCCCACATTATCGCTAAGGTGTGGCAGATGATGTGGCCCCCTCTCTTGAAAATCAACCAACTTGAGATGGTGGAAAAACAACCTACCAGGGCTAGGGTAGTGCCCTTTCCCTAAGAAAGTGGTCACTTAGAGTGATTATACACACTAAACGTAGGTGGCCCATTGGCTACTACCTGTCTCCCCCTTTAACACCCCTTAATTTAGTATTTAGGTGGCATCCCTGGCCCATGAATTTTAGAATTTATGAATAAGAAGAAGATATGGACAAAGAAGAGCTGCTGTCTGAGAACTGAAGCCCTGCTGCAGAGGAAATTGGTGCCAAACCCTTCCTGCTGCCTCAAGGACTAGAAAATCATGGTTGTGCAGTCTCGTCATGAACCTGTTAGGACTCTAAGAACCCTGGGGATCCTTCAGCCTTCAAGAAAATGCAGAGAACCTCCCTTGGAGTGAAGGGATCACTCTCCTGCACACTGCAGGCTTTGATTCCACTAAGTCCAGTTTGTCAACTTGCTGCTCTAGATGGTTATATCTGTCTCCCCACCAAGCTTGAGGACTCCATTTCCTACCGGAGCCGCAGTGTAATAGTAGCCAGGGTACTGGACCCCCTCCAGCAAGCAGCAGGACTACCCCAGAAGCAAGCACCCATCAAGAGATGTTGAGACCCATGTTGTGAGTTGTCCAGCTATCCTAAGATCTCCTCTCCTAGTTGCCTGATCCTGACTGTGAAGACCTCTTAATGCACAGCACCAGGCTGGTCTAAATGTATCCAGCCTAACCAGCCCCTGTAAAGATGACCCAGCTGTGCCCCCATTGTCCTGAGACCCTCACAACCTACCCTCTCGAGTGGGATCCACCGAAACTATCTTTAAGTTCTCCTGTGCAATGTCTTTTTAAGTGTCCCCCTTTGTTGTAGCGCACCAGCAACCATCATCCATCACCCTCAGTATCCTGCTCTCGGCTTCATTCAGGATGCTCCCGATCATATGCTGTTGGACCAGGCCCTGCTATTGACCTAAAATGAGATTCGGAAGTCCTCAAAAAAGCATTGCCTGATTTTATATGCATTTTTCTGCTTTTCCCAATTTACTTCAATGGTGCATAATAGCGCACCAAAGTAGTATATTTTGTGAACTTTTAAAAATTATAACTTTGAAAGTACTTACTATAAATAAAAATTCTTGTTCTTAAAAATTCTGAATCTAGACACGGATTGTGCCATCCCAGATGACAGCTGGCTCCAGCATTTCAGGAGTATTTATGACAACAAAGATCACGGGGAATTATTACTAGCAGGCAGTATTGGCAATTCCCGGCATACTAATCCAGTCATATTTGAGCTAGCCGAAGTAGAGAAGGCGATTAGATCCACAGCCAAACAAAAAGCCCCAGGCACAGATGGGGTACCAGGTGATCTGTTCATCATGTACCCGAACTTCTGGGCGAAGATTCTAACCAATGTGTTCAATGCGTCTTTGCAAGTAGGCTTTCCACCCACATGGGCTTCTTCTGTCATAATTCCTATTTTTAAAAAGGGGAACAGAGGGGACCCCGCCTGCTACAGGCCAATCTCCCTGTTAGACTCGTCTGTTAAAATCTTGGGCAGAGTAATTCTACAAAAACTGGGTGATTGCATGTCAGGCAGGGGGGTCCTCTCTAACCTCCAGTATGGTTTTAGAGAGCACAGGAGCACCATAGATCAATGCCTGAACCTACACCTACTTATAAGTAAATGCACGATAGCGAAGGGTGGTCTTTTATATCTGGGGTTCATGGATTTATCCTCGGCATTCGATCTGGTAAATCGCCGCAAATTATGGTGCATTCTGCGAGACATAGGCATAGAAGCCCCTTTGGTAAACTTCCTTAGTGACGTCAACCAGGACCTTTCTGCTGCCATTAGGGTCACGCAAGAAGGCCGCTATACTGACAAATTCAGCTCTAGGCGGGGGGTCAGACAAGGTTGTATTCTGGCCCCCCTCCTTTTTACGATCTACATTAATGCCTTGGAAGAATCTTTGGCCGTAGCTTCTAGGGACATCCCGCGTGCTGGGGGAACGGGAATCCCGGTCCTCCTGTACGCGGATGATGCCGTTTTAATTGCTCGCCAAGGTATAGGCTTACAAAAGATGTTGGATCATTTTGGCTGCTTTATGGAGTCTTTAGACCTAAAGGTCAATAGTAATAAATCCCACGTAATGATCGCAGGGGCGCGGAGGAAGAATACTAAGGTCAAGTCATTTACCTGTCTGGGTGCGGAAGTCTCACGGGTGCCAGTATTTTCTTACCTGGGTGTCCTTTTCGATGAAAAGGGCACCTGGGTCCCCCAGCAGAAGCAGAAATGCAATGCTGTTGCAAGATCTACAGCAGCACTCCTAGGTTTCGCCAAGAGGCTAGGAGCAAGGCCCATGGAGGCCATGCTCAAAATATATAAATCAAAATGCTGTGTAATTGCCTCCTATGGGACAGCAATATGGGGTTAGGCATCTGTGGGGAAACCACAACTGGTTGAAAATAAATTTCTTAGATGTTTACTAGCGGTACCCCAGTCTTCGCCGACATTTGCTATACACATTGAACTAGGTCTGGGCTATATAACTGATCATTTAAAATTGGCCCCATTGACTTGCTGGGCAAAGACATGGCTTAACGAGGAGATCACTTTAAATCACCTAATCCTCAAGGACTGCCTGGCCCTGGATGGGGCGGATAGTATCCCATGGCTGGCTTACGTTAGAGCGGCGTGTGCCAGGATGGGACGTTCCGACCTATACACTGCCCCGGAGTCTCTTAGGAAAGAGGATCTGAGCCAGATTAAACATAACTTCCAGATTATGCTGGAGATGGAAAGGGAAGAAGAGGAGCTTAAAAAACCGGGGGCGAGAAATATCTATGGCCTTCAATCTTCTCCCTCTTTAGAACCTTACCTGAAGATCGTCACGAAGCCGTACCATCGTTTTTTGTTGACCAGATTTAGGTTTAATTTAATCCATTTTTCTCTGGGTAATTTTCCGCATTGGGGTAAACCGGAAGATACCTTACCATGCTCTTGTGATAACTTCTCCACACAAAATACACTCCATCTCATAATGTTTTGTCAGCATTTCTCTAAGGCAAGGAAAAGATTCCTATATCCCATTCTGAGAGAAGCCGCTTTTGTGCAAGTAAGGCCCGCGCTTTTACTGCAAATGTTAGGTAGCATGCACGTTATTATGAGCGTGGTAAGCTTTTTGGTGGCTGCAGCTCGGGCCAATAAAAAACATTTGACTGTAATTAATAGCACAGAGGAGAACTGATCAGGTTTAGGGAATCACTATTGTATATTGCCTTTAGGTTTGACCTAGAGAATTCTCCCATATAATGGTTTATCAAATGATGGAGTTGTACAGTGTATAAAGAGTATATTGTTTAAATTGTTTACATATAAAGGATCATTTTCTCAATGTTGGAAATATTTTTAGCGACTTTTTGTCCAGTTATAGTATAAAATGTGTATATATGAATGACTATTTTCTAGCTAATGAAACCGTCTTTCCTTTTGTAACCATTTTTGCGCAATAGGGGATGTATGTGTTGTTTTAATGAAGGACTATTTTTAAACAATGGAAATATTTTTAGCGATTTCTTCTCATGCAATAGTATAAAATGTATATATATGAATGATTGTTTTTTAGCTAACTGTAAATATTCTGGTGCAACATGGGATGTATGTGTTGTCTTCTTTTATGATTTTTATTAATCGAATAAAGACTTTTTGACTGACTGGCTTGCTTTCTGCCAAATTTGGTGTAATTCAGTTCTGCCGTTCGGGCTGCAGCTGTGCCTAAAGAGTCTGGGAGGATTATCATGGAAAATGCACTTTCTGTATCACCCCTTTTTCTCGGCCCCTGTTTGACAGATCGCCCCAAAATCTTCCATACACATCAGGTCTCACAATGACACTCTATATTGAATTTTTTGTGAAGATTTGTCAAACAGACCTAAATATATAGGCAAGTTAGGAAACACTTTTCCTATGGAAACCTGGTCTTAACTATAACGACATACTGGCAACTGCCAGTAGGTAATATTTATAAGGGTAAAGGGTGGTATGGGTATTTTAGGGGTTTAGAAGTTGGTAAGAGTATACGGTGGTACAGGTATTTTTAGGGTGTAGGAATGAGTAGGTGTAAGGGATGGTAAATGTATTTTTAGCGTTTATAGTGGGTAAGGGCCTAATTATAAGTCTGGTGGTCCAAGAACCGCCAGACTCATGGGGGTGCTGGGCGGTTGTCCAGCCACTGCCGCAATGGTAGTCTCACAGCCCCATTATAAGTAGCTGCTATTCCTTGGCAGTGGCACGGTGGTCAGAGCCTCAGTAATATACTGGTGGTGTTGCTGCAGTACCACCAGACATATGAATTTCAGGACCACAAGTGGTGTCATGGAGGTGTTTCCTCCCTGAAAAGACTGGTGGTCCTGAAACAAAAGGGAATTAGGATTGTCCCTCCCTGCTAGCCTTTCCATGGTGGTTCACCCTCCATGGAAAGACTGGTGGCGTAGCGGGCCCCCCTTCATCCCAAGCCCTTGATTGTGGGTGTGTGGGGCGTACCTATGGTGCCCCCAACTGATTCCTGTTCCAAGGAACAGGTACCACATGGTGCCTGTCACCTTGTAAAGGGATATTTAAAACATCCGTTTTTTAACATTGCAGTGGGTGTTGCATCCAGTGTCACCCACCACAATGTTAAAGGTGGATGATGTGACCAGCACTCGCCACAATGTTAAAGGTGGGTGATGCATCCGCCACAGTGGCTGTCACATCCTAATTCCTATGTGGGATTGCGCCTTGTTAGCAGGAGGTCCCAAAGAGGAGACAATTAACCATGGGCAATGAACTCTGCTCCTCTAGTGGAGATTGCAGAGAATTGCTAACTCTGCATTACCGTGAGAACACGGAATTCATGCAAAAACTCTGACTCCACCACGTAGCGGAGTTCACCCCCCACAACCCTTTGATAAAACAACTTTACCTTTACATGCTAAAAAGCATATAACCAATTCACAAAAGTGAGCTTTGAAATATATATGAAAATGAGAGAGGTGATGATCTTTGGGTCCCCCCCTAACCTAGGGGGAGGATCAAGCAGATGCATTGAACACAAAGAGCATTTCATGCTGAACAATTCCGAGGTGGTCCCATCCTCCTAGGACGATCCCAAGCAAAATTATGGGCAAAAATACAATGTCAACCAAAGGCCCAGCAAAGTATTATGGGGCGAGATTTTAGAGTGCAGTGAATATTATAGTATTTGCTCTCAGCTGAGCCCGAAGAGCCCTGCTTCCACTTGAGGAATGTTTTGATATTGGATACTATAATATTCACTGCACTGGTTGGGATTGTATTGTTGGCCATAACTGTGCTTGGGGTGGTCCTAGGAGTATGGGACCACCACTGAATCGTTCAGCATGATGTGCTTTTTGTGTTTAAGGCATCTGCTTGATTCTCTCCCTAGATTAGGGAGGACCCCAAAATAATCACCTGTCTCACTGCTTGCTATAGTTTCATTTTCACTTTTGTGAGTTGACGATATGCATTCTAGCAGGTTAAAATAGAGTTACTTTTTGTTTTACTAAAGGTATCTGAAGTTGTGGTTTTATTAATTGGGGTGAGTTAGAACGCTGTTACGGAGCGGAGTTTCACAGAGTTTTTGTTCAACTCCGTGGAATTCCACATAGTGGTACTCCGCCAACTTCGCCCTCATTTAAGGCGGATGGGCTGAATTTCGTTCTCCATCGTAACCAGGCCCTAGTTTTTGATTGTTAGCAGGTCCGAATTTCATGTTTGGTGTCCGATAAATTGTAATTTAAAAGACTCCTAAATTGTAACATCGGATTTTAAGTTTGAGAATCAACTTTTAGCACGTTGACATTTTCCTGTTCTATTTGGTGCCTGCATCTTGTTCGTGGGTCACATGACTGGGTGTAGTTGGCAGTTGTACTTTGTATATTCCTCCTAGACAGCCACACAATAGAGGGATTTGTTGTGCCTGGATGGGCCATGACTGGCAGGATGGGGGGCGGTGCTGGATATAGCCCCACTTGCAAACCTATATGCTGAGCCCTGCCGTCAAACAAAGGACTTCACACTAGTGCATTGTGTCTGCAGCCAGGCTGGAGCTAGATGAGGCAGGAAATTCCAAGCACTTCAGAGAGAATCTCTAGAAACGTCTCCCTATTTCATAGAAGGCAAAAAGTATAAAAATAGGACCCTCAGAGCCACACTTCAGTTCACTTTATGATACTGCAGAAGGAGTCTCAGAGGACTGCTTGCTGCAGTGCACTGTTGTGTACTTCAGAAGACTGCTTTGCTGCACTTGGAAGAACTGCTTGGCTTCCTGAAGCCTGCCTTGAACCTGCACAGGCCTGTTCTGCTGCTAGAGCCCTGTTCCACTGTGTGAATCCAGGACTACAGGGTGACTCTAAGGGGCTAGCTGGCTGGTCTCCTGATCAAAGTCTCAGGGACGGAAAAGGCTCCAACCATCTTGAACCCACACCTGGACCCTGCCTGAATGAGTCCTGACCCTCCAAGTCCTGGACTCTTGGAAGTGATGCTATAGGTGCCCAAATATACAAAATCAAAAACTTGGGAGTCAGAACATTTTTGACTAAAAACGTTCTCTGAGAACTGAGAGGTGACTGGGACATACCTGCTTGTTGATCCACCCAATGTGCATCAACAGTCGGCCTGACTTCTCAGCAGCTCCTGCTACATTCTTCTCTGCAGTGAAAAAATCCTGGTCAGCGGTCCTTCGCCGAAGGGGTGTTATGCCTCGTAGAGCCCTTGTCAGCTACAGCTTGCAGCTTTGTCCTGTTGGAGGGTTTCTACTTCCAAAAAAGAGACTAAGGTCCTGATTACGATCTTGCCAGATGGAATACTCCATCACAAACATAGCGGATATCCCGTCCGCCATATTACAAGTTCCGATAACTCCAATGGAACTTGTAACACAGTGGATCGGCTATCCGTCAGGTTTGTGACAGAGTATCCCATCTGCCAAGATTGCAATGAGGCCCTAAGTCTGAATATGGAAATCTTCGCCGTGACTTTGTCCAGAGGCTGCCCGACAACAACAGCACCTTCATGGACACCACCTGCAGACTTGCCCTGCTGTGCTTTACCTTTTCAGACATTTTTCCACTAAACTCCTTCTAGGTGCAAAGGTAAGCGCAGACTGGGCTCAACCCACTACTTTGATCTACCTCGTTCTCCATCGCAGTCAGCCACATTTTTTAACTTTGACCCAGTGTTGCGCAACTACGTGTCTATGGTTGGGGCTTCAGTCTCTTAGGCACTAGTTTTTACCTTGAACTTTAAAAAGTCATAACTCTGGTTGTATACTATTTTTCTAAATTTGGGTGGGATTTTTCTTGTGTTGTGTTTTTACTTTATTGCTGCTTGTGTGCTGCATAAATGCTTTACACATTGCCTTTAATCCCTCCCATGCTTATGACGAGCTCAGGTCGTCATCAGCCACGGTGCTTGTGTGCTGGTGACGAGCTGAGCTCGTCATGGCCGTTAGAACGCTCACACGTGGGGATAAATCCCCTGCTGTGCTGAGCGTTCTAAGGAACGGGCGTGGCCGTGACAAGCTCAACTCGTCATCAGCACACGAGCACTGTGGCTGATGACGAGTTGAGCTCGTCATCAGCACCGGGGCGCTGTGGGCGCCCCCCCCCCCCAGCACAGTGGGGGAATTACCCCCGCAGAGAAGGGGTTAAGTTAAGCCTGACTGCTTGTGTGCCAGACTACCAGAGGGTTAAGCATAGGTTAATTTTGACAGAGATTGTGGCTGTGGATTGAGCAGGGTTAACACCCCACTCAACCAACTACCTAATTTCTCACACGTAAGTACCTCCCCGAACTAAATCATGGCTATGCACAGCATTGGCCACAACAAAGTTATGCTTATTGAGACATTTGATCTCTGACACACATACACACACACGCCACAAACGCACACACACACAGATTGCTTCCAACCCAAAAAACATATATGCACTATAGGATAAGATGCTAATTTTTCTTGAAAGCTGGTCGCCTTTCTAGAATACGCATCAGATCGAAACATGAAATATAAGCTATAACACATCTTAATAAGCAAGTACCCCTCTGCAACGAGCTAGTAAAAGGTGCGATAAATGTAGTTGTAGCCAAATTTACAGGGTGAGTGATATACCTTGATCTTGATATGATAATGCACGAGTACAGATGATATTGACTGCTGCTGGTCACTGAACAACCATTGTGACTTGCTAACAGGGGCATACCAGGGGCCACATTTATGAGGACTTGCGTCAGTTTTGCGCTTCCGATGCGTCACTTTTTGTGACGCATCGGCGTCGTAAAACATGCCTCCTGTTGCGCACTATTTACAAAGTGACGCATCTAAGCAGATGCGTCACTTTGTAAACCCCTGCGCTACATTATACCTGCGTCAGGTATAATGTATGCAGAGGGGGCGTTCCCCTGCAAAAAGCCTCGTAATAGTGACTCAGTGAAATCTATGAGATTTCACTGCGTCACTTTTAAGACGCTGTTGCGTCAAAATCTTGCGCCTGCCTCACAGCAGGCGTAAGACTGACGCAAGCCCTTTCACATGGGGCTTTCCCCATGCGAAAGGACACATTGCTGGAGTTGCATCACTTTTGTGACACACCCCAGCAATGCGTGACTTTTGCGCTTACAGATACGTCAGAAATACTGACGTATCTGTAGCTCCTTGCGACATGATGCGTCATACTGTAAATATGACGCATCAATCATGTCGCACGGAGTGCGCACTGAGAAGTGACGCATCGCTGCTTTCACGCAGCGATGCGTCATTTCTCATAAATGAGGCCCGTTTGCACTTAAGAGGGGACGAATAACATTTCACACTACAATGTCCCATTAATCAGACACTTGCTTATATAAAGATCAGCAATGTGACCATTTTCCCTCTCTTCTGAGGCATAGGGAAGGCCTCGATGAAGGTAGAGGAGAGAGACAAGAGGGATTCGGGGAGGGATTAAGGGTGGAGTGTGATGTTTTACGAAAGAAGAGACATCGAGTACATATAATTTAGAGGGGAGGAACCAAGGAGGACACAGGAAATAACGGAGAATAATGCAGGAAACAGTGCATACAAGAAACAGTGAGACTGCAGTCTGTCTCCTAATACTTAATTTTAGGACCGTAGATATGATTAGAGAAATAAATAATAAGGGACATGACTTCGGTGATAGTCCTTGGACTGGTGATCTTAAATTGCTTGCCAGTGTGAACGTTTTTGGGCATAAAAAAAAATTGTAAATTGTATTTCTATTAATTCGATCATTTGTAATATGTTGTACTGTTGATACAACCCTGTCATTGGGTCGATGTACTATACTCTGTGCAACTGATTGTAAATGATAATAAAATAATACATTCAAAAATAAATATTATTGCTCCCTCCCAGGAGCGACCAAAGCCCACCGAGCAGTGTAGCATTCCTTGGTTACAGCACAGCACTACACTTTGAAACTGTTCTTCAAGGCAGGTGCTTTATATCTTTACTCATGTTTATCATCATTTGTGCAGTGTACATCTGCTGGTGGTATTGTCCAGGTTTTCTTGTGTCTGGTGTCGTGAGATGTGTTCATGTGCGCTTTGAAGTCATTAAAACATGTATGCGTGTTTGGGACATTTCACCTAGCCCTTCATGCTACAGATTCTCGCTCCAAATCTGGCCAAGTCTATTGGCATTTCAAAAACTGTTTTTCCCTTGTTCTCTTCAGGACCATAAAGTGTTTTAGGTTCGCTTTCAGCCTCTTAATGAAAATAAATAAAAAAGATTTGTGGTAAACAGGTACAATAATTGGCACCGAAATGTATTAGGTTAGTATTCCTGCTTAATTTCGATCCCGCATCTAGATGGTTAGCCTCGTGCCATTCTAATGTTTATAAATTAAGCTTTAAGTGCAATAATTCTCCCTCTCCGTGTAGCTGAAATGTAAGTTAAGTGGTCAATTTGACTACACTTTAATACAACTGGAACATTTTCTCTGTCTCATTGCAGGCAATGACATTTGCACGCATACATGTTTGGACGTGCATCATATTGAGTAAAAGCATGGATCAGCGGTTTAGCATACCGAGAGAGCGTGGACACATTACTTCACCAGACGCCACTATTGAAAAACTTGAATGAGACCCAATAACGATCAATACAACGCAATCAAAAGTGTCTGGAGCCACGAACCTGTGTTATGGGTTTTTAAGTACAGATGAAATTACAACATCAGTTTGAGTGAACTAAGTGATACTCAAAGGCGGAAGACCAAGATGGGATGGGCCGCTGATAATTAACACTGCCAATTATAAATAATCCCTAAATGGGAAACTTTCAAACATGATATTAGAAGCACTGCGCCGAACCGGGTATATTTTTGGAGAGCAATTTCAAATCGTTTTGAGGTATCAAGAGAAAATTGCTATAAAATGAATGCAATTTTTTTCTCCCAAAACATATGTTGGCAAGTTATTTTCAAAACCGAAATGCCATGATTACGTGTGCACGGGTTCCTTATTTATCCCGACTATAAAGTTGTATACACACCGATCAGCATTTAGTTGGTCAAACAAAGAATGCCTGTTACTGGTTTTTCACTAACATTGGGGGGACATCATGTTGTGTCCTTTACGCACGGTAAATTTCATCAGTAGGTGTGCGTGGTGTGTGTGTGTGAGAAAGAGAGAGAGCCGATGGGGTGGCGAGAGAGCGAGAGAGACGAGTGGGTGGTTGGGGCCGAGAAGCAACATGCCCACGTATGATATATTTATGAAATGTTTTTGCCTTCCATAGCGTGACAAAATGAATTCAAAAATTACAAATTAAGTTGTGACACCCCTCCGCTATTAGTGAAGCTGCCACCATATAAGGCATCTAGGTTCAATCAAGGTAGTGTAAAATCACGCTTAAATCAGTGGGTTTTAGTAACCATAGCAATACATATTTTTAATCGTGCACATGTGCAAAAATACTCACGTTATTACCAGTACATGAAAGAACTCTGGGGCATATTACCAAGGAATAGCGATATTTATGGCTAAATGCACTTAGCGCATTTTTTTTTATCGCTGCCTATCGCTGGATATGTTAGCGGAGAAAATATGCTAATAGCAACGTTTTTCTCCATTGTGCAAAAATATCCAGCGATAGCGGCGAAATGCGTGAATATCGCTGAGAATACGGCGATATTCACGTATTAGCGACGAAATGTCTTAGCCATGTTATCCACCTCCCATTGGATAACATGGCTAAGAACTGGTCTGGGCAGGTGTTAGTATTTGGGGATATTCGCGCTTAGAGCGAATATTTCCATCGCTACGCCTGCCTTGCTAATAGGCGATAGCGACGTTAGCGACTGTTTTCAGTCTCTGACTGGTTGGGTACGCCCACTTTGCATGTCATTAGCGATAAACATCGCTGACATGCAAAGCGGGCCCCAAACCGCTCGCTATCGCCTAAAAGCTGTCGCTAACATCATTTAGCGACAGCTTGCTAATAGGGCGATAGAATTATCGCCGCTTAGCGGCCAAAAACGGCCACTAAGCGGCGATAATTGCCTATCGCCCTGTTTGATAATATGCCCCTCTGATCGTCTGAATACGACATTGCCTATACGAAACTATGTTTTTAACAACATATCAGCAAGCCATTGAATTAACCTCAGAAGTGAAATGAAGTTTCTCTCTGACATTTGTCACTCAAGGTAAGAAACATCCCCATTATAAGTCTTGACATAATCAGGTATGAAACACAAAATACATTAAACACTGCCCTTGAAGTTGTGCATTTCCAAGGCAGTTTTTTTTTGCTTTCAAATTTGCTTAAAATATGCAATGAAACTTGTAAAACGTCAATACATGACAAATACATTTGTAATATTTAACATAGCGAACAGAATCAATTAGCACAAAATTATCGATGATCGATAAAATGGCTGATAGATCCACTATGAACTCGATTGATGACCCTTCTATTTGCTGCATGAGACCTACAACTAGCATATTTGATTCATGCAATGGTCCTATATAAGAAGGTATTTGTCCCCTTCATGGTTCATGAACTGCCCTTAATCAGGTATGCAAGTGTATTTATTTGGTTTACTTATTCCATTTACAATGCGTTTTTTAAATGTCCCCGTATAAGTATAGGTATTTGCTGCAAATAAACAATTAAGGTTCATCACTGAATATAGACATTTTACCCACAGAAGGCCCCTGAACAAAATGTATATCTGCTCTTACAGACATATTAAAATAGCTCACCGGTCTAAAAGACTGTTAAAATTTAAGCGATTAACTGGTACCATGAATTGATGCACATCTAAGAGTTGAAACTCATCATGGAATTTATATCACAAAGACCTTGAGCAATATATCTGACAGAACCCATTAACTAAGGACATTCATTTATTGAAAAGAACTTAAGCCATCAAATTACTTTCACATTGGCAACGACCATTTGTGAAGAATGCAGTTAGCTCCACAGTCATAAAGTGATTGGAAATTAGGCTCCGGAACGACCCCATATTTGTATTTGTACTGCAAATCAGACTCTCGCCCACTCTGTGGTAGCAGAGGCATTCAAATCCATGAGGCCTTATGAAGAAAACATCATTAATGACCACAAGATGGTTTTTAGTGGTTTCATAAAATTTTATTTTCTACATCTATTTATGACATACTAGAATCTATTGGAATTATGAGTTATTTATTTATTGCCTCATGCATATTAATGAGGCTGTCGCAATTTGTGACCCAATTGGGAATGGCAGGCACTCCCAGGGATGTTGGCCTACTGGGACTGCTTTTAAATAAAGCATTTTTTTAATTGTATCCATTTTTCCATAAAGAAAAACGAGATGCATTTAAAAAATAAAAATGAAACTTTTCAGTTTCATTTTTTAAGAGCAGGTAATGGTCTCTTGGACCACTGCCTGCCCTTAAAAAATATTTTTAGAGCCACTCACAAAGGGGAAGGAAGGCGTCCTGTGGGGACCCCTTCTTGTTTGTGAGTGAATTACCACTTGTGACTGGTTTGCTACCTCAACTGCGGTCGCAAAACAGTCATACATAGCTTCAGGAGTCGCTATTAGAAAGGGACGTCCTTGGACCGCCCCTTCCTAATAGTGAGTCTCTAAATCTATTTTGTGAGTCGCAAATTGATTTGCGACTCGCAAAATAGGATTAGTACATGGGCCACACGTTTTTTGCATTAGCAAACGGGTCTAAAACCCATTTGTGCCCGCAAAAATCGTTAGTAAACATGGCCCTAAGGGCTTTATTATGACTTCAGTGGTTTTGGAGCGTGGCCATCAGGCTGCCACCCTGCTCCAAGACTGCCAAAGCCATAAACAACCGCCCGCCAGAGTACGACTTATTTTTACTGCATCAAGGCAGTTCCTGAAAGGTATGGAATATAACGTCCATACCTTGCAGGAACTGGGATGCATGCACACAAAGGGGCAGCTGCAAATCTTGTACAGCTGGATCTCTTGGTAACAGTATCAAGCCTAGTGGAGCCCTCTTTGGCGATAGTCTGCAAATCCATCCTGCAGGATCTTGTAACTTCCCAAAATGTTTTCTAAGAGAAAGGGTAAAAATCTTCACCGGACTCAACTGCGATCCCCTCAGCCTGGAAATCCAGCTTTTCCCTCTTTCAAGTTTTTCCCATCATCATCAATGGCTTCATTAAGACTTTGTCCAACAGCTCCCAGGCAAAGACACCTCCTTCTCGGACATAGCCTGTTGCCTTGCCCCTATGAACTCTACCTTCTCCATCAAGAGATTCTTCAAAACATTTTTGAAGTCCTAAGGCAAGCAGAGACCGGACTAAATCCACCGCTTGTATCAGAACTATGCTTTAATGGCTTAACTTCTGACTTTGCCCTGGTCTTGTGTGACCACATACATGTGATTGGCACTTTGATCTTTTAGGCGCTAAACTAAAAACTTTAAAAAATCGTAACTCTGGTTCTCCTGCTTGGAGTTAGTTTATTTTGGTGTCATTTTAAAGCTTTCTCTATTTTTCTGAATTGGTTGCCATTTTTCTTGTTTTGTGTTTTTACTTTATTACTGTTTCTCTACTGCATAACTAATCTACACAGTGCCTTTAAGTTAAGCCCGTCTGCTTTTGTGCCAAGCTAAAGAGGGTTAAGAGCAGCTTCATTTAGTGATTTTGTGGTCCACTATGACAAGGTTTGTTACTGTTGCCTCAGTGGAGCTTCCACCCCCCCCCCCAACTAATAACCCAATTTCTAACAGTGAGTGACTGCAATTTCAGGATGTTGCTCATCAAACTGTTTGTTTTCCCAAAATAAACTACAAAATAGAAGTTGTTTTTTAAAACAAAAAAATAAATATTCCTGGAAGTTTTTCACAAGGTTGTGGTATCCTTTTTCCTTTTTATCAGTTGCAGACCCCCATGGCTACAATGGAGGAACAGATTAAAAAAAACATACACAAGACTGACTGTTCTAAATAGAATGGATGGTCTGATGCACATACACTCTTTAAATGCCACTGGGGAAGGCTTTCCAATGGTCGACTACTACAATAGGAGCTTAAGGGGGAATAACAGGACAACCAGCCCCCCACTCAACAAGTATCAAATCAATAAGTGGCTGTCCTTACTCGGATACACAAAGTAGACTTCAGTTTTTGATGTAAGGAGGGTTTATATCTTCTCAGACCTCACCTACAATTACTACCATTACTATATGGTTATCTCGCTATAGTGTATCTCAATTCAACCTAAAAACTACCATCAACCATCCACCCATAAACTGAAAAAGTGTGGAAAGGAAAAAAGGCACCTCATGGTTGCAACACCAAGGGGGGACAACTGACTGGTACTCGCCAGTGAACCCCACTTCTCATCATAGGTTGCCTTTTTTCCAAAAAGAAAAAAACCGGTGTGCGTACAATATAAAGAACCACAAACCAATGAAAGACAGTGAAAGAGAACCAAGATGTGATTCATCTTTCTAAAAATGCCAAAATAGTTCCAATGTGCTAGGACCCCATGAGAATTTAAAGAGATAATTCTCACAAAATGAAATAAAAATTGGTAAAGCTTACTTGCTTCTAATGACTTTTATTCCTTGCTGTAAACTTTCCCACATTAAAAATGGCTCATATAGAGCCATAATAATTGTTATTAGCCAACATGTTTCATTGCTGTAACAATTTTAAGCAACTTCTTCAGGGCTAGGGATCCAGAATCAAGTTTCATGGGAGGTTCACATCAAACCTGCGATGGTAGTAAGAAACAGACCAGAGAGACAGGGAGCACCATAGGCCAATCGCAATACATTTGAAAGTGCCATCAAGTTTCGGCAAGGTAATTGGAAGTTAAAAATAGTTTAAAACTTAACAGTGCTCCTACCTATAGGTTGCGTCAAGATTGCGTACCTGCAACCTTAGCAAGGGGGAACCGCGTCAGCTGATCGTGAACCCACAGGTTCACTGTCCTTCTTTCAGGCCGCAGGTTGTACTTTGTTATTCCAGTCACTGTTTCATCAACAAAAAGGGAAAGAAACTCAGGGTCAGGTGGGCATCGAGACCCAGTTTCTTGAGCTTTGGAAACAAGGTTATCTCCGGTGGGAACACCTCAAACAGGACTGTGTCACTTTCTTCGTCCGTCTGTGCCCACCTCAATTGGGGGTCAGAGAAGGGAATGAAGCGTAGCACCCCCTCTCCTTCCTGATCAGCGATGCCTTCGAGGACCCAACGGTCCTACGGAAGCGGTAGAGGTATCCGTTTGATGTGTGAACCATGGACCCAGTATTTTCTGCCGTCAAGCTTCACTGCTGTACGGGTGGCGAGAAGGACGAGGAGAGGCCCTTTCTACCTCGGCAACAAGCAGCTTTGTCATTGAAAGTTCTTGACAAGAACAGAGTCCCCATGCTGTACCTAATGCCCGGGCCCCTCCGGTACTGGTTGCAGTGTGGCATGAATCTGTTGAAGAGAACCAAGATCTTTAGACAACTCATACAGATAATCTGCAAGCAAGGGGTACTCTATCTCGGAAAAGTGCTTGGGTCTTGGGACGCCCCAGACATTAGCAGGATGTCTGAAGACCACCTCATACAGGAACAACCCTGTTCTGGAAATTGCTGTCACTCTGGTAGATAATAAAGCCAAAGGTAATGCATCTGCCATTGCAGTCCTGTGCTTCCTTGGATCTTTGTTAACTTCAGTTTGAGAGTACCATTGTACTTCTCAACCAGGCCTGCTGACTGGGGGTGATTGGCTGCATGAAATTTCTGCTTAATATGCAAGCCTTTGCATACCAATTCAATGATTTAATGACTTTTGAATTGAAGCGATTTCCGTTGTCAGTCCAAATCACACAGGGCAATCCGTAGCGTGGGAAGGACTCTTTTAAGAGTGCCTTCGCCGTCCCCATAGCTGTACTGTCTTTAGTGGGGTATGCCTCAATATATTTTATGAATGCCCAAATAACTACTAGCTCATAGTTCAAATTGTTGACTCATTCCATTTTGATGAAATCCATCTGGAGAACCACAAAAGGGAAGGATGGGGGTGCAAAGTTATCAGCAGGTGTAGTAGTACCTTTCCCAGGATTAAGCTTCAAACAAATGATACATTGCTTTCCTAGGTGTGTGGCTACCTCAACGATATTATCATTCAGCCTACTGGGTCTAGTAGCTTGCATATTCCTTTAGCAATAATATGCACTAGGCCATGTGCCATGGTAACAACAAGGAGAATTTACGAATTGGGCAGCAACCATCGCTGTTTTCCAGACAAGTCAGTCCGGCACCCATCTTCGCCCAAACGACCTGTGCTCTTTTTCCCACATTGCCAATTCATCTAGGGTTGCCTCACCCTGAATTTCTCTGACATTTTCCAATGTGTCCTCGAACATTCCATTGTCTGGGACCCACCCAGTCGGACCTGCCACAAACATATTTTTAATCTTTGATCGAGCTGTCTCCTTAGCTGTCTGGTCTGCGAACTCATTTCCGCTCTCAACATCATGGCTTTGTGAGTGCTGCATTTTATTATTGCTAACTTATCAGGAAGTGTCAGTGCGGATAGCAATCTATGTATCAATGGTCCGTTCTGGATTCGCAGTCCATGCAAAGTCAAGAATCCTCTCTCTGCCCAGAGGCTCCCTGAATTAAGGGCCACCCCAAAGGCATACTGGCTGTTGGTGTAGACATTAACAGCCAGCCCCTCACTCAACTCACAAGCCCTAAGGAGGGCAACCAACTCTGCAGCTTGGGCCGATTCCTATGATATACGGAATGTCTAAACTAAAGTGTGTTGCGTTGTGATTGCATAGGCTGCAGTGGTAGTGCCATCTGGTAATTTGAAACAAGAGTCATAGACATATAGTTCCCCTTGGGGGTCAGAAAAGGGAACATCAGTCAGGTCTACCCATCCTTTCAATTCTTCCTCAGTCCGAAATCAACAATCATGGACATCAGTGCCCTTTTCTTCCAAAGGGGGGGTAGTAATGTGGCTGGGTTCAGAGTGGCACATTGTTTGATGGTAATGTGCAGAGTTAACTCATATCCAGTCAGACACGCACTAGTAAGGTGCTGCGTCTTTGTATTATTCAAAAGTGTATCCACAGCATGAGGTACCATTATTGTGAGATCAATATCAAGGACGTACCCTGCCGATTGTCTGATAGAAACTGCCACAGCCGCAGCAGCTCTGGCGACGTTATCGAGCATGACAGAGGAATAGGCGCACGGTCTCTGCTTACCACCGAAACCCTGTGTTAGAAGAGAAGGCACGCAACCATCCACCTCATGTACGTAGAGCCCAAAAGGCACAAAAGTCTTCTGGTAATCAGGAGAACCAAGCACAGGAGCAGAGCAAAGCGCAACCTTTAATTACTCAAAAGCTTCCTGGCATGCAGATGTACAAGGCAGGGATTCATGCACATCTTTGGTGGTCAGGTAAAGAAAGGGAAATAGTTAGGGATCCAGGGCGGACAGTACAAAGTTATCCCAAAGAACGCGCGTACCTCGTGTTGGGTCTTAGGACTAAGCATATTAGTAATAGCAGCTATACGCTCAGGTATTAGTTTGGGACCCTCCTTCCACAGTAGGTGACATAAATAGGTGACCTCCTGTCGACAATATTGGAATTTTGAAAGTGACACATTGTGTCCATGGTGTGCAAATTCCAACAATAATTTAACTGTGGCTTGTTTGCAACCATTCTCAGTGTCAAAAGCCACAAGGAGGTCATTAATGTACTGTAACAGCACGTTACCAGGGAGAAGCTCCAAAGAATCCAATTGAACTTTCAAAGCTTGGCTATAGATACTAGGACTTTCTGTATAGCCTTGTGGAACCCGGCAGAATCTAAAGCTCCGCCCGGCTATTGCAAGTCGAAACAGATATCTGCTATCCATATGGATTGGTATGCTGAAGAAAGCATTCTTCAAATCTATGACAGAAAATAATTTTGATGACGTGTGAATCATTGTCAAGAGCGTAGTAATGTCTGGTACAAGGTACTGGGGAACAACTATTTTATTTACCTCTCTAAGGTCTATCACAAAATGATAAACATCAGGGTGGGCATCAGAAGAATCCAAGGGTGTCTTTTTAATAATAGGAAGAATAGGGATATTACACACATTCGCCACTATCTCCTCAACCACACCAGTCTTAATCAGATCCTGAATTATTTGTAATAAAGACTTTTTTCCTGCCTGTGAGGCAATTTGGCTTTGTCCTTTATCTGGATGGAGACCAGTGGGATCTGGAGCAACCCCACATGTCCCCTGCAACCCACAATGTGTGTGGCATGTTCTTGAACTCTGCGGGAGCGGCTTTTGCGAAGCATTGTTTTGCACGGGCCACCTGTAGTCCAATAGTCATGTATACCATCATGGGAATAAAATATGGTTGCATGTAACCTTTTTAACAAATCCAATCCAAGCAAATTCTCCCTACAATTGGACGTCAATAAAAGTGGTGAATCAACCGTGAAGGTGCCGATATGCAAAGCAAGAGGAAATGCGGCTAACAACCGGCATGCCTGAAAAGCCTACCAACACATTATTTTGGCCAGACAGGGCTGCCCCAGGACCAGTGAACAGGAAACAGAGCTATTCATAGCCCCTGTATGAACTAGAAATTTCTTGGTCATACCCTGCAAATCCGCAGTAACATAGGGTCCACGCTGAACTACAGGCACCGGAACTGGTCCCTCACAATGTCCCTGTCTGTCCTAGCTATGAGGCAACCCCGTCACCTCATCCATTTAATGGTCATTATGATAGTACTGCCTTCCTCAGGAGTCGTCAAAATAGTTTTTGCTCTGTTGATTGTGTGATGTATTCTCTGACTGCAGCTCCCCTCGGCCTCCTCTTCCTCATCCATGCCCTCTAAACCCTCAACCTCTCGGGCCTCTCCTTTCTGCAGCAACTCCAAACACTCATTCTGCCAATGTCCCTCCTGCTTACAATACACACAGTGGTTAAGCCCAAGGGGCGAACTCGAAGCACCACCCCTCCGAGACCTGGGTAACCCCTGAGCCAAACCCAAACCTCTGAATCTCCCCCTCACAACCTGCTCAATCAACACCCTTGTCTTCAAATCCTTTGACTTTTTCTCCACCTTTTCTTTGTCCTCATTCTCTCTATGCTCGTAGTACTGTGCCATACTCAAGATTACTGATGGAGATGAGGTCTTCCAAGTACTTTCCAAAGCCTGCAACCAAGTTGAGATCTTGGGAAGCAGATTAGTGGCAAATCTGTTAATAAACAAGGGAACACCCCCATCCTTTGACAGGTCCCGACCAATAAAATCTAAAAACACCCCTTCATATCTAGTACAGAAATTAGACATGCTCTCATCCTTCTTATGATGAAACACAGTCAACTTATACCAATCCACTCTCTTCGGCGGGATAAGTAAGTGATAATATGCCCCGGCAAAGCTAGGGGATCTGCTTTCGGCTTGTCACCGGGCTTACGCTCCTTATCCCATGCCTTGATCTCATTCCATGTACCACCCAACTCCAGGGCATGATACTGTGTATGTACCTGCTTCCATATATCTACCGGTACCAGCAGACCAAAAAACAATTCGATATCGGCTAACGCCATCACTGTGGAGGAGGCCCCCTCCGTCAATTTTTAAAAATATGCTGTGGGGTTATTCCGAGGGTCTGGCAGCTGGCTCTTTAGGTGTAGGACCTCACTCCACTTCCAAGGGGTATAGATCCACTGTTCCTGAAACCGAGCATCAACTTGTGGCATAATTACAGAGTCTGTGGAGTCGCGCAGTTCTGGTATTTCAGGATGGTAAATGGAATGGACCTCCCTCATGGGGTGTTGCGTCCTTATCGTCGGATCCTTTTGGAGCAATCATCCTTGGTAACCCACCAGTGTTGTTACATTGCTAAAAACCTCATTGGGAGCCATACCTGTAGCATACACCCTGTCGGTATGTCATAGATGATCTGAGGTGCAACACGTTGAAAACACTGTTCCCACGGTCCTATTAACATGGCCGACATGTGCTTAAGAGCATGCTGCTGTATGAAGGGCTCATAATCTTTCATCACACTCCACACATCTTCCACACTATAGATCATGTTCCGAGCCCACTGTGCTGCTTGGTTCACCACCATTTGCTTTTCCTCATCATCCATAGCAAAACGCACCAATACTCTTTCCAGGCAGTCTCGTGCTGCTGCCCAAATTGCTTCATGCATCCCACGCACAGGTGTTTCAACATTTGACAGTGTTTAACCCCTTGCATGCTGATGACGGCCCCCATCCGTCTTGCACTACAGTGCTCATGTGCTGATGACGGCTGGGGGCCGTCATAAACCCATCCACTCGCGATTTTGCAGCACAGAGGGAAAATCGCTGCAGCATGAAAGGGGTTAAGGTGTCACACCTAAGGGGGAAAGAGCAGATGCAGAGACAGGTACACAAGCCACTGCTTTGTTTCTTTCCACAATACTCTTAGACAATCAAACATTGACTACTTGCTCTTTTTAATGAACAATGTATCCTGCAAGAAATTCAAATGAACCTGTAAGTGGCCATGGCAGCTCAGCATTGTCCCGCACATATTTATGCCAATACGTGCTACGTGGGTCCGCAAACCCACAAAGTTCAAACCAAAACAGCCCAAAAGATCGTACCAAGACACAGCCCCTCGGCTTGTGCCATTCAAGCAAGGCAGTCTAGAAACTGCACTGAGACAGTCAGAAGACGGTATCAGGACACAGCCCGTAGGCTCGTGCGTTCAAGAATGGTCCATTTTTCCAAGAATCAAATCACTTACCTGATGCACTCAGGTCGAGTCAAATTATTCTCCACTACCGACTCTTCGGCCAAACGGTCAACTCTAAGGTTTCGCCTTCTCAGGACCTCAGCCGGTGACTACCAGACGAGGAGTCGCCCGATCAGACAGATGGGGCAGCTGCTAGAACCAAGCTTGATCGTTGGGGGTACGCCGATCGGCCCGACCGACTGGACACACCCCGACCCTGCAACCCATTTTCATGTGAGTGGGGTCACCTTGCACGGTCCCTGCTGAGGGGACAACTGAAGGAAGTGGCTTACAACAACCTGCTATGCCTTCCCAAGAATAAAGAGTCAGTCAGACAGTAGAGAACACTAACATACATTTTATTAGTAATACTCTGCAGAGGAGTCCATCCTGACCTGGACCCTAAGATGTCTGCCAAGGGACTGACCCCCCCCCCAACGGACTACAACACGTAATGAATCTTCACAACAGCCTCCAACCACGCCCATAATGGAAAGTTACCGGCCTGGATCGAAAATGAACAAAGAGGGCACAGAGGGATGTGCTACCACCAGCCAGATAACTACATGTTATCCCAACTCAAGGTTGCCGTGCAGGGCCTCAGCATCTCATAACGTGGGAGCAGATCTACACACTTGGATAGGTATGCAAGGGTAGAATGGCCTATTCATTAGTAAGTCGAGAAACAGCCTTGAACGGGAGAGAAAATAATAACGAAATACAGTGTTCTGCTGAGGCAAGCAATACGGGTAATGAGGCCTAGCTTAAGCACCGTCTAAGCAGTCTAATAGGGATTACAAAATGCAAAATGGAGTCACACTCGCTAATTGAAGTCTGCACATTACTGGGATAACTCAGTGTGTTGCATAACATGAACACAAATGGCATCTATTTAGCCACACACTGCTAATCTAATATAGCATAAAACAAGTGTGTTGCAGGAATGGGAATTCCAAACCTAACCGGGGGCAGGGAATCCTTACCATGCCACCCTCTATTTTTTTTTTACTGAGTCCTAAAATGGCTGCCAACACCTCTTCGTTGATGTGGTAGTAGTCAATCAGATCTTATCTTTAGATCTGTTTTGTCTGTGGATCCTCCACAGCATGAAATATTCAAATGTTCAGGACTCTAATTTCTTAAAAACTACTGAACAGATTACCTTCAAATCACAAAAAGCAGTATTTCTGGACCAAGATCTCGCTTTCTTAAAATTGGGTGCAATTCCATTTTTGTTGTATTATTGTTCAAATTTCCCATGGAACGTTGCGTGATGAAAAGACGTTTTGGGACCACACTTTTTCTTGGCCCCTGCTTGAAAGATCACGACAAAAATTGGGCATGTTTGTATGAATATTGCTAATATAAAAAAAAATTCAAAGCAATACACGATTTATATTATACACCAAAGAAATTGTATCACTTAGGGTGAAGATTGGACTCATTGTACTTTAGCCATTGATCTGAGGTAACAGACCAAATTCATCTGTTCATCAGGATATATAATGATCTGATTGTAAAGAAATTGTCCTATTTCCAGGATCACAGCTTACAGTAACAACTCAATTAAATAAATGTCGTCATTCAGTGGAAATACCTAGTGAATATGAATACATGCAAAATACATAGAAATGTAGTCACTGAATAATTGTTGTTATGTTATTTTATGTTAGTGGATTTGTAGAGCACAGCTGCTAGACAGGTGAAAACTGACTCTAGCAGTATCTAGTGGAGGCACTAGAGTGGTAGTCTAAGAGCCAGGACTTCAGTTTCTTTCACAGTCCAGCATCGACTTGGAGGTTTTGATGAGGAGAGGTAGGTCATTCCAGGGCTTTGCTGTGAGGTGGGAGAAGGGTCAGCCTTCAACTTTTCTGATCCATTTACGCGGTACTTGGACGAGATAGAGAGAGAGGCAGAGCGAAGGTGTCTGGTGGGCTGATGGAAGTAGATGCAGTGGTTGATGTAGAAGGGTCTGGTATTGTGTAGAGCATTGATTGTGTGTGTGAGTAGCTTCAACTGGCTACGTTTCTGGGCTGGGAGCCAGTGCAGCAGCCTAAGGTGGGAAGAAATGTGATTAGGTAGGTAGAGGTCCAGGATGAGTCTAGTGGCAGAGTTCAATGTGGTCTAGAGACTTTGGAGGAGGTGGGCTTGTATTCCTGCATTAAGAGCATTGCCATAGTCCAGTCTGCTTGTGATGAGGCCTGGGTGATGGTGTGCCTTGAGTCTTGGGGGAGTCACTTGAAGATCTTGCATAGGATGTACAGGATGAAGAAGCAGAGGGATGTAATAATTTTGAATTGTGAGGGCTTGGTAAATTTGCTGTTGAGGATGAGTCCAAGATTACTGGTGTACTCAGTCAGGGTTGGTGTGGGTTTGAGCTCTGAGGTCCACTAGTAGGAGCCCCAACGGGAGTTCCTTTTTCAGAAGATCAGCATTTCTAAGTTGTCAGTGTTGAGCTTAAGGCATTTTTCCTTCCTCCAATCTGTGACAATGGTCATGCAATTCTAGAAGTTGTTCCTGGTGATGGTGGGATATTCTGAGAGGGAGAGGATGAGTTTTAGGTTGTCGGCTTTAAAGATTATGTTGAGTACAGGGGATGTGATGATGTTGACCAGTGATGTTGTGTAATTGTTGAAAAGGGTGGGGCTTAGAGATGAACCATGTGGACTTCACATATGGCTTCCTTGAGTTTGAAAATGAATGAAGGAGGTGTACTCATTGAGTTCTTCCAGTGTGGAAGGAGATGATCCACTTCAGTGCTGCTTCCTGGATTTCAATGCGGTAGAGTCCAGCGATGAGTGTATGGTGTGAGATGGTGTCGAAATCCACGGGGAGATTGAGACAGACAAGAGCAGCTGTCGCACCTCAGTTGAATATGATGTGCATGTAGTCCATGGCTGGATGAGGACTCTTTCAGTGCTGGTTGCTGCGGAAACCAAATTGTGATATTGGAGGTGTTTGGCGAATTGCTGGTTGATGGGCGAAATTTGTGAATTCGCGGTCCACGAATTCGCGCAAAAGTGAACTCGCAATCCGCAAAATCCGCAAATTCGTGCGAATTTGCGGATTTTTTTGTGACTGTTCGCGAGGATTTTTGCCAGTTCGCGAGGGTTTTTTACAAGTTCGGGAACGCGAACCTACTTGTGTGGTCGCAACGGTCACGACCATGTTGTTTCTACGTGTCCAGCCTGTTTGCAACCCTGTGGTTCATCGCGGCCACCCTCCGGTTCATCACTGCCACCCTCTGGTTCACCACTTCCACCCTCTGGTTCATCACAGCCCCCTCTGGTTCACCTCTGTCACCCTCTTGTTCACCCCTGTCACCCTCTGGTTCACCCATGCCACCCTCTGGTTCATCACAGCACCCTCTGGTTCACCACTGACACCCTCTGGTTCACCCCTGCCACCCTCTGGTTTAGCACTCACCACTCCCACCGTCTGGTTCATCACAGCACCTTCTGGTTCACCACTGTCACCCTCTTGTTCACCCCTGTCACCCTCTGGTTCATCACAGCACCCTCTGGTTCACCCCTGTCACCCTCTGGTTCATCACAGCACTCTCTGGTTCACCACTGCCACCCTCTCGTTCACCCCTGCCACCCTCTGGTTCACCCCTGCCACTGTCTGGTTCACCACTGCCACCCTCTGGTTCGTCACTGCCACCCTCTGGTTCATCACTGCCACCCTCTGGTTTGCCACTGCCACCCTCTGGATCATCACTGCCACCCTCTGGTTCATCACTGCCAACCTCTGGTTCATCACTGCCACCCTCTGGTTTGCCACTGCCACCCTCTGGTTCATCACTGCCACCCTCTGGTTTGCCACTGCCACTCTCTGGTTCACCACTGTCATCCTCTGGTTCATCACAGCACCCTCTGGTTCACCACTGCCACCCTCTGGTTCACCCCTGGCACCCTCTGGTTCAGCACTGTCACCCTCTGGTTCACCACTGCCACCCTCTGGATCATTACTGCCACCCTCTGGAACATTACTGCCACCCTCTGGTTCATCACTGCCACCCTCTGGATCATCACTGCCACCCTCTGGTTCATCACTGCCACCCTCTGGTTCATCACTGCCACCCTCTGGTTTGCCACTGCCACCCTCTGAATCATCACTGTCACCCTCTGGTTCATCACTGCCACCCTCTGGTTCATCACTGCCACCCTCTGGTTCAGCACTGTCACCCTCTGGTTCACCACTGCCACCCTCTGGTTCACCCCTGCCACCCTCTGGTTCAGCACTACCACCCTCTGGTTCACCACTGCCACCCTCTGGTTCACCACTGCCACTCTCTGGTTCACTCCTGCCACCCTCTGGTTAACCCCTGCCACCCTCTGGTTCAGCACTGTCACCCTCTGGTTCATCACAGCACCCTCTGGTTCACCACTGTAGATTATGGGGGGAAAGCACACTTGCCCAGCCTCAACTGAGATGGATTAATTTGAGGCTGGTTAATGTGTCACTGAATTTGCGCTTCAAGTCTGGCACCTGCTTCCTTAGCTGTAAGTGCTTCCTGTTGCAGTTATTTTTTTTACAGGAGCATTGTGCCATACTTGTAACTATTCTCTGACCCTGCTTTGAGGGTCAGAGCGGGGTCAGAGAATAGTTGCAAGTAGGCAACTGAACTCTGGAGGGGCCCCTCAGGAAGCACTACAGGGAATGGTTACAAATTAGCTTGAACTTTTGCACCTGCTAAGTGCTTTCTGTTGTGCAAAATTCATTTTTCTGCAATTTCACGAGATTCGCGGGGCGCGAAATCAAACTCACAATCCGCAAATTTGTGCGAATTTGTGGATTGTTTTTTTTTGCGTGTTCACGGGGTTTTTTGCGTCTTCGCGGGCTGCTTCCAGTGTAACTACCGCGAAGTTACCCATGCGTTCGTACATGGGTGTGGCCATCTTGTCCGCATTGCGTATTTCCGGTTCCGGGTGCTAGTTGCGTGCTCGCGTTGTGCGCGTGGCGCATTTACGGGTTCGCGGGCGTTTTTGCATGCTCGCGGGGGAAATACCGCGCAAACTTACCCACGCGGTCCTCTATGGGCGCGGCCATCTTGTTTTTCATTCATTGCTATGGTTTTTGGGCATGCTACCTTTCTATCCATCTTACATCTTTGTACTCCTATGTTTTTCTGAACTTTTTTTTGCTTTTTTTTGCTTATTATTAGGCATGAGCGTAAAATCCGTTCTGCTCACGGATTTTGCGGATTTTCGGCAATTTCGCACAAGAAATCCAACAGCAGGCAGCATAAACCTTTAAAATTATGATTTTTATCAGAATAACTCCTCAGGTTGACACTTGCCTGCACTTTTTTTTTGCAAGGAGTCCATTTTGGGGGGGAGGGGGTGGGAGGAAGGAAGTGCCCCACAGTCTCCAACTTCCTGATCCTATCCAGCAGGCTCCTCCCAGTGCTTTCTTCATGTGCTGGTCACTTTGATTTGGATCTTGACCTGGAAGGATTACTTTTTATGGATGCTGCTGGATATTTGGAATTTTACAAAACTGAAAGAACTCAGCAGGTGCAAAAGTTCAATCTTATCATTAGTAACCATTCCCTGTAGTGCTTCCTGAGGGGCCCCTTCAGAGTTCAGTTGCCTACTTGCAACTATTCTATGACCCTGCTCTGACCCTCAACAGAAAGCAATTACAGATAAGGAAGCAGGTGCCAGCTTGGAAGTTCAAATTCAGTGACACATTAATCAGCCCCTAATTCATTCATGTCAGTTGAGGCAGGGCAGGTGTGCTTTTCCCCCCATAAACACAGTGATGAACTAGAGGGTGGCATGGGTGAGACCAGAGGGTGGCATGGGTGAGCCAGAGGGTGGCAGTGGTGAAACAGAGGGTGGCAGTGGTGAAACAGAGGGTGCTGTGATGAACCAGACGTAGAAACAACATGGTCGCGACCGTTGCTAACCGACAAGTAAGTTCGCGTTTGCGAACTGGTAAAAAACCCTTGCAAAATGGCAGAAACACTTGCGAACACAAAAAAAAAGGAATCCGCAAAATTCGCGAGAGTTCGCGGATTTTGCGGATTGCGAATCCGTAAATACGCAATTTCGCTGATTGCCAATTCGCAAAATCCGCCCATGCTTACTTATTATCTATCTCTACAATTTCCTACATCTATATTTTGTGTTTTTTTAACTTTTTGTTACTTTATTACCTACAATATTTCTTTCGCTCTCTCTCTTATTTTTTTCACACCTATTCTTCTTTCCTTCTTCTTGTGCCCAGGACCATGGCTAAGGGAGCCGACAAGGGCAAGGGGAAGGGCCCAGCACCCCGTACCCGGCTCCCTTGCGGGCGTTTGAGGGGGGAGGCAGTCCAGGCCAGGGAGATCTTCTCTGCGGTGGAGGTGGCCGCCTTGATGGTTTTTGTTCAAGTCCATCTCCCTAAGACCGTGGCAGCAGGTGGGTGGATTGCTTCCGGTTACGGCCTCCGGGAGCGTCGCCAGCTGTGGGAGAAGGTGTGCCGGCGCATGTGTAAGGAGTCTTGGGTCCGGCACACCTACCAGCAAGCGACGCACCAGTGGACTGACATCCTGGACCGGGAGCATGACATGCTCGACCTGCTAGGATTGGAGATCCCTGGCCTTGGTAAGTAGCTATTTAATAACTACTTTTTTCCTTCTGCTCAGTTATATTGCTAATCTATTTTTCTCCAGAAGAGTACGAATGCTGCTGATTCGATTACATTGCAGGTAAATTAATGTTTAAATAGCTTCTGTCATTGCAGGTGCTCGCCTGGTTATTGACATTGCTACTATGCTTACTTGTTTGCAACTGTTTAGTCATTTGAGAGCATTACTGCGTAATGCTAGAGACAGTAGACTCAAGTCTAGTCCTTCTTTGTACTCCTGATGCTGCCACTTTGAAGAGATAGTGGTGGATTGATACGTTGAGTATATTATTTATTACTTGTTATAGGACATTTGTTAGTGGTCTGCAATCATGATGACGGACTGTCTGTCACGCGACGTCTCGTGCTGCTGAGTGATGGCAGTCGTAGTAGAACCTTTTTGTTGTTGATGTAGTTAGTGAATTACATAACTTTCCTATTAGACGGTCTGCAAATCCTGAAATACTGTACTACTATCCTCCTAGTTGACCAGATCAGATGCAATTGTTGTTAATTTGTTTCTCCAACATAATTTTAGATTGTGTTCAAAGAAATCAAATATTTCCAAAAATACAATCATCCATGTTGTGTTTCTTTATTTCATGATCACCAGCAATGCCCAGGGGCAAGGCGCCGGCGGCGACTGAGACTCCGGTGGCAGAAGGTGGACAGGATCAGTCCCTTGCAGGCTCTTCTGATGGCCCCAGTAAGTTGTTCTATTGTTATATTAATACTTATACTTCCCTAACTTTTACAGCTCCTATTCATTACAAGCTGTTTCCTAATAATTCTATGTTTTACAAAATAGTCTTTGATCTTCTTCTAATGTAGACTACTTTCTACATTCTTATCCTGCCTCTACCATCACTCTCTGTGCTACTACTATTTACGATTATGAGTCGGTCTGTGTAGGTAGCTAAGCTTGCCCATTCGGCAAACGGTGTGAAACAAAACTCTGCTACAGCAATAGCTCTTGGCACTGAGTGCAGTCCTCTGGGTTGCCCTTGCTGTCTATTCCAGTCTTCTTAATGTAAGTGCTTTGACAATTTCCAACAACAAAATGTCATTGTTTACACCAAGTAAAGGGTAGCCGTTGCCTTTTTGATTTGAGAGGAGCACATCCCATACTGCTAGTGTTTCAGGGACTATTCTGCACACAAAGAAGTATGGACAAGATAAATTGGAAATTGTTGATGATAGGTGCAGTTCGACTTTCGACATACCTCAGTCCGAACAGAAGTTGAATCCCCAATCCCCTGACTGACTATCTAGTGTGTCTGACCAATGATTTTACGACCCAGAAGAACAGAAGAAGACTACCGCCGAGTCCCGGCCTATCTGAGTCACTGAAACATGACTGCCAAGTGCAGTAGTTCAAACCTTTCCGCTCACTCACTCGTGAACAAAAACCACACAGTGTTTGTTAGTTTTAAAGTTTTATTTTCAATTCAGAAATGAAAACGTTATTTCTTTATTTTTAATAGCGTAGTATTCTGAGCGAGCAATGGTGATGGATGAAGATGACGTTAAAGTTCAAACAAAATTCCCATACATGAAATTAGTATGACTCAAACTTAGTAATAGTTAACAGACACATGAAATTATTAGAATAACTGTGCGGGAGCCCCCACCTTCTTTAAAGTACTTAAAGTACTGCTGGTGATGACTTACTAGTAGTTGGTGCATCGTCTGGCAGAAGGGCAATGGAATCTTTTTTCTGGAATGAGAAAAATGGTGCACGTTAAGCAAGCATTCATCAGTTGTCATAAGAAGAAGTGTAGCATTTAATGGAATAGGCATATAAAAGGTTAACACCCTCCCCAAAACCGTTACTTTTTTTCAATCCCAGTAATAAAAAATGTGTTATGTAACATTTTCTTCCATTACGAGACAAAATAGGGGGTTGTGTATGGCATCTGAAAATATGACATGTTTTTCCTAGACGTCACAACATCTGATGCGGCACAGATGACCACCAGTGCCGAGGCCAGCAGTGCGGAGGGGTCCACTCTGGATGCGGCGGCGCCAACAGGAGGAGCTGGGGGGAAGACTCAGCGGCGGCGGACGGTGGTAAGTTATTATACTCCTTACTTATTGAAATGTTTTTGAGTAGGCTCGCAAAGGAGTGTATGACGTACTGTACAGTAGTACACAGTACACTAGTATAAGTACACTGTACTGTTAAGAACATTTACTAATTTAGAACTACTTTTTGGGCTATCACAGAGAAGACAGTCAACCTTGACTTTTAATAGTATTAGCGGCGGTACTTCTCTGGTAACCAATGGCCCCCTCTATTTCACTTCAACTCAGCTGGCACATTTTTATTGTGAAGTCAAGTCATATCAGATGTAGTTTAGGGATGTGAAGAACGAAAAGTTAAAGAAGGGTGAAACGAAGGACGAGCGAGTCTTAATGTTTCTGACTGTAAAGAATGGTTTTGTTGAATGCAATTCAACATAAGAAGACGGCGGTTTCCAAAATATATTGAAAGGGGTGTTAGTTGGTTGTTCACAAAAAGAAATTTTGGTACATTTGAGACATTAAGAAGAATCATAGACGTACTTTGGAAGCCTGGATGTTATCTTATTTATCCTCCTCATCGATAGCAGAGGTGTATGATGTAGTAGAGCAGACGCTGAGTGGATGAAGTATGGCCAGTGGTAGTGCCACCCCTATAGAAAAGTAAGACATTCCTATCCCCACCTGCATGTACTGCTTAAAGTACTGCAAGTCTGCATCATCATGGCCTGTGTCTGTATTTCTTGGGTGAAAGCTGACTGCAACTTACTAGTAACTACGAAGAAACAAGTTGACAGTACAGGGCTGCACTCATTAGGCAATTTCACTTGCCTCTCTGCCCTCAGAGAGAATAAACACTTAGAACATTAAATTAGTGTTAAACATAGCAAAGACGTATCAAATAGCTGGAGGGATGATTTTGAAGCAGAGATCAAACAAACGCACAGTCACACTCGTAGAAGTAAGTTCAAGTTCACAAGAATATCATTTAAAAGATAAGGAGAATTTTGGATACAGTTACTGTTTTTTGTAGTTGTCCCGTTGAATTTGTGAAGTTGATGCATCCAGCCATTCCTCTTATTCGCGGTACTCCTTCATTCCATCGGATGCTCCGTCGATCAATCTTGGTGACCAGACACACTGTCCACTGCCTGCCTGATGCGGAATTGCGGATCGCTAATTGTAAGCCTGAGTAGTACTTCGATGGCACAGGGTAAAAGCCTGCTTGTAATTGATGAAGGAAAAACACAACAGTAAGTGATAAATACACCTCGGAGAAAAAAATATATAAGGCACGCTGTGTAGTGCAAAAATTACACTTTCAGTTTCAGAGATGAAAATCTCCAAAATCTAGAACACCCCACATTACCCTCCCAAAAACGTTCAGAATACTGCTGCTACCTCTCAGAGGCCTAATTTCAAATCGTGCCAAAAAGCACTCAGAAAGTATGCCCAAAACCCCCCTTTCTCACCACGGATTTTCTTCAAACCACTTGCAATCAAAATTAGACAGTCCAACAAGTGTTCCAAGTAAGCGTGGGCGTAAAATCCGTTCTGCTTGCGGATTTTGCGGATTTTCGGCAAATACGCAATCCGCGAACTCTCGCGAATTTGCCAAAAATTCGCAAATCCGCGCGAAGCGGATTTTTTTGCTTGATCGCACTTGCCAAATAGAATACTACACAATTTTGCGGCGCGCAGCGTTCACTTACCGTCATTCAGCGTTTGAGGAGTTGTTTTTCTCCATGTTTGCGTGTGCTGCGCCATTTTGGATCTAGCTGAGGGATCCTGCGGGAGTTTGTCGACCGCGATTACGTCATCGTGGCTTGCCACCTTGCACAGCGAGAGTTTGGCAACGCGAGTACGTTATAAAGGCCCGCGGGAGTAAACACTTGCGAACACGTAGATGCGGCGGGCAGCGACAAATTTGCAATTTCGCACAAGAAATCCACCAGCAGGCAGCATAAACCTTGAACATTATGATTTTTATCAGAATAACTCCTCAGGTTGACATTTGCCTGCACTTTTTTTGGGGGGGGGGGGTGGGAGGAAGGAAGTGCCCCACAGTCTCCAACTTCCTGTTCCTGTCCTGCAGGCTCCTCCCAGTGCTTTCTTCATGTGCTGGTCACTTTGATTTGGATCTTGACCTGGAAGGATTACTTTTTGTGAATGCTGCTGGATATTTGGATTTGAGGCCCTTTTGACTTTCTTTGGATCACTTTTGGAATAGAAATTTCACAAATAAGTTGATGTTGTTTGTTTGGGGCATTACAGTTGCTGCAACTACAATTTGGGAACTTTTTCAGAACATTAAATAAAATATATTGTGGGTAGCCACAGTATCCAGTAGGACCAGGGTTAGTTATGGGTGCATGATGCAACTGTTTTGTTGAATTTCAACATCATTTAGGGCATGGATGGCATTGGACTGTGGTGATTTGTGTGTGTTTTTCATTGTTGGGGCATTTTGTCCAGGGGTACTCACTCAGTGGTGCATGGGCCTAGTCTTTCTGTGTGGTCTCTTTAATGTAAACATCATGGAGGGCATGGATGGCATTGGATTGTGGTGATTTTTGTGTGTTTTTTGATTTTTTTGGCTGTTGGGGCCTTTTGCCCAGGGGTACTCACTCAGTGGTGCATGGACCTAGTCTTTCTGTGGGGTGTCTTGAATGTAAACATCATGGAGGGCATGGATGGCATTGGATTGTGGTGATTTATGGGTGTTTTTCGATTTTTTTGGCTGTTGGGGCCTTTTGCCCAGGGGTACTCACTCAGTGATGCATGGGCCTAATCTTTCTGTCGGGTGTCTTGAATGTTAAACATCATGGAGGGCATGGATTGCATTGGATTGTGATGATTTTTGTGTGTTTTTCGATTTTTGGGGGTGTTGATGGGGCATGGCCATGTGGGTGGGGGCCATTTTGAGGCCTGGTCCAGGGCCATGTGGTGGGGGTGAAGGGGCCATTTTGAATCCAGGCAGTGTACTTTGTGCCATAGGCCTGCATCCAATGTGCCTTGCTTTCATCCATTATGCCCAGGGGTACTCACTCAGTGTTACATGGGCCTAGTCTTTCTGTGTGGTTTCATTAATGTAAGCATCATGGAGGGCATGGATGGCATTGGATTGTGGTGATTTTTGAGTGTTTTTAGATTTTTGGGGGTGTTGTTGGGGCCTTTTGCCCAGGGGTCCTCACTCAGTGGTGCATGGGCCTAGTCTTTCTGTGGGGTGTCTTGAATGTAAACATCATGGAGGGCATGGATGGCATTGGATTGTGGTGATTTTTGTGTGTTTTTCGATTTTTTGGGCTGTTGGGGCCTTTTGCCCAGGGGTACTCACTCAGTGGTGCATGGGCCTAGACTTTCTGTGGGGTGTCTTGAATGTAAACATCATGGAGGGCATGGATGGCATTGGATTGTGGTGATTTTTGTGTGTTTTTCGATTTTTGGGGGTGTTGATGGGGCATGGCCATGTGGGTGGGGGCCATTTTGAGGCCTAGTCCAGGCAGGGCTTGGCCATGTGGGTGGGGGTCTAGGGGCAATTTTGAAGCCAGGTAGTGTGCTTTGTTGTGTCATAGGCCTGCACCCAGTCTGCCTTGTTTTCATCCATTATGCCCAGGGGTACTCTGTCAGTGGTGCATTTTATTGGTCTTACCATTTTGGGGGGTGGGTATAATAAAAATGCTTACTTGCAAACTATTAATTGAAGCGCTACATATGCAACATTTATTTAACTGATGTTCCTCTGGCTTCCTTTGCTTTTAGGTGCAGAAAGACGAATCATCAGCCTCATCGTTCCTCATCAGTGCCAGGAAGAAGTCCTGCTGCGGTGTGTGCAGGACAATGTCACGTGTGGCCACAGACAACTCTGCAACTTGTGCAACTGCGGCCTGCTGTTCTCACATCTGATGAAGATGGTCCCAAAAAAAGTTGCCCGTAGCTCCTCTAGCAAGAAAGTTGCCAGTAAGGAGCAGAAGAAGCAACTGGCGCCACTTACCAAGGAGACTGGTGTGACGACCGCCACATTTTTTGGGGGAAAAAGAGTACGCCTGCAGCAGCAGCTGGGTCTGCTGGGGACCAAGCTGGGAGCAGCACCTCCACTCCATTGGGCTCAGTGCCACCACCACCACGCCAACTTAGGTCCAAGCCCTTGAGTGGTACAGAGGCAGCTAGTATAGTTGTTCAATCACCATCGACCAGTGATGTTGGCTCATCGCAAGAAAGTAGCAGCATCCCTCAATCAACACAGGTTGTTGTAACTCATCTGACGAGTGTTCAACAACCACAGCCCCAACAACAACCACATGTGCAAGTACAAGGCCAAGTACATGTGGAAGGAGAGGCGGCGCAAGGGGAATAGCAAGCAGAGGTGCATGGAGCGGCACAAGTGCCCACAATAGTTGTTCCTCCCGAAGTAGGGGCACATCAGGAAATCGACATTCAAGCCGAGGTATCACATGAGGAAGCCACTGCTCCTGATGATTCATTGTCTTCCAGATCCCCAGCAAGGAAAAGATCAAGGATGATGTCTACTTCTTCTTCAAGCCCCCTTCCTTCCGATGATATGGATGAAACTTGGGAACCACCACGGCCGTCTGAGAGTGAGGCACACCATGATCTGACAAAGTTAGCTAAGGGTAAAAGGAAGGTCCCCAAAAGTCTCAGAGTTATAGAGTGTGATGGTGACGCTGAAAAAGAAGGGGCGTATACTCCTGCTGATGAAGACTCTCACGACGATGACGCAGTAATCATAGGCGTCACTCCAGCCTCAGCGTGCATTCAGCACACAGACATTGTAACCCTAGCCCGAAATGCTGCTGAGCGTGATGATGATGATGGTGACGTGGGAATGGGACCACCACGAATGCAGTTAACTAGTACACCAACACCACCACCGACAGCTTCCATATTTTCTCGCCAGAAGGGACCTCCATCCACCTCGACCTCCATTTCCTCAATTAGTGGTGCTGTAAGTGCACAACGTACTAAATTTTGGCAACACACATCCTCCAGTTCATCTGGCATTAGCAGCATTCCCAGTATCGCCTCCTCCGCCCCCCACAAACATTTGAAGTCCGCAGTTTGGGACTTCTTTAGTGTTAGCCCAACAAGGGAAAACATAGCCATTTGTACCATTTGTGAGGTTCGAGTTAGTCATGGTAAGCTTGGTACCAACTATGGTACCGGAGGCCAGAGAGGTCATCTTGAGAGACAGCACACTGTCAAATGGCATGCGCACCTAAGGAAGATCAAGGATGCCCGAATTGCAAGTCAACAAATTGTATCCGTTGATGTTTCATCTGCTGATGACGAGGAGGAAGAAGAAGCGTCAAACATTTCTTCAGTTACACCCAGTACCCCTGTCAGCAGCACACCCCTGCAAGATATATGAGCCACACTAAGAGTGTGGGAGAGAGTGAGACACCAATGTGAAAAAGTTCATCACGGAGCGTAACTGGGTCGCAGAAGTCATCATCATCCCGTAAAATGGTCCAGCCCACCATTAGAAGCATGTTGTTTTCAGAAGCGCCATATGAACGCAACCACCCAATGGCGCGTCTGTATAACACTAAGCTGGCTAAAATGCTAGCGCTGGACCTTCTCCCTTTTTCTTTTGTGGAAGGGGTGGGTTTTCTTGAAATGGTGGCAACGCTCTGCCCTAAATGGAAGGTTCCTAGCCGGTTCTATTTTGCCTGAGTTGTGGTTCCAGCACTACATGAAGATGTGCTGGAGGTAATTGGGGCAGCTTTGCAGAAGAGTGCTGTTCACACTATACATCTGATAACAGACATGTGGACCAGTTGCGCAGCCACTGATTACATGTGCTACACTGCACACTGGGTCTCTTTTTCAGGGGTTAAAGCAAAGATAAACACAGGTGTTGACGAGGACAAAATTTATAAAGCTGCTCGGAAACATGCAACAATAGCCATGTTTGCCATGGAGAAAAGTCATACAGGAGAAAACATTTAGCATGAGTTTAACACAAAGGTCTTTGAATGGCTGTCCCCAAGAAAACGCATGATTGGTTATGTTTCCACGGATAATGGCGCCAATGTAGTTAAGGCCATGGATATGGGTAACTATTTCAGAGTGCCGTGTCTGGCGCACTGTATAAACCTGGTTGTTAAAAAATTCTTGAGTGAAGAAAGTCCAGTCTCCGAGTTACTGTCCACCTGCCGAAGAATGTGCACACATTTCAACCATTCTTTTAAGGCCCGGAAGCAGCTGAGGTGCCTGCAACATGAACGTAAATTGCCAGTGAAAGCACTCATCCAGGAGGTGGCAAAACATTGGAACTCAACCTTCTACATGCTTGACCATTTGTATGAGCAGTATGCGGTAGTCGATCAGTATTTCTTTAAACAGGGTACACCTATGATGGACATGAGGATACAGGTGGAGCAATGGGACCTAGTTAAAAGCCTGACAGACATGCTTCGTCCTTTTGAGGTCTTCAAGCGTGCAGTCAGCAGGGAGGACTGTAATTTGGGAAAACCTATCCCATTGTTGAGCATGCTAGAGCACCGACTGAAGGCGGTGTGTTCTAAGTTTGAAAAGATGGAAAGGAACAAGCATGTGAGTTGGCGGAGAAGTTATTACACCGCCTACTTGGCGATGATCGTCTTGAAATGATCAACAAAGAACAACATTACATTTGTGCTACTATTCTGGATCCATGGTACAAAAAGGCAGTGGCAGGCAGAGTATTCTTTCCTTTTGATGACGCAGATGTTACAAAGTACAAACATTGGCTAGCTGTGTCAGCCACTCGGTTTGAAAGAGAACGGCAGGAAATTGAAGGAAAAGGCAGTACATCGGCATCAGCAGGCCGTCCGCAGTCAAAAAAAATCCACTTCTGCATTTGTGGCTGTGGCAGAAGTGAGTGATTTTCCCTCTCAGCCGTTAATGACACCAGCAACCGTATCATCTGCACCAGACAAAACAGTAATATTGTGTGATAAAGAGGATTGGCTAACTCAGCTTGGGTTTGCTTCTGAAATGGTCCCAGAAAAAAGTAAGCAAAGTGGAAGAACCCTGGAGAACCTTGAGTCGATGGTGCAGGCCTATCTGAATGACTCTACAGAGGTCCATCTTTCTCATGACCCATTGGCGTATTGGCATGGGAAAACAGTTGTGTGGCCAGAGATCACCAACCTGGCTATAAATTACTTAACGTGCCCACTCGCAAGCGTGTCTTCTGAGCGTGTTTTCAGTGCTGCTGGTGGCATTGTAACCTCCAAAAGGACCTGCCTCTCACCCAAAAATGTGGAGAGGTTAACAATGATCAAGATGAATCAGCACCTCATACCACCAGATTACAAAATACGAGAATGTATGCAGGAAGAAGACGAGGAGGACGCCAACTTAGATGAGGGTAGTTCTTCTCCGTTAAGTGACCTACTCCCGTCTGAATTCGCAGAGTTTGAGGACGAGCTCTTCTTCCCTGACACCGAGCCCTGAAAATGAGTCAATGAATCACTAACTTTCTTTTTCGTCCTTATTCACTTTTATTCCTGTGTTTCTGTCTTTCTTTGTTTTGCAAACTCTATATAAAAAAAACTTTAATCACCTAATCACAAAAACAAGCCCATCAGCAGAACTGGCTTCACTTATTTGCTTATTGATTTGAAGGTGCCGCAGTCTGCATTCCTCAGGTTCACAAGTTCACAAGAACATGCTCCTCTATCCTCCTCCTCCTCCAGACTCCTATTTCCCTCAAAGCAGATGGCTGGATTACGACCAATGAAGAAAGACTCTGCAATTGTGGGGGTGTTCTACTTCTTTGCAGGTGAGTTGACGGGTCTGGGACCATTGCTGGGAAGGTCTAATACCGGATAAAAGTGGTTTGGACAAAATCGGAGATGACATTTCTTTTGCGTTTTTGCTGACTTGCTTGTCTTTGAGGTGCTGTTTGGGGGGGTTCCGGGTGTTTGTGGGTGGGTTTTGGGGTCTGGGAGCACTGCTGGCACAGTCTAATGTTGATTGCATTTGTTTTTCAGGAAATCCATGGTGGAAAAGGGGAGTTAGGGCCTAGCTGCAGAGCGCATTTGGACTGAATTCCAGGTAGTAGGCCCATTTTTGCTTTTTGCCTGTTTGGGAGTGTTCTGCTTTTTTGCGGGTGGCTGCAGGGGTCTGGGGCCATTGCTGGGAATGTCTAACACCGGATAAAAGTGGTTTGGACAAAATCGGAGGTGAAATTCTTTTTGCGTTTTGGCTGACTTGCTTGTCTTTGAGGTGCTGTTTGGGGGGTTCCGGGTGTTTGTGGGTGGGCTTTGGGGTCTGGGAGCACTGCTGGGTATGGATAGTTTTGATTGCAAGAGGTTTGAAGCAAATCTATGGTGGCAAAGGGGAGTTAGGGCCTAGCTGCAGAGCGCGCATGGAGTGATTTTGGAAATTTGCCTAAAAATTTCTAAGTCCCCATTTTTGTAGTTTTGCTTTTTGGCTGTTTGGGGGTCTTCTACTTCTTTCCGCCTGGGTTGACGGGTCTGGTGCCATTGCTGGGAAGGTCTAATACCGGATAAAAGTGGTTTGGACAAAATCGGAGGTGATTTTTTTTTTGCGTTTTTGCTGACTTGCTTGTCTTTGAGGTGCTGTTTCGGGGGGGTTCCGGGTGTTTGTGGGTGGGTTTTAGGGTCTGGGAGCACTGCTGGCACAGTCTAATGTTGATTTCATTTTTTTTCAGGAAATCCATGGTGGAAAAGGGGAGTTAGGGCCTAGCTGCAGAGCGCATTTGGACTGAATTCCAGGTCGGCCCAAAGTTTTTAAGTGTGGCTTTTCCCGGGGTTTTCCTTTTGGCTTGTTGGGGAGGTTAAACTTGTTTTCCCCCAGGTTGACAGTTCTGGAGACATTGCTGGAAAGGTCTAATACCCGAAAGAAAGTGTTTTGGAGACAATCCCTGGGGAAAAAGTTTTTGCATTTTCTGAGAATTCGCACACTCTACCATTTTCGGGGGGCTCTTTGTGGGGGTTCCTGGTGTTTGTGGGGGGGTTTGTGAGTCTTGGAGCAATGCTGGGTATGGATACTTTTACTTGCTTGCAAGTGGTTTGAATACAATCCATGGTGGGTAAGGGGGGATTTGGGCCTACTTTACTTTCCAAGTATGTTTTGTTACCATTTTCTACTAGACCTCGTTTTTGGAGATCTGAATGGCGGTCTTCTACATTTTTGCGACTGGGTTTAGTAAGGGTCTGGGAGCACTGCTGGGAAGGTCTAATTTTGCTCTAAAACACAGTTTACAGTACACCTAGCTTGAGGGGAAGGATCCGCTAAATTAATTCGCCCATACTTATTTATCCTTCAAAAGGAGACTCAGACAGAGTAGGCACTTTCAAAAATATTGTACTGTCTATTAGGAAACTCAAAGTGTGACTTTTTGCACTACACAGCACACATACCTTATATTTATTTGTCAGTGGTGTTCGAATATCACTTCCTGATTTTCCATCAATAATTACAGGCCGGCTTTCAGCCTGTGCATTGGGAAAAAAAGGATGAAGTCAGGCTTCACATTAGCGAGCCGCAATTCAGCATCCGCCAGGCAGGCTGTGGACAGGGTCTCTTCTGGTCACCAACATTGATGGACGGAGCGTCAGATGGAATGGAGGAGTCCCGCTAATAAGAGGAATGTTTGGATGCATGCAACTTACCAAATTCAACAGGACAACTACAAAAACATACAGATACAGTATCCATTCTTTTCTAATGATCTTTTAAGTAATGTTATTGCTGTGAACTTCTATGAGTGGGACTCTGCATTTCTTTGATATCTGCTTCTAAATTCATCCTTACAGCCATTCTATAGGTTTTACTTCTGCTATTTTGTAAACCTAATTTAATGTAAGCAGTGTTTCTCTGAGTGCAGAGATAGGCAAGTGAAAACACATAATTATTACTGCAGCCCTGTACTGTCGCATTCTTTCATTCACGGTTGTCGAAAGTACTACTTACTTTTCAGTAACCATGCATGCAGTAGTGCATGCACTTCCTTTATGTCACTTACAAGATTTATGGATAGCTTTGTACAAAAAGATTTGTTTATCTTCAATTATTGTTTGTCCATGCTGTGCTTTTTTTTCTCCTCTCAACAAAACTTTCCCAAAAACCCCCATTCCCATCCATTTTCCAAACCCTAACCCTCTTCCCCCGGGCTGTGTGGTTTTGATTGATGTGTGACTAAATGACAGCAATAATTCCACACACTTGCTGGGGAGGATAAGGTCCTAGCAACAGGCTGGTGAAGGAATCCGAGGATATATTCTTACTCAGCTTGACACTGATTCACTATTGGCAAATGAAAGCAGATTTTCATGTGCGCCATCAACTTGATTGGTCATCAAGAACATCCTCCTCCTAGACGTGGCAAATTATTATTACGCTGCTGTGTCCTTCACCTTCAGTACTATTTCTTGTAGTAGTAGCCAATGTCAAAGAAATTCAACGCAAGTACTTTCAATACTTTACCATTTGTTCGGCTACATTGTGGCACTGTTCTAGTGTACTGTCACCTGCTATGTTCTCTATCGTACCGTTCTAATGCTACGGTAAGGACAAACAAGGTTTCATTTTCTTTTTTTTCAGATTCTGCAACTGCCACTGTGTAACACCACAAGTACCACCGCAATGATGACATTTCATCCGCCCAGGATTGCCAACCTTAATCGCCATTTCCTGTGTAGCCAGCCCTGTGCCTAGCCCTATTTCCAAACACAAATTACAGGTAAGATAAGCGTTTGGGGGGATGTAGTATAATGGAGTATTAGGAGAGACAATAGACTGAAGGTCCTAGGACTATTGAATACACTTACTCTGTGACAGGCACTTAGTTTTGAAAACATTTGGGCAATTACTAGTACTTACACAACTTGAATCAAGATGCCACTTAAGTTTCAGGAAAACAAACTTACTGTTAAACCCCCACCCACCAGCCTCAAAAGCAGTAAAAAACACGTATGCTAAGATAAAGTTTAAAGTATATTTATATATCCCTAACATAAATAATCTCCCGCAAGACTCAACCCACCCCCTCCCAAACCCCAACGAATGTCCGTGAAAACTAAGTCCAAAAAAATAGAAAACCAACTCCCAATTCCCACCCCCCAGAAGTCTTTAAAAAAGGGGCAAGGGACAGTCTCCTCCTACTGCTGGCTGCTGCTGTTGACTTTTCGGGCCAGGTCTGCATGCTCCTTGCGGAGGGTCTCGAGCAGGGTTTTTGTGTTGTGGAGCTCCTGCTCGAGGTAGGACACCCTCAGTGAAAGGCGGTGCGCTCGTGCCTTGCACCTGCTGTGGGGGGCAGCTGATTTCTTTGCTGCTCGGCGGTGGCGGGTGGCTACGGTACCCCGGCTCCGTACCGCTGGAGACCTGCTGCGCTGACTGGCTGACCCAGGGAGCACAGAGGAGGATGCACGTGTCGCCGTGGATGTTGTCGACGTACTGTGCGTGTCCTCCTCCTCCTGGGCCACCAGCCGCCGATATTCGGCGACAGTGGCCTCCAGCCTCCGTTGCCGGGCCCTTTTAGCCAGCTCCTTCCGTGTTGGTTTGGAAGGAGCAACTATATGAAGAAAGAAAGACATAGTCTGTAACCAATGCTCTTTAAGATTAACACAAAATGATTCAGCAGAAAGTTGTGTCACAGTAGAACTAGCAACTTGCAAGCGCAGTACATAACTATTGTGGCCAGTATCTATCTAACCTTCCACTTATTCATCCTTGCTCTAACATTAGTGGGAGTTTAAGGAATCAATTCTACGAGCACTATGGACTCACTCCATTAGAGTCGACTATGACAGTACACCAGTCTTATTCTTCTTCTTCTCTCTTGTTTAGCAAAATTGGTACGTTAACTTCTGCAAGCCGGCATAATGGCAGCACAGTCAACTTGCACCCGAGAAAAACAGACGCCCGCCATGATGAGTGAGACAGACTTGCATTACTGTACCAGTCCAGTACATGCAGGTGGTGATGCTCTTACTTTTCTATTACGGTGGCACTAAGAATACTCTGTTACAAGGGCTACTGCTTAATTAATTTAACTTTCACCCTACAGTGCCAATGAATACTAGAAAAGGAAAATGAAGAAGATAAATAATCTGATTATCTATCACTGCACATGGTATGTATTTGCTTACATATGGGATGACGTTAGCTGCTTTGCTTTTTATTAAGTGAACAGTGATACATCCACACATGAATGACCGAGTTCTACTAAACTTATTAACAGAGGTAGTGAGTGGCCATCGTAATAGCCGGATATATGCTTTGCTTGCAATACAAACTGCTGCTAATATTCATGGTAGTATTCGGACAAAATTACAACTTCTTTTCCTTGCCTTTCCTACACTGGGACGGACGTGCGGGTGCGGTGTTACATGCTCTTCAAAGTAACACTTAGTTCATCCAGTGAACATCTACTCTCTCTAGATACACATATGCTATCTAAGAGTCAGATAGTACCATGATCCAGGCATCCATCCATTCAAACTATATGTCAATCATTCTCCTTCATGTCTCTCATCTGGACAAACCTTACGTTTTCTCACGGGAAAACAACCTTTTCATTTTATTTGGGAAACCGCAAGCCATACATCCGTGCTTGACTTGCATTTGAATTTCAACCAAAGCATATATTGCGCACACATACAGTTTCTGTTTCACCCACCCAGGCTGTTCTCCTTCCACCCATCCTTGCTTCATCCTTCACCCAGCCATGCATCATATTCCTTCCCAGCCACCTCGGGCACCAATCAAACACGTATCATTCTTCTTTGTCAGTCATCATTACTTTTAACTTGCTCGTCCTTCCACACTTACTTATACCCTTCTTTCGCTTTTCGTTCATCCCATCCATCAAGTTCATCTCAGATCTGATTTGGATTCTCGAAAAAAAATTCACCGCTGAGTTGAAGTCAATTTAGAGGAGGCTACTACCTGGTTGATAAAAAACTTTGTTCTAAATTTGAAAGTCTGCTTAACAGTATAGTAACTTAACTGTAGAACATATATACTACACCCGTGCAGAGAGCACACTATGCAGTCTGCAATCTCAATAAGTAAGGAATATAAGAGCTACCGTGGCAACCCGCACAGCAGTTTCGTCCGGCACTTGCACCGCCTCCTCACCAGAACTGTCCTCCTCCTCCGCGATGGGCCCAGCACCAGATGTTCTACCTACAAAGTACATTTAAGAATGTTAGATGTCATAGACATACACCACTCACTAGTATTTTGTCTAGGAATGAAGAAATGTGAATACAGAAACCAATTTCATAATTTGTGACTGTCTACTCTACAGTAAAAATGTCCCTTTTTCCAGGGAAGGGTGTTGTCTTGCTGCACTTTTTGGCACAACTGATGAATGCTTGCTTTTTAACACGCACCATTTTTCTCATAACAGACAGAAGCTTCACTTCTAAGAACAAATCATCATCACTAGGACGGAGTGACCAACGATTCAGCACCAAAAAGAAAAATTAAAGTTCAAACCAGGTGAGGGCTCGGCTCGCCCACAATAAATGTGTGAAATAAATCACTAAGCCCTTTTCCATTTTTAATCAACCGTTTATATTTTATGACAAGCTTGATTTTAATACATATTTTTACTTTCAATAAAGCTTTAAAACTTAAATAGACTCTGTGGTTTTTGGTCAAGAGTGACTGAGCAAAAGGTTTTGCCATTTTCAAGCATGAGTCCGTCCCTCTGACACTTCTGGACTCTGACTCCGTACTTTTGCCCTGCGTTGGATAATCATCATTGGGGATCAATCATCGATGAATTCGGGAGCTAAATGACTCTGCCACACTATCTAGTCAGTAAGGAGAATAGAGGTTCTTCAAAGTCTGATATCACTGAGGTATGTGGAAAGTCTACCTGCGCCTATTATAATTGATAAACAATGCACCATTTAGTGTCCATAGTTCTGTTTGTGCAGATTTGTCACTGCAACAGTAGTAGTATGGATTGTCCTCCTATCCAAACCAAAAGTAAAGTAGTATCTTATTCTTTCTTGGTGGTCATTCACCTTTTTATTGTTGGTAATTGTCAAAGCATAAACATTTAGAAGACTTGAAAAGACATTATGGACAATCCCAGAGGACTGCACTCAGTGCATAGAGCTATTGCTGAATAGAATTGGAGTTTCGTTTAACACCTTTTGCCAACTGTGCAATCTTAGTTAGCTACACAGACAGACTAATAAGAATATTCTAGTAATACCACAGGGATTCATAGTAGAGGCAGGATAAGAATTTAGATACAGTATACAAGAAGATCAAAGACGATTTAGAAAAAGTCGAATGAGGAACGCTAGGAAAAAATAGGTACTCTATATTAAAATTAAAACTTACCAGGGCCAGCAAAGGAGCCCTAGCCTGACCGATCCTGGCCTTGAACAGCAGCAGCAGCCAATAACCCCTCCTCCTCTGTCCTCTTGCCCCTGGGGGGAGCTGATGAACAACATGAAAGAAAGAAAGACCCGAAAACATGGATGATTGTTGTCAACCAAATCAACCATTTCAAAAGAACAATAACAAAATATTTTGGCGAGATAGCAAATAGACAACTATTCCACAGGATATATTGACCTATCTGATGTGGTCTACTACGATATTAGTATTGCTTGATTTGCGGACCGTCGACTTGGAAAGTTATGTAACTCACTAAACAAACGACAAAAAAGGTTCGCCTAGGACTGGCAGGCAGCAGTCCGCAGCACGCGAAGTGACAGACAAACTCCATCGTGATTGCAGATCAGCGACAACACTAAAAAGTTTCCTACTACATTAACCAGTCATTAAAATACTCAAACTATCAATCCACCAGCACTATTTCTTCTTATTGCCAGGTGTACAAAGGAAGGACTGGACTTGAGTCTGTAGGGGCAGATTTACAAGCCCCTTGCGGCTCTTTTGCTCCATTGTTGCGTGACTTTTGTGACGCAGCGGCAGAACAAAAGAGGCGCCATGGTGCGGCGTATATTAACAACGTGACGCATATTGAAGATGTATCACGTTGTAAAGCCCTGCGCCATCAGGGCGCGTTCCGGGGCAAGGGAGGGCGCTCCTGCGCAGGAACGCATCCTAAAAGTGGCTGAGGGAAATCTACAAGATTTCAATCAGTCACTTTTAGGACAATGATTCGTGACTCAAACCCTGCGCCTGCTTGAAGCAGACGTATGGCTTGACGCAGCATTGGGGAGATAGGGCACCCCAGAGCATTGCTGGAGCTGCGCCATCATTGCGACGCAACTCCAGCAATGCGCCGCCTTTACGGCACAGATGCGTAACGCTTCAGTGACGTTTTGGGCCCATGGTGCGCCGCATTGTAAATACGGCGCACCATGGGTGGTGGTGGCGTGGCGCACAATTACTGGCGCATCCCTGCTACTTTGCAGGGATGTGCCGGTAATTGAAAATCTGACCCTTAGTGTCTAGCATTACGCAGTTCTTTAAACTACACTCATACATAATTTCTCAGGCCAATGAAATGAACACAAAATAGAAAACAAATAGGCATAGTAGCAACGCTACTGAGAAGGAGAGCAGTGCACCTGAAATGCACAGAAGATTTTGAAATATAATTTACCTACAATGTAATCGGCAGCATTATTGCTCTTGGTAAAAAACAAAAATTTGCAATATAATAACACACAGAGCGGGAGAAAACAGAGTAGTGATGAAATAGCTAGAAATAGCTACTACTACTCACCAATCCCGGGGATCTCGATGCCGAGCACGTCTAGCAAGTCGCGTTCCCGGTCCAGGAGATCCGTCCAGCGGTGGGTGGCCTAGTTGTAGGTGCGCCGGACCCCAGAGTGTTGAAACATGGCCCGGCACACCTTCTCCCACCGCTTCTGGCGCTCCCGGAGCCCGTAGCTACTAGCGATCTTGCTGCCTCCCATGATGGTCCTGGGGAGGCGGCGCTGGACATAAAATACTAGTGCGGCCACCTCCTCCGCACTAAAAATCTCCCGAGCTATAACTTGCTCCCCCCTCAAACGCCCGCACGGGAGTCCGGGCACAGGGTGCGGGACCCTTCCCCTTCTCGGGCTGCTTCCCGGCTCCCTTTACCATGGTCTTGGCAGAAAGGAAGGAAAATAATAAAGAAGAAATAGAATAGGGAAGAAGAAAAGAAAAGAGTTAAAAAAAGTAGTTTAAAATTAACCAAAAGTAGCAGAAAACACAAAAATATAGAGCTAGAAAAATATTGGGATAGATAATAAGTAAAATAGATCAAAAAAAACTTTAAACAAGCAAAGGATGGCAGAGATTGACAGAGGATACAGAAAGCATGCCGAGAACCATAGCAATGAATAAAAAACAAGATGGCCGCGCCCATTCACGACCGCGTGGGTAAGTTCGCGCGAGATTTCCCCCGCGATCACACGCGAACATGTACTAGCGAGCCGCACACTTTGCGAGATTACACATAGCGCCCGGAAACGGAATTACGTCACGCAAACAAGATGGCCGCGCCCATGTACGACCGCTAGGGTAACTTCGCAATCGTTGCGCTACAAGCGGCATGCGAAAACGCAAAAAATCACGCGAACTAACACGCCCCAAAAAAAAACAAATCGTGTATTCGCACGAATTCACGGCTTCCGAAATCGATCTCGCCCGAATTCGCGCCCCGCGAATCGCTCGAAATTGCAGATAAACGATTTTTGCAAAACTGAAAGCACTCAGCAGGTGCAAAACTTCAATCTTATCATTAGTAACAATTCCCTCTAGTGCTTCCTGAGGGGCCCCTCCAGAGTTCAGTTGCAACTATTCTTTGACCCTGCTCTGACCCTCACAGCAGGCTCAGAGAATAGCTATAAGTAAGCCACAAAGGTCCTGCTAAAAAAAATTAGACTGCAACAGAAAGCAATCACAGATAAGGAAGCAGGTGGCAGACTGGAAGTTCAAATTCAGTGACACATTAATCAATCAGCCCCTAATTCATTCATGTCAGTTGAGGCAGGGCAGGTGTGCTTTTACCCCCATAATCTACAGTGATGAAACAGAGTGTGGCATGGGTGAGCCAGAGAGTGGCAGTGGTGAAATAGAGGGTGGCAGTCGTGAAAAAGAGGGTGCTGTGATGAACCAGACGTAGAAACAACATGGTCGCGACCGTTGCTACCCGACAAATAAGTTCGCGTTTGCGAACTGGTAAAAAACCCTCACGATACGGCAGAAACACTTGCGAACCCAAAAAAAAAAAATCCGCAAAATTCACTAGAGTTCGCGAATTTTGCGGATTGCAAATCCGTAAATATGCTATTTCACGGATTGCGAATCCTCAAAATTTGCCCATACTTAGTTCCAAGACCCCACCCAGTCGTAAAAATCTAGAACACCCCCAAACACATGCAATACAATACGGCTAACCCTAACGAGCCCTAAGTTAAGAATAGTGCCAAACGCTTTCTTTAACTAGGCCAAATCCCCCCTTCCCCACCATGTATTTTCATCAAACCACTTGCAACCAAAATTACACATTCCCACGAGTGCTCTAAGACCCCAGAACCCAGTTGCAAAAATCTAGAACACCCCCAAACACATGCAATACTGCTGCTAACCCTAACGAGCCCTAAGTTAAAAATAGTGCCAAAACGCTTTTCACCATGGATTTTCTCCAAACCACTTTTATCCGGTATTAGACCTTCCCAGCAATGCCCCCAGACCCTTCAACCCAGGCGAAAAAAAGTAGAAGACCCACAAACAGGCAAAATGCAAAACCGGAAAAACTCACACTTAGAAATACTTAGGCCTCATTCCAAAATCACTGCAAGCGCGCTCTGCAGCTACGCACTAACTCCGCTTTTCCACCATGGATTTCCTGAAAAACAAATGCAATCAACATTAGACTGTGCCAGCAGTGCTCCCAGACCCCAAAACCCACCCCCAAAACCCTAGAAGCCCCCCAAACAGCACCCCAAAGAGAGGCAAGTGAGCAAAAATGCAAAAACTTTTTCACCTCCGATTTTCTCTAAACCACTTTTATCCGGTATTAGACCTTCCCAGCAATGCCCCCAGACCTGTTAACCCAGGCGAAAACAATTTTAGCACCCCCAAACAGGCAAAAATCAAAAATACAAAAACGGACACTTAGAAATATTTAGGCCCAGTTCCAAAAACACTCAGTGCGCGCTCTGCAGCTAGGCCCTAACTCCCCTTTGCCACCATGGATTTTCTTCAAACCACTTTCAATCAAAACTATCCATACCCAGCGTTGCTCCAAGACCCCCCAACCACCCCCAAACACCTTGAACCCCCCCAAGCAGGCCCCCGAAAACACGAAAGTGTGCAAAAACAGAAAAAAACTTCACCACTTGATTCCGATATTAGACCTTGCCAGCAATGCCCCATGACCCACCAACCCACCCGCAAAAAAGCAGAACTCCCCAAACAGGCAAAAAGCAAAAATGGAAAATCTCATATTTACAATATTTTCGGCCTTCTTTCAATTCTGTCCAAACGCGCTGTGCAGCTAGGCCATAACTCCACTTTTCCACCATGGATTACCTTAAAAACAAATGCAATCAAAATTAGACTGTGCCAGCAGTGCTCCCAGACCCCCGACCCAGCACCGCAAATCTAGAACACCCCCAAAGAAACCCCCAAAAACCTGCAATACTGGTATAACCAAAACATGGCAAATTGCGATGTTCACAAAAAACACAAAAAACAAACAGCAATTGGTTTCAACAGAGACAGACAGCCATTGCTGTCCACTGCATGCCATCTTCTCATTATTCATTACCTGTTCTACTTTTTGTCCGCATCTTCTTCGGAAAGTGAGGGCCCACAGGGCAGCCTCTCCTCTCAATTTCAGAAGTAAGTCTGTCAACAATCAGCAAGCATGCGTCTACGAAGACAAAGTTTATGTATTCTCCATAATCCATCCATCTGCCTTGAGGGAAATGGAGAGGGGGAGTCTGGAGGAGGAGGATAGAGGAGCATGATTGAGATGATTGAGTTGTGAACTTGTGAACATCAGGAATGCAGACTGTGGCACCTTCAAATCAATAAGGAAAATAAGATGAAGACAGTGCTGATGATGGACTTGTTGTGATTAGGTGATTAGAGTTTTGTTGTGGTAAAAGTTGCAAAACAAAGAAAGACACACAGGAATGAAAGTGAATAAGTACGGAAAAAAAGGAAGTAATTTTCAGGCCTTGGTGTCAGGGAAGTAGAGCTCGTCCTCGAAGTCTATGAATTGAGACGGGAGTAGGTCTGGTGACAGAGAAGAACTTCCGTCGGCGTCACCTAAGTTGGTGTCCTCTTCTTCCTGCGTGCATTCACGTATTTTGTAATCGGGTGGTATGAAGTGCTGATTCATCTTGATTATTGTTAACCTCTCCACATTTTTGGGTGAGAGACGGGTCCTTTTTGAAGTTACACTGGCACCAGCAGCACTGAAAACACGTTCAGAAGACACGCTTGCGAGTGGGCAAGACAAAAAATTTAGAGCCAGGTTGCTGATCAGTCGTCATCCAGACCTTTTCCTATACCAATACACCAATGGGTTCTCATTAAGACAGACCTCTGTTGGGTCATCCAGATAGGCCTGCACCACCGACTCAAGGTTCTCCAGGGTTGCTCCACTTTGCGTAAAATCTGAGGCCTTTGCAGCAGCGGACCAAGCAAACCTATGCTGAGTTAGCCAATCCGCTTCTGACAATATTTCTTTTTGGGCCTGGTGCAGGTGAGGATGATGATGACACGGGTGCTGGTGTCATTAACGGCTGTGAGGGAAAGTGACTCCCTTCGGCCACGGATTCAGAAGTGGAACTTGACACCGGATGCCCTGCTGATTCAGTTGTACTTGTGCTGTCTCCGTGCAATTTCATCCGCTCTTTTTCGAACCGAGTGACTGACACAGTGAGCCAATGTTTGTACTTTGAAACATCTGCTTCATCAAAAGGAATGAATGCTTTGCTGGCCACTGCCTTTTTGTACCGTGGATCCAGAATAGTGGCACAAATGTAACGTTGTTCTGTATGTCTGTTTTGTAGCCTTTCATTGTGAAGTAGGTGCCTTAATAACTTCTCCGCCAAACCATGTGCTTCTCCCTTTTCAGCACTGATCTCCTTCAGTTGGTGCTCTAGCATGACCAACAATGGGATAGCTTTGCCCAAAGAACAGTCCTCCCTGCTGACTTCATGCGTGAAGCCTCAAAAGGACGAAGCATGTCTGTCAGGCTTGCAATTAGCTTCCATTCCTCCAACTCTAACCTCATTTCTTTGTGAGTAGAATCCAGTTTATAGACATACTCATTTATTACCCCCCACTGCTCAGACAGACGCTCAAGCATGTAGAAGGCTGAGTTCCAACGTGTTGCCACCTCCTGGATTAGTCTTTTGACTGGCAGTTTACGTTCATGTTGAATGCTCCTCAGCTGCTCCCGGGCCTTAAAAGAATGGCTGAAATGTGTGCAGATTTTTCGGCAGATGGTCAGTAATTTGATGACTGGCTCTTCTTTTTTCAAGAATTCTTGCACCACGATGTTAATACTGTGCGTCAAACACGGCACTCTGAAATATCCACAATCAGTCATGGCCCTAACTATATTACTGCCATTATCCGTGGAAACTTAACCAACTATGCGATTTCTTGGATGCAGCCATTCATAGACCTTCCTGTTAAACTCCTCCAAAAGGTTAGCTGCAGTGTCAGATTTCTCCATGGCAAACATGCCTACTGTTGCATGTTTTGCGAGTAGCTTGAAAAACTGTGTCCATGTCAACACCTGCTTTTTCTAACTGTTTGACCCCTGCAAAAGAGAACCAGTGTGCAGTGATGCACATGTAATCAAGTGCTTAGCAACTGGTCCACATGTCTGTTGTCATGTGGATAGTGTGAACAGCACTCTTCAGAATAGCTGCGCCAATCACCTCCAGCACATCTTGATGTAGTGCTGGAATAGCAACCCTGGCAAAATAGGACCGGCTGGGAACCTTCCATTTAGGGCAGACTGTTGCCACAAATTCAAGAAAACCCGCCCCTTCCACGAAAGAAAAAGGAAGAAGGTCCAGCGCTAGCATTTTAGCCAGTTTTGCACTATACAGACGTAACGTTGAGTGGTTGCGTTCAAATGGCGCCTCCGACCAGAACAATCCGCTAATGGTGGGCTGGACCATTTTACGTGATGATGATGATGACTTCTTCAAACCAGTTAGGCCCAGTGATGTAGTTTTTTGCATTGGTGTCTCTACCAGACTCTTAGTGTGCCTTATACATGTTGCAGGGGTAGAGGGTGTGGGCGATACCACTGCAGTGCTGCTGCCAGGGGTACTGGGTGTACCAGAAAAATGTCTGGCGCTTCTTCACTTCCCCCTGCACGATCACCCTAACGTCATCATCAGATGCAATATCAAGGGATACATTTGGATTATTTTTTGTTTTGGCTTCCTCGATCTTACTTAGGTGCTTATACCACTGGATAGGGTGGTGTTATTTGAGATGACCTCTCTGGCCTCCGGTACCATAGTTGGTACCAAGCTTACCCCGACTAAAATCGAACAAACAACCATGTTTTCCGCCTTTTTGCTAACAGTAAAGTAGTCCCAAACTGGGGACTGGAAATGTCTGCTCATGGTGGAGATGCTACTTTGACTTTCAATGCCTGATGAAGTGGAGGATGGGTGTGGCTGTATTTGTTTCTGTTGTTCACTTACAGCACCACTACTTGAGGTCGAGCTGGATGGAGGTCCCTGCCGGCCCTTCTGACTAAAAAATATGGAAGCTGTAGGTCGTGTTGGTGTTGTAGTTAACTGCGTTGGTGGTGGTACCAGTGCCACGCCGCCCACATCCAGCAGCCATTCGGGATAGGGTTACAATGTCTCTTTGCTGCATGCCCGCTGGGCCTGGAGTGACGACTGTTATGACTGGGTCATCGTCAGACTGTTCATCAGCAGCAGAAGACACTACTTCTACCCGGCGTTGATTGGATGGTACTTTCTTGTGATGAGCCAACATCACTGGTCGATGGTGATTGAACAACCAAAGTGGCTGCCGCAGCAGCACTCATGGTCTTGGACCTACCTTGGCGTGGTGGCACTGAGCCCAATGAAGCGGTGGTGCTGCTTCCAGCTTGGTCTCCGGCGGACACCGCTGCTGCTGCAGGCGGAGTTTTTTTTCCCCAAAAAAGGTGTCGGTGGGCACACCAGTTTCCTTGGTAGGTGGTGCCACTTGCTTCTTCTGCTCCTTCTTACTGGCAGTGGCACTGGCAACTTTTTTCGCTGAGGCGCAACGGCCACCTTTCTTTGGGGCCAACTTCTTCAGATGTCAGAACAGCAGGCCGCAGTTGCACGAGTTGCAGTTGTCTTGTCTGTGGCCACACGTGACGTCACGTGACGTTGTGCTGCACACACCGCTGCAGGACTTCTTCCAGGCACTGGTGGTTCTCTTGTGCACCTAAAAGCAATGGAAGCCAGAGGAACATCAGTTAAACACCCCAAAAAGTCGAAAAGCACACAAAAATTACCCCAATCCAATGCCATCCATGCCCTCAAGGATGTTTAAATGCAAGACACCCCACAGAAAGACTTGGTCCATGCACCACTCAGTACCCCTAGGCATAAAATGGATGAAAGCAAAGCAAACTGGGTGCAGGCCTGAGCACATTGCCTGGCTTCAAAATGGCCCCTTGACCCCCACCACATGGCCAGGCCCTGCCTGGACCAGGCCTCAAAATGGCCCCCACCCACATGGCCAGGCCCCAACAACACCCCAAAAAGACAAAAAAACGCACATAAATCACCCCAATCCAATGCCATCCATGCCCTCAATGGTGTTTAAAATCAAGACACCCCACAGAAAGACTTGGTCCATGCACCACTCAGTACCCCTGGGCATAAAATGGATGAAAGCAAAGCAAACTGGGTGCAGGCCTGAGCACACTGGCTGGCTTCAAAATGGCCCCTTGACCCCCACCACACGGCCAGGCCCTGCCTGGACCAGGCCTCTAAATGGCCCCCACCCACAAGGCCAGGTCCCAACAGCACCCCAAAAAGGCAAAAAACACACAAAAATCACCCCAATCCAATGCCATCCATGCCCTCAATGGTGTTTAAAATAATGACACCCCACAGAAAGACTTTGTCCATGCACCACTCAGTACCCCTTGGCATAAAATGGATGAAAGCAAAGCAAACTGGGTGCAGGCCTGAGCACACTGGCTGGCTTCAAAATGGCCCCTTGACCCCCACCACATGGCCAGGCCCTGCATGGACCAGGCCTCAAAATGGCCCCAACCCACATGGCCAGGCCCCAACAACACCCCAAAAAGTAAGCAAAAAACACACAATAAATCACCCCAATCCAATGCCATCCATGCCCTCAATGGTGTTTCAAATCCAGACACCCCACAGAAAGACTTGGTCCATGCACCACTCAGTACCCCTGGGCATAAAATGGATGAAAGCAAAGCAAACTGGGTGCAGGCCTGAGCACACTGGCTGGCTTTAAAATGGCCCCTTGACCCCCACCACATGGCCAGGCCCTGCCTGGACCAGGTCTCAAAATGGCCCCCACCCACATGGCAAGGCCCCAACAACACCCCAAAACGTCAAAAAACACACAAAAATCCCCCCAATCAAATGCCATCCATGCCCTCAATGGTGTTTAAAATCAAGACACCCCACAGAAAGACTTGGTCCATGCACCACTCAGTACCCCTGGGCATAAAATGGATGAAAGCAAAGCAAACTGGGTGCAGGCCTGAGCACACTGGCTGGCTTCAAAATGGCCCCTTGACCCCCACCACATGGCCAGGCCCTGCCTGGACCATGCCTCAAAATGGCCCCCACCCACATGGCCAGGCCCCAACAACACCCCACAAAGTGAAAAAACACACAAAAATCATCCCAATCAAATGCCATCCATGCCCTCAATGGTGTTTAAAATCAAGACACCCCGCAGAAAGACTTGGTCCATGCACCACTCAGTACTCCTGGGCATAAAATGGATGAAAGCAAAGCAAACTGGGTGCAGGCCTGAGCACACTGGCTGGCTTCAAAATGGCCCCTTGACCCCCACCACATGGCCAGGCCCTGCCTGGACCAGGACTCAAAATGGCCCCCACCCACATGGCCAGGCCCCAACAACACCCCAAAAAGTCGAAAAACACACAAGAATCACCCCAATCCAATGCCATCCATGCCCTCAATTGTGTTTAAAATCAAGACACCCCACAGAAAGACTAAGTCCATGCACAACTCACTGCACCTGGGCCTACTGGCTAGTGAGGCTTTACAGGCACCCCCAAATAAAAAAATTATCAACATATAACAGCTAAAATTCCATGACATAAATGAAAATTCAGTTATAAAGAAATCACAGAAACAGTTGTATCATGCACCCATGACTAACCCTGGGCCTACTGGATACTGTGGCTACCCACAGGCCACAATATAGTTTTTTTTACAGTTGTGAAAGAGTTTTAAAATTGTAGTTGCAGCAACTGCAATGCCCCAAACAAACAACACCAACTTACATGTAAAATATCAAATTCAAAAGTGATCCAAACTCCAAAGTCCCAAAAGTCCTCAAATACAAATATCCAGCAGCAGGCACAAAAAGTAATCCTTCCAGCTCCAGATCCAAATCAAAAGTGACCAGGACATGGACAAAGCACTGGGAGGAGCCTGCTGGACAGGAACAGGAAGTTGGAGACTCTGGGGCACTTCCTTCCTCCCATCCCCCCAAAAAAATGGACTACTTGCACCAAAAAGTGCTGCCAAATGTCAATCTGAGGAGTTATTCTGATCAAAATCAACATTTTCAGAAGGTTTATGCTGCCTGCGGTGGATTTCTTGTGCAGAATTGCAATTTTTGCAATTTCGGGAACGCGAGCTGTTCAAATCTCCCGCCGGAAGTCAGCTGCGCGCCGCATCTACCTGTTCGGCATTGTTTACTCCCGCAATGCGTGATCGCAGGCCTTTATGACGTACTCGCGTTGTCAAACTCTCGCTGTGCAAGATGGCAAGCCGCGATGACGTAATTGCGTTCGAAAAACTCTCGCGCGATCACGCAGCAAGATCGAAAATGGCGCAGCACACGTAAACCGGGAGAAAAACAACTTGGCGGGCTCAGAATCACGGTAAGTCAACGCCGCGCTCGCGATATTGTATTTTTCAAGCGCGACCAAGCAAAATAATTCGTAGCTTGCGAATTTGCAGATTTTTGGGCAATTTCGCGCGATTCGCGGATTGCAAAATTGCCAAAAATCCACAAATTCGCCCGCGAAACGGATTTTACGCCCATACTTACTTTCTCCATGACTTTGGCTGAGAAAGGTAGTTTCTGAGCTCACTAGGGTCGGCCAATAGTTTCTTTACGAGGGTACTGACCTCAGTGTGTTTTCTTTTCTTGGAAGGTGGTGGTAGCTATTGAGGCGATGATGATGGTCATGAGCTTGAGGCTGATTTTGGGCACACTTAGGTTGAAGATGTGGTTGGGGTATTGGTCTTTGGGGGCCACTGAGTGTACTGTTTTCATGATGGAGGAGGTGTCCTGGAGGGTGAGTAGGCTCCAGTCAGTTATCTGGGTGATTTTCACACTGATGGTGGTGGGATGGTTGATGAAGCTGGATCATTTCGGCTCAGGGTTGAGGTTTTCTGTATATTGTGGCTCTCTTATCATTGAAGAAGTTAGTTGGGCTCTCCCAGAGTTCTTGTTAAGGGGTAATGTTATTTGCTGTGGCTGGGGGGTTTGAGAATTCTTTTATAATAGCAATGAGTTCCCTGTTGTTGTTGTGGCTGGCCTTTATTCTTCCTGTGAGGGCTCTTTTACTTGTTTCCTGTAGTTGGTGGGAGTAGTGGTTGAGTGCAGTTTTGTAAGTGGTCCTATTGGTGGCGTTTTTGATTGTTCTCTATCTCCTTTCTAGCTGTTTGCAGTGGCGCTTGGAGTCCCTGAGGTCTTCAGTGTACCAGTTGGCTTGCTTGTTAGTTTTTCTTTGTGTAGTGCATTTGACTGGTGTGAGAATAATGTAGTAGTTTGTATTCCAGGTGTTGATTTTTCTAAAACTGAGGTCCAGGCTGTTGGTGGGTTCCGGATGGTTGAATGTGATTACGTTGATCCAGTCTGCTTCTGTGACTTTGCTCCAGTTGTGGCCAGGTTTGCTAGGCCGTCCAGGGAGAGTCGTGTGAGGTGGTGATGCTGAAGTATAGCGCAAAGTGATCCATCCAGGTAAGCTGGGTGGTTTTGGATGTATGTGATTCTGTTAATCTCGGTAAAGATGGGGTTGAGCGCATAACCTGCGGCATATGTGGGGTTATTGATGAGCTGGGTGAGTTTGATGTTGTCCAGGCAGTTGAGGGGGTCTGCAGAGTTGGAGTCCATAAGGGCATCAAGGTAGAAACTGAGGTCGCAGAGGAACATGTACTCTTTGGAGTCGATGGTAAGCAGAACTATGAAGTCTGCAATGAGTTTTGAGAAACTGTTTTGTGGTCACAGTGGGCGGTACACAAGGATTCAGTTAATTGTTGTTCTTTTGTCGGTCTGGAGCTGGAAGTTTATGTGTTCCATGGAAAGGTTGTTGACATCCCTGACGACGGTGCATTGAATGGAGTCTCTGTGGATGATGGCGAGCCTCCTCCTGGTTTGTTGGCTCAACGGGTGATCTTGTATCCCTCCGGTTTAGCCATTGTGATGTCGGGGGATGATGATGGATTAAGCCAGGTCTCTGTAAGGAAGAGGATGTCCAGTGCAAGTGAGTCGATGAGGTCCCAGACTTCAGTGTTTGGTGAGAGAGCGTGTTAAGGAGTGAGCATGCGATTCAGTGTTGTGTTGCAGGTGTAGTGCATTGAGTAGTCTGAGGGAGGCTTCAGGTTGTAGGAGTGTGCATCAAGAGGCAGGTGAAATGGCGGGTGCTGCAGGCAAAAGGACCTACAGTGGTAAGTGGAGCAGCAAGGCATCAATGTTCATGGTGGCGCCCGGTGTCGAGAGCGTGGAGTGCAGCGGAGATGTAGCACTGTGGGGATGATGGACCAGAGTTATTGGCACTAGGCGCAGTCTAGGCATGGAGTGGTGCACAGGGGCTTGCTTTTGGTGCACCTGTGGCCCATCCGCTTCACAGCAGCAATGCAGCTGCCATTAAGTAAGTTGTGGAAGTGGCACATCGGTGGTGGGCAGGGCTTGCAAAGGTGGGAAGAAGAGGCAGAAAGACATGCAGGAGAACAGGTAAGGAGCGGGAGAGATGGGAAAGGGGAGCAGGTGAAAGCAGATGGTAGAAGCAGAAGAAGTGAAGGAAGGGGGACTGAAAAGATGGCAAAATGTGGCAAAGCAGAAAAGTGCAAGGAGACATGAGTGAAGGGAAAAAGAGGCGAAAGCTAGAAAAGAGCAAAAAGGTATGAGTGAAAGGCATACATCAGAAAAAAAGTGACGAAACACAAATTAAGGGGGAGATGAGTAAGAATGCACAGTGATAGTGTCACGAGGTTAGCAGTAGTGTTGAGCTGGGTCCACTAGGGTCTTGAATCGTCGGAGTACCAGTCCAGGTAGGTGTGGAGGTGGGTCTGGGCACCTGCTCAATGGGGTCATGCTTCAGCCCCCTTTAACTAGGTCCTGGGAGGTGGGAGGGGTGCAGGGGTAGTAGGCAAGGTTTGCAAAGGCAGGGAGAAGAGGCAAGAAGACGTGCAGGAGAACTTGTTAAGAGCAGGTGGTGGTGGGAGCAATAAGCAGATGAAGGCTGCTTGTAGTAGCAGAAAGGGTGAAGGGAGGGGGATCTGAGTGTGGCTTATTCGTCACTAAGCAAAGGAGCTAGGATCTCTGTCTCTGTGCCTAATGTAAGTAAACTAACAGTAGCTTTGGTCAGTTAACAACAGTCATGAAATGCATTTCCAACAGTCTAAAGTGGAGGTGGACAAGCCACTGGACATGCAAGCCAGATGCCTGGCTTTGGCTCAACCGAGCTGTGACGTCTGCTGGCCACCATGCTCTACCCTATGAACCAATAATTGAACACAAGGCAGTCAGCTTTGATGTAAAACAGGCAAGAGGCAGACATACCTGTTTAGAGACTGAACTCCACAATGTGGAAGCAAGAAACATGAGATCAATCCCAGCTTCCAAACATCACAAAATTGTGTGATCATTGATAACAATTATATTTCACAAGCCTTCTGTTTCTTACATTGTAATTTATGCGAACTCCTTCAAATACATTGGTTCAGGATGGGTGGTTCTTTTAGTTTTGAAATCTACCAGGATTCAGCCCCCTCAGGGAAAACATCTGCATAGAAAGTTTAGAATTGGTACTACAATCTTTCACTTGCAAATGGGGTCAAAGTGACTCTGTATCGTTCCACTGTCCATTTTGCTTGAAGTTGGAAGAGTCAGATGACCATTTCCTTTTTTCTGCCCATCTACACTCTGCCTCGAAATAAATGGATCATTACAGTGTGCAAGCAAATGGGCAGGGTACAATATTGGGATGTCTCCAGGATATTTAGTTGTGATTCAGAAGAGCATATTTTGTTCACGATTTCCAGATTTCTAATGTGAGCTTGGAGAATTAGACCAAACATGTGTCTTGATTAACCGACTGAGCAGATTCTTTGGGTGTGCTGTGGGTGTTTATAACACAAGTCATATTTTTTACCCCCAATATTACTGTTCCCATTTCCTTTTTAAAATATAAAAGAAATTGTGTACTGTATTTTTTTAATATGACAAGTTGTTTTATGTTTTAACGTATTTATGTACGTATTAAGAATGCACATTGCTAGGCCGCTGCACTCGTCACTTTAAAATGCTTACGATTGCTTTGTGTAATAGGGTTCATGCAGAACTGAATATAGATTTTGCTCTCTTTTAATAATTATGACTTTTGCGCTAAAAAGAAAATATGTTTGTATCACCTTTTAGTCATGTAACATTTCGATCTTTTAGGTTAGATTAAATAGACATCACAAAACTAGTCTTCATTTGACTGTACCATGTGCCACTACGTACAAATGTTGGACTCGACAGACATGCCTAAAGATTTTGTCCTCAGGCCTCGTTCTGTGATTCTTTTTAATGTACATTTATAGTTATATAGTATTTAACCGAAATATAGTCCATTTTATTTGAATGTTGGGTTAGGATTTTTGGTCTAAAAAAACCTCTTGTGTTAGATTTAATACACTACAGTTTTGCTGGATGATAATATGAATCTGTTAGAAATTGGATTTCGGGTTGGCTAGGGCATACGCCTGAGTCAGGCAGAAACCACCACTCTCGTCAGGGCAAGGGAGTTACATGATAAAAATAATCTCTTCTCACCCCCTTGGTAGCTTGACACGAGCAGTCAGGCTTATCCCAGAGGCAATGTGTAAAGCGTTTGCACAACACACACACACACACAGCAGCGACACCCTAGGCACACCACAAAAGAAACCCACACAAGGTTATATAAAAATAGCCTTTGTATTACTCATAAATCACATTAGAGCATAATCCCATATGTAAACTGTGCCACCTTCCACTAGGTATTACTTTACAAGGGATTACATACATTACAAGGCCAATCGGGCCACTGTCATCACAATTAGTACACACAAGTAGTGAAAATCACAACCAGCAACTACCAATACCATTGCATGTAGCATAAGCACATTATGCATCACATCTTGGCATACATCGTGAATTACCAAGGCACCACAGTAACACTTATCAGGTGCACACATCAGCTTAGGGCCTTATGCCCCACCAAAACACAAGGTGACCTCCAGGCCAACTAGTTTTCCTCGGGGGCCCGTCTTGGGCTGTCCCATAATACCCTCTGTCCCAAAGTCAAGGCTCTATTAGCATTTGGCCTTGTACTAGCAACCAGGTTGCCGATGCAGCAGAGTACTGCCCTCAATGAGGGCGAGGGTGCACTCACCCATGTCTTCACCTCGACACAACAATGCCCTCCCACAATGCAGCTGTCCGGGATCTGGTGGTGCAGCTGGGAAACAAGCAGGCAACAACAGTGTGCCTTGAGCCCCCTCACAGGGGCTCCTCTACGCAGTGAGATAAAACAAGCAGGCACCAACTGTGTGCCCTGCCAGCCCCACTCACCAGGGCTTTTCTTGTTGCTGCGTGAACACCAGGACGGATGCGGTCACTGGGGGAGCCCGCGAGGCTCCAGTCCTGTTCCCATGGGGTCATGTGAACCTACGATACTCCATTGTCAATGGCAGGCACGCAGGGCTCTTCTCCTCTGACAGCAACTGGCCACCAAGTAGGACTTCAACGGGGAGCCTGCAAGGCCCCGTCTCCTCCTTTGGGCAACACGCAGGGCTCTCACTGGCACACGTGAGCCCAGCCCTCCTCTAGGCACAAGCTTGCCTGACTTCAGGCGTCAGCTCCCGCCCACAGTCAGGCTCATCTTGCCTGACTTCCTGGTCACATTGGCGGCTGCCTCTTCGCTGCAAAGGCTCCCTTCATCGGCTCTGGGGAAATAATGACAAAGTGCTCACAATGCGCTTTCCCTTTCAGCACGGGTGGTTCTTCGTGCTTCTTTGTACTCGGTGTCTCCCACGGCGTGACAGCCCAGAGCAGAGCAACTTAGAGCGTATCAGGCCTGGGGGCCTCAGCAAGATTACAGCGCTACGCCTGTCTCCCACTTTCCGATACCAGCAGGAAGTACTTTTCCTCCTAGGAAGGGCAAAGGCAGAGCTGGCACAGGCAGGCCTGCACACTGGGGATCCTGGACAGAAAATGCAGACCCTTTAGCTGCCAAGCAAGGCAGCAGGTCAGTCCCTCAGCAGTGGTTTCTCCTGGCAGTCCATCAGCCTGCCGGCCCAAAGTAAGCACCAAGCAGTACACACTTGACATGGGGTCACAGCCCCAATACTTATATCACATGTCTTCTTTGTTTTGCCCTGGCACAGGGCTTGGGGCCCAGTTCAAACCAGTTCTGGGGGCACTTAAACATCTTCATTTGTCAGTGTAGGCGCTGGCCCCAGACACACCACAGTTGGGCGGACCCAGCATGGTGTAAGACAGGTACAGTCCTATTCAGGTCCAGGTGCTACTCCTCCCACTACTCCCTCCAAATGCAGATTGGCCTATTCATCCTAGTGCTAACTCAACCAGCCCCTCTGGAGCCACTACACCTCTCCAGCCCCTGTCACTCCAGAGCCAGACATGCAATACACACCAGGCAGGCACAAAGACACATAGCACACAGAAATGCCCACTTCTGAAAAGTGGCATTTCTAAAATAGTGATGATAATTCTGCAAACACAATTACGCAGCATTTATTACCACTATTCCAAACTTGACCACTCTACTCCTCTCAGGTCAGAAATTACCACTGAAGCACATATCAGGGAATCCCCAATGTATTCCTAGGAGAGGGCAGCCTCACAGTAGTGAGAAACCAAAATGGCTGTTTGTCACTACCAGGACATGCCACACATTAAGGCACATGGCCTACTTTTTACCTACAACACAGCCTGTCCATAGGTCTAGCTAGGGCCTACCTTAGGGGTGACTGATATGTAGTAAAAGGGGAGTCACAGACGTGGCAACCACTTTATGTGCCATGTCACAGCGGCAGTAAACTGCGCCTGCAGGCCCTCAATGGCAAAAGCATAAGGCAGGTTTGAAAGGCTACTTTGGTGGGTGGCACAAGCAGCGCTGCAAGCCAACCAGTAGCATTTAATTTACTGGACTCGGTTCATGATAAACCACTTTATAGGGGACTGATAGGTAAATTAAATACGCAAAACAGGTGTATACCAATCTTACCACGTTTTACCATAGAGAGCACATTCACTTTACACTGGACAGCAGTGATAAAGTGCCCAGCATCCTAAAACTACCAACACCAGGTCAGAAAAAATGCTAGGAGGAAGGCAAAAAGTTCAGGGATGACCAGGCAAAAAGGGCCAACTCCAACAGAATCTCAACCACATTCAGGGTGAAAATTACAAGTGACTAGCCTCTTAGTGCACCAGTGACAATGTTGTCAAGGTGTGGGATATGAATATTTCTACATGCATGTTTAAAAATGTTCTAATTCTAAATACATGCCTTTCAATGCAGTGATATATTCTGACGCAGGAAGGTGAAACATTTCCATGTGTTAATAAGATGTAATATTTTGAAATGACAAACGATTGCAGTGCTCGGCTCACGCAGGGGTTCTTAGGACCAAGCTAGAAGCTTGGCTTGGATCTCCTTGTTAATTTATTGGCTCGCCCAACTCTAGTTTAATGCCACATTTTATGATTCGAATAAAAGCTTTCTGTGTGGCAAATTCCAGTGGCATAGAAAGTTTGAAAGATATAGTGTGGCATTCTCACGTAGCTGGTTATAGAAGAGAGAAACTTCACAACAGAACCTTCCCACTTACACGTCGCTAAACTGTGGATGAAAATTATGTACTGGCAGAGGATACGCTGCTATGAGTGCAACTATGAAATAGAAGTAAATTGAATGTATCCCATATTATTTAGTTCACAATTAGCAGATACAAGGTTACCGACATTACATTTTAGAGGCAGTACACCTGAGGTATGCACAAAGTGATTGCTTGGATTGAGTGAGGTGAACCTTTTGATTGAACATTCAAGGACAAGACCTTACCATGGTGGTAAGTGGAGTATCAGTGAATCAGTGCAATGGAATATGTACATAAAACTGATTGCACCTCTGACACTATGTCATGTAGCACTTCCAGGTATTTCTTTCTTTTTGTGAAAAACTCGAGCGGACACTAGCAAATAGGGCGCCTGAAAATATTACAGGAGATGCATTACGTTGTAATTGAACTCTCCCAACACAATTGCGTAAAGACTCGGCCCTTATATACTAGCAGTTCACGTAAAGCCATGCCGTAATGCAAGTTCGTATGTTGCTTCACGTGAAGGGGAGAGAGTTGAACTGCACCATACTTACAAAGATATGACAGCGTTCTGCTCTCTCTCTGCGCTGGCACGCTTGTGACTGCCTAGAGCCACCGAAGGCACCCTTGCACCATGCTTAGCATCAAACTACATGGGTGGATGCACAAGAAGGTCCATCATCCACCCGAGTAATGCCTCCTTGAAGCAGGGTAACGCAGAGCAGCACAAGGCGTTACTTTGCAGGTGATGCAAGGACAAAAAATATTAATATAAAGAATAAAGAAATGTCACTTAAGCACTTGCGTAATCTTGCATCCACTTGTGTTTTACAAGCACAACGCAAATGATTAATAATCTGGTTTAGGTTCATTGAGTATTAAGATCCCTCTATTGTCTTTTGAAGAACAGAATGACAAATATCCTGAAGAGACCCGCCTAAATGACACTGGATCGAAAAGTCAACACTACCTCTATGGTTTGTATTGTGATTAGGAATTTCACTAGGATTATTCTTAACAATTTAAAAAAAAAATTCCATGTGAAACTTCATATACAAGCATGTTACTGTGGTTTTATGGAAATTTGTGAATACTCTCGCACTGTGCCATCGGCATTTTGATTATTCGTGTATTTACTTACATACATCTAATCATTTAATGAGCATTTTTTTTTTGAATGGCCTTACTTGCATTTGTGAGCACATTTGATGTGGTACATAACAAAAATACAAGGAATTGATTCACATAGACACAATCGTTGAGTGTTAGCCTTTAATTTAGTTCCACAGTATGATTATGCACTTTTTATTGATAATTACCCTCGTCCAAGTTAGGTATAAAGGGTTTGGTCCCATTGGGACACCTTATTGACTATTGTAGTCTTGAGATGTCTATGTTGGTTTCAAGTGTAAATAGCCATTGATTTGGTAATCAATCAAATCAATCAAAAAAGTATGTGTATTTAGACCATTGGCCTTTAAACAGGGCATCAATGTATGTCAGTTGTCCTAAATACAATTTCAATTGCCTAAGTAACATTCAAATTCATACAATATAACTTATTGAAATCTACCCATTAAAATCTACTTTTAGGTAAAATATCTAATATAGTCCCATGAAAAGCATAAAACGTCATGATTACTAAAACTCAGTGATCACAGTTCTGATTGTCCTCCTGAATCTCCCAATGGCACATAATATATCCCCAAAAATGCATATCAGTTAAAAATTCTGCAGCGTGCCCACGGGTCTTAATTCCATATTTCAAAAATATTGAGTGTAAAAACTGTCTCCACTATTGTTTAACCTTTAAGAATTGATTGAGTTGAATATAGGATCCCGTCAACCAATGGATGGACTCATTGATTGGACAGTATGATTATTAAGGCAAGGTATAATAATTGTTTGAGCTTCTTTTAAAAATAATATTAGTGACCTTTCTTTTTTCTGCATTATTCGGAAGAATATAAAAGAATTATACTGGTATGCATACCAGGTTGTTTGAATGTATTCCTGTGTAAAATAAATCAATAAAAAGGACGAGTGCATTTATTTTACGTCAGTAAAGGTGTTGATAAGACACCGCAGACCACCATTTGGACGATTCAAAGTGCTTTTTCTGAAGCACTCATTAAATGTTGGCCTTTTTCTTTCTTTAGATATTTTCAATTGGACAATTGGAAAGAGCAGTTATTGGTTAATGAAGAAGTCAGTAGAATTTTACTCGGAGCCCAGCTTCCTGCAAGTCCACTCCTATGTTGCTTCAAGTGCTGCTGCTCGTGGCCGTTATTAGAGGGTTTGGGGCTGATTCCTTCGTGCTCAAAGGAGATCAGTTTCACCAGAGTGCTGAATGTGAACTCAGCTGAGACCGCATCTCCCAAAAGAAAGTACCTTTATTTTTCCCTGCTTTAAAATAAGAGATGTGTGCTTTTCTTTCACGAAAATAAGTGTCAAGACACTCCATACGCCGAATGAAAGATGATTTTCTCACTTACCAGCTCTGGGAGGGTGCTGCAAACATTCTAATTGTTGAGAGCCTACTTTAGTGCAGGTCTGCTACCCTTTACTGGAGTGCATGTTCTTTGTGCATTAGGCAAACTTAAACTGCTACTCTCTGCGTACTGTCTGTTCTGTATGTGAGGAAAGCTTGCACTGCTGCTCCTATGAAGAGTATGGTGTCTGGGCAAGTGAAGCTACCATTGATGCTGCACCTGAGACTGGTACTGTGCCCACGTGACTGTTGATGCACATGTTCTTAAGCTCCCTATACTCAAGTACCACTGGAACTGTACTGCAATGGAGGACCAAAATATGTGGGAGGGTTGGATACTTTATGCGGAAAGACGAAAAGGCAAATAATGTTGCGTAAAACAGAACATTATATTTTTCTCATTTTAACACTTATTAATTACGGTACTTTGGCAAATGCTTCACTCATCAATACAATGTAAGACCTGAATACAGCATTCACCAACAAAAGGGTAACCAGGTAACCTGTGCAAAGGGTCAGCGCCTGCACAGCACCACTTTAAGTGATTTTTTGATAACTTTGATCCATTTGAGCAACAAACAAATTATTTTTGTTAAACTGAGAAAGCTATGCAACAGTTGTGACTTGCGTTACATTCATATCTATGCAATAAATGCCATGGCCGTTGTATACAATTATGTCTGTGGCCTTGCCTACACTGTACCTTTTGTGACACCCATGCATGGCTTTATCTCTCCTCAGCGAGAAAGAAGCTTGAAATGCTACTAGCATGCTGCGGCTAGACACAATGAGACGCTCTTCTTCGAATCATGTAATAGTATTGCTTTGTACACTTAGGGGCATATTCACAAGGAGTTATCGCCACGTCAGCGGAATTTTTGTCCCGCTAATGCAGCGATAATTTGATGGCCCTATTACCAATCTGTTGCTAACAGCCGTTAGCGACAGTTTTTAGGCGAAAACGTCCGTTGTAAAGATAGCGATAATTATATGCAGGAGAGGCGTTTTCATGCAAAAAACGTCCACAAACCCCAATACTCTATATTTACAAGGGGATCCTTGAAGTTCTGAAGACCCAAAAAACTGTCTCTAACTGCAGATGGAGCCGGTTACTTCAGAGCAGAAAATAGCTGGTCTTAAAAATGGGGATAACACTTGGGGCCTCATCTCAGCAGGTTTTGGTGCTGGACAGTGCTGCTGCCCTTGACAAAACTACAGGACATTTATTAATCAATCAATCAATCAATCAGTCATTGGTAAAGAGCACTACATACCCGGGAGGTTCTGAAGGCACTTGGGGGGGGCTACTGATCAAACAGCCAGGTCTTGAGCATCCTCTTGAAGGTCAGCAGGTCTTGGGTCTGTCGTAGGCTCAGTGGGAGGGTCATCCATGTCTTGGCAGCGAGGTGGCCGAGTTTGACGGAAGGTTGGACATAAGACGTCACTAAGAACTTACAGTTCTTTCTGGACTCCAGGAGTTCTTGTTCAAATCAAAACAAAAGCAGGGGGATTTCCCGGGCTGCTGGAGGCTTGGTTTGTTGAAAGAACGCGTTGTGCTTTCTAGGAGTCTATGGGAGTAGCCTTGCCGTATTTGGACTGCATTGGCTATAACTAAATATGGATATGATTCCTATGCCTTTATAAGGATATGTTTTGTTATAACCACATAAGGGTATGAATCGGGAATATTTAAATAGGGTCCTAGATACATTCACAACACCCACTCCACGTATAATGTCCATCATTAGTAAATACTAAGCAATACTAAACATATAACGATGCATGTGTTTTCCAACCCACCCCAAAATACAAAAAATGCATTTGAAATGGTATATGGTATATACACGAAAACGAGCATTTGTACTGTACGGTTTTCAAGCAGTGGTATCATTCAGATAATGCATACATAAATATTCGCTGAATGAATTGCGAAAATTACATTTATGAAATGGCTCTTAATACAGAAAAGAAGGTCGAGACCATTTCATCACATATTTATACAATACTGTACATGTGCTAGAGGCTGAATCAAAATATTGCCTCTAGAGTTTCAAAATAGAAGTTCTGTTCTCTAAGAATAGTTCTACTTTAAGCAGAGTACCGTGTGCCAGAAAAAAGGTAAATATTTTGGAAATGGAAAAATAATTTCGCTTTCAGGGGAAAAAAAATAGTTCCAATTGTTTTCAGTAGTCTTGTATATCAAAACTGAAAGCCGAATTCAGAGTTCAGGGAACGCTGTGTGCTAGTTGTTTTAAAAGTTATTCTCGTTGTTAGGAGAGAACATCAAATCAGACAGGCTTGCGAAAAATTGGTCTACAACACTAGGTGAAAGTTGGACCAAGTTCGAAAAAGCTGAAATAGTGCATATGTGAGAATCATTCCCATCATCGATGTCTGGATCAGCAATGCTCACAGAAGGTTGTACCTGTGTGGTGCTGCTTTCATCTCGTACTTCACCGCCACCTAAACGTAATGGTGAAGTTTCAATGAATGCCGTCATCAGAATAGGTAGCCGCTGGGGACAACACTTTGCATGAGCTGTTACCGAACCAAGCAAAGTATCGATATCCATAGGTACTGCTGATGGTAGTGTAAGACAGACGGTGAATACACATTCTTCTCCGCATAGCAGGCATCGAAGCACAGGTAAGATGCAATCTTGCCAGATTGGTCTGAATGAAAGAAACCAAGTAGTACTCAGATCTCTTAGCCGGACAAAGCCGAGGACTTTAGTGATCCGTTCTCGGTATCGTATAGCCACAATCGTTTCTTCCATTGTAGCCTGAGTTTTGTCTGTGGCTTGACTTGCCATATCGGTGCAGAAGGAACAAAAATAAAATTCCTGCTACAAGTTGCAAAAGAAGAGGCAGTCCGCCGAATACAGAATGCACAAAATTCGGGAAGATGCCCAGAACTGTTTCAAAGGGTGCTAACAGTCCTGAAAAAATGGTCTTAAATACATGTGCGATGCCACTGGTATCAGACATGTTTAAAATTTGGCTTAACATTTCTACGGAATGCACGGGCCGATTTGTCGATAATAGGGAATGTATCTCTGCCGCTGTCCTTGCAACTTGTAGATCATACGTCTCTTTGGACGAGGTTAAAGGCACAGTTTTTTGTAAAAGAATATACTTCATTCTGCTTAAAGTATCAATTTGAATAGAAGAGATATTCACAGAAGGCCATAATGTTGCCTCCTTGTCTGGATTGCTGTTTGGATACAATACTTGCATACAGCAAATGACCCTGGAAGTAACGCTCACGAGATAGGCTAATCCTGGCACCATGCCACAACAGCTGCGGTCATTTATTACAACGTAGCTGCCGTTGGAAAGCTGTCTGAAAAAAGGCTCTATCTGTGTTGCAGGAGTGCCATGCAGGTGACATGAAAGGTTATTTGATGAACCTTCGCAGGCTCCATGCAAGTTAATACCTTGACACAGAAGTGTACCGCTTAGTGAATTTTTACAGTTATTACCACTAAGAAATACCTTTTTTTTCCCTTCAATATAACATTTATGTGTATAAGGTAATTTCCAGGTTGACTTGATGTATCCTTTACCCAACCTTTCATACTGGCCTGCTGGTATATACTTTTGGCAATATTGAAACTGAAAAGTTGTTATCGGAATTGTAATTGTACCATGTATTATCCATTCAATGACAGGTCTCTCTGACATTGTCAATGGTAATCTCTCAAGTTTTTCAATGCTCAGAATTGTATAATCTGCTCCTTTTTGTGCCAAAACTGATTTGTTTATCTGTGAGGTTAAAGATAGAAAATAATGACGTTTTGTTGATTAGACGCCATGGCACGTGACCGGAACGCAGATTTTGTAACGTCCAGCCTAGCTGTACAATAGAACGTAATTGGGACTGGCCATGTTGTAACATTAGCAAGTCCTGCTCTATTATATCAATAGCAGATGATACAATGCTGTCCAGTGAATAAATTCTGGAGGACAGAGTCGTTAACCCGTTGTCCACTACAGACAGTGATTTTTCCAAATTAATACGATCAATTTCTCGTATTTTTTCAGCAGTTTCAATTTTCATTACTTTCCAAGCTTCGTTGTAAGCTGCGTATATACCGGCGTATATGAAACGTTTTTGACGCTGTTTGCGAGGTCCCAATATGAAATCTCGCAAGTCAGCACCTTCTTTAAGTAAAGTTAAGTGTTGCTTTATTTCCTGCAGTGTGGATCTCTGTAGCCATTCGAGGCATAGCTTTCCTACACTGTATGTTGTAACTATCCCTGGATGTTGTCTCTGGGAATATCTTGGGTCTGGCTTGGTCTGTTTGAACCCCTGTGTTTTGTTCAGGAATCTATCTTGACAGTTATTAGTGTCTGTGGGCCAGATCAACCATTTTTTCCAATCAAGATTTGTTCTGTTTTGGTGTAAAATGTGGGATACTTCTATCTCCACATCTGTAGTGCTATTACTATCAGGTATGGGCTTTGGAATAGACGGTTTGTTTAAGTCTTTTATCTTGGCCAGGCCAAGACAGGTTGTTTGCTGAATGGTGTCATTCAGGAACAATATCTGTTCTGGGATCATGCAGGCTCTAAATATTGATTCTATACCTTGTACCTGCCAGTCTTTTGTACCCCAGATGTTTTTTTTTTCAATATTATTTTTCCAAAATTCAAAACCAAATATAGACATTTGTTCATAAAATTTTTCAGAATAAATCAATTTAGTATTTGTCAACATGTTTTTCAATCCTGTCTTATTTAACATTTTGTAATAAAACGTTTCTGGATCTGTGTTGTTAAACCCTGAGAAGAATGGAAATTTCTCATAAAATGTTTTTGAACTGCCTTTTGGCGGCATGGGACAATGTTCCCATTGGTTATAAGTAAAAATATCTCTAGAATTAGCAGATTTATACAAATAGTGATGACCATAATGATTATAACAATACATTTCTTCATAGTTCGATGAACCCTGCAAATAGTCATGTTCTGTGAATTTTGCTGACATTTCTAAATCTGACATCATATTATTAATATTTTCAAAGTCCCAATCATCAGAGAAAGTACTTGGTGTCACAAAGTCACTTAAGGAAACCTTGAACTGGTGTGGATATTTCAAGAGCTCAATCGGGCCATAGATTTCGTAATCCGTTTTGTCCCATGCTACACCCCCAGGTATAGGATTGGCTGTGATGTACACTGATGACAGTTCTCTTTTTTCAATGTGAGAGGATCTGTGAGGCTTTAGGGCCAAGTTGATGTTCTGACTTGCTGTGTCCATTGTACTATATTTTCCATCAATAAATCTACCCAAACATAAAATCATGATGAGCCAAAGTAGGAGGAAAAGTACACCTAACACAATCCATAATTCAATCCATGGTGAAATCAGATATGTTTCTTGAGTTGATGAGATAGTTCTATCATTTTTTCTTTGAAAGTTTTTGTTGCTGGCATTTCTTCATGTTCACTTGGATCATCCGAAAAGTCATCGAAATTGATGAAGTAGCCAGATGCAGTTCTGTCAATTGTTGGAATTGCTTCCGGATTTTCATTAATCTTTGGATATGTATGTTCAGAGGCTACATCATTGTAGACTGGTGTTTCTTGATGAACTGTTGCAATTTGGGTTTCAAGAGGCACAAGTTTCATGGCTTTGTTGCATAGTCCTGTTTTATTCACTGTAGGTTTATCAAAAGTGATTAGTTCCTCAGTTTGAACCTCTTGGATTGTAGCAAGGTTTGGTTTTCTGCTACTTCTTGGGAGTCCACTAGGTCTACTACTTATTATTGGCCACATGATTGTGGTTTGACCAGGTCGATTGATACAACTCTGTTCTCCTTTTTACCAGCAATTGGCGGTAGTACTACTGATCTTGTTCCGCTGACAGCTAAGACAGGTACTGCTTTTCTGTAAGAAGGCCCAAATTCCTTCTTCACCGCGATCTTTTCTCTGACCAGATCCCCAATCTTTGGAATCCAGACAGGTCTTGCTGGGACAGGTGGTTTTTCTTCAGTGGTCGTTGGCTTTAGCTTTGTGTTACTTAGACTTCTTCTTGTTTCATTTAAGTCCTGTAAAACAGCCAAACAATCTTTGATGTCAAAGGATTTTTCTTTCACCACTGAAGTCCGACAATCTAAGTCATGGATTATCATTCTAGTACCGAACAAAAGTTTGTATGGAGTGATACCTCTTAGAGAATTTCTTGGCAGATTATTAAGACTACGTTGGACACTTGTTAGATGTTTGACCCACCCATCACCCGAACCTAATACCCTCGCCGTTATAGATTGCTTCCACTACCGCATTTCCCTCGGGATGGAATGCACTAGAGTACCGCAATGCAATGCCCATGCTGGCCATGGCCTCCTTGTAAGCTCGAGAGCTAAACTCAGGACCCTGCTCAGAATGTAGCATGCCAATTGCGTATGTGCCGATAAAGACTCGCAAATCTTTTATAACAGTTCTGGCGTCAGCCGAGCACTGGGGCCACATCTAAGTGAATCTCGTCTTAATAATTATGGGATTGCCTTTTTCCATCTGGATTTTTGCCTATAGATAGCCTAATGCTTTCTAATAGAGGTGTCCGAGCTGGTGTCTGGTCCGGTTCACAACTGCGATCTCTATTGCAGTCCTAACAATTCGTTGCAAAGTTGTAAATTTGCACGTTCATCCCCCGCCACCAGTATTGTGATTGTAATTCGATTAGAGATTTCAAGATCTCTTGGTGCCTCAGACCCATTCCCAAGTGTGCTTCTTGAATCAAGTAAGCTCTCCGGTTCGTGTTTGGAATTACTCTATCCCCCACTCCAGGGATTTGAGCAAAAGGAACGGAGTTCGCATCAATTATGTATTTATTTCTGAGTGGATAATTTAGAGGTATCGCCGCATAATTGCCTTCCATTGAGGCTTTTACTGCTAGTAGCGTTTCACCGTCTATATGTTTTTTAGTACGCTTTTTTGTAGCTACAGAAGCCGGTTTGACAGCTTCCGCTGTGGCTCTGTTAGCCAATGAATTCCCTGCAACGTGAACGCCATCACGTTGATGACTCAGTGTATGTATCAAGTGAGTCTTTTGTAGTTCTTTCTGCAAAGGAACTACTTGTTCCCAAAGTTTTTTTTGCTTTATTGTGGCACCAGTTTCATCTTTGTAACCGTTTTTGATCCATGTCTGCATGTCATTATTGTAAGACTGGACGCAGTAATGTGAATCGCACACTATTAGTGTGGGGAATTCGCGATCGGCATTTTCAAGCGCCATCTTCAAAGATCTTATTTCAGCTCGCTGAGCTGTACAGTTTCTGATTGATTCAGTTTTGGTGACCATCGGTCTGAATTTACCTAAGCGCCAGCGACCTTTAACAATCGCGCATGCGGTATTGTAAACTTGTTTTTTCACAACATAGTGTTGTGCAAATCTGTCAGTGTAGATTACACAGGTGTATTGTTCGAGAGGCGGAATTTCGATTGACAGAGGATATTCATGTTCGTATTCTAGATCTTCTAGTTTTTCCATTTTCGGAACAAATGCGTGTTTCACGTCTTCTGCAGCAAGAGAATTTTCCCATTGCATCCATTTTGGATCTAATGCCACAGCATTTGGAATGCATGGTCTTGTTACTGCCTCAAGGGCTGATACTGCTGTTAAAACAGATATGCTTTTCCCTTGGGCTAGGGCTCTTTCTGTTGCTACAGCAGTTTGAACCGCAGTCAGACTTTTTTCAGATGAACTGAATTTCATTTCAGCTTGTGTGTACAAGTGTGATTTATAAGCTATTGGTACCGTTTCTCCCTCATTAGAGGTCAGGTACGTGAATCTGCATCTTCCTGGGATGACTCGGATTACAAGGTTGCGTTCGTTTGCGCCTGTTTGCAGTTTTGTTTTAGTTAACATGTCTGTTTGTAATGATCTTAAAATCTCTGTGTGTTTCTGAGTCCAATTAATCCGTTTGAAATCAGGTTTCATTAATTCATAGAGAAGTTTAACCCTCTCTGCATAATTTATAATGTATGTTCTTCCGAAATTTAGGAAACCTAGAATTGATTGTAAGTTCTTCAGCGTTTTTGGAGCTTGGAGTACTGCACATTTTTCTAAGAAATTGTCTGCTAGGCTTTTGCCTTCACTTGATAATTCATATCCTAAAAACAGGACAGTTAGATGGGCAATTCGTGACTTTTTAAATTTGAATTTATACCCTTCAAATGCAAACCCAAGTATGATAGTGTTCACTCTTTTCAAGTGTGTCTCCAGGTCGTCGTCTGTAAGATAGATGTCATCGACATAGGATAATGCCTCATCATCATACATTTGTAGTAACTCTGTTACCATGGCTGAGAATAATCCTGGGCTATTCTTGAATCACTGTGGGAGACAGCAAAATTGTTTTTGCGCCCCCATTGTTGAGAAAGCGGTCAAATACCTGTTTTCAGGTGCTATGTTTTGACAAAAGAAACCATTTGAGATATCTAGTATCGTTTTATATTTTTTGCGCACGATGTTATTCATTAGTGCTGCACTGTGTGAGTTTTGCACTGCAAAAGTTTTGCAGCATGAGTTTAGGTGTCTGTAGTCCAAAACTAGACGATATGAATCGTCTGGCTTGGAGACAGGAAACAAAGGATTGTTCATTGGTGAGGTGCATGTTTCAATCACCCCCTGGTATTCAAGTTGATCTAAGATCTCCCTGACTTGTTTTTTAGCTTCTTGTTAACAGGATACTGCCTTTGTGCAGTAGGTTGATTTTTTAACTGTATTTTATGGTGAGGAGAATCCTCATCCCATCCTACATGATTTTATATAATGCATGGGCTTGGGCAACTGCCCATTTTCTTGCAAATGTATATTTTTAATGAATTGGAATTTGATTTGAGAAGGCAGGCATAATCATTTCCTCACCATGTGGGCACTCCCTGACAAACTATGGTGGCCAGTCTTTCTCTGCTAGAAGGATATCATAGCCTTCCGAAAGGTTATCCCAAAAGAGACCCTTTATTTTCCTAGTTTTGTCCCCCTCTATACGTAATGTTATTTCATATAATTTATGGGGTATGCTAACTCTGGTGTCTGCAGTTTCCACTTGAATGTATTCATTCGTGTCCACTGTCTCCAGAAGATTCATCAGGATCTTGCGAGCTATGGTCACTTCTGCTGCACTGTCTAGCATTGTCTGGGCCCACTCTCCGTTTTTCAGTTGTGTCCTCAAAATCCTCGGCATGTTTTATTTTATTACTAGCTACCTTCTTTTTTGGAAATTGTAATTTTTTACTTTGATGAGCAGGTTCCTTGTCTTTGGACTTGACGTGCTCTTCCTTGTGTTCTGACCGTCCTCTTCTTTCCGATTTCTGTGAGGAAGTCTGAAAAGATCGAGAGGGACGTGTATCATTATCTTGATATCTATCAGGTTTTCTTAATTTATACCTATCTCTAAGGTTGTATCTTTTCTCAGAGGGCTCCCTGTGGGGAGACTTGCCTCCTCGTTCTGGAGATCTATCTCTCTGTTGAGGAGACCTTCCTCTGGACTGAAACTGTTTTTCTCTGGGAGTGGTTTGTTTATTACCTTCCCACTTCTTTTTTGAAGATTATTCTTAATAAAGGTTTTTTCAGGACTTTCAGTTAGTTGGGGTTTTAGTGGTTTCCCACCCAAACTATCTCTACCTAGTTCTTCATAGGATTTTTCTATGATTCTGGCAAGTTCAAAAGGTTGTTCTGCTATATCTGTTTCTTTTAATATTTGGCAGCAGGTAATACCGCCAAGTGTTAATTGAACTAATTCTCTATATGCTTTTGTTAATTCTTTTAGTTTAACAAAAAGTTCTTCACTGGACATTTTTTAAATGTCAGGGTGTGGTCTATAGCTGGCTGGAACCGGCCATTTGGCCCCTGGGCTACCTAGTGGACCGAGCCTGGTGATGTGATTTTGATGTTTTAGGGCGCCATTAAACCAGAGCAGGTGCTCTTGGTATGTTAGTGGAATTTCAACATCCTCGAAAGGAGCGTATTCATCTGGAGATTCCTCTATTTTGTAATAGTGGAAATCTTGTGTCACAGCGTGTGCTGCTGGAAAATGTATCCATGAATAGAATACCTCTGTCTGCCGATATTCATGGGCCTCTTCCACAAATATGACTGTACCACCTCTTGGTGATAGTCCATTTTCTATAAGTTTAAGAGTTATAGTTCTTCTTATGTTTACCGGAATGATTATAGCATTCGGGTCTTCATTGTGGAGACTTGTGTCATCCGCTAAAAGTTGAGCTGCTATTCTAGCTCTCTCTCTTTCATCCTCACTTTCCCCCATTATTCTGACAGAAAGTTTTTGTTTGCAGAGCAAGCTTCAAGGAAACAAAGATTAGGTGCACAATATTTTGGAACACTGTATCCTTCAACGTTGACTAAACCAAAAACTAATACATAGAATTCTCATCCTACTAAGTTCCGGCGGATATTAACCTTTCACCCACTCCAGACGTCTTTTGGAGTTTTTACAGGAAAAAGGGGTCTGTGTGAAATGCACGACTGAGTTACTCTAGTATCTTGCGTTAGATTATCGCCTTACCAAACGTTGGGCGACATGTAGTGTAGTTCCTATATTTCCAATAGGCTCTGCGCATTGGAATAACATAAACGATAGTTTAGACGTAGGACTGAGGTGGACCAGGTCTCTATTGAATATGTTAGACTTAATTATGAATGCCAGCTAGCTCCGAGGTCACTAGAAACTTTCTCGAGAAAACAGGAAGGAGTTAACTATCCTGAATAGACAAGAAGAGATTAGCTTCTGACAACCGCATTAACATAACAACTTTGCTCCCTCCAGAATAAGGAGTATATCTCCAGAGTTGTGTGAAAACAATAGATAGCTATTCCACTCAGTCAATCGTGCATGCTTAGTTTCACCAGAGTGCAGAGTAATAGAGAGACTGGCGTGTTCAATAAAAGTTGTTATTTATTGAGCAGTCCTCTTTCTCGTGCAAGAGAAGTGAATTGCCACAATTGCAATACTTGTCATAAAGTAAAGTGCGTACAGTAAAAGGAGTATTATGAAATAATACTGTAAAAGCATTTATATGGTTTCTGAGCCATATGATACTTAAAACGGATAAAATATATACATACATAAAAACATTGACTAAACGTACTCAACTGGTGCTTCTAAGATACACCTATCCCGGTGTACCTAACCTAAGCCTAGTACGTGGGAAGGAGTAAGTGAGCTGCAGTTTAAGTTAAGTTAGTTTTGCAAGAATCTGAATCAAGAATTCTCTTAAGGATTTAATCAGCTCCGTACCTTGGTTATAGAATGAAGGAGGTCTTGTATCTCTTTCTCAGGACTCGATATCCCAGCAACCCGCAAGGGTGACTGGAAACACTGGAGCTTGATTTCTCGGCAAGAGAAAAGACAGCGTCTCTCTCAGTGCGTCAAATGGGAGGGTCGGCTTCCTTCGGCTCTCGCATCAGCTGGGCTTCGGGCAAGTAGATAGCCGCTCTGCTCCAAACTACCGTGTGTTTGCTTAAGGCAACGTTGGTATATTTATACCTGGAAGGTGCCGAGTTTGACGTAAGGTTGGACATAAGACGTCACTAAGAACTTACAGTTCTTTCTGGACTCCAGGAGTTCTTGTTCAAATCAAAACAAAAGCAGGGGGATTTCCCAGGCTGCTGGAGGCTTGGTTTGTTTAAAGAACGCGTTGTGCTTTCTAGGAGTCTATGGGAGTAGTCTTGCCATATTTGGACTGCATTGGCTATGACTAAATATGGATATGATTCCTATGCCTTTATAAGGATATGTTTTGTTATCACCACATAAGGGTATGAATCGGGAATATTTAAATAGGGTCCTAGATACATTCACAACAGTATAGGTCTGGTCCTTTCCAGTTCCTGGATCCACGCCTCCAGGTAACATGCAAGATTTTGTGGAACAGTTGGAGAGCTGTAAGGTCTCTGGCCAGCTCGGCTGCATTTACCACTTGGGGGTCGTTAAAGTGGATATTAAAATCTCAAAGGAGAGTGAAGTTAGCTGCCAAGCTTGCAGGTTCACTGCTGCCTCCAGCAGTGATTTGTTGAAGGATCCTACCATTCCAGGGGGCGACAGATGAGGATGCCAGTGAATGATAGTAGTGGCGTGAGTTCTCTGGTGAAGTGGGCATTCTCACAGTCTACAAACGGATTCCCGAGCAGGCGGCAGGTAAATTGTTCCTTATGAATGATAGCAAGGAGGAGGGGTTATTTCAGAGGCAGGATGATGCGACCGCACACTGCATGCCGACAATGCCAGAATTTTCTACTATTTTGCACAGAGCTGGGGGAAATTGAGGTTTTTAAACCTGAATCTATTTTACCTGTGTTGTAAAAAGAAAAATTGAGTGATGCTACCTTTTTGATCCAAAACTGCTTGAAAGCCACTATTTACATTATTTGGACTGAGAGGTCTAGTTGTTAGGGAGGAGAAAAAAGGGTTATTTGAGTTAAGAGGCAGGATGACGCAACCACAAACTACATGCAGATAATGCCAGTATTTTCAATAATTTGCACAGAGTTGGATCGAAATTAGGTTTTGAAATCTGAAGCTATTTTACATGCTTTTCATAAACAAAAATTGAGAGCTGCTACCTTTTTGCATCAACACCACTTGATGGGCAACATTTCCGCCACTTGGACTGAGCTGTCTAGTTGTTTAGGAGAAAAAGAAGGGGTTATTTAAGAGAGAGGATGGAGCGAACATGCACTACATGACGGTGACGCCATGATATTTACTATTTTGCATAGAGTTGTGGGGAATTTATGTTTTCTAAACTGAAGCTATATTACTGTAGTTTTTTTTTTTAAATGAGTGCTGCTACCTTTGTTTGCTGAAACCGCTGGATGGCTTAAATGTCCGTCATTTGGACTGAGCGGCTTAGATGTTTGGGAGGAAAAGGTGGGGTTATTTAAGAGGCAGACTGGCGTTACCTCACGCAGCATGCACACTGCTGGAATGCCAAAAGCAAGCCTGTCTGCGCTAATCCACTCACTGTCCGCACACATCATTAACTATGCTGCTTGTCTAGACTCAGATAGGACAAAGTATTCCACAGACTGACATATACTAGTAAGTAGTTACTGATGCTCAGGTCTAACTTTCCTAAGGAAAGTGGTGGGATAGAAAACCGGGAGCTGAGTAAGGGAACGTGTTTGAACCCAACTAGAATAAAGGTGGGAGGAGAATCACTTATATGTGGATTAATTAATGCACTGCTGTGTCTATGATATACCAGCAAAAGCAACTAACCGGGGCCATGCTAAAGGTGGTTTGGCTATTCTACTGAGGGAAGAATATTTGTGGGCCCAGGAGATTGTTGAGACCAACCTCGATAATTTACAGTGCATCAAAATTTCCTTAAAAACACATAATACTGCCTCACAAAAAGCAATTCTGCTCTTCAACATATATGCCCCTCCTGGCATAAAGCAAGATACCCTATTTGTAGATATCATGGAAACCATTACGCAGATAATAGAAGATCAACTTTATCTGTCTTACATAATTATGGGTGACCTCAACGGAAAAATCTCCAACTCCGAAATAAGAAAGTGGGAAAGTATATATAAAGAAGAAACACTGGAAATTTCAACTCCACAGTTTCCTAAAGGTATTCATTCAGATAAAAGAGGTAAACTGTTACTATCAGCACTGCCTAATATCAATGGGGTAATCTTGAATGGTAATGTCGAAGGAGATACTCCGGCATCGTACACTAGACGGGGAAATGGGACTTTTTCTATTATAGACTACATCATCTGTGGTACGGATTTATTGGAAACAGCTACGTATTTGCACTCTAATTTTACAGTAGATAGTGATCATGCACAGATGCATTTAACCACCCGCTGGTTGGCTAACCCTACAGCTCCAGGTCAGATCATCTTTTATAGAAATACAATCTTGGTAAATAGTGAACAGAGACGCATTTTCTGGAATTCATCAACTATGGACAAAATATCTGCTCTGATCAAATACACTCAATTTCTAAAGAAAACATATACAGATGATCCAATAGTAAACTTCGAGTATTTAATCAAGGAACTTAAATATGTACTATTAAATAAACTACAACAGGATATCACAGGAAATAAAAAGAAGAAAAATAAAAATAAAAATAAAAATAATACCTGGAACTCAATAACTAAGAAAAAGCTCAATAAACTGATACGTGCTCAATATGCGTACTTTTCTCCTTCAAATAAGAAAGAAATTAACAAACTAAAAAATCAATTGAGAAGAGAGAAATTTAGCTATAAAAAAATATTACAAGATCGCAATTGGGTCGACATCCAAATTGCTGCAAAAAAATATAACCAGCGCAAATATTGGTCCCTAATCGCTAAAATAACTGGAACAAAAAAGAAACTACAAGCCATACCGGTTCCACCGAACGATTGGGAAATTTATTTGACTGATCTCTATAAAGCAAATCTGACTATATTAGATGAAAAAAGCGTTGATAACATCATGGAAAAACATAATCCATTAATTTCTAAAACCACGGCAATATCTGTAGAAACATATATTCGAAAAGCAAGAAATACTGGTGCTTCCGGCCCAGACCAAATATCCATCAAGGTCTTGCATGCCGACCCCAAGGAGTGGAGTCAGATGCTATCACCACTCTTTAATTACATCTTCAACACTGGACAAGTACCAAAATCATGGCAGGGGAGTATTATCATCCCCATACATAAAAAGGGGAGTCAAATCATAGCAGGAAATTACCGTCAAATAGCACTGATGGATGCCACCGGAATTTTTTTTGCCGCAGAGGGACTAGAACGTTTGAAAGATTGGGCTTTTTCGTTGGGTCTAATACCTATGTTTCAAGCTGGCTTTAGACCTAAACACTCTGTTACTGACAATATTGCAACCATCCAGGTTATTCTAGATAAATACGTGACACGGAAAAATCAGGCTGTATATGCAGCCTTCATAGACTATTCTACCGCGTTTGACCGTGTCGACCGACCAACACTATGGAACAAATTAAGGAGTCTTGGTATACCAGAACAATTGCTACAGGTTATAGTAAGCCTCCATACCAATACCTGGTGTCAAGTACAAATGGGGGGTGAAAAAGGTTTAACGAAAACAATAAGTACAGCTAACGGTCTTAAACAAGGATGTCTTTTAGCCCCGATATTATTTTCCCTATATCTTAGCGACTTACCACATCAGCTACAACAGGGCTCAAGTTTGCCTCCTAAAATCGACAAACAAAGCATTATGCTGATGATATAGTGATGTTAGATCTCACCCCTTTCGGACTGCAAAAACTACTAGACATCCTGCATAAATATTCAAAAGAACATTTTTTAATCCCAAATTTAAAGAAAACAAAAGTTGTAGCCTTTTCTGGGAGGAAACAAAGTGCTAAATACAATTGGAGACTTGGCGGTGAAAAGATAGACGAAGTTGACGAATACATATACCTTGGCAGGATTCTCTCAAAGAACTTAAAAAATACAAAACAGATAAATAACTTAATAAAGAAATCTGATCTACATGCTGGTGCTCTTTCTAGACTCTATAATGCTACTGGTAACAGGCATTTCTCCTCACTGTTAAAAATCTACAGAGTAAAGATCCCCCCTGTCTTATCCTATGCGACGGAATATATCCCTATAAAGCAGTGGGATTACATGGATCGTAAAGAAGGAAAAATCCTAAAAAGAATTATGAAGGTCTCAGACTCTATACCAGTTCAAGCTTTAAGATTAGAATTTTCCATTACAAGTTCTTATGCTACTGCCGTGGCTAACGTTATTAGGTGGGCTTACAACCTCCTCCACGCAAAAAAGGGAACATTAAGATTCCTGTTGAAAAATGAGACTTTTGATTCAGAAGCCGCAAAGCAAACTTTTCTAGGGAATATGACTGTTGTATTTCGAATGGCCAAAATTTGTCCGGACATTTTGCTCTCCTGGTCTGTACCACAATTGAAACTTTTTCTAAAATGTTTTACCCCAAAACTGAGCTATGAACTAGATCTTGCACATTGTAATAAACTATCTACCTACAAACCTTTCATAGAATCACTGGAGTACAAACATATCCAGCCAAACATTGGGTTTTCCCTCTCTCATAGCGCAAGGAGGGCGATTACAATGTTACGATTAGGCATCTTACCTGTGCAATCTTTTAAATCAAGATGGTTACCCGGTGGATCCTTACTATGTTCTCTTTGCCAAGGGGGTGACCAGACCATCGAGCACTTATTATTTGTATGTCCTAGTTCTAACGTAATAACATCACGTGCAAGATATCTTGATCCTATATACCGCACTTGCAGAATTACAACGGTAAAAGATCTATTAATAGTGTGTGAACAGCCGCCAAATGAATTTGTATGCTATAATTTTTATAAATTTTTAAAATCGTTGTTATTTTTATATTGATTAGTGATGTAAATTTTTCTTTTATTGATTGTTCAATTTTATATTTGTGGTCCTCTGTTGAGTACCAATACAAATAAAAATCTTTTTGACTTTAATGCACTGCTGAAACATGCACTTGAAAAAAATATCTTGTTGGAGTCAAATAAGTGAGACATGCTGTTTGTCACAGAGACCTGGATTCAAGTGGGCCCAGGAATGGATTGGGAACTAACCTTCCCTTGGGCCTTTGAAGTGATGCATCAACCAAGAGTAGAGAAAAGGAGGGACGCTATAGCTATCATTTTGAAAGACAATTTAGATAAAACCTTCCTTAAAATCGATGAAATATGAGGTACAGAGTTGTTAGATTTCCGTCTAAAAGTAAAAAATGAAATGGTCCTCTTAGGATTCCTATGCCATTGACCACCAGTGACCTTACAGGATTTTACTCAGCCATTCCTTGGACTAGTCACAAATCTCACGTTTACCCACTCTAAATTCTTTGTTTTGGAGATTTCAATATATGGGCAGTAGATGTCCCCATTAGCCAAGATCTTGATTTCCTGTGCTCTTGTGAGACCCTGGGTTTGAAGCAACTGGTAAAAAGGTCTACTCATCTACGGGATCATACCCTAGATTTGATTCTAGCCTAGACAGAGCTGATCACAGTGAAGGCTATAAACCTGGTAAGTTGGTCAGATCATTCCTTGATAAGCTTTGAATTAAGGAAACCGGACGGGAAGGTAGATGGAAATATAACTAGGAAGGTAGCGCAGAGCAGAGTTTGGTCCAAGTTAAGAAAGAAAAAAGAAGGAAAATATTTAATATAACAGACTGTTACTATGAGAAAGACACAGTGGAAGAAAATTATGAACTTTTTAAGAAGTCAATCAGAGGAACACTTGATAAAATTGCTCCACTGAAAGTGTTAACCATGAAATCCAGACCCTCAGCACTCTGGTTAATGGAAATTCTGAAAGAAGGTTAAACCCAGTGCAGGAGACTCAAAAGGCAGTGGTAGAGGACCTACCTTGAGAATGATAGGCTACTCTTAAAATTGCACTAAAGAATTATAAAAATGGAATTAGGAAGGCCAAAGACCATGTTTTATACCAGTACTATCACTGAAGCTGTAATTGGATCAAAAAATATTCAGCATAATGAAAGATCCAACAAATCCTGATTGTTTAAGGCACACTGTGTCATAAAGGCTGACTCTTTAACTTATGTCCTTCAGTCTGATAAGGAATGCACTAGGAAAGTCCCTCAATGATAGGTATTAGTTCTAGACTTGAATAGATAGAAATCATGAAAGACGAGGAGTTTGGTATATTGGCCTCTTCTATGCCTTCAGGTTATGAACGTGATACAATCCCGCCTAGGATGTGGAATGAAAGAGCGGACAAATTTCATCCAAAACAATAAAAAATATGGAATCACTCTCTGTCTAATGGTGAAACACAATTGGCCTGGAAGGAGGCTTTGGTCGCCACGCTATTGAAAAAAACATTGGTTGACGTAAATGGTCCTAGTAACCATCGTCCAATTTCTCAGCTCCTCTACCCTGTGAAATTCGTAGAGAAGTATGTTAGCAAAATGTGTTAACTATTTGGAAACTCACAACATTTTGGAGCACAAGCAAATTGGTTTTAGAGTAGCACATGGCACAGGAATAGCACTAATCCTGGCTTTGGAGGAGCTAACGATGATGGTTGACAGTGATCGGATTGCAGTACTGATTTTATTAGTCATATCAACTGCTTTTTATACTGTCAACCATAAAACTCTTATCCTGAGATTGCAAGAGATAAGGGTGGATGGTACCATTAAGGAGTGGATGAAATTATTCTTGTCAGGCAGATCCGAGGCTAATTCACTCCCTCCATTCTACTCTGAGCTTAGAGATATTATACAGGGGGTGCACCAGGATCCAGCCCTAAGCCCCATTCTCTTTAATGTATAATTTTGCCCATTATTGACTTCGATTAGGTCTCATGGGTTCTCATTCATAAACTATGAAGATGACACCCAGTTAATCCAGTCCTTAAACAATAATAGCCTGAGTCAGGTTGAGGGACTACATACCTGCCTAAAAAGATGGCAAGCTGGCTCACGAGGAACTCAGTGGAGTTTTGCGGAAGTAAAACAGGAGTCCTGTGCTGTACTCCATCTAAAGTGGCCCATAGACTTCTGAGTAATTTTTAACCCTGGACCAGTTCGAAGAACCTGGGGACTACGCAGGCATTAAAGAACCTGGGAGTAGTTGTGGTCGGGAAACTGTCCTTGGAAGCCCATATTTTTTGGACTGCCACCTGTTTTTGACTTCTGAGAAATCTCAAGAAAATTGTTTCACTGCTACCCCAGCCAGCTAGAAAATGAGTGTTACAGTGTACTGTACTATGCGGAATTGGTTACTACAATGCACTTTTTTGGGGAGTAATGGATTACCTAATTAAGAGACTGTGCAGTCTTAGCAGCCAAAAATACCATGAAAAAGTCAAGATATGCCCTAGCTTCGGGCACTTTGAGAGAGTTCCACTGGCTGCCAGTGAAGGAGAGAATTGTCTTTAAGACACTAGGGGGTACATTTGTATGGCGGGCGGACTTTGTCCGCACGCCATACCAGTGGGAAATGGGACTGCCCGCAATGCTAGCGGCGGTCCTGCACACCCCATTATGATGCGCCTGCCACTGTGGCGGGCGCATCCTGTATTTTTAACATTGTGGCAACGCCGCAGTGCTAAAAATGCATGTTTGCTTTTCAAAGCACAACATGACAGGCCCGCGGGGTGCCTGCCATGTTGATCTTTTAAAGGCAGGGAGGTACCATATGAACCCCCCGTGCACCCCCCACTCCCCGGGAGTCCATGGGGACCCGCAATGGGCCCCCCAAGCATACTCCACATGCCTTTCTGTGGCGGCAATGCCGCCACGGAAAGGCATTCACAGATGCACATTCTAAAATGGCTGGCGGTGTCTGAAAGACAACACCACCATATTGAACCCTTTTCCACCCGGTCGACATGTCGACCGGGCGGAAAAGCGGTGGGCAGTCTGTCCGTCCGTCACGGACCCCCCAGTCATTATAGTATAGCAGGGGGTCTTTTCTACAGGGATGTCGGGTGGATTGCCCCCGCCGGGGGCAATCTGCTTGCCATGCTAATGGCGCCCTATGTTTAGTCTACAAAGATGTAAATGCAACAGGAACTGTTTTACTACAAAGGAAATTCAGTTACTACAGGCCTCTGATGCATTCGTGATCCTCACTGGTCAATTTGGTATATGTGCCAATGTTCAGGAAAATAAAGTTAGCCGGAAGGTTAAGGCGGTTCAGCTGGGAAACAAACGTCCAGTCCCCATAAGAGCCAATCGCAATCTGGGCAATTGTAGGAAGAATTTAAAAACATGGCTTTTCCCTATTTAGAGAGTGGGGTTACTTTATTTTGGCCATCTGTTTCAGAACTAGGGAGGGTTTGCTGTGTTCTCAGGATCTATAAATAGCACCATGATACCTGTTAGGTGAATGTCTGCATTTAATAAATGCCATTTAATATTAATAATAGAGAGACAATACTTTAAGCTACAGCAGTATTCGGTGTCGGTGGTAGAGACAGATAAACAGACTAATACTGGCCATGCAAAAAGCAGGATGCAATCTAAATGCTCCTAGTATGGAACACACACAAGAACATGGAGAAAACCATTGACTTGGGAGCAGAAAATTGCAATAGAAAAGTCAGATATCCAGTCACAATAAAGAGGCATCCATAAAGCCAACTCAAAAGTCTATATTGAATATTGGTTATGTAGCTATCGGTAAAAGACATCTAGGTTGTCTGACGGGAGGCTGCACAAATGCATTACAGACGCACACTCCTCTGAAATAGAATCACATCAAATCTATGATGGAACCCAATGGATAATGAAGTATATAGGAGGTGCCTACTACTACTTCAACTGGTCTGGAGTTGCTTGTATTTTCATCTGTAGGGGTGTTCACCTGATAATTTGGGCTGGACTGATTCTATTGGTGCAGGACCAAGACAGATTTGCATATGGCAGATCTCTCTATAGATTGACACAATGGGCTCAAAACCATGGATTGAAATGTGTCTCTGAATAATTGCCGTTGGCCGAGATTATTTCAAACATTTCATCCAGCCATCACTTAGTTGTTTGTTGTAATACATATCAGAAGCACGGGTGGCCTAAGAGCTGCTCACATATTTTAATGTACTCACAGGATGCTTTGCAAGTTGTGTTCATTGGCCATAATTGTCTAAAAAAAATACTAGAGATGAAAGACAGAGAAATGGGTTAAGACTAAAATATGAGGTCTCACCATTCTAACTATACAATGGATCACAAGTCTAACCAATAATCAGTCTGCCAATCCCGGCATGTTGATTTTCTAAGGCACATTTATTGGGAAGTTATAAATGTAATCCAAGTGACCAAATTGATTGCTCGGCAATGTGTTTTTTTAATCTGATTAATCTTCATACTATTATCAACGCCCTACATGTACTATTCCTGCTCTAAGGGTCTAGTATAAAAAAAGAATATTAGCAATTATAGCATCTGTTACCTTTCATTCATTTACAACAACAACACTATTTGCAATTGAGAAGACATTTTTAAAAAACACAAAATCCCACAGAGCAATAATTTGATTACATTTCTAAGTATTCCGATTTTGTATTTAAAGGTCGGTCATTTTCTCTAAAAAATACATGTTAAAAGAAAACGTGTTGCTTCAAAGTACTAGTGTAAAGTGTCAGTCGTTTTATGAGGCCGTAGCCACGCTATCCAAAACTGTAAATATACAATTAATTTGACTAGGACATTTGTTAGTCAATATACATGTGTGATTCTGACATAAAAATCCTCAGTTTCAATATTATTTGTAAATGACTGCATGACACAGATTAATCTGTATTTCGGCACAGCTGTACCTGTCGCTAATATGCTATGCTGACACCTTGCTCTTATTTACACCAGATCTAAAAAGTACAGAGGATTCAGAACAGAAATACTAATTTGTGCTTGGTACTCAGGAAGCAGGCTCATGCTGTCCGTGCCCTTCCGGCACTTCACTGGCTCTCGGTGATTCAAGGATTCTTTTCAAAGTCCAGTGCAGAGGGAATGCTCTTTCACACCTCCGAAATGTGGCACCAGCCTGCAATTCTACCAGGACTCTCATGCGGGGCTGTTATGATCTGTAGTTACAAAAACATAGAAAAAGCTATAAGGATTTGTAGCACAAAAATCCAAACCGCTTAGGCCAACTAAATATACAGAATTATAGATGGATAACTATGAATAATGGAAATGTTTTTCAACAAGGGGATCTGAGTAACATTAATTAGACAATGAGTGAAGTTCATGTTATCTATTATTTTATTCAGAATCTCAAGGTGAGAAACATCCACCTTATTTACATTTTATCCTTCACAGTCCAGCCTGAACTGCTAGGCCATGTCCTTCCTGAACCAAAAGACATGCATTCCAGGATCAGTTTCGCCTTAGTTATGGACTCATCAAGCGAATACAGTTTGGGTCCAGTTGCATAGTGAGCATGGGGGACACGTCTGGCATACAAGGAACATGGAAATGGTGATGGGAGGAATAATTGCAATTTGTCTAACCACTGGCAATCACTTGGGGTAGCATCCCAACTCATCATTCTTTTGTCCACTCATGTTGGACCCAGTCATAGGCAAATCAGTCTTGACTTTGCTCCTCATGGGAACAGTCCAGCCCAAACTGTCATGCCAAGTCTTCACCGAACGGGAATACAAGGAATTCAGGAACGTTTTTCCCATGTTAAGCCAGAAGTTAGAGAAACTGCAAGCATTTCTTCCATCACTTTTTGCGTGTTTGATGTACTGCCCTAAGTCGCAAGTTTCTGCTTACACGTGGGTCCCATGCTCACTCTGCCACTGGAGCCAATCAATACCTGGGTGGTAAGCACTTAACATGGTGAAACCCGTCCTAGGTAGCTTGTGTTCTGGGTTATTGAGGACCAGACCTGGCAGCTGTGACTGGACTATTCCCATGAGGAGCAAGGTCAAGGCTTATTTGAATATAGCAGGGTCCAACACGTCAAATAAATGAGTCACTAATATTACTCCATACAAATGAGGTAATTTAAAAATGAAACACTGAATTAACATAGTAAGATAAGTCATTGGCCAAAAATGACACCAAGAAATATAAACAACTATTTAATAATAGAAACACCAATTAGCATCCATCATAAAAGAAAATAAATGAAAAAAGAATTCAAACTAAACAAACACTGATCAATAAAAACAACCTTATATCAAAATAACCAATACAAATATACAATTATTCGAAAATATAATATAAAAGGAGCAGACGGTTTTAACACTCACCACATCAAATAGACTAAAGCTGGAAAATGATGAGACTCTGCAAGATTGCCAATAGAAAACCAGAAAGGAAAATTGAAAAAAAACATTTAGTGAAACATACTTAATAATAACTAACTTAAAAAACATAAATATACATGTAACTAAAAAAGTCTTTTCATTTTCATTAATATACTAATCATTATTACCTTAAAATTAAATGCAGCACCTTCGGCAAACTACAGGAGACTAATATAGTCCACCAATTGAAGAGCTTTGAGAAAGGCATATCTAAACTAAGTACATTTAAAGCAGTTCTAAATAGCAAATTAACCTCATATGTCAAAATATTAAAACTAAAAGCCCTCAACCCCCCACAGACTACAAACCTTTAACATAAAACCTAAAACAACTCCCCCCAACAGAAAAAAGCCACCTGTTCCAAATTGAACCACCCTCAATGGAAAGCAGAAAAAACTGCAATTACTATCAAGAACAGAAATGTAAGTATGAATTGCAGAATGATGCTCATAAGGTTTTATGTACATTCCAAAAGCACATTAAAACTATAAAAAATATATTTAACTGTGTTATTAAAATATTTTAAAACATAATGGCAGAAAGAGCAAGATACATAACATCACAGAAAGGTAAACAGTTACTCTCCCTCATCGGCTTCAGTTGTAGCCAAGAAAGCACAAGCATCGAAAGTGTCAATTGGAAATGTACATAATATTACTCTTATGCTTGGTTTGGGAGGGCTACTAAAAGAATTGAGGTTGTTACTAATGTAAGGGAACAAAACCATCCCCCAAATGTCACCAAAATCAAATTAAGGCATGCACTAGAAGATTTAAAGGAGGCAAGCACTAGCTCCCAAGAACCCAGTGCTAAAATGTTGAAAAACTATAATCCCTAAAGTCCATGAACACATCACAATACAGCAAAGAGCTGTCCCCACTTTGAAATGATTATAGCATGAACTAGCAAAGTCACCAGTGATACTACTCCTGCCCCTAGAATATACAAAGACACCCTAATTCTTAGACACTGAACCACCACACATAACGTGGAACATTTACTGCTACATGACAAACTTAATAAGAACACATTATTATACTTGCTACAGTAGGTAAATTATTAAGAGTAAGCCAATCTCAAACATGGAGGATGGATGGAATATCAAAAATGTGCCCTAAAACCATTCACTTAGGGATCTATTAGGATGGCGGTCCGCCCGACAAAACACCCCGTCGGATGACCTTTTACCCCCGCTACATTAGCATAGTGGGGGGTAATGCGGCGGACGGAAAGACGGTCCGCCACTTTTCCACCGGTAGGCAACTGTCACGATTGCCTACCAGGCTGAAAAGCCCTGCAATATGGTGGCAGTGCCTTGCAGGCACCGCAATCCATATTACGATGGTGGTGGTGCAATGCCTTTCAATGGCGGAGACTCCGCCACGGAACGGCATGCAGTGTTTCCATGTGGGGCCTGTTGCAGGCTCCTAGGGGATGGGGGGTACCCCCCAACATTAGCATACACAAGGTGGCAGGCTCCGCGCAGTTCCTGTCACATGCATGCCAATGCACAACATGCATAAATTGCATTGTGGCGGCTGTTGCTTACAGCACTGCCCGCCACAATGCAATATATGCGGAATGCAAACGCCAGGGTGGCAGCCGCATCCTAATTAGCAGTGCGGGACCGCCGCACCACTGGCGGCCAGCCCCAGCACCGCTTGGGTGGCGGGCGGACTGCAGTCCCCCCATCCTAATAGACCCCTTAGATATTTACCTTAGAAATACACACTACATAGTGAATATCAAAACACAAATGTACTCTTCATATTCACCTTGATGCTTAGGGAACAAAGTGGCACTTACCATGAGGTACTAAACCATATTAAAATTAAAACAAAGAACTACTCCCCACATAAAATAATAATCAACTTTGAATAAGCTATGATCCAACAACTATGTAAACTATACCCATACACAGACATACACGGCGGTTACTACCATGTTAACCTAAGCATTTAGAGACATCTCCTTCATTCTGCACTAAGTATAGAATAAGTAGCAAACTGTCAATTTGCCTTTCAAATAAAAAAATTATTGCACTAGCCTATGTCCCTTTAACAGAGGATGCTAATCACTATAAGCTCCTTATGGGAAGTACATTTTACCAACAATACAAACACAAACAAAGTCCCCTAATGGACTATTTTAAAGATACTTGGCTTGGTAGACTTCAATGCTCAGGCCACAGATGCCAATCCAAATTCCAAATACGATGATGGAATGTTTGGACAACACCATGGATTAACAAAACAAAACCAACAAAGCCTTCTGAGTCACAATAGAAAGAACTCGAGAAACTCTTTACAAATCTATGGAAGGCCTACAAAGAGAACAAAGCTATCAACAACTAAGAATTGAGCAATTAGTAGGTCAAATAAACCTAAAATTAGCAAACTCACCAGTAGAATGTACAACATACTACAATGTAAATTAGGAGTCTTTATAAACAATATTGGAGTGCACTATTAAGAAACAATAAAAAGATACCTATTAAAATACCTATACAGAAGCCAACAAACCTTAACAAAGGTACACACCAACATAATCAAAATATTTTTAAATACATATTAAGCAATAATTTTTATACATCAGTCAAAATAACATATTAATAAAATAGAAAAAGACTGAAGCATAAAAATAATATGTTTACTAATTAAATATATATTCTTTACCAACAACATTAGAAATACCCAAAAATGGAGCCAATTAAATGCAACACATAGAAATGTAAAACAAAACGTTGCGATTGCAGCAAATACACATACATAATAAAATATGACATTTCCCACACACAAATAAATAACTAAATTAAACTTAGAGTTCTGAGCGGCAGATCTTTGTCCACATTCATGTTGTCAAAATATAATTCACCAAAAAACAATCCCTGATACAATGCAACAAAGAAACAATTCTATATAGAATCTAATGAAGTGATCCAATGCAAAAGGGAACCAAAAAAAGCCTGAATACTTATTTTTTAAAGAAACGCTCCAGAAAACCTGAAAAATCATAGTAGATCAAAAATAAAATGTTAGTTTGTCAGAAATCAAAATAATGTCCTAAAATAACCCAAAATTCAAACATCAATAGAATAACTTTGGATCTGTAACCCTGTAAAAAACATACAAAAACCACACACAAAAACACTACTTTTAAATATAAACAAACATATATGACAAAAAATCAAAACTACTAACAACCTCTACATAGGCCTAACAAAGAACACTACTACACAAAATAAACTAAAAAACTTTAAAGAAAAAAAACCCATTATAAGTAGCATTAACTAGTTCTACCTACATCCATCTGACCGCAAGTCACTATAATCCAAATCACTGTTTGTGTCTCAGGTTCGCGTGCATGACTGCTATGCTTGTGATATCCTGTCTTTTAAAATCATTGGAACTTTTTTAAACACTTGTTAGTACTGTATTGTGGCGCATGATTGATATGTTGCTTAGCCTTGCTGCCTTGCTGCAATACTGTTTGTTCTAATTTTAAACTGACCGTCAGTGTGTTTTGTGCACATCTCCCCGCAGCCCTTACCGCAATCACAGCTCTCCTGCCAGCCCCCCGGTCCACCACGGGATTTCCTGGTTGTTGTGGAGGGCGCAGGCAATACATTTGGGGCTCCCGCATAGATTGGCTCTAGTGGGTCACGCGGGGCTCGACACGCAGGCTCCACCCTATTTAGTACAGATGGCTTTCTTCGCGCACAGCGGACGCGCGCCGAAGTTGTGCCAGAGTTAAGCCCGTCTGCGCCCGTCCGCGCTGAGACCGCGCCATGGGACAGACCGGCTGGACCTCGCTACTCTCTCCAGGCAGAGTGTGAGTTGTACACTCTCTCTACCTTGCTTTCCGTTAGGCCTTTTCTTAAATCATGCCACCATATTTCATCTCCTGATGATCTTTCAACCTTGCACTGCTGCAGTAGTGCTTTTAGACCTGGTTGTTTCCGGCACCTCAGGAAAAACCGGATTCGTCCCGGGGTACCTAAGCCCACAGAAAATCCCTTAAAGGAGGCAGGCTTCCTTATCAACGCCAGATCATTGGTCAGAAATAATGTGGCTTTTAGTGACTTTGTTTTGCAGAGGAAACCCTCTTGGGTCTTCATTACGGAAACCTGGGGATTGGATTCTTCAGGCCCCGACCTGGTGGATGCCATCCCTAAGGGCTACACCTTGACCAGGATGAACAGAACCGGTCGCAGGGGTGGTGGGCTGGGGATCTTATTCAGGGATTCCTTCATGTGCCGCACTGACCCCCTTTCTGCCCCCTCTGATAATTTCGAGGCAATGTACTTTTCAATAAATTTCGCCCCTTCAGCCTCCTTCTCTGGTATACTTTGCTACAGACCCCCTGGTCCTAGAGCTACTTTTTCCCAAGACATACTGAAACTTTTAGAGCCCTTTATTAACAGGCCTAATCTCACCCTTCTTGGTGACTTCAATTTTTATCTAGAGGTCGCAGATGCCAGAGACACGTTGTTTTTAGTAGAAGGCTTGACCGCATGTGGCTTGATCCAACTGGTTGAATGCTCCACGCACTTAGCTGGTCACACGCTTGATGGCATCTTTTCTAACGATTCCAGATTAACGACTGGTACGCCTATTCCTCTGGCCTGGTCAGACCATCGGGCAGTACCTTTTGACCTTAACGTTATTCTTACTGCTCCAGATCAATCTAAGAGCAATAAATGGGAAGTCAGAAGGAATTACAGAGAGAATAATAATCAGACCCTGGCGCCATTTATGAATATTTTCAGCTCCCTCTCTCGGTCGGACCCTAATGCGGCAGCACTAGGCCTGTCTAACGCCTTATCGAACGCGATAGACACTTTGGCCCCTGCCAAGCAGCACTTTTCTGCCCAAAAGAGTCCCTCTCTGCCCTGGTACTCCGATCGTCTCAGGCTTTTAAGGTAGAAATGTAGACAAAAGGAGAGGTCTTGGCATGCCCATCCCGACTCTCCTGGAAAAATCCAGCACAAACTACTGTTAAGGGAATACAAGAGGGCCATAGTTGAGGAAAAAAAGATCTATTATACAAACCTTACTGCCTCTTTAAAATCATCTAGAGACCTTTTTAAAATCATTGACTCACTATCGGTGCCTAAAGTGGCTGACTCCATAGTCGAGACACAGGAGCTTTGCGACAATATCGCAAGCTTTTTTCATGCAAAAATTGCCGATATTCATAAATCACTTGAAATTCCCAACTTGGAGTTGGATACTAACCACGCACTTTCTTCTCCCTCTCCCTCTCCTGTCCATGATGAGGCTTCCGATCCTTGCTCTAAACCAGGCTTTGCTGACTTCCCTCATCTAACTTTGGAGGAATTAAATTGCCTCCTTGATGATACTAAGTCATGCTCTCCCTTGGACCCTTGTCCTTTAAAAACCTTGAAGGCCTGCAGAGAGGTGGTTCTCCCTCCTCTTCTAGAGGTCATGAACTTGGCCATCACAAAGGGGATTTTTCCTCTACCTTGGAAGTAAGCAGTTGTTAAACCTCTGCTCAAGAAGGCTTCTCTAGATACGGGAGTTTTAAAGAACTTTCGTCCCATCTCACTTCTCCCAGCCCCGGCCAAAATACTTGAGGCCCACCTTAATCGCCATCCCTCCACTTTTTTGGAGAGCTCTAATCTGCTGGACTTCTCCCAACACGGGTTCCGTGCTGCTCACAGTACAGAGTCGGCCCTCACGGTTGTGATTAACAACATCCGTTCTAAGGTCGACAGGGGCCACATTACCCTTTTGGTGCTGCTCGATCTTACGGCAGCCTTTGACACCCTGTCTCCTTCGATCCTGGTTTCCAGGCTTGAGGGGATTGGGGTGGGTGGCACCGCCATCAGCTTATTGGCTTCTTTCCTCCACCAAAGAGAACAGAGAGTTAAGATGGGTAACTTTCTCTCTTCCTCCTAGTCAGTGCAATGTGGGGTCCCGCAGGGTTCTTCGTTAAGTCCCCTGCTGACTAACATCTATGTGACCCCACTTGCCAAAGTGGTGAGATCTTTTGGATTTGAGGTGCTGTTGTATGCCGACGATACCCAGATCATGGTTTCCATCACTCAGTCGGTCAACGACTCAGCCCTCAAATTTAGATTGTGCATGGAGGAGGTGTCGCAATGGATGGTGCGGATCTTTTTAAAACTGAACGGGGAAAAGACAGAGGTCCTGATATTTGGAGGAAATCAGGAGATATGGTCCGAGGATTGGTGTCCGGCCTCCCTGGGGGACTGTCCTCATCCTACTGACTCACCAGGAATCTTGGAGTATTGATACATTCTGCCCTTTCTTTTGACCCTCCGGTAAACAGAACGGTGTCTACTTGTTGTGGCGTCATTAGAACGCTGAGAAAGATTGCCTCATATCTGTCCCCTGCTGCTCGGAAACAGGCTACAGTTGCCTTGGTTTCTTCTAGGCTTGATTACCGTAATGCCCTTTACAGAGGCATAAACAAGAACTCGATCCACCGCCTCCAGATGGTACAAAACGCTGCAGCCAGGATGGTCTTGAAACTCTCAAGGCGTGCCTCAGCAACTCAGGCTAGGAAGGATCTCCACTGGCTTCCAATTCATTCTAGGATTTCCTTCAAACTTCTCTGCCGCGCCCATAGGGCTGTCTTTGGATCAGGCTCCGAAGGCGTTAGATCTCTTGTCTGTGCCTATACGCCCAGTAGAACTCTTCGCTCTGCCTCTAACAATCTACTTTTGGTTACTAGATTTGTGAAGGTGAGGTGGGGAGGAAGAGCCTTTTCCACTCTGGCTCCCAAGTTATGGAACTCCCTCCTGCCGGAACGCTCTAGTCAACCCTCACTGGTAATCTTTCGTAAACGTCTTTAAACGTGGCTTTTTTCTCAGGCCTAATAGGGTTTTGCATTCGATTCTCTGAGACTGTATGTTTTGTTTGTTCTCTGCGCCTTGATGCCCTTGGGCTAAGTCTGCGCAATATAAATTCCCTATTCATTCATTCTTCATCCATTCATAATGTGACGTAAAAATAGTCTTATAAAATGATGGTTCTCGGTGCACACGTAGTTCCGTCGACTTAAACCAGGTTGATTGTGTGCTGCTACATTCGTTGCACTTAGTCTCAGTGCCTTGAACGTAAATTGTATCAGATTCAGTCAGGAGAATCCTTTTCTGAAGAATGTGCGCACTGCATACTTGGAACTAATCCTGTTCCTTATTGTTTTAATAACACTTTCATTCAAAATAAATCTAACTTCAAGAAGTTATTTTCGAAATCTTTTTTATTCCCAAGATTATAAGATTCTTTCATCTCTGGGATTTTTTGAAAATCATTTATTTTTCTATTTGTAAGTGGATATTCCATCAATGCCACAAACCCAATGCATTTCGGGTTAATCAACTGGACCCTACTTCAGGGTTCTAAATTTACAGTAATAAACAGTAAACAAAAAACTCATCAGTCCTATACGGTAATACATATGCTTTGTTCTTATGTTCGTTACTACAAGTCATTGTCAATAAAGTTAATACAAAATAGCAGGTTGAGCCATTCTAATTCTTATTGCACGATTTCATAATGTGATTTTATTATAAAAAAGAAGAATTCATTATACTTTTTTACAATGACCTAAACAACCGTTATTGTGCATGGTATTGTCTTGTGTGATTGATTTAAAAAACATAAATCTGACTAAACAATTCTATAATACGAATAGTGAAAACTTCACGAAATAGCCCTTACGGGGACTCACTATTACATGACATGCTGTAAAACACCACATATATACATTTACTTTGTATCATGCAGTTAGTCTTGGATGTAGTGAGTTAATATCAAGATGGGTTTTAAAGTGCTGCGTTTATACATACAACCGTATTAAGATGGTTGGAAGGTAGGTTACAAGAATGTTAAGGGTTCGTATTATGCAATTAGTTTACGCTGTTTTTCTCGACAATATGATATCCATGTTACGAAGGGTGACCAGTTATGGTCTTTACACTGAGTGGTGTTAGCGGCATAAGGCTTGTAACGATTAACATCACTCTATTCGAAATAGTGTGGTATGGCTAAATATCGTAACGTTTGATAACGACCATTTCCTATTCTTTGGCTTGACATATATATGCCAGTAGATTCCAAATGGATAATAAACATGCGTTTATCTGGTGCTTACCGCGTGGAGTGTTCGATGAGAAAGTATTCAATTTCCGTGTTTTCGCTACTCGGGTAAAAAGTTTGACCGCAAGATTGTTTTTGAATACAACAGCGCGCAGTGAACGCTGAGGTTTACGTTCGGCGTGATTCGTGTAGCGATCACGTGTTCAGCGGTTTGTCATATCTTAAAGGGGTATGTGTGTGAAAAGACAAGAGATTTACATTAACGATATAAAACGTTGTGATTTACGTGCGATATAAAAAAATGGATTGAGTGTTTGTGTGTCTTATTATGAAACTCTTCCTTATACTAATAAAGTGTGATAATATCAGCAATAGCAATGATGTTATCTATGGCTTGCGTAATATACTGTTAATTATAATGATAAACCTAAAATAACGATTATTCAGTGACAATTAGAATCATAAAAAACAAGCAAGTTCAATACGGTCATTTAACCCCGTGGGTTGTAGAGAATTTAATCTTTTTATCCCAAAAAATTCTGATTTTAGTAGCTGATTATGTTGATCAATCTCAGGTCAAATTTTTAATTGTTCCAATATAGTGAATCTGAGTTGTGACATGTTATGTCCAGCTTCTTGCATCGCAACTGACGATTTTGAATTTTTCTGTCTTATGCTACTTTTATGCTCAGTCACTCCTAATTAAGCCCTACAGGCCATAAGGCAGGGCACAAGATTTCTAAAATATCTTTAAAAGTAGGACATGTAGGAAGGTAATGTTAAATATGTCCTTAAAGTGACCAGCATCTAAGAGCTATTTTCACTGTAGTAAGGCAGGCTGTTCCAAAGAGAAACATTGGCATACACTCTTACATATAATTTCACTGTTAGTGGTTCGGGAACACCTAGAAAAGTGATTCTTGGACCTTTGTAATATTTATTTAAAGTACAATTACCTGGTGAACTCAGAAGGTTAATACATTTTAAGGAAAAGGTCAATGTAGAAAGTTAAATTGACCTGCCTTTGCCTCTGGGTGTAATTTGCCTTAGCCTTCATCTGTAGCCCTATGAGTGCTGAACCCTAATTGAAGTATGAAAACTGCTCCCAGAGTAGGAGACAACGGTTTGGGTGTGGATAGGTGTTTGTGTTCCTCTAGCAGGGTGACCTTTTGGGAAGTGCCCACAAACATAATTAACCTCAAAGGGGCCACCCCTGTCATAGGCAGATGTCAGATGGCACCTGCACATACCTCTTGTGTGTTCCCCCAGTCAGCTAGGCTAAAATCATTAGGGGGGGAGATGCCACCAGAATTGTTTCGAATTGACAACAGAGGAGAGGTTGCTCATTACTCTGGTAACACCTCTAGAGTGGTCACACAGGCTCTGCAGAAGGGGGGAACAGTTTCACCATCTTGGATGTAGGCAGAGGGGGGTAGTGTGGGATTGTTTACAGTGGAGTACACAGAAACACTACAAACGTGGGTAGGGTTACCGCTGTAACGTTTACCTTATTGGTCAAGTAGTAGCCAATATCACCCATAGGCTGTTGCGAGTCATACATGTGGCATCCTAAGTTTCCTCCTCACGAAATGTCTGGCCTGTGGAAGATCAGAAGAAGACTGAGTTCTCTGCTTGAGACCAGAGAACAGCCCATAAGGACTGGGCTCGCTCTCTCAAGAGTTACAAAAGACTGACGTCCTGTTCAAGCTGCAGGGCCACAACAAGTTACAAGAGGCCTTTCCTGCAACTGCCCAGCTGATCAGTTCCAACTGAATCTTCTCTGAACCCTGCTGGTGGCTTCTTCTGGAGTGAGTCTGGGCCCCAAAGTGCTGTTCCTGAAGATCTAGCACCCATGGCTGTGTCAAAGTGTACACCTCCTAGCATCCTGAGAAACCCGGGACTTGAAAAATGTTTGGCTCAAAAGTCCTTCTTTAACAAACCCATCAAGCCAATCCAACAAAGTCGCATTGCCACTGGGCTTAATATTCAACTTTCCCCCTGTCAGAGCTTTTCAGCTACAGCACATTCAATATAGTGTGACCCTGCGGAGAAGATATACAGCCTTGTGGAGCCCTCTTTGAGTACATCTTTTAGCTTTGCCCTGCTGTAGGAATCCAAGCTACAAAAAATGACTGAGGAGGGGGTCGTGGCCAAGATTGCAGAGTGGTGAGATGCACGTCATCATCGCTCCCGCTTGCCAGTCCAGTTACAGTTTTGTTTTGTGTCTGCTTGTTCAACCATGTAGCTCTTTTCAGCCAGGTGAACCTCAGGGACTGGATGTTCTGATTATTCTCAAGGAAGGGGAGGCAAACTGATTCTCATCTCAGGAAAGTTCACCACCTTGCGTTCTGGTAAATTTACACTTACTTCACAGTTGATATTGTTTTTTCCAATGTTGGTGCAGGTAGTGCTGTTATCTCTAGAGTCGTGTTTCTAGGTTTAGACCAGTAGAGAGCAGAAGTAGTATAGAGTAGAGAAAAGTCATCTGGGGTTGCTGAAATGCTGTCCATTTCTTTACAGGTCACAGTACCATTCCACAGGCACACAGGTGTATCCCAGGTGAGCTCAAACATTGTACTGAAGTTATCATAATACTATGGGGTGAGCTCTGCTGTGATGTGAGGCAGTGTGCTCCCACCCTCCTTCTTTTATAAAAAGGTTCCCTTGAGCCAATGAGCTTACATGCTTGTGGAGAGCCACTTGTGCACCAGTGAGAGGTACTGAGACCTGGAAGGGCTGTGGCAGCATTGTCAGCAACCTCTGATGTAATTTGTTTTTCTGATCTCTACTGATGAAGGATAAAATCCAGGAACATGTGTCTAGAGATGAAATAGCTCTTTCTGCACCAACTCTGGTCACAAATTACAGCTAATCTTCAAGTAAGCACTACATTGTACTGCAGCTACCATAATGCTAAGGGGTGAACTGTGCTGTGATGTGAGGCAGTGTGCTCCCATCCTCCTTCTGTTCTGATTATGCTACCCGGCTGGGCAGCACCAGCCAAGTGCAGATGGAGGATTCAGATTGCAAACGCTGCACCGCACTCAGCTGCGTAGGATGGGGCCCTGCCCAGTAGCTGCAGGCTCTGGATGGTGATGCCTTGCATGGCTTGAGTTCAAAATGTGAGGGCTGGGCCCCAGTGTCTAGTAGTGCTCTGCTGACACTATGGAGATGCGGGGGAAACACGGTCCCCCTGTGCAGTTGGGGTGATTTGAAGGACTGTGGCCTAGTGTCTGAGAACTGTGGGGCTGTCCATTCTCAAAATGGACAGAGTGGAGGATTCCTGGCAACTGCTCTGAGGAGAAGAAGCCACGCCCGATGCTTCAGTGATCACCATCATGGGCCAGAGGAGGAATGTACCACAGGACCAAGGAGTTTGGCTGGACTCTCATCCGAGATATAAGCTCAGTGCATGAGGGCAGCGTCGCAGGCATCATCGATAGAGGGAACTTCGCTGCTGTTTCACAGGTGCAGACAATGTGGCCTGTGGCTCTGTTCAAAGTATAGTATAGGGCCGGAGAAGACTGTGTGATGAGGGAGCCATGGTGACCATGGCTGGACTGGAGGAGACAGTCCCTAAGAGCGATATTGTTGAGCTATGGCAGTGCAGTCAGGGGAAGGAGCAGCACTCACGTCCCCAAGTTGGTGCTTACCAAAACCTTTCTGCTTGAGAGTCTCCACACCTTTAAATCTGAGCTACCTGATCAATCACGCCACAATGGCAATCAATAATGTGGAGCTGCATTCAGACTTATGTGCCAAACTAATGGATCTTAGAATGGACGTGGACACTGTAGGATAATGAGTGGTGGAGAGAGGGTTATGGTTTGATATGATAGTCACCACCCACACTGTGCTGGTGGAGAAAAGCGTTGCTATGGAGGACCAAATTAAAGCCACAGTTGATAGAAGCAAAGACTTTAAAAACTGCTTAAGGCAGTATCAACTCGGCCTGTGAGGCCTTAGGAAGAATGTTATGGACTACAAGCTGGAGCCTTTTGAGGTGAGTATGGTCTCCTTCCTCCTGAGAGGCAACCACCCTGAAATAACACTTTACACTTTACAGGATACACCAAGAAGGCTCCAAAACATTATTGCAAAAGAGACTACTCACTACTACTCGGAAAAAGAGAATGTACTCCAACTTATCAGAAAAGCAAGCGAGGTGTGTTTCCAGGACTATAATGTCACTATCATTCTTGATGTCTGTCAGTTGACGATGCAGAAACATGCCCCTTTCGAGCACATACCCACAAAGCTTCAAAAGGTTGTTGTCAGTTACAGATGGTATATCCCTTTGGCCTATACTTTGGAATGGGTGACAAACACTGTACAGTATCTGAAGTGCAGTGGGCAGTCGCCTCGCTTGGGGTCATGGCACCTACAGAGCCCCAGACCAGGGAATACGAGTACGAGAGTGGTCCAGTGTTCTATGAACTCATAGATGGGATCATGCTACTGTGGATGGCCATCAGGGGATGTAATGGCAGTTCTGGAAGATTCCTTGGGTTGGGTAGGCTGGGATTTGCAGAGGTTGGGATCCGCCCACAGCAGGGCCAATGGATGTTCTGGAGTAAGGCCTAGGGGATCAAGAATGGCTCCGGTCTCATCAGGATTAACCTTCTGTATCATACATAGCAAAGTCCTAGCCCCGTGCATTGGACGGGCCACCAACAGGCAGCATTGAATATCCCCATATGCATTTGACAGCTGATCGATGAAGAGCTCTGACCTGAAACTGGTTGACCTTGCTCATTCTGACCTTTTGGTGGCACTGTGAGGAGGTCCTACAACAGTCCCAGTTAAAAGAGATTTCTTTCCAGACAGCACTGAATACTGTCTGGCCCTTTTGGCTATGCAGGGGGAGTGACTAAGCACTGTGGGTTATGAAGTATGAGTACAGGATGGACATGGACACTAGGAGATTTCAAGACTGCTTTGACCCACTGGTGGGCGCGAGGGATGTCCTACTGAATTTTCCTGGGGGACTGGCGCTAGTAGAGTGCATATGTCTGTCTTCGGGGGTACCTGGTCTGCTTGAGGAGGAGGGCCTCCTTTCCCCATGTTTGTCCAAGTTGGGGACTCTAATGGCCCCTGGGTAGCGACCGGCTGGAATATAGGGAGGTACCTCTGGACCTAAACAATCTTTGTTTGTTGTTTTCTCACTGTGTTGTATCTTTGTTTTAGTTTGGGTTGTTTGTCAGGGGGTTGGGTTGGTGGGGACTACTCAGTGTCCATTTTATCAGCTGATTTTGAGAGTTGCTGGGTTTGACTCTGTCTGCAGAGTTCCCAACCAGATTTTACAATGGTTCAACTTATCTCACTAAATTCCTTAGGTCTGCACTTGGCAAACACAGAGGGGAATATATGGCAGGCTATAGGAGCCAATGAAACAAGAGGGGTCCCACAAACGGAATAGATGGAGCACCATTTTAAACTGTAAAATGAAATTTCCCCTTGGGAGAAATATTATCCACACTCATGTATTCCTCAACTCTTACTCAGACATCCAGCAGTCTTGAAGCCCTCCTCAACATCTGCAAATATAAAATCCATATCAGCGTTACATTGATAAATCTATTATCATAGAGAAAGTTAAAAATACTGAGGGCCTGATTACTACTTTGACTCGGCGGTGCTGGCTCAATGCCGGCTCTGCTGCACCAGAGCTGCGCAAGGAACACTGACTGTATTACAAGTTGAAAATTAGCAACTCGTTGCACATTATGTGGCCATTCACATAGCGGTCACTTGCAAATAGGCACTGCAATGGGAACGGCCAAACATATTCAGCACGGCATGGATGGTGATGGCCATGCCGCGGTGGAATTGGGGAGAATACGAACAGTGGGGCACATGTTGTGCCCAGCTGAATGAATCCCCATGGCATGGGGGACCTGGCGGCCCTATGGAGCCCCCTTTGTTATTGCACCACCAGCTTTTTCATTGTGGGGCTCCTCCATGTAAAGGCTGGCGGTGCACAAACTGTACCAGTCCCTGCTCAGAAAAATAAGCTGTGGTGCTCCTGGGCCACCACTAGCAGGCGGTCCACCGTCAATACGATTTTGTAAGTCGTAAATGTCAAAATGGTGGACCGCACCTCCTGCACCACTGCTAGTCTGGTGGTTGCAAGACCACCAGACTTATAATGAAGCCCTAAGTTTACTATAAATTCAAATACATAAAAAAAATAACCCTACAATGCGGCGCAAAGAAAACAGAAAGATAGAAAACTAAAAACACATTTTTAAAACAATATAAATGAAAGTGGAGAGATAAATAAGACAACACACACATGTCTTTCCAAAGATACTAATCTGTTATTAACTTTCATTGGTTTTAAACCAGTACACGGTACAGGCAAAAAAATTGATGAAATTGTCCCCTTCCTGGCAAGGAAGTGTGGGCCCTTTTTGGCTTAAGTTCCCTAAACCTTTTGCTTTTCCCCTTGACCTTTCTTTCTGACATTTGTTGCCAACTTAGATGCTTTTGACACTTTGCCACTGCTAAACAGTGTCAAAGTGCAAGTGCTCCCTGTGTAGAGAGTAGTGGAGATTATTGGTATGTTTGCTTTACTAGTAAAGTCCCTAGTAAAGTACACTATGTGTGCCAGGGCTAGTAATGCAAATGCTGCTGGTGGGCCTGCAGCACTTATTGTGCCACCCACTCAAGTAGCCTTGAGAAGTTTCCTAAACTGCCATATTGGTCTGGTAAGTGCACGACCCTGCCCTAGCCTTTTCATATACATCAGGCACCCCTATAGTCGTGGTCGGTATAGGGTACCCCCTGGACAGAGTGTAGTGCATGTGAAAGATAGAGCATGTACCAAGGTGTGTACCACGTCCTGGCAGTGAAATAATCTCCATTTTGTTTTCACTGCTGAAAGGCCATCATGCCCATTAGAATAGAATGGGAAGGCTGTGTAATGTGTTTGCCAGTCTATCTTCCCAAAGGCTTAAGATGGTAAGGTGAAGTTTAGTATGTCTGAAGTCACCCTGTAATAACACATCTTTTTTTATAAAGATGGTATATGCATTATGTGTTTGTAGGCCACTCTTTCAGAAGAGAATTCGTTTTTTTCACAATTGTATGTATATTCATTATATCTTCAATGCAAATGTGATTCCCGACAGAACCATTCTTCTTCTTTAGTTAAACTTCCAAGGTTCTGAGGGTTACTGGGTTACAAACAACCTAACAAACCTATGGGTCTATCAGCTGAAAATCTAATCAGAAAATTATATCTCAGCAACTCATTGGTATACTGAGATGAAATCAGAGAACAGGATTCTGACTCAAGGTGTCATACAGAAGATGGTTAACCTAGTGTTGGCAGAGTGAATAACTATATTTGGATTCCCATCAATATCATGTGTGATCAATATTATCGTATGGTCCTCCGTCCTGGGTCTTGTGTCTCTAGATCACCGAGACAATTGCAGTACCCTTCACGGACTCATAGTTCACATGTACCAACATTTAGACAACCATAAGAATCTGATCTGACGGGTAAGTGCAGTGCAAAAAAGAAAAGTGCGTGAAATGTAAAATAGGATAGAGAATCTCATTACAGTATTTTAATCAGCCAGAACCTCTTCCTAATTAAAACCAAGAACAGCGCAAAACATTATTCATGCAGTTTAACAAATATCGGCATAAGGTTACCCCATTACGTTTAATGACTCTTTCAGAAGTGGCTGGGTTTTTGTGCTTTAAACATTTCTGTGTGTCTCTGCCTGGTTGTGAATTGACTGGCTGGATTTGAAAGCGATAGGATCTGGGGAATGTCTTGACTCAGGAGAGGAGGAGAGACAGTACAGGCTGACCTGCTTCTGGAGTGTGTAGGGGAAGGAGTAGGCCTAAAGGTGAAGAGGCCTGGGCTGGAGCTATAAACGAATTGTCCCATCCCATAGGACTGCTCTTGCTGTGTGATCTGGGGCTGGCCTGCAGTTTGCTATTTCAACTAAGAACAGGCTGTAGGGGCTTTGCTGTGTGCTGTGTCCCCCTGCTTGAAGGACTTTGCTGTGTGCTGTGTCCTGAAGTAACTATCCCCAAAGGGCCCAAGCTGAGCTGGCTCCCTGTTTGTAAACACAGGTACACAAAAGTTTCCAGAGAAGACTCTCAGATATACGCTGTGGGTGCATGTGCTTTGTCTAGCCTGAGAACTTTGCAAGTCGTACCCTATGATCTTGGGCACCTATAGTTCCAAACGACACTCAGAGATGTGGTGTGCTCTGTCTAGCCTGAGTCCTTTGAGAGGATCGCCCTGTGACCTTTCCATTGCCCAGAAATTCAGAGAAATTGGATTGGAGGTGCAAGTCGTTGGACGAGGAAAGGAGAGTGGGTTTGTGCCCCCCAGGTAACGTGTGTCGACTCCTGGGCGTTTGAAGGAAACAAAGGTCCTAAGCAAATTTAAAGATATAAACAATTGAAATATAGAACACAATAAGTTGCTATATATTTTTCCATGTCCAGCCGGACCAGGAATTTATTTTTAAATGGAATCAAACGATAAGATTGAATACAAAGACAGCAATTCTTAAAGTAGGGCACAATCCTGTGCCGTACTAGTGAAGGAAAACACAGTGGAAGGATAGGAAGTAATACAGAGAGAGAATTTTCACAGGCAAAGAAAGTGAGCAATCTGGACACTTTTTAGATCAGTGTTGGGAGTGTTCTCCAGAGTATAACATACACAATGATACACAGTGGTTAATTGTATGTCTACTTAAAAGAGTCGACGTTTCGATCCATTGCTCTGATTAGAAAGGATCATCATCAGGACTAAACAAGGTTATATTGCCTGGTATAAGTAATACGCCTGTTTAAGGAGAGAACAGGGAAGGAAAAAGGACAGTAAGGTTTTTTAAAATAAACAAACATAGGATTTGAGAAGTCAGCATTTCAAATTTTAAATTAATTGGAAACGCAGTGAACAAATCGGTGTTTTACCTCGTAGAAGGCGTGTACACGTGAGTCAGGACATGCAATCTACATGGATTAGAAACACAGAGATCAGCACATTGTGAGATGAATAGCGATCGGTGTTTGACCCCGTGGACGGCGTGAGAATGAGTCACGGAAATTAACATTGAAAGATGGGCAGCTAAACCTGCGTGATGGTGCGCTTCTTATTAGTCCGTCAAAAGTAGTCCGTGACGAGCCAGTGGATTGTGTGGCTGGCGGAGACGGCTATGCACATGCAGTGGCGAGAGCTATGGGAAGACATTGTGCCCGTGGATCTATGATAAAACAAGGGATCATGGGCGTGAAATCGGTGTTAGGCGATCTAAGTGCTTTAGGGAATGTGTAGCTCACCTCGGATCAGAGGGTTCGCAGCACTAGGAATAGCATGCGGAGCTACAAACAATTAGGAGAGCTCGAGTAACGAGGCTCAGTTCACTGTGCGGAGGCTTGCACTGTTGGGGCAAGAAAGGGGTTTGTTAGCCCAGTGAGGACAGTCCAAGCGGTAGTCGCCCATAGTGGTGGTAACGGAGGACCTACCGAATCGATAGGCGGTCATCAGCGTGTTGAGGTCGTGTGGCAGCTCGGTATGAGAATACTCGGTGCTGCAAGCGGTCTTGAATTAAGGGATATACGCTGTATGAAGAGAGAATTCCGGGGTTATAGTTACCAAAAAAGATGGGCGTTAGTGGGTAGATAACGGGAAACCACGGACAAGGCGGAGATGGCACTTACCGGGGATCTGAACGATGTCAGGATTTACAGGCATAGAGGGAGCGTAAGTACGCTGTTGTTCTCTTGCTGCCAGGTTAGCCTAGTGAACAAAGCGCAGCCATACTTTTTAAGCCTTGGTTCTGGAATCAGGTGACCGCGAGCTCGGATCACGTGCCTTGGAGGGGTGTGTGAGGCATAACTAAGTGAGCACGCGAGTGTGGCGGCCATCTTAGACTGGTGAGAGCGGACCGGGAAGTTAACAGTGAGTGAACACCAGTGTGGATTAAAAAACGGCAGAGGTGACCAACAAGACCTAGTGACATTTAATTAAAAGCTTTTGAAGTATATACAATTTAGGACCAATTTTACACATTTACATTTTAAACAGTGCGGCAGTTGGTGATTGTACAATTTAAATTATCCAGAATGGAGGTTAGATCCTGGGCATTTATCACAGTCCCACCTCAGAGGTGTAGAGTTCAGTTTGTATTGTAAAGTTCACTGTGGGTTGCAGGCTAAAGCAAGGTAGTCCAGTCCTCGCTTCTGTTCAGCCCGGTCCGTATGGTGTCGAATTGGATTATGCTCTTAAGTTCCTTGCGGTTCAGGGGTTGAGATAGGTTACCGCCCCTTTGTGGCAACTTGACAACCTTTAGGATTGTCCAACGAATGTCGTCCTCGGTATGATTCTCTTCAGAGAAGTGCTCGACCAGTGGTGCATTAGGAGTCCTGCACCTAATGCGGCTCCTATGTTGACAAATATGGGTCTTGGCTTTCTGAGTTGTATGTCCCACATACATTTTAGGGCAAGGGCAGAGTATTGTGTAAATAACATTATTAGTATTACAGTTGGAAAGAGATTTCATTTCAACAGTGACACCATTGTGACTGAAATTGCGTGCCTCAATTGTGTAATCACAAACATTACAGCCACCACACTTTACATGTCCCAGCAGTGGTGGAAGGCCCCAGTTCGATTCAATGGTTGATCTAGGTGTGGGGGCAGGTAGGGCCGCTCTGACTAGATGGTGTTTAAGATTCTTACTCTTTCGAAAGGCAAAGAGGGGTCTCTCTAGACTAATGGGGACTGCATTGATTGTGGGCCAGTGCTTGAGGATAGATTTTCTGATTTTATGCGAGACAGGTGAGAAAGTAGTGACACAAGCTATCCTTTCTGATTTGTCACGTGCTTTAGGTGTCAGTAAGGCCTCTCTCGGGCAATACCATGCCCTTTTGGATGCAGTCTTAACTAGCCTTCTCGGGTAGCCACGGTCTCTCAGCTTGTTGGTTGGGATATTGGCCTCCCTGAAGTAGTCTGTTTTGCAAGAACAGTTACGTCTTATCCTTAAAAATTGGGAATAAGGAAGAGAATCTTTTAGTGCCCTAGGGTGATTACTGTTGTAGCTGAGGAGCGTGTTCCCGTCAGTCGGCTTTCTAAAAAGGTGTGTGAGTAGTTCACCTTCGCTGTGGTAGATTGTTAGGTCTAGGAAAGCAATTTTTGCTTTATCATGCGCTAGTGTGAATTTTAGATAGGAGCAATTATTATTAAGACAATGTAGGAATTGGTGTAGCGCACTGATGTCAAGATTCCATATAAGGAAAATATCATCGATATAGCGGCGCCAAACACCAATCCCTGATCAGAAGGGGTTAGTGTCTGTCAAAATTGATCCAGTTTCAATTTCGTCCATAAAGAGAATTGCCAGGTTGGGGGCAAAAATAGCCCCCATGGAAGTGCCCTTGATCTGTTGATGATAGACACTATCAAAGATGAAGAAGTTCCTAGTTAGGCATAACTCGAGAAGTTGGAGAATGAAGAGAGTTGGTACTTTATGTGGGCGTGGACGGGAGTCAAGTCTTTTATGGATGACAAGTAGAGCCGCTGTCTGGGGGATGTTTGTATACAACGACTCTACATCCATTGTACACAGTGTATTCTCTGTTGGATCAAAGGGACAGTGTTCAACTAGGTTTATCGTGGACATACTGTCCCTTACATAGCAGATGGTTCCAGGCACGAATTCTTTAATAAAGAAGTTGACATAGGAACCCAATGGTTCAAGTACTGACCCACAGGCGGAGACGATTGGCCTGCCTGGGGGATTGTCCATGTTCTTATGCACTTTAGGGAGAGTGTATATGACCGGTAGACGGGGAGTTTTTACATTAAGGAAGTTAAACTCCTTCTTGTTCAAGTAACCTTCAGCACAGGCATTGGAGGTGAGTCTGAATATAGTCTCCTGGATGTATTTAGTGGGGTTCCCTGGTAGTCTTTGACAATGGTCTGTATTCGCTAGTTGGCGCAAAATTTCATCTTTGTAGGAGTCAATGTCCTGAAGGACCATTCCTCCTCCCTTGTCCGCACTTTTTATTATTAGAGATGAATTGTACTTAAGTGTGCTTATGGAATCTTTCTCTTGGCGAGAAATATTGTAAGGGATAAAGAGCTTTTTCTTCTCTAGATCTTGAAGATCCTTTTGCACTAGTTTTTCAAAGGTCACGATTTCTGAAGGAATCATGCCTGCAGAAGGCAGAAATGTGGATGGTGGGCGAAAGGGTGAATTCGAGTTAATGGTAGGTGAGGGGTGTAGTTGGAAAAAGGCTTTGAGACGGATTAACCTAAAAAATCTCAAAAGTTCAGTTTTTGGTTCCATGAAGTTTGTGTGGATTGTGGGTACAAAGGATAAGCCTTTTTGAGGAGTTCCAGTTCGGGTTCAATAGGTTATGATTTGAAAGATTGAAGATGGGAATAATTTCTGATGTTGATTCTGGGGAGACGCCTCCTGTGGGATCTGGTGTCTCATTGTTATCTACCACTGGTAGAAGTTGTTCCTCGTTTTGCGCTCCCCTGGAGGATTGAACCATCTTTGTGGTTTCTTTACCCTGCCCCTTTGTGGCGTATTTTGTTGGCCTCTGCCTAAAAAATTGGACTGGGCTGCTCCACCACGTCTGGATGTGCTAGCCCCTTCGTCTGGGTCTGAAATATTCGAGGATTCAGCTGATGTGTCGGAGAATCCTACTAGGTTCTGACGTTTATTATAGCGGCCCCAGGGCCTGCTGTTTTGGGGGTTAGAGTATATTCTGTTGGTATAAAAATATTTTTTAAGGTAGGGGTAGGTATTTTCAATGTTGTATGCCTTGATGTCTTTCTTAATTTTATTTGCTTTTTTGTTTTGCTCAATCCGATAGAAGTCTGCTACGGTTTTCTCAACTTGGTCAAGCAATTTCTTACACTCAGCAGTTGGGTCTGAGTCGTTAATCTGTTTCAGTATGTCATTCATTGCTAGTTCTAGGGATTTCAATGTTTCCGTGGCTATGTCTATGCCAAGTGCCAGCCAATATAGCTAAAATTAGCAGTATACTTTGGGTTATCTGTGAAGATCCCTGGTATGTTTCGGACTTGGAGGTCTAGTGGTATAACATCAGCCTTCAGGTAGTCTGTTAACATTAATACCATTAATTGAAGTCGGACCTGTTTCTTCTTCAGTTTCTCTAACTGGTCAGGTAGAGAGGAATCAGATGATGTGGGTGCCTCTGGGGTATCAGAGAGGAGGGAGGGACCTGAACATAGTTGCTTAATGTAGTCTGCTGTGTACAACGGGGCATGTGCTGACATTTCTCAATGTGTGAAAAAGTGATGAGTAAAGTTGGTGAATGTACTAGGGCACTAGGAAGGCCCGCCTCGTGGAACGAGGTTTAAGGTTTGTATAACGAACCCCTGCAATCCAGCGATTGCGCTCAAGTTTTTTATAGAAACAAGAGGGAGCCAAAAGGTAGCTAAGGACCAAGGGTATAAGTCAATTGAAGGAAACAAAGGTCCTAAGCAAATGTAAAGATATAAACAATTGCAATATAGAACACAATAAGTTGCTATATATTTTTCCATGTCCAGCCGGACCAGGAATTTATTTTTAAATGGAATCAAACGATAAGATTGAATACAAAGACAGCAATTCTTAAAGTAGGGCACAATCCTGTGCCGTACTAGTGAAGGAAAACACAGTGGAAGGAAAGGAAGTAATAAAGAGAGAGAATATTCACAGGCAAAGAAAGTGAGCAATCTGGACACTTTTTAGATCAGTGTTGGGAGTGTTCTCCAGAGTAGAACATACACAATGATACACAGTGGTTAATTGTATGTCTACTTAAAAGAGTCGACGTTTCGATCCATTGCTCTGATTAGAAAGGATCATCATCAGGACAAAACAAGGTTATATTGCCTGGTATAAGTGATACGCCTGTTTAAGGAGAGAACAGGGAAGGAAAAAGGACAATAAGGTTTTTTAAAATAAACAAACATAGGATTTGAGAAGTCAGCATTTCAAATGGTTTGTACAATTTTACATAAATTGGAAACGCAGTGAACAAATCGGTGTTTTACCTCGTAGAAGGCGTGTAAACGTGAGTCAGGACATGCAATCTACATGGATCAGAAACACAGAGAACAGCACATTGTGAGATGAATAGCGATCGGTGTTTGACCCCGTGGACGGCGTGAGAACGAGTCACGGAAATTAACATTGAAAGGTGGGCAGCTAAACCTGCGTGATGGTGCGCTTCTTATTAGTCCGTCAAAAGTAGTCCGTGATGAGCTGGTGGATTGTGTGGCTGGCGGAGACGGCTATGCACATGCAGTGGCGAGAGCTATGGGAAGACATTGTGCCCGTGGAGCTATGATAAAACAAGGGATCATGGGCGTGAAATCGGTGTTAGGCGATCTAAGTGCTTTAGGGACTGTGTAGCTTACCTCGGATCAGAGGGTTCGCAGCACTAGGAATAGCATGCGGAGCTACAAACAATTAGGAGAGCTCGAGTAACGAGGCTCAGTTCACTGTGCGGAGGCTTTCGCTGTTAGGGCAAGAAAGGGGTTTGTTAGCCCAGTGAGGACAGTTCAAGCGGTAGTCGCCGATAGTGGAGGTAACGGAGGACCTACCAGATCGATAGGCGGTCATCAGCGTGTTGAGGTCGTGTGGCAGCTCGGTATGAGAATACTCGGTGCTGCAAGCGGTCTTGAATTAAGGGATATACGCTGAATGAAGAGAGAATTCCGGGGTTATAGTTACCAAAAAGGATGGCCGTTAGTGGGTAGATAACGGGAAACCACGGACGTGGTGGAGATGGCACTTACCGGGGATCTGAACGATGTCAGGATTTACAGGCATAGAGGGAGCGTAGGTACGCTGTTGTTCTCTTGCTGCCAGGTTAGCCTAGTGAACAAAGCGCAGCCATACTGTTTAAGCCTTGATTCTGGAATCAGGTGACCGCAAGTTCGGATCACGTGCCTTGGAGGGGTGTGTGAGGCATAACTAAGTGAGCACGCGAGTGTGGCGGCCATCTTAGACTGGTGAGAGCGGACCGGGAAGTTAACAGTGAGTGAACATCAGTGTGGATTAAAAAACAGCGGAGGTGACCAACAAGACCTAGTGACATTTAATTAAAAGCTTTTGAAGTATATACAATTTAGGACCAATTTTACACATTTACATTTTAAACAGTGCGGCAGTTGGTGATTGTACAATTTAAATTATCCAGAATGGAGGTTAGATCCTGGGCATTTATCACAGTCCCACCTCAGAGGTGTAGAGTTCAGTTTGTATTGTAAAGTTCACTGTGGGTTGCAGACTAAAGCAAGGTAGTCCAGTCCTCGCTTCTGTTCAACCCGGTCCGTTTGGTGTCGAATTGGATTATGCTCTTAAGTTCCTTGCGGTTCAGGGGTTGAGATAGGTTACCGCCCCTTTGTGGCAACTTGACAACCTTTAGGATTGTCCAACGAATGTCGTCCTCGGTATGATTCTCTTCAGAGAAGTGCTCGACCAGTGGTGCATTAGGAGTCCTGCACCTAATGCGGCTCCTATGTTGACAAATATGGGTCTTGGCTTTCTGAGTTGTATGTCCCACATACATTTTAGGGCAAGGGCAGAGCATCGTGTAAATAACATTATTAGTATTACAGTTGGAAAGAGATTTCATTTCAACAGTGACACCATTGTGACTGAAATTGCGTGCCTCAATTGTGTAATCACAAACATTACAGCCACCACACTTTACATGTCCCAGCAGTGGTGGAAGGCCCCAGTTCGATTCAATGGTTGATCTAGGTGTGGGGGCAGGTAGGGCCGCTCTGACTAGATGGTGTTTAAGATTCTTACTCTTTCGAAAGGCAAAGAGGGGTCTCTCTAGACTAATGGGGACTGCATTGATTGTGGGCCAGTGCTTGAGGATAGATGTTCTGATTTTATGCGAGACAGGTGAGAAAGTAGTGACACAAGCTATCCTTTCTGATTTGTCACGTGCTTTAGGTGTCAGTAAGGCCTCTCTCGGGCAATACCATGCCCTTTTGGATGCAGTCTTAACTAGCCTTCTCGGGTAGCCACGGTCTCTCAGCTTGTTGGTTAGGATATTGGCCTCCCTGAAGTAGTCTGTTTTGCAAGAACAGTTTATTTTATTTTATTTTATTTTATATGCTTCTATAGCGCATGAATAGACCCCCGAAGGGGTATCTCCGCGCTTTGCCTTACAGAGGGAAACTAGTATTGTGCCAGGTCATTCAAGAAAAGTTGCTGGGAGATGAAGGGGGGTTTAAATACTGTTAAAGAGGTATGTTTTGAGGGATTTGCGGAAGGACAGGTGGTTAGTTATTTGTTTTAGTGTGAGGGGAAGGGAGTACCAGAGAACTGGCCCAGCATACGCCAGAGCACGTCCTCCTTGTCGGCATTTCTTTATTTTGGGGACCTGTAATAGTTGCAGGTTACTAGAGCGCAGTGAGCGGCCTGGGGCATAGGGTAAAAAAGCTTTTGCAAGGTATTTTGGGCCATTTCCTGACAGACATTTGTGGATTATGCAAAGAGTTTTGAACTGGGTGCGTTGCCGCACAGGCAGCCAGTGAAGTTCCGCCATAAGTGGGCAGGAGGGGGTCCTGGATGGTACATTGAGGACTAGCCTCGCTGCCGTGTTTTGGACTACTTGCAGTTTCTTTAGCTGGCCTTCATTGGTGGATAAAAGAAGGCCATTGCAGTAGTCCAATCTACTAATTACTAGCGCCTGAACTAGAGTTTTTCTGTGGTTGTCAGTGAGATAGGGAAAAACTCTTCGCAGCAGTCCAATGGCCCTGAAGCACGTGCCGGCAACCTGGTTGACATGGTCTTTAAATGTCAGGGTTTGATCAAATAATACACCCAGGTTTTTCACAGTCTGCTTTGGGATGGGGACTGGACCCAGTTCTGAAGGCCACCACTCATCAGACCATTCTGACGCTGCAGCCCCAAACAGTAACACCTCAGTTTTAGCCACATTGCATTGAAGGCAGTTCTCAGTCATCCACCTTGAGACCGCCCTCATGCCATCTGCGAAGGATTTTTTCAGGGCAGGTGTTAAGGTTTTAAAGGGGAATAGAAGTTGGGTGTCGTCGGCGTAGGACACCGGGGTGAACCCAAAGGACCTCACTATGTCAGCCAGGGGGGCCACATACACATTGAACAGTGTGGGGCTTAGGCATGAGCCCTGTGGCACTCCCCTGGTGAGCTCCCTAGAGGTGGATTTATGGGAGCCCATCCTGACTTCCTGAGAGCGGCCAGTAAGAAAGCTCTCCATCCAGGACAGAGCTGTTCCTCCCAGTCCCACGTCCCTCAGACGGCCGAGAAGCACTTCGTGAGACACCGTATCGAAGGCAGCGGATAAGTCCAACAGCACCAGAATCATAGACCCCCCGCCGTCCAGTGACATCCTGATGTTGTTGGTCACTGCTAGTAGGGCTGATTCGGTGCTGTGGTTTGGCCTGAACCCAGATTGTGAAGGGTCCAGGCCTTCCGCTGCCTCGATGAAGTTAGATACGTGGGTGTTCACGTGCTTCTCTGTCATCTTACCGATGTAAGGTAGGAGGGAGATGGGCCGGAGGTTAGAAAGATCTGTCCAGGGGGAGGCCGTTTTTTTCCTAATTGGGTTCACCACCGCAATCTTCCATTCCCTTGGAACCTGTCCTTCGGCTAGTGAGATATTCATGACAGCTTGAATAGAGGGTCCAAGGAGGGAGATCAGAGGGGCCACCATTTTGGCGGGGAGGTGGTCATTGGGGGAGCCTGATTTTATATGGTTAATAAGCAGTGGAAGGTCTTGATCTCTGACTGATGGAATGGTGAGTAGAGAGTTCTCATTTTGTGAAGGGGATTTTTTATAGTGGAGAGTGGTAGAGCCTACACCCCTAAACGCCACTATTTTGTTGTATATGAGATTGATTTTTTCCTCAAAGTACGTGGATATCTCATCACACAATTCTTGTGAGGCGTCTTCGGGGCTCTCACTTGCTATGGGTTTCACAAAGCTCTGTAGTATTTTAAACAGTTCACGTGAGCAATTACCTGCCTGTGCCAGCTGTAGAGAGATGTTGTTTTTCCTTGCTTTCTTGATGTTTTTATAATAGCAGGATTGGGCTTCTAGAAAAATTTCCTTTTGCTCTACGTTTTTTGATGATCTCCAGGCTTTTTCTAATCGCCTGCATTTCTGTTTTTCTTTCCTGAGGTCAGGAGTATACCATTTTTCCTGCTTGGAAGGGGGATACTGTTTGTGTGATTTCAGAGGGGCCAGAGTGTCAATTGCATGCTTAAGTGAGTTATTTAATTTCTCCAGAGCTGTCTCTGTGGAGTCAGCATCTGTAAAAGTGGGTTGTAGCCAGTTTTCGCGCCAGTTTTCCACGGATATTTTATGCCATTGGCGACGGAGAATTGGCGGGGGCGGTGTCCTATAAGGCCGTTTAGTCTGTCTTGTGACCTGGAATTCAACTAGATAGTGGTCTGTCCAGCAGACTTCTTTGGCAGGGGAACATCCAATATTGGTAGAGTTAGTAAATATGGAGTCCAAAGTATGGCCTCCTGAGTGCGTTGCTCCTCTATTTATTGCCACTAATCCAAGAGTGGACAGGTCTGCCGTGAGCTGAACTGTTTCGGAGAGTAGAGGGTTGTCCATATGTATGTTAAAGTCCCCGAGGAGAAAAAAGTCCTCCTTGGCTTTAATGTGTGGGGCTACCAGCTCCAGGAGGGACAAAGAGAAGGCAGGGTTGGGGGCTGGTGGGCGATACACCAAGGCGCCTCTCCAGGAAGTATTTCCTAGAAGGCTGATTTTGAAGGCCAGGAATTCCAGGAGGGGGCAGCACTTTTGTTCTAGGATTGTGACCTTATATCTATCTTTGAATATTATGGCTAATCCTCCGCCAGTTTTAATCGGCCGATCAGCGTGTATAATCTTGTAGCCTGAGGGGACCCCGAACGTAATTGCTGTTACCGTGTGGGGCTTCAACCATGTTTCGGTGAAGAAACATATGTCAGGCTGCTTAGTAGAGATAAGGTCCCAAATCTGTAGTTGATGCTTTGGAAGGGATCGTACGTTTAAAAGAAGACATGTATAACTCGTGGGAGAGGTATGTTTTGAGATATTAGTGCTTTTAAAATGCTTAATCTCCACTGATTGAAACCTACATTGAAGACACGAGAAACTGCCCTCGAGCTGTTGACTAGGAAGCCGAGCAGTGCAGTTCACGGTTGTTTGAAGCCGCCGAAGGGTTTCAGAGGAGAAGACTATGTGTCTCATACCTGTGGTGGTAGAATCCATAGTGAGTAGTTGTAGTGCCCCTATGCCACGTACTGTCGCGGACGGGCGCAGACGGGCAGGTCTTTGGCTGGTCTTCGGCGTTGCTTCGGCGATGCTGCGCGCGATCGCTGCGCGCGTCTAGGGGGCGATGGCTAAATAGGCCCTCAAGCAGCATCCACTAGAGCGCTGACCGCTCTGTGAGTGTCCCCGCAGGAAGTCACTGGCTCTCCCTGCCCCGCCCTCCGCGCAACGGTACTGGCTACCGCGTCGGACCGGGGCGGGCAGGGGTGATGACGAGCACAGGCTTCTAAGTTTACATTAAGTGTTCCCTCCCCCTTGTAATCAGGGTGGGAGTGAAGATAAAAATCGCACCAGGCAACAGGTTTAGGCGGTAATGCAATGCGAGTGATTTTCAATAAGTAAGTGTTGTTTTAAAATTCATAACACAAGCTAAAACATCGTTTGTAATTTCAACAATGATTTTAAAAAGATTATGCAGGCTAAGTCACAGTTCTTACATGCATCAGTACTTGGAATGGAGCAAGGCACTTTCGTGTTTCCTACAGCAAGCAAAGCGGAGTTGAGACCCTGCCACCGTCTCTCTTCCACAGCTTGCAGGTGTCGGGGCTCCGCCTAAATAGGCCCTCAAGCAGCATCCACTAGAGCGCTGACCGCTCTGTGAGTGTCCCCGCAGGAAGTCACTGGCTCTCCCTGCCCCGCCCTCCGCGCAACGGTACTGGCTACCGCGTCGGACCGGGGCGGGCAGGGGTGATGACGAGCACAGGCTTCTAAGTTTACATTAAGTGTTCCCTCCCCCTTGTAATCAGGGTGGGAGTGAAGATAAAAATCGCACCAGGCAACAGGTTTAGGCGGTAATGCAATGCGTGTGATTTTCAATAAGTAAGTGTTGTTTTAAAATTCATAACACAAGCTAAAACATCGTTTGTAATTTCAACAATGATTTTAAAAAGATTATGCAGGCTAAGTCACAGTTCTTACATGCATCAGTACTTGGAATGGAGCAAGGCACTTTCGTGTTTCCTACAGCAAGCAAAGCGGAGTTGAGACCCTGCCACCGTCTCTCTTCCGTCTTATCCTTAAAAATTGGGAATAAGGAAGAGAATCTTTTAGTGCCCTAGGGTGATTACTGTTGTAGCTGAGGAGCGTGTTCCCGTCAGTCAGCTTTCTAAAAAGGCGTGTGAGTAGTTCACCTTCATTGTGGTAGATTGTTAGGTCTAGGAAAGCAATTTTTGCTTTATCATGCGCTAGTTTGAATTTTAGATAGGAGCAATTATTATTAAGACAATGTAGGAATTGGTGTAGCGCACTGATGTCAAGATTCCATATAAGGAAAATATCATCGATATAGCGGCGCCAAACACCAATCCCTGATCAGAAGGGGTTAGTGTCTGTCAAAATTGATCCAGTTTCAATTTCGTCCATAAAGAGAATTGCCAGGTTGGGGGCAAAAATAGCCCCCATGGAAGTGCCCTTGATCTGCTGATAATAGACACTATCAAAGATGAAGAAGTTCCTAGTTAGGCATAACTTGAGAAGTTGGAGAATGAAGAGAGTTGGTACTTTATGTGGGCGTGGACGGGAGTCAAGTCTTTTATGGATGACAAGTAGAGCCGCTGTCTGGGGGATGTTTGTATACAAGGACTCTACATCCATTGTACACAGTGTATTCTCTGTTGGATCAAAGGGACAGTGTTCAACTAGGTTTATCATGGACATACTGTCCCTTACATAGCAGATGGTTCCCGGCACAAATTCTTTAATAAAGAAGTTGACATAGGAACCCAATGGTTCAAGTACTGACACACAGGCGGAGACGATTGGCCTGCCTGGGGGATTGTCCATGTTCTTATGCACTTTAGGGAGAGTGTATATGACCGGTAGACGGGGAGTTTTTACATTAAGGAAGTTAAACTCCTTCTTGTTCAAGTAACCTTCAGCACAGGCATCGGAGGTGAGTCTGAATATAGTCTCCTGGATGTATTTAGTGGGGTTCCCTGGTAGTCTTTGACAATGGTCTGTATTCGCTAGTTGGCGCAAAATTTCATCTTTGTAGGAGTCAATGTCCTGAAGGACAATTCCTCCTCCCTTGTCCGCACTTTTTATTATTAGAGATGGATTGTTCTTAAGTGTGCTTATGGCATCTTTCTCTTGGCGAGAAATATTGTAAGGGATAAAGAGCTTTTTCTTCTCTAGATCTTGAAGATCCTTTTGCACTAGTTTTTCAAAGGTCACGATTTCTGAAGGAATCATGCCTGCAGAAGGCAGAAATGTGGATGGTGGGCGAAAGGGTGAATTCGAGTTAATGGTAGGTGAGGGGTGTAGTTGGAAAAAGGCTTTGAGACGGATTAACCTAAAAAATCTCAAAAGTTCAGTTTTTGGTTCCATGAAGTTTGTGTGGATTGTGGGTACAAAGGATAAGCCTTTTTTGAGGAGTTCCAGTTCGGGTTCAATAGGTTATGATTTGAAAGATTGAAGATGGGAATAATTTCTGATGTTGATTCTGGGGAGACGCCTCCTGTGAGATCTGGTGTCTCATTGTTGTCTACCACTGGTAGAAGTTGTTCCTCGTTTTGCGCTCCCCTGGAGGATTGAACCATCTTTGTGGTTTCTTTACCCTGCCCCTTTGTGGCGTATTTTGTTGGCCTCTGCCTAAAAAATTGGACTGGGCTGCTCCACCACGTCTGGATGTGCTAGCCCCTTCGTCTGGGTCTGAAATATTCGAGGATTCAGCTGATGTGTCGGAGAATCCTACTAGGTTCTGACGTTTATTATAGCGGCCCCAGGGCCTGCTGTTTTGGGGGTTAGAGTATATTCTGTTGGTATAAAAATCTTTTTTAAGGTAGGGGTAGGTATTTTCAATGTTGTATGCCTTGATGTCTTTCTTAATTTTATTTGCTTTTTTGTTTTGCTCAATCCGATAGAAGTCTGCTACGGTTTTCTCAACTTGGTCAAGCAATTTCTTACACTCAGCAGTTGGGTCTGAGTCGTTAATCTGTTACAGTATGTCATTTATTTCTAGTTCTAGGGATTTCAATGTTTCCGTGGCTATGTCTATGCCAAGTGCCAGCCAATATAGCTAAAATTAGCAGTATACTTCGGGTTATCTGTGAAGATCCCTGGTATGTTTCGGACTTGGAGGTCTAGTGGTATAACATCAGCCTTCAGGTAGTCTGTTAACATTAATACCATTAATTGAAGTCGGACCTGTTTCTTCTTCAGTTTCTCTAACTGGTCAGGTAGAGAGGAATCAGATGATCTGGGTGCATCTGGGGTATCAGAGAGGAGGGAGGGACCTGAACATAGTTGCTTAATGTAGTTTGCTGTGTACAAAGGGGCATGTGTTGACATTTCTCAATGTGTGAAAAAGTGATGAGTAAAGTTGGTGAGTGTACTAGGGCACTAGGAAGGCCCGCCTCGTGGAACGAGGTTTAAGGTTTGTATAACGAACCCCTGCAATCCAGCGATTGCGCTCAAGTTTTTTATAGAAACAAGAGGGACCCAAAAGGTAGCTAAGGACCAAGGGTATAAGTCAATTGAAGGAAACAAAGGTCCTAAGCAAATGTAAAGATATAAACAATTGAAATATAGAACACAATAAGTTGCTATATATTTTTCCATGTCCAGCCGGACCAGGAATTTATTTTTAAATGGAATCAAACGATAAGATTGAATACAAAGACAGCAATTCTTAAAGTAGGGCACAATCCTGTGCCGTACTAGTGAAGGAAAACACAGTGGAAGGAAAGGAAGTAATAAAGAGAGAGAATATTCACAGGCAAAGAAAGTGAGCAATCTGGGCACTTTTTAGATCAGTGTTGGGAGTGTTCTCCAGAGTAGAACATACACAATGATACACAGTGGTTAATTGTATGTCTACTTAAAAGAGTCGACGTTTCGATCCATTGCTCTGATTAGAAAGGATCATCATCAGGACTAATCAAGGTTATATTGCCTGGTATAAGTGATACGCCTGTTTAAGGAGAGAACAGGGAAGGAAAAAGGACAATAAGGTTTTTTAAAATACACAAACATAGGATTTGAGAAGTCAGCATTTCAAATGGTTTGTACAATTTTACATTAATTGGAAACGCAGTGAACAAATCGGTGTTTTACCTCGTAGAAGGCGTGTACACGTGAGTCAGGACATGCAATCTACATGGATCAGAAACACAGAGAACAGCACATTGTGAGATGAATAGCGATCGGTGTTTGACCCCGTGGACGGCGTGAGAACGAGTCACGGAAATTAACATTGAAAGATGGGCAGCTAAACCTGCGTGATGGTGCGCTTCTTATTAGTCCGTCAAAAGTAGTCCGTGATGAGCTGGTGGATTGTGTGGCTGGCGGAGACGGCTATGCACATGCAGTGGCGAGAGCTATGGGAAGACATTGTGCCCGTGGAGCTATGATAAAACAAGGGATCATGGGCGTGAAATCGGTGTTAGGCGATCTAAGTGCTTTAGGGACTGTGTAGCTTACCTCGGATCAGAGGGTTCGCAGCACTAGGAATAGCATGCGGAGCTACAAACAATTAGGAGAGCTCGAGTAACGAGGCTCAGTTCACTGTGCGGAGGCTTGCACTGTTAGGGCAAGAAAGGGGTTTGTTAGCCCAGTGAGGACAGTTCAAGCGGTAGTCGCCGATAGTAGTGGTAACGGAGGACCTACCAGATCGATAGGCGGTCATCAGCGTGTTGAGGTCGTGTGGCAGCTCGGTATGAGAATACTCGGTGCTGCAAGCGGTCTTGAATTAAGGGATATACGCTGTATGAAGAGAGAATTCCGGGGTTATAGTTACCAAAAAGGATGGCCGTTAGTGGGTAGATAACGGGAAACCACGGACGTGGTGGAGATGGCACTTACCGGGGATCTGAACGATGTCAGGATTTACAGGCATAGAGGGAGCGTAGGTACGCTGTTGTTCTCTTGCTGCCAGGTTAGCCTAGTGAACAAAGCGCAGCCATACTGTTTAAGCCTTGATTCTGGAATCAGGTGACCGCAAGTTCGGATCACGTGCCTTGGAGGGGTGTGTGAGGCATAACTAAGTGAGCACGCGAGTGTGGCGGCCATCTTAGACTGGTGAGAGTGGACCGGGAAGTTAACAGTGAGTGAACATCAGTGTGGATTAAAAAACAGCGGAGGTGACCAACAAGACCTAGTGACATTTAATTAAAAGCTTTTGAAGTATATACAATTTAGGACCAATTTTACACATTTACATTTTAAACAGTGCGGCAGTTGGTGATTGTACAATTTAAATTATCCAGAATGGAGGTTAGATCCTGGGCATTTATCACAGTCCCACCTCAGAGGTGTAGAGTTCAGTTTGTATTGTAAAGTTCACTGTGGGTTGCAGACTAAAGCAAGGTAGTCCAGTCCTCGCTTCTGTTCAGCCCGGTCCGTTTGGTGTCGAATTGGATTATGCTCTTAAGTTCCTCGCGGTTCAGGAGTTGAGATAGGTTACCGCCCCTTCGAGCCCGCGGCGCGGGCTTGAAGGGAGACTCTCTCAGCCTCTCTCTCTGTCCTGCAGCGTGAGCATCTGCTTCCGGTCGGATTGAGGCCTGTGTGCCAAGGGAGTGACAGCACCGGAGCCTGAGCGTGAAGCAGCATTTACTGTGTTCTATCCTGTAGCAGGGATTCTGATCCTACACAGAACTGTGCATAGAGACTTGGAACCTCAGTTAATTAGGGTGTGCCAAAACTCACCTTAGTACGAAACATCCCCTACCAGACTAGCATCAGTGTCTCATTGGGTCTTCCATACCACCAATGATTAGACAACTCAGAACATGGAACTTAGATTACCTCAGGCAATGTGGAACAAATGACCACTCTTTCGTTATACTCTCATACCAGTCCAAAACAGGGAGTAAAAGAAGACACGTGCAAGTTTGAAATATTTATTTCTAATGCCCTGTTCTCATGCGCAGTGTCTTAGATAATACAAGCTGACATATTACAAGCTGACATATTATAAGCAACAAGATTATCAGCATAGTTACTATTCCATAAAATACAAAGGGAAAAAGCATGTTATAATGCTAAATGAAACAGGTTTAAAATATACCTATATTTCACCCTCCCTTGCTAGTAGGTTATTTTATATCTACAGAAGATCTCGGTGGGTTTAAATAGGCGGCCCCATACCTTTGGTATTTAGCAGAAGTGGATCGCATCAAATTCTGCACAAGCTCTCAGCATACAAATGTTCTCCAAGTGTGCCTGAGCATGCCTAAGCAGTGCATTAGTAGTAGTAGTAGTAGTAGTAGTAGTAGTAGAAAAGCTTTATTCGATTTTAGAACAATATAAAATCATGAAAGCAACAGTCATTATATACAGGTTCATATGCATCATAAATACACAATAAAAATAGTGTTAAACAATGTATATATATAAATATATATGTATACACATGGTAAAGCCTTTCAACCATACAATGGATCATATAAAAATAAGTTTTGGATTCTGTGCAAAATCAAGCATAACAATTAAGAGTGATCTATTTTTAAGTCACTATGGATCTCCATGAGTGGCTCGGATTTTCAAGCAGGTCTTAAGAAACATAGCTATGCATTTGGCATTTGATACTGTATCTAAAAGTTGTAACGCCGTAAAAGCTGGACGGCATCTTCTCAGTCCCAGGGACAATAGGATTGGGATAATCCATCGTTTGTGTGGTACATCATAATAATTACAGAACAGTAATACGTGGATATTTGACTGTTCAGAGGTACCATCACAACGGCACTAAATGATGGAGTTTGACCAATCCTGTCTCCCTGGGAACGTGACCAAGCGGAAAAACAAATTAAGTCTTAACCGAGTTAGCAAATATTTTTCATAGGTAGACAAACAAAAAGTAAGATACGGCTGAATGCCCAAAGTACATTGGATAATTAAAATATGGCGATGTGTGACTTTATGTATTTCTTGAGCCATACGAAGTTCTCCCAGATGAGATAAACAAAGCGATCGCAGGGCCTTTCTAGTAATGGTGTTTAAGACTGATGGTTCTTTGAAATATTTGGAAAGGCCCAGATCATTTAAAAAATTATGTACATATAACAACCATGGGACATCCAGCCAATTGTCTAGGAGCAGGCAATCTGCAATTAATGCACGGGTTAAACTACACTGCTCCGTCGTCCAGATGCGGTGCCACAATAATATTGGCTGGATTTTTATATGGTCAGCAATATAATCCATGCCTAATTCTAAATGACAAGCGAAAGTTGGAGAGCACTGAGGAACGACCAGAAGATAGCGGATGAAATTGTTCTCTGCCCTTTGCAAAGTGACCACAGATTCATAGCCCCACACCCCAGTGCCATATACAGCTACGCTGTGGCTCTTAGCGTAGTATATTTGCAAGAGTTCTTTTGGGGGTGGTTTTCCTATTTTGCGAGAGAAAGCAATCAATGCAGAGGAGGCTCTTAAAAATAAAAGATATCTACTATCAATGGCCGATTTCCAGGAGGAGGTATTGTCAAATAATATACCTAAATAGGGGTATGTCCTAGTGCAATCCAACTTAGCTTTTTCTATATATATCGGTTTTGGATCTCTTTTTGCCTAAATGCATGACTAGAGTTTTCTTAATATTGACCATTAAGTCTAGTGAGGCCATGAATTTACAATATGAGTTTAGTTGGTTCTGGAGTTGTACTGGGGTTCGAGCCATAATTACCGCATCGTTCGCATAAAGTAACGCGGGAATCGGACGGCGGGCAATTGTTGGGAGGTCCTGACTCCCTTCTAGCAAGGCCTTCTCAAGGCCATTTGTATACAGATTAAATAGAAAAGGAGCCAGGACACACCCTTGTCTGACTCCCTTAGTTACTGCGAATGAATGGGTGAGCTCCCCATTCACCCCAAATCTCACCCTTGCCGATGCTCCTGAATACAGCTCACATAAGAAGGATATTATATGGGGGTCCACTCCCATCTCCGCAAGGATTGACCACAGCCTAGGGTGTGACACACAATCAAAGGCTGCGGTCAAATCCACGTAAACCAGGTGAAGATTGCCTTTCTTCGCCTGGACGTATTTGCCAATCAGAAGGGAGAGATTCAAAGCTTGCTCCACAGTACCCAGTCCCTCCCGGAAACCATATTGCAGGCAGTGCATTATTAAACGCGCCAAAATCAGAGGTGGCCACAGCTGCATATATGTTATGTCTAGAACGTGCGCTTATCAGTCCGAACAACAACCACTGTGTTAAAATAACCTTGAAGGCCTTGGCACTCACTGTTCAGACTAAGCTTACCAAGCAAGGCTGCTAGTACATAAAAACATGTTATTCTTGTGTGAAGCAAAACACTTTGCTAAACTCTAAAGAATTATTATAATGTGTGCCGTGTGCAGAAGGCAGCAGAAAGGAAAAATGGCGTATAAACTTCTAATAAGCTCATGTCAACTTAACACAGCGTGAATGCAAGGCTCAGCCCAATGACAATCATACCCGTGTGGGGGGGGCAACTGTGGGCAGAGACTAACTGTATGCCAGCATGAGTGGCGGAGAGACCGCCGGAGGGGGAACATCATTTACAACCAATCTTTTACCCCGCACTACCATTACAACGCAGGAATTACAACGAAAGTCGTTACAGCGACTTTCGCTGGAGGGCGCTGTTGGATAGGAAATAGTTTAATTTTCTATCCAACACCTTCCCTACTATCCACGGGGACTGGAGTTGGAATAGAAAATTAAACTATTCCACTATCCAGCGCCCCCAAACGCAAGTCGTTGTAACGACTTGCGTTGTAATCCCCGAGTTGTAAAGGCATGCGTGGTAAAAGCATGCGTTGAAACGACATACATCCCCGCCGGAGGCACCGTGAACGGTGCCAGAGTAACTTATGTTTTGCATTACTACTGCATACCGGAGTATCAGGTGATTGTATAACGCATTGTTTCATTCCTGCACAATGGACTGCCTGTTTTGTCGTATTGCGCATTGCATTAATTTGCGAACTGCCTGATAGGTGTGTTACGCATAGCAGTTTACCATGTAGTTGCTTTACGCATTGCATTACAGTGACAGTACAAATCGCCAGATTGCCATATTACGATCTGCATTATTCTTATGTTGTGATGTACCTGATCCTTGCACAACGAACTGCATATTACGACATTAGGATTAAGTAGGATTGTTTATTTTAGCTCAATAATAATGGGCCAGGGGAAGTATTACCCCGACGCATATGTTGGTTTAGTATTGTGTGGTCGCATTGTATATCCTTTTATAAACATATACTTGCTTTTCAATGAAACTCGTGTGGAGTCTATCTGTGGTGTCATCATTGGATTGCTGTGAGCGTAATTGCAAATACTTTACACATTGGCCTTGAAGATAAGCCTGGCTGCTCGTGCCGATCTACCAAGGGGGTGGAGCGGGGGCTATTTCTAGAGGTGACCTGTCTTTTCCTTAACGTTGGGGTTTGCAGGTCCCTGTTTGGCCTACGGTACCTACCTTAGCCAACCAGGGATCCTGGGAATTCTAACTGATGCTGTACCTGCAATTCAAGTTCAGTTCTGTACCCATCAAAGCTTTTAGTAATAAATGGCTTGTAAAGGGTGTAACTGATTATCTTTGACCTGCTTGCCAAGGAGGTTTGGCATCACTTACCCAGGTACGTTTCTTTTGTCCATCCTATTGCTAGTTTAGGAAGAAGTGTATTGTGCCATTATGTAAAAATCTGGGCGCGAGAACATACATGCAATCATTTAGACTACTGAAAACTGATACTGGCAGAGTAGTGGTTTTCGGTGAAGCCACATATCTATTTGCCCTGTGGGTAAGTAAAACCAAAATATAGAAATGAAAACCACTACTTTGCTAGCACTAAAGGGATCACTAGTATTTAGTGCATCATGTAAGCTCAGTATTGCATTGGTTTTCAAACTGTAATAATAGTATAGTACTGTACCATCTGTGGTCGACATGGTTTGCCCATTACTGCACATTGCTTTTCTGATATTTCAATGTACCAATGTATTGGTCACTTTATTACTCCTGTATTGATGCACTTTGCTGTAGGATGTGTATTCATTGCTATGGTTCTTTGAGTCCACTAATTTGCTTCGTCTTTGTACTCATGCTTTCTTTGCTGCTATTATGATGTATTTGCTGCTAGTTCCCATTTTTCTTTTTCCAATGGTTATAGGCTGTTATGTGTAACTAGCACTGTTTAACTGTGCATTGTTGATACTGTACCTTGGAATTCTATTGACTTTTTTAATATTCATTTGTCTACGTTTTTAAATGTTTTATGTGATGTACTTTTATGATCCTAATGATCGATAATAAAGTATTTGATGATAATAATTTTATAATCATCACACAAGATACATGATGTTCCCAAGTAATCATTTTCTATCATATCACAATGTTTGGACAGATTTCGTACACAGAATATGTTGACACAGTTCAGTGGAACATGTAGATAGTTGCCACCTTCTTCATGACTAAACACAAAATACTGTCTTCCACAAATATTCAGAATAGAAATCATTGAAAACCTGTACAGATAATATATAACAATAAGTATTGCAATGATCTAGGTTGCAAATACAATTTAAACAACATTTCATAAAATCCCAGTACATACAGAACTAAAGTGGTACTCAAAAAAGGCCAAATTGTGTCATCATACATTTCATTACACTTGCAACCATCTGTTCGTGCATCCAGGCCTAAATAATAGGTTTCAAACTTGCTATAAAGCCAAGGTACCTCACTCATGAGCATCCTTGTTCATACAAATCAAATCTAATCATGTCTACTCAAGACATGGATGTATAACACTCACCAATAGCTGTGGTAAGACGTTCCTATACGGGACCCATATCTCAATATTGGAATCCAGTAAGGCCTGAATCTTATTTATTCTTAGAATCAGGAGGTACAGATGGAGGGACCACTATAAAGAGAAAGAACATTTTGGTTGGCAGGGAGGTATTAAGCATTATAAGTACAAATACATTCACTGCCTCCAATCCACTACCCTTCCTAGTCACATATGGCAACATTTGTTTCGTCTCTTGCCTTGGGCAAGATCGATTTAAATGCCCAGGTTTGGTTCAAATCCAAGGATAAATAATCCTCCTTGGTACTTACAATTATTAAATCCAATATCTAAGAAGATCAAAACATAAAGGTAAAATAGCCTATATTCAAATATCTGCCTCCTGTTCGGATGGGAATGTTATACTCTAGAATCAAACATATTTTGCATTTTACCCCTTGATAGAATTACACCGAGTTTGTGTGACTACCTCTTTAAAAATATGGTGACATGTGTAGTCGCTTATCGCCTAGACATGAAAACAACAATAACAATCATTAGGGTGGCTAATTATGTTATGTTATGTTAATATGTTTTGTATAGCGCACAGCTGCCTCAGCAAAGAGGCGTCCCAGCGCTGAAGCAGAAAATAGAGGTTAGAAGTCATACTAGGTTAGCCTTTCTGATCTCAAGATTGGAAGGGCCTAATCGCAAAGGTCCCCCCTATACATTCCACAGGGGCCTTACATGATATGTATGCAAGCGTACCTGCATATAAGCACAACTGTGATTAGATGAAAGGGTACTTGTGGGGCCACAGTGTAATATGAGGTTTAACAAAAGGCGGTCTCTGAATCTCTCAGCTGAACTTATGTAGATGTTGGCTAGAGTTGATTTCTCAAACCACTGCAGGCAGGCCATTTATGTTTAGGCTCTTGAATCGAATAGGACACTAATGCCATACTGCCCTAATAGTGATGGGTGCTATGTCATTCCACATCTGAAAGATAATAGGCAATACCGTGTTGCCATACCAATTTACCCAATTTCCCATATAAGCATAGCATCACTCTCAATAACTGGGCACCCAGTTGGTTTCTCCCCTTATTTCTTTTTCGTGCTGCATCTGGTTCCAAAAAGGGAAACAGACAGTACCTGAAGGAAAACACAGTTGCCATTAGGCCATGCATATATAAAAAAAAATCTCCCCTGCGCACCTGGTGTTGCCCTAGAATACATTGGGCACTGTGTGGATTATGCACTTCGAATGTCTAATCTTTCACATAAAACTTAATGATGGGCGGGTATTAGGAATCCAATGGCGAAAACCGGTAAGGTTGCCAGAGCCCTTGTGTATTCTGTCACCATATTTCTAAGGCTGTTGCGGATAGGGTGGCAGCCTGACTAAGACAAAGCTACCTTCCTTTAAAATTTCCAAAGGATGCCAATATGCGTTCAGTCAGCAAACAACCCCTAATTGTGCCAATGTGATTAAATGCATGTTCATAAGTTCAATTTGATCATGTGGAAGAGGCACATTTGTCGTAGCTTCAATAAAATTATATTCCTATATGGGTGCCATATTGGACTATGCTTGGACTAGCACAGTATATTATGTGGAAAACAGTTGGTAGTTAGCGAATGCTTTCAGCCGTGGGGAATAGAATAGATCACTTCTGTGGCGAACAGGCAAACGTATTCATCCATTGTCGACCTAAAGGCCCTGAATGTAGTCATTTAGAGAAAATGGTCGCCATCTTTGACTGTGTTATGTGAAAACACCAAAACCGCTGGGTGGTATTAGGAATTAGTTCATTAATTTCCTAATTCGCCCCTGATATGGGCAAATCTTAATGCCAATATTTTTATTATTATTTATCTGTACAAGCCAAACTGCTGCCATGTAAAAGAATTGGCCATCATCTTTGACCACATGGCGTAAAACACCAAAATAATTGGGGGTTAATGTGAACTGGCATTTACATTATTTCAACAACCCATGAAGTACGCTGTGCTTAATGCCAGTCTTCCTATTCTGGAAACCTATTTATCTACCCAAAATAGGTTCTCCTCCCTGAAAAGGGGGCCAATATAAAACAGGTCCTTCCGGATCTGATCTGAATAAATATTATACCGAAATGTATAATAATAACAAACCCTTAACAAATAAATAAATACAAAAATACATTAAAACTGCAAATGTATATTATTTGTGCTCTACACTTGCTCATGAATGTCAGATATGTTGTAACGCAAGGTATGTTCCAAATTGGGGCACTGTATAGTGTCCTTTGCTATGCCTATTTTAGTAGAAACTATGGGCCTCATTACAATGTCGGTTGGAAAGGCTCTAAATGGCATTCCTTTTGAACGAACTCTTGTTGGAAGCCATGTTTCTGACTGACTCGGAAACATTTCTGATCGACCATTTACGATACAAGGTAGTCGGTCGGTCATTCCTAATCAGCTCTGACTGGCATTTTGAGAGCCCGAATCAGTCGGAGCCGAATCTTGGGCTCTACAGATGGCGTTTCCAACCACCCAAATACGATGTTGGATTATCACAGCCGTTCCAACTTGTCTGTCCAATAGAGATCGGCTGCGTGAACTGGCTTTGGAGGCCCACCTTCACCCGGAGGCCCCAAGTGGAACCTGTGGGGGTACCCATGGGTCCCCTCTTTCCAACCATCAATGGAGTGGCAGGCACCAAGGGGTGCCTGCCACCGGGTGCAAGGTTTTCCGTGACCACCCCTTTTTCAATGGTAGCCTGTGTTTTTGGTCGGAACACAGGCTCCCTTTGAAGTCAGTGGGAGTTCGACTGAGGGGTGTGCGGTAACATCGTTATCGGTAGCTCGGACTCCCCGGAGCCAAGTCGTTTGGAAGGCTCTCTGACCGTCATCATAATGAGGCCAAATGAAGTCATAGCTCATATTGACTGGTTTTAAGAGTAAGATAATCCCAGCCCACACAAGAAAATATATTTTCTATAAAGTAAAAATGTCAGTCATATCATTTCTGGTATCTTCTATGCAGTGAATCAAACCCAATCTTCCCTACTGTTCAAACCTCATCTTACTGTATTGAATTTGAATATGTACTACTGTTCCCTAAGTTTTAATCTCTCATCTATGTTACTCCCTCTTTTTTTATGAGTTATTAAGTAACTCTAAGCTAGTTTTCATACACAGGACATGCTGCTCGCTTCCTGATTTTTCTTTTAAAATGTGATTGAATATTTTAATGTAATTTTATTCTACTTGTCTGTATTGTATCAATGTCTGTTTTATGTTTATGTACTTTTATAGTCCTATAAACCGAATAAAGTATTGTGTTGTGAATATGTGTTATTTTCAATAAGATAAACCACCGGAGATCATTGTTTTATGTCCCTTTTCAGTAAAATTATCCGCAAATGGGGCATTACTTTTAATGGCTGACTTATGTTCTGATACCCTCATTCTTAATTCCCTACTTTTCTCTCCTGCGCAGCCTGAGCCGCATGGGAACCTTACAAGATATATTACATTACCGCAATGGCAAATGATAAGGGTATCTATGAGCCTATAACACGGACATTTTCTGTTTGAAGGAAACACACTTGTTGCGTGGAGACCAGGGGATACTAACATAAACCCTATTTCCCATATTCTATCACTCATCAGCTAGAACTAAACAAACAGGGGAGGCAATGTACATGAGGTGTAATCTTTCCTTGTCTATCTCACAAACTTACGCTGACAAGGAAGGGAGGTACCTCTTTCTGGTCGGTGTGCTCCATGGCAGACTCTTACTATTGCAACAGTCAATGCTCTGAACACAGGGCAGGATATGTTTCTGCTTGTCTTTCTGGGGAGGCTGGCTGATATGGGCAAAGGGTATAGTGTTCTTGTCAGTGATTTGTATTTAGTACGGTGCCCACATATGGACAAAGAGAGGGGACATGACTCATCCGTGGAGGCCTTTTCCAAGAAACTGAAAAGGGCCATTAATGACCTAGGTCTTCAAGATGGTTGGCAAGACCAGAATATGTAAACAAAAGCGTATACCTTTTATTCCCCCATGCATCATACACGCTCTTGCACAGATTACCTCTTGGTGACCAGTGCCAGATGGGTATCGTGCGGACCATTGCAATTGGACCTATATCAGTCTCAGACCCGACAGCAGTCACAGCCCAGTTAGGTTGGGACATCAGAGGATTCCAGGGACTTGGACCCTGCACTCTTCTCTTCTTAGAGACCCCATCACTAAAAGTGAAAAAGGACAATGGAAAGAAAAATATAATAAGAGGGGAGAGGTATTTGTCCAGGGGGTCGGGGTGCATTTAAAGCATTTATACATGGCCATTTCATAGCAGTAGCCTCTGAAAGGACAAGGCTCCTTCAACTGGAGGTACAGAAGCTGGAAGATGAGATCAGATGGCTTGAACAAGTGCAGCTTTGGAAGCTCTCCTGTCGTAATGCCCAAACGCTAACAGTGGCCAAGGCCTAATGCATATGTTTTACACTAATAAAGCAGATATATCTTTATTACATCTTAAAAACCGCTCTGATATTGCAGGAGACAAAGTGGTTTCCCCACTCACCAGATTGCTAAGAGGCAAACAGGAAAAGGAATAGATCCATGAAATAGGAACACCTGCGGGTTCGTGTCTGTTGGAGGAAGAGGATAAAGTTAATGAGTTTAGTTCTTTTATGAAGGACTCCATATTAGCGTCTCCCGTTCTTCAGGTGAGGCCAAGGCTGTGCTAGCATCCATCCAGCTGCCAACTCTAATGATACTCAAAAAGACTTCCCTGAGGGTGCAATCCTTCCAGCCAAAGTTAGGCTTGCATTAAAACTCTGAAATCCAACAAGACTCCCAGTCCTGATTGACTTACTGCTCAATTTTATAAAACATATTCCTCTCTGTTGATACCGAAACTGACTGCCTTTTTTAATCATTGTGCCTTGAAGGAGACGGAGGCCCATACAATGGGAAAGGCAGTAGTGACGGTCCTCCCGAAGTCCAATAAAGACACTAAACTCTGCATTTCCTATATTGCTCTTAAATATTGATTCCAAACTGTATACAAAAATTAACACAGTAGTCTCTACATTAATACATCCTGATCAATGTGGCTTTTTTCAAGGGCACCAGAACCACAATAATAACCGAATGGCCTTCCACCTTTATAGAAGGCCTCTCTCAAGAATATACCGGTGATATTGCTATTGGATGCAGAGAAGGCCTTTGACAGGGTGGAGTGGACCTCTGTGCGGCTCTCGCCTAAAAAAATGGGCCTAGGACCCATGTTCCTGTGAATGAAGTTTGCCAACTATTCTAATACTATTCTAATACTCTAAATGAATACCTTTCTAGACCATTTTGACTAACTAGAGGCACCACACAGCGCTGCTCTCTCTCTCCACTCTTTTTGGCGTTTCTAGAGCCACTGGTGTGCCTCATACAACAGAGTGAGTCCATAATGAGGATTACATTCGGATTCGGACAGCCCCACATTTCTCTCTACAGCGACAACATGCTTCTGACTTTGGGCTCTTCAGATACATCGATCGCAGTGGTAATAGCCTTTGAGGAAGATCAATTACGATAAATCTAAAATTCTTAATCTGACTCTTACACCCAAGGTAGTGGGGAATCTGGCATTGCGCTGCCGAAATACATGTGCTAAAGCCTCAATTAAATACCTGGGAGTCCATCTTGTGAATGCCCAGCTGACAGCCTTCAACGAAGAAAACTCCATCCTAGTCTGACTTCCGCAGCAACCACAGGACCAAGATCCCCCTCCTCGCCGCCACCAACGACATCCGCATGCTGCTTGACCAGGGACACACCGCAGCCCTCATCCTCCGAGACCTCTCTGGAGCCTTCGACACAGTCTCACATTGCACGCTAGCCGCTAGACTCCACAATGCAGGAATACAGGGATCCAATCCTTTCTCTCCGGCAGAGCCCAGAGGATCATTTACCCCTTTCCTCTCCGACCTCACTGACATCATCTGCAGAGTACCTCAGGGATCTTCACTAAGCTCGAAGATCTTCAACATCAACTGCCATTGTCAGACAACACGGGCTCAGCATTGTATCTACAGCTGACGACTCTCAGCTAATCCTCTCCCTCACCAAAAACCCAGAAATCACTAGACTCACCTTCCAGGAAGGAATGAGAAACGTAGCCGCCTGGATGAAGGGCAGCTGCCTAAAGCTCAACTCCAAGAAGACTGAGGTCCTCATCCTTGGACCCTGCACCTCCGCCTGGGACATCATCGGGTGGCCCTCTGCCCTGCGGAGCCCACCCACCCCTACAGACCACGCTCTGAACCTCGGCATAATCCTTGACTCCTCCCTCTCCTTGAACCACCAGATTAACGCTGTTGCGTCTACCAGCTTCAACTGCCACCGCATCCTCCGCAAGATCTACAAATGGATCCCCCTGACTGCAGAAAGACCATCACCCACGCTCTCGTAACCAGCAGACTAGACTACGGCAACGCCCTCTATGCCAGAATAAAGAAAACTCTTCTACACAAACTCCAAACCATCCAGAACGCAGCTGCCCGGAACATCCTAGGGACTTTACGCCACGATCATATAACCCAACACCTCTGAAGCCTCCACCGGCTCCCCGCCAAAAAGAGAATCACTTTCCAATTCCTCACCCACTCTTGCAAATCCCTCGACAACATCGGACCCAAATACCTCAATGGCCAAGTTTGTTACAACGTACACAAGGGGAACCTCCACTCCGCGGAACTCGAGCTGGCAGAGATCCTCCGTATCCGCAGAAACAGAACCGGCGCCAGAGCTTTTTCCTAGATAACAGCCAAATCCTGGAATGAGCTCCCAGTCAACATCATGCACTCCCCAACCCTCAACACATTCAGGAAGGACCTCAAGACCTGGACATTTCGACTGACCCGGAGCTGCCCCCCCGAGAGCCTTGAGACCCTCATGGGTGAATAGTGCGCTCTATAAAATTACTAATTGATTGATTGATTGATCTTACATGTCAGTGGGAGGTCTTTTCGCAGACAATTTATTCCCTTACTTACAGCCATGACAAATCAATATTTGGGTAACTTGATGTTCTCTTGGTTAGGTCGCATCAACGAGATCAAAATGAATGTACGCAACTACTCTACCTTTTCCAAGCTCTTCCAATTTGCCACTTTCGTTAGCACCCATATACATGCAATGTAAACTAATGGATTTCACATGGAATGGTGAAGCTGCAAGACCACCATTGACATTGATGGCAAACGAGGGATTGGCGGTTTCTTGCAGTCCACATTATTATGCTGCTTCATAACTGAGAGTGGTGGTGGACTGGTCTTCACTGCTCTGGGAGAAGAATTGGACGCAGATGAATCATGCTATATCTCGACGACCGCTACGAGCTTTGGTGTTTTTGGAGAAAAATGTCATTCCAATTAGCACACCAGTAGCCATGACCCTACGAGTATGGAACAAATGGATCACTGACAGATTATCAACGACCACAATATCGAGTTATCAAAATATCGGGACAATAATATCGACTTCCTATTTTCAGAATGGTAAGTACAAAAATATCAAGAAAAAAATATAGTTGTAGAAAATAGTTTTTTTATATATAAAAAACTAATGTAAAATACATTAATTCATTCATTTAAATTAAAAAAACATAATTTAGATTTATTTGTAAATGTTAACAATGACAATAAATAAATGTTATTTAAAAAAAATTAAACATACATACATAAAATGTAATACATAAATAGTAACTTAAAAACAATTAACAAATAATCATTTTAATACATTTCAACATGTTATAAATATATTTGAAATTGTAAATGAATATATATATACATACACCTGTAACATAACAATCAATAAATAGTTTTTTTTATTATAAATTAAAATATTTAACAATTCTTAAACCTACATTATGCAGTGCATTGACTGCAACAGTGGAGAAAGTGTTGGATTGCAGAGGGCATAGAATTACTATTCCCACTCCAGCGAGTGCAACAGTAGGGAAAGTGTTGGATGGCATAGTGTAAAAAATTAATGTTCCCACTCCAGCGAGTACAACGGTAGAAAAAGCGTTGGATAGTGGAGGGGAATAATTTACTATTCCCACTCCAGGGAGAGCAACAGTAGGGAAAGTGTTGGATAGCAGAGGGGAATAATTTACTATTCCCAGTCCAATGAGTGCAAGAGTATAGAAAGTGTTGGATAGCGTAGGGTAAAAAATTACTACTCCTACTCCAGCGAGTGCAACAGTAGGGAAATTGTTGGATAGCGGAGGGGTAAAAATTACTATTCGCACTCCAGCGGGTGCAACAGTAGGGAAAGTGTTGGATAGTGGAGGGGAATAATTTACTATTCCCAATCCACTGAGTGCAACAGTAGGGAAAGTGTTGGATAGCATAGGGTAAAAAATGACTATTCCCACTCCAGTGAGTGCAACAGTAGGGAAAATGTTGGATAGCGGAGGGGTAAAATTACTATTTCCACTCCAGCAGGTTCAACAGTAGGGAAAGTGTTGGATAGCGGAGGGGAATAGTTTACTATCCGCACTCCAGTGAGTGCAACAGTAGGGACAATGTTGGATAGCGGAGGTGTAAAAATTACTATTCCCACTCCAGCAGGTGCAACAGTAGGGAAAGTGTTGGATAGTGTAGGGATATAAATTAGTATTCCCAAGGAACAAAATTCAAATTTAAAAACAAACAAAATATCAACTACAAAACACAATATAATAAAAAAAAACACAAAACATTAAAAAAGTATATAAAAATATAAAAACTAACAAAATGGCGGTGAGTGCAACAGTAGGGAAAATGTTGGATAGCAGAGGGGTAAAAATGACTATTCCCATTCCAGCAGGCGCAACAGTAGGGAAAGTGTTGGATAGCGGAGAAGAATCGTTTACTATTCCCACTCCAATGAGTGCAACAGTAGGGAAAGTGTTGGATAGCAAAAGGGATAAAATTACTATCCCCACTCCATTGAGTGCAACAGTAGGGAAAGTGTTGGATAGCGGAGGGGTAAATATTACTATTCGCACTCCAGTGAGTGCAACAGTAGGGAAAGTGTTGGATAGTGTAGGAACATAATTTGTATTCTCACCGAACAAAATTCAAATTTAAAAACAAACAAAATATCAACTACAAAACAAAATATAATAACAAAAACATCACAAAACATGTATAAAGAAAAATAAAAATTAATAAAAATGAATGTAGAAAAAATCTAAAATTAACATAAAAATATTAATCTTGAGACCCACTAGAATGGCGGGCGGACTTTAGTCCGCCCGCCACCCTAGCCGTGCTGGGACCGGCCACCTGTAGTATGGCGGTCCCGCACCTGCAAATAGGTTGCCACTGCCATCGTGGCGGTGGTTTACTCCATTCCCAGCATTGTGACGGGCGATGCTCACAGCACTGCCCCCACAATGCTGGGTATGCACTGTGTGCATTCTCATGCACAAGGTGACAGGCACCTCGAGGTGCCTGCCACCATGTCCATGACAATGCAGGGGGTACCATAGGTACCCACCCTGCGCACTCCCCACCCCCTGAACACCCTGGGGGCACGCAACGGGCCCCCAAAGCCAAAACCGCCTGCCTTTCCATGGCGGAGTCTCCGACATGGAAAGGCAGTTCACTGCCATGATGATAATATGGATGGCGGTGCCTGCAAGGCACCACCACCATTATTCCTGGGCTTTTCCGCCCGGTAGGCAATCGAGTGGATTGTCTACCGGCGGAAAACCGGCAGACGGTCTTCCCGTCTGCCGGGGTCCCCCCCACCATTGTAATGTGGCAGGGGGGAAAAGTCATGTGGTGGTAGGAGTGGCGATCCACCCGCTATTGTAATGACCCCCTTAGTAAATTTAACAAACAGGCACCTAATGGGAGGCCCGTTTCTCTATGTAGGCTGCATGCCCTGGGGCTGACCAAGCAGTCAGGGCCTACAACATTTGGCAAGCCACTCCTCCCCTGCTTCCCTGCAGACCCGCTCATTCTCCCGTCCACAACCAGGCACTTCTGCTTTCTCACAGTGCGAGAAACAGAAACATAAAATGGTAGTTTTACCATTTTATGTTTCTGCTTCTCGCACTGTGAGAAAGCAGTGGGGCAACGCCCCTGCTTCTTTGCGAAATCTATTACGTGAATGACACTGTTGTTGTGTTAGCATTGTGTTTAGGTACCAACATTATGATGTTTGAACTCTTTACCAGGCTAGAACGGATCCGGACCTTTGCGAAAACAAAGTCAAAAGCCTTGATTCCGAAATTAGGACCGCTGACACACACATTCGTGTGGCCAAAACAATATTTTCAAACTAGATCGAAAGACTGAAAGAGGACTGGGCTGATGATAAACTGCAAAGATGAAAACATAGGTGCCAAACTGTTACAGCCCTTATAACTGGTTGACAGCTCTCAATATACGATAAACAAATCAAGCACACATACTGCCTCATTTCCCATTTCTGCTAAGCTGTTTTCTCGTGAGATTGGGTTAATTACTTTAATTTTATCACCTGCACGTAGCATATGTAATGAAGTATAACTGCACGCTTTGCCCACTGAAACAACTGCCACGTTTCCGCACTCAGGCACATTTATCTTAATAACGTTGATATTACAGAGTACCAAACACTTTTGCTGAACTTTCAAACGGAGCGACTTTTCTGTGACATACAGAGCATATTTCACCGGGGGATTTCATATTATTTAAATCTGCAAAGCATTCGAGAAGTAGCAGGCAAATGATATTCTGAATACTGGTGAAATGACAGCAGTTACGTGCTTTTTTTGTAAGTGTGCAATTTCATTATGGCACTAAATGGTTATTTGAATACAGTCAGGTTCAAATTGCACCAGCAGAAAATACAGCAGGGAAAATTATCAAAGACAAAGAACTTTTAAATAAATCTCATCTCCACCTGCCATATGAGGCAATTTCTATGCCAGATGGCAGATGTTTATGCTGCCACTTAAAACAAGTAAAAATTAAATGGATTTCAAAACCTAATTGTTTTTAGTGTAAAACTGCATTCAGTGAAATCGTTTTTTTTGTTAGGTTTCATTTGGAAAAAAATAACCTGAGAATGCAGCATCTTGGATGCAAACTATGGGGTAAGAAGTTCAAAATTCAAAAAATTCAAAAGAGTAATTTTCTTCTTTTTGAATGTTCTTGTTCTACAAATGTTTTATATTTAAATGTCTCCCCCGCTTCCTGTCAATCTGGCAAACGGGCCAAGGAAACTAGCAACAGATTAAATAAAGCTGAAGATGTGCATATGCCAATGTAATATACTAGAGCAAGGGGACTTCGTAATATCCCGGAGGATCGCGGATAGGCCTTTACAGACGGCTGGCCGCCACTGTGCGGACGGCCACACTTTATGCCAAGCTCCTCGTATGTCAACTACTAACGTGCATGTGCATTTTGGTAAGTTATGAATTTTAAAACATGGATTAACCAGCTTCAATCTTCCCAGCCTACAGTTTTTTTTGTGCCACAGAAAACACATGTTATATTGTTCTTAGGTTTGATTATACAGCTAGGGGCATATTTATGAGCCCCGTGCGCCGTCGGAGCTTCACTTTTTGTGGCGCAAACCTTGAAATCATATCTATGAGGCCCGCAAAGTCACTTTGCATGGCTTTGAATGTCCTCAGAGATATGGACTAAGGCAAGGCAGCGCAAATAGCTGCCTTGCCTTACTCTGCACTCGGGAGGCGTCCCCCGGGTGGTGCAGTGGGTGTTCCCTCCCAATAACATTGTTTTTGAGGCTTCACCAGATTTACAAGAGCATGTAAACCCGTGGAATAGCCAAAATCTTATGCCTCTCGAGGCAAGGCGTAACAAGGAGAAAAAATCCTATTTCTCCTTGTTTATTCCTCTTTCCATGTGTGCTGTTTTCTGCAGCACACATAAAAAGAGAAAATCGCCTCTCATGATTAATTTGTGCAGGAAGGTGTCCCATTCTGCCCAAAAACAATTCTGTAGACAACACAGGCACCCTTGCACCATGGTGCACAGTACCTGCGTTTGCGCGAGTCAGGTGAAATGGAGCCTCTGCTGGGGGAAAGGACAGCTTCTACTTTTATGTAGGGCAGAGCAGAAAGGTGACTTGCTACGCAGCCCTACGTCAAAACCCCACAAATGAGGGCACTTTTCTCTTCTATCTGCTAGCCATACATTTGTGAAATATAGCTAAGTTTGAAATAAATAAATACATAATCATCAAGAAGTAGACAGGTGGAGAGGAATGAAGTTTAGCATGGATGCTAAGTCAGAGGTCAACCATCTGAACAATTATTTAAGAAACAGATTTTGAGGTTCAGTTTTGTTGGTTGAAATTCAAAATGTATAGGCAGATGATTAAACTGATGTAGTATGAAGGCCACAGTTAGATTAAAAGGATGCTATCTTTTTAACATGTGGGTTAATTCAATTAACCGCATGCGCTTGCGCGCTGCGCTTTTTAAAAAACCGCGTTACATGACGAGCTCAGCTCGTCATGAGCGTAGGAGCGTCGTCACTCATGACGAGCTCAGCTCGTCATGAGCGCGGAAGGCGTTAACCTATACATGTATCATTGTCCATAATTATCATACCTCTGACTCCCACTGTTCCAGACTTCCAAATTAACATTAGCGCAGTGGACACCTGTAAAATAATGAATCACACAAGCACTAGACTAGGCACATCCATTCACATCTACTGATTGTGAGCTTGGACAGTTACGTTGAAAATAAGCTTCCCCAGGTACACAGGGTGCTGGGTGGTTGTGCCAGCTTCATTTTTGGAAACGAAGATTTGATGAGCAGGCATGGTATTAAATGTTCACATTCAGCAAACTTGAATGTGTTAACAAGCCTGTTTTTAAGACTATATATAAATGTCTCTGATGCACAGAGACTTTTTCCACTCTGTGTGGGAGCCATTCTACATATTTCATGCATCACAAGGCGGGCACAGGCTGTGAATTTATGGGATGGGAATTTTTTTTACCCCTGTATGCATTGTACATTTTTCCTGTAGGTGTGCCAACACCTTGCCCCAGTTTGCTTCTTGGATTATACACATGACCTTGAGATTGATACTGACATCAACATGGAGGCAATATGGTGACTCATTTGAAGGCTGATGTGCCATGGTCTCACTTGTGAAAGTTAATACGATTTCTATCTCTTTGTTTCTGAAGTGTTTCGAGTTTGGCAAAGAATGTTTTGGGTGGTTGGAGAAGACAATATTAAAGTAATCAAGTCACATCAAGACAAGAGCTTACATTAGCACAAATCTATGGTTCGTATGGAGGAGTGCGAGAGCTTCATGTTTACACCATTTGACATGGAGTCGAACTGGTGAAGGAAAGAAAGGTGGTCGTCGAAAAATTACCCAGTTTCCCCACTCTGGCAATGTCAGTTTTAGGACTTGCAGAAAATGAAATGGGGTTTGTAGGGAATTGCTTTTTTCTGCACTGGCTTCCCATTTTTTTCACATTTTATGAGATATTTGTTCCTGATGGTGCACTGTGACAATACCATTCAGTGCCACCATCCATGTACTCTACATTAAACGTGTAGAGGCCTATTCTAAAAAAAAGTAGGAATTCTGCACTCAATATTATGCCAAACACTGGTTTATAAGTGAAGATGTGATATATGCAACAGTACATTTTCTGCTGAATGAAATTCACAAAATCCTCTCAAAGCAAATGGAAAGAAGCTCCTGGCACCGATTTCTATACAGAGGCCTTGGGAAATCATGTATCTTTCTTATTGGGAATTCAATCCCTCTGTACAGAGTTCTCTGAGATGGGGAAGTACGCACAACAGGAATGAATTCTCCATGCAATGCACATTGTTTTGATTTATTTTTCCATTGGGAAAATAGTTTTCTGTGGAGAAACCCCTTCCAATAAATACCAAAATATGGTTTTAGAGCAGAGAGGTCCACCCCAGACCAATGCCTGAACCTCCATTTGATTATTAACAAATACGCGGTGGATAGGTGTGAATCTATATATTTACATCCCAGGGAACACTGCCTGTCCTTAAAAAATTCAACTGAAAAGTTCCTTTTTCTTTTGTAAATGCATTCCGTTTTCCTTTAAGGAAAACGGTCTGCATTTAAAAAAAAAAATAACTGCTTATGTAAAAAGCTATACCTGACATAGTTGTCTGCTGACCCCAGCAGGCCTCATTCAGGAGTGCTAGCCGTTCCCGATGGGGTCACAAATTGCGTTTGCCTCATGAGTATTGATGAGGCATGCATTTTGCGACTCCATTGGGAATCGCAAACAGTGTCCGAGACACTGTTGTACATTGCATTTTGCGAGTCGCAGAGCGATACAATTTGCAAGTCACAAAAGAGTCGTAAATCTGGCCCTTAGCCTTTATGGACCCTGCGTAGCAGAAAGGTGTTAGACCCAAATATCATGCCCCTTCCAGCCAATCTGCACTCATAGACCTCTGCCTTGTCCGTTTCTCTTAGACCTGCTCCTGGATAGGTATGTGTCTTTCATGGGACCTTAATCTGGTGATTAATTTCTTGAAGTCATATGTGATGGTTGTGGGCCCCAAGACAACTAAGAGCAAGACCTTTAAGGTGGCTAATTTTAACTTGGGCAAAGTTAAGGTGTTCCCTTATCTGCAGGTTCTATTTGATGCTAACATGTGTTGGATACCTCTGGTGGAGACTAAAAGAGCTGAGTTTCTCTGATCCATGGGGTGGTTTTTAATTTTGCACAGAGGGATGGCTCTAGGGTGCAGAGGGAGCTGTAAAAAATGTATAAGGCTAAGTGCATCTCCCAGCTATGATACGGAAGGTATGGGTGTATGCCAAGGTGGACCATATCCAATCGGCCAAAAATATTTTTCAAGGGTTTGTCAAGAGGTTGTTTCTGGAACATTCACACTACGAGAGAGAGCACCTATAGCTTCAGAAATCTTCAGTCCAGGGTCACATGCTGCTAAAAACTGTGTAGGGGTTGGAGCCCTATCTCGCCAAGGTCCACCCACAGCATGATAAGTTTCCACTGGCCAGATTCAGGTTCAACCAACCAATTACACCATTCCCTTCTGGGGGAATACGGCCAGAGGCAAGGGAACACTGTAGCTGCGAGAATATGTCCCCGTAGTATATGCTGCATTTTACCATGCTCTGTTCTTATTATAACTTGCAGAGAAAGCAATTTTTAATCCCTTTGTTGAAATCCCCGAATTCCTTCCAACAGATCATATTATACTTTTTACAAGCAGCTTGGATGTCTAGAACATCGAGATTTGACTAATTGGACCATAACTCACTATTTATTGTGTAATTGTTTCTGTGGTTTTTTTGTCTTTGAGTTCTGAAAGCGAAGTTCAGTTTTTACACTTTTTTCCTTTACGGCGCTTGAATCAGATGTCCTTAATGCCCCCAAAATTTGGTGCCATATCTGCCTGAATTCATCATCATTAAAATCTTTGTTTACATAGACTGGTCTTGTAATGGATCTGCACTTTATGAAGGATAGCTAATGCAGCGGCGCACAGTTTCTCATTAGTTTTAAAGGATTGTATTGTATTTTTTAGCTTGATTTATAGAGAATGTGATTGTATCTTACTACAATTTAAAGGATAATGCATTTTATATGATGTTTATATGGGATGTTTTATGGCCAAAATGAATCGAATAAACATATTTATATATATAAATACAAATCAAATTAGGTGGTGATTGATTTCCCTTCTCACCTTGGAATTGGTATATGGGCCTGCTCTTGGCTTAAGTAGAAAGCAAACCCTTTTCTGTAAAAGAGAATGACAATAGTTTGTGAGTGCCCACTAGTCATTATTGTGTGCATGTTCAAAAACATCTATGTCTAACTACGCTCTAGAATGCCCAGGGACATCCTAAACCCCACAGTTTAAGAGGGGTTTATGGGTGACAATGAAGAGATGTGAATTTTGTTTTTTCACCAACTTGGGTAGAATTGATATGTAAATATTCAAGTGTTTTTCTTTGCTTGAAGTACGATTTATTAATTATGAAATTTGTCTATTTTAGACATATGAGTTATTGGTGGAAGAGGTGTGGCGCCGCGGCTATGGCAACTGACTCCGGAATCTGGGGATCACGGTTCCATCCCCGGCACCGGCGGCAGATTAGCCCAGCACCATGTGACTCTAGGTAATAGCTTGCTTAATCTTCCCGACGGCCCCCAGCGCCTAGAGACCCTTTACGGGTGATTGTGCGCTTTTCAAATGCGGATTATTATTGCAGATTATTGGTCCACAACTTGAACATTACACTTGTAATTTTCATTTGTATTAATTCATGTCACAAATAATTGTTCAACTTACACTAAAATGTTTGGAAACTGAATTGATGTGCAAAAAAGCTTGTAATATCCATTTTAAGTACATCATTTTAAGATGGCGCTAATGCTAGTCATACAAACCGGGCAGCAATTTAGTCCTTTCTTTATATTGTTTATATTTTTTGCACTATATCATGTGACAAGAGTAAACATCGATTTGACCCGTGACCAAGGAATATAGCAGGCTTAAAAAATCAAATTGGGGCTCGGCGCAATCTTTTGGAAAGAAGGATTGAACGGTGTCTGGATGAGAAGGGTAGCGACCTTCCTGGCAGCCCACATCATTCAGAGGCAGAGGTCATTTCGAGGAATGGTTTGAACTTTTTCAGAATTTTCCTCTGCCCGCTTCAAACTTCATCGCGAGTCTATTTGGGGTGGGAGCATTTCCAGTGATGTAAGGAGTAAGGAGCAGCTCTTCGTGTGGTCGGCTGACTACACGGTTCAACGCGGCTGTCTGTTGCCGTATCTGGGAACAGGAACCGGTCAACCTCTGCTGGTCATCGCGGCAGTGATTTTTGGAACTGGTGGAAGCAGTGTAATGGGTGCGTCACGTACTGCAAGCATGTGACTGAGAAAGAATAAGAAATAGGAACAGTCAATTTGGGTTCCTATATACTCAAGCAGAATGTTGGCAAACCGGGAGGCAATGCGATGTGAGGCAGCGGAGCTGCTCTTTATACCAATATCGGAAGGTCGGGAGTTGTTTGCCATAACTTGATGAAATAAAGCACGCTTAAAAAAGCAAATTGGGGATCGGCGCAATCTTTTGAAAAGAAGGATTGAATGGTGTCTGGATAAGAAGGGTCGCGACCTTGCCGGCAGCCCGCCACCATTCAGAGGCAGATGTCATTGTGAGGAATGATTTGATATATATATATATATATATATATATATATTTAGAGAAAACCAAACGAACTATGAAAGCACGCTCTCAGGACAAATGAAGAAGTAAACACCGGAAGGTCTGAAAGTGCTGTTTATTCCACAACGCGTTTCACCGTAAAACGGCTTGATCACGTGGAAAGCTGAATGAGAGGCATAGTTTTAAAGTGGTAAAACAGTAAACACAAACATAGGACTGGTATTAGATAATCACACGTAAGTTAAATTGCCCAACTGTACATAAACTCGCATGTTAAATTCACAAGCGGGCATGTATTAGAGGTGCTGCATTGTTGAACCTTAAAACACATATGAATAACTGGTAATATCGAAAAATATCGCAAACCAAAATTAAAGCATGGGCGGTACAGGGGGCGGGGTCCGGCGGGACTCTACTGCCACACGATCGGCACAATTCAGTGTAAATATATGCAGCAATTTGGGGGTTATTTTACCTGCTTATCATATGCGCAGATTCACAGACTTCCCCACAGTGTTGGGATTCATATTATATGTTTAATTTTGGTTTGCGATATTTTTCGATATTACCAGTTATTCATATGTGTTTTAAGGTTCAACAATGCAGCACCTCTAATACATGCCCGCTTGTGAATTTAACATGCGAGTTTATGTACAGTTGGGCAATTTAACTTACGTGTGATTATCTAATACCAGTCCTATGTTTGTGTTTACTGTTTTACCACTTTAAAACTATGCCTCTCATTCAGCTTTCCACGTGATCAAGCCGTTTTACGGTGAAACGCGTTGTGGAATAAACAGCACTTTCAGACCTTCCGGTGTTTACTTCTTCATTTGTCCTGAGAGCGTGCTTTCATAGTTCGTTTGGTTTTCTCTAAATTCAAATTGGTCGGCTTTACTCCGCCGGCGTGCACGCCACCTTTCACGGGTCGCTGTGATCCAGAAGGAGTTGCTTTCGTTGTATGGATATATATATATATATATATATATATATATATATATATATATATATATATATATATATATATATATATATATATTAATATATATATTTATATATATATATATATATATATATATATATATATATTACCTACTGGCGGTCGCCAGTAGGTATATATTATATATAGTTAGGATTTTTTCTCTATGGGATTTTTGAAAATTCTATGTCTAATAACTTTGGCGTTTGTGGACGGAATTGGCTGAAATTTTCAGGAAAATGGCATATTTTGTTTCTGAGCAGCCCTTGAAAATCTGGGGGGGGTTCGTCAAGGGGGGGCCGAGAAAAAAGGGGGGTCCCAAAACGTGTTTTTAACATTGAGTTTTCCATAGGGCGGTTGGCCTCACTTTTAGCCCGAACGGCTGAATGGATTTGCACGAAACTTGGCAAAATTGTAGGGACTGGTAGCCCGATGTGCCTTTTGTAGGTCTCAATATATGTGCTCCAGTGGATTTTGAGAAATTAACGTTTAAAAAAAGATATATATCTGTAACAGCGGACCGGGCAGCGCTCCAGTACGCGTACTTTTCGCGCAACGGAGCTTTGTGAAGCGAAGCTGATTGGTTCTCCGGCGTCTGTAAACATTCCAAACAGTCCGTAGCGGCCGCCATCTTGTCTCTCGGTAGGATCGAGAGACAAGCGGAGGCCAAACCGAAGGGGCAAATGACCATAAGGGGGCATAGTAGATCCTCCCTGACCGTTTAGGTTTGATGTGGAGGTTTTAAAAGGGCCCTGCGGGGCAAAAAAAAATAAAAATAATAATAATCGAACAGCTGAATGGATTTGCACGAAACTTGGCAAAATTGTAGGGACTGGTAGCCCGATGTGCCTTTGCTAGATCTCAATATATGTGCTCCAGTGGATTTTGAGAAATTAACGTTCAAAAAAAGATATATATCTGTAACAGCGCACCGCTTCGCGTACTTTTCGCGTTACGGAGCTTTGCGAAGCGAAGCTGATTGGCTCTCCGGTGTCTGTAAACATTCCAAACAGTCCGTAGCGGCCGCCATCTTGTCTCTCGGTAGGATCGAGAGACAAGAGGAGGCCAAAGCGAAGGGGCAAATGACCATAAGGGGGCATAGTAGATCCTCGCTGACCCCCTAGGTTTGATGTGGAGGTTTTAAAAGGGCCCCGCGGGGCAAAAAAAAAAATAATAATAATAATCGAACGGCTGAATGGATTTGCACGAAACTTGGTAAAATATTAGGGACTGGTAGCCCGATGTGCCTTTGCTAGGTCTCAATATATGTGCTTCAGTGCATTTTGAGAAATTAACGTTCAAAAACAAGATATATATCTGTAACAGCGCTCCGCTTCGCGGAGATAAAATTATATCTGTATTACCTAGCTGTTGCTAACACCAGTTAGCGACGGCTAGTAGGAGATAGCGACCATCTTGGGCCCCACTTTGCATGTGAGTGATATTTATCACTAATGACATGCAAAGTGGGCATGCCAAGATGTTAGCGACTGGAAACAGTCGCTAACATCGCTATCTCCTATTATCAACTTTTGGAAATATTCGAGATAAGCGCGAATATCTCCAAAAGCTAGCACCTGCCCTGAGCAGTTCTTAGCCATGTTATCCAATGGGAGGTGGATAACATGGCTAAGAGCATTAGCTCGGTAATGCATGAATATCGCTGAGTTTTCAGCGATATTAATGCATTGCGGTCGTTTTTTATCGTATTTGCGATAAACCTTGATAATAGCAAGGTTTATCTGCGATAATTTCTGACGGTAAAAAAATCGTTGCTAAGCATCGTTAGGGATAAATATCGCTTAACTTTGGTAATATGCCCCAACGTCTGTTAACGTTCGATTCGAAGGAAATCAGGAAGTGTTGAAAAACATTGTCTGCGCCATCTTGTCTTTTTTCAAATGCCACACTTTTGTCGTGCACGGCAGCCATTTTAGATGCCTTGACCAGACCCACTCTGTGCACGCTGTCGATCCTTAGCATGGCTCCCCACCCTCGCAAGCATCTCCCCCAGGCAGTGGTCACCCCCGCTCTCTGTCTTATGCATGGGTAATAAACCTCCCCCCATCTGCGCTGCTCTTCCCTGAGAATCACACCCTGTGCCCGCCCGACACCTCCCTTTCGCCCTATTCACTACCGCACCCTCTGACACTCCTTTTCCTCTGTGTCCGATTGTCCAGGCTGGTCCTAGGGTATCAGCTAGCCCTGCAGATGTAGTTTATGGCCACAGCTGTAAAGAATCACCCCTCTTCAAAGGAGTTATAGTAGATCAAGGCCCACACTCGATGAGATCCGTCACAGCAGAAGCGTTGCTATTATCTGAAAACCATCCTGTATTGTGATTGGGGAGGGGACCGAGCCTGAAGCGGAGGATTCCAGGGATGACTCTTTGTACATCAAAGTTTTTACAATTATGTGTCACATTAAAAATATATAGCACTCCGACAAAGTAGTAAGATTATAAAACTTTAATAATTTATAAATATATACAAGAAAACAAAAATAGTAATAACATATAAACATTTTTAGGGAAAAACAACGAAGTAGCGGTCGGCTGTGCGAATAGTCCCAACGCAGCACAACGTCCAGATTTCCGGCGTGGGGCGTCGCGGGGGGTGGGTCATCAGTAGCAAACTGTTGTGCGAATAGTTCCAAGGCAGCAGAACGCGTTGAAATCTAGATGACACGAAAGTGATGTCTAGTAAGTTGCCACCCAGCAAATAACGGCGTGGGGCGTCGCGGGGGGTGGGTCATCAGTAGCAAACTGTTGTGCGAATAGTTCCAAGGCAGCAGAACGATGGCACCAAGGTGATGTCCAGTAAGTTGCCGCACTGGTTTTGGTATCCTACAATGCTGCTCCGAATAACGGCGTGGGGCGCCCCGGGGGAGGCGGCGTGAACGGGCCTCTCCAGGTGGAGTGTCATCTGTTGTAGTGGGGCGCCCCTTTACCGTTTCAGTTGCCATTCCGTCCGTTTTTGGTCCACTGTGTCAAAAGCCGCAATTCAGCTGAGTTGCGCCCACTCTTGCGGTGCAGCGATAGGCGGCTGTCACAGGACTCTCAAAATGGCGGCAGGCTGTTTCCTTTTTGGGCCTGGTCCACTGAAATGGCCCTGGGACACCTTGGAAATCGGACGCTTGTCTGCTAGGTCTTGGACCCCATTCTCGAAAGCGTCCCCTCCGCCTTGAGAATTCATCAAAAGTTTTGGGAGCCCCGACTCCTGCAGGCTTCTGGTGGGGAGCGGCTGCCATGATTGCTCACGGAATGACCACGACGGAGCTACGAGATGGTGGTGCTCTCATGCTGACGCCAGCTTCAGTCTGAAACATCCAGAAACAAGGTGGGGCTTTCATCGTTTGGGAAAAAAAAAAGTTTTCATCCAATGAAAAGTGTTGTTTTTAGGTCATATGATCAAGCCTTCCATCATTAGGAAACCAAAAGTAAAATGAACCAATGAAAAGTTTTATAAACAAGTCACATGACCTGGTATGCGGCATAGGGTATAAAATGCGGAGAAAATACGTTGGCACGTGAGGCGGCGTCAGTAGCGGACCGATGTGCGAATAGGCCGAAGGCAATACAATGCGCCAAGATCCGGATGGCACCGAGGTGGTGTCCAGCAAGTTGCAGCACTGGTGTGGCCATCCTACAATGCTGAAAGTCGGCGTGGGGCGCCCCGTTGGCCTGTGAGTTTGCGTCAGTAGCGGACCGATGTGCGAATAGGCCGAAGGCAGCACAACGCGCCAAGATCCGGATGGCACCGTGGTGGTGTCTAGTAAGTTGCCGCACTGGTGTGGCCATCCAACAATGCTGAAAGTCGGCGTGGGGCGCCCCGTTGGCCTGTGAGTTTGCGTCAGTAGCGGACCGATGTGCGAATAGGCCGAAGGCAGCACAACGCGCCAAGATCCGGATGGCACCGAGGTGGTGTCTAGTAAGTTGCCGCACTGGTGTGGCCATCCTACAATGCTGAAAGTCGGCGTGGGGCGCCCCGTTGGCCTGTGAGATGGCGTCAGTAGCGGACCGATGTGTGAATGGGGCCGAAGGCAGCGCAACAATATTTTCGGAATAGAAGACACCACTAGGCGCTGAGATGCCAAGATCCGGATGGCACCGAGGTGGTGTGTAGCAAGTTGCCGCACTGGTGTGGCCATCCTACAATGCTGAAAGTCGGCGTGGGGCGCCCCGTTGGCCTGTGAGTTTGCGTCAGTAGCGGACCGATGTGCGAATGGGGCCAAAGGCAGCGCAACAATAGTTTCTGACTGACACCACAAGGCGCTGAGATGCCAAGATCCGGATGGCACCGAGGTGGTGTCATAGTTGAGAGTTCTGAGCAGCGGTTGTAACACTGTCTGAAGCTTATTTGCAGCTGCTGCAGCTTCACTACGCGTCAAGATCCGGATGGCACCGAGGTGGTGTCTAGTAAGGTGCACTGGTGTGGCCATCCTACAATGCTGAAAGTCGGCGTGGGGCGCCCCGTTGGCCTGTGAGTTTGCGTCAGTAGCGGACCGATGTGCGAATAGGCCGAAGGCAGCACAACGCGCCAAGATCCGGATGGCACCGAGGTGGTGTCTAGTAAGTTGTCGCACTTCTGTGGCCATCCTACAATGTTGAAAGTCGGCGTGGGGCGCCCCGTTGGCCTGTGAGATGGCGTCAGTAGCGGACCGATGTGCGAATGGGGCCAAAGGCAGCGCAACAATATTTTCTGATTTGAAGACACCACAAGGCGCTGAGATGCCAAGATCCGGATGGCACCGAGGTGGTGTCTAGCAAGTTGTGGCACTTGTGTGGCCATCGTACAATGGTAAAAGTCGGCGTGGGGCGCCCTGTTGGCCTGTGAGATGGTGTCAGTAGCGGACTGATGTGCGAATGGGGCCAAAGGCAGCGCAACAATATTTTCTGACTGACACCACAAGGCGCTGAGATGCCAAGATCCGGATGGCACCGAGGTGATGTCTAAGTTGCGGACTGATGTGCGAATGGGGCCAAAGGCAGCGTAACAATATTTTCTGTATGGAAGATACCACTAGGCGTTGAGATGCCAAGATTCGGATGGCACCGAGTGATGTCTAGCAAGTTGCTGTACTGGTGTGGTCATCCTACAATGCTGAAACTCGGCGTGGGTCGCCCCATTAGCCTGTGAGATGGCGTCAGTAGCGGACCGATGTGCGAATAGGCCGAAGGCAGCACAACGCGCCAAGATCCGGATGTCACCGTGGTGGTTTCATAGTTGAGAGGCACTTCATCTGCAGTGGGGCACCGAGATCCGGATGGCACCGAGGTGATGTCTAGCAAGTTGCTGTACTGGTGTGGTCATCCTACAATGCTGAAAGTCGGCGTGGGGTGCCCCATTAGCCTGTGAGATGGCGTCAGTAGCGGACTGATGTGCGAATGGGGCCAAAGGCAGCGCAACAATATTTTCTGAAGAGAAGACACCAAAAGGCGCTGACATTCCAAGATCCGGATGGCACCGAGGTGGTGTCTAGCAAGCTATGCAGTTGAGTTGTGTGCGCACTTGCGGCGAATAGGTCGAAGGCAGCATAACAATGTTTTCTGAATAGAAGACACCACAAGGCGTTGAGATTCGGTTACCACCGAGGTGATGTCTAGCAAGTTGCCGCACTGGTGTGGCCATCCTACAATACTGCTCCGAATAACGGCGTGGGGTGCCCGAAGGGGGGGGGGGAGCCGGCGTGAATGGGCCTTCCTAGGTGGAGGCTCGTCTGCTGTAGTGGGGCGCCCCTTTACCGTTTCAGTTGCCATTCAGCTGAGTTTCGGCTGCTCTTGATGCTACAGCGACAGGCGGCTGCAAGAGGACTCTCAAAATGGCGGCCTGTTCTTTGGATTTGGGCCTGGTCCACTAAAATGGCCCTGGGACACCTTAGAACTCGGACGCTCGATTTTTTTTTCCTTTCCTGTACATGCAAAAAAAGGTAAATGCCCGGTACGTTACACGCTTCATCTGCCACGATGAACTCTCCAGAGGAACCGAAAAAAAATATAGTTGTGGTAACTATACCATGCATCGTCATATGGAGAGGTGGCACCAATTAATTATAGTGCTGCATAAAAGAGAGATTTGGAGGAGAACCCCTGACCTGCTAGTACATTCATCAAAGAAGTGGCACTGAGAGCTTCAGAGGCAAGGGAAACGGTCCCAAATATTTAGAAGAACTTTGGAAAGATTAAAATGACATGTTTAGATTGTGGCAAATTAATTTCATGTGGACAGATGAGTGTTACTCTAATAAATACAGCATATGAACATCATCATAGTCGATGGTTGGTAGAGACATTTTGACTATATCCTGGACCTGCCCGTCCTCGCCCAAAATGGCGCCGGAATAAATGGGACTCGTAACTCCTTGTTGTGTACTGGTTGCAGAACCTTGAAATCACGAGATACGTATGCAGTTTTGAAGCACATGGCGGGCGGGGACGAGAATTGATTGAATATTTCGACATCCCTATTGATATTAAGTTCTGATGTGTTATTGATTACTGTACTGTTGAAAGTTCGAATTAACGTCACCCATGGTACTTGCCCGCAAATGTATATCTAGATAATTTTATTGTAACTGGCCCTGTCGTATTTTAATTATAAACTGTACGTCCACCGATTCCGTAACTGTTAGACACCTTAGTTCTTGCAACCTAATGGCCCGCCCGTTACGTTCCTCTACAGTGTAAATGTCTATTCATCATATACGATTACAGTTTGCTCCGTGGCAGGCCCACGTGGTTATAGGCTCGTATTTGTATAATGAAATTTTCACAATAAAGGTTTTTAAAAGAAAACATGGTAGTAGTATATACATTGGTAAAGTTTTTAATAATAGTCACTGTTTTAGAATCATTAAAAGGCAAGTGAAATAAAGCAGACCAATTACATGAAGGGTAAAAGGTATAATACGAAGGAACGCAGTAAAGATAAATGGTCAAGGGCTGTTGTGTTTTCTATTCCTGCAACATAAAGTGATCGATAAGAATCTCATATTCAGGCGTATCGGCGACTAAGACAGCAGGTCGACCCTCTTTTGCTCAACGGCTCCGTCATGGGACGAAGAAACGCTCTTTTTCTCGAAAAAAGAATATATTTTACTTGCAGGACAGTTGTAAAATTTCCGGGAAAGTACATTAGCCTGGAACATTATAACATATATTTAAGAAAAAATAATGTTCGGAAGTAATGAAAAGCGTAATTTTTAGGTCATATGACCAAGCCTTTCATCATTACAATAAGAAAAGTAAAATGAACCAATGAAAAGTTTTATTAACAAGTCACATGACTTGTTATGCTTACGTTACGCGCTGCGCGCCCCGGATGACTTCCGGATGCGCTAACGCGGCGCGTCATATGACGCATTACGCGACAACGCAGGTCCAGAATATAGTCAAAATGTCTCCACCAACCAGCGGTCGGAACACAACCCCTTTCAGCAGGCTAAATAGTTCTGTTAAATGACAACAGAAGGGACAGGCAACAAGAACCATCAGTCAAAGAGGGGAGGGCTAGTTCTTCTCTACCGGGTTACATTGGGGCGCTACCGGAACTGATCGAATTGGTAGTCTACAGTGTTTCTGGATGTTTCAGACTGAAGCTGGGGTTAGCATGAGAGCAGCACCATTTCGTAGCTCCGTCGTGGCCATTCCGCAACCAATCATGGCAGCCGCTCTTTATCGTTATTTTGGGCGGGGTGGGTGGCGGAGCCGAGCTGTTTTGCAGCCATCATTGTGTGGAGTTCAGTTCATCTCACTAGTTTTGTATTTGTCATGAGGGGTTGTTCCTAATGTTTCTATTTTAGCGAGGTCAAAAAGAGATCCCATTAGTGGCCTACTGATTTTGCTCGATTCCTTTTCTTTTTTTTTACACGATTTTTCGTTATCTGCAAAGACTAAACAGAGTATTGCGACTCTGTGTTTGTTTGTAAATAGAGAATGAACCAAAGAGAACTAATTCTAAAACAGTAAATACTTGGATAACAATCAATCAAATGGAGAGAGAAGCAGGCACGACGGATTACAACGGGGGCAAAGGCCTGCGTTAACTACCTTTCACTATCTGCAAAGAGAGAGTACTCCTAATAGAAATGAGGGGGGGGGCACCATTCAAAGCAGATCAGTGTGCATAAACACGAAAATGTTTTCACTTACCACGTACTTGACATTCGACAGCTTATGATATTTGCTATTAAAAAACCATTGAAATTCACTGAAAAAACCATAGGTTATAGACCATATATAGTTAGGAATTAGCATTTACAAAACCTTGAAAATTCACTGAAAAAACCATAGGTTATAGACCATATATAGTTAGGAATTAGCATTTAAAAAACCTTATTTTACTCACACAAAACCATTGAAATTCCATATATAGTTAGTTGCACTAACTATATATCGCGCACCCGCAATCCACTGCTGATCATGTCACATATTACATCATTCATGACATGGTCAGTGACATCACTGATGACATCTCAAATGACATCACTGATGACATCACTGATGACTTCTCAAATGACATCACTGATGACATCACTGATGACATCTCAAATGACATCACTGATGACATCTCATTTGACATTACTGATCACATCACTGATGACATCATTCATGTGATAATACGATGAACCTCTTCAGACTCTAATATAACCTTAGATACACTCAGTGTAAACAGACACTCATAGACTGTCACTCATCCATGGAGTTACTCAGACACTTAGTCAGTCATGCAAAGAATCAATCACACCTCCATTTCCTCAACTATACAGTTATACACACCTTACTTATTCAAACATATACTAAAACATATTTACTCACTTATACAATCCTGGATACAAGTTCACAATGATCCATACAGCCACTCACACATTCACTGGCTCTTATGCACAGTTATTTATATATGTCAACTCTCACATGTACTGTGTTTTACATATGTACTTACTTTGACATGTAGCACTGAGATATCCATTCACTCACCAATACACTCATGCACACAGTCAACCGCCCATACAGCTGTTTCCACATGCACTTTTGAACCCATACATCTAGTCAATCAACTGCTCACACATCTATGCAGAGAGTCATACACCTCCCAGCCACCCAGACACACACTCAGTCTCCCATACAAATGCTTGGGCAACCAATCAATAACCCATACAGTTAATCATATAGCTAATGATCAACACATGCAGCAGTTTACAGAACAACAGACATAATGATGCACAAATTAAGACAGTTTAGTCACTAACCCATGCACTCAGTGAGACACATTTAATCAGTCACTCATACAGTCAGCCATGCCCCTACTAAATCCTTCATCAAGACACTTATACATCCACTCATTCTTCAATATGTAAGACATATTTTAACTTTACAGAATTATACAGTCACTGGATGTAGTCATCAGTGATGTCATTTGAGATGTCATCAGTGATGTCATCAGTGATGTCATTTGAGATGTCATCAGTGATGTCATCAGTGATGTCATTTGAGATGTCATCAGTGATGTCATCAGTGATGTCACTGACCATGTCATGAATGATGTAATATGTGACATGATCAGCAGTGGATTGCGGGTGCGCGATATATAGTTAGTGCAACTAACTATATATGGAATTTCAATGGTTTTTTAAATGCTAATTCCTAACTATATATGGTCTATAACCTATGGTTTTTACAGTGAATTTTCAAGGTTTTGTAAATGCTAATTCCTAACTATATATGGTCTATAACCTATGGTTTTTTCATTGAATATATATATATATATATGTATATTTCAGCTCCAAAGTTACCCCTCCAGTTTAAGGAAGCACTCTCACCGCAGTGTTCACATACAGCATTTATTGAGTGCACGTAAAATCCAAATGCTGTCTATTTTCAGCCGCTTGTGTATGCCTTACGCATTTCGAAATAACTTCTTCCTCAGAGGCATGTCGGCGTTATGTGCAAGATGGCTGGTCCCAGCAATTAATTCAAATTTAGCACTCCCCTAATGAGCTGTCTATATAGCACTGTGCATTGCTTGCTGGGAATCGTAGTGTCAATGAAATCCACGATGGTTGCACATAAAATACATGTTTCAAAACTTTGAATAAAAAGTGTCATCTTGAATTTCAATAAATATCGTTGAAATTTCAAATGAAATTTCCTTGGTCTCCTCATTTTGATTCATTTTAATTTCAAATTTCTTGCTATAAATTGCAGAAAAAAGTAACCACTTTCAATTATCGTTTTTAGTAATACATAACATAAAAGTAGCTTAATCAAGTATTTAGTTCTTTAAAATGAATTGGGCAGTGTATAGTATCAGGCAGGAACTAGAAATATAAAGCACTGCATGTGATGAAGCCTATCTTAATCCATAATTATAACAGAAGGACTTTAAATAACTAACAGAAAACATTTTCCAAATTATCTTAAAGTGTACAACATAGTTCCCCTTACAAATTAACAACTCACCTTTTTGAAAGTAGAAGAGTAAGTACTGTGTAATTGAAAGTCCAGAAATTGAGCAGCCAAAATTCCTCTCAAAAGTACCTCAGACATGATTATCATAAAATGGCCATGTTTTCCTCTCATTTAAGATATATACATAAGCAATCAAACTTCATCACACACAAATTCAAAACTAAAGTAATATTTTGATTGGTTCTAAATTTCAATACTTTCAAATGTGTTTTCCCCATGCAATTTTCCATAGGACATTTAGACAAGGGTACAGCCCGAACGGATGAATGGAATTACACCAAAGTTGGCAAAATGATAGGTACTGGTATGTAGTAGGGCCGATTCTATATTTCTGTGAAATCGCTCCAGTGGTTTTTATGAAAAGCAACTTCAAAAAAACATATATATCAATAGGCGCGCTCCAAGCGCTCACCGGTACGCGTACCGGGGTGCGCACCCAGCGCGCTACGGGAGTTTGCGAGCGGAAAGCTGATTGGCTGTATGATGTCTGTCAACATTCTTAACAGTCCGGAGAGTCTGCCATCTTGTGTCTCGGGAAAATCGAGACACCTGAGGTGAAAAAAAAAAGGGAAATGATTAAAAGGGGGCAGGGTAGACACCCCCTGACCCCCTAGGTTTTTTGAGGGAGGCTTAGAAGGACCCTGAAGGGCCCAAAAACTATTTTTTTAAAAATGTTCGCGGGGTAAGCACTGGGTGCGTTCCAGGATACGCTCTCCGGTACGCGCACCCTGAGCACACCAAGGGGAAAAACAGTGTAAAAAAATAGAGTAAAAAAATAATGTAGAGTGTTTAGAGGTAAGTTAGCTCTGAAAAGAGCTGTTGTGTTATGTGGGTGTTTTTTGTACCTACAAGTAGGTACCAATGCAGAGTCTCAAATTCAAGAGGAAGACTCTATTCCCTTCATCTGTAAAATGTACACGATCTCTCCTATAGATGCTTTGCATGTTGTAACGCAAGTTGTTGTGGTAAATGGAACCCATACCATAGTCTCTGAGGAAAAGCAGAAACAGATTTATTTACATGTTTCCTTGCTTTCTCAATCTGTGGACAAAATTGGTTGGACCAGATCCATTTTTGCCTTTGGCATATATTAGAAAATACCAAGGCAGTTTTTGGAAAAAGTGACATCAATTGCCCAAAGATGTCCTTTATAATCATTTCCAGACCTCCCCCAGTCAAAGTGCCCAAGTCATTGCCACCACGGTGCACAATTATAAGGTCAGGGTGTGGAAGATGCATAAAGGATTTTATCAATGGTATCAATTGGTGACTTCTTAATCCTCTCTGTCCAATCCACACAACGTCCAAATTTGGTAAATCAAGGTTGTAAATCCCTCTGTTGCTTGCAAATTTTTCACTCCAGAAGACATAGCTATGACCCACAAACCAGACTTTTGGCATCTTGAAGGTAGATGTGCTTCTATTCAGATGAGTTGTGGAAATGAAATGGCAGTTTGAAAGTAGGAATTATTTTTGAAAAAATGGTTGAGATTCAGTGCACTTAAAAACCCAGACATGATTGGTGCTTTCTTAAAAATCTTCACTGAAAATTAGGGTGCATGCTTTTTTTTTTAAAGAAGTCATTTCAATGGTTGAGAAAAAGTCATTTAAAGAAAGATTGCACTTGATTAGCTAGTACATTGAGAGGTCAAACACCCTTGCTGTATTCTTTAGCAACATAGTATGATGAACTTCTGAACTGTGTGCTGGGTTAGGAGGGAGTTACCATGGTAACAGGGTGAATGAGCACTGGGGGGATGGGTGAATGTTATGTGAGTTTCAAAGTCTTCAAATGTACAGCCAATTAAAATGTGCAGTTTTCTTTTGAATTTGTGTGGGAACAATTTTGATTGGTTATGTACAAGAATATGGGTCTGAAATGAGTAAGAATCTGTGCCATTATTCTCTGGCTCCAGTGAAAGAAGCATTATTCAGAGATTCTGCTTAAGAAAATCTGTTGAGTGTGACTGACACTGTTCTACATCTTTCAAAGCATTTTTAAAGGTGAGTAATGATTTTTTTAATAAAGATAGAGTGCTGTATGCACTATGGGGAAGATTAAGAAGCATATTGTGCTTCTTTATTCTAGCATTTTGTGTCAGTTTTATTTGTAATGTTGTTTAAAAATAAAATGGTGCATATTGGCAATGTATTTTGAAAATGAGTTAGGTTTCTGCTTTGTTTCTGTAGTGGTCATTTAAATGAGCTGTGCTTTGTGTCAAAAACGATTTAGTATGCAAAATCTTTTCTGGAAAAAAGTCTGCTTTTTAAATTTTGGAGAAGCATTACACTGACTTTCTGTTTGAAATAAGAGAAAACATTTTCACATTTTTCAATAATGTCACCAGTGCCTTGTAACAGTTTGCCTCAATTAGCTTAAAGAGTATTCTTTGCTTGTGTCTCACTTTACTTTGTGCCTGTGTGTAATCTGATATATGATTCATTTAATGAAGATACACTGCTATTAAAAATATGGTAGTATATGTTTTTTGAAGACATGGTAGATTACATGTAACGTTCTGGTCATGTGCCTAAGATCACACTGATGGATAAATCAAGCTTCAGTCACAGTGTGATCTTAGGCACATGACCAGGATGTTACATGTAATGAGAAATTAATGTTATGTCTTGCTTATATATAGGTGGCCTGTTTTTGGTCTGTAGAAACAGTGAAAGTATATGAGCAGAAAAACACATACTGCTTGCAGAGACAGACATGGTAGATTATATGTAACATCTTGGTCAAGTGCCTAAGATCACACTGTGAGTCTAGCTTGATTTTAAATGGATTTGGGTGAATAATATGCTTACTTGATGTCTTTAAAAATATGGAAATACATGTTTTCTAGAGACATGGTTGATTACATGTAACATCCAGATCATGTGCCTAAGATCACACTGTGAGTGAAGCTTGATTTAAAATGGATGTGGGTGAATAATATGCTTAGTTGATGTCTTTAACAATATGGAAGTACATGTTTTTTAAAGACATGGTAGATTACATGTAACATACTGGTCATGTGCCTAAGATCACACTGATGGGTGAATCAAGCTTCACTCACAGTGTGATCTTAAGCACAGGACCAGGATGTTACATGTAATGAGAAATTAATGTTATGTATTGCTTATATAAAGGTGGCCTTTTTTTGCCAGTAGAGACAGTGAAATAATATGAGCAGAGACACACATACTGCTTGCAGAGACATACATGTTAGATTACATGTAACATCCTGGTCATGTGCCTAAGATCACACTGTGAGTCAAGCTTGATTTTTAATGGATCTGGGTGAATGACATACTCAGTTAATGTCTTTAAAAATATGGAAGTACACGTTTTTTAAAGACATGGTAGATTACATATAACATCCTGGTCATGTAACTAAAATCACACTGATGGGTTAATCAAGCTTCACTCACAGTGTGATCTTAGGCACATGACCAGGATGTTACATGTAATGAGAAATCAATGTTATGTTTTGCTTATATATAGGTGGCCTGTTTTTGGCCTGTAGAGACAGTGAAATAATATGACCAGAAACACACATACTCCTTACAGAGACAGATATGGTAGATTACAAGTAACATGCTGGTCATGTGCCTTAGATCAAACTGTGAGTCAAGCTTGATTTTTAATGGATCTGGGTGAATAATGTGATTAGTTGATGTCTTTAAAAATATGGAAGTACATGTTTTTTAAAGATATGGTAGACTACATGTAACATCCTGGTCATGTGCCCAAGATCGCACTGATGGGTGAATCAAGCTTCACTCACAGTGTGATCTTAGGCACATGACCAGGATGTTATATGTAATGAGAAATTAATGTTATGTCTTGCTTATATATAGGTGGCCTGTTTTTGGCCTGTAGAGACAGTGAAATAATATGACCAGAAACACATATACTGCTTGCAGAGCCAGACATTGTAGATTACATGTAACATGCTGGTCATGTGCCTAAGATCACACTGTGAGTCAAGCTTGATTTTAAAAGGATCTGGGTGAATAAGGTGATTAGTTAATGTCTTTAAAAATATGGAAGTACATGTTTTTTAAAGATATGGTAGATTACATGTAACATCGTGTACATGTGTCTAAGATCACACTGATGGGTGCATCAAGCTTCACTCACAGTGTGATCTTAAGCACATGACAAGGATGTTAGATGTAATGAGTAATTAATGTTATGTCTTGCTTATATATAGGTGGACTGTTTTTTGGCCTGTGGAGACAGTGAAATAACATGAGCAGAGAGACACACACTGCTTGTAGAGACAGACATGGTAGATTATATGTAACATCCTGGTCATCTGCCTAAGATCACACTGTGAGTCAAGCTGCATGCGGACAAGACAGAGGTTATGTCTTGGAATCTAACTGCAGATGGTATAGCCTGCAAATCAGAGATACGTTATCTAGAAGTAAGGATAACAAAAGATATCCAGGAGCTTACTAAAGTTAACTTTGTAAGAGTTAGGAAGGAGATCTCCGCTGCACTGAGAGGGTGGGTGCATCTTCCGTTAACATTATATGGCCGCGTCAATTTGGTGAAGATGATGGTCCTTCCTAAGTTAACCTTTCTGTTTGATTCATTGCCGCTCCTTTTTGAGAAAGACTGGTTTGCAAAATTGCAGAGTGAGATAGGGTCATTTATATGGGCGTCAAAAGGGTCCCGCCTATCATGGAAGAAGATCAGGAGAAAACTTTTGAAGGGTGGGCTGTCGGCCCCAGACGTTCAGATATATTCATGGGCTTTTCTGTTGAAGAACTGCAAAGTTTTATTGGGAACGCTGGGGAGTTCAGTTATAGGGAATCTGTTGTCTGCACTGCTCAGAATGGAGAATGTTAAACAGCATGGCTTTATGTATAAATTTGCCGATCCAAAGTACTTTAAAAAGATCAGACTAAGAGTGTTGAAAGATCTAGCGGCGGCCTGGTTTAAAATCAGGAGGGTGGTGAGAATTCCTTACTACAGTTTTATGGCCCCAATCTGGGATACGCCAGGAGCTCCTCCTTGGTCCAAAGATGCGTTGGCTAAGGCAATGAGAGTGGATGGTCCACAAAAGTGGGATGATCTATTTCCGGAGGGTACCCTGGCTCCATGGGGGTACTGCGAGCAGGAGTGGTTTCAGAAATTTTCAAGGTTTAAATACCTGCAAATTCAAAGCTGGGTGGTGGGTAAGGAAAATCTAATCGGTCGCCACAACGACTTAGAAGAGAAGTTGGGATCAGAAGTGCAGAGTAAAAAAGAAGTTGCGCTGTGGTAGTGGTCCATATTGGAGATGGAGGATGGCTCTTTCACACTGCCGGAGACCCTGTGGGGGGAGTGCTTGCCAGAGATTGCTTCAGAAGACCAATGGCAAGTAACAATGTCGATACTGTATAAAGTGGTTAAACCTGCAAATTTAAGAAGGAATCACTTGTTCACCCTCCACAGGGCATACTGGTCTCCTAGAAAACTTGCAAAGTTCAAACCTGGTGGAACGGTGGCGTGCCCTAAATGCAAGAGTCCTAATGAGGATGATTTACACATGTTCATGACCTGTCCGGCGATAAAGGAATTCTGGGAGGCTGTAAGTACGTGCCTGTCATCAGCACTGAGCCAGCAAATTAAGGTAAGCCCTGAACTTGTGATGTCGGGAAGAATGGACTTACAAGGTAAGGGCCTAGAGGACAAGGTAAAACTTGTGTTTTATGCTCTATTGCTGGCTCGGAGAGAAATTTGTAAAATGTTGGTTTCGGCAGACCCCCCAACAGAACTAAACTGGTTAAGATCTATGAGAGCTATTGCTAAGTTGGATATTGTGGATCGGCACAAGAAAAGATACAGATTTTGGACTCCTTTTTGTTATGTTTTGGGTGAAGGGTTGGGTTGTAATGATATAGGTAGAACAAGTCCTATGATTAAGCTTTCTTCTGATCTCGGTTGGTTTCAAGTCTTGGGGAAGACTGGTTAAAGTGGTAAACTTCCTCCTAAGAGCAGAACTAACATATGAGATGAGCAGCCCAAGGGCGGTATCGTGGGACTCGGGCGGAGAGAAGGCGAATGAGGACAAAAAAAAAAAAAAAAAGCAAAGCACATGTTGTATACTAGTGTTTATATTGTGTACTTATTGTAATTGCTATGTAATATGTTTGTAGTGGTCTATAATATGTCATTTTTTCTTTACCACAGATTATAATCATCTATACAAAGAAAGAAAAAGATGCCTCCAAACAAAGACGTGAAAAGAAAAACAAGACTCAACCAAAACAAAATCTTCAGAGAAAAAAAATAATGCTCCTGGTAAGCAAACTAAAAATCTTCTCAGGAACTTATTGAAATGGCAAACAAAAACTTGTGTTTTTAAACAAGAATAAGACACCTGTAATTAGAAAGAAGACAGTGTGTCCCTTTAAAAATGTTAGAACTGTACAAGGAGATGATATTGTCTACAACAATAGAAGGAGAAATCAATTTATTGAAATTCGTAGACGAATGTTTTATAACAGAATTATATCTAATTTATTAAAAAAATTTAAAAAGGTTTAAAAAAAAGACTGCTTTTTACAAGAAAAAAAAACATAGTTAAGATTGTGGATGAAGCATTTAAAGTGAAAAATAAATTGTTTAGTTTAGTAATGTATATAATTCGTACACTCGATAAGGTAATCAATGTGTTCAAATCAAAATGTAAGTGGAGGAGAGTAATTAATCAGACTAATTTTTGTAATGTTGTTTCTGGAGAATGGAAGCATAGTTCAAGTTGTGAGCCATTTTTTAATGAAGAAAGTTACTTTCAGGATAATGATTTGGTGCATGTAGTTGACACCAGTGGTCGAGCATATGAGGTGAAGGACGGTTGTCCTGTAGAAAAAGAAGAGATTGTGCCTAGAAATACAGAAGAGGTGTTAGCTGATGAAGTTTTAGGGAGATGTCCTAAGGCTCCAGTGTATACTTGGAATTGTAGTAGTATTTCTAGTGTGCGACAGGATTCAATTGATTTGTTTCGCACTTTCTTACGAACATATACTAAGAAAAGTGTGAAACAAAAAATGAAAATGTTACAAGAGTTAGATACTTGTAGAGTGAGAGAAAAAACAGGTTTGCAAGGGCATTCACTGGCTTGTCTTTCAAGAAAAGTATGTCAGAGTGTTTTTCACCATTTTAGGATGTTAGCAGTGCATCACAATAAAGTGAGGAAATTAGTGAGAAGGTTGTATTGTGCAAAAAGTCCAGCACTTAAACTAAAACAGCTAAACAGTGCTCTTTTGCATGGAACTGAATTAGATGTCAAAAACATTTGTGATGAAATTGAGTTTTGTTACTTTGGTGAATAAGAGCTCAGTGCAGAAATTGATACAATAATAGAAGGTCATGTAGAAGAGAATGTAGAGATTTTAAGTACAGAAACATTTGAAACTGAAATTACAAAGTTTAAGGTCAATTCAAGTGAAAGGCCTAATTTTACTTGTGTGTGTTGTCGACGAACTCATTATAAGCATCAGACTAGATAAGTTGATTTATATGTAAAAAGCGAAAAGATAAATAATAATGAGTGGAAGGATTTGCAACTTATTTGTTGGTTGAAAATTGTTTTGATTTGGGTTCTGATCAACGTATTTGTAAATATTGTTATAATGAATTAAATGAAAACAGAATGCCTGCTAGAGCTGTTCATAATAATCTGGAGTTGGTAGACATTCCTTCTGAATTGATGGATTTAAATACCTATGAGTCTATTCTGATTCAATGTGTGCATCCTTTTTAGGCTATTGTTCGCATGGAGCCTAAGACAGGGAAATTGCCTCCTTCAGATTTACAGAGAGGATTAAAGGGAAGAGTTGTTTATTTGCCTCTAGATTTTAAGAAAAATATTGATACAATTGGTGTCGAAAAAGTAGAAGAGGAACCTCTGGTTATTCTAGTTAATGGTGTTCCGACAAAAAGTAAGAAAATCTGGCAAGATTTAGTGGATGTTAGGAAAGTCAAAAAGGCAACGTTGTATCTGGTAAAAAATAATCAGTACTATAAAAATGTGTATGTGGGAGAAGAGGAAACAACTGTACAAGATGACACTGATGTCTCTGCTGGGCAAATAGAAAAAGTTGATGTCTCTGGAAGTGAAGAAATGTATGAACATTATAGTGTTCATCCATTGCATTCCAAAGAAGTAATGGGGAATGCTATTGACTTGTTTCAGATGAAAAAAGCCAAAGGAAGTCCCATTAGTGTATGGTAGGAAAGTTTGGAAGCTCGTTGTTTTCCACAGTTATTTCCAACAGGTGAAGGTGGACGATATGACGACCGACCTGTTCAAATTCCTGCATCTGAATACCGGACTTCAAGATTATATGCAGAAGATCCAAGGTTTCGTCAATGCATTCCATATTTGTTCCATCTACTGTTTGAGAGTGATTTGTCTGGACTTTCCTATGCAGTAAACCATATACTGAAAAGAGGAACACATCTTCAAAATGTTTCAGCAAGGGTTCTTATGGATAAAGTGAAACTGCAAGACAGTGTTTTGGAATCTCAGCTACTTAATCTCATGGCATGTCAGCGTGGTACTAACGAGTATTGGTACCGTTGTCATGGGGAATTGATATGTATGCTAAGAAACTTAGGAACTCCTACATGGTTCCTCACTCTTAGCTGTGCTGAGTATGCTTGGGTTTACTTACTTCGAATTTCTACGAGAGATCAAATAAAAAGCATTGAAAATATTGAATACAGGACACCTGGAGAACTGTGCTCTTTGGATCCAGTTAATGTATGCAGAAATTTCAATCATAGGTTTGAAGCTATGATGTCTTTTATTACAAACAAAAAAAATCCTCCGCTTGGAGAGGTGTTGGATTTCTTTTGGAGAAAGAAGTATCAAGCAAGAGGTGCTCCTCATATACATATGCTGCTATGGATTAAAAATGCACCAAAATTTGGAGCAGATTCAGATGAGAAAGTGATGAGTTTCATTGAGCAGTATTCTACATGTGCTGTTCCGAAAAGTACAGAAGAAAAAATTTAAGACATCAAGTTTTATGCTTTCAAACCCATCGTTGTGGGAAATACTGTCGTCGAAAATACAAATCCAAGGACAAGTTCTACAAGAATGTCGTTTTGCATTTCCACGTGCAGTAACATCGAAAGGAAGAGTCAACAATTTTATGTCTTCTCTGCGACATTCTGTGACAAGAAAATCACCCAAAAATACATACCACCTAAGAAGAAATGAGGAATCCAAATTCATAAATGGCTACAACCCAGTCATTTTGTCCATGTGGAATGCTAACATGGATATTCAATATGTGGCTGACAACTCTATTGCTGTGGCTCGATATGTGACGTCTTACATCACAAAACCTGAAAAGATGGAACTGAAGGAAATGTGGGAGTAAATTTCACATGAAAAGAGTCTAAGCAAGAAATTATACAGTTACAGTCTGAAGATGTTGTCGCATCGAGAAATTGGAGCATAAGAATGTTCTGATCGGTTATCATCAGCAAGTCTATATGCCAAATCTAGAACCATCATTTGGGTGAGTCTAGGTCTTGCTGCAACACGAAAGCGAGTTTTGAAATCTGTACAAGAAATAGAGTATTTGGCGGAGAAAGAACCAGACAGTACAGATATTTTAAAGACAAACATGTTGGATACATACTATCCAAATAGAAGTACTCACCTTGAGAATGTTTGTCTCTATGAAGTTCTGCAAACCTATACTTTTAAAAACAACGTCACAGAAGACATCAATAAAGGTGTATATGCAGTAATTGGTTGTAAAGGCTGTCTAGTGAAACAAAGAAAAGGCCATTTGATTAATCATCGAAAATTGAGTTGTGAATCTCCAGACAAAAGGGAATTTTATTACTTAGCTCTTTTGCAACTCTTTAAGCCTTGGCGTACATAAGAGGAACTACTTGGAGATTTTCTTACTTATGAAGATTCGTTTAATGCAACCAAGGATACCATAGAATGTCCTGTTTTTTCAAATTATCTGCAAATGTTGAATGAGGAAATACAGCAAGAAGCTACAATTGCAGCAGATATTGCTAGAGACAGTTCTCAAGATAGTCAGAGGTCTGCTTCATTGAGTCAGGATCCACTAGGAGGACCAATTATACAAAATGAACTGCCACTGCCATGGATGAAGTTGAAAGAGCCATGGAACAAGCTCAGGAGGATGGAGTTCACTTAGAAGATTTGGAAAAAGAACTAAACGTTGAGCAGAGACAAATATATGACGAAGTCACAGAACACATTGAGCATGGTTTATCTCATGACAAAAAAGAGTGCTCATGTCCATCATTTATACCTGTCCGACCCGTATGTGAGTGGAGAAGAAGGAACTGGAAAAAGTTTCCTGATTAAAGTGATTGCAACATATTTGCAGAAAACAACGGAGTCATCGCTCTCTTGTGTTGTTATTGCTCCAACTGGGTTGGCAGCATACTACATTAAAAGGATTACTTTACATCGCTAATCGATGCTGCCAGTGGAGCATGATAACAAATTACAATACCACAAGCTATCTGGAGAAGCTTGTGAAGTTTCAAGAGTCCTAAAGAAAATGAAACTTCTTATCATTAATGAAGTAAGCATGGTATCAAATGTAATGCTTGCTTTTGTGCATTTAAGAATGAAAGAAATTCTTAAAACAGACTATGATGTGTTATTTGGAGGCAAACACATCATTGTTTTTGGATATCTACTGCAACTAACTCCAGTGAAAGGACAGCCAGTGTTTAAAATGCTTACGCATGAAGATACCAGGAAGTGCTTAGGAAGCATTGGAAATGTTAACATATGGTTTAATTTCAAATATACAGAACTGCTTCAAAATATGTGACAGGCAAAGGATGAAGATTATAAAAATATTCTACAAGATGTTAGAATTGGAAAACTAACTGAGCATGGCAAAGAAGCTTTACATGGAAGATTAATTTCAAATTTGTTTCCAAAAGAATACATTCTCCCAGAGAATAATTTTATGAAAATTCCTTGAAACAAATCTGTTATATGCTTGATGCCAACTCTAAAAGAATGTTCAATCTTCAACAACAAAATGTTAAAGTTGGAAAATCAAGAGATTGTGAAACTGGAAGCTATTGATAAAATAGAACATGAAGGAGCAACTATTGTTTTGTCTGAAAAGTTGAAATCAAAATTGGATTCTTTAGAGAAGACAATATCTAAAACTGCTGGAATAGCAAAGACTCTGTATGCATCTTTAAATTGTCGTATAATTTTACAACGTAATTTACATGTGGAAAGAGGTTTAGTAAATGGAGCAATGGGTCATGTTGTTGATTTTGTGAATTACCGAAATAGAGATGGAATTGAATTTATAAATATTAAATTTGATGGTATTGAAGAAGTACAACAAATCAGTCGTTGTTCTGCACGATTTTTGCTTGTGAAAGATTTATATGTCCGCCGAAAACAGTTTCCTGTTTCTTTGGCATATGCAGTGACTATTCATAAATCTGAAGGTTTAAGTGTGGATACTGCTTTGGTGAATATTGGAAGTTCTGTGTTCAAAGAGGGTATGGCATATGTTGCTTTATCTCGAGTCAGAACTTTATCTGGATTGTACTTGATTGATTTTGATGAGACAAAGATAAATGCAGATCTAAATTGTGTAAAAGAATATATTAGGTTAAGAAGAGAGTATGCTCCAAATCTACCTCAATATCCTCTATTTGAAAAGTGTGTGGTAGGCCGAAAAAGAAGAAATGATAAAAATTGTAGTGAAGTTGTAGCAAAAAGAAAAAAAGTAGATGAACCAGTAATTGTAAGCAGAAAGGAAAAGGATTCAGGTAAAGATGTTGTTGGATTTCAGTTTGAAAACAGTTCTGGTGTCAACTGTTATGCTAATGTAGTGGTTAACGTTGTTTTTTTTCTCCAAACTGTACAAGAACAGATTGCTGAAAATCGTGATCAAACATTTTGTTGTTTATTAAATTCTGTGTTTGACAAATGTAGCAGTGATAGAACAAAAATACAAGGGGGTCGATTCCGATCCGGTAAAATCATCATCCGTACGACTCGCATCTGGAGCCGTTTCTGTACTACTCGTACAGATGCCGTATGACCCGACGAGTACGATCCCGACCGGGGTACCAGGACGCGAGTCGTATGGTCCACGTCAGGTAAGGGCGATTCGTACGGAAAAGCGCACATTCACATACACACCGTCCGGTGCGTACACCCCATGATCGCAGGGGTACGCGCCGTACCCCTACGATCAAGGGGGGTACGTGCCGTACACCCAGCATACATGGGGTACGGCGCGTACACCCAGCGTACATGGGGTACGGCGCGTACCCCATGTACGCTGGGTGTACGGCACGTACCCCCCATGATTGCAGGGGTACGGCGCGTACCCCTGCGATCATGGGGTATACGCGCCGTACCCGGGGGGGGCGTTCTGTACCTGTTTCGGGGCGAACTCTGCTTTTACGGCTGTTTTCAGCTCCCGTAGGAAAAGGGTTGTACGGTGCGTACCCAACACCAATCGTACTTGCCGGGTCGGAAAAATCGGCCGCGAACCGTACTGATGTCGCGTACAGCGGGTTCCGAGGGAGAGTTGTACGGGGATTTCAATCCTACGGTCCCTGTACGATTCGTACGGAGTTCGGCTCCTGGTACGGATCGTACTTCATCGTTCGTACGGGGACGTTGCAGGGTACGATTCTTACGGTAAAAACATTCCAAACGGCAATTCGTAGCGCTTTTTCCCGGATCGGAATCGACCCCAAAGTGTTTCTGAAATTCGAAATGTTTTAGACATATGTTCTGGTCAAAAACAATTTTCACAGAATATTCAGCAAGATTGTCAGGAATTTCTAATGTATATGCTTGTTGTTTTACAACATGAAGGTGTAGATGTAGAAAATCTTTTGGCCCTTCTTATAAATGGCAGCATGACTGCGACAATTGCTCCTTTTCAAGTAGTACTACAATAGACACTGAAAGATTTATATATTTGACTTTACCAGAATGCAAATCAGTGTCATTTAATAATCTAGTTTGACAAGAAAATCAAAGCATGGTCTGTACTCAATGTAAATCTGCAATGCTATCAACATTATTTATACAAAGATATGGACAGTATGTAATTTTAATGTTCCAACGATGTAGACCTGATGGAACTAAATTGACAACATTAATTAAAAATGTTGTGGCTTCTCAATTATCAATTTCAGAAAGAACCTTTACAACTGCAGCAATTATTTACCATGATGGTCCTTCAACAACATCAGGACATTACACAGCTTATTAAAAATGTCAAAAAGGATGGAATCACTGTAATGATACTCAATTGACTTTCAAACAACGTTTGCCTTCTGACTTACAAAATTCTTACCTAGTGTTCTTACAATCGAAATTTTAGGGAAGGTAATTGGCCTATAAAGATTGCAGCAGTTATTAAAATTTAGTTTGCTGTTCAAAATTACTTTCTGAGTGACAGTGATGAAGATAATCAAAAACATGTAGTTCTGATAGAGGTAGTATATGAATTTCAGATAGTGTTTGTTGTGAGTATTATAGAAAATATTAGTAAAAACTAAGCTAGAGGTGGAAATTAAACTATTGTTTCATAATGTAAAAGGTGTTGGAGCTTTTCTTTCAGAAACTCAGGTAAATGAGAGATAAAGAATACTCTTGACTAATTTCCAAAGAAAAGGACTTTCCATATACTATTTGGCCTCATGGAAAAGTACGTGGATCAAAAGTGAGTTAAGATATGTTTTTTCTAAATGTTATATTATTTATTCAAACGTTCTATGGGTTTTTTAAACACAATCATTTTGGTTGTGTTTTTTTTTGCCCGCTGTTATATGATGAGTAGTATTGAAGTCACTGTTTAAAGTGAAATTCAATATATTCTGAGAACAGCAAAAATAAACCATATAACATGTTGTACAAATTATTTTGTATTTTGTATTATCTAATATATATTATTTTCCCCTTCTCTTATGCTCACTCACCTATTTCCACCCTCTATCACTCCTCTTAACTCACCCTCACTGGCCTTTTCTCACTCTCCTTCACCTCCCTTCTCTTATTCCACTTTACTCACTTATCCTCATTCTCCACTCCTTCACAACCCTTTCCCTCTCTCCCATCAACCATTTTCTAGCTGTCAGTCCCTCTAATTCACTTACCTTACCCTCCTTTCTTTTCTTTGTTCCCTTAATAATTCCCCTTTTCTCATACACTTTACTCCACTTCACTCACTCCTTTTCTCACTTCCTGTGTCTTCTCACATCCTCACTCTCCTTGCCTCACTTCGTCTCTCTTAGCCTCACTCTGTCGATCCTCTCAGTCTCTCACTCCTCTTCCATCATGCTTACTCCTTAAAACTCATCCACTCTCCCTTACATACCTTTCTTTGCTCTCTCACTCAGTTCCTTTCTGCCACTCATTCCTTCACTACTTCTATGTTCTCACTCCTTCACTTCCTTTGTCTCATGCTCACTTGCTTTTATTCTCTCTCTATCTTTCCTTTTTCCTCAAACTCACTGCCCTTCACTCACCCTCCCTGACCCTTGTTCCCTTACTCCAGTTCCTTCAGTTGTTCTCATTCATCTTCCTTAACTCCCCTTCCTCTTTCTCTCCTCACGCACTCACTTTTTCCCAGTCCCTTTGCTTCACTTTTCTTCCCTTTCTTCCTTTCCTTTGTTGTCTCAGTCATTCTCCTTCCCTTAATCACCTTACTGCACTTTACTCACTTTTTCTCTTACTCCCTCTGTTCTCTCATATTCTCACGTGTCTTCCCTCACTCCCTCTCTGTTACCTTCACTCCCTGTGTCTCCTCACTGTCTTACGACCCTACATTCATCGTCACTCACCTTCCATGCCTCATTGTCATTAATCCACCGTTATTAACTCCTGCTCCTCTGTCACTCACTCCCCTTTCTTTACTCCCCTTTCTTTCTTTAGTTTGCTCTTTTTCTTTAGTTTCTTTCAGTGATGTCATTTGAGATGTCATCAGTGATGTCATCAGTGATGTCATTTGAGATGTCATCAGTGATGTCATCAGTGATGTCACTGACCATGTAATGAATGATGTATTATGTGACATCATCAGCAGTGGATTGCGGGCGCGTGAGTTATAGTGAGTGCTCCGGGCGCGCCACGCGACTTGCGCACGGCAAGCTGATTGGTTCTCGGGTGTCTGTAAACATTCTAAACAGTCCGCAGCGGCCGCCATCTTGTGTCTCGGTAGGATCGAAACACAAGAGGTGGTAAAAACAAAGGGGAAAATAATGAAAAGGGGGCAGGGTAGACCCCCCCTGGCCCCCTAGGTTTGATGTGGGGGCCATAAAAGGGTCCCTCGGGTAAAAAAAATAAAATATTTTTTTTTCGATTTTCGCGTGGGGAGCGCCCGGTACGCGCACCAGGGAGCGTACCGAGGAGCGTACTTTGGTGAAAAATAGTGAAAATAATAGTGTAAAGTAATCATTTTGAGTGATTACAGGTAGGGTAGCTCTGAAAAGAGCTTTTGGGTTCTGTGGCTGTTTTATGTACCTACAAGTACGTCCCACACAACCCCACACCCCCTCACCCACACACTCCCCACACATACCTCACACACGCACACCTCCACCTACACCCAAACACCCCACAGCCCTACACCAACACCTTACACATCCACACCCACAACCACACATCCCACACACCCAGACACACACACACACCTCACCCCCCAACACACACACACACACGCACACACAGATACGTCACAGACACACCCCACACATCCCACACACACACCTCCCCTTCACACACACACACACACACCCACACCTCACAGACACACCCACACATCCCACATATACACACATATCTTACACACATACCCCCCACATCCACACACCCCCACACACACCTCACACACCCACACCTCCACCTACACTCAAACACCCCACACACTCACACCCAGACACACACCTTACACACCCACACCCCCACCAACACCCACATACCCCACACACCTACACACACCTATACACCCACATACCATAGTCTGTCAGGAAAACATAAAGAACATGGAGGCAGGAGATGAAAAAGAGATGTCAAATACACTTTGGAGATAATATAGTGGGAGAATGGAAGTATCTATGAGCAAAATTACTCTGTAAAACAAAAAAGTTGCCCAGTATACTATAAGTCTCACATTATATTATATTCATTTTGGTACTATTTCATTGATTACATATAAAAAAGAATAATGTCTGGAACAATTTTTAATTATTAAATATAAATTTATTGCTCTGATTTTTCAAAATTAAATAAGACTTCCAACATTATCTCGTCGGGAATGTCCTCATTTGGATTACATGATTCCATTTCTTCCACATATTTCAGAAACTCTTCATCAAGAGACTGATCGAAAAAATCTGAATTGTTAATCTCTTCCTCTGGGTTGTCCTGAATATCAAGTTCGAATGAAATATTAAATTTATTTTGATCTCCTTCCATTATGTTGCTGTAAATTGCATAAAAAATAAATATATCAGTAGAGATAGGGCACTGTTGGGTTTAAGTTCAGACAGGTAGTTTTGATTTTTTAATAGTGAAGTTATCTTTGGGCAGTGTATGATATCAGGCTGGAAGTAGAAATATAAAAAAGTGTATGTGATGGAACCTAAGTAAATTCATAAGTATACAAGACAAGCCTAACTCCATCCATAACTATAACAGAGAAGCCTATCTCAATCTATAACTATTACAGAGGGATAGTATATAACTATCAGAAAATGTTTTCCAAATTAACTTAAAGTGCACAATATACTTCAGTTTTCCAAAAAACATCTTACCTTTGAAAAAGCAATTGAAGTTATTAGTGAAAATCCTTTTGAATTGTACACCAGGAAGTAGTAGTCAAAATGGCTGTGTTTCCCTCTCTTTCTTTATATATATTCAGGTACATAACCAATCAAATGTCAGGTAAAAAAAAGTAGAAAATGAAAGTAACATTTTAATTGACTGTCAATTCTAACACTTCAGATGTGTTTTTGTGAAGTAATTTACCTCAGGATATTTAGACAGTGCTACAGCTCAAATGGCTCAATGGAATTCCATCGAATTTGGGAAAATGGTAGGGATTGCTATGTAGTATGAGCTATTCTATATTTGGTGAAAGTGTCTCCAGTGGTTTTTATGTAAATTAATTTTTAAAAATTTTTGGGAGCGCTTACCGGTGAGCGCCCCGGTACGCGTACCGGTAAGCGCAACAGGAGTCCTCCATTTTGTGTTTCGGTAGATTTGAGTCAGAAAATGGCGGACAAACAACATTGGGAATGGGTATAAGGGGGCACGGTAGGTACTCCCTGACACTCTAGGTTTTCTAAGGGGGTCTTAGGAGGCCCATATAGGCCAAAAATATATATATATTTTTAAATTTTCGCGGGGGTAGCGCCCGGTACGCACACCGGGAAGCGTACCAGGGAGCGTACTTTGGTGAAAAATAGTGAAAAAAAGTTAGAAAAAGATAATCATTTGGAGTGATCAGAGATAGGGTAGCCCTGAAAAGGGCTTTTGGGTTCTGTGGCTGATTTAGGTACCTACAAGTAGGTACCAATGCACAGTCTTAAATTCAGGAGGAATATTCTATTCCCCTCATCAGAAAAGTGCACACCATCTCCCCTGTAGATATCTTGCATGTTGTAACGCAAGTTATTATTGTATATTGAACCCATTCCATAGTCTCTCATGTAAGCAGAAACAGATTTATTCACATGTTTCCGTGCTTTCTCAAATTGTGGACAAAATTGATTGGACCACTTCCATTTCTGCCTTTGCATATATTTGAATATACCAAGGCAGTTTGAGGAAAAAGTGCCATCAATTGATCAAAGGTGTCCTTTATAAGCATTTCCAGACCTACCCCAGTCAAAGTGCCCAAGTCATTTCCTCCACAGTGCACAATAAACAGGTCAGGGTGTGGCAAATGCAAAAAGGTTTTCACCAATGGTATCAATTGGTGACATTTCAATCCTCTGTGGCCAATCCATTTAATCTTCACATTTGGTAAGTCAAGGTTGTGGAAATTTCTGGTAGCTGCATACCTTTGAGCCCAGTGGATATAGCTATGTCCAATAATCCAGACAGAATACATGGTGAGAGGAGATTCTGATGCAGTCAGATGAAGTGTGGAAAAGAAATGGCAGTTGGAACAATAGGAGTTTGCAAAAAAAAACCTGTGGAGTTTCAGTGCTATTGAATCACAAGCAATGATTGGAAGAATGAGATAGTTGAAAACTGAAAGTTAGGGTGCATGGTTGTGTTCTGTGTAAGAAGTAATTTGAATGGTTAAAAAAAGTCATTTAAAGAAACATTGCACCAGATAAGCTGGTGTATTCGTAGGTCAAACATCCTTGCTGAGGTGATTTGCAACATTGTAAAATAAACTTTTAACCCTGGGAGCTCAGTGAGGAGGGAGTTGCTATGGTAACAGGTAGAAAGGGCTGAGGGGGGAAGGGTGTTGGTTTGAAAATAGAGAGGGAAGAGATTTGATTGGTTAACAAAAAGGGATATCTGTGTAGAATTAGAGGTTTTCTCTGCCTTTATGGTTTGCAGTGTCTGGAGAACATATCTTTTGCTCTGCTAAAGAAATATTGGTGTGTGTATCTGACACTGTTCTGAATCTCCTAAAATATTTGTAAAGGTGAGTTATGATTCATTTAATATACATAGAGACTTGTATACTCTATGGAGAAGATTTGGAAGGAAATTGTGGTCTTTACATGTTGCTTTGTGTCATGCTTTTTGATAATGCTTGGTAAAAAGTTTTTACTGCATAGAGTAATTGTATTTTGTAAAATTGTGAATTTTTAGTCGTGACATGGAATGCTTCTACGTAGGACCTGTGCTGTGTTTTGTAAATGTGATGTAAAAAACGATTTTGGGGGAAAAAAATAGTTTTTACATTTTTTAAAAGGAATAAAGAATGTGTGCATGTTTAATAGAAATACATTTGACTCTTTATAATGATGGTACCTGTGTTAACTCAGTGTAGGAAGCATATTGAGTTTGTTTGCATAGAGGAATTGTATTTTGTAAAATTGTGAAGCTTCATGTGCAAGATTTTGCCTCAGTATTATCCCTGCTGTGAGGCAGATGGTTGTAAATATGATCTGTGCTGTGTTTCCTAAATGTGATGTCAAAAACGATTTTGGGGAAAATAAATGGATTTTACAATATTGAGTATAATGTGGCGCAAAGGTTTAAAAAATGACGCATACATGCGTCACTTTTTAAATATGGGGAAAAAAGGTACATGTTTGGGCTTTCCTGGGGAGCCTAGGTGGTGAGGATTGTATCTAAGTGTGCAGTGGACTAGGCTTCATGAAGCATATCCCTGTCTGCATTCTTAGACACAGGTGTCAATTTGACTCTTTACAATGATGTTAGCTGTGTTTTAAAACAGTGTAGGAAGCATATTGAGCTTGTTTGCATAGAGGAATTGTATTTTGTAAAATTGTGAAGCTCCATGAGAAAGCGTTAATTGTATTTTGTAAAATTTTGAATTTTTAGTCGTGACATGGAATGCTTCTACATAGGACCTGTGCTGTGTTTTGTAAATGTGATGTAAAAAACGATTTTGGGGAAATAAGTAGTTTTTACATTTTTTAAAAGGAATAAAGAATGTGTGCATGTTTAATAGAAATACATTTGACTCTTTACAATGATGTTACCTGTGTTAACTCAGTGTAGGAAGCATATTGAGTTTGTTTGCATAGAGGAATTGTATTTTGTAAAATTGTGAAGCTTCATGTGCAAGATTTTGCCTCAGTCTTATCCCTGATGTGAGGCAGATGGTTGTAAATATGATCTGTGCTGTGTTTCCTAAATGTGATGTCAAAAACGATTTTGGGGAAAATAAATGGATTTTACATTTTTGAGTATAATGTGGCACAAAGGTTTAAAAAATGACGCATACATGCGTCACTTTTTAAATATGGGGAAAACAGGTACATGTGTGGGCTTTCCTGGTAAGCCTAGGTGGTTAGGATTGTATCTAAGTGTGCAGTGAACTAGGCTTCATGAAGCATATCCCTGTCTGTATTCTTAGACATAGGTGTCAGTTTGACTCTTTACAATGATGTTAGCTGTGTTTTAAAACAGTGTAGGAAGCATATTGAGTTTGTTTGCATAGAGGAATTGTATTTTGTAAAATTGTGAAGCTCCATGAGAAAGCGTTTGCCTCACTCTTATTCCTGTGTTGCAGCAGAGGAAACAGCTACAGATGAAGACAGTGATTGTTCAGGCGGCCAAATTGAAAAAGTTGATGTGTCTAGAAGTGAAGAAATATATGAACATTATACTGTTCATCCTTTGCATTCCAAAGAAGTAATGGGGAATGCAATTGAATTGTTTCAAATGAAAACAGCAAAAGGAAGTCCCATTAGTGTATGGGAAGAAAGTTTGGAAGCTCGTTGTTTTCCACAGCTATTTCCAACAGGTCGAGGTGGACGATATGACGATCGACCACTTCAAATTCCTGCATCTGAATATCGAACTGTAAGATTATATGCTGAAGATGCAAGGTTTCGTCAATGCATTCCCTATTTGTTTCATCTACTGTATGAAAGTGACTTGTCTGGGCTTTCTTATGCAGTAAACCATATTCTGAAAAGTGGAGCACATCTACAAAATGTTTCGGTGAGGGACTTTATGGAGAAAGTGAATCTGCAAGATAATATTTTAGAATCTCATCTAATCAATCTCATGGCATGTCAGCGTGGTAAAAATGAGTATTGGTACCGTCGCCATGGGGAATTGAAATGTATGCTAAGAAACTTAGGAACTCCTACATGGTTCCTCACTCTTAGCTGTGCCGAGTATGCATGGGAGGACTTACTTCAATTTCTACGAGAGGCCAATGCTAATATACAAAATATAGAATTCAAAAAACCTGGAGAACTGTGTTCTTTGGATCCAGTGAATGTATGCAGATTGTTGTGGATTAAAGATGCACCCAAATTTGGAACAGATTCGGATGAGACAGTGATGAGTTTCATTGAAGAGTATTCAAACATGTGCTGTTCCGAAAACTAAGGAAGAAAACAGTTTAAGGCAACAAGTTTTACGCTTTCAATCCCATCGTTGTGGAAAGTACTGTCGTCGAAAATTCAGAAACAAGGACAAGTTCTACACAAAATGTCGTTTCAGCTTTCCACGACCAGTGATTTCTAAAGGAAGAGTAAATAATTTTATGTCTTCTCTGCGACATACTGTGACGAGGAAATCACCAAAAAATACATACAATTTAAAAAGAGACGAAGAGTCCAAGTACATCAACGACTACAACCCAGTGATTTTGTCCATGTGGAATGCTAACATGATATTCAATTCGTTGCTGAAAACTCTATTGCTGTGGCTTGATATGTGACGTCTTACATCACAAAAAAAGAAAAGACAGAACTAAAGGAAATGTGGGAGGATATTTCACGTGAAAAGAGTGTAAGCAAGAAATTATACAGTTACAGTCTGAAGATGTTGTCGCATCGAGAAATTGGAGCGTATGAATGTTCTGATCGATTGTCGTCAGCAAGTCTCTATGCCAAATCTAGAACCATCATTTGGGTGAGTCTAGGTCTTGCTGCAACACGAAATCGAGTTTTGAAATCTGTACAAGAGATAGAGTATTTGGCGGAGAAAGAACCAGAAAGTACAGATATTTTGAAGACAAACATGTTGGATACATACTATCCAAATAGAAGTCATCACCTTGAGAACGCTTGTCTCTATGAAGTTCTGCAGAGATATATTTATAAGAGGAACATCAGAGAAGATTTCAATAATGGAATATATGGAGTCATTGGATGTGAAGGATGTCTAGTGAAACAGAAAAAAGGTCATTTGATTAATCATCGCAAATTGAGTTGTGATAATCCAGATAAAAGAGAATTTTATTATTTGGCTCTTTTGCAACTGTTTAAACCATGGCGTGAAGAAGAGGAACTTCTTGGAGATTTTCTCTGTTATGAAGACTCCTTTAATGCAACGAAGGATACCATAGAATGACCTGTTTTTCCAAATTATCTGCAAATGTTGAATGAAGAAATAGAGCAAGAAGCCACAATTGCTGCAGAGATTGCAAGAGACAGTACTCAAGGCAATCCAAGTTCTGCTTCATTGAGTCAGGATCCACTAGGAGGACCAATTATCCAAAATGAAGCTGCTACTGCCATGGATGAGGTGGAAAGAGCTATGGAACAAGGTCAAGATGATGAAGTTAACTTAAAAGATTTGGTGAAACAACTAAACCTTGAGCAGAAACAGATATATGACGAAGTCATAGAACAGATTGAACATGGATTCGGTCATGAGAAAAAAGAGTGCTCATGTACATCATTTAAGCCTGTCCAACTGTACGTGAGTGGAGAAGCGGGAACTGGAAAAAGTTTTCTGATTAAAGCCATTGCAACTTATCTGCAGAAAAGGGCTGAATCACCGCTGTCTTGAGTTGTTACTGCTCCAACTGGGCTGGCAGCACATAACATTAAAGGGATTACTTTACATCGTTTACTGATGCTGCCAGTGAAGCATGATAACAAATTGGAGTATCACAAGCTATCAGGAGATGCGTGTTCCGAAGTTTCGAGAGTCCTGAAGAAAATGAAACTTCTTATCATTGATGACGTAAGCATGGTGTCAAATATCATGCTTGCTTTTGTGCATTTGAGAATGCAAGAAATTCTTAGAACAGACTATGATGTCTTATTTGGTGGAAAACATATTATTGTTTTTGGAGATCTTCTGCAGTTGACTCCAGTGAAAGGACAACCTGTGTTCAAAATGCTCACACATGAAGATACCAGGAAGTGCTTAGGGAGCATTGGAAACGTTAATATATGGTTAAACTTTAAATATGCAGAACTGCTTCAAAATATGCAGCAGGCAAATGATGAAGATTATAAAAATATTCTACAAGATGTAAGGATCGGAAAAGTAAGTCAGCAAGGGAAAGAAGCTTTACATGCACGATTAATTTCAAATTTGTACCCAAATGAAAACATTCTTCCAGAGAACATATTTAAGAAAATTAACGAGAAGAAATCTGGCATATGTTTGTTGCCAACTCTGAAAGAATGTTCCATGTTCAACAACAAAATGTTACAGTTAGAAAATGAAGAGATAGTGAAACTGGAAGCTATTGATAAAATAGAGCATATGGGAGCAACAATTATTTTGTCTGAAAATTTGAAATCAAAATTGGATTCATTAGAGAAGACTATATCTAAAACTGCTGGTTTTGAAAAGACTCTGAATGTGTGTTTGAATTGTCGTGTCATTTTAAGAAGGAATTTAAATGTTGAAAGAGGTCTAGTAAATGGAGCAATGGGTTATGTTGTTGGTTTTGTGAATTACAAAAATAGAGATGGAATTGAAATTTTAGAAATTAAATTTGATGACATTGATGAAATAGAACAAATTTGTCGTTGTTCAGCTAGATTTTTGCTCGTGAAAGACTTATATGTTCGCCGAAAACAGTTTCCTATTTGTTTGGCATATGCGGTGACAATTCATAAGTCTCAAGGTTTAAGTGTAAATAGCGCTTTGGTGAACATTGGAAGTTCTGTGTTTAAAGAGGGTATGGCATATGTGGCATTATCACGAGTCAGAACTTTATCAGGATTGTACTTGATTGAGTGTGATGAAACAAAGATTTGTGCAGATTTAGATTGTGTAAAAGAATACAATAGGTTAAGAAGAGAGTATGCTCCACATTTGCCTCAATATCCTCTGATTGAAAAACGTGTGGTAGGCCGAAAAAGAAGAAATGAGAGTAATTGCAGTGAGGTATCAGCAAAAAGGCATAAAGTAGATAAAAGTGTAATTGTAAAGAGAAACAAAAAGGATTCTGTTGAAGATGTTGTTGGATTTCAGTTTGAAAACAGTTCTGGTGTCAACTGCTATGCTAATGTAGTAGTTAATGTTGGTTTTTTTCTTCAAAATTTACAAAGACAGATTGTTGAAAATCGGGAACAAACATTGTGCTGTTTATTGAATTCTGTGTTAGACAAATGTAGTAGTGATAGAGCAAAAATAGAAAGTGTTTCAGAAATTAGAAATCTTCTAGATATATGTTCAGGTCAAAATCAATTTTCACAGAATATTCAGCAGGATTGTCAGGAATTTTTAATATATATGTTTGATGTATTACAAGATGAAGGAGTAGATATAAAAAATCGATTTGGCCTTTCTTATCAATGGCAACATGACTGTGATAACTGTGCTTCATCAAGTACTACTAGAATAGACTCTGAAAGATTTATATATTTAACTTTACCAGACTGCAAATCAGTGTCTTTCAATAATCTAGTTAAAGCAGCGGATCACAATATGGTGTGTACCCAATGTAAGTCTGCAATGCTGTCCACATTATTTCTACAAAATTATGGTCACTATGTTATTTTAATGTTCCAACGATGTAGACCTGATGGAACTAAATTGACAACTTCTGTTAAAAATGTTGTGGCTTCTCAGTTATCGATATCAGGAAGAACCTTTGCAACTGTAGCTATTATTTTTCATGATGGTCCTTCTACAACATCAGGGCATTACACATGCTATTTAAAAACTTCTAAAGGTTGGACCCAATGTAACGACAATCATTTGACTTTCAAACAACGTTTGCCTTTTGGCTTTATAAATTCATATCTAGTGTTTTTACAGCCAAAATTTAGGTAATGGTAATTGGCCTATGAAGACGGGAGGAGTACTCATATATACTCATACATCTGACACTATTTGGCCAAATGGAAAGGTGCAAGAATGAGTAAAGAGTCATGACTGAAAAAAGGAGCATATTAAAATTTTGAAAATATTTCAGATGTTCTTGGAGCTTTTCTTGTAGAAAGTCGATGAAATGGATTTCTAAGTGAACAGCAAAATACTATGCAACGAGAAAAGGACCTCCATGATATACTATTTGGCCTCAAGGAAAAGTAAGTCAATCAAAGAATAGCGTACATTTGTCATTTGTCAGTATGTAAGGTTTTTTTTAAAACACAATCTTTTAGATTGTGGTTTTTTTTCCCCGCTGTCATATGATGAGTAATTTGAACTCACTACTTTAAGTGAAATTCAATATATTCTGAGAACAGCAAAAATAAACTATGTAACATGTTGTAGAAGTTATTCTATACTTTGGATTGTGTAAATTAAATTGTATTCCCATTCTCTGACACCTACTTTCCTTTTTTCATCTTCTTTCAGCTCTTTTTACTCACTTATAATGTCTTTCTCTCACTCTCTGTAACCCCAGTTCCCTTACTCCACTTTTTTGACAACCCCTCATTTTCATTTCAACTGTGTGTATCCCGTCTCTCCCTTGCATAACTTTTCAGCTTTCAGTCTTTCTGCTTTTCTTCTCTTTTCCGTATTTTCCTCCTTTACTCTTTTAGTAATTCCTGTTTACTCACTCAGCAGTATTATTGCACTCTATCACTATAAATCACCCACTCTCCTTAGCTTATCTTTGTTTGCTCTTTACTTTTGACCTCTTCTCTCTGTTTTTTGTTCACTACTTCTATGTCCTCAGTGCCTCACTCTACTTGTGTTATTTTCACTTGTGTTTATCTACCTTCTATCACTTCTTTTACAACAACTTCACTGCTCCTCTCTCATCGTTCTTCATCCCATTTCTTTTACTCTGGTTCCGTTACTATCCATCATTTCCTTTCTTTAAATGTCCTTCTCTTTACTTTCATCACCAAATTATTTTCTCTCAGTACCACTGTTTTAGTCGTCTTCTCCTCTCTTTCCTTTTTTTTGCAGACTTACTTTTTTTCTTTTCTCACTCATTGTACTCCACCTCACTCAGTTTTTCTCTTAGTGTGTCTACGTTATAACTTCCTCAGTCCATTTCCTTCAATTGTTGTATATTATTCTGTCTCCCTTCATCCTTTCACTGTATGACTGTTCTTCTCTTACTCTCAGTTATCTTCTATTCCTCATTCTTCTAAATGCATCCTTAATTAGACTGTTTTCTGTCTCAGTCATTATCTTTTTACTTACTTCTGTTTCCTGATTTAGTTTTGCTAACTCACATTGTTTTAGTATCTTTCTTACCTTCAGTTCATTTCTCTGTACTTCTCTCTCTTTTTCTTAGTGAATCTATATGCCTTACTCTTTGTAATTTGCTCTCCTTCTGTTTCTTTTTCCCTCTTTTTGTCCTTCTACCTTAGTTTATTTCCCTTTCTGTGTTCTTCACTCTCACTTTATTTCTAAATAGAGTGTTATGATGTTTTTAGCTCTTCATTTGTATCTTTTAATTTAAAATACACATTTTACTAATTATAACTTGTTTTTTCTTCTCTCTTTCACAGATACCAACTGTAGTAAAAAAAAATTAAAGTTACATTTATTATATGGTAAGTATGACTAAAAAAATGTAGTTTGTTATCACCCTTTGCTTTAAGGTCACTAACATTTTGTCAGCCCACCTCACTCCTGTGTTTTTACTCTGCTTCTTTCACTTATTCTTATTCTCCATGTTTACTCCCCTTTCCCTATTTACCCTCTCATATTCAACTTCTTTTGATCCCTATTCTTTACTTCACTTACCCTCTGTTCCCTTCCTTTGCTTCTTCACTCATTCTCTTTTTCTCAATTATTTACCTTACTCCTACACATATAGCTCATCCCCCTCCCAACACATGCACAGACCTGTAACATACACCCACACACACACCACACACACACCTCATACACACAAAAAAACCTCACACACACACTCTTCAAAAACACACACACATTCCATACACACACATACATCGAACACATATACACCCCATACTCATACACTTTTCATACATATTTCACACACCCTCATTTCTACCCACACCAAAACAGTCCACACAACCACACCCACAGACACACCTTACACACCCAAACTCCTACCTACACCCACTGACTCCCTGTAAGTTACACACATTGCATTACTTAACTTTTTTTGCTGTTTTACTCAAGCCCATTCAGGTACTGTTTCCTTTACTCTCTATGTCCACTCTCTATGTCACTCACCATGTGTTATCCTAATTCAATATTTCTCCCTCTTTCACCCCTCTTTACTTATACTATGGGTAGCGCACCGGGGAGCGTAACAAGGGGAAAACCAAGAGAAACAGTAAAATAATATTTTAGAGTGCTTTGAGGTAGGGTAGCTGTTGTGTTGTGTGGGTGATTTACTTACTGCACTCCTTCCACTCCTTTTCTCAGTCCCTCTGTTCTCACAGTTCCTCACTCCCATTCTCCCAGTCCGTCTCTCTTACTCTAATTGTCTCTGTCTCTTCACTCTTTCACTACTTGTTCATTATGTTTTCTCCCTGAAGTTCAAGCACACTACGTTATTTACATTTCTTTGCTGATTCAATTATTCCCTTTCTGTTACTTCTTCTTTTCTTCTTTCTGTTTTTTCTCTCTGTCAATCCACATGTTTTAACTTTAGTCGATTTTATCCATCTTATTTCATCCCTCTTTAGTTATGGACACTACTTTTTTCTCTCTCTCCCTCACCAGTGTTATTTAAATCTGGTTCCGTTATTACCTTTTATTTGTACATCATTTTTTCACTTTCCTTTTACTCTTTACAGCCACTCACATTCTTCATGTGCCTCTGCTTTAGTATTATTCTTCTCTCTTTCTTTGTTTCACAGCCTTATATTTTTTTCATTTTCTCTCTTACACTTTCTTATATCTTTTACACTGTTTTACTATGTATTATACAGTACCTCTGTGTTGCTCTCTCTTGCTGTCTTTCTCTTAACATTACTCTCTCTTTCTCTTATGCTCTCCTTCTCTTGTTTTTTTTTTTATTTTATTTTTTATTGCGCTAACGGGGCGCTCTCCGGTGCGCGCACCGGGAAGCGCACATATGAGAAAAATGAAGTCAAGAGTGCTAAAAATTTTAGTAATTTTTTAGAAATGGGAGGTAGTTCTGAAAAGAACTTTTTTTTAATGTTTTTGTTGTTTTTTTTTTTTTTTTCTGAACATTTTTTTTTTTGTATTTTTTGAACAATTGTATGTTTTTTTGGGGTTTTTTGGGGGGAACAACGAAAAACAGGCATTAGAAAGGGCTCAACAGGAGCAAAAAAGTTTTTTACTTCTTGGGGCGTTTTGAGCACTTGTGGTTTTCAAACGCTCTATTAATTAAAATGATACTCATATTCCCATATGAAATTAGTTCACCACAATAAATGCACACTAGCTTCATGTGCACAAAATTCTGTTGAATATTTGGGACCGTCTCCCTCGCCTCTGGTCCCGATAGAGTTACCTGTGACGATGTACTGGCCACAGGAGTTGGTAGGTTATCTTGGAGGTGACGCAGCTCAGCAGCGCTGTAATTGTTTGGATGCCACCTCTGCATTTGGCGGGGCATAGTATAGTTACCAAAACTATACTTTTTGTTTGTACCTCTAGACAAAACATCTTTACAAATGAGGCATGTCACATATCGGGCATTGACCTTTTTTTGGTCTCGAGGGAAAGAATAAAATTGCCATATAAAATGGTCTTTGTGGTGTGATTTGCGGGGCTGTTCAGGCAAGAACTGCCTCCGCTCTACGTCCTCTTCCTCTTCTTCTTCCTCTTCCTCTGGGTTTGGAAGGAACTGCGCAGGTGGTCCTTCCTCCCTAGGTGGTTGTGGTGGGGGTGGGGGTCCACCAGCTGCAGCTACTACAGATGCCATTATTTCAACAAGGAGAAACAGGTCTTCCTCTCACAAAGATGAAAGTCAGAGTGAGGAAAAAAGGAGGGGTTTTCATCATTTGGGAAAAAATAGTTCTAAACCAATGAAAAGTGTTATTTACAGGTCACATGACCTATCACGCTTACGTTACGCGTCCCGCTCCGCGCCCGGAGCGCTTCCGGGGTGCTGCGCTTCGCGCCTCGTTCACGCTCCGGAGCACTTCCAAGTGCGCGAACGCGGCGCGTCATAAGACGCATTACGCGGCTTACGCGACACGTCGCGATGTTGTTCTCGAACGCGGCAGTTGTGCAAACGGGACGTTTCACGGTGCGCGGACCGGGTCGCGGCATAAAATTGAGCTAACGGGAAGCTACCCGGTGCGCGAACCGGTAGCGAAACTAAAAAAATATATATATATACATAAAAAAATTATATTAAATACATATAAAATATATTTTCCCTTTAAAAAAAGAATACATTTAACAGCTTTTAATATTTGCTATTAAAAAACCATTGAAATTCACTGAAAAAACCATAGGTTATAGACCATATATAGTTAGGAGTTAGCATTTACAAAACCTTGAAAATTCACTGAAAAAACCATAGGTTATAGACCATATATAGTTAGGAATTAGCATTTTTAAAACCTTATTTTACTCACACAAAACCATTGAAATTCGCATATATAGTTAGTTGCACTAACTATATATTTTGCGCACCCGCAATCCACTGCTGATGATGTCACATATGACATCATTCATGACATGGTCAGTGACATCACTGATGACATCACTGATGACATCTCAAATGACATCACTGATGACATCACTGATAACAACATCCAGTGTCTGTATGTTTCTGTAAACTTTAAATATGTCTTACATATTGAAGAATGAGTGGATGTATAAGTGTCTGGATGAAGGATTTAGTAGGTGCATGACTGACTGTATGAGTGAGTGATTAAATGTGTCTCACTGAGTGCATGGGTTAGTGACTAAACTGTCTTAATTTGTGCATCATTATGTCTGTTGTTCTGTAAACTGCTGCATGTATTGATCAGTAGCTATATGAGTAACTATATGCGTTATTGATTGGTTGCCCAATTATTTGTATGGGAGACTGAGTGTGTGTGTGGGTGGTTGGGAGGTGTATAACTCTGTGCATAGATGTGTGAGCAGTTGATTCACTAGATGTATGGGTTCAAAAGTGCTTGTGGGAACAGCTGTATGGGCGGTTGACTGTGGGTATGAGTGTATTGCTGAGTGAATGGATATCTCAGTGCTACATGTCAAAGTAAGAACATATGTAAAACACAGTATATGTGAGAGTTGACATATATAAATAACTGTGCATAAGAGCCAGTGAATGTGTGAGTGGCTGTATGGATCATTCTGAAATTGTATCAGGGATTGTATAGGAGAGTAAATATGTGTTAGTATTTGTTTGAATAAGTAAGGTGTGTATAACTGTATAGTTGAGGAGATGGAGGTGTGATTGATTCTTTGCATGACTGACTAGGTGTGTGAGTAACTCCATGGATAAGTGACACTCTGTGAGTGTCTGTTTACACTGAGTGTATATAAGGTTATATTAGAGTCTGAAGAAGTTCATCGTATTATCACATGAATGATGTCATCAGTGATTTGATCAGTCATATCAAATGAGATGTCATCAGTGATGTCATCAGTGATGTCATTTGAGATGTCATCAGTGATGTCATCAGTGATGTCACTGACCATGTCATGAATGATGTAATATGTGACATCATCAGCAGTGGATTGCGGGTGCGCGAAATATATAGTTAGTGCAACTAACTATATACGCGAATTTCAATGGTTTTGTGTGAGTAAAATAAGGTTTTAAAAATGCTAATACCTAACTATATATGGTCTATAACCTATGGTTTTTTCAGTGAATATATATATATAAATATATTACCTATTGGCCGTCGCCATAGTTAGGACCGAGTTTCCATAGGAAGATCATTTTTGTTTTGCTTATAACTTTTGCGTGGTTTGATGAATCTTCATGAAATTTTCAAAACAAAATATTTGTTCATATCAGCTCCTATGTTGAAAGCTTTGGGGGTGATTGGTCAAGGAAGGGCCGAGAAAAAAGGGGGTTCCCAAAACGTGTTTTCTCTATGTTAATTTCCATAGGAAACTTTAGACAAGTCTACAGGTCGAACGGGTGAATGAAATTACCCCAACTTTAGCAGGGAGAAGGGTCTTGGTCTAGAAAGCACACTTCTGTTTATTTGGTGTAAATCTGTTCAGTAGTCTTTGAGAAATATCTAAATTTACAGATATCGATATTTGGGAATTCTGCCATCTGATTGGCTGAGGCGTTACAAGCACAAGCTTGCTGCTTATTGGCTGCGAGCGCTGCAAGCGGTTGCAACTAGGAAGTTTTGGCCGCCATTTTGTGATTCCGTTGAAGTGAGTAAGGGGAAAAATGGCGAAAAAAGTTGGAAAGGAGGGTAGGAGCACTGTAACCTCTGTGGGGGGGTGTGAAGTGAAGTAGTCACTGTTACTGGTCTGAAAGTGCGGTGTTGCTCAGAGTGACATGGTGGTGATATAATATGGTGCTACACTCGGGTATGAAACCGAGAGCCTAAACCGTGAGGTCATTGCTGTAGAGTGTAAAGTGCAAATAGTGTTAGTAGGTGTTTATACCATACAGGGAGTGGGAAGCGAACTACTGACCGATATCATTCGTTTATACTATACCGGAAGCGGGACGCGAAGTACTCACGCCTACCGGTGTGAAGACTTGGGGATGAAACTGAGGTTATTGCTGCAAAGGGATGGGCTCTGGGCACTGTAGTATACGTGTGCAAGTAGTGTTAGTAGGTGTTTATACCTTACAGGGAGTGGGAAGCCAACTACTGACCGGTACCGTGCATTTATTATGTTCTAGGCCAACTGAAGTAAGGTGATCGCCACACTCCGGGTCTTTACTTAAATATGCAGGGTGGGCCTCTGCAGTGCCTGAAGCCTTTGTGGTCCTAGGGAGTGCCTTATTAGTTCTGTAATCACACAGGCAGTACTGACGGTGTAAAAAAGTGATACACTCAAAGATCTCTTGCAGTTGTAGAATTACCCAGGCTTCATTTGTGTAATAGTCAGTTAGATTATGTTTGGTAGGTGCACTGTAATATTACAAAGGTTTGCCATCATAATCTCCTATATACAAATGATTTTCACAAAAAACTATAGGCAAGTGTTGTCAGAAAAAGAAGACATATACACTCAGTTATTTATTTTGAAAAAAAGTAACCGCTATTTAAACACAAATTAATAGAAACGTACGTTTAATAGAACAAACAGTAAAATATAAAAATGTGGGCTGGACTCCAGTGGAAGCAGCTTAGAAAACCTGCAAGACAAAAATGAAACATAAGTATGTGTGATAAGTGGAAGAGGTAAAGAAAGGTAATCCGAATGAAAGGACGATAGTGAGAATGGGAGGGAGGGGGAGTGGGTGGAAGGGAGAAGAGGAGGGAGTGTCAAAAGAAAGGTGGGAGGAGGAGACAGAGCGTCAGCCTACTGCACCCAGTCCTTTAGTGTTTACCCTCCCGTCACCCGTTTGTCTAGGGCCTACCAGAAAGAGTGTGGTCCAGCAAGTCCTTGAAATAAAACATATGAGGCCAGAGATTATGAGCCATATTATCAAGGAACGGCGATAACATTATCGCCGCTAAAGCGGCGATAAGGGGCTTGATAATATGCCCTTGGGAATTCCCATAGAAGCCCAGGTTCTGGTGTGAACCTGGACTTGTATGGGAATTCACAAGGGCATATTATCAAGCCTATTATCGCCGCTTTAGAGGTAGTTTTCTACAGCTAAAGCGGCGATAATGTTATTGCCCTTCTTTCATAATATAGTCCTACATTATTAGCTACGGGAAAATCGATTGCATGCACCTGTGCACCAAGGGTGCTGCACCCCAGCCCCTTCCCAAGCACTGTGCTCAATAGTAGGTCCTCCACACTGAGGTTTCACTGCTCACCTGCCACCACTGGTGTGTCCCACGACGTGTTGGTGCAAGCTGCAAGTCCGGGATACGTTTGTACGGTAGGAGAGCAGGTCTCCTGTCGGGGACGGTGTCTTGATACCACGATGGAAAGTCTCAGAATGCTCAGGGCATCATCGCGGGTTGTGCTCCCGCTCCGCCCATCTTGAGCCAATCAATTCAGTGTCTGAAAAGGGAGAAATAATTTCATGGTGGAAACTTCTGGTTTATTTCAAGCTTGATAGAAACCAGGAGTGAGTGCATCCTTTGTTTTGAAGTATGATCTACCAACTGTTTGTGGTAATCATGGTTTAAAGAGGAGTTGGAGTGCATGAGAATTCACATGGTTAAACAATAATACATTATACAAAGGTTTACATAGAAAGGAACAGAGCGCATGGTCGAAGCACAATGTGCGCGTGTAATGCAGAGGCGGAAGGCTGTGTGCATGTACACTTAGTAACGAGCTCACTACAGTGCCCTAAAAGCGAACGCTACGTGTCTGTAGGGCAGCGCTGCCCGCTGGCTCAGACCTTCAGTACGGTATAGCAGGTCTTTAAAATGAGACAGAGAGGAGACTGAATCAGGTCAGAGTTTACATCATTATGCACATGCAATGCAATGCTTGTTCGCACCTGAGCAGCAAGGCTGATGTACTCCACCCCTCCCGCCGCCCCACTTCAATTGGAGGCCCTGTGCACCCAGGCCGCTCTGCTCACCTGCTGTCATTGTAGTGTGATACAAAAGGGGATGATGGACGGAGCATTTGAGCAAATCAAACACTCACCCCCAGTCAACTGATCTGGGTTTAATCCATCACCATTCTTTAGCCCACTCAGCCACCCCATTTCAGACATGGCTATATGCAAATCAGTCTGACCCTGTGCCTCATGGGAACAGTCCAGCCCGAACTGCCAAGCCATGTCTTCCATGGACCGGAAACAAGCATCCTGGGACCGGTTTCGGAATCATAATCCTCATCAGCCAGCCTATCTTGAATCCAGTGGCCAAGTGAGCTAGGGACTCACGTCTGAGCATAGCCTGCCACACTTAGGGCGAACAAAGCGATACAAAAGGGGATGATGGATGGAGCGTTTGAGCAAATCAAACACTCACCCCCAGTCAACTGATCTGGGTTTAATCCATCACCATTCTTTAGCCCACTCAGCCACCCCATTTCAGACATGGCTATATGCAAATCAGTCTGACCCTGTGCCTCATGGGAACAGTCCAGCCCGAACTGCCAAGCCATGTCTTCCATGGACCGGAAACAAGCATCCTGGGACCGGTTTCGGAATCATAATCCTCATCAGCCAGGCTATCTTGAATCCAGTGGCCAAGTGAGCTAGGGACTCACGTCTGAGCATAGCCTGCCACACTTAGGGCGAACAAAGCGATACAAAAGGGGATGATGGATGGAGCGTTTGAGCAAATCAAACACTCACCCCCAGTCAACTGATCTGGGTTTAATCCATCATCATTCTTTAGCCCACTCAGCCACCCTATTTCAGACATGGCTATATGCAAATCAGTCTGACCCTGTGCCTAATGCGAACAGTCCAGCCCGAACTGCCAAGCCATGTCTTTCCTGGACCGGAATCAGGCATCCTAGGACCGGTTTCTGGCTATCAGCCGTCTTCAGCCAGGATAGCTTGACTCCAGTGGTGTGGAGTGCATGGGACTCACTTCTGAGCATACCCATCCCACTCGGGGTGACAAATGCAAAACAACAGTTGATGGACAGAATGCAGAACAATGTCATACATTCACCCCAGTACAGAGATCTGGGCCTAAATCCATTGTTTTTTCGCACTCCACACCACTCCAGTTCAGACATGGCCATATGCAAATCAGCCTTGACCCTGTGCCTCACGGGAACCGTCCAGCCCGAACTGCCAAGCCATGTCTTTCCTGGACCGGAATCAAGCATCCTAGGACCGGGGTCTGGCTATCAGCCGTCTTTAGCCAGGATAGCTTGACTCCAGTGGTGTAGAGAGCATGGGACTCACGTCTGAGCATACCCATCCCACTCGGGGTGACAAATGCAAAACAACTGTTGATGGACAGAATGCAGAACAATGTCATACATTCACCCCAGTACAGAGATCTGGGCCTAAATCCATCGTTTTTTTGCACTCCACACCACCCCAGTTCAGACATGGCCATATGCAAATCAGCCTTGACCCTGTGCCTCATGGGAACAGTCCAGCCCGAACTGCCAAGCCATGTCTTTCCTGGACAGGAATCAAGCTTCCTAGGACTGGTTTCTGGCTATCAGCAGTCTTCAGCCAGGATAGCTTGACTCCAGTGGTGTGGAGAGCATGGGACTCACGTCTGAGCATACCCATCCCACTCGGGGTGAGAAATGCAAAAAAACAGTTGATGGACAGAATGCAGAACAATGTCATACATTCACCCCAGTACAGAGATCTGGGCCTAAATCCAATGAGTAATACTATCCCTCCTCACCAAAGAGGTGGGCCTCAAGGACCTTTGCTGAGATGAAAAGGTCATGCCCACAGAAGCTGTGACATCCTCAGCCCAGCAAAGTTCAGTTCAAGCAGTCAGGATCCTGCGCATGTGTGCATGCCTAGCTCCTAGGTGCCTGATTTAAAATGTCGGTCAGGCTGACCTTTGCTCAGCCTGGCAGACACTGTTCTTGAGGGGCAAAGGGTATGGGGACATGGCCCCCCAGTACTGATGGACCGGAGGTGGATCTGCCTTACCCAACAAGAAGAATCTAAGAACAGAAATTGACGGAAAATGTCCCCATCTCTGCCACAACCATTGACTATCACAGACTCTTTGGGGTTTCTAGTGCTGCTGCATCAAACCTTAAAATTCCAGACCTGAAGTGTGCCTTATTTAATGCCAACAATGTTGGTCTTGTCACCACTATTTCTAAGAGTTTACTGAGGAATGGGATATCGTTTATAGGGCTTTAGTTAAATATAATGTTTCAAGAATGGATTTTTGATGGAGTATTTCAAGGGATCAGCAACTGTGTAAAAGAGAAGACAGGTAATGATCAGGGTAATTGTGATTGAGAGGAAAATGGGTTTGAGGCTGGTGGTGGAACATCGATACATGAGACATTTCCATACTTTTGTTTTGTTCAAGAGGTTCCCAACCTAAACTGGTTCCAAATATTTGAAAGGGGAATTGAAGTACTTAGGTTAGATCATTAAATGAAGGGTAATGATTAATTTCTGGAGATTTGGTGATATTCACACATTTTGCCAATATTGACTTCGAAGTTCTTGAGAAGGTCTTGCAAATTTAATCTGGGCGGGGGAACAGCCAAGAGTTAAGATGGAAAAACCACTATGCCTTACCAAAATAGAGGATTTGGAGTACCTGATCGCCACCTGTACTATCTCTGTGCCCAGGCGCATTTTGTGTACTCCTGCTATAACCTGCATGTGTATACACTGCACTTAGCAGTGGAGGAGGGCGATTTGCACCCTGTGCCACTGAGGAATGTGCTGTTGCATCATAACAGGGGGATACAACAAACAGAAATTAATACAATACAGTGTACTACCTCAGTGTGGCAATCATTAGGGGAAGAGCAGGGAAACTGGCACTGTATGCCCCATTGCTCCCGATTGAGTATCACCCATCTGTCTTGGTGCTACTGGAGAGGGGTGTTCTCAAGGTACTGAAACAGGTGGGCATGAAGATGATGACTGACATGTTCCCATTAGGAAGGTTTATCACCCTTGATGACCTACAATATATACAACACAAAGTACCATTATTTAAGTTCCTTTATCATATGGCTCAAGCAGGCGCTGAGGGAGCTGTATGTGACGTTCTCAAAGTAACCCCCATGCTAAACACACTACAGTACGGTTGGTGGCTCCCACATACTGCAAACTAGTCACCCACATATACAAGAGTGTACAATAGAAGAAAAAGAATACCTCCAGCCAAAGCATTAGAATGCTGGAATGCACAGTTACAACCCCAGCCTACACAGGAGAAATGGGTGAGGCACTGTAACCAAACAGAGATGTTAACACTCAATTGTAATCTCCAAATTATACATTTCAAGTATATACAGCAAGTATACTACACCCCTGCCAAGTTATATAAATATGGCATCAAAGATAGTGATGCGTGTCGAAGATGTGGGAAAGAGGGACCGACTTTATGCACCAGGCATGGGACTGTAATGTGATCAAATCCTTTTGGTCGGAGGTTGTTAAAAACGTAAACCAAATGGTTAGAAACATGATACAGTGCAGCCCGCACACCTGTTTGCTAGGATTACTTCCAAACCTGAAAGGAGGCATATACAAATTTACAGCAATAACGTTGTTAATGGCCAAGATACATATGGCAATGAACTGGGAAGGGGTGTGATCCCTACGTTGAAACAATGGGTCAAGGACTTGGTATATTGTAAAGAGATGCTAGCCCTTTATGTAGAAGAACTCCCAAAAACGTCCAAACCGAAAGACATATAGAAACCATAGTCCGCATACCTAATAGAACAAGCATTTGCAATGCAATAGGTCTCGCATTTACGTGAGAACTATTGGCATTGTAAATGACAATGCCTTTTATTTATGTATTACAAACAAAAACATAAATAAAAGGCGTTGTCATTTACAATGCCAATAGCTCAAACTTGCGTAATTATGAGACCTATTGCATTGCAAATGCTTGTTATGGAATAATTCCATGCAGAGTCTAGGGACCTGTCTGCAAACTACAGCAGTGATTTACACTCTGCATTTAGGAACTCAGTGAGCTGACATCTGCTGGAAAAACAATTCCCCTCCCCCACCACACAACCATCCCCACCCAGGGGGCTGCGTTAAATGTGTGGGGGAATTTGTCAGTGCACCCCATGATGATGGGAATGTTCCTCGAAGCACTGACTACAAAGTCAGCCATTCAAGTTCCTCGCCGGTCAAAGGGCTTTTGTTTCCATCTACTCCTACTCTTTACAGTCCACTGCTGCTGCACAAAATGGGATACAGCCCCATGCCAGGCGAGCTCAGCCACAACACCTTGCATTCCAGAATGTGCCAGGCCTGGTGCAGTAGTTCATTGTCAGCAGAACATTGCAGAGCCTAGCTGCAAAACCCTTCGCTTCTACAGAGGAAGTATGCTTCTTGGGCAGTGAATGAAATCTGTACTAAAACCATGTGATCTAAGTAACGTAAATACATGTAATAAAAACAAAACCCACATAGCAAGAACGTGTTTCATACTCCAACCAGGTATCGAACAGGCCTTCTTGTGTTTTACCATGTAACCTGAGGTGGCAGTTATTTGATGGGAAATAATAGATACTGTTAACGACTATACTAGTTATTATCCCCACTACTGTGTTTGCATTGATATTACATGTGCTATTATTTACATTTTTCAACAATATCACATTTTAGGAATCGATGGGATATTCACTAAGACTCCCTGGCACGAGTTGCGGCCCCCTGGCCCCACGCCATGTTCCTACATCCCTTCCTTTAAGGAGAATGGGGGTGGGAAGGACTTGTATTTTCGGCTCCATGGTGTTCCGCCTACAGATACTGCCCCACGCCCGCGCCAGGCCCACCCTGCAGTAATGGCGGTTGTTCTCTTCTATATAAAGTGTCGGGATTGAATTTACTTCAGTCGGTTCAATACCCGCGCCTCGAGATTTCCCGCCACAAACACAATCGGTGACTTCACTCTCCACAGAGTCTCAGCGCTTCCGAAGTGGGCCTCCCGCACCCAGGCACCACTGACGTGAACGTTTTTATATTATCGGGGCCTACTTGCGCTCCCTCTGCCCTGATTTAAACTCACATGGCCGGGGACGCGGGCTGTGGAAGCACGGGCGGTAACACCAGCAGCGCCAGTGTCGCAAGGGTTTCACTCCGCTCTGTCTGTGAAACCTCTTCAGACATGCTAAGATGACACAGTTCGGTGAGATGGGGCATGGGGTGCAGCAGGTGCAGTGACACCAGGGCATAGTGAAATATGATCATTGGTGCATTTTATTATTCAAACAGCAGCCACTGTGCGTTTCCTTCCATACAGTGGGGCCCATAACACACTGTCTACGTGACGTCACTGTCAGCCAGTTTTACTTTGAGTATAATAATAAAGTGTCCACGGACACACATTCGGTATGATGAAAGGACGAGCCCAGGGGTCCTGGTGTCTGGCCTAGGGTATGCGAGGGTCCCCTCTCCTCCACACATAACACCGAATGGAGGTGCCCCTCACGCCGCCTTCTTGAAGACCTCTACCGATCTCAGACAGCCCTGCTGTCCATCTAGTAACCTCCATCTTTCTGTGTTTGACTGCGGGGTCTCACTGTGCTTCCACAGTCCTGGTTTAAAACCACCCGAAACATAACGGCAACCAGGTTAATGCCGTTTTTTGAACATCGATTGATTTGAGAATGCGAAAAGGGAGAAAAATGTGACGATTCGTGCGTGCTCTGCTGGTTAGGGTGTAAAGCGTGCAAATAAAGAATGCTGTAATATTGGCTTCAACCTGGGATAGACATACAATGTTTACAAACACGTCTGCAGTCCCGAATTACAGGACTTAAACACGCTAAAGCCAATGCCTGCCGTTGAAAGCAAAACCACATGCACAAGCGTGTGGTCTGCTTTCAAAACCCCCATACAAGCGGTCTCGTGCTGCGCGGACAATGCTGCGCACTGCAACACTAGGCGCGAGACCTAAAAAGGGACTGAGGAAGAGGAGGATGGTGTCTAAAGGTTCACACTCTGGGCTTTGGCATTTAATCTGTCTAGTGTTATAAGTGCGAAAACCCTAACCAAGCAATGTAAATGTGGCCAGGTGGCTATGGTGATTGTTTGTACTGCAATGTAAAGTTGTGTGTTTTATTAATAAAATAATAATAAAAAAATAAAAGAAAGTCTTGCCAATTTAGGCAGAGACAATCAGGAGTCATCTTTAAGATGACTGGGATGGACAGGTATTAAATAGTTCCATATTACCTTCATCTGATTAGGATCTTCGTGGATATATCTTACATAGTAGGGATTTTGGGATTTAATGGTGCCTTTATTGAAAACATTCCAATGTCTCTTGTAAGAGATATTGGCCTCTTTGAATTATTCCATTGGGAGATCTACGTTCGTTACAAAGAATAATCAGAGAGCTCTGATAGCCAAGATCGTGGATACAGGACATCTATGAAGACAGTGACAAACCTACAGGAGTTTGACAAACCGAGAGTGCTGTCCTAGAAATAACCATATATGCCAGGCCTACCACACCACAGGCTCCCCTGCAGCTCATCAGCTCATCAACAGATTCACAGCGACACAGAGTAATATTTTTAAGTAGGGACTAGGCCATTTGTGTGCTGCTCCTATCTGATAATATCTACCAATGCAAAACGCATCTTTACCCTAACGGAGGAAAATAGAGGGGTTTGAGGCGGTGGGTATGAATTAGAATATTGATTCGTCACAGGTGTAATTGTCGATTTAAAAAAAGTCTTTATTTCGATTATTCATCATAAAAGACAGAAGATAAGATTACAAAAAGTATACAAAGCTCAAAATTCATCATAAAACTGTCAGGTAAAAGAATCATAGTTAAAAATATAAATAACAGGGTTACATTAGAACCAATACTAATAACAGATTAAATCTAGTACAATCACAAGACTTTTTATGTAAAAGACAAAAAGGCAACGCCTATAAAAAATATTCAACCAAGCCAATTAATACAATAACTCATTTAGCTCAAAGAGCCCACTCTTTTTTCCCAGATAGCCCATGCCCAGCTCAGGAATTTGGACACCCCAATAACAGCAGTCTCATTACAGCCTGTTTTTAATAGCCTTTTGGCGACCATTGCAAAACAGGTGCCCATAGATCTACATATAGGTTTAAGCCACGTATTTCAGGGGAGCTGGTAGGCAGGACAGACATAAAGAAGGTGGTTAATATCTTCAGTATGCTCGGGACAAAACGGACACATGGCACTTGAACCAAGAGACCATTTACTAGTAAATTTCCTTGTTGGAAGTGTCTCGACACGGAACTGATGGTAAAGCTTGCAATCTCTGGGTTTGGTTATTAGATCCCAATAGCTTTCCATCGAAGATTCATCTTTGAATTTACAGTAGGCTCTAGTTAAAGATGAACAGGTCAGAGACGAGAACCGCTCAGTTTTAATGAGGTTCCAATATGCTGCTTTAAAGACAGTTTTGGATGGAAATTACGCGGTTTCAGGGCACTCCCACAAGTCTCTCATCCCCATCCTGGTGAGCAGGGATTTGATACTGCTTAACCATGCGATTTTATTTGCCTTATCCAACCCCCTAACTTCAATCAAGCCCCTGGCGAATAAGAGAAGTTCGGGAGTAATCCAGAATCTTCTCCAAAACACCAGCATCCTAAACTGGGCAATATCCTCAATTGGCTTGCAACCGAGGTCTAGCAGGAGGGGGATCAGAGGAGTTGATTTGGGGAGGCCCACAACTGATCTCAGAAATGTGTTCTGGGCCTGTGCTAACTGATACAGATTGCACGCACCCCATATCTCTGCCCAGAACAGAATAGCGGGAATGATTTTAGTGGTGTACATTTTGACAACAGGAACAATGGGTTTAGTAATTGATAGGCAATGTTCCTTTAGCAGGGCCCCAGCTAGTTGAGAGTGCTTCAACACCAGTAATTTCAGCTGAGAAGACCAACTCAGTCTATCGCCAAAGGTGATTCCCAGGTAGGTGAAGACGTTGGTTTGCTCCAAGAGTTTCCCGCTCATGAAAACTCTTGAAGATACGGGCCTAGCCCCATGAAGAACCATAAACTTTGTCTTCTCAATGTTAACTACCAGTTCGTGGTCGCGGCAAAACTCCTCAAAATGAGACAGTGCTAATTGAAGCCCCTGTCTCATCTTGGATAAAATCAGCGTATCGTCCGCGAACATGAGCAGGGGGACTCTTTGGCCTGCTAACATGGGTGCATCCGTTGGTTGGTTGTCAAAATACCGCACCACCCCATTGATAAAAAGGGAAAACAATGTGGGGGCCAGCACGCAGCCTTGCCGGACACCCTTTCCCACTGTAAATTTGTCGGCAACCTCCCCTGGCTTTCCCCAACGGACTTGTGCAAAGTTAGACCTAAGAAGCCTGACCACCAGAGCCACCTGTTCTAGGCATTCCCAGTGTCAGCAAGACATCCCATAGTTTAGATCGTGGGACTAAATCAAACACAGATTTTAAATCCACGAATGCAGCGAAAATCATGCCTTTACCTATCAGAACCTCCTTCCAGTAGAGCATAACAGTTCTAAAAGCTTGATCCAGTTTCCCCATATGGGCACGAAACCCAGCCTGTAACGGGGAGAGGATGCACTCATCGTCCATCCAAAACTGGATCCTACCCAAGATGACTCTCGCTACAACTTTCTGGAGGGCATCAATAAGGCTTATAGGCCTGTAGTTAGCCGGAGCAGAACAATCACCCTTCTTATAGATAGGGATAATTTCCGCGCCGCACCAAGACGATGGAATCGGTGCTCCCTAGCTATCCCATTAATATTTATTTATTTATTTATTTAAGGTTTTTGTAGAGCGCGTAGTAACCCGTGAGCATCCCGGGAATAAGGTTCGTAATATAGGGAATCCATAAGTCAGGGTCCTGCTTGAATAGATCCACCGGGATACAATCAGGCCCGGGAGCCTTACCCCTAGGAATAACCTTCAAAACTGCCTCAACCTCTTTTGTACTGAAGAGCAGAGGTGTATCTGGGGAGATGGGAAAGGGAACGAGTGCCTTATTAGTATTATTGTTCTTAAATTGGGCTTCGAAGAAGGCAACCCAACGATAGGGCTCTAGGTTGTTATTAGGAATTATTGAGTGTTGCCCGTTACCCCATTTAATCAGTTCCCAAAATTGGGTCATGTCCCTACCTTTGCATGCTGCCAGAAGAACCTGCCATCACCCCTCATCCCAGTCCCTCTTAGCCTTTTTCAGGGAAGTTTTATAAGCCAGTCGGGACTGTTTAGTAATACTATGATTCCTTGCCTTAATTGCTGCCACTAGCTCCTTGTGGGCAGCTCTACACGTCTCATTATACCACGAGTTAGGTTTCAAGGTGGAAATCTTTCTAATTGGCTTGGTATTTATAAAATAGTTTTTTAGAGCTAAAAAGAGGTCATTATGGGCCCTAGTTATGCGAGCATTACAGTCCTCCTGATTTTTTAAGCTGTTAAATTCCTTTAACGACCCCGAGACAAGGGCCCTGATCTCTTGCACTTCCTTTTCATCAAGTGCGACCTTGGCCCAACGTTCCCTCCTCATGTCGTTGGCCACAATTACTTGGTTAAGGCCGGACTCGGCTGCGGGTTCACATGGACTACAGAAGCTCTTGTCCTTAAGTGAAAGAACCAGGGGGTTGTGATCACTCTCTGGGCGACTTTGCACTACCATATCTTGGACTAAGTGCCAAAACTCGACTTTCACTAAGATATTGTAAATTCTACTTTTTGATCAGCCATTATCAAAGGTCGCCCCTCCCCCAACATCAGACCCTGTTCTACCGTTTGTTGCCCTTAGACCCCATTCCAAACACAGCCCTTTTAGTTGTAGGGCTGCTTCAGACCATTTCTTGATGGGGGGAAGATTCAGTTGGGGGACGCCCCAAATTTCGTCCACCTCAGCGCTAAGTCTACCATCGTCACTGTCTAGGGGCTCAAAGCAGGTATTGAAATCTCCTGCAATAACAAGGTTGACATTTGGGGGCCCTTCGGGATGAGATGATCTCCCTCCCAATAGGCCTTTGCATACACGTTGAGCAAGAGCAAGTCAAGACCTTTAACGGATTTGACTCTAATAGCTTGTATATCCGGACTATCCAGTACTAACTCCTCTGCTGTGATCCCCTCAAACTGCCTAACCCAGCACGTTAGAGCCCCCAGTGGTCTTCCTCTATGCCCTCAAAGCAGGTTTTGTAAAGTTTAAATAGCCATCATGGAACACAGGGTTAATAGACCACGTTTCCTGGAAGGCCCAGATATCCACTCCCTTAACAGAAGAGGGCCACTCATCAGAGACCGCCTTTGATTCTAGACCTGCTATATTCCAGGAAGCAAGAACCAAGGACGACCTCTGCATGGGAGAGTCAATCTGGCCGTTGCTTATTACATTAACCTCAAAATGTTCCTCAGGGATCGGCACAACATAGCGTAAGGGGCTAGAAGATACATTAGCCAGTGGTGGGATGGGGCTATCGGGCATCAAGATAGAAACATCGGCCCCCATACCAAGCCCCCCAACCAAATTCACCAGCAAACTCAAACCCAGTCATTGGCTTCAAGTGAGGAAAGGACCTCATAACGGTTATTGAGCTGGAATGTAAGACCGGGTCTTAAATAATCGTTCTGAGGACCTCCTACTCCCCTCTGTCTAAAATGGTTGTTCTGTTTGATGAAAGGCGATTCAGACCAATTCCGCAAAAGCAGAGGGATACCCGTGGTAGATCGTGGATAGAAATAACTCAGATGAAGCGTTTTTATCATACCCTCCCTACAAGATTCCCTCCCTTCACAGATAAACCTAACTGCTCTGGGATCTCTAAAATTAACAATTATACAATCCCCAGCCTGGTCGTTACAACTACTACCCAACCAGCTCACCCTCCTTACAAGTAATATTTCACCATTAATGTGGGCAGGGAGTGGTCTAAAGTTACTGAGCCAAAAGATGACTTTATTTTTCAGCTCCCTCTAACTTTCCCAATTTTCCTGTAGAATCTCGGGCACCCCTGATAGAACCACAGTGTAAGGCGCTGATTCTGGAGGGAGATCAATACAGGGGTGTTTCTTCTTCCCCCTATCTTCTACACCTAAAACCTACTTCTCTTTAGGGGAGTCCTCTTCCACCACTATGGTTCTTTCCAGTTCCTTCTTGTCTTTACCCCCAATACTTCAACTCTCTTGCAAGTTGGGAGATTTGACTTGCTGGACTCAGCATTACCCCTACTGACAAGTTGGGAGGGGGGCAGGGGGAATAGGGAGGGTGAGGTTAGAACTAACTACAGGGGTTCCACCAGGGACTATCACTGACCCTCCCTAAGCTAAACAATTTGGGACCATTGCACAGCCCAAGCCTCTTTCTATGTCAACAGAATTCGCCGCAACAGTTTTTTAAAATTTCCCCAGTTTTTCAAGAACTAATTTAATTCTTTCAAACAGGGGAAGCATCAGCGACTTCATCAGGTGCTCAATCTGGCCAAATATGTTGTCAGGGAGCTGTGCTGTCAATGGCAGGTGCTGGACCGGGACGGGAGGCTGCTTCCCTCGAACTTCAGAAGCGTGAGGCCTACTATCAGTAGCAGGCTGAAAGAATGTAGCAGCAGCCCTACTAGTGTTAGAGGTTTTATTGACTTTTGGGCATCTACCCTTTTGTACACCCCCCTAGGCTTCCTTTTTCCCCCGTTTACTGGGTGAGGTGTGAGTTTTTTTGGTGCTAACCTCTAATAATGGACTCGTGATGGGGGTAGCCGCTGTGGAGAAAACATCAGATAGGTCAATAGCCTCCACAGACCGGCTAGAATCCAACCGGTTTTCTACCAGGGGAGTATTAGCGCGTAACTGTTCAGGAGTAACTGCATCCCTAATAGTGCCAAGTGAGGAACGCTTAAGAAAAGAAGGATCAGTCGACAATCTCTTCTCAGTTAAGGCTATCTCGCGTTCCAGCACGTTTGCAGCCCTGGTTATGAACTCATTCATGGTCCTAGATATGGACCCCCCAGTGCTTCTAATCGCACTTTTTTTCCCTTTCCCTGCAGTCGACATCTTAACAGTTATGACACAGGTAAACCAGTTACAACAGACAAGGGTTATAAGCAATACAATATATCACTCTTACCTCTAGGAACTAAGGGGCATATTACCAACCAATAGAGATAATTTTTGTCTCTAACTTGTTTAGAGACAAATATTATCGCCGCAAATCGGCGATTTTTATCGCAGATAAACCTTGCTATTAGCAAGGTTTATCGCAAATGCGATAAAAAACGGCCGAAATGCATGAATATCGCTGAAAAGTCAGCGATATTCATGCATTATCGAGCAAATGGTCTTAGCCATGTTATCCACCTCCCATTGGATAACATGGCTAAGAACTGTTCAGGGCAGGTGTTAGCTTTTGGAGATATTCGCGCTTAGCGCGAATATCTCCAAAAGTTGGTAATAGGAGATAGCGATGTTAGCGACTGTTTCCAGTCGCTAACATCTTGGCACGCCCACTTTGCATGTCATTAGTGATAAATATCACTGACATGCAAAGCGGGGCCCAAGATGGTCGCTATCTCCTATTAGCTGTCGCTAACTGGTGTTAGCGACAGCTTGGTAATAGGGAGATAATTTTATCTCCGCTTTCTTGGCTTTTAAAGCCAAAAAAGCGGAGATAAACCCCCTTGATAATATGCCCCTAAGAGCCACAACGTACAATTCGCAGCACAAGCCCCATCTAACAGTAACACCTATGGGGCAGCTAAATAGATTAACAACAAACAAAGCTAACCCATTGACCCACACAAATGGTAATGTTAGAGGAATAGCCGGCCCGGCCTCCTCCGGCCCAAACGGCCACAGGCGGTCCCGCCCTTGTCCTGGGCTTCTCCCGGGACCCTCCTGCGCACTCACGCGATGCGGGGGTGTGGCTCCAATTTAAGCGAATACGCCGTTGGCGGCTTCCGGCCGCTAGGATGCCCGGGAGATGTAGTTCTTTACCCTCGGTCCCCCCCCACTGCGGCCGCGCTGTGTTGGTGGAAGCTGAGGCGGCAGGGGGAGACCAGGTAAGGCAGTACGGGCAGGAGAGAAATGCGGGGTCCAGCGGTGTCCCAAACCGGGACGGAAATGTGGCAAAAAGTCAATAAATTGGACAGCAAGTCCACGGTGAGTCCCCCGCTCCACCGGGGGTGTGGCTCCAATTTAAGCGCCTCCTGGCGCGAATTCCGCTGTTGGCGACTTCCGGCCGCTAGGATACCCAGGAGATGTAGTCCTTTACCCTCGGTCCCCCCCACTGTGGCCGCGCTGTGTTGGTGGAAGCTGCGTGGCAGGGGGAGACCGGGTAAGGCGGTACGGGCAGGAGAGAAATGCGGGGTCCAGCGGTGTCCCGAACAGGGACGGAAATGTGACAAAAAGTCAATAAATTGGACAGCAAGTCCACGGTGAGTCCCCCCTCCACGGTGAGTACCCCCATAGGTATGAAATCACACTCTGCTTGCAAGAATTCAAAGCTCTACATCAGAGAGTTCACACACATCTATGACCACACTGCTGAAGGTTTAAGTTGCAAGGGTCAATTAACTCATCAAAAGGTGGTGATTTCTGAAAGGTTGATGCTTCCAAAATGACTGATGGCCTTTGACCTGTCGCTTTTGAACTGCAGAATTGTTGAAACTATGGGTAGCTGCAAAAACTGCCCAGAAACCTACCCTTGGCTGTCCCCTACTCACTTGAATCCCAGACATCCACAGAGCCTGAGACAGCAGCCATGTCTTCTTGTACCTTGTCCCCAAGACCTGAACAAACACCCCTCCTACCAGCCACCTGCTCAGTTCTTGAATCCCACAGGAAACTGAAGACACGCCTCTTTCCTAGAACCTAGACTCGGCCAGCTCAGTCCTCCCAGTTATCTGGTGCCCAGATACTCTCCTGGGTGAGATGGGCACTCTACAGCTAGCCATAAGATAACAAATAATCACAAAAACGATACCAGGAAGACTGACCCAATGCACCCAAAGTGTTTTCTGTAATATTCCAACTCCACGTTGTTTGACTCCCCCACCTAGTGGCTCAAATTCCTTCTCATTGTGTCTGTTACATTCCTCTTCAGATACTGGCATTTACAGAAGAGTTTAGTATTTCATAACACCATTTCCTGCTCCAGGATGCTGCACTCAGCGGGATACTAAAATAAATGAAATGGTCATGGAGTGGCAGGGTTAATTGCAGATTGTATTGTCAGAGAAAATCAGACAAATCCAGTGTTAGACCTGACAGCCCTTATGGTGGTACTTCCCCAGTTTGCCTATTTACTCACCTCCTGTAGCTGAAATTTGTTTTTGTTTGGCTTTAGAACTCAGTTCATGTTACCACTGCTAAACGGTGCTAAAGTGTGTGGGTTCACTGTTTAAAACTTTGCAAAATGGGCCTACTCTTGAATGGCACATTTAATTTACTTATAAAGTAAGGTGGTACAACATATACTGAGGGCCTGTAAATTAAATTCTACTAGTGGACCTGCAGCACTTATTGTGTCACACACTGAAGTAGCCCTTTAAAACATATCTCAGGCCTGCCATTGCAGCATGTGTGCAGTTTTAAATGTCTAATGTGACCTGGCAAAATTAACCTGTTGCCAGTACTAAACCTCTGTTTTCAATACATAAATCACCCCCAAAGTAGGCCCTAAACAGTCCATAGAGCTGGTTGCAGTGCATTTGATACGTTGGACACATACTTTTGAATTTTACATGTCATGGCTGTAAAAACATCACAAATTAGTTTTTTCACTACTATGAAGCCTACATCTCCCATCGAATAACATTGTGCTACCTCATTCCATTTAATGATTGACCATTTTTGTTTGGGAACAGGTACAAATGTTATGTTTGAGGCCTGAAAAGAATTGTATTTTAAAATTCTCTTTAATGGTAAAGTTGGCTTTAGTCACAATTCTGAAAATGCCCTTTTAAAAAGTTGCCATTTTTTACCCTAACCATTTGGTGCCCGTAGCCTGTATTCTGGGTCACATGCCTGTGAATATAGTGGCAGTTAGGCAGCTAGTGTGGGAGGTGGCAGCTCCCATACGGGCCCGTTTTGATGTACTCAGGAGATATCTCTGCTTTTAAAATTGTACTGTATTTCTTATCATTTGCTGCACGAGTCTGTCACGAAAGCGCAGAGGCACATTCACTTATATTTTAAAATCAGCTTTGCTCAGTTCTTATCTTTGGGGGCTACATGCTTACCTGTTCTGTTGTATTCTGTCACCTGGTGTGCCTGCCTGCCCCGTTCCACCGCGGCTGTTGTGCCGTTTGAGTGGAGGGCGGGCGGCCATCTTGGGTGTAGTCCCGGACCCCTGCTAGACCAGTAGCAGCGTTATAGCTGGGGGAGGGACGTGCATTTATAAATTGAGCCTGGTTTAGCGAGCTTGGCGGCTAGTGTGGGTGGTGGCAGCTCCCATACGGACCCGTTTTGATGCACTCAGGAGATATCTTTGCTTTTAAAATTGTACTATATTTTTTATCATTTGCTGCACGAGTCTGTCACGAAAGCGCAGAGGCGCCTCCACTTATATTTTAAAATCCGCTTTGCTCAGTTCTTATCTTTGGGGGCTACACGCTTACCTGTTCTGTTGTGTTCTGTCACCTGGTGTGCCTGCCTGCCCCGTTCCACCGTGGCTGTTGTGCTGTTTGAGTGGAGGGCGGGCGGCCATCTTGGGTGTAGTCCTGGACCCCTGCTATACCAGTGTCAGCGTTCTAGCTGGGGGAGGGACGTGCATCCATAAATTGATCCTAGTTTAGCGATCTTGGCGGCTATTGTGGGTGGTGGCAGCTCCCATACGGACCCGTTTTGATGCACTCAGGAGATATCTTTGCTTTTAAAATTGTACTGTATTTTTTATCATTTGCTGCATGAGTCTGTCACGAAAGCGCAGAGGCGCCTCCACTTATATTTTAAAATCCGCTTTGCTCAGTTCTTATCTTTGGGGGCTACACGCTTACCTGTTCTGTTGTGTTCTGTCACCTGGTGTGCCTGCCTGCCCCGTTCCACCGTGGCTGTTGTGCTGTTTGAGTGGAGGGCGGGCGGCCATCTTGGGTGTAGTCCTGGACCCCTGCTATACCAGTGTCAGCGTTCTAGCTGGGGGAGGGACGTGCATCCATAAATTGATCCTAGTTTAGCGATCTTGGCGGCTATTGTGGGTGGTGGCAGCTCCCATACGGACCCATTTTGATGCACTCAGGAGATATCTCTACTTTTAAAATTGTACTGTATTTTTTATCATTTGCTGCACAAGTCTGTCACGAAAGCGTAGAGGGGCTTCCACTTATATTTTAAAATCCACTTTGCTCAGTTCTTATCTTTGGGGGCTACATGCTTACCTGTTCTGTTGTGTTCTGTCACCTGGTGTGCCTGCCTGCCCCGTTCCACCGCGGCTGTTGTGCCGTTTGAGTGGAGGGCGGGCGGCCATCTTGGGTGTAGTCCCGGACCCCTGCTAGACCACTGGCAGCGTTCTAGCTGGGGAGGGACGTGCATCCATAAATTGAGCCTGGTTTAGCGATCTTGGCGGCTAGTGTGGGTGGTGGCAGCTCCCGTACGGACCTGCTTTGATGCACTCAGGAGATATCTCTGCTTTTAAAATTGTACTGTATTTTTTATCATTTGCTGCACTAGTCTGTCACGAAAGCGCAGAGGCGCTTCCACTTATATTTTAAAATCCGCTTTGCTCAGTTCTTATCTTTGGGGGCAACACGCTTACCTGTTCTGTTGTGTTCTGTCACCTGGTGTGCCTGCCTGCCCCGTTCCACCGCGGCTGTTGTGCCGTTTGAGTGGAGGGCGGGCGGCCATCTTGGGTGTAGTCCCGGACCCCTGCTAGACCAGTGGCAGCGTTCTAGCTGGGGGAGGGATGTGCATCCATAAATTGACCATGCCCTTTCGAGCGCACAGCGGTCGCGCCGCTGGCGCGCCGAAGGTAAGCCAAAGGTCTGCCCGTCTACGCCCGTCCCGCTTCGGGCACGCCTAGCGCCGGTCAGGCTGCCCTTTTTCCTTCTTTGTAGTCTGGGTGGTTTTCTAAGGTGTACTCAGAGCGAACTCTTGGCTCTCAACCATAATGTTTGTAAAGGGATACAACCATGGGCGGTCTCTGACTGCGCCCCAAAAAATCTGCGCTCTCTGTAAAATCAACTTTACTTCACCCCCAACCCCAGCTCCATCAGCTCCTAGAACTAACATCAAAGACAGGGTATCGGCCTCATTACTTAATGCCCGCTCCATGGTGAAACATGCTGCAGACATATTTGAGCTGCTATCGGATGGCAACCTTGACATCTTATTCATCACAGAGACGTGGTTCAACAGCTCTTAACCCCCTGTGGTTGAATTTGCTATTCCGCGGGGCTACAAAATTATGAGAGCAGACCGTGCAGTGGAAAGAGGTGGAGGGGTGGCGGGTTTTTTTAAGGACAGGTGGTCCTTCATTAGTGAGTCTTGTAGCGAACTGGGAGATGGGGAATTTTTTCACTTCTCCCTTGCTCTTACGCCTCATTTTACTCTGGGCGGCACTTTGATCTACCGCCCCCCAGGCCCTTGTGGTTTTTTTCTTAAAGCACTAGAAGAGGTGATTGTACCCCGGGTGCTTCTGGGTGACTTCAATATTCATGTTGAAATAACGGAGTCATCTGATGAGCTCAGTTTGCTAGAAACTTTCAGTCTGGCCCAGCTAACCCAGTGGGTACAATTACCCACACACTTGGGTGGTCATCTTTTGGACCTAATTTGTTCCAATTTTGCTTTGACTACCTCCGACCCCCTAATTCTTTCATGGTCGGACCATAAACTTATTAGGTTCTCTTGGCCTCTAATCAATTCTTCCTCTCCGACCCTCCCTTTCACTTGCCACCGGAAGATTAATGTGTTAGCCTTGTCTAATGTTCTTCAGCAGAGCCGTCCTGTGCTTGGCCCCGGGATTATAGCTGCTGTGCAGCAATTTGACACCTGGATCAGCTCGGGGGTGCAGGCCTCAGCCCAACAGGGCTCTGGCCCTAACAAGCGCGCCACTCCTTCCAAGCCCTGGTTTTCACAGGCGCTGAAAGCACTAAAGCTCGACTGTAAAAAGCTGGAGAGATGTTGGAGATGCACATATTGTCCCTCTGCTAAGGAGGCCCTACGTGTCGCTCAGAGGGTCTATTATGGTGCTATAAAAACAGCAAAGAAGGAATTTTATGCAGACAGGATTTCTAGGGCAAATAACAACAGCAAGGAGATTTTTTCTATTGTAAAAAGCTTCCTTTCCCCTCAGGCTGGACAACCCCTGATCCCCATCTTCCGCCCAATAGTGTGAGGATTTGTCCTTTTTTTTATGGATAAAATTGTGGAAATTCAGGACAGCCTGCGTGTGATTTGCCCGGATCAGAGTATCCAGGATATGTGTTCCCTTGATCTTTGTCCCCCTATTTCCCCTGCTTTTTATGCCTTTTCCCCTCCCACTGAGGCAACTACTTTAGCTGTTCTTAAATCTATGAAATCCGGTTCCCCCACTGATTCATGTCCGCCCCGTATTTTGGGTGGTGTGGCTGAGGTAGTCTGTTCCGAGGCCGCAGAGATCATTGGCCTCTTGTTTAGGATGGCCACTGTCCCTGACTGTTGGAAACAAGCTAAACTCCTGCCACTTCTCAAGAAATCAGGGCTTAATTCTCATACTCTGGCCAACTATCGTCCCATTTCTTTGCTTCCAGTGTTGGCCAAAGTCACGGAAAAAATAGCATTTTGCCAGTTGGATGCGTTTGTTGAAGATTCACATGCACTCCATCCTGCTCAGTCTGGGTTCCGTGCCACTTATAGCACCGAGTCCGCTTTGGTTGAGATCTCCGAAGCTATAGGGGAGTGCCTGGACGGAGGCGGCTGAGCAGCTCTGATTATGTTAGACCTCTCTGCCGCCTTCGACACGGTGCCACATCAACAACTAATCTCGCGATTGGCATCCATCGGCATTGCTGGATCTGCTTTAGAGTGGCTGACTTAGTTTTTGACCAATCGAACCCAGCAGGTGTGGACGCCCCCCTACGTTTCTTCGGCCAAACTGCTTTCTACAGGGTTACCTCAGGGGCTACATTGAGCCCATTGCTGTTCAACATTTACTTGACCCCCCTGGTATTTCTGGCCAAGAAACTTGGTGCAAAAATAATAGCCTATGCCGACGATGCACAGCTGCTGTTTACTTGGCCAGGCGGGGATCTGGATACTTCGGCTGTCCAGCATTGCCTCTCTTCAGTTTTCTCCTGGCTTCTCTGGCCCAATTAAAATGTAATGAAAACAAGTCTGAAATCCTCCTCTATGGGCAATTCCCCCCCATTTTTAGAGAGTCCCTATGGCCACAGGATGTTCCTTTCCGGAGTACGACTGGAAAGTTAGTCAAGAACATAGGAGTCTGGTTCGGAGAAGACCTTAAATTTGCAGAGCATATTAAAAAACTCACATGTGGATGCTTTGGCACTCTTAAATCTCTCCGTAGGTTTTTTCCCCTGTTGCCTAGAGTTGCCAAAGAGATGGTGGCAAGGGCCCTTATACTTTCTCGTCTTCACTATTCTAATGCCCTTTACTCTGGTATTCCCGCCTACCTTATCAACCGACTTCAGGTTATACAAAATGCAACGGCCAGAATCCTTTTTAATATCTCTAGGCAGTCTAGTGTTTGTGTGCATTTGCGCAGCTTACATTGGCTCCCTGTCAAACAAAGGGTTGTGTTTAAATCTCTCACCCTTGCGCACAGAGCCATTCACGAGCAAGGACCTGCGTACCTGAGGACGCGTTTTGCAGCGTACTTCCTTCACGTTCCAATCCTCAACATCTGTTGGTGGTTCCCCGCTTCAACCATTCTCGTTGTGGTGGCCAGTCTATCACGGTGAAGGCAGCTACGGCCTGGAACACTCTGCCGCTATCACTTCGCACTACTCAGGATTTTATTCTCTTTAAAAAAGCACACAAAACTCATTTGTTCAAACTACCATTTTAATTTCTTTAGATTTTTCTGTCTTCATTGCATCTCCACGCGCCAGGATACTCTTGAGTAATTGAGCGCGCTACAAAACCTCCAATACAATACAATACAAGTTTGCCTATATGTTTTCCTCCCAGACAGTGAGACAAAGGATGACTGGGTGTTGGCAGGATGGGAGGGGTGGAGCCTTTCGCTCCCCCAGTTACATTTCAAAATGGCAGATTCAGTACACTCAGAAATAACTTGATACCAGTCCTTTGTCACCCTAGACCGCTTGGAGCCTTACAGGGGGGAAGGAATTTCCAAAACCAGATGTTGAGGGATGTCTAGATATTAACCACACTTCAAAGGATGGCACCAGTTATAAATATTTGATCCTCAGATCAACGCTTCAGTTCACATTAGGACCGGCAGAGGTCCCTAGAAGGACTGCTTTTACTTCATCTGACCTCCATGCTGCTTGAGGCCTGCTTTGTACTTTAGAGGTTTGCCCTGCTGGCACCAGAGGAGTGCCCTACAGCTTGATGGCTACCTTGCATCCTCAGAGGACTATTTTATTTATTTTATTTAGATGTCTTATAAAGCGCATGAATCACCCCACATGGGGTATCTCCGCGCTAATAATTGTAGAAACGTAAGATCAATGCATTAGAACAAGGTCTTCAGATTCTTTCTAAAACTGAGGTATTTGTGGTTAAGTCGAAGTGTCTCAGGAAGCTGATTCCACATTTTGGGTCCCAGGTGGTAGAAGGCTTTCCCACCCCACTTTGTTTTCTTGAAGTGGGGGATTACCAGGAGGCCTTTGCCTTCAGAACGGAGCCTTCGTGCGGGGGTGTAGGTGATCAGTTAGTTGGCTAGATATGTTGGGCCCAGCTGGTGAAGGCCCTTGAAAACTAAGCAGCATGCTTTGAAGTGAACACGTTTGCGTATAGAGAGCCAATGGAGTTTGCGTAGGAGGGGAACGGATGGGGTGCGGCGAGGAGAATTGGTGACCAGGCGGGCTGCTGTATTCTGGACCACCTGAAGGGTCTGTAAAGCAGAGTCTTTGGCAGGCATGAGAAGGGCATTGCTAAAGTCCAGCCGGCTGAGTACTAAAGCATGTATGAGGGTCTTGCGAGTAGAAAGGGGGAGGAAATGGAAGACTTTCTGCAGAAGACTAAGGGCATGGAAGCATGAGCGTTTGGTTAATGTTATGTGCTCATCCATGTTTAGCTTGCTGTCTACTAGTACCCCTAAGTTCTTTACGACTGATTTGGGGGTGGGGGCTGTTCCTAGTTCTTGCAGCCACCAGCTCGGGGACCAGTTGGTGATTGCCTCTGTGAATAGCATGATCTCCGTTTTGCTTGTGTTAAGCTGCAGGAAATTCTGACTCATCCAGGCCGTGATCTTGAGCATGCCTTCGGAGAAGATTTCTTGGATGTTGGGTGCATCAATATCTTAGGCCAGGAGCAGTTGTGTATCATCTGCGTAGGAGACTGGGATAAACCCGATCTTCCTAAGCATAGAGGCCAGTGGGGCGATATAAATATTAAAAGGGTAGAGCTGGACAGGAGCCCTGTGGGACTCCCTTGGTGACAGAGGTGGTCTTAGCTTTGAACGTGCCCAGATTGACTGTTTGGTTCCGGTCCTTGAGGAAGTCTGTCAACCATTCCAAGGCCATGTCTCGAATACCTATGGTGTGCAACCTCTCTAGTAGAATGTGATGTGAGAAAGTATCAAAGGCGGCGGATAGGTCGAGCAGTATCAAGATTACTGCTCGACCTCTATCCGCCTGCGTTCTGATATCATCAATGACATTGACCAGGGCGGATTCTGTGCTATGACGGGGCCGGAAGCCCGACTGGGAGTGATCTAAGCAATTAGAGGTCTCAACATAAGATGAGAGGTGTTTATTTATGTGTTTTTCCAGCAGTTTGCTGTATGATGGAAGCAGGGATATGGGCCGGTAGTTTGTGATCACATCTGGTGGGATTTTTGAGTTTTTCCTGATGGGCATGACTACCCTGCTGCTTGAGGCCAGATAGAACTACCAGAGTGACTCCAAAGGCTAGTTGGCTGGTATCCTGTTCTGGACTACAGGGGCACAAACATCTCCAGCAACTTTTACCCTGCACCTGGACCCTGCCTGAAGTAAGTCCTACCCTTCAAATGGGGCCCACTCTGTGCTGAACCATTGGTTGTGTTGCTCAGGGTAAGCAAACAGCCAAAAATAGAAACGTGGCCTGAAAACCAACAGGAGACCGGGACCTATTTGCTTTCCGATCTGCTCAAGGTGCATCGCCAGTTGGCTTGGCTTTGTGGTAGCTTCTGCTACATTCTTCTCCACAGCAGCATCTGCTGTTCAGCAGCTCCTCCTCAGAAGGTTATCCAGTCTTTTGGAGCCCTCATCGGCTACATTTTCAACTTCCCAAAAAGTGGCTGAGTCCTACGTATAAATCTTCACTGTGACTTCATCCAGTGGCACCCCTATGACGGCAACAATGACTCCTTGTCACACACAGTTGGCTGTCTTCTTCCACTGCACTGTACCTTCTCAGACATTTTTCTTTGAAATTTCTTCAAAGTCTGAAGATAAGTTGAGACTGGGCCCAATCCACTTCATGTTATCGAACTGTGCTCCTTCACAGTCGCCAGAATTTTTTACTTTAGCCTGGTCTTGTGTGACTGGATTTCTGCGGTTGGTGCTTTGATCATTTATGTGCTATTTTTCACTAAAAACTTACAAAAATCATAACTTTGGTTCAATTGATTTGATTTAATCTGTTTTGGTGTTAGTTTATTTATTAACAAATATGCAATATTTCTACATTGGTGTGGGGTGTATTTTGTGTTGGGTTTTCACTTTATGACTGTTTGTGTGCTGCATAAATCCTTAACACATTGCCTCTAAGTTAAGCCTGACTGATTTTGTACAAAGCTGCCGGAGGGTTGAACAAAGGTTAATTTAATGACTTTTTGTGTTGCACCCTGAAAAGGATGGTAGTAGTTGCTTCAGGAGGGTTATCACCCCGTTCAACCAAAAAAAAAGAAAAATCCTACATCCAGCTATTACATAGAGCCTAAAATATCCTGATATTCCCCCATATCACATGCAAAACAAAAGTTGCACACTATCACCCATTTGTATTCTGCCCTAAATCAATTTTTATCAACCTTTCGGAAACAGGTGAAGAATAATTTCCTAGATTTTCTATTGTCCAACCCATGTCTACTATTGTATGGGAACACAATTAGTAGTACTGCAAACAGCCACATATATATGGTTGCCGCATTGTTTGTGTTTATGTTATCATGAAACCATGCTTTCCAGCAAAATGTTTTTCTGTACGTCTCCTAGAATGCATGTTTTGGTACATGAATGTGATGATAAATATACCTAACACAGGACATATTTCTGCATGACATCACATGAATATATATATATATATATATATTCATTGAATAAACCATAGGTTTCACACACGTTATAGTTAGGAATTAGCATTTAAAAGACATGCAAATTCATTGAAAAAACCATAGGTTTCACGCGTTATAGTTAGCTGAACATTTCTCTCATACAAAACCTTTGCTCAGCTAACTATAACTTGCGCGCCCGCAATGCACTGCGGATGATGTCACATATTACATCACTCATGACATGGTCAGTGACATCACTCATGACATCACTGATGACATCTCAAATGAAATCCCTGATGACATAAATGATGACATCATCCTTGTGGCAGACCTCCTCTTACTGTAATATAACCTTTGATACACACGATCAAAAATAGAAACTAAAATGTCAAAAAAAATGGAGATACCAATTTCAGTTAGAACTACGAATTGAGTAATCCCAAAATCTACATACACATCCACTTATTCACCAACAGTTCTGTATAGTCACTCATACATGTACTCACTCATCATATGTACTCATACACCAATATATCCTGTTATACACCGACACTCATCTATAGAGTTACTCACACACATACTCACACATGCAAGTAAACTATCAAATATCAATTTACTTGCATATACAGCTATACACCCACCACTAAACTAACTTCTACAGAATCGTAGACATACTTACTCTCTTAAACAATCACTTATATAAACACATACTTATTTATACAGGAAGTCTTAGAATCTCTCGCTCTCAGATATACTCACTTATATACATCAATACTCACATATACTAGTTTAAAACATATGTAGTTACTCATAAAGATACTTTTGAGACAGACATTCATTCAGTAACACACCCATACATACACTCATCCAACCATACAGTCCTGCACACATGCTGTCTTCAAAATACATACAAACAGTGCATCAGTCATTCATGCATCTGTGCGCTAAGTAATACTCCACACCGAACCGTACAAACACTCATTTTGGTACTCAAACAACCAACTAATAACCCATATACACACTCATGTAGGTACTCACCAACCCATGCAGCCACTTATATACAAAGTGAGACACTGATACAGATATTTAAATATTTAAAGATTACTCTCTAGTACACCTATTCACTAAACTTAATAAGTCAGTTAAACAATCAATTTTACAAAAAAAACATCCATTTAGACACTTATTTACCTATTTATTCTTCCATCGACCTTTAGATATACATATATAAAAAAAAATATTTTTCAGAAAGACACACATTCACTGGATAATGTCATCAGTGATGTCATCAGGGATGTCATTTGAGATGTCATCAGTGATATCATGAGTGATGTCACTGACCATGTCATGAGTGATGTAATATGTGACGTCATCAGCAGTGCATTGCGGGCGCGCAAGTTATAGTTACCTGAGCTAACTATAACGGAGGAATATGTATATATATATATATATATATATATTCACTGAGAAAACCATAGGTTTCACAATCGTTATAGTTAGGGATTAGCATTTAAAAAATCTTTTAAATTCACTGAAAAAACCATAGGTTTCACACCAGTTATAGTTAGCTAAACATTTTACTCATACAAAACCATTGAAATTCCCATGTTATAGTTAGTTGGACTCACTATAACTCGCGCGCCCGCAATCCACTGCTGATGATGTCACATATTACATCATTCATGACATGGTCAGTGACATCACCGATGACATCACGGATGACATCTCAAATGACATCACTGATGACATCACTGATGACATTATCCAGTGAATGTGTGTTTCTGTAAAGTTGAAATATGTTTTACATATTGAAGAATGAGTGTATGTATGAGTGTCTGGATGAAGGATTTAGTAGATGTGTGACTGACTGTATGAGTGACTGATTAAATGTGTCTTACTGAATGCATTGGTTACTGACTAAAGTGTGTGAATGTGTGCATCATTATGTCTGTTGTTGTGTAAGTTGCTGCATGTGTTGATCAGTAGCTATATGAGTGGCTATATGTGTTATTGATTTGTTGCCCAAGTATTTGTATGTGAGGGTGAGTGTGTGTGGAAGTGGCTGGGAGGTGTGTGACTCTGTGCATAGATGTGTGAGCAGTTGATTCACTTGGTGTATGGGTTCAAGAGTGCATGTGGAAACAGCTGTATAGGCGGTTGACTGTGTGCATGGGTGTGTTGGTGAGTGAATGGATATCTCAGTGCTACATGTCCAAGTAAGTACATATATAAAACACAGTGCATGTGAGAGTTGGCATATATGAATGACTAGATATGATAGCCTGTGATTGCATAAGTGACTGTATCTATCAATGTGTACTTGTATCAGTGATTGTAAAAGAGAGTAAGTATGTGTTAGTCTATGTTTAAATAAGTAAGGTTTTGTGTGTATAACTGTATAGATGAGGAAATGGGACTGTGATTGATTCTTTACATGACTGACTAGGTGTGTGAGTAACTCCAAGGATGAGTGGTAGTGTGTGAGTGTCTGTATAGGTGTATGAGTGCATATGATAGTGTTGTATTGATGAGTGACTGTATGTATGAGTGATTGTATGGGTGAATGAGTGGATGTGTGTGTAGCCCTACGAATCAGTGAGTGCTTATGTGGTAACTGGTATTGCTGTGTCAATGGTTTCAGGAATGGTAGTTTGTATTTTACACTGGGTGTATCAAAGGTTAGATTAGAGTGTGAGGAGGTGCATTGTATTATCACATGGATGATGTCATCAGTGTTGTCATCAGTGATGTCATTTGAGATGTCATCAGTGATGTCATCAGTGATGTCATTTGAGATGTCATCAGTGATGTCACTGACCCTGTCATGAATGATGTAATATGTGACATCATCAGCAGTGGATTGCGGGCTCGCGAGTTATAGTGAGTCCAAATAACTATAACGTGGGAATTTCAATGGTTTTGTATGAGTAAAATGTTTAGCTAACTATAACTGGTGTGAAACCTATGTTTTTTTCAGTGAATTTTAAAGGTTTTTTAAATACTAATCCCTAACTATAACGATTGTGAAACCTATGGTATTTTCAGCGAATTTCATTACAAGACAAGGAGGCTACATTATGCATTAATCCTTTAATGTCACTCACAACAGCCGCTTACATCACAAAGGTAAAACAAAGAATTAGATGACATCACATTAGCAATATAAGGCATGAGCAGGAGTAGAGCTGCCTCTTTTAAATGCGGCTCACAACAGATAAGTTACTCCTTTTCAATCTTTACTGCTGTTTAATCCAGTTTACCTCTTGTATTCTCATTTGGTGCCTATATTTGACATTGTGCTTATATTTTAATACTGTGATTTATTGTTGAACATGCTTAATTGTTATATATAACTATGGCACCTTTCAATCTCAATTTGGGGTGTGACTCTCTTCCCACCCCTCGCTCGATCGCTGTGACTCGCTGCGATCCCCCTCCCCACCCTCCCTCGACTTCCAATCCATGGTTGTTGTTCCCTTGCCCCTTGTAGAGTTTCCCTCGGTACACTGCGCGTCGCTCGCTCTTCTCCCCTTCTGTGCGTCGCGCACACCCCTACCTCTTCTCGTACTCTACCCGTTCCCCTTGTGGACTGTCCTCTCCTCGCGCGTCCAGCGGTAAACCGCTTCACAACTCGCTAAGCCCGCGTTGCCCGCCATCGCACCCACAACAATTTGAAACTCGAGGAATGGCCCTTGGTAACAGCATCGCAACACTGTGTACCTGCTAGGGCCCATTCCTCCGTTTCAATTACTCGCAGCTCGAGCGCATCGGTTGCCGTTTCTAGGCTTTACCAACTGAGCTCCTACCAGAAACAGCTGTTCCTTGCCTCTCGAGTACTCGACACTTCGATTAGTTTAGTTTAGGTTTAAAAAAAATAAATATACTGGGCTTTGGTTAGTTTAGTGTAGGTTCCTAATATAAAAAAAAGAGAGGTGATTCATTACCTAATTCCACTTAAATTCATAATTATACTACCATATCCCTTAAGCTTTACAACCTCATTCTAATAATTATTTAACCTATTTAACAACTATTTAATCTATCTTATAATAAGAAATAATCCTCTTATCACCTTACATTATTTTACTTACCTGCCATGTCTGATTTAGAATCAGATGACGCTATGGCAAGCTCGCCCAATCATAACAGCAATGCTTTCAAATCTTTCCTTCAAAGGGAAATGAGGTCCTGCATGTTAGATACATTGCGTGAGGTCATGTCCAATAAAAGGTCCCTTTTACTTGATGAAAACACTTCCGACCCGGAAGTTGAACACTCTAAGGCTAATAAAAAAACTAAACATTGCCTAAGCACTGATGGAGGTTGCGCTACCTCAAATGAGATGGAAGGTCCAAGCACCTCAAAAGGCATGGGAGGCCCAAGCACCCCAAAAGGTAATGTTGCCCCTCGAAGCACACATGGTTTGGGTGTCCCTAGCGACACAAATTTGGTGGATGCCCTTAGCGGCGCAACTATTGTCAGTGCTCGTGTCGATCCCAGCTCCGAGGAAGACGAATTCTTCGATGATCCCGACGACCAATTCGTCCTGGATCTTGATGAGCAAGACACTGATGACTGGGACCTTAACACTTTCTCAAAGGCGGATTCCTCCCCCTCGTCCAAGGACGCGATCCTTGATCCTCTTGGCAAGGAAATGTTCTCCCCAAAAAAAATCTCCCGCCCTAACAGTAAAAAGTGGTACCCTCACGATCACGTAGCCAAATTTGTCACCAAATGGCTGAGGAACTCCCTAGAAACAGAATTGCGTAACACCATGAGGTGCAAGTGTCCTCGTCCATTCATAGAGGGTAAAGTCTGTCAGACACCTAACTTAGACCACGACCTGATTAAGTTCTTGTTTAAACTAAGCAAGGATCCAAGAAAAGGCCTGGAAAGGGCCCTTAAAGCCTGTCAAGATCGTCTTCTTGACCTACTAGGCCCCCTTACTAGGATCCTCGACCTTGCTGAAGAATCACATATTTCCAACACACCCTTGGATATTAACCTAATAAAGGGTTGGAGTCAGAGAGCCATAGTACTCCTTGGGAATGCTAACTCCTCACTCAATATTGAAAGGAGGAAATCCGTGCTCATTAGAATCAACCCGAAACTCGGGGATCTTGCTGAAAAAGAGTCATCATGTAAGCCTAATGGCCTCCTCTTCGGAGAGGATATGATCAAAACTCTTGGCAAATACGTGGCAACTTTTACAGCTTTGGACAAAGCCCCAAACAATATGAAACGTGTTTTTGGTCAGGCCGGTGGAAGAGGCCGTTCTTCCGGCCGAGGGAATTTCCAGCCCTTTACTTACGGAAGAGGAAGAGGTTCATCCGGTAGAGGTAGAGGCTTCTATCCCTCCAACACCAGACAGTACTTCCCACAGAGAGGAAGAGGTTCACACAGAAGAGGCTTCCCCGCTCATGGTGCTTCCAACAACACCACCTCAAGTAAGTGCCTTTCTTTCTTCTTCCCCTCCAAAGGTCGGGGGCAGACTCAAACATTTCATTCACATCTGGGAATCTTTGACTCAAGACCCGTGGGTTCTCGAAACAGTTCAGGGTTTCAAAATAGACTTCACAGAGATTCCTTTCCAATCTACCACTCCCAATCCTCTAATTCTTTCTTCAGAACATCTAGAGATCGTCAAAGAAGAGGTTTCTTCCATGATAAAGAAGGGCGCAATAATAGAGGTTCCTTGGTCTCAAAAGAATTTTGTAAGCACCCTTTCCCTAGTCGAAAAGAAAGACAAGGGTTGGCGCCCAGTAATAAATCTTTGGGAGGTAAACAAGTACCTCATCTACCGTCATTTCAAGATGGAAGGCATCCATCTACTCAGGGACCTTCTACTCAAAGGAGATTGGCTAGTCAAATTAGACTTAAAAGATGCCTATTTTACCATACCCATGGCAATAGAACATCAACATTTTCTCCAATTCATTTGGGACAATCGCCTTTTTCAATTTCAGGCCCTCCCTTTCGGTCTTTAATCCACCCCTTGGTGTTTCACCAAAATCATGAGAAAATTGTCTCCATCCTAAGAGCCAGGGGTATTCGTATCATCATCTATTTAGACGATATTCTGATAATGTACCAATCTCACTCACAAATTCTAGAAGATCTACAAACCTCCATGAACCTCATAGAGAGCCTTGGGTTCATTATAAACAGGGAAAAATCCATCCTTTTACCCTCCAAATCTCTGGAGTTCCTTGGCTTCACTGTGGACACGTCCAGGTGCCTCCTCTTACTCCCCAAAAAGAAGATTGCCAAAATTCGGAAAGAGATCAGATTTGTCCTCAAACATCAGTCCCTCTCCCTCAGAGAGTTGGCCAGACTTCTTGGTCTTCTTTCTTCCTCGATCCAAGCTATCTTCCCTGGTTCCCTGAACTACCGTGCTCTTCAGAGCGTGAAAGCCAAAGCTCTCAGATCCGGACTTTGGTACGGAGACCAAGTTTCTCTGGACGTAGAAGCCGGACTGGAACTTTCTTGGTGGCTGGACAATTTGGACGCCTGGAATGGAAGAGCTATCTTTGGTTCAACTCCAGACTTCGTTCTAGAGTCAGACACCAGCCTTCATGGCTGGGGTGCTCGTCTCCTCGACCAGGACCCTGGTGGTGTTTGGACCCCTTCGGAGTCTTCCCACCATATAAATTTCTTAGAAATGACGGCCGGGCTCTATGCATTGATGAGCTTCAGACAATCTCTTCAGGGCAGATCCGTTCTCCTGAAGATGGACAACGTTTCTGCAGTCTCATATATCAACCGTCTCAGCGGTACGAAATCTGCCGACCTATCAGATCTGGCCAAGAAACTCTGGATGGCAATTTGTAGGCAATCTAACCAATTGTCTGGACTTTCGTCATCTGCTCTCACACTCCTCGGAGAATCTTGGGCACCTGGAACACACTACAGATATAATAGCATCTGGAAAAAATGGTCTAGTTGGTGCTTGGAAAGGGACTTGGATCCCGTGGAAGCTCCTATCGTTAATATAGTAAATTTCCTAGTGGAACTTTTCGACAAAGGTCTCTCCTATAGATCTATTAACTGTTATAGGTCTGCCATTTCCGCAGGTCACTCTATTGACAACGGTAAGACGGTAGGTAAGAATGTTATTATTTGTAGAGTCCTTAAAAGTATCAGACTTAAAAGACCCCCTAGGCTTAAATATCAATCTGTTTGGTATGTTAAACTATTGCTTGACCTTTTTTGTTCCTGGCCTGATAACTCCCTTCTTAACAGAAAATGTCTTTCAATTAAACTTGCCTCTCTCTTATGTCTGGTTTCTTGTCGCAGAGTATCCGATGTTAAGGCCCTAGATATCTCTTATAGGAGTTATGACATGTTTGGTGTTAAATTTGAAATTTATAGAAGAACTAAAACTATGTCTGATTTCATTTTCTACCCTCGTTTTGATCTTTGCAAAAAGCTTTGTGTAATTGACTGCATGAAGGAATATGACTCAAGAATAAAAGATCTTCGTCCTCCTGGTGCTAATCAACTTTTGGTTTCCTATGTCAAACCCTTTACACCCATATCTTCCTGCTCTATTGCTAGGTGGGTTAAGTTGGCTATGAACTCTGTTGGTATTGATCTCTCTAAATTTCAAGCTCATTCTCTAAGAAGTGCTATGGCCAGCAAATCTTTCTGGTCTGGTGGTAAGTTGGATGTTATCCTTAAGTGTGCAGATTGGTCTAATGCTTCTACCTTTGCGCATCACTACTGCAAACCAATTGAACATGTCTCTGATGCTGTTATTCATGGCTACCAACATGCATAATGTAGCCTCCTTGTCTTGTAATGAAATTGTGATTCTCCTATTAACATGACCAGAGAATTTGGATTTCATTAAAGACACGGAGGCTAACATTATCCCTCCCGTCCCTCCCTTGGACGGAGTATATATTTTGGTTTATATTCTTGATGTGTACTCATTTATCAATTTTAAGTATGCTTACATCGATTGTTACTGACTTTCCCCTGATTTTTTCATCAGACACTTGACATTCTTCATTTCATTTTCAGATAATTCAAATTAATGGATCTCCAGCATCCCTCCTTCTCTTCCTTCCATGGATATTCAACCCGCATTTCGATCCCTTCACCGTTCGTGTACCAAGTTGCTATCCTGACTTCTCATCTTTACTTCGCATCGCATTTAAAAGAGGCAGCTCTACTCCTGCTCATGCCTTATATTGCTAATGTGATGTCATCTAATTCTTTGTTTTACCTTTGTGATGTAAGCGGCTGTTGTGAGTGGCATTAAACGATTAATGCATAATGTTAGCCTCCGTGTCTTTAATGAAATCCAGATTCTTTGGTCATGTTAATAGGAGAATCGCAATTTCAACGTTTTTTAAATGCTAATTCCTAACTATAACGAGTTTGAAACCTATGGTTTTTTCAGTGAATTTCAAAAGTTTTTTAAAAGCTAAATCCTTTGTATATCGAGTTTGTAACCTACGATTTTGAAACTGATTTTTTTTATTAGCTATTTTTTATAACTAATAATTATTATTATTTATTTTTTTCAAAAATTATTTTTCCAATGTATTTTTCATGTAGTTTTTCGTTTTTTATCATTTTGTCTTGGAGCGTTCAGGGTGCGTGCACCGGTAAGCTCACCCGAGAGCGCAGCGAGAGCGCTATTTCCACGTGCGTAAAAAAAAAGTATGTATTTAAACTAAAAAATAATGCACGACATTCAGTAGTACACTTATTAAAGTAGTATTTTTGTTTTTAAAAAACGTATTTTAACTTTAAATGCATTTCCGAAAAGCTAGCAAAACGTCATTTAGGCGCGCCGCGGAAGCGCCCCCGGAAGCGCACTACGTTCGTGCTGCGTAAGCGCCCCCGGAAGCGCTCCGGTGCGCGCAGCGTAAGCGCGTCAAGTCATGTGACCATAAAATAACTCTTTTCATTGGTTGTTAACAGTTTTTTTTATAAGTAATGAAAATCCCACCCATTTCCTTCACTTCTTCTTTCACTTTGGAGACAGCAAGACCTGTTCCTTTCTGTTCTTCCATTTAGTGAAAAGAAAAATTTCATACCACCTGGAGAGAAGAAGGTTAATGCTCCTAAGGTGGAGTGTAAAATTTGCAAAACTGTACTTTCACGGGGTGACCCTAGAAGAAAGTATAGTTTTGGCAACTCCACAATGTTTCGGCATGTTTAAGGGAGGCACCCCCAGAACTATGCCCGGGAGTGTGTCAGAGACCTGGCACGTAATCCCCCAAGGGATGGTGCCTCAACATCCACTGGAGGAGCAAAAACATCGGGGAGAGGGAGAGCAGTGGAGCTGATCCCGAATATTTAGCCTGTTTTCAGTGACATCACTATCAAGTGTAAGCAATGTGATGAACTGCTTTGCTACGGTGAGCAGAGTATCACGCTCATTGCACGCAAAAAGGAAGAACACCGATGCCCTCCTCAGCCCTAATTTTTCACCTTTTTTTTGCTCCTGTTGAGCGGTTTGGCATTCCCTGTTTTTGTTTTTGTTCAGAAAAAAACCTAAAAAGAAGAAAAAACCCAGTTCTTTTTAGAACTACCTCCAATTCTCCAAAAAGAGCTGTATTGTTTACAAATTGAAAAGGAGTGAGTGAAGTGGAGTGCAGTGAGAGAGGAAAGGAAAATGAGTGAGGGAGCAAAGAAAGGGACGAGAGGGGAAGGGAAGTGAAGTAGGGGTACTGAAAGAAGGTGAGTGTGGGAGGTGAGTGAGGAGAAGGGGAGTGAACAAGGGGAATCAGGATAAGTGAAGAAAACGGAGTAAAGGAATGGGGGTGTGGAAGGGTAAGAGAAGACCAGTGATGTGGAGGAAAGAGTGGTGATAGAGACTGGATAAAGGCAAGTGAGGGTGAGACAAGGGGAGTAAGGGAGTGAGGAGACAGATAAAGTGAAGGAAAAAGTGAGAGTAGAGGACTGAGTGAGGGAGGAAAGAAAGATAAGTGAGGGAGTGTGGCTGACTTATAGGGAGTAAGGGTAACAGAAGAGGAGTGAGAGACTAAGAGGACGGAGAGAATAGGGGTAACAGAGAGAGAGTGAGGGAAGGGGAGTGAGTAAGTTAGAGGACAGAGGGATTGAGAGAAGGAGTTACTGAAGTGGAGTAAGGAGAGTAAGGGAAGGAAAAAGAGTGAAGGAGCAAAGGATGGGGAAGGAAAGTAAAGAAGAAGGTCTGAAAGAAGGTGAGTGTGGGAGTATGGCTGAGTTATAGGGAGTGAGCGTGACAGAAGAGGAGTGAGAGACTAAGGGGATGGAGAGAATGAGGATAACAGAGAGAGAATGAGGGAAGGGGAATGTAGAAGTAAGAGGACAGAGGGAGTAAGAGAAGAAGTTAGTGAAGTGGAGTAAGGAGAGTAAGGGAAGGGAAAAGACTGAAGGAGCGAAGGATGGGAAGAGAGAGGAAGGAAAGTAAAGGAGAAGGTGTGAAAGAAGGTGAGTGTGGGAGTATGGCTGAGTTATAGGGAGTCAGCGTGACAGAAGAGGAATGAGTGACTAAAGGGACGGAGAGAAAGAGGCTAACAGAGAGAGAATGAGGGAAGGAAAGTGTAGAACTAACAGGTCAGAGGGAGTAAGAGAAGGAGTTAGTGAAGTGGAGTAAGGAGAGTAAGGGAAGGGAAAAGAGTGAAGGAGCGAAGGATGGGAAGAGAGAGGAAGGAAAGTAAAGGAGAAGGTCTGAAAGAAGGTGAGTGTGGGAGTATGGCTGAGTTATCGGCTGTGAGCGTGACAGAAGAGGATTGAGAGACTAAGGGGATGGAGAGAATGAGGCTAACAGAGAGAGAATGAGGGAAGGGGAGTGTAGAAGTAAGAGGACAGAGGGAGTAAGAGAAGGAGTTAGTGAACTGGAGTAAGGAGAGTAAGGGAAGGGAAAAGAGTGAAGGAGTGAAGGATGGGAAGAGAGAGGAAGGAAAGTAAAGGAGAAGGTGTGAAAGAAGGTGAGTGTGGGAGTATGGCTGAGGTATAGGGAGTGAGCGTGACAGAAGAGGAGAGACAGACTAAGGGGACGGAGAGAATGAGGCTAACAGAGAGAGAATGAGGGAAGGGGAGTGTAGAAGTAAGAGGACAGAGGGAGTAAGAGAAGGAGTTAGTGAAGTGGAGTAAGGAGAGTAAGGGAAGGGAAAAGAGTGATGGAGCGAAAGAAGGGAAGAGACAGGAAGGAAAGTAAAGGAGAAGGTTTGAAAGAAGGTGAGTGTGGGAGTATGGCTGAGATATAGGGAGTGAGCGTGACTGAAGAGGAATGAGAGACTAAAGGGACGGAGAGAATGAGGCTAACAGAGAGAGAATGAGGGAAGGAAAGTGTAGAACTAACAGGACAGAGGGAGTAAGAGAAGGAGTTAGTGAAGTGGATTAAGGAGAGTAAGGGAAGGGAAAAGAGTAAAGGAATGAAGTAAGGGAAGATAGAGTAAGGAAAGTAAAGGAGAAGGTCTTAAAGAAGGTGAGTGTGGGAGTATGGCTGAGTTATAGGGTGTGAGCGTGACAGAAGAGGAGTGAGACACTAAGGGGACGGAGAGAATAAGGCTAACAGAGAGAAAATGAGGGAAGGGGAGAGTAGAACTAAGAGGACAGAGGGAGTAAGAGAAAGAGGTTGGGTGTAGTGGAGTAAGGAGAGTAAGGGAAGGGAAAAAAGTGAAGGAGCGAAACAAGGGAAGAGAGAGGAAGGAAAGTAAAGTAGAAGGTCTGAAGGAAGGTGAGTGTGGGAGTATGGCTGAGTTATACGGAGTGACTGTGACAGAAGAGGAGTGAGAGACTAAGGGGATGGAGAGAATGAGGCTACCACAGAGAGAATGAGGGAAGGGGAGTGTAGAACTAAGAGGACAGAGGAAGAAAGAGAAGGAGTTAGTAAAGTGGAGTAAGGAGAGTAAGGGAAGGGAAAAGAGTGAAAGAGTGAAACAAGGGAAGAAAAGTAAAGGAGAAGGTCTAAAAGAAGGTAAGTGTGGTAGTATGGCTGAGTTATACGGTGTGAGCGTGACAGAAGAGGAGTGAGAGACTAAGGTGACGGAGAGAATGAGGCTAACAGAGAGAGAATGAGGGAAGGGGAGTGTAGAACTAAGAGGACAGAGGGAGTAAGAGAAGGAGTTAGTAAAGTGGAGTACGGAGAGTAAGGGAAGGAAAAAGAGTGAAGGAGCGAAAGAAGGGAAGAGAGAGGAAGGAAAGTAAAGGAGAAGGTCTAAAAGAAGGTGAGTGTGGGAGTATGGCTGAGTTATAGGGAGTGAGTGCGACAGAAGAGGAGTGAGAGACTAAGAGGACGGAGAGAATGAGGTTAACAGAGAGAGAATGAGGGAAGGGGAGTGTAGAAGTAAGAGGACAGAAGGAGTAAGAGAAGGAGTTAGTGAAGTGGAGTAAGAAGAGTAATGGAAGGGAAAAGAGTAAAGGAGTGAAGAAAGGGAGGAGAGAGGAAGGAAAGTAAAGGAGAAGGTCTGAAAGAAGGTGAGTGTGAGAGAGGAGTGAGGAAAGGGGGAGTGAACGTGGGGATTCAGAATAAGTGAGGCAAGTGCAATAAGGGAACAGGGGTGTGGGAGCATCAGAGAAGAGTAGTGAGGTTAGGGAAAAGAGTATAGGGAAAGTAAATTTTGTACGTCAAACTCACCTTATAAGTAATGTAAACTTAATTACATATTTTCAGTAAATTTAATATCTGTGAAAGAGAAAAAAAATAAGTGAGAATATTTATAATATATATTTTACAATACAAGAGATAAAGTAGGAGATTAAAAGTCATAAATGGTTAGTAAGAGATAAAGTAGAAGTGAAGGACTCAGAAAGAAAAACAAAGGAATGGTGAAGGTCAGAGAGAGTTAAAAAGAAATAGAGAGAGAGCAAATTACTAAAAGGATAATGACATGGATACATTCAGTGACAGTGAACAAGAGCAGGAGAGAGAAATGAAGTGAAGGTGAGTAAGATGCTAAAGGAATGTGCATTAGGAAAACTAAAGGAAGAAAGGGAAGTAAAGAAAGGGGAGTGAGTGACAGAGAAGCAGGAGTGAATAACGGTGGATTAATGACAATGAGGCATGGAAGGTGAGTGAGGGTGAATGTAGGGTCGTAAGACAGTGAGGAGACAATGGGAGTGAAGGTAACAGAGAGGGAGTGAGGGAAAACACGTGAGAATATGAGAGAACAGAGGGAGTGAGAGAAAGAGTGAGTAAAGGGCAGTAAGGTGAGTAAGGGAAGTAGAGTGACTGAGGGAGCAAAGGAAGGGAAGAAAGGGAAGAAAAGTGAAAATAAGGGACTGAGAAAAGGTGAGTGCATGAGGAGAGAAAAAGGAAGGGTAGTTAAGGATGATGAATGAGGATAACTGAGGGAACTGGAGTAAAGGAACAAGGGTGAGGGAGGGTGAGTGAAGGGCAGTGAGGTTGATGAAAAAGGGAAAATAAAGAGAGGATAAAAGCAAGTGAGCATGAGACAAGGGAAGTGAAGGAGTGAGAACATAGAGGTAGTGAAGGAAAGAGTGACAGAAAGGGACTGAGTGAGAGAGCAAAGAAAGGTAAGTAAGGGAGTGTGGGTGAGTTTTAGGCAGTAAGCTTGATGGAAGAGGAGTGAGAGAGTGAGAGGATTGAGAGAGTGGGGCTAAGAGAGAGGGAGTGAGGGAAGGGGAGTGAGGATGTGAGAGGACAGAGGAAGTGAGAGAAGGAGTGAGTGAAGTGTAGTAAGGTGAGTGAGAGAAGGGGAATTATTGAGGGAACAAAGAAAGGAAACAGGGGGAAGGGGAGTGAAGTAGAGTGACTGACAGCTGGTAAGTGGTGGATGGGAGAGAGTGAAAGGGTCATGAAGGAGTGGAGAATGAGGATAAGTGAGGAAAGTGGAATAAGGGAAGGGAGATGAGGGACAGTGAGAAAAGGCCAGTGAGGGTGAGTTCAGAGGAGTGATAGAGGGTGGAAATAGGTGAGTGAGCATAAGAGAAGGGGAGAATATTATATATTTGATAATAGAAAATACAAAATAATTTGTACAACATGTTATATGGTTTATTTTTGCTGTTCTCAGAATATATTGAATTTCACTTAAAACAGTGACTTCAATACTACTCATCATATAACAGCGGGCAAAAAAAACCACAATCAAAATAAATGATTGTGTTTAAAAAACCCATACAACTTTTTATTAAATAATATACAATTTTGAAAAAACATATCTTAATTCACTTTGGATCCATCTACTTTTCCACGAGGCCAAATAGTATATGAAAAGTCCTTTTCTTTGGAAATTAGTCAAGAGTATTCTTAATCTCTCATTTACCCGAGTTTCTGAAAGAAAAGCTCCAACATCTTTTACATTATGAAACAATAGTTTTATTTCCACCTCTAGCTTATTTTTTATTAATATTTTCTATAATACGCACAGCACACACTATGTGATATACATATACTACCTCTATGAGAACTACATGTTTTTTATTATCTTCATCACTCTCACTCGGAAAGTAATTTTGAACAGCAAACTAAGTTTTATTAACTGCAGCAATCTTCATAGGCCGATTACCTTCCCTAAAATTTTGGTTGTAAGAACACTAGGTAAGAATTTTGTAAGTCAGAAGGCAAACGTTGTTTGAAAGTCAATTGAGTATCATTACAGTGTTTCCATCCTTTATGACATTTTAAATAAGCTGTGTAATGTCCTGATGTTGTTGAAGGACCATCATGGTAAATAATTGCTGCAGTTGTAAAGGTTCTTCCTGAATTTGATCATTGAGAAGCCACAACATTTTTAATTAATGTTGTCAATTTAGGTCCATCAGGTCTACATCGTTGGAACATTAAAATTACGTACTGTAGATATGTTTGTATAAATAATGTTGATAGCATTGCAGATTTACATTGAGTACAGACCATGCTTTGATTTGCTTGTCTAACTAGATTATTAACTGACACTGATTTGCAGTCTGGTAAAGTCAAATATATAAATCTTTCAGTGTCTATTGTAGTACTACTTGAAAAGGAGCAATTGTCCCAGTCATGCTGCCATTTATAAGAAAGGCCAAAAAGATTTTCTACATCTACACCTTCATCTTGCAAAACAACAAGCATATACATTAGAAATTCCTGACAATCTTGCTGAATATTCTGTGAAAATTGATTTAGACCAGAACATATGTCTAAAACATTTTGAATTTCAGAAATACTTTGTATTTTTGTTCTATCATTGCTACATTTCTCAAACACAGAATTTAATAAACAACAAAATGTTTGATCACGATTTTCAGCAATCTGTTCTTGTACAGTTTGGAGAAAAAAAAAACAATGTTAATCACTACATTAGCATAGCAGTTGACACCAGAACTGTTTTCAAACTGAAATCCAACAACATCTTTAACTGAATCCATTTCGTTTCTGCTTACAATTACTGGTTCATCTACTTTTTTTCTTTTTGCTACAACTTCACTACAATTTTTCACCCTGGTGGTGTTTGGACCCCTTCGGAGTCTTCCCACCATATAAATTTCTTAGAAATGACGGCCGGGCTCTATGCATTGATGAGCTTCAGACAATCTCTTCAGGGCAGATCCGTTCTCCTGAAGATGGACAACGTTTCTGCAGTCTCATATATCAACCGTCTCAGCGGTACGAAATCTGCCGACCTATCAGATCTGGCCAAGAAACTCTGGATGGCAATTTGTAGGCAATCTAACCAATTGTCTGGACTTTCGTCATCTGCTCTCACACTCCTCGGAGAATCTTGGGCACCTGGAACACACTACAGATATAATAGCATCTGGAAAAAATGGTCTAGTTGGTGCTTGGAAAGGGACTTGGATCCCGTGGAAGCTCCTATCGTTAATATAGTAAATTTCCTAGTGGAACTTTTCGACAAAGGTCTCTCCTATAGATCTATTAACTGTTATAGGTCTGCCATTTCCGCAGGTCACTCTATTGACAACGGTAAGACGGTAGGTAAGAATGTTATTATTTGTAGAGTCCTTAAAAGTATCAGACTTAAAAGACCCCCTAGGCTTAAATATCAATCTGTTTGGTATGTTAAACTATTGCTTGACCTTTTTTGTTCCTGGCCTGATAACTCCCTTCTTAACAGAAAATGTCTTTCAATTAAACTTGCCTCTCTCTTATGTCTGGTTTCTTGTCGCAGAGTATCCGATGTTAAGGCCCTAGATATCTCTTATAGGAGTTATGACATGTTTGGTGTTAAATTTGAAATTTATAGAAGAACTAAAACTATGTCTGATTACATTTTCTACCCTCGTTTTGATCTTTGCAAAAAGCTTTGTGTAATTGACTGCATGAAGGAATATGACTCAAGAATAAAAGATCTTCGTCCTCCTGGTGCTAATCAACTTTTGGTTTCCTATGTCAAACCCTTTACACCCATATCTTCCTGCTCTATTGCTAGGTGGGTTAAGTTGGCTATGAACTCTGTTGGTATTGATCTCTCTAAATTTCAAGCTCATTCTCTAAGAAGTGCTATGGCCAGCAAATCTTTCTGGTCTGGTGGTAAGTTGGATGTTATCCTTAAGTGTGCAGATTGGTCTAATGCTTCTACCTTTGCGCATCACTACTGCAAACCAATTGAACATGTCTCTGATGCTGTTATTCATGGCTACCAACATGCATAATGTAGCCTCCTTGTCTTGTAATGAAATTGTGATTCTCCTATTAACATGACCAGAGAATTTGGATTTCATTAAAGACACGGAGGCTAACATTATCCCTCCCGTCCCTCCCTTGGACGGAGTATATATTTTGGTTTATATTCTTGATGTGTACTCATTTATCAATTTTAAGTATGCTTACATCGATTGTTACTGACTTTCCCCTGATTTTTTCATCAGACACTTGACATTCTTCATTTCATTTTCAGATAATTCAAATTAATGGATCTCCAGCATCCCTCCTTCTCTTCCTTCCATGGATATTCAACCCGCATTTCGATCCCTTCACCGTTTGTGTACCAAGTTGCTATCCTGACTTCTCATCTTTACTTCGCATCGCATTTAAAAGAGGCAGCTCTACTCCTGCTCATGCCTTATATTGCTAATGTGATGTCATCTAATTCTTTGTTTTACCTTTGTGATGTAAGCGGCTGTTGTGAGTGGCATTAAACGATTAATGCATAATGTTAGCCTCCGTGTCTTTAATGAAATCCAGATTCTTTGGTCATGTTAATAGGAGAATCGCAATTTCAACGTTTTTTAAATGCTAATTCCTAACTATAACGAGTTTGAAACCTATGGTTTTTTCAGTGAATTTCAAAAGTTTTTTAAAAGCTAAATCCTTTGTATATCGAGTTTGTAACCTACGATTTTGAAACTGATTTTTTTTATTAGCTATTTTTTATAACTAATAATTATTATTATTTATTTTTTTCAAAAATTATTTTTCCAATGTATTTTTCATGTAGTTTTTTTTTTTAATCATTTTGTCTTGGAGCGTTCAGGGTGCGTGCACCGGTAAGCTCCACGAGAGCGCAGCGAGAGCGCTATTTCCGCGTGCGTAAAAAAAAGTATGTATTTAAACTAAAAAATAATGCACGACATTCAGTAGTACACTTATTAAAGTAGTATTTTTGTTTTTAAAAAACGTATTTTAACTTTAAATGCATTTCCGAAAAGCTAGCAAAACGTCATTTAGGCGCGCCGCGGAAGCGCCCCCGGAAGCGCACTACGTTCGTGCTGCGTAAGCGCCCCCGGAAGCGCTCCGGTGCGCGCAGCGTAAGCGCGTCAAGTCATGTGACCATAAAATAACTCTTTTCATTGGTTGTTAACAGTTTTTTTTATAAGTAATGAAAATCCCACCCATTTCCTTCACTTCTTCTTTCACTTTGGAGACAGCAAGACCTGTTCCTTTCTGTTCTTCCATTTAGTGAAAAGAAAAATTTCATACCACCTGGAGAGAAGAAGGTTAATGCTTCTAAGGTGGAGTGTAAAATTTGCAAAACTGTACTTTCACGGGGTGACCCTAGAAGAAAGTATAGTTTTGGCAACTCCACAATGTTTCGGCATGTTTAAGGGAGGCACCCCCAGAACTATGCCCGGGAGTGTGTCAGAGACCTGGCACGTAATCCCCCAAGGGATGGTGCCTCAACATCCACTGGAGGAGCAAAAACATCGGGGAGAGGGAGAGCAGTGGAGCTGATCCCGAATATTCAGCCTGTTTTCAGTGACATCACTATCAAGTGTAAGCAATGTGATGAACTGCTTTGCTACGGTGAGCAGAGTATCACGCTCATTGCACGCAAAAGGGAAGAACACCGATGCCCTCCTCAGCCCTAATTTTTCACCTTTTTTTTGCTCCTGTTGAGCGGTTTGGCATTCCCTGTTTTTGTTTTTGTTCAGAAAAAAACCTAAAAAGAAGAAAAAACCCAGTTCTTTTTAGAACTACCTCCAATTCTCCAAAAAGAGCTGTATTGTTTACAAATTGAAAAGGAGTGAGTGAAGTGGAGTGCAGTGAGAGAGGAAAGGAAAATGAGTGAGGGAGCAAAGAAAGGGACGAGAGGGGAAGGGAAGTGAAGTAGGGGTACTGAAAGAAGGTGAGTGTGGGAGGTGAGTGAGGAGAAGGGGAGTGAACAAGGGGAATGAGGATAAGTGAAGAAAACGGAGTAAAGGAATGGGGGTGTGGAAGGGTAAGAGAAGACCAGTGATGTGGAGGAAAGAGTGGTGATAGAGACTGGATAAAGGCAAGTGAGGGTGAGACAAGGGGAGTAAGGGAGTGAGGAGACAGATAAAGTGAAGGAAAAAGTGAGAGTAGAGGACTGAGTGAGGGAGGAAAGAAAGATAAGTGAGGGAGTGTGGCTGACTTATAGGGAGTAAGGGTAACAGAAGAGGAGTGAGAGACTAAGAGGACAGAGAGAATAGGGGTAACAGAGAGAGAGTGAGGGAAGGGGAGTGAGTAAGTTAGAGGACAGAGGGATTGAGAGAAGGAGTTACTGAAGTGGAGTAAGGAGAGTAAGGGAAGGAAAAAGAGTGAAGGAGCAAAGGATGGGGAAGGAAAGTAAAGGAGAAGGTCTGAAAGAAGGTGAGTGTGGGAGTATGGCTGAGTTATAGGGAGTGAGCGTGACAGAAGAGGAGTGAGAGACTAAGGGGATGGAGAGAATGAGGATAACAGAGAGAGAATGAGGGAAGGGGAATGTAGAAGTAAGAGGACAGAGGGAGTAAGAGAAGAAGTTAGTGAAGTGGAGTAAGGAGAGTAAGGGAAGGGAAAAGACTGAAGGAGCGAAGGATGGGAAGAGAGAGGAAGGAAAGTAAAGGAGAAGGTGTGAAAGAAGGTGAGTGTGGGAGTATGGCTGAGTTATAGGGAGTGAGCGTGACAGAAGAGGAATGAGTGACTAAAGGGACGGAGAGAAAGAGGCTAACAGAGAGAGAATGAGGGAAGGAAAGTGTAGAACTAACAGGTCAGAGGGAGTAAGAGAAGGAGTTAGTGAAGTGGAGTAAGGAGAGTAAGGGAAGGGAAAAGAGTGAAGGAGCGAAGGATGGGAAGAGAGAGGAAGGAAAGTAAAGGAGAAGGTGTGAAAGAAGGTGAGTGTGGGAGTATGGCTGAGGTATAGGGAGTGAGCGTGACAGAAGAGGAGAGACAGACTAAGGGGACGGAGAGAATGAGGCTAACAGAGAGAGAATGAGGGAAGGGGAGTGTAGAAGTAAGAGGACAGAGGGAGTAAGAGAAGGAGTTAGTGAAGTGGAGTAAGGAGAGTAAGGGAAGGGAAAAGAGTGATGGAGCGAAAGAAGGGAAGAGACAGGAAAGAAAGTAAAGGAGAAGGTTTGAAAGAAGGTGAGTGTGGGAGTATGGCTGAGATATAGGGAGTGAGCGTGACTGAAGAGGAATGAGAGACTAAAGGGACGGAGAGAATGAGGCTAACAGAGAGAGAATGAGGGAAGGAAAGTGTAGAACTAACAGGACAGAGGGAGTAAGCGAAGGAGTTAGTGAAGTGGATTAAGGAGAGTAAGGGAAGGGAAAAGAGTAAAGGAATGAAGTAAGGGAAGAGAGAGAAAGGAAAGTAAAGGAGAAGGTCTTAAAGAAGGTGAGTGTGGGAGTATGGCTGAGTTATAGGGTGTGAGCGTGACAGAAGAGGAGTGAGACACTAAGGGGACGGAGAGAATAAGGCTAACAGAGAGAAAATGAGGGAAGGGGAGAGTAGAACTAAGAGGACAGAGGGAGTAAGAGAAAGAGGTTGGGTGTAGTGGAGTAAGGAGAGTAAGGGAAGGGAAAAAAGTGAAGGAGCGAAACAAGGGAAGAGAGAGGAAGGAAAGTAAAGTAGAAGGTCTGAAGGAAGGTGAGTGTGGGAGTATGGCTGAGTTATACGGAGTGACTGTGACAGAAGAGGAGTGAGAGACTAAGGGGATGGAGAGAATGAGGCTAACACAGAGAGAATGAGGGAAGGGGAGTGTAGAACTAAGAGGGCAGAGGAAGAAAGAGAAGGAGTTAGTAAAGTGGAGTAAGGAGAGTAAGGGAAGGGAAAAGAGTGAAAGAGTGAAACAAGGGAAGAAAAGTAAAGGAGAAGGTCTAAAAGAAGGTAAGTGTGGTAGTATGGCTGAGTTATACGGTGTGAGCGTGACAGAAGAGGAGTGAGAGACTAAGGTGACGGAGAGAATGAGGCTAACAGAGAGAGAATGAGGGAAGGGGAGTGTAGAACTAAGAGGACAGAGGGAGTAAGAGAAGGAGTTAGTAAAGTGGAGTAAGGAGAGTAATGGAAGGAAAAAGAGTGAAGGAGCGAAAGAAGGGAAGAGAGAGGAAGGAAAGTAAAGGAGAAGGTCTAAAAGAAGGTGAGTGTGGGAGTATGGCTGAGTTATAGGGAGTGAGTGCGACAGAAGAGGAGTGAGAGACTAAGAGGATGGAGAGAATGAGGTTAACAGAGAGAGAATGAGGGAAGGGGAGTGTAGAAGTAAGAGGACAGAGGGAGTAAGAGAAGGAGTTAGTGAAGTGGAGTAAGAAGAGTAATGGAAGGGAAAAGAGTAAAGGAGTGAAGAAAGGGAAGAGAGAGGAAGGAAAGTAAAGGAGAAGGTCTGAAAGAAGGTGAGTGTGAGAGAGGAGTGAGGAAAGGGGGAGTGAACGTGGGGATTCAGAATAAGTGAGGCAAGTGCAATAAGGGAACAGGGGTGTGGGAGCATCAGAGAAGAGTAGTGAGGTTAGGGAAAAGAGTATAGGGAAAGTAAATTTTGTACGTCAAACTCACCTTATAAGTAATGTAAACTTAATTACATATTTTCAGTAAATTTAATATCTGTGAAAGAGAAAAAAAATAAGTGAGAATATTTATAATATATATTTTACAATACAAGAGATAAAGTAGGAGATTAAAAGTCATAAATGGTTAGTAAGAGATAAAGTAGAAGTGAAGGACTCAGAAAGAAAAACAAAGGAATGGTGAAGGTCAGAGAGAGTTAAAAAGAAATAGAGAGAGAGCAAATTACTAAAAGGATAATGACATGGATACATTCAGTGACAGTGAACAAGAGCAGGAGAGAGAAATGAAGTGAAGGTGAGTAAGATGCTAAAGGAATGTGCATTAGGAAAACTAAAGGAAGAAAGGGAAGTAAAGAAAGGGGAGTGAGTGACAGAGAAGCAGGAGTGAATAACGGTGGATTAATGACAATGAGGCATGGAAGGTGAGCGAGGGTGAATGTAGGGTCGTAAGACAGTGAGGAGACAATGGGAGTGAAGGTAACAGAGAGGGAGTGAGGGAAAACACGTGAGAATATGAGAGAACAGAGGGAGTGAGAGAAAGAGTGAGTAAAGGGCAGTAAGGTGAGTAAGGGAAGTAGAGTGACTGAGGGAGCAAAGGAAGGGAAGAAAGGGAAGAAAAGTGAAAATAAGGGACTGAGAAAAGGTGAGTGCATGAGGAGAGAAAAAGGAAGGGTAGTTAAGGATGATGAATGAGGATAACTGAGGGAACTGGAGTAAAGGAACAAGGGTGAGGGAGGGTGAGTGAAGGGCAGTGAGGTTGATGAAAAAGGGAAAATAAAGAGAGGATAAAAGCAAGTGAGCATGAGACAAGGGAAGTGAAGGAGTGAGAACATAGAGGTAGTGAAGGAAAGAGTGACAGAAAGGGACTGAGTGAGAGAGCAAAGAAAGGTAAGTAAGGGAGTGTGGGTGAGTTTTAGGCAGTAAGCTTGATGGAAGAGGAGTGAGAGAGTGAGAGGATTGAGAGAGTGGGGCTAAGAGAGAGGGAGTGAGGGAAGGGGAGTGAGGATGTGAGAGGACAGAGGAAGTGAGAGAAGGAGTGAGTGAAGTGTAGTAAGGTGAGTGAGAGAAGGGGAATTATTGAGGGAACAAAGAAAGGAAACAGGGGGAAGGGGAGTGAAGTAGAGTGACTGACAGCTGGTAAGTGGTGGATGGGAGAGAGTGAAAGGGTCATGAAGGAGTGGAGAATGAGGATAAGTGAGGAAAGTGGAATAAGGGAAGGGAGATGAGGGACAGTGAGAAAAGGCCAGTGAGGGTGAGTTCAGAGGAGTGATAGAGGGTGGAAATAGGTGAGTGAGCATAAGAGAAGGGGAGAATATTATATATTTGATAATAGAAAATACAAAATAATTTGTACAACATGTTATATGGTTTATTTTTGCTGTTCTCAGAATATATTGAATTTCACTTAAAACAGTGACTTCAATACTACTCATCATATAACAGCGGGCAAAAAAAACCACAATCAAAATAAATGATTGTGTTTAAAAAACACATACAACTTTTTATTAAATAATATACAATTTTGAAAAAACATATCTTAATTCACTTTGGATCCATCTACTTTTCCACGAGGCCAAATAGTATATGAAAAGTCCTTTTCTTTGGAAATTAGTCAAGAGTATTCTTAATCTCTCATTTACCCGAGTTTCTGAAAGAAAAGCTCCAACATCTTTTACATTATGAAACAATAGTTTTATTTCCACCTCTAGCTTATTTTTTATTAATATTTTCTATAATACGCACAGCACACACTATGTGATATACATATACTACCTCTATGAGAACTACATGTTTTTTATTATCTTCATCACTCTCACTCGGAAAGTAATTTTGAACAGCAAACTAAGTTTTATTAACTGCAGCAATCTTCATAGGCCGATTACCTTCCCTAAAATTTTGGTTGTAAGAACACTAGGTAAGAATTTTGTAAGTCAGAAGGCAAACGTTGTTTGAAAGTCAATTGAGTATCATTACAGTGTTTCCATCCTTTATGACATTTTAAATAAGCTGTGTAATGTCCTGATGTTGTTGAAGGACCATCATGGTAAATAATTGCTGCAGTTGTAAAGGTTCTTCCTGAATTTGATCATTGAGAAGCCACAACATTTTTAATTAATGTTGTCAATTTAGGTCCATCAGGTCTACATCGTTGGAACATTAAAATTACGTACTGTAGATATGTTTGTATAAATAATGTTGATAGCATTGCAGATTTACATTGAGTACAGACCATGCTTTGATTTGCTTGTCTAACTAGATTATTAACTGACACTGATTTGCAGTCTGGTAAAGTCAAATATATAAATCTTTCAGTGTCTATTGTAGTACTACTTGAAAAGGAGCAATTGTCCCAGTCATGCTGCCATTTATAAGAAAGGCCAAAAAGATTTTCTACATCTACACCTTCATCTTGCAAAACAACAAGCATATACATTAGAAATTCCTGACAATCTTGCTGAATATTCTGTGAAAATTGATTTAGACCAGAACATATGTCTAAAACATTTTGAATTTCAGAAATACTTTGTATTTTTGTTCTATCATTGCAACATTTCTCAAACACAGAATTTAATAAACAACAAAATGTTTGATCACGATTTTCAGCAATCTGTTCTTGTACAGTTTGGAGAAAAAAAAAACAACGTTAATCACTACATTAGCATAGCAGTTGACACCAGAACTGTTTTCAAACTGAAATCCAACAACATCTTTAACTGAATCCATTTCGTTTCTGCTTACAATTACTGGTTCATCTACTTTTTTTCTTTTTGCTACAACTTCACTACAATTTTTCTCATTTCTTTGTTTTCGGCCTCCCACATGCTTTTAAATTGAGGATATTGAGGTAGATTTGGAGCATACTCTCTTCTTAACCTATTATATTCTTTTACACAATTTAGATCTGCATTAATCTTTATCTCATCAAAATCAATCAAGTACAATCCTGATAAAGTTCTGACTCGAGATAAAGCAACATATGCCATACCCTCCTTGAACACAGAACTTCCAATATTCACCAAAGCACTATCTACACTTAAACCTGGAGATTTATGAATAGTCACTGCATATGCCAAAGAAACAGGAAACTGTTTTCGGCGGACATATGCATCTTTCACAAGCAAAAAGCATGCAGAACAACGAATGATTTGTTGTACTTCTTCAATACCATCAAATTTAATTTTTATAAATTCAATTCCATCTCTATTTCGGTAATTCACAAAATCAACAACATGACCCATTGCTCCATTTACTAAACCTCTTTCCACATGTAAATTCCGTCGTAAAATTATATGACAATTTAAAGATGCATACAGAGTCTTTTCCAAACCAGCAGTTTTAGATATTGTCTTCTCTAAAGAATCAAATTTTGATTTCAACTTTTCAGACAAAATGATAGTTGCTCCTTCATGTTCTATTTTATCAATAGCATCCAGTTTCACGATCTCTTGATTTTCCAACTTTAACATTTTGTTGTTGAAGATTGAACATTCTTTCAGAGTTGGCATCAAGCATATAACAGATTTGTTTTCAGGAATTTTCATATAAATATTCTCTGGGAGAATATTTTCATTTGGAAACAAATTTGAAATTAATTGTCCATGTAAAGCTTCTTTGCCATGCTCAGTTAGTTTTCCAATTCTTACATCTTGTAGAATATTTTTATAATCTTCATCCTTTGCCTGTCGCATATTTTGAAGCAGTTCTGCATATTTGAAATTTAACCATATGTTAACATTTCCAATGCTTCCTAGGCACTTCCTGGTATCTTCACACGTAAGCATTTTAAACACTGGCTGTCCTTTCACTGGAGTTAGTTGCAGTAGACCTCCAAATAACACATCATACTCTGTTTTAAGAATTTCTTGCATTCTTAAATGCACAAAAGCAAGCATTACATTTGATACCATGCTTACTTCATCAATGATAAGAAGTTTAATTTTCTCTAGGACTCTTGAAACTTCCCACCAAGCTTCTTCAGATAGCTTGTGGTATTGTAATTTATTATCTTGCTCTACTGGCAGCATCAATAGGCGATGTAAAGTAATCCCTTTAATGTTGTGTGCTGCCAACCCAGTTGGAGCGGTAACAACACAAGACAGCGATGACTCCGTTCTTTTCTGCAGATACGTTGCAATTGCTTTAATCAGAAAACTTTTTCCAGTTCCTGCTTCTCCACTCACGTACAGTCAAACAGGTATAAATGATGTACATGAGCACTCTTTTTTCTCATGAGATAAACCATGCTCAATGTGTTCTGTGACTTCATCATATATTTGCCTCTGCTCAACGTTTAGTTCTTTTTCCAAATCTTCTAAGTTAACTACATCCTCCTGAACTTGTTCCATGGCTCTTTCCACTTCATCCATGGCAGTGGCAGCTTCATTTTGTATAATTGGTCCTCCTAGTGGATCCTGACTCAATGAAGCAGAACTCTAACTGTCTTGAGAACTGTCTCTAGCAATCTCTGCTGCAATTGTAGCTTTTTGCTGTATTTCCTCGTTCAACATTTGCAGATAATTTGAAAAAACAGGACATTCTATGGTATCCTTGGTTGCATTGAGCGAATCTTCATGAGTAAGAAAATCTCCAAGTAGTTCCTCTTCTCTACGCCAAGGCTTAAAGAGTTGCAAAAGAGCGAAGTAATAAAATTCCCTTTTGTCTGGAGATTCACAACTCAATTTTTGATGATTAATCAAATGGCCTTTTCTTAGTTTCACTAGACAGCCTTCACTTCCAATTACAGCATATACACCTTTATTGATGTCTTCTGTGACGTTCCTCTTAAAAGTATAGGTTTGCAGAACTTCATAGAGACAAACCTTCTCAAGATGACTACTTCTATTTGGATAGTATGTATCCAACATGTTTGTCTTCAAAATATCTGTACTGTCTGGTTCTTTCTCCGCCAAATACTCAATTTCTTGTACAGATTTCAAAACTCGGTTTCGTGTTGCAGCAAGACCTAGACTCACCCAAATGATGGTTCTAGATTTGGCATATAGACTTGCTGATGATAACCGATCAGAACATTCGTATGCTCCAATTTCTCGATGCGACAACATCTTCAGACTGTAACTATATAATTTCTTGCTTAGACTCTTTTCATGTGAAATTTACTCCCACATTTCCTTCAGTTCCGTCTTTTCTGATTATGTGATGTAAGACGTCACATATCGAGCCACAGCAATAGAGTTATCAGCAACATATTGAATATCCATGATAGCATTCCACATGGACAAAATGACTGGGTTGTAGTCATTTATGTATTTTGAATCCTCATTTCTTCTTAGGTTGTATGTATTTTTTGGTGATTTTCTTGTCACAGTATGTCGCAGAGAAGACATAAAATTGTTCACTCTTCCTTTCGATGTTACTGGACGTGGAAATGCAAAATGACATTTCCTGTAGAACTTGTCCTTGGATTTGTATTTTCGACGACAGTATTTCCCACAACGATGGGTTTGAAAGCGTAAAACTTGATGTCTTAAATTGTTTTCTTCTCTAATTTTCGGAACAGCACATGTAGAATACTGCTCAATGAAACTCATCACTTTCTCATCTGAATCTGTTCCAAATGTTGGTGCATCTTTAATCCATAGCGATTCATAAAGGGGGTGGTGATGGACAGAGTATCTGAATTAAGCAGAACACTCCTACCCAGTCAAAAGATCAGGGCTTGATCCATCACCGTTTTTTAGCTCACTGCACCATCCCAGCTCAGAACCTGGCTACATGCAAATTAGTCTGACCCTGGCCCAGTGCATCATGGGAACAGGGCAGACCAAACTACCAAGCCAATTCTTTACTTTTTGAAATTATTTTGGCCACCATGAGTGTGGAAGGGTATGCTCAGACATGAGTCCCTTGCTCACTGCACCATCAGGATTCAAGCAAGCCAGGCCGAAGACGGCTGTAATGCCAGAAACCGGTCCCCGGAAGCTTGTTTCCTTTCCAGTGAAGAATTCACTTGGTAGTTTGGTCTGCCCTGTTCCAATGATGCACTGGGCCAGGGACAGACTAATTTGCATATAGCCAGGTTCTGAACTGGGATGGTGCAGTGAGCTAAAAAACGGTGATGGATCGAGCCCTGATCTGTTGACTGGGTAGGAGTGTTCTGATTAACTCAGATACTCTGTCCATCACCACCCCCTTTTTGAAATTATTTTGGCCACCATGAGTGTGGAAGGGTATGCTCAGACATGAGTCCCTTGCTCACTGCACCATCAGTATTCAAGCAAGCCGGGCCGAAGATGGCTGTAATGCCAGAAACCGGTCCCCGGAAGCTTGTTTCCTTTCCAGTGAAGAATTGGCTTGGTAGTTTGGTCTGCCCTGTTCCCATGATGCACTGGGCCAGGGACAGACTAATTTGCATATAGCCAGGTTCTGAACTTGGATGGTGCAGTGAGCTAAAAAACGGTGATGGATCAAGCCCTGATCTGTTGACTGGGTAGGAGTGTTCTGATTAACTCAGATACTCTGTCCATCACCACCCCCTTTTTGAAATTATTTTGGCCACCATGAGTGAGGAAGGGTATGCTCAGACATGAGTCCCTTGCTCACTGCACCATCAGGATTCAAGCAAGCCGGGCCGAAGACGGGTGTAATGCCAGAAACCAGTCCCCGGAAGCTTGTTTCCTTTCCAGTGAAGAATTGGCTTGGTAGTTTAGTCTGCCCTGTTCCCATGATGCACTGGGCCAGGGACAGACTAATTTGCATATAGCCAGGTTCTGAACTGGGATGGTGCAGTGAGCTAAAAAATGGTGATGAATCAAGCCCTGATCTGTTGACTGGGTAGGAGTGTTCTGATTAACTCAGATACTCTGTCCATCACCACCCCCTTTTTGAAATTATTTTGGCCACCATGAGTGTGGAAGGGTATGCTCAGACATGAGTCCCTTGCTCACTGCACCATTAGGATTCAAGCAAGCCGGGCCGAAGACGGCTGTAATGCCAGAAACCGGTCCCCGGAAGCTTGTTTCCTTTCCAGTGAAGAATTGGCTTGGTAGGTTGGTCTGCCCTGTTCCCATGATGCACTGGGCCAGGGACAGACTAATTTGCATATAGCCAGGTTCTGAACTGGGATGGTGCAGTGAGCTAAAAAACGGTGATGGATCAAGCCCTGATCTGTTGACTGGGTAGGAGTGTTCTGATTAACTCAGATGCTCTGTCCATCACCACCCCCTTTTTGAAAATATTTTGGCCACCATGAGTGTGCTCAGACATGAGTCCCTTGCTCACTGCACCATCAGGATTCAAGCAAGCCGGGCCAAAGACGGCTGTAATGCCAGAAACCGGTCCCCGGAAGCTTGTTTCCTTTCTAGTGAAGAATTGGCTTGGTAGTTTGGTCTGCCCTGTTCCCATGATGCACTGGGCCAGGGACAGACTAATTTGCATATAGCCAGGTTCTGAACTGGGATGGTGCAGTTAGCTAAAAAAACAGTGATGGATCAAGCCCTGATCTGTTGACTGGGTAGGAGTGTTCTGATTAACTCAGATACTCTGTCCATCACCACCCCCTTTTTGAAATTCTTTAATCCATAGCAGCATATGTATGTGAGGAGCACCTCTTGCTTGATACTTCTTTCTCCAAAAGAAATCCAACACCTCTCCAAGCGGAGGATTTTTTTTGTTTGTAATAAAAGACATCATAGCTTGAAACCTATGATTGAAATACCTGCATACATTAACTGGATCCAAAGAGCACAATTATCCAGGTGTCTTGTATTCAATATTTTCAATGTTTTATTTGCCTCTAGTAGAAATTCAAGTAAGTCTTCCCAAGCATACTCAACGCAGCTAAGAGTGAGGAACCATGTAGGAGTTCCTAAGTTTCTTAGCATACATTTCAATTCCCCATGACGATGGTACCAATACTAGTTAGTACCACGCTGACATGCCATGAGATTAATTAGCTGAGATTCCAAAACACTGTCTTGCAGTTTCATTCTATCCATAAAGTCCCTTGCTGAAACATTTTGTAGATGTGTTCCACTTTTCAGTATATGGTTTACTGCATAAGAAAGTCCAGACAAGTCACTCTCAAACAGTAAATGGAACAAATATGGAATGCATTGACGAAACCTTGGATCTTCTGCATATAATCTTGAAGCCCGGTATTCAGTTGCAGGAATTTGAACAGGTCGGTCATCATATCGTCCACCTTCACCTGTTGGGAATTACTGTGGAAAACAACGAGCTTCCTAACTTTCTTCCCATACACTAATGGGACTTCCTTTGGCTTCTTTCATTTGGCACAAGTCAATAGCATTCCCCATTACTTCTTTGGAATGCAATGGACGAACACTATAATGTTCATAAATTTCTTCACTTCTAGAGACATCAACTTTTTCAATTTGCCCAGCTGAGAAATCAGTGTCGTCTTCTACAGTTGTTTCCTCTTCTCCCACATACACATTTTTATAGTACTGATTATTTTTTACCAGATACAACGTTGCGTTTTTGACTTTCCTAACATCCACTAATTCTTGCCAGATTTTCTTACTCTTTGTCGGAACACCATTAACTAGAATAACCAGAGGTCCCTCTTCTACTTTTTCGACACCAATTATATCAATATTTTTCTTAAGATCTAGAGGCAAATAAATACCTCTTCCCTTTAATCCTCTCTGTAAATCTGTAGGAGGCAATTTCCCTGTCTTAGGCTCCATGCGAACAATAGCCTGAAAAGGATGCACACATTGAATCAGAATAGACTCATAGGTATTTGAATCCATCAATTCAGAAGGAATGTCTACCAACTCCAGATTATTATGAACAGCTCTAGCAGGCATTCTGTTTTCATTTAATTTATTATAACAATATTTACAAATACGTTGATCAGAACCCAAATCAAAACAATTTTCTACCAATAAATAAGTTGCAAAATCCTCCCACTCATTATTATTTATCTTTTTGCTTTTTACATATAAATCAACTAATCTAGTCTGATGCTTATAATGAGTTCGTCGACAACACACACAAGTAAAATTAGGCCTTTCACATGAATTGACCTTAAACTTTGTAATTTCATGTTCAAATTTTTCTGTACTTGAAATCTCTACATTCTCTTCTACATTACCTTCTATTACTGTATCACTTTCTGCACTGTCCTCTTTTTCACCAAAGTAACAAAACTCAATTTCTTCACAAATGTTTTTCACATCTAATTCAGTTCCATGCAAAAGAGCACTGTTTAACTGTTTTAGTTTAAGTGCTGGACTTTTTGCATAATACAACCTTCTCACTAATTTCCTCACTTTATTATGATGCACTGCTAACATTCTTAAATGGTGAAAAACACTCTGACATACTTTTCTTGAAAGACAAGCCAGTGAATGCCCTTGCAAACCTGTTTTTTCTCCCACTCTACAAGGATCTAACTCTTGTAAAATTTTCATTTTTTGTTTTACACTTTTCCTAGTATATGTCCGTAAGAAACTGCGAAACAAATCAATTGAATCCTGTCGCACACTACAAATACTACTGCAATTCCAAGTATACACTAAAGCCTTAGGACATCTCCGTAAAACTTCATCAGCTAACACCTCTTCTGTATTTCTAGGCACAATCTTTTCTTTTTCAACCGGACAACCGTCCTTCACCTCATATGCTCGACCACTGGTGTCAACTGCATGCACCAAATCATTATCCAGAAAGTAACTTACTTCATTAAAAAATGGCTCACAACTTGAACTATGCTTCCATTCTCCAGAAAAAACATCACAAAAATTAGTCAGATTAATTACTCTCCTCCACTTACATTTTGATTTGAACACATTGATTACCTTATCTAGTGTACGAGTTCTATTCATTACTAAACTAAACAATTTAGTTTTCATTTTAAATGCTTCATCCACAATCTTAGCTATGTTTTTCTTTTTCTTGTGCAAAGCGGTCTTTTTTTGATACCTCTTTAAATTTTTTTATAAATTGGATATAATTCTGTTATAAAACATTTGTCTACGAATTTCAATAAATTGATTTCTCCTTCTATTGCTATAGACAATATCATCTCCTTCTACAGGTCTAAAATTTTTGGAGGGACACACTTTCTTCTTTCTAATTAGAGGTGTCTTATTCTTCTTTGAAATCACATGTTTTATTTTTTGACATTTCAATAAGTTCCTGAGAAATTTTTTAGTTTGCTTACCAGGAGCATTATTTTTTTTCACTGAAGATTTTGTTTTGGATGAGTCTTGTACTTTTCTTTCCTTAGACCATAAATATTTTTTATATTGTTTTTGTCGTCTTTCTTTGGATGGCATATTGTTTTTTCTTTGTATAGATGATTATAATCTGTGGTAAAGAAAAAATAACATATTATAGACCACTACAAACATATTACATAGCAATTACAATAAGTAAACAATATAAACACTAGTATACAACAAAAGGCTGATTTACATTACATGTGCTTTGCTTTTTGTCAAAAACGATTTACTATGTAAAAAGTTTTCTGGTAAAATGTCTGGCTTAAAACATTTTTTGTCAAAGATCACACTGAGTTTCTGTGTGAAATAAGGAATTACATTTTCACATTTTTCAATAATGTTGCCTGTGCCTTCGAACAGTTTGTCTCTTTTAGCTTAAAAGTTACTCTGTGTCTGTATCTCATGTCACTATGCATGTGCATAATCTCTCTTTTTATGTGTGTCATTTCTCTCTTTGTATGTCTGTCATGACATGTGTGTCAAGTGCCTAAGATCACACTGTGAGTCAAGCTTGATTTTAAATGGATCTGGATGAATAATTTGCTTAGTACATGTACTAGTAGGAAATCTTAGGCAGCATGTCTGTTATGTCTCTTTCTTCTGAAATAGGCTCAAAGCTGTGCAATCAAGATTCAGGGTGTGTTATATATGTTGATTTTAAATGGATCTGGGTGAATAATATGCTTAGTTGATTAGTGAAATAATATGTACAGAGACACACATACTGCTTGCAGAGACAGATATGGTAGATTACATGTAACATCCTGGTCATGTGCCTAAGATCACACGGATGGGTGAATCAAGCTTCAGTCACAGTGTGATCTTAGGCACATGACCAGGATGTTACATGTAATGAGAAATTAATGTTATGTCTTGCTTATTTATAGGTGGCCTTTTTCTGCCAGGAGAGACAGTGAAATAATATGAGCAGAGACACACATACTGCATACAGAGACAGACATGGTAGATTATATGTAACATCCTGGTCATGTGCCTAAGATCACACTGTGAGTCAAGCTTGATTTTAAATGGCTCTGGGTGAATAACATGCTTAGTTGATGTCTTTAAAAATATGGAAGTACATGTTTTTAAAGACATGGTAGGTTACATGTAACATCCTGGTCATGTGCCTAAGATCACACGGATGGATGAATAAAGCTTCAGTCACAGTGTGATCTTAGGCACATGACCAGAATGTTACATGAAATGAGAAATTAATGTTATGTGTTGCTTATATATAGGTGGCCTTTTTTTCTGTCAGTAGAGACAGTGAAATAATATGACCAGAAACACACATACTGCTTGCAGAGACAGACATGGTAACATCCTAGTCATGTGCCTAACATCACACTGTGAGTCAAGCTTGATTTTAAATGTATCTGGGTGAATAACATGCTTAGTTGATGTCTTTAAAAATATGGAAGTACATATTTTTAAAATACATGGTAGATTATATGTAACATCGTGGTCATGTGCCTAAGATCACACTGATGGGTGAATCAAGCTTCAGTCACAGTGTGATCTTAGGCACATGATCAGAATGTTACATATAATCTACCATGTTTGTCTCTGCATACAGCATGTGTGTCTCTACCTAAGATCACACTGATGGATGAATCAAGCTTCACTCACAGTGTGATCTTAGGCACATGACCAGGATGTTACATATAATCTACCATGTCTGTCTCTGTATGCAGTATGTGTGTCTCTGCTCATATTATTTCACTGTCTCTCCTGGCAGAAAAAGGCCACCTATAAATAAGCAAGACATAACATTAATTTCTCATTACATGTAACATTCTGGTCATGTGCCTAAGATCACACAGTGACTGAAGCTTGAGTCATCCATCAGTATGATCTTAGGCAGAGACACACATACTGTTTTTAGAGACAGACATGGTAGATTATATGTAACATTCTGATCATGTGCCTAAGATCACACTGTGACTGAAGCTTGATTCACCCATCAGTGTGATCTTATGCAGAGACACACATACCGTTTGCAGAGACAGACATGGTAGATTATATGTAACATTCTGATTATGTGCCTAAGATCACACTGTGAGTGAAGCTTGATTCATCCATCAGTGTGATCTTAGGCAGAGACACATATACTGTTTGCAGAGACAGACATGGTAGATTATATGTAACATTCTGATCATGTCCCTAAGATCACACTGTGAGTGAAGCTTGATTCACCCATCAGTGTGATCTTAGACACATGATCAGTATTTTCTTAGGCAGAGACACACATACTATTTGCAGGGACAGACATGGTAGATTATATGTAACATTCTGATCATGTGCCTAAGATCACACTGTGAGTGAAGCTTGATTCACCCATCAGTGTGATCTTAGGCAGAGACACACATACTGTTTGCAGAGACAGACATGGTAGATTATATGTAACATTCTGATCATGTGCCTAAGATCACACTGTGAGTGAAGCTTGATTCATCCATCAATTTGATCTTAGGCAGAGACACACATACTGTTTGCAGAGACAGACATGGTATATTATATGTAACATTCTGATCATGTGCCTAAGATTACACTGTGAGTGAAGCTTGATTCACCCATCAGTGTAATCCTAGGCACATGATCAGGATGTTACATGTAATCTACCATGTCTTTAAAAAACATGTACTTGAATATTTTTAAAGACATCAACTAAGCATATTATTCACCCATATCCATTTAAAATCAACCTTGACTCACAGTGTGATCTTAGGCACATGACCAGGATGGTACATATAATCTACCATGTCTGTCCCTGCAAGCCGTATGTGTGTCTCTGCTCATATTATTTTACTGTCTCTACAGACAAAAAAAGGCCACCTATATATAAGCAAGACATAACATTAATTTCTCATTACATGTAACATCCAGGTCATGTGCCTAAGATCACACTGTGAGTGAAGCTTGATTCATCCATCAGTGTGATCTTAGGCACATAACCAGGATGTTACATGTAATCTACCATGTCTTTAAAAAACACGTACTTCCATATTTTTAAAGACATCAACTAAGCATGCTATTCACCCAGATCCATTTAAAATCAAGCTTGACTCACAGAGTGATCTTAGGCACATAAGACACATGTCATGAAACACACACAAGGACAGAAATGACACACAGAAAAAGAGAGATTATGCATGTGCAAAGTGACATGAGACACAGGCACAGAGTACCTTTTAACCTAAAAGAGACAAACTGTTTGAAGGCACAGGTGACATTATTGAAAAATGTGAAAATGTAAGTCCTTATTTCACACAGAAACTCAGTGTGATCATTGACAAAAATTTAAAAGCATACCTTTTTACCAGAAAACATTTTCTATAGTAAAAACAATTTCACACAAAGCATAGCCCATTTCAATGACCACTACAAAGCAAAGCAGAAACCTAACTCATTTCCAAAACACATTTCCAAAATGCACCATACAATTTTTAAACAGCATTACAAAAAAACATGACACACAATGCAAGAATAAATAAGCACAATATGCTTCTTAATCTTCCCTATACTGCATACAGCAGTGCATCTTCATTAAATGAATCACATTTCAGATAACACACAGGCACAGAGTAAAGTGAGACACAAGCAAAGAATACTCTTTAAGCTAATTGAGGCAAACTGTTACAAGGCACAGGTGACATTATTGAAAAATGTGAAAATGTGTTGTCTTATTTCAAACAGAAACTCAGTGTTATCCTTCACCAACATTTAAAAAGCAGACTTTTTCCAGAAAATATTTTCCATACTAAACTGTTTTTGACGCAAAGCACAGCTCATTTAAATGACCACTACCAAAACAAAGCAGAAACCTAACTCATTTTCAAAAAACATTTCCAATATGCACCATTCAATTTTGAAACAACATTACAAAAAACATGACACAAAATGCAAGAATAAAAAAGCACAATATGCTTCTTAATCTTCCCCATAGTGCATACAGCACTCTATCTTTATTAAAAGAATCATTACTTACCTTTAAAAATGCTTTGAAAGATGTAGAACAGTGTCAGTCACACTCAACAGATTTTCTTAAGCAGAATCTCTGAATAATGCTTCTTTCACTGGAGCCTCAGTATAATGGCACAGATTCTTTCTCATTTCAGACCCATATTCTTGTACATAACCAATCAAAATTCTTCCCACACAAATTCAAAACCAAACTGCACATTTTAATTGGTTGTACATTTGAACACTTTGAAACTCACATAATATTCACCTATCCCCCCAGTGCTCATTCACCCTGTTACCATGGTAACTCCCTCCTAACCCAGCACACAGTTGAGAAGTTCATCATACTATGTTGCAAAAGAATCCAGCAAGGGTGTTTGACCTCTCAATGTACTAGCTAATCAAGTGCAATGGTTCTTTAAATGACTTTTTCTCAACCATTGAAATGACTTCTTTAAAAAAAAAGCATGCACCCTAATTTTCAGTGTGAATTTTAAGAAAGCACCAATCATTTCTTGTTTTTCAAGTGCACTGAATCTCAACCACTTCTTTTCATAATGAAACTGCCATTTCATTGCCACAACTCATCTGAATACAAGCACATCTACCTTCAAGATGCCAAACGTCTGGTTTGTGGGTCATAGCTATGTCTTCTGGAGTGAAAAATTTGCAAGCAACACAGGTATTTACAACCTTGATTTACCAAATGTGGACATTGTGTGGATTGGACAGAGAGGATTAAGAAGTCACCAATTGATACCATTGATAAAATCCTTTATGCATCTTCCACACCCTGACCTCATAATTGTGCACTGTGGTAGACATGACCTAGGCACTTTGACTGGGGTAGGTCTGGAAATACTTTTAAAGGACACCTTTGGGCAATTGATGTTACTTTTTCGAAAAACTGCCTTGGTATTTTCTAATATATGCCAAAGGCAAAAATGGAACTGGTGCAACCAATTTTGTCCACAGATTCAGAAAGCAAGGAAACATGTCAATAAAACTGTTTCTGCTTTCCTCAGAGATTAAGGTATGGGTTCCATTTACCACAACAACTTGCGATACAACATGCAAGGCATCTATAGGAGAGATGGTGTACACTTTACAGATGAGGGGAATAGAGTCTTCCTCTTGAATTTGAGACTCTGCATTGGTACCTACTTGTAGGTACAAAAAACACCCACATAACACAACAGCTCTTTTCAGAGCTACCCTGCCTCTAAGAACTCTAAATTATTTTTGTACTCTATTGTTTTACACTTTTTTTCCCCACTGTGCTCTCAGCGTGCGCGTACCGGAGAGCGCACCTGAGAACGCACGCAGCACTTACCCTGTGATTTAAAAAAAAAAAAGTTTTTTTGCCCTTCAGGGTCCTTCTAGGCATCCCTCAAAAAACCTAGGGGGTCAGGGGGTGTCTACCCTGCCCCCTTTTCATCATTTCCCACTTTTTTTTTCATCTCAGGTGTCTCGATTTTCCCGAGACACAAGATGGCGGACTCTCCGGACTGTTAAGAATGTTGACAGACACCCGACAGCCAATCATCTTTCTGTTCGCGCACTCCCGTGGCGCGCCGGGTGCGCTGCCCGTTACACGTACCGGTGAGCGCTCAGAGCGCGCCTATTGATATATATGTGTTTTTGAAGTTGCTTTTTATAAAAACCACTGGAGCAATTTTAAACGAATATAGAAAAGGCCCTAATACATACCAGTGCCTATCATTTTGCCAACTTTGGTGTAATTCCTTTCAGCCGTTCAGGCTGTAGCCGTGTCTAAATGTCCTATGGAAAATTGCATGGGAAAAACACATTTAAAGTATTGAAATTTAGAACCAATCAAAATATTACTTTCGTTTTGAATTTGTGTGTGATGAAGTATGATTGGTTATGTATATATCTTAAATGAGAGGAAAACACGGCCATTTTGTGATAATCCTGTCTGAGGTACTTTTGAGAGGAATTTTGGGTGCTCAATTTCTGGACTTTGAATTACACAGTACTTACTCTTCTACTTTCAAAAAGGTGAGTTGTTAATTTGTAAGGGGAACTATGTTGTACACTTTAAGATAATTTGGAAAATGTTTTCTGTTAGTTATTTACAGTCCTTCTGTTATAATTATGGATTAAGATAGGCTTCATCACATGCAGTGCTTTATATTTCTAGTTCCTGCCTGATACTATACACTGCCCAATTAATTTTAAAGAACTAAATACTTGATTTATCTACTTTTATGTTATGTATTACTAAAAAGGATAAATGAAAGTGATTACTTTTTCCTGCAATTTACAGCAAGAAATTTGAAATTAAAATGAATCAGAATGCGGAGACCAAGGAAATTTCATTTGAAATTTCAACAACATTTATTGAAATTCAAAATGTCACGGATATCGACAGCACCTTTTTATCACAAGGAGGAGATGACATAAATAATTTTTGGGATGAATCTCTTGAGGAAGAATTAATCGAATGTTTGGATACAATAGAATCATCATGGCACATTTATAATGAGGACATTCCTGATCATATGATTGAAGAGGAAATTTCAGATGAGGACATTCTACAAGTTCTATTAAATTATGAAAATTATGAACAATAAATTAATATTTACAAATTAAAAATTTGTTGACATATTATTCATTTTTATTTCTAATTTATGAGGTAGTAGCGAAGTAATTGTATTGAAGTGAATTTTAGACTCTGCATCGGTACCCACTTGTAGGTACTTAAATCACCCACTAACACAACAGCTCTTTTTAGAGCTACCCTACCTCTAAGCAATCCAAATTTGTATTTTACACTATTTTCTTTCAATGTTTTTCCCTGTGGTACGCTCTGGGTGCGCGTACCGGTGAGCGTACATGGGAACACACACAGCGCTTACCCCGCGAAAATTGCAAAAAAGAAAAAAAGTTTTGTTGCCCTTCAGGGTCCTTCTAGGCCCCCCTCTGAAAACCTAGGGGGTCAGGGGGTGTGTACCGTGCCCCCTTTTAATCATTTCCCCTCTTTTTTTGTCACCTCTTGTGTCTCGATTCTACCAAGACACAAGATGGCGGACTCTCTGGACTGTTTAGAATGTCGACAGCCAATCATCTTTCTGCTCGCGCACTCCCGTAGCGCGCCGGGTGCGCTCCCCGGTACGCGTACCGGTGACCGCTCGGAGCGCGCCTATAGATATATTTGTGTTTTTGAAGTTAATTTTCCAAAAAACCACTGGAGCAATTTTCACCAAATATAGCAAAGGCACATCTGCGTACCAGTCCCTACAATTTTGCAAAGTTTTGCGTAATTCCGTTCAGCGGTTCGGGCTGTGGACGTGTCAGAACGTCCTATGAAAATTAACATGGGGAAAACACGTTTTGGGACCCCCCTTATTTCTCAGCCCCCACTTCACGAATCCACCCAAAACTTTCAGGGAAGGAGCGGAGCTGGCCAAAATTTTGGAAAATTACACGCAAATTCCTCAACCGGCGCCAGAGTTATTCCCAATAGAATGTTGCAGATTTCCTATGGTAGCTAGGTCCTAACTATAACTACCTACTGGCAACCGCCAGTAGGTAATATATATATATATATATATATATATATATATATATTTCACAACGAAAAAACCCCCAATCCTGTGTTTAGAAATCAGAGCACTCCAAGTCAGTACAGCGTAGGTTCGTCACGTTCTTTATTCAACAGAAAACCTCCACAAAATCAATCCACATTCTTAGTTTGTATTTAAAACACAGACCGTTAATGATTAGGGTCACGTGTTCTCAGCAAAAAATCAACATAAACATAGAGGACGGTACATCAGGTAATTCATTCATTACTTTCACGGCGGCCATCTTAACATGGTAATCGACTCATTCAAATATGTACAATTATTACTGTCATATATACATTCTCTTCATAATCAGACAATAATTCATTTGAAAAGATGATATCCATGCCGTTTGTACCTAATATATGATTTTCACAACCAAATTTTTGCGAAAATCTTGGCGGTGTTCACAAACAAATATGTCACCAAGCATTTGAACCACAGTAGTTAAAGTGTGGAAAATCTAGCCCTGGATGGGCACAACGATACACTTGCAATTATAAGATCAATTCCTTATCACAATTATCGCTGCGGCTCAGCACAAAAATAAAACATAATTACAAATGATAACAGCAGCTTTTTTGGTGACTACAGCTTCGACTTCTCTGTGTACATCTAGGAGACCATGTACAGTTCTATTATTCCAGGTTGTTTAGAAAAGTGCTTTAGGGGATGGAAATTACTTAAATGTGGGTCCACATCTCTTCTTCATTGTTCATCCCTCCCGGGGTCTTAGTCTGCAATTGGATAATGAATCTTGATTCTAGTGTTCTCAGTTTCTTTATCCAATTGCCCCCTCTTTCTGTTCTGACCAACTGATCCAGAATGAAATACGTCAATAGATTACTATTGCTGTCATGTGCCTGCTCGAAATGACGAGCTACTGGGTAGTTTGGATCCTTCGAGAGATTGCCCTCATATGTTCAAGGACCCTGAGTTTGGTCGGTTTCACTGTGCTTCCTATATACCTTTTCCCACAGGGACATGTTAAGCAATAGACAGTGTAGTCAGAGTTACAATTCACCAGCTTGGTTATTTTGCCCTTCTTTTTCCTTCCTGGAATAAAGTATTCTTTGACCTTTTGGGAATTTTTACAGGCCTTGCACTTCATGCAAGTATAGAAGCCTGAAACAGTTACTTTTCTCTTTCTTTTCTTTTCATAATGGCTATTTACAAGGTGATCTTTGAAAGAATTCCCCTTTCTATAGGTGATTAGGGGATAATCAGATAGTGTCTTTCCGATTACGGAATCTGATTTCAGAATCTTCCAGTTCTTACGCATTATATTGAAGACTTCAGGTGATTTTTCCGAAAAATCGGTAATAAGTCTGATTTTAGTATCTGAGGGCCTGAGTTTATCAATCAACAGGTCTTTTCTTTCTACTAAGTCACTCCTCTTTTCTGCTTGACTTAGGATTCCTTGTCCATATCCTCTCTGCAAGAATCTCTTTTTGGACTGTTCCTTGGCTTTCACAAACTCATGTACGGTTGAGCAGTTGCGTTTTATCCGCAAAAACTCTCCCAGGGGGATATTGTTAACGACACTACGGGGATGGTAACTTCGTGAGTGCAATATCGTATTGCCCGCCGTGGGTTTTCTATAAGCAGCGGTTTGGATCCTACCATCTTCCACATAGACCCGAAGGTCCAAGTAGAATACCTCACTTCTACTTACATTGCTCGTGAAGCTGAGATTCAGATTATTTTCATTTAATTTAGAGATATATCTCTCAGCCTCCTCCTGTGGTCCCCGCCACACCAAGAATAAATCATCGATGTAGCGGGTCCACAGAACAATGTTGTCCATCCACCTGTCATTCCCTTCCGCCCAGGCCACGTGCTTCTCCCACCAGCCCACGAATAAATTCGCGTAGCTGGGGGCGAAGCACGTGCCCATCGCGGTCCCCTGCAGTTGTAAATACAGTTTCCCTGCAAACAAAAAAATGTTATTTCTCAAACAGAAGTCTGTGAGTTCCAATAACATTGCATTATGGCTTCGATACTTGATAGGTCTAAGTTCTAGGAAGCTTTTCATTGCCATGAGACCATCTTCATGCTTAATGGACGTATATAAGCTGGCAATGTCTAATGTTATTAGGATCATATCCTCTTCCCATTTAACATCCTGTATTATTCTCAAAAAGTCCTTCGTATCTTTGAGATACGAACTTAGGTCCTTCACGAATGGGGCAATGAAGCTATCGATATAGCTCGAGGTTTTCTCCAATAAACTGTCTTTAGCGGACACGATAGGTCTTCCAGGAGGCCATATTTTGCTCTTGTGTACCTTTGGCAGGTGATAGAATGTTGCAATTTGAGGAAAGTCACACTTCAGGTTTTTCCAGTCTCTGAAATCAAGTATTCCTTTATCTTTCCATTTCTCAATCAAATCATTGAAGGCTTTGATGCTTTCCGTATACTTGATTCTCTTTATCTCCACATAGTGTTCTTTGTTATTCAGTTGGGACAAGGCTTCATCCTCGTATTGGCTGCGTTTTAGGATAACAATGTTCCCCCCTTTATCACTGGGTTTTATAATAATATTCTCATCTTCCTTTAGATTTCGAATCACAGCCCATTCTTCTTTGCTCAAATTTTTTCTCCTATGATTAAAGCTTCCCATTTGGAGATGTTTCAATTCATCAACGACTATTTCCTGGAAAGTATCTATTCCATCGTGCGGTGTCCTTGGGTTGGTTTTAGATTTGATAGTCATATCACTCTTGCAACCCTGTTGGATAATTCCACATTCCTCCAAAGTTTGTGTGGGTCGAGTATCCCAATCTTGTGAGTGGCTAGTTCCAATCAACATTTGCGCCACCGCGATGGCCTGGAGATCTTTACCTGTTATTGTCACTAAGGGATCAGTCCCTTCAATGGTGATTCCATCATCTGCTTTCGGGTTGAGAGTATGTATCTTCTGCAATTTTAGCTTTCTAATAAATCTGAACAGATCAATTCGTGTCTGTGTGTAGTCAAATGCCGGAGTCGGACAAAAGGTTAAACCAAGTTTTAGCAATTCTTCTTCTTTTGGAGATAATTCTCTATCTGATAGATTGATTATTGTATTTTCTTTCAAGTTCATCATGTTTGTTTCCAGGTCTTCCCTCGGGCACTCCTTGTAACTACCGGAGTGGATCTGCCTTGGGCGCCCCCGCCTACCCCTCCTCGTTTTCCTTTTGGTGTTCTTGGTGGGTGTGTGGTTGCTGCGGGTCGCTGTCTGAGTCCTCTGATTACTTCGTACTCCTCGAAAAAAGGATCGTCTTCTGTGGTGTCCGGTCTTGCTATTGGGTCATCACCACCTCCTTCAGCACCTCTCGCCCTAGCTGATTCGTCCTCTGAGATTTCGGACTCTTCAGTACTTGCAGGGGTTCTATTTCTTGATCTCTCCTGTTGCAATGTTCTTCTTGGTGCGTCGTACTTTCGTGCGAATGTTAATATTCTCCCATTCGCATAATCCTTTTCATCACGGATGAACTTGGATTGTTTCCTCAATTTGATTGTATTTTCATAATCAATTAGCCTTTTTTTCATTTGTTCCCGTAGCTCCTCGCACTTTTTAGTATCCTTGTCGTCGCTAATCTTAGCTTCAATTGCCTTGATCTCTTCTTGTAGCTTAGTCCTGTCAATCCATGCATGCTTTACCAGCAGTTTTAGCATCCCTTGCATGACATCATTCATAAATTCCGACCACTCTTTTAAAAGTTCTTTGTTGGGTTTTTCATATGAAGGGACTAATAAAATTCTTAGTCCCCTAGGGACTCGCCCAACTTCCAAATATTTTTGTAGACTTGTGGCCTCCCACCACTTACGAATTTCTCGCTCATATGTTTTCTCAAGGGTGGCAAACAGACTGGTCAATGTATCCAGTACACCCGCTGTCTGCAATGGAGTGACTTTTTTCCGTGCCCCGGTTTGGGGAATAAACAGAGAGTCTGCAGCTTGCTCCCTTTCACTGTCTGTGAACATTGCCTGAATTGCGGGGTTTGTTTATTCTGTACGTGACTCTGCCTATCGCTTCAGGCTGTGCGCGGTCTGCCGGCTTGTTTTGAAAGTAGTAGGAGCGCCGTTCACTCACCCGTACCAGGGTTTCCCAATCGCCGAGTTTCCTCACGATCGGTCGTCCTTCTCCAGGTTGTGTCACGGAATGCAGCTCACTTTCTCCAAATTGCGCTACTCGCACAATTTTCCGGCGGGGCCAGACGGTAATCAAAATTTTTTGGCACGCAGGTTCCACCATCCGCCGCTCCACTCGACCACGGGTGCCTCTCTCGCACGGTGGATGCGTTCGTATTTCACAACGAAAAAACCCCCAATCCTGGGTTTAGAAATCAGAGCACTCCAAGTCAGTACAGCGTAGGTTCGTCACGTTCTTTATTCAACAGAAAACCTCCACAAAATCAATCCACATTCTTAGTTTGTATTTAAAACACAGACCGTTAATGATTAGGGTCACGTGTTCTCAGCAAAAAATCAACATAAACATAGAGGACGGTACATCAGGTAATTCATTCATTACTTTCACGGCGGCCATCTTAACATGGTAATCGACTCATTCAAATATGTACAATTATTACTGTCATATATACATTCTCTTCATAATCAGACAATAATTCATTTGAAAAGATGATATCCATGCCGTTTGTACCTAATATATGATTTTCACAACCAAATTTTTGCGAAAATCTTGGCGGTGTTCACAAACAAATATGTCACCAAGCATTTGAACCACAGTAGTTAAAAAAAAAATATATATATATATATATATATATTCACTGAAAAAACCATAGGTTTCAGCCACGTTATAGTTAGGAATTAGCATTTAAAAAACCTTAGAAATTCACTGAAAAAACCATAGATTTCACCCATGTTATAGTTAGCTGGACATTTCTCTCATACAAAACCATTGAAATTCCCCCGTTATAGTTAGTTCAGCTAACTATAACTCGCGTGCCCACAATGCACTGCTGATGACGTCAAATATTACATCACTCATCACATGGTCAGTGACATCACTGATGACATCACTGATGACATCTCAAATGACATCACTGATGACATCTCAAATGACATCACTGATGACATCATCCTTGTGAAAGAGTGGCAGACCTCCTCTCACCCTAATATAACCTTTGATACACATTCAAAAATAGATTCTAAAATTTTCAAAAAAATGGAGATACCAATATCAGTTACAACAACCTATTCAAAAATTTCCAACATCTACATACACATTCACTGATCCACCAACAGTTCTATATAGTCACTTAAACATGTACTCACTCATCATATGTACTCATACACCTATACATCCTGTTACACACCGATACTCATCCATACAGTTACTCACACACATTGTCACACATGCAAATAAACTACCAAACATCCATTTGTTTGCATATACAGCTAAACACACACCACTACACTTACTTTTACAGAAACGTACACATACTTACTCTCTTAAACAATCAGTTATAGAAACACATACTTATTTATACAGGAACTTTTTCAATCTGTCACTGTCATATATCCTTACTTATATACATCAGTACTCACATATACTAGTTTAAAACATATGTACTTACTCATAAAGACACTATTGAGGCAGTCATTCGCTCACTAACACACCCATACACACTCATCCACCCATACAGTCCTGCACACATGCTGTCTTCAAAACACATACAAACAGTGAGTCAGTCATTCATGAATCTGTGCGCTAAGTAATACTCCCCACCGAACCGTACAAACACTCATTTTGGTACTCAAAAAAACAACTAATAACCCATATACACACTCATGTAGCTACTCACCAACCCATGCAGCCACTTATATACAAAGTGAGTCACTGATACAGATATTTAAATATTTAAAGATTACTCGCTAGTACACCTATTCACTAAGATATACTTAATAAGTCAGTTATACAATCAATTTTACCAAAAAATCCATCCATTTAGACACTTATTTACCCATTTATTCTACCATCGACCTTTAGATATACATATATAAAAAATAATTATTTTTCAGAAAGACACACATTCACTGGATGATGTCATCAGTAGTGTACCAAAATGAGTATCTTTATGAGTAACTACATATGTTTTAAACTAGTAGATGTGAGTATTGATGTATATAAGTGAGTATATCTGAGAGCGAGAGATTCTAAGACTTCCTGTATAAATAAGTATGTGTTTCTATAAGTAATTGTTCAAGAGAGTAAGTATGTCTACGATTCTATAGAAGTTACTGTAGTGGTGGGTGTATAGCTGTATATGCAAGTAAATGGATATTTGATAGTTTATTTGCATGTGTGAGTATTAAGCATGGGCGGATTTCACGGATCCACGATCCGTGAATTTTGCGGATTTGCGGATTGTTGATCCGCAAAATCCGCGGATTTGCGGATTTGCGGATTTGCGGATTTGCGGATTGCGCTTGTGAAAGTCAAGGATGCAAAGGCCTTTATTCAGCATCACAGCTGATTTTCGACGGTAGATTTGGGAAGAAAGCACACCTGCCCAGCCTCGACAATGCTCACAATTGTTTTTGGGCTGATTTATGCATCACTGAATTTGAGCTTCAACTGTCCATCATAGTGGGTAAATGGCGGGAAGACGGTTCACACCGCAAGTGTGTGGGCGGGGCCAAACGGGCAGGGATTCCATGCGAGCACACATGCCTCTGGTGTGTATAAAAGGTCAGAGACCGATCAGAGCAGCAGATGAAGAGAAAGAAGCTCCTGGTCACAGAAACAGCCAGGGGATTGCGCTCGTGAAAGTCAAGGATGCAAAGGCCTCTATCCAGCATCACAGCTGATTTTCGACGGTAGATTTGGGAAGAAAGCACACCTGCCCAGCCTCGACAATGCTCACGATTGTTTTTGGGCTGATTTATGCATCACTGAATTTGAGCTTCAACTGTCCATCATAGTGGGTAAATGGCAGGAAGACGGTGCACACCGCGAGTGTGTGAGCGGGACCAAACGTGCGGGGATTCCATGCAAGTCCATGCCTCTTGTGTGTATAAAAGGTCAGAGACCGATCAGGAAGCACTAATAGATAAAATAAAGCAGGTGCTGTTGAAGCTAACTTAGCTGACTTAGTAACTATTTTAGGATGGCGCTGGCAGCTTGCTGGCGCCATCCTAAAATAGTTACAACTTCAAGCTTGAAGGCTTGAACTTTTGCCCCCGAATCCGCCGCTCGCGTATTCACGGATTTTCGGTAAATTCGCGGGAGTTCGCGGATTGCGGATTTACCGAAAATCCGCGAAATCCGCGAGCGGAGCGGATTTGACGCTCATGCTTAGTGAGTATGTGCGTGAGTAACTCTATAGATGAGTGTTGATGTATAACAGGATATATAGGTTTATGAGTACATATGATGAGTGAGTACATGTATGAGTGACTATATAGAACTGTTGGTGAATGAGTGGATGTGTATGTAGATTTTGGGATCAGTCAATAGGTTGTTCTAACTTGAATTGGTATCTCAATTTTTTTGAAAATTTTAGTTTCTATGTTTGATCGTGTGTATCAGACGTTAAATTACAGTAAGAGGAGGTCTGCCACAAGGATGATGTCATCAGTGATGTCATCAGGGATGTCATTTGAGATTTCATCAGTCATGTCATGAGTGATGTCACTAACCATGTCATGAGTGATGTAATATGTGACGTCATCAGCAGTGCATTGCGGGCGCGCAAGTTATAGTTAGCTGAGCTAACTATAATGGAGGAATTTCAAAGGTTTTGTATGAGAGAAAAACTCAGCTAACTTTAACGTGTGAAACCTATGGTTTTTTCAATGAATTTGCATGGTTTTTTAAATGCTAAGTCCTAACAATAACGTGTGGGAAACCTATGGTTGTTTTTCAATGAATTTGCATGGTTTTTTAAATGCTAATTCCTAACTATAACGTGTGTGAAACCTATGGTTTTTTCAGTTAATTTCAAAGGTTTTGTAAATGATAATTTATAAATGTATTAATTATTATGTCTTTCTTTTTATACTAATTTCTTATATTTCTAATATAAATATTTCATGTTCTTATTATAAAATAATAACAAAACTAAATTACAAAGTAATTTTTGGATGAATTATTGCTTGACGTCGGTTGCAAGTATTACACAGCTCCAGCAATTCTCTTGGGGCCCTATGCTCACAATGCTGTATCAATCCTTACACCTGCTTCAAGCATGTGCAAGGTTTTGACGCAGCATAAGCTCAAAAGTCACTGAATAAAAAGTTATACATTTCACTCAGTCACTTTTAGGAGGCCTTGCTGCACCCCCTTCTGCACAAGAAAGCCTCTTCTGGCACAGCGCTTTACAATGTAATGCACCCTCCAGATGCGTCACATTTTTAATAACACACACCATGGCACATCTTTTGCACCACCGCTGTGTCACAAAAGTGACGCAACGGCTGTGTAAAAGAGGCACAAGGGGATTGTAAATCCGCCCCCCAGCACATACAAATTCACCCAGGCACTTTCACCAGCAGCGCAAATTGAAGCATAGACTTGTAACATATTTATGTACATATGATACCTTCAAGTGTTTCGCACATACTACAGTATACTATAGATAAACACCTTATAGATTTATGTTGTAGCAGTTTCTTATAGTTCTGCACTTTCACATTCTCCATACACTAGTAACATATTCATTCATTCATTTATGAACTGCACATTCATTCTGACAAACTTTTACACACTAACATCGAAATATAGGTCTTTCTTTGACCGGTTAAGGTAGTTCTAAAAATAACCGTTTTTTTTGTTTTGTGTTTTTTTTTGTGTTTTCTCAACAAATTCCAAGCGGAACAAAAGAATGAAAAAAAGAACAACTAATGTCGAGGACAGCAATGATCCTGCATCCTGTGTTTCATGAAGTCTATAGACTGTTCCCCATAACACAAAAGTTTATTGCAATAAATGCATAGAATTTTAACTTTAGCAAAGTCAGAATCAATATGTGGGTGTGGACTGCTTGCTGAAAATGCTGCTGCCACAGTTGATGGGCTTGGTGTAGCAGCAGGTGGGTTCTCGTGCAACCTACGTCTTGCAGCTCGAGTAAAGTTTTTGGGGTGCAAGTTCTTCACGTGTCGCACCATATTTGCTGTGCCAAAGGAGTATTTTTTACATGGATCACCCCTTGAAAGAGTTGTTTCGCAAATTTTACAGGTTACTTTTGGAGCATTAACCTTTTTTTGACCTTCTGGAAAAGTCAAAAACTTCCAAATTAGAGCTTCTTTCCTCTTCTTTGGACGTTCTTCAGGAATGAAATCTCCCTCTGAAGAACTGCTGGAAGATGACTCCATTGCTCTTATTATTGTGATCTTCCTTCTATTTTAGAAGATTCTCAGAACAAATGCTTCTATTTAGAAAGTCAAAATCGAATATTTATAATGGGACGGAACTTTCAACAGTCGCAATAGGAAAAGTTATGAACCAATCAAATCTCTACTTTTAAAGTCACATGGCTTTGCGTACGCTTATGATGCGCTTGCGCAGCTCTTTCAATATGAGTACGCATGATGTTCTACCGTCAATTTGTGTAACTCTTTTTAAAAGTAATATATGATTATTACAAGTATTAAAAAAATTCATAGTTATCCCAAATGTCTGCCCTTAGTATGTACATTAAATACATACATGTTTTAAACCAAGTAGAAACATTGCCCCTTTTGTGTACAGAACGCCGTACATGACGTCACACCGAAGCTTTAATGCGACGCGTAACGTCAAAGCATATTCGTGCCGTATGCGCGGGTACACGCTGAGTAAGATAAGCAGTACAAACTATGGCGCAATCACCCTCTCAGTGACAAATCAGAGCTCAGGGCACGCTAAGGAGAATGATTAGAAGTGCTGACTCATTGCAGATCCGATTCTAGGCCTGCCTCTGTGTACATTATAACACCGCCCCCATCTCTCTCTGTTGTTAATTGTTAGTAAATGTAAATGTAAGGCTCATTTATACCGCGCTAACAATCGCTCCAGGGAGCATCTCGGCGCCAATAGGTGGACAACAAGATGTAACAGTTGCCTTACTGCTTAGGGAGACAAAAAACGAAGTCACACTAATGCTCTGGCAGTTACGTCTGGAAGGTTGTAAATCCAGGTTTTCAGTTGTTTGCGGAAATCAGTTTCCTTGTCCAGTGCTCTTAATGGTGGGGGGAGGGCATTCCATGCTTTAGCACCCAATACCACTAGGGATTTACCCCCACGAGTTTTAAGTCTGAACCCCGGAATGGTCAGAAGATTGGCATTTGAGGACCGTAGCGCTCGTGTTGGGCAGTATTTTACAAATTTTTTCCTAAGGTATAAAGGGCCCAAGTTGTGTACAGCACGAAAGGTAATTGTCAGTACTTTATGCAGGACCCTTTTGGTTATAGGCAGCCAGTGTAGTCATTGAGGGCTTTGGTTGCTGAGGTTTTTCTTGGCCATTTCAGAACTAGCCTTGCCGCCGCATGCTGAACCATCTGGAGTTTATGGGTGACCACCTTGTTAGTACCAGCATACAGGCTGTTGCAATAGTCAATGCGAGAAGTAACTAATGCAACCGTGACTGTTTTCCTTGCTTCGAGGGGCAGCAAGTCAAAGAACTTCCTGAGCAGTTTTATCACCCCGAAGCAAGTGCCTGCCACTTTTGACGCCTGGTGTTTAAAAGATAAGTCGGCGTCAAACTGTACCCCAAGGTTGCGGGCCGAGGAAGTAGTGTGAGGTGGTATGTCTGCCATCTCGGGCCACCACAGTCTGGGGATGAATTTGTTTTTTGGGCCTATAGGCATGATCTCGGTCTTGCCTGTGTTGCATTTTAGGTGGTTTTTCCGCATCCACTCAAAGGTGGCCGTTAAACAGCACTTAAGTTTCTCCTCCCAGACCTGGTTATCTTTGTCCATAAACAGGATCAGTTGAGTATCGTCGGCATATGCTATTACAGCTATGCCGTAGGAAGATATCAGCTGTATCAGAGGTGCGGTATAGATATTAAATAATGTCGGACTCAGGCTGGAACCTTGAGGTACTCCCGTTGACAGTGACTTTTCACTGGAACGGAATTCCCCCAAGGTCACCACTTTTCTCCTGTCACTAAGAAAGTTTTTATCCACTCTAAGGCAATACCTTTAATGCCAGATGCTATTAGCCGGTCAATTAAGATGGCATGTGAGACCGTGTCGAAGGCCGCCGACAGGTCTAATAATATCAAGACGGCCTTCTTGCCTTGATCTAAAGCTGAGCGGATAGTTTCAGTAGTGAACAGGAGAGCCGATTCGGTGGAGTGTTGAGCCCTAAAGCCAGCTTGGTTGGGGTGTCATGCCTTATTCTCTTCCAAGAAGCGTGTCAGCTGTTTATTCACTGTAGACTCGGTGATTTTACACAATGCCGGGAGTAGTGAAATCGGACGTAGATTAGAGAGTGTGGTGGGGTCGGGGAGTTGTTTTTTTTGTAAAGGTTTTACTGCTGCCAGTTTCCACTCAGGGGGGACGTAGGTGGTAGACAGTGAGTAGTTAACGATGGCATTTATGTCTGAGTTAACAATATCAGCAATAAGATGCAGGAGTCCTATCGGACATGGATCAAATGGTGATCCTGACTTGGTTGCCAAAATGGCACATTTTGTCTCCTCCAGGCTGATTGTACGAAAATCTGTAAGTTGGGTGGCTCCCTGCCTTGTGTATTCGTCCTCATGTCTTGGATCGAAAATGGGAGCCTCAAAGTCTTTCGTCAGACCCCTAACCTTTCCTTCGAAAAAGTCTGCGATAGAATCACAGAGTATTTGCGAGGGTGGGATGTCCTGCATTAGACATTTGGGTTTACTAAAATCCTTCACGATTTTGAAGATCGCTTTCTGTTTGCTATTGGCTGTTGCTATGACTGACGTGAAGTACTTAGTGGGCACAATCATACTTGCACATGCGCAGTGCACGCCCGCCCACACTACCCACATGCCACCACCTAGCATGCTTGCTATCATTTAGCCTGGAAACCAATACATTACCCAATGGCATGCCCCCCAGGGCCATCATTCTTGCAGACCGCGAAAACGCTACCTATGACGGCCCTGGGCTTGGTTTGGTCAGCCCCCGCGGTTCCCTATAATGCGGGCACTGACGTGAGCACGCTCTCTTTTGCCTGCCTGTGCTGCGGTGACAGACAGACTGTCAAAAACACCCCAGACTCAGCAAAACTGCAGCCTTTGAAGACACGACAAAAGACGACAGAAGCAAAGGTAAGAGAAGACGTCACAACATCAGCCTCCACTGTAAATTGTATATGCATAATGCTATTTTTTTATCCTTCATATGGCTTTCCTACCCCTCAATGGTTTTAAATTGTACTTACATAATTGAAATATTTCTTTATAAGTCACGAGGTCCTATACACCTCTAATCTTAAAAATTGTGCGTGCATACATTTCGGTGTCGTATTTCTGTACTACGCCACGTGCTTAGGCCTCTATTATTATTAATTGTGCGTCCATGAGAGTATTTTTTTTCTGCGTCACTAGGCCGTCCCAGGCCGCTATAAACTTATTGATCTTCCTTTGTTTGCTGGAGCTGCAACAGTCTTAACTACGGAATATTAAGAACCCACATTAAAATTCACTTTTGATAGTAGCTACGCAACTCAGTTTACGATTACTAATCAAAACGTCCTTTTGTTTCCTTCACCAAACATCGTTCAGAAGCAACTACGGCCTATCGAGCAACAGTAATGGAATTCTCTGCAACTTATTGAATATACTTTGACGTATAGAAGCAGAGTTCAAGTCGAATGGTGAACTCCGGTGGCCGCACTCTTTATACAAGGTAAGCACAGCAGCCTAGATCTACAAAGCCTTCATAGCAATGCATTAGAAATAAGTCGCCATAACGGGCGTCAGTAACGCAGTAGGCACTTCCATATAGACACCACCTGAACGTGGCACTATAACAACTGAAATATACCAGGTACACTGCACTGGTAAAACTGTAGTGTCAGCTTTATTTGTGAAACGAGAGAGGGCCATATTATCAAGCCTGGGCGCCAAAATTATCGCCACTTTCTCGGTAGGAAAGTGCCGCTAAAATGGCGATAATGGGTTTGATAATATGCTCTATGGAATTCAAATCGAAGTTCATGTTAGATGTGAAGGACATCAGACATGAGCTTCGACTGGAATTTCATAGAGCATATTATCAAACCCATTATCGCCACTTTAGCGACACTGTCCTGCCGATAAAGTGGCGATAATTCTGTCGCCCAGGCTTGATATTATGGCCCAGAGTGCGTACTGTACAGCAGCTTCTCTGTAATTACCTCCGAGCAGTGACAACAGATAGGTTATAACAGTCTGACAAACAGATCCTCAACCTTATTACGCCACTTTTGAGTCACTTTTAACATGGGTAAAGTGATGCAAGGAGCTAGTAAATCTATGTCTGACTTTTTAAGAAAAAATCTCAACTCCAGACTCTGCGACACAGTTTTAATGTTTTCTCTCTCGCTCACTCTCTGTGACATCATTTCTCTTTCTCTCTTAAACTTAGACACTGCTGTCTGCTTGGACGTGTAGAAGAATTGTCGAAGTGAAGTTGTGAAGTCTACTTGCTTATGTGTTTGGCTGCAAGGTTTATAGAACGGTAAGACAGAGGACTAGATCTACAAATCCTTCATAGGAATGCATTAGAAATAATTCGGCATAACGGGCGTTAGCAAAGCAGTAGGCACTGCCATATAGAAACCACTTGAACGCTGCACTATAATAAGTAAAATGTACCAGGTACACTGCACTCGTAAAACTGTAGTGTTAGCTTTATTTGTGAAACGAGAGAGGGCCATATTATCAAGCCTTGGCGACAAAATTATCGCCACTTTATCGGCAGCAAACTGCCGCTAAAGTGGCCATAATAGGTTTGATAATATGCTCGATGGAATTCCAATTGAAGCTCATGTTAGATGTGAAGGACATTTAACATGAGCTTCGATTGGAATCCCACAGAGCATATTTTCAAACCCATTATCGCCACTTTAGCAACACTTTCCTGCCGATAAAGTGGCGATAATTTTGTCTCCCAGGCTTGATATTATGGCCCAGAGTGGGTAGTGTACAGCAGCTTCTCTGTAAAATCTATAATTACCTCCGAGCTGTGACAACAGATACGTTACAACGGTCTGACAAACAGATCCACAACCTTATTACGCCACTTTTGAGTCACTTTTAACATGGGTTAAGTGATGCAAGGAGCTAGTAAATCTACATCAGATTTTTCATGAAAAAATCTCAACTCCATACTCTGCGACACAGTTTTAATGTTGTTTTCTCTCTTTTTCTCTCTCTCACTCTCTGTGACATCATTTCTCTTTCTCTCTTAAACTTAGACACTGCTGTCTTGGACGTGTAGACGTGTAGAAGAATTGTTCGGAATAAGTTGTGACACCAACTGCCTGAAATGTTTACCCGCAAAGTTTATACAACGGTAAGCACAGAGGCCTAGATCTACAAAGCCTTCATAGGAATGCCTTAGAAATAATTGGGCATAACGGGCGTTAGTATTGCAGTAGGCACTTCCATATAGACACCACTTAAACGCGGCACTATAACAAGTAAAATGTACCAGGTACACTGCACTCGTAAAACTGTAGTGTTAGCTTTATTTGTGAAACGAGAGAGGGCCATATTATCAAGCCTTGGTGACAAAATTATCGCCGCTTTATCGGCAGCAATCTGCCGCTAAAGTGGCCTTAATAGGTTTGATAATATGCTCTATTGAATTCCAATCGAAGTTCATGTCAGATGCGAAGGACTTCTAACATGAGCTTTGATTGGAATTCCATAGAGCATATTATCAAACCCATTATCGCCACTTTAGCGACACTTTCCTGCCGATAAAGTGGTGATAATTTTGTCGCCCAGGCTTGATATTATGGCCCAGAGTGCGTAGAGTACAGCAGCTTCTCTGTAAAATCTATAATTACCTCCGAGCAGTGACAACAGATACGTTACAACAGTCTGACAAACAGATCCACAACCTTATTACGCCACCTTTGAGTCACTTTTAACTTGGGTAAAGTGATGCAAGGAGCTAGTAAATCTACATCTGATTTTTCATGAAAAAATCACAACTCCATACTCTGCGACACAGTTTTAATGTTGTTTTCTCTCTCTCACTCTCTGTGACATCATTTCTCTTTCTCTCTTAAACTTGGACACTGCTGTCTTGGACGTGTAGACGTGTAGAAGAATTGTTCAGAATAAGTTGTGACACCAACTGCCTGAAATATTTACCCGCAAGGTTTATACAACGGTAAGCACAGAGGCCTAGATCTACAAAGCCTTCATAGGAATGCATTAGAAATAAGTCGCCATAACGGGCGTCAGTAACGCAGTAGGCACTTAAATTTATCGCCATTTCAGTGGCAGGAAACTGCCGCTAAAGCAGCGATAATGGGCTTGATAATATGCCCTTGGGAATTCCCATATTAGCCCAGGTTAACACCAGAACCTGGACTGCTATGGGAATTTACAACAGCATGTAATCAAGCCCATTATCGCAGCTTTAGCTGCAGCCTTCTGCCGCTGAAACGGCGATAATTTTATTGCCGTTCTTGATAATATGCCCCCTAATGCTTCAGCTCATTTACTCACATCTACATAATTCTAAACTCTAATTTTCTTTTTTCTTTTGCAGATTACCAATCAGACACCTTTTGGAATCCATTTCACAATTTGTTTATAACATTGTTTAAGTTATTTTTCCAGTTCTAATATAGTTATAATTGAGTTTCGTTTATATTTATTGTTTAATAAAAGTTAATTAAAAAAAACTAAATACTTCTTTTACTTTGTGGGGGAGGGGTATTACGGCCCACAATAAAAATAATGTTGAAATACTACTATAGTAATATATTCAAGACTAGGATTGACAATTACTGAGTTCTAACTAACAGATATAATAAAAACAATTGTGAGAAACAACTAAAATGGGGGTGGACGGAGTACGTAATCAACGTTTGGTGCCTCGGCACTACCTTTCAAATAAATATATAAAAAATATGACTATTAATACTGTACAAAAGTACAGCAGCGGATGACACACACGAACCGGGAAAAGAAAGCGACAGATTTACTAACTGATATAAAGAAAGGTTTGCTTGTTGAACTTGAAGAAAAAGAAAACGTGGGCTTTGAAACGACACTGAGCATGCGAAGAGAGTACAACTGCTGCACCAAAAAAAAAGGAAAGCTTTACATACTATCATAGAAATGAAGGAGCATATTATCAACAAAAGGCGATACATTATCGCCGCTTTTATTGACAGGAAACTTCCCCTTTGTGAATGTTTGTAAAAGCAATTTTAAGAACACTGCCTGGTCTTAAAAAAATTAAACTAAACTTTTAATTTTACTTTTTGTAAAACATCTCGTTTTCCTTTAAGGAAAAGGACTGCTTTAAAAAACAAAAGATTGCTTCATTTAAAAGCAATCACGGACATGGTAGTCTTTTGAATCCAGCTGACCACCATCTCTGTCTTTGTTGCAATTCCTAGTGATTTGCAACCCCCCAGGGCATCTCTATCTGTAACTCTTTGAGTTTCAAACATTGTAATTTGTGATTATCTAATTGTGATTCTCAGAAATTCCCTATTAGGAATACGCAATTTACAATTTTTATACATGTAGCCCCTGGAGAAGAGCAGGACCAATGAAATCAAAGATATTTTCTTGTAAATTGCAGCTGCCCCAATTGCAGTCAGCAAGAAGTAGCAAAGTTGTACCAGATGTGTTAGCCAGCACACATCCAGTCATTTAGCTCATGAAGAATAGAATACATGTACTCCATGGTGGATGATGCCTTACTCATTAAACAGAGTTATTTTATTTGTTTCCGTACCAAGGGGCTGATTATGATGGCGTAGCAATCAACACCGCCAGCATGGCGGTGGAGACCATCAAGCCTTCGTAACGCGAATTACCCACCGCAAAATTATGATGGCAGTGAGTATCGCGGCGGACGGTAAGTTCGTCCACAGCTTTTCTGCCAGTCGGCAATCATTACGATTGCCAGCCGGGAGGAGCTGGGCCTCATATATGGTGGAGGTGCCTAGCAGGCACCACCATCCATATTATGATGTTTAGATTTCAAGGCCTTTCAATGGCGACAATGCCGTCAAGTAAAGGCTAGCGGGGATTTGCTTTGGGGGCCCATTGCGGGCCCCGTGGGGTGGGGGGGTGAACTTAGGGGGTACCTATGGTACTCCCCCTACATGTCCATGCACAACATGGCATTTTACATTGCGATGGGTGCTGCAGCCAGCAGCACCCACCACAATGTTAAAATGCCAGATGCCACTGTTGCAGTCACTACATGATCAGGACTGGCGCATGGCAGGCAGGCGGTCCCATTCCTACTTGAATGGCAGGCGGACTCAGGTCCGCCCGCCATCCTAATAGGCCCCTGAGTGTCTGTGTTCTTTAATCTATTTAGGAAATCCTTTACAAGAAAAAAAATATCTAGCAACAAACAATTTGCAACCAGGCATAAGAACAGATAAAGGGCGCTCAGCAGCAAGTACCGGGAGATGCTTAAGCTAAAGTAATGTTGGCGCTACCAGGTGAGGAGGGGTTGGCTGCCAATCCAACCCCAATAATCCCTTTCAAAGAAGAGAATACTAGAGCACACATGAAATAATCAATTGTCAATGATAATCTCAAAGTCTCAAATCCTTGGACATCAGTTCAGGGACATAATTAATCCACATTCGTTTTTCTTCTATAATCTGATATGATACACCTTCATCAACAATGTAGCTTGATTCATCAACAGTCCTGCTTTGTATAGTCGATTCATCAACAAATTAATACTTTATTTCACATTTAGAATACAAATGCATAAAAAGTTCAGATAAAAATATATAGACATGTCAATAAGTTATCATAAATTATCTTTAAAAGCTAGTATCTAAAAATAGACCACATATATAGCATCATGCTAATTCATCTATCTCTTGGTACATTTAAAATTGCTCATGCTGTGCATATTGTGAGCAAAATAAAAACAATTTAGATGTTTGCTAGTCTGCGAGTTTTAAATGCAGCACAGAGAAACGAAGCCACCTTCAAGCAAACATACAGGGTCTCTAGGTAAAGCAAAACACACAGAGCAGAGATATGATTGCATACGCAAAAGTTCTTCAGAAGTGGCACAATGAATAATTTCCTCTCAGATTAAAAAAAATGGCAAAAAAACAATAAGTGTTTGATTGACTGTTTGAATCGGGAGTCATATGGACATTGTCCTAATTGAGTCTCAGAAAACACGTTCGCTGGGTATCCCAGCATTAACATTACATATCCTAACCTAAACCTTGTTAAGAGAAAATGATGCCGATTATTAGTCACACGACCCAGGGAACCTAAATGGGCCATGTACTAGAGAAGAACTCTTGTTATAGGCAGTTACTGTGGCTTTGTTTCTGTGCTCTCTTTCTTTTTCGCATTTCTCTTTAAAAAGATTTATTAATTTTGCCTTAGAAAAAGATTTGCGTTGCGTTGGGGGGTCCTACAGGGACCCCCAAGCCCAAAGATTCCAGAGTGCACCGTATGTCATTTAGCCACGTTATTTTTTGCTCATAAGCCAGTTTCATCACATTATTTGAAATCAATTGATTTATCTGTACCATCACCCGTTTCCAGATAGACAGCCAGAGTGACAGGGGAGTCATTTTATTTGTATCAGAAATATAGGGTAAGCCTAGTTATTTGCGTGTAATTACATTATTGCATGCTTTACGACCTGACAGTAACCTTTTTTTGAACCCGTCCTCTATTTTTGGGAGGGTATCCCCATATGTGGCCACTGATACAGTTTTTGCCAAATACATTTTGACTATCTCTGGTATTGGTTTAATGCCCAGCATCAATGCAAACCTAAAGTTTGCAGCTATACTTTTATTCATCTGTAACACCCTTGAGGTCACCACCATTTTCCAGTCTAAGTTATTATCAAAGATGATGCCTAAGTATGAGAAATTAGCTACTATGTCAACTTTTCTCTCTGCGATATCATAATTTCCTTTCTTTCTGCTTTTTCCAATACACATAATGAATGATTTTGCTTTGTTCACCTGTAGGTCAAGGTTTTTCATGACAGTTATATAGTTAGATATACAGTTTTGTAGGGCTAGTGGGGTTCGTGCTTGCAGCACCACATTGTCTGCATACAGCAGAATGGAGAGTCATGTGGTGCATGCACTCGGGGTGTCTAACACCTTTTCTACATCATAGTGATTTAGTTTATGAGTGTACAATGAAAACAGGAAGGGAGCAAGTACGTAGCCCTGCCTTACGCCATTAGTAATGTTAAAGGATCTGGTACACTCACCCAGCCTACCATAGTGGACATTCACTGGAGCACCTGCATACAGGTGCCTTAGAAAGCAAATGATTGCCTACCCATTTGCACCATGACTTGCCACAACTTATTATGGTTAACACAGTCGAATGGGGCAGAGAGATCCATAAATGCCATATAAAGAATGTCTTGCTTGGCCTGTGTGTACTTTCCTACTAGGAGTGGCACATTCAGGCATTGATCCATGGTCCCTCTGCCTTTCCTGAAACCATATTCAACCTCCGCCAGGATCCCTTTCTCACAGGTCCAATTTTCCATTCTGTTTAATAATATTCAGCCCATTACCTTTGCTGTGCTGTCAATTAATGCAATTGGCCGATAATTTACAGGATCGATTCATCAACAATGCAGCTTCATACAGCCAACACATGTTTTGTCATGTGATGGCTGTAGAAGTTAGTTATGTACTAAATAAAATAGTTCACTTCACCCTATAGTTCTCTTACCTGAATAGATAAAGCGATGGCTGATGGATGCTACCTCTGTCAAACTTCCAAGACCATACTTTACGGTTTCCTGAGGTGCTTTCATCATGGTAGTGGTAGTACGCTAACAGGGAAGGCATCACAGTAAGGTCCCACCTGGGTGATTTCCAAATGTAGGACTATTCCAAAGGGTCACCGGCAACCTAATGGAAAGAAAAACTTAGAGTTAGTATGTAATAAACATACATTTATATTGTAGCTTTAAAAAGACTGAGGCCAAACTAATACCACCATGACACATCAAAGAATACCACATATTATAACAAAAACTAGAAATAGTACATTATTCTGAGAAATGGGGAGCATGGAATTTGAAAAACAAATGTTTGAAATCCTCAAATCAGGAAAAATGTACTAAAAGTCTATTTTTATGTTTCATATAGGCACCCCAATTTAGGCTCAAGTAGTAACCAAACCTATCCTGTATATTTCCCCTGCCATTACACTACATAACAGTTCTTGGGACTGGCCTTTTACCCAGTTACGGTACTGCTTACTGGGCATGGTGTTTTCCCTGAAAACTAGCCTCATTCATTGTGCATGAGGATTCTTGGGCTCTCAGCAGGACTTCTACCTCCTGCATAATAACTATGTACAAGGGTCATTCCTTCCCTCATCCTAGTCCAACATGACACAGCAAGGTAGATCCCCTGAGGGTACCACTTTGGGTATATAAACACCATATATTTGCTGAGGCAGGGAGAGGAGAAAAAGGACTTCTACGCTGACACACTGATGCGAGACGCTGAGGTTACTGTACATAGACACTTCAGCTCGCAGTGGTCTGACATCCTTCGCAGGGAGTCCATCTCAAGACCAAGACAGGGACCCAGAGTCTCTGACTTCAGGTAATGGGGTCAACTTTATCCTAGAGGTATTCTTGGCTTTACACCTACATACATGCTGGGTACACTTAGGTACATCTAGTAAGGGTCGCATCACAGGAGTACGCATTATTACTGTCATGTATTTTTATACCTGCCCGTATTCATTGTTTTAACACTATGGTAGGAATCTACCATTCTTTTACTCTATTGGTGCTATAATCATTTATATCTGCTTCTGTCTTATGTTTGTTTCAGCACACCTATTTTACACTAGAATCACACTGCTTCAATAAATGCTTATTGATAACATTCCCACCATTTATTCTGTGTCTCTCTCTGAGACAAGGTGAGCACAAGTGACTGAGCGAAAAGTACTGTACTGTGTCCATGATCCCTGATGGGACAGAGTTGTCATGCTTGATAGTTGCCAGGAACTATTCTCTCCTTATTAAGAGGAGTCTACAATGGCACTGTGAGCTAGCTGGCGTACAGGCAAATATACCCAGAGGGGGGTGTCTGGAATCAGTCTGGACACCAATCCCACAGTTTATGTTGTCTAAAAGCGCAGATCCTCTATAGGTTTATAGGAACTACACAACACTGTACTGAACAAGGATAAGCAGTGTATTTATCCATAACAAAGGCCTACATGATGATGTTGACGTTGAGGAAGGACATTCTTACTTACGCATGGGTGGGTACGTAGGGCTGGTATGGGCTATTGCTCTGGTAATAGAAGGAAGGTAAGCTTCATGAGGAGTGTACCAAAAAGATTCAGAGGCAGAGCAAAAAATCAAGAGGACTCAGAGTTTCACCTCTGCCACCAGTGCAACACACACTCAGCAGCATTTCCCAATTCAAAGCACCTCTTTCCATTTCACATTACTTAGTATTAGGCCTCAGAGTCATGGTTTCCCTTTAAAGTTGATAACTTCCTTTTTCTAGCTGTTGATGAGGTAGTCCCAGCCTGAGTCCTTCCATCCTCCTCCTGACTCTGAGTAACTCAGTTGCTGTTCCGACCCTAGCAAGATAGATGTGTAGTGCACTGTTATTGAAGAACATGTAGAGAAACAGAATGTGCGTAGTTTGTATAGATTTGTGTTTTTTAACTAAAGTGATTGATCTGCTCTCTGAAGAACCCGAAAAACAAAGTGAACCATGCAGGTACATTTTTGCTAAGTAAGTTTGTAAAGGCCAATCACCTTCAAGATAAAATGATCAGGCACCAAACATTGCAATTCATCAAAATCAAGTTTACTATTAATTGAACACCCTCCCCCACTGTCTGCCACCTAAATCATTGGTCATCTCTCACACTCACTCACTGTTGCAATAGTTGTAGTTACCTCTTCCAATCCAAGCACGGGTAGATTAGGTAGACAATTGTACCTTTTATGCAGGCAACACATTGGAATTTGGTATTGGCACTCTTTCAAATCAATGATCTTCTAGGGCAGCCCTGCTAAGTGATGCAAAACAAAGGTACAAAAAACACAGTTGATGGACAGAATGTAGAACAATGTCATACATTCACCCCAGTACAAGGATCTGGGCCTAAATCCATCGTTTTTTTGCACTCCACACCACCCTGGGTTACACACTGGCTATATGCAAATCAGCTCTGACCCTGTGCCTCATGGGAACAGTCCAGTCCGAACTACCAAGCCATGTCTTTCCCAGACCGGAATCAAGCATCCAAGTACCGGTTTCTGCCTATCAGCCTTCATCAGCCTGGATAGCTTGACTCCAGTGGTGTGGAGAGCCTGGGACTCACGTCTGAGCATACCCAGCCCACTCGGGCTGAAAATTGCAAAAAACACATTTGATGGACAGAATGTAGAACAATGTCATACATTCACCCCAGTACAAGGATCTGGGCCTAAATCCATCGTTGCTTTGCACTCCACACCACCCTGGGTTAGACAATGGCTATATGCAAATCAGCCTTGACCCTGTGCCTCATGGGAACAGTCCAGTCCGAACTACCAAGCCATGTCTTTCCCAGACCGGAAACAAGCATCCAAGGACCGGTTTCTGGCTATCAGCCTTCATCAGCCTGGATAGCTTGACTCCAGTGGTGTGAAGAGCCTGGGACTCACGTCTGAGCATACCCAGCCCACTCGGGCTGAAAATTGCAAAAAACACAGTTGATGGACAGAATGTAGAACAATGTCATACATTCACCCCAGTACAAGGATCTGGGCCTAAATCCATCGTTTTTTTGCACTCCACACCACCCTGGGTTAGACACTGGCTATATGCAAATCAGCTCTGACCCTGTGCCTCATGGGAACAGTCCAGTCCGAACTACCAAGCCATGTCTTTCCCAGACCGGAATCAAGCATCCAAGGACCGGTTGCTGGCTATCAGCCTTCATCAGCCTGGATAGCTTGACTCCAGTGGTGTGGAGAGCCTGGGACTCACGTCTGAGCATACCCAGCCCACTCGGGGTGAAAATTGCAAAAAACACAGTTGATGGACAGAATGTAGAACATTGTCATACATTCACCCCAGTGCAAGGATCTTGGCCTAAATCCATCGTTTTTTTGCACTCCACACCACCCTGGGTTAGACACTGGCTATATGCAAATCAGCTCTGACCCTGTGCCTCATGGGAACAGTCCAGCCCGAACTACCAAGCCATGTTTTTCCTAGACCGGAATCAAGTATCCAAAGACCGGGTCTGGCTATCAGCCTTCTTCAGCCTGGATAGCTTGACTCCAGTGATGTGGAGAGCCTGGGACTCACGTCTGAGCATACCCAGCCCACTCGGGGTGAAAATTGCAAAAACCGCAGTTGATGGACAGAATGTAGAACAATGTCTTACATTCACCCCAGTACAAAGATCTGGGCCTAAATCCATCGTTTTTTTGCACTCCACACCACCCTAGGTCAGACAATGGCTATATGCAAATCAGCCTTGACCCTGTGCCTCATGGGAACAGTCCAGCCCGAACTACCAAGCCATGTCTTTCCTATACCGGAATCAAGCATCCAAGGACCGGTTTCTGCCTATCAGCCTTCATCAGCCTGGATAGCTTGACTCCAGTGGTGTGGAGAGCCTGGGACTCACGTCTGAGCATACCCAGCCCACTCGGGCTGAAAATTGCAAAAAACACATTTGATGGACAGAATGTAGAACAATGTCATACATTCACCCCAGTACAAGGATCTGGGCCTAAATCCATCGTTTTTTTTGCACTCCACACCACCCTGGGTTAGACAATGGCTATATGCAAATCAGCCTTGACCCTGTGCCTCATGGGAACAGTCCAGTCCGAACTACCAAGCCATGTCTTTCCCAGACCGGAAACAAGCATCCAAGGACCGGTTTCTGGCTATCAGCCTTCATCAGCCTGGATAGCTTGACTCCAGTGGTGTGAAGAGCCTGGGACTCATGTCTGAGCATACCCAGCCCACTCGGGCTGAAAATTGCAAAAAACACAGTTGATGGACAGAATGTAGAACAATGTCATACATTCACCCCAGTACAAGGATCTGGGCCTAAATCCATTGTTTTTTTGCACTCCACACCGCCCTGGGTTAGACACTGGCTATATGCAAATCCGCTCTGAATGTTCTACATTCTGTCCATTAAACTGTCGTTTTTGCAATTTTCACCCCGAGTGGGCTGGGTATGCTCAGACGTCCCAGGCTCTCCACATCCCTGGAGTCAAGCTATCCAGGCTGAAGAAGGCTGATAGCCAGAAACCGGTCCTTGGATGCTTGATTCCGGTCTAGGAAAGACATGGCTTGGTAGTTCGGGCTGGACTGTTCCCAGGAGGCACAGGGTTAAGGCTGATTTGCATATAGCCATTATCTGACCTAGGGTGGTGTGGAGTGCAAAAAAGCGATGGATTTAGGCCCAGATCTTTGTACTGGGGTGAATGTAAGACATTGTTCTACATTCTGTCCATCAACTGTTGTTTTTGCAATTTTCACCCCGAGTGGGCTGGGTAAGCTCAGACGTGAGTCCCAGGCTCTCCACATCACTGGAGTCAAGCTATCCAGGCTGAAGAAGGCTGATAGCCAGAAACTGGTCCTTGGATGCTTGATTCCGGTATAGGAAAGACATGGCTTGGTAGTTCGGGCTGGACTGTTCCCATGAGGCACAGGGTCAAGGCAGATTTGCATATAGCCATTGTCTGACCTAGGGTGGTGTGGAGTGCAAATAAACGATGGATTTAGGCCCAGATCTTTGTACTGGGGTGAATGTAAGACATTGTTCTACATTCTGTCCATCAACTGTGGTTTTTGCAATTTTCACCCCGAGTGGGCTGGGTATGCTCAGACGTGAGTCCCAGGCTCTCCACATCACTGGAGTCAAGCTATCCAGGCTGAAGAAGGCTGATAGCCAGACCCGGTCTTTGGATGCTTGATTCCGGTCTAGGAAAAACATGGCTTGGTAGTTCGGGCTGGACTGTTCCCATGAGGCACAGGGTCAAGGCTGATTTGTATAGAGCCATTGTCTGACCTAGGGTGGTATTGAGTGCAAAAAACGATGGATTTAGGCCCAGATCTTTGTACTGGGGTGAATGTAAGACATTGTTCTACATTCTGTCCATCAACTGTGGTTTTTGCAATTTTCACCCCGAGTGGGCTGGGTATGCTCAGACGTGAGTCCCAGGCTCTCCACATCACTGGAGTCAAGCTATCCAGGCTGAAGAAGGCTGAGAGCCAGAAACCGGTCCTTGGATGCTTGATTCTGGTCTAGGAAAGAAATGGCTTGGTAGTTCGGGCTGGACTGTTCCCATGAGGCACAGGGTCAAGGCTGATTTACATATAGCCAATGTCTGACCTAGGGTGGTGTGAGGTGCAAAGAAGCGATGGATTTAGGCCCAGATCTTTGTACTGGGGTGAATGTAAGACATTGTTCTACATTCTGTCCATCAACTGTGGTTTTTGCAATTTTCACCCCGAGTGGGCTGGGTATGCTCAGACGTGAGTCCCAGTCTCTCCACATCACTGGAGTCAAGCTATCCAGGCTGAAGAAGGCTGATAGCCAGAAACCGGTCCTTGGATGCTTGATTCCGGTCTGGGAAAGACATGGCTTGGTAGTTCGGGCTGGACTGTTCCCATGACGCACAGGGTCAAGGCTGATTTGCATATAGCCATTGTCTGACCTAGGGTGGTGTGGAGTGCAAATAAACGATGGATTTAGGCCCAGATCTTTGTACTGGGGTGAATGCAAGACATTGTTCTACATTCTGTCCATCAACTGTGGTTTTTGCAATTTTCACCCCGAGTGGGCTGGGTATGCTAAGACGTGAGTCCCAGGCTCTCCACATCACTGGAGTCAAGCTATCCAGGCTGAAGGAGGCTGATAGCCAGAAACCGGTCCTTGGATGCTTGATTCCGGTCTAGGAAAGACATGGCTTGGTAGTTCGGGCTGGACTGTTCCCATGAGGCACAGGGTCAAGGCTGATTTGCAAATAGCCATTGTCTGACCTAGGGTGGTGTGGAGTGCAAAAAAACGATGGATTTAGGCCCAGATCTTTGTACTGGGGTGAATGTAAGACATTGTTCTACATTCTGTCCATCAACTGTGGTTTTTGCAAAACAAAGGTAGGCATGCGAAGGAGGTAGGTATTGTCTCCACTGTCATGAAGGAATTGTTGAGGCTTCTTCACTGCATACTACTCCAACTCAAATCCAGCCATATATGTGACAAGAAAATGATGGGCAGCATACATCTGACACAATTATAATGTTGTACTAGTAGCTTTTTTTGCAAACGATAAATAATTTAAAAATATTCTATGGTGGCCCTGGCACACTCAGCCTGGAAAGTAGAGTTCATCCTCAAACTCAGGTGGTTCACCCAGAAGTTGGTCACCTAAAACACTTGATTCTGAACAATTATCATCCTACTTGTGTGCTGTTTCAGGAATAGTGTTATTGCGTGGTATTAAATGTTGGTTCATTTTGATCATTGTCAATCTCTCCATGTTTTGAGGCAAGAGACCGGTCCTTCTCACTGTAACAACTGTGCCACCTGCACTGAACACACGCTCAGCAAAAAAGACACTTTATTGACAGCCTGCTGAGCTCTGGCCACCGACGTATCTTCCCATACCAATACATCAATGGGTTTTGATCCACATAGACCTCTTTTGGATCATCCAGATACTCCTAGAGCATCCTCTGAAAGGTCAATGGTGCTGCCACCTGCTCGACCTCTTTTGCATTTACCTCTGCACTGGACTTAAAACCAAGCCAATTCAGAGGTTGTGTCTGATTCTTCTGTTGCTGTTGTTGTCTGTGTTCTTGTTGCTGGTGCTGGCTGCTGTGAGACAAGACTTCCCTCTCTGGAAGTTGAAGGCGGCACCCGAACACTGCGGAGTGGGACTCTAAGTTTCAGCCGTTCTTCTTCTGTTATGTGCTCAGGTTAGGCCCATGTAGCAATGCTGCACATTTTTCTTATATTGTCCTCTTTCTGTGCAATAACAGTTTACTGTGACCTTTTGCACATATTTGTGTGCGTAACAATGTTGGATTTGTTTCTCTGAAACTGCTTTGTTAACACATCTGGCTTTGCATAACATTATTATGATGTCTCGAACACTGAGTACAAGGTCTTTTCGCACACAGTACAAATGTTGTTCTATCTTCATCCATGGGGTGACAGGGCTATCTGCATACGCATTAGAACACTAGTCGCATATACATCGCAAACATGCTTTTTATTATAAATAAATAAGCATTTCCAGGGGTTAGCAGAGGAGACATTTCAGCTAACGTCCCTGCATGTTGAGGCTATACCAAACAGCTGCCTAACATCTCTGTGAGGGGTGTCCAACACAAAGTCCTACATTAACCGCCAGGTAATGGGGTTGGATCATCCGTGGGGGATTCTTGCCTATACACCTACATACACTCTAGGTACACATAGATAAGGAAATGCATCGTAGGAGTACATCAAATACTACCTTTTTCAATATGCCTGCATATATACACTACTTTAGCACCATGATGGACCTATGCCTGCTATTTTCTATTTTGATGCTTGTAATCACTTTCATATGCTTGTGTCCACTGATTATCATGGCACATGTATTCTGTACAAGAATAACATTGGTTCAATGAATATATTAAAAACATCCCAGTGTGTATTCTCTGTATACTTCTCTGAGAACAAGTGACTGAACAAAATGGTTTTAGATGTGTTACCACGATTCCAGAGGGTTTAGGGATGCCATGTTCAGTGGTTGCCAGAAAACATTTGCACCCTGTTTGGGCAGGCGGGAGCTTATGGTGGCATTGTGAGCTTGCTGGTCTTTGGGCCAACAAATACTATGTGGGTGCATGGAATCAGTCTAAGGACTTCATCCAAAGTTTATGTTGTCCACAAATAGAAAGATCCCATGCATTAGTGGGAACTACAAGACACTTCTAGGTCTCCAAATTACTCAACAATCCACCTTTTGTATTTTGAAACATCCCCTTCAGAAAAAGGGCTGATATTTTTGCAACATGGCACAGATGTACTCTTTGGATGAGATGATGTCATATTGCAGCCTTGCTTTACAAGCCAAACAAAATAGTAAGCTCTCAACCAAGGCATGCACTTTTGGGTTTTTATTCACACCTGCGAGTTCAAACTTTTAGATACCTCTGTCAGCTGGTCCTGTAGCAGATGCAACAACTGGATAGTTAGGCCCACTGTACTGTCCTCCTGGCTAACCGTGTGAAAATCTCAAAAGTAGCATCTGTGTCAGGCATTTTGCTAGGCCCCATTTGTCCACATCCATGGTCATAGCTTTCCCAATTACATCCCCTCCTCTTTGAATGACATTGTCATTGATCTGCCTGTACTGTTCAAACAGAGGTTGCAAAATGTTATAGGTTGACTTCCAAGCAAACACAAGGAGATGATGGACGGAGCGCTGAAACTTTTCAGACACTCACCCCTAGTCACAGATCTGGGTTGAATCCATCATCATTCTTTAGCTCACTTTGCCACCTCAGTTCAGACCCAGCTATATGCAAATCAGTCATGACCCTGTGCCTTATGGAAACAATCCAGACCGAACTGCCAAGCCAGGTTGAGCTCCAAAATATTTTCACCTCCTGTATCAGGGCTTTAACTGCTACTCTATTAGCCTGCTGAATAATCTACAAAGGCCATTGGGCTTTAATAAAATGACTGATATGTGTGCAGGTTCTTCTGCAGGTGGTTAGTACGGTGGTGACTATGTCTTCTTTTGTGAGAAAGTCTCGCACCACCAGGTGGATGCAATGGGCCAAACACAGGACCGTGAAATAGCCTCCATCTGACATGGCCTTAACTATGTTACTGCCATCGTCCGTGGCAACAAATCCAATTCTAAGACCTTTGGATCGCAGCCATTCATACACCTTGCTGTTAAATTTCTCTAAGATGTTTACAGCTGTATGTGATTTATCCATAGTGAACATGGCCACTGTTGAATGCCCGCCGAATGCTCTTAAAACTTTCTTCAGGGCCAAGATCTGAAGATATCTTTTGCTTTATCCCACAAAAGAGATCCAGTGTGCAGTTATTGCACATGTACTCAGTCACCTGACAACTGGTCCACATGTCTGTCGTCAGGTGGATAATGTGCACAACGCTTTCGTGCAAAGCTTGTTCAACCAATTGCAGCATATTGTGATGCAGCGCTGGAACAGCAACTCAGGCAAAATAGGTCCGACTGGGAACCTTCCATTTCGGGCAGATGGCTGCCACATATTCTATAAATCCCACTCCTTCCACAAAAGAAAAAGGTAGGAGGTCCAACGCTAACGCTAACATTTTTGCCATTGAGTGGTTGTAGTCATAGAGCCCCTCCTGTCTAAATGTTCTAGTAATAGTAATCTGGATTTTCTTCTTTTTTGGGGCCGCGGATTTAAGTGACGTTTGAGAAGTAGGTGGTGGAAGACACAATGTGTGTTGTGGGGAAGTCATTGTATGCCTTGGTGTCTCCATCTGACTGAGTCTTCTTGTGCCATTGTGAGGTCGCTGAGGTGGGTGATTCTGGTGCACTTTTTGGGACAGAGCTGCTTTGCATGAGGATGTCATCCTCTTCTTTCTCATCACCTTCCATCGTGTTTAGGCTTGAAGCTGATGTTTCCTGACTCTCCTCACCTTCATGATTGCAGTTGCTGCCTCACTGACAGACATGGTATTGGACTTAGGATGGGGTATTGCTGTTGATGCAGGAGTGCTGCTGCCAGTTTCCTCACCGGATATTGGTTTGGCAGGTATACGTTTGCTGAAAAAGGCTGTGGTCCGAACTCCACTGGAGGAAAGCTGCTTCTTCTCTCAGACCACTTTCTGGGAGCAGCTATCTTTGGGGCCATCTTAAAGCTCTCAGTTGGCAGTGGTACTAGGCTGCACAAGCGGAAGAGATTGGAGGACTGACGTCACTGTACAGGCCCTCTGGCGGTACTGTGGGTGATGTCTCTTCTTCCGTTGTGCACCTAAGAGCTAAAAAGCTAGAAAAATATTTAGCAAAATGCAGCATTGTTGCAGTTTGGATTAGTACAGACGAAGGCAATATTAATGTGGTTGGTTACTTAGTTGATAATAAACCAACCACTTTAAAGTTAAACCACATCACCATACCATAAAATGTAATTTCCAATCAGGATAACACAACATACAGATATAGCTCTTTACTTTATCTCCATGAATTCTAAAGGAGACTCCTGTGGCACTCAAGGAAGTGCATCGGTAAATGGAATAGTCTAGTTAGTGTGCGCCTGTGGCAGGCACTGTGGTCCAGGGGGAAATTAAATGATCATTAAAAAATGAGTGATGCTAATGCGTCTACAGTGTACTGAGGCCTATGGTGGATGGAGACAAAATGCAAAAAAAACGTACACAAATAAATAACTATTGAAAAAACAAAATTACGTTTTTGTAAATCTAAAATAAAAAATATAAAAATCTAAGCAAAAAATAAACAAATATAACTATACAATAAAAACATATGTTTTTAAAGAAATTAAAAGAAAAAATGATCCATAATTGCTGATGTGTGTATGAGAGGATGAGAAAAAAAACTATTGTGAGGCAAGGAGGTGCAATATTAAAAGTGCAAAAAATGCATGCAATATAAGCACTGTTCATCAAAATCATATTCTTAATATACATATATTGCAATGATCTTCAAGCATATTATTAAACTGTTTTTCATCCATGCAAGCTAATGGAAAAAGCACACTGACAGGATACACAAAATGGCTGCCAGGCACATGGTCAAGCAACAACAGAGAACAAGGTGGCATGAGGAACAAAGAGCACATGCAAGCCTATGGCAAAGGGACACTGGCTGGATGCACAGAATGGCCACCAGCCACGTGGTCAAACAGCAACAGTGAGCAAGGAGGCACGGGGAACAAAGAACACATGCAAACCTATGGCAAAAACACACTGTCTGGATGCACCAAATGGCCTCCAGCCACATGATCAAACAACAACAGCGAGGAAGGTGGCATGGGAAAAAAGAACACTTGCAAACCTATAGTCAAAACACACCGGCTGGATGCACTAAAGGCCCGCCAGCAAAATGGACAAACAACAACAGTGAACAAGCAGGAATGGGGAACAAAGAACATATGCAAGCATATGGCAAAATCACACTGTCTGGATGCACAAAATAGCCTCCAGCCACATGGCAATAATAATAATAATCCACATTTGTAAAGCGCGAACAATCACCCGTAAGGGTCTCTAGGAGCTGGGGGCCGTAGGAAAGATTAAGCAAGCTATTGCCCAGAGTCACATGGTGCTGGCTAATCTGCTGCCGGTGCCGAGGATCGAACCACAATCCCCAGATTCCGGAGTGAGTCGCCCTGGCCGTGGCGCCACATGGCCAAACAACAGTGAGCAAGGAGGAATGGAGAACAAAGAATACATCCAAACCTATGGAAAAACACACTGGCTGGATACACAAAATGGATGCCAGCCACATGGTCAAACAGCAACAGAGATCAAGGAGGCATGGAGAACAAAGAACACATGCAAATCTGTGACAAAGACACACTGGCTGAATGCATAAAATGGCCATACGGCCAAACAACAACAGCGAGCAAGGGGGCATGGGAAAAAAGAACTCCTGCAAAACTATAGTAAAAACATACTGGCTGAATGCACTAAATGGCCACCGGCTACATAGTCAAACAATCACAGCAGGGAAGGAGGCACGGGTAACAAAGAACACATGCAAGAGGTGGCTCACCCCTTTCAAATCTCACCAGCTACTTCTGCATTTCTTTACAAAGCCACGCAATCTGGGCCTAAGTACTCTTGTGAGAGTTTGTGCCTCATTGCATCAGTTTGTGTGGCTTTCTACCAGTGCAAACTCTTACTAAATCTGTCCCTCAGTTTCTGTTAAGCATGCCCACCTGTCAGATTAGAAAATTAACTATTTTTTATGTGTAACTGCGTAACATTATTATGGCAGGAATGTCCACTGTCTCACTCAATTTACCTTGGAAGCTGGGGGCCCTCAGAAGTTGCCCTCTTTGCCTACAAATTCAAACTGTGCAATCGAATGATCCACTGTTGTTCTTTTTGAGAGTTGACTTCACATTGTGACCGATAGGTTTGTGCCTGTTACTGTCCATATCAGGTTGTTTGGTTTGTGGTTGTTATCCAGGAACTGTGTTGTCAGTTTAATGGTGTTGCATTTGCATTGAATAGTGCTTCTATGAATATTGATGTCTACCTTCACTGGTCTTTTGGTCATCCCCACGCAATGCAGCATACATGAGCATGCAATCATATAGACACAGTTGGCTGTATTACAATGTATATGTCTGCTGAACTCCCAATGCTTTGTTAAGACACTGATGTAACTTATTAGATTGTGTGGTTAAATGACGTGTTTTGCTGTACCCACGTGGGGAATGTTGATAAGCCAATGGAAGGCCACATTTATGCCTAGCAAAATCTGTTGGATGGGTGTGGCTCCTGGCTTCCCACTAACCAGTAGGGTAAAGGATTTCCGCAGCTATGGTACCCAATTTTGCAGAATTTCCTGTGTATCGCACTGTAAACAACCCAATATGGTGAAACTCTTCATGCCTTGGACAGAGCCTGTGTATCCATCCCAGAAATGTGGCTATTGAAATGAGCAGCGCCTCCTTTGTGGTCTCGCTAAACAAGTTATGGGAACAGCTTCCCACCAACCCCCCACCACACCTGGAATTGGTGTCTGCATGACTGGGCAAATAAATAGAGGGGACGTATCCAGTTGCCTGTTACAGGGGAGGCTACTTTGAAGTTATTTAAGTTCATGGACACTGCCCAAATGGTTATTACGCTAGAGGAACAAAAAACCTTCCCACAACCAGGCTGTTGTCTCTGATCATTCAGTAGGAAAGAATGCAACAGTCAGCATGTGATAGGGAGGCAATTGAATGATGGAGAAAGGGGGGTGTAGAGCAAATGAAGCTTACTGCTCTCTGTAGGAAAGTAGGATCTGCTTTCATCATGCTTACCCCAACTTTTTGGTGGTGTTCTATTGTTTTCTGACGAGTCTGACTGGGACCCTGCTAATCAGAACCCCAGTCATTGTGCTTCCTTCCTAAATTGGTAATGAAGAGAACCTTGGTACATTCCTATTTGGGTACTGGGGAACACTTGTAAGTCCCTAGTATATGGTGCTTAGGTACCTAGGGCCTGGGTACCCCATGGATCCCTTATGGGCTACAGCATATATTATGCCACTCACAAGGGACCCTCCAAACTCCGACTACGGGCCTGCCATTGCAGCCTGTGTAGGTTTGTGCATGCACCTCTCACATAAGATATAAGTTTCTGTATATCTTACATCACTGCCCTTGAAACAAATAGGTCACCCCTCTAGCAGGCCTTTCAGACTCAAAGGAGGAGTGCGCTGTTCGGAGTGTGAGGCTGGTCCTGCATGAGCAGAGCAAACACAAGGAGATGACAGACGGAGTGCTGAAACTTTTCAAACACTCACCCTCAGTCACAGATCTCGGTTGAACCCATCATCGTTTTTTAGCTCACTTTGCCACCTCAGTTCAGACACAGCTATATCCGAATCAGTCTTGACCCTGTGCCTCATGGAAACAGTCCCAGCTCGAAATGGCAAGCCATATCTTCCCTGAACTGGAAACAGGCCTCCTGGGACAGGTCTCGGGGTATCACCCCTCATCAGCCAGGCTAGCTTTAATCCAGTGGCAAAGTGAGCAAGGGACCCAAGTATGGGCACACCCTGCCAATTTAGGGCGAACAAAGCAAACATAAGGAGATAATGGACGGAGTGCTGAAACTTTTCAAACACTCACCCCGGTCACAGATCTGGGTTGAAGCCATCATCATTCTTTAGCTCACTTTGCCACCCCAGTTCAGACACAGCGATATGCAAATGTTATGTTATGTTAGTAGTTTTTCTAAAGCGCAACAGCTGCCCCAGCAAAGGGACGTCCCGGCGCTACCAAATCTGAATAACACACTGCCCAGACGAGTCTTCGCAGCTATAGCTATATTGAAGGGAAGAGGAAGGTTTTAATGGCTTTTCGAAACGCAAGCAGGTCCTCCATCCCACGAATATGTACCGGCAGAGAATTCCAGAGCCTGGCTGCCAGGTACTGGAATGAACGACCTCCTACTCTGCAAAGTTTAAACTGCGGGACAGCTGCCATGTGCTGTCCCTGCAAGCGCAGTTGTCGGTGGGGCACATACTGGGTCAAAAGATTGCCCAGCACCTCCGGGCTCCCCGATTTTAAGATCTTGAAAGATAGGCAAAGAGCTTTGAACTGGATCCGGGTGTCAATCGGTAACCAGTGCAGCCTTTGGATAATGGCCCTGACCGAACACCGACGGGGGAGTCCCACCAGAGTTCTGGCTGCCGAGTTTTGAACTCGTTGTAGTCGCGGTATATATGCTTTGTTAGCCCCTAGGAGCAGGGAACTAGCATAGTCTAGTCGAGAAAGTATGGTAGACTGCACAATGAGCTGTCGTACTGCGGGATCAAAGAATTTCAAGAGAGGATTGAGGCCCCTTAATAAGCCAACACAGGTGGCAGCGACTCTCTTAGGGGCCGATTAGGATGGCGGACGGACTTGCGTCCGTCCGCCACCCTTGAGGAGGAGGGAACGTCCGCAGGGGCTGCGGCGTTCCCTCCGTGCTGATTAGGATGTGACCGCCAGGGTGGCGGTCACATCCTCTATATTTAACATTGCGGCGGGTGCAGCTTCAAGCTGCACCCGCCGCAATGTTAAAAAAGCATGTGTTACATTTACATGCACAAAGCGGCAGGCACCGCACGGTGCCTGCTGCTTTGTGCACGCAAATGCAGGGGGGTACCATAGGTACCCCCCATGTGCACCCCCCACCCCCCATTCACCCAGGGGGCCCGCAACGGGCCCCCAAAGTGAATGTCCGTATGCTTTTCCATGGCGGAAAAGCCGCCGTGGAAAAGCAGTTTTACACAACCATCATAATATGGCGGACGGTGTCTCATAGACACCGCCTGCCATGTTATAGCTTTTCCGCCGCGGTCGGAAGCCGACCGCAGCGGAAAAGCGGCGGACGGAATTCCAGACCCACCAGCCATCCTAATTTGGCGGTGGGTCTTTGGTGACTCCGCAGAGGATTTTTCCGTCTCCTCCGGGCCGGAGGTGGCTTCCGCCGGCCCGGAGGAGGCGGAAAATCCTCCATCCTAATCGGCCCCTTAGTGTGGGTCTGGAAACTAAGCGAGGAAGCCATCTAGACTCCTAGATTCTTTACCAATGTCTTAGGCGTTGGCATTGTACCAAGGGACACCGGCCACCAGTGTTCATTCCAAAGGGCAGTGTCCTTTCCCACCAGTAAAACCTCGGTTTTTCTCGCATTTAACTGCAAACAGTTCTTTGCCATCCATTGAGACACTGCTGTCATCCTGTCTCTGAATCTAGTGGCCGATATTGATGGACCCTCAGCTAAGGTGATAACAAGCTGGGTGTCATCAGCATAGGACACCATCGTGAGGTCCCATTTTTTTGCAACAGCTGCCAGTGGCTTTACATGGAGATTAAACAGAGACGGGCTCAATGCTGAGCCTTCGGGGACCCCCTGACCGATGGAATGGGATTGAGAAAGGAACGAGGGGCCAATACACGGAAAGATATTTCAGTCAAAAATGACCTGAACCACTCTAAGGCAGTTCCGGTGACCCCTGCTGCCTCTAGACGATGAAGAAGAATGTCATGTGACACCGTATCAAAGGCAGCGCTGAGATCCAACAAAATCGGCACTGCACTTTGACCAGCATCCAAGATCGTCTGAAGATGTTCCGTAGTGGCTAGCAGGGCCGATTCCGTGCTATGGCCCGGCCGAAAACCGTTCTGTGACGGGTCCAGAATGTTATGAGTGCTCAGAAATTGGGATAGTATATTATTAGTGTGGGCTTCTGCGATCTTAGCCACCCAAGGAAGAAGGGAGATGGGTCTAAAGATCTCAGGTTTTGAAGGGTCTAACGTGGGTTTCTTAATAATAGGAGACACCCAAGCCTGTTTCCAGGCCACAGGAACGCTCGCCATGGAAAAGGAAATGTTAAGTATTTGACACAGCTGCTGCTGAAGAAGCGGCAGTGACTCAATGAATTGGGCTGGCCTCATAGGGTCTGAGGGAGCCCCAGATTTAATTCTACTACATAGTCTGGATTACTCCTCTTTAGAGATCTCCGGAATAGCTGATAGAGTAGGGCAGGACTCATCTCTAAGAACTGAAGAGGTGGAGTCAGGGGACCCATGTGGAAAGAATTGGTAGATTGTTTGTACTTTATCCACAAAAAAAGTCGCAAGCTCCTCACAATGTAGTGCAGATACTATGCTGGGTAGCGCCGCTTTATTACTCTTAAGCTCTTTGACAATTTTAAACATACATTTCGTAGGATTAGAGCTTGATTTTATTTCCTTAACATAAAAAGCAGCACGTGTAGTGTAGATGGCTTTGTGATAGAGCTTGACTTTAGACAAATACATAGATTTGTCCCCTCCTTTGTATTCCCTTCTCCACACACGTTCCGCGTTCTTACATTCTTTCCTCAGGGCTCTCAGAGACTCACTATACCATGGACTCTTGTTAGAAGTACGCCCTTTGGTCCATTTTGCCGGAATAAAGGTATCCAGTCCACTAAGGATCCAGTCACAAAACGCAGTATAGGCCACCTCAGGGGTAGTCAAGTCCCCTAAGGGGTTGGCCACAAGGAAGGCATAGAAGTAATCTAATTTAAGTTTATGCCATGGGCATCTAAGGACCGGTATCAGCCCTAAATGGTTCAGTGATACCTAACTTTATTTCTATCAAGAAGTGATCAGTCCAGCCCATAGGCTTGGGCGTTGCTATGCTCATAGCTGGGATGTTAGAAAACACCGGGTCAAGTATATGTCCGGCTATGTGCGTAGCATCAGATTTTAATTGCTCCAGCTGTAGGGCGACCAGATCAGTAGATAGGTTGCGGATGGCACTATCCTGGGTCTGATCCAAATGGAGATTAAGATCTCCCAAGATTGTAAAATTAGCAGATCCTACAACCAGTGCACTAACCGTCTCTAGCAAAGCCTCAATGAACTTGGTCGCAGGCCCGGGAGGGCGATAGATGTACAGGCCAGAAAAGGTAAAATGTGCACTTACAGCTATCCTAAAACTAGCGCATTCGCAATCCCTAATATTTTCCTTAGTAAAAGAACAGGGATACTGTGATTTATAGATTATCGCGATGCCCCCTCCCCTAGAGTCCCTGTTTATAGTACTAATCGAGTATCCTGCAGGGAGGGTCAGATTAAGTACCAATGTCATATCATCCTGAAGCCATGTTTCACAGACAAAAATAATGTCCGGGGACTCCTCAGAAATAAAAGTATGAATTTCCATGTGGTGCTTAACGAGTGACCTCACATTCAATTGGAAGATCTTAAGCTGAACTTTATGAGCTCTTCCCACTGCTCCTCACACAAGGCAGGGTACAGGTGTAGTAAAATTGCATATAACGCATTTTAGGTGTGATACCCCCATATGCGATAGTGACTCACCGCAATTCCCGACACCTGGATTCAATGCTACAAGGGTCTCTCTATCATAGCAAAGAGGTTCCCTCAAAAGATGGCCTGGGTTTTAGCGAGAGGCGATGTCCTGGCGTGGACGGGTGCAGACGGGCTTGCCTTTGGCGTGCCTTCGGCGCGCCATCGGCGCGCCCGCTGCGCGGTCGGATGCTGGTGGACTTTTATGAGAGCTGGTAGAGGGCGTGAGTCTCCCAACAACTAGGCTGCAACCCAGAGAGTCCTCCCAAAATGGCGTCTAGCCCCGAGTCAATCCCACAGCAGCACCTACTTCGCTGCGAGGGAATCGGGGTAGCGATGCGGATGAAATGGACACCGCGAGTAGTGCAAAAAGCAAGATTTAAAAAACACACACAGTTTTAAAATTAGGTATAAAGCCTAGCTTTCCCGGCTGTGCCGTAGGAAAGTGGAGAAGATCTAGTGTGCGTGCGCAGTCACAAGCGTGATTTAAATATCTGAGAGGGCGTGAGTCTCCCAACAACTAGGCCGCAACCCAGAGAGTCCTCCCAAAATGGCGTCTAGCCCGGAGTCAATCCCACAGCAGCACCTACTCGGCTGCGAGGGAATCGGGGTAGCGATGCGATTGAAATGGACCCCGCAGTAGTGCAAAAAGCAAGATTTAAAAAAACACACACAGTTTTAAAATTAGGTATAAAGCCTAGCTTTCCCAGCTGCGCCTCAGAAAAGTGGAGCAGATCTAGTGTGCGCGCGCAGTCACAAGCGCGATTTAAATATCTGAGAGGGCGTGAGTCTCCCAACAACTAGGCCGCAACCCAGAGAGTCCTCCCAAAATGGCATCTAGCCCCGAGTCAATCCCACAGCAGCACCTACTCGGCTGCGAGGGAATCGGGGTAGCTATGCGGATGAAATTGACACAGCGAGTAGTGCAAAAAGCAAGATTTAAAAAACACACACAGTTTTAAAATTAGGTATAAAGCCTAGCTTTCCTGGCTGCGCCTCAGGAAAGTGGAGCAGATCTAGCGTGCGCACACCGTCACAAGCGCGATTTAAATATCTGAGAGGGCGTGAGTCTCCCAACAACTAGGCCTCAACCCAGAGAGTCCTCCCAAAATGACATCTAGCCCCGAGTCAATCCCACAGCAGCACCTACTCGGCTGCGAGGGAATCGGGTAGCGATGCGGATGAAATGGACACCGCGAGTAGTGCAAAAAGCAAGATTTAAAAAACACACAGTTTTAAAATTAGGTATAAAGCCTAGTTTTCCCGGCTGCGCCTCAGGAAAGTGGAGCAGATCTAGTGTGCGCGCGCAGTCACAAGCGCGATTTAAATATCTGAGAGGGCGTGAGTCTACGAACAACTAGGCCGCAACCCAGAGAGTCCTCCCAAAATGGCGTCTAGCCCCGAGTCAATCCCACAGCAGCACCTACTCGGCTGCGAGGGAATCCGGGTAGCGATGCGGATGAAATGGAGACCGCGAGTAGTGCAAAAAGCAAGATTTAAAACACACACACAGTTTTAAAATTAGGTATAAAGCCTAGCTTTCCCGGCTGCGCCTCAGGAAAGTGAAGCAGATCTAGTGTGCGCGCGCAGTTACAAGCGCGATTTAAATATCTGAGAGGGCGTGAGTATCCCAACAACTAGGCCGCGATCCAGAGAGTCCTCCTAAAATGGCGTCTAGCCCCGAGTCAATCCCACAGCAGCACCTACTCGGCAGCGAGGGAATCGGGGTAGCGATGCGGATGAAATGGACACCGCAAGTAGTGCAAAACGCAAGATTTAAAAAACACACACAGTTTTAAAATTAGGTATAAAGCCTAGCTTTCCCGAGCTTTCTCCTCAGGAAAGTGGAGCAGATCAAGTGTGCGCGCGCAGTCACAAGCACGAATTAAAAAATCTGAGAGGGCGTGAGTCTCCCAACAACTAGGCCGCGATCCAGAGAGTCCTCCTAAAATTGCAAAAAGCAAGATTTAAAAAACACACACAGTTTTAAAATTAGGTATACCGCCTAGCTTTCCCGGCTGCGCCTCAGGAAAGTGGAGCAAATCAGTTTTGACCCTGTGCCTCATGGGAACCGTCCAGCCCAAACCGCCAATCCATGTCTTCCCTGGACCAGAAACAAGCATCCTGGGACTGGTTTCAGGGTAACACCCCTAATTACCCCAGAGTCCATCCTCCAGACTTTGAAAGTGCATCAGTCATTACGATGGAGAGGTCATGCGTCATTACGCGATGGCCATCTCTAAACTGGCTGGAACAAACATAGGCATGTTTGGTATCAAACATGTTGGAATCATACCCCAACAACATGTCCGGTGTTGGTGGTATGATTCCATCCATGGTAGTGCCCCTCAGGGAATTCTCATGCTTCCGGGACCAATCTTACAGTGCCTGACAGCAACCTAAGGCTGCTGCCAACCCCAGACACGATTCTGCCCTACTGCTGCTGGGCCAAGCCCGAGCTGGGCAAGGTAGGACAAGGGCTTCCTGTCAGAGGGAGGTGTGACCACCTCCAGACAGGATTTAGTGTATTGGGCAGGGTTGGGGCGATTGCCAGAGCCACATAGTCTGCTAGAAGGGCACATTTGGTGCCCTCCTTGCATTCCAGTTCAAGCTACCTCAGGGAGCCGTTGGCCCCCCAATTCTGGCGCAAAGCTGGGCAAAGGACATGGGAGTGTTTTCCCCTCTGTCCAGCCTCACCCCTAAATAATCCCAACCCTCTCCTGAGGGTACCTATGGGTTTACCTGTAGGTGGGACCCTAGAGTCATCATGGGATGTGATTCAGCTCCAACTTCACTTCATCTTTGACCGTCTGGACATCCTAGCAGAGTCGTGCTGACCGTGCCGGACTGATCACATTGCCCTTTGCTTTGGGACGGAGACTAGGTCCTCTTAATACTGACTCCGGTAAAACTGTGTGTTTGGGCTTCTCCCAGGTACCAAGCGAGCAAGTAGAGTAACTTATTAGGGAAACTAAATCTGGATATTGTAACTCTGCAATACTGAGAGGTATAGCCAGTAAAGTAAGCACTATTCTAGCTGAAATCTTCAATGCCATGTTTATTTCTGGAATTTTTCGAGCCTTATGGAAGAATGCATCTATCCTTCCGTTATTGAAAAAAACAACTCTAGATGCATCTTATCCAAGTAACTATCACCCCATTGCCAGGCTGCCAATGCCTTCTAAGATAGGGGGGGAAATTATGAATCAACAGTTTGCTCAATTGATACAAGATAACGATTTGCTTGATTCCTCTCAATTTGGTTTCCTCCCGGAACATAGCACGAGACTGCATTAGTCAAGGCTACTGAGGAGATTAGGGCAGTGATGGATAGAGGTGGAGCCGCTGCCCTAATTCTCCTCAAATTTTCGGCATGGTATGATAGAGTTGGCCAAAACCTGATGCTATTGCGCTTGAAAAAACTAGATGGCACTCTCCCTGCTATCTTCCTTTCTGATGGAAAGAAGACAAACGGTAACCCTTGTTCAGTTTAAATCGGCCCCTATGTTCTGACTTGTGGGGTTCCACAGGTCTCATCATTAAGCCCATCTCTTTTTAATGTCTTTGTGTCGGAACTAGCCCCTTTGATCCAGCAATTCAGTTTTAGTTTTACTTCCTATGCCGACGACACACAGATTGTGGTAGCTGCTTATAAAGATCAAACTCCCCCTGCTCTCCGGTTCCAAAACTGCATGCTTGAAATTAATAGCTGGATGAGCAAGCACTGTCTGAAGCTTAATTCAGAGAAAACCGAGATAGTGATTTTTGGTAACCTCCAACCTAAATGGGACGCCTCATGGTGGCCTACCAATATGGTAGGATTATGAAAACTGGTAGCGAAAGCTAAAAATCTAGGGGTTATCATTGAAAACAAGCTACCGTACTCACAGCAAACTAACGCTATTGTTTCTGGTTCCTTTTATTTAATGAGAAAACTGAAGAAGGTCCTTCCTTACATCCCCATGGATTCCAGTAGAACTGTTGTGACTGCACTTGTACGATCAAAGTTGGACTACTGTAATGGATTGTACCAGAATATGCAAAAACAACACCTAAAAGGTTGCTGATGATACAAAATGCTGCTGCAAGACTCCTACTGAATCTGACTAAACACAAGACAGTTTCTAATGAAATCTGAAAACTCCATTGGCTTCCTGTAGCGAGCTGTGTCAAGTTTAAGACACTATGTCCAGCTTATAAAGTGTTCAATAATATGGGACCTACATTCTTAGAAAGAATTTTCCACTGATACCACCCTGGTAGACAGTTGTGCTCTACAGACGCTAGGCTCATGACAGTTCCTAGGTTTCTCACTTCCAATTGGGGGGCCAAAGTCTTAGCTACGGAACAGCTAATTTATGAAACATGCTCCCTATGCATATTAGGTTAGCAAGATCACTATCTTCTTTCAGAAATAGTCTTAAAACCTGGCTGTTTAAGAATTAGATCACAATCCCCTTGGGCCCACATTTAGCTTCAGCGCCAAGACACATCTGGGTATTTGCACGCTCAATAAGTTCAATTAACATAACATAACTGTAACTGAGAAGACTCTGCTCCGGACCTCGCTGTCCTGCAAAATTGCTGCACCATCGGTGTCTGTGCTCCATACAGGTTCCATCCTGGGCCTGTGGACATCAAAAGACATCCAAAGGAATATCCCTTGGAGTGAAGGAGTCACTTCCCTGCATCTGCAGGCACCGCAACACAAACGACTGGTCTGTCGAATCTGGGCTCCATCGGACTCCAAAAGGCTCAGCAACACAGGTGGTGGTTCTGCATTCCCTCGAGGTCTGAGTTGTCCTCTCGTTGAGTTGAGGCCAGAATCCCTCGTTGACTGCCCGGCAACCAAGCCCCTGTGCACCGCGTCTCTGCATCGCTTCATCACACAGTAACCGCATGGGTTACCACGACCGAATTGTGTCAAAGGAGTCAGACGCATTGAAAGGTTCTGTCTTACAAGTCTGTTGCCGCTATGAATGACCCGTGCCAACGTGGCTGCTTGGACGGATGGATTTTATTGTCTTCAGCAATGTAGTGCCTCGGGTAGAGCTACAGATTTGGTGTACCCATATCTGAAGCCTTTTTTTTGACTGACCGGTTTCATTGAACTGGAGTGGCCTTCGTTTACCGTGCCTCCTGAACAACCTGTGGCATACACTCTGTCCCCTTTGATTTCAAGTACTTTTTTACATGAACATGCACCTAGGTGTCTAACAGACTCTTTCATGCTTCTGGAGCAGCAGTCTTGTCCTGCAGACCTCGATTGTGCTCGACAGTGGTTGCAGGTATACTGGTTCAGAGGATCCACGGGTGGGGTGGCTCCTCAACCCTCTGTCTTCCAGGATGTATCTTTGGGGTCCACTGGGAAGGGTCTGTCCGCCTTAAGAGTGCAACCGCAACATACTTTGAGGAGTATAAAGTATGAGGCTGTGTATCCTCTTGCAATATGACTATCATAGGGTACCTAGACTCTCTCCTGGGGTGGTATCTTGGGTCCCCAACCCTCTACACCCTCTGGTTCCAATCTCATCCACTATCGTGGTTCACATTCCACTATTTTGATATCTGGTGTGGTCCCTCCCTGTGGACCATTGTGTATTGGTGCTTCCTACTGTTCTATTTTAAGTATTGTGTGCATTGACAGTATATCTCCGGGCAGGATATATTGTATAATGTGTGACCTTCATAAATATCTATTTTTATAAGTACACTGTGTGTTTTTTTTTCACTTAGCCTAAACAAAGGATTGGGTACTGGTAAACCAAGCTGCTTTACACTAGACTAAGCCTGAAGGCTGCACCCCACAGCTGCCACTTAGAGAAGGTTGCCTAAACCACTAAAATCACCATAAGGGCCATCTGGATTAGTGCAGGTTGCTACACTTACATAAGTGAGCATCATATACTTAGCCAGCCTCTCACACTCACTATATGAGAAAGAGGGGACATGCAATTGTCCAGAAAAATTACACTCAAGATAGCCACCATCTCATGTAATGGGCCATGCAGAAATCGCAATGCATACTGGGGTGTGCCAATCCTAACTCTTATGAGAGGGCATGAAGTATGAATGGGCAGCTCAGATGAAGTGGAGCACTATAAACGCACATAAAAGTTGTACAATTGCCCTAGGGGACACAGACCACTCACAGAGAAAGAGTATAGAGGTGTGGTTGCCTATCGAGTACGAGAGAGTGGGATGTGCCTGTATTAAGTGGGGTGGTAAAGATGTGGAGCTTCTTTTAAATTGCTGCATAGGTGGGTGGAACTGCAAAGAATTGATTGAAAGAATGACAAGAGAAGAAAGGAAAACTGCTAATCAGCACAGGTACCTAATGCAGAAATAGAAACAGAAATGAGAAGGAAGAAATACATGTGTATATTTATATATGTATTAGTATGTAAAGTCATTTAATAAGTCAATACTTCAACAATTTAATAACTGAATATAGTGAAAAAGGGGGAAATGAAGGAAAAAGCAATTGGCGAGACAAATAGGTGTAAAAATAAGTGCGTAAGGCTACGAACGACCAGCATAAGACTTACCGGGCTGGGAGAAGCAATCAGAAGGAGAAGGCACATGAATCCTAGCCTGGCATGTAGCCTGCCAAGCATCATAATGCTGCTATTTGATTCTGATAGCTGCTGGGAATGCAATTAAAGAGTTACTCCATAGGATGAGGACTCATTAGCCTTGACACAAATTGTTTCCCAGTTGAAAAGACATCCCTAAGGCGGTCGAACAAAGTTCCCAAAGTGGATGGTGCCCAATGTGGAGGTGTTGATATCGTTTCAATGGTTTGTGATTACAATTGGGGTCACAAACCATTGATAAATGTCATTATGAATTGCAAATTGGAATGAAACACCCCTGTAATGAAGCCTCCAAATTATTATTTGAAATGTGTTGCAAAACCTCTTTTGTGATTCAGAAAGGATTTTGAAATCATAAAAGAGCATTAGTACTTTCTAAAAAAACATAGTGTGGTCACAAACCCTGTGATTTTGTGAATCGTAGGTTTTTCAGCCCACACATTTTTGGGATATCGGACTCTTCTGTGTGCCCTGCACATAATCGAATATCTGTTAAACTGTTTTATGCGCAATTGTGCATAGCTAACTCAACACTCCCAGGATTCCACAGGTGAGGTGCAAGTAGCTTGTCTAGCCCTGTGTTTTTCTTAACTTCTGAGACCTGTAGGTGTGCATATATATCAGTACATGTTTCAAAAAGATGTCAATGTCATCTTGACACGGGCTGTCGATTGCTTTAACCAATTAATGCAAGTCTTTCGCAGTCTAGACAGTATCACACTAGTAAGCTTGGATTTGGAGAACTGGTTAGCTAGCTCCCTAACTTTAAAACTATGGCTCTCTAGGTGCAGGATCCTCCAACATATTCTCTGCCCTAAGGAGAGATGCCCCACATATTCCTGAGGAGAAGATTAAGAAACTGGATCCTTAGTAAATAGGATCAGGACTTGCAGGATCATTTAGAGTAGTGAAAAGGTGCTGAGTCTTTCAGTTGCATGTATGAGTACCTCATTAATTCACTTACGTCGACTCAGGTACACAATTCTCCATCTGTCATAAGTGCAAAAATAAAACATTAGCACACAGAAAATCTTATATGTTACGTTACAATTCGTCCAGTAGGGTATAAATGTAATCACAATTACTGACAGCATTCCTGAGATCAAAAGTCGGTATTATTTTATATTTGTTCACGTGAGGTGTGTTCTGCGACAAAGCTGTCAGGGATCCGTGCAGCTCTGCAACCTGTTATTTCATTTTGAACTACAGAGACAGAAGTAACTCTCCTAGTTCCAGAACTGACCTAGGTGCAACAGACATAGTGGCCTGACAATGCTCCTTTGTCGTTTTGTGGTTTAGGCATTCATAGCATCAATAGTTTCATAATTTATAATTCTCCAGTGCCAATCTAAGAGCTAGCAGGCAGGCAGATCAATTCCAGAGTAACAAGGCTGTCCATGGAAAAAACGGCATACAATATTAGCAGGGTAGAGGTAAAAATGTTCAATGTTAAAAAGTAAAAAAATGCGTAAACACAATATTCAGATGTAATTTCTCAGAGGTTGAAGTGTTGTGTGCATTATAGTGAAATAGTATAGTTCTATCCCATTGTTACTTATTTACTCACTTTCGTGCTCCATAGTATCAGGTCACCTTGTGTTCACTACTATGATCCGGCAAAGCATATTCTTTCTCAAACCTTTGTCTGCTTCATAACTCTAAAGGTTAACAACTTAACAAAGGATGGGAGTAACAACTATATATAATGATCTGCATTAAAGAAATTCTCTACAGTATGACCTTTAAGATCAATGCACATGTTTCCTAACTATTCATCATTTCCTATTCCTCTTTCATACGGAATAAGAAACCCCATGTCTGCCTTTTCTGCCTTATCCAGGTGAAAGAATGGATTGAAAACATTTTAGAGCAAACAGCAAGCTTTTCTCCAGTCTACAATTAATGGCCTCCATTGTGCTCATACATGTGACAGTAAAAACTGCGTAGTGCCCCTGCTAAATCTGTTGATGTTAGAGAAAGAGTGAGTTTTAGATTTGGCAAAAGATGTTTTATCAGATTTATTTTAGGTTAATATTTATAAACAAGGATGTTTATATGGTTGTTGGTTTGTGTGGTTCCGTTGATGGGTAACTGGGTGAATCTGAGAATGGACTGTGCCCATCAAAGCCCAGCCCTCAATCCTAAATTTAAGTTAAACAAGAAATATATAATAAGAAAAATAATGCAAAAATGAACAAGAGAAAAATAATTAATCATTGAGCATAAAGGAAATGTTCGGTTGAAAAAGATTGCAAGCTGATGGGACGAATAAATAGATGCAATAAATGAGTGAGTGCATGGATTGATGAGTACTTTACGACAGATAATCTACAGTGCTACTTACTTGTCACTGTTTGTGCATGCCAATCATTCCCACAAAACGACAACAATTGCCACCGTGAACCTAGCTTTGGCATTATCCACGGATGGACACCATCAGGACATCATCATACTAGTAAAGTACACAATACGATAAAAATGATATCCATTATGCTAAGATGAGTAATATGCAAGATGCAGTAGGTTCATTACTCCACGTGGAAACATAATAAAGGAGTTTTAGCAAGTCTACCAGATGCAGCGCTCTGCTGGGAGTGAGTCCTACCATGCCACGGATAGCAAGATTATGGCAAGGATGATGTCAAAAGCTACCAAATAAAAACAATATAATATAACAATAACTATTACAATTTTCCATATGTTATTTTTACTTTTTCGTCATTCGTGGGGAGGGGGGTTGAGAGGGTAATCATAGACTACATTTAATGCAAATGTGACTAGTGGGCAGGCTAATTCACATTTATTTTTATTATGGGTTGCAGCCAGCTGTATTGAAGAGATTTGTATAGATTTTAGGACATGGGATGCAACACGATTAATTTAATAGTATTGTAGTAATGTGTGGTATGTCTCAAAGACAATGCCAGCTTTGACCCCTTTTTAGGGGCCGATTAGGATGGCTGACGGACCTGCATCCGTCCGCTACCCCAGAGGTGGAGGGACCGTCCGCAGGTGCAGCGGCGGTCCCTCCGTGCAAATTAGGATGTGACCGCCACCCTGGCGGTCACATCCTGTATGTTTAACATTGCAGCGGGTGCTGCTTGAAGCAGCATCCGCCGTAATGTTAAAACTGCATGTTTTACATTTACATGCACAAAGCGGCAGGCACCGCGCGGTGCCTGCCGCTTTGTGCATGTAAATGTTGGGGGGTACCATAGGTATCCCCCATGTGCACCCCCCCACCCCCGACACCCTGGGGGCCCGCAACTGGCCCCCAAACACCAATGTCTATATGCTTTTCCACGGTGGAAAAGCCGCTGCGGAAAAGCATGTGTCCGTGCACATCCTAATTTGGCTGACGGTGTCTTGCAGACACCGTCACCAAATAGCCCTCCACACCCCACGGATCAGCGGTGGACGGACCAGCCGTCCGCCGCTGGTCCCACCGCAATCCCACCGCCATCCTAATCTGGCGGTGGGTGTTGTCTGTGGCCACGGCGGTTAATCCGCATCCTCCAGGCCGGCGGTGGCTTCCGCCGGCCTGGGGGATGCGGATTAACGCCATCCTAATCGGCCCCATAGTCTTGATCTAGTGTGCTCCAGCGCAAGGTAACACATATTTGTACAGTCGTTTACCATCATGAATAGCAAATCAGACTGAGAAACTGAGTACCATGAAAGTGTTCATGAAAGAGGAAATATTCCAAGAAGTAGTATTAAGTGGCCTCATACTCCAGTCATCATAGTGGGCTCTACAAGCGCTAAGGAGGTAGATAAAGGGGCAGTTCAGGTCAGGAAGTAGGATACAAGGAGGAGATGTGGCCTAGCAACTCAAGCTGCCTCTCTTGGAACCTTGGGATGCAGGTTAGAATTCTGGACTGGATACTAAGCTCAACATTGTGCAATTATGGACAAATCGCTAAGTCTGCCTGTCCCTAAAAATTTTAAATGTGTGCAAAATGTATTTGTGTAATTTCCACTTGTACCCAATCTCGTAGATAGTCTCCCAACCCTGTATGTAAAGCACAGTGTTCCATTGCTTCACAGGTAGGTGTGCACTATATTGAGGCAGTGTAATTTAGTACCCTACCCTTTTGTATGTAACTTATATACTCAATAAGTATTTAACCATACAAATCTATGTGCATTGATCAATTGTAGTAAGTATTCACTTTAATGAGAGCCACTCATTATAATAAATGTATGAATTATAATAAATGTATTCATGGCAAATAGGAAATCTATACCTTCCTTAAAATGTGCTCAATACATTTACCCATATATTAGTTTAGATATTATTGTAAATCAGGTGTCTTATCATCCCACTCGTTAATTTAGAATGGGCTCTTTATTCATTGTATTAGAGTGGAGGCAACTGAACCTTAATCAGAAGTTGGCCTCAGATATGGACACTGAATCTGTCGGAAAGATTCTCCTGTACCAGTCAGACAAGAAGGATGTTATATCTAATGTCACCCAGATGATTGTTCTTTTGTTGAGAGAAGGGAAACTAGGGAGTCTACCTGCTCCCCGGGAACACTTAATTGGTTTGTTTGGTGTAAACTGATAAGGAGAAGCCTTCTTGAATTTACTTTCATGCTTTAATTGTGTGCTCCTTAGAATAGCAGACTAGACCCTGCTCTGGCCTTGCTGAGAGACTTCGCAACTCTGCTAATTTCTGCTTCCAAGAGTGTTGAACTTCAGGCTTGAGCACTCATACTTTTACCTGTGAATCTTAAACTCGGTTCATTTCATGCAGACAACTTCCTCGTAGAATTTCCCCTTGACACTTTCAGGGAAGTTCCTTTATGGAACCTGCTTGGATGGTATTTTGCTTGCTGTATGTGATTTTATTTTGCATCTTTATTATTATAATATACAAATTTAGATTGCATGATTTAAATATGTATTTTTGTAAACCGGGCTTATTTGCAGATGCCTTCCCCCACCAATGTTTGCCCCATTTCCTACTGCTAGATGCTGGTTTTAGCCTCTGATGGTGCAGTGGGACCTGCTAATCAGGAACCAGTGCCCATGCTCTTTCCCCTAATAATCTGGTGAATTGGTACACCTGAATGGCAGGGTACTTTGCCCCTGATAAGTCCATAGTATATGGTGCCAGTTGTATCTAAGGCAAGGGTGGTAATGGGATGACCAGGGCTCCAGCGCTGATTGTGCCACCCTGTGTGACCCAAGCAAAAGGGTCTATGCCGGTCTTCCACTGCAGCTCTGCATGAGGCCACTCTTAAGTTTGTCCTCCTAAGCCCAAGAGGTAGATTTCATTACATTAAAGCTGTAGATATATATCTTTACACATATATATCCCTACAGTAACCCTGTAAAGCAAGGTTTTACTGTGAGTGACCAGAGGTCCACAGAGTAGTATGGGCTGGATCCCGAGAAAACTCGAGGTAGTCATCTCCATTATGGGATGGCAGATTTCAGTCATGTTTGGTGTCAAACACTGTGCTTTTTCACCCCTTACAGGATTCTTATGTCAAGGGTGAGTTGGCATGCATAGGGGTTCCACCCTGAGCTGGTACCCCCAAAGATACTGATATCCAGTGCCCTGGCAGGGTCCCCAGATCTTTTGCCACCAAGACAAGAGTCTGTCCTCCTGCTGGTCATTTTAGCCTGTCCACAGATTGGGAGACTTTTAGACCTGGAATCATTGGTGTGGGTACCCTTGACTTTTTGCCTCTACCTCCTGTATTTTTTACACTGTGCTAGAATTCAATTTTTACTAGTTTTGATGCTTTGGGCACTTTGCCACTGCTGATCAGTGCCAAAGTTATGTTATGTTATGTTATGCACTTTTATTAGGCGCACAGATGCTCCAGCAAAGGAGCGTCCTGGCGCCCGACAAGGTAGAAGCACAACACAACGTAACAACAAACAGAAAAGTTTAAAACTAAGGGAACAAGAAGGTTTTCACCGCACGGCGAAAGTAAAACAGGTCCCTAAGGGCGCGAATCGCCGGGGGAACGGAGTTCCAAAGCACCGCCGCACGGACTTGGAAGGAACGTCCGCCAGCTCTACTCCGCTTAAAATGAGGAACCACAGCCAGTTCTAAATCAGCAGATCTTAAAGCTCGCGCTGGGATATAATGAACCAGAAGTTTGGAGGGAATCATGGCCGGAGACCCCTTGAGTATTTTATAGGCAACACAGAGGACCTTGAACTGAATCCGCTGAGCCACCGGGAGCCAGTGCAGCGAGCGCAGGGTACTGGAAGTGGGGCACGATCTAGGTAACCCTACCACCGATCTAGCTGCGGCATTCTGGATCCGCTGCAGGCGTCCAATTTCTGCCTGGTTCAGGCCTGCCAATAGGGAGCTCGCATAATCCAGCCTAGAGATGACAGTGGCTTGGATCACGAGTTGCCTAGTGGCGGCATCAAAAAACCTAAGCACAGGACGGAGCCCCCGTAGAATGCCAAAACAACAGGCCGCCGTACGTTTGGTATGACAGGCAAATGTAAGGGAAGGATCCAGCCATACCCCGAGGTTTTTAAGCTCAGAGACTGGGGTAGGTGTAAGACCCAAATCCCCTGGCCACCATCTCCCTCCCCAAAGTTCCGGTTGTTTGCCAAAAATCATGACCTCGGTCTTACTAGCGTTCAGCTGGAGACAGTTGGACGTCATCCAGCCAGCGACCGCCCGCAGTCCTTGTTGGAATCTGGGTGCATCCACATCGGCATCCCCGCTGATCGTGACCGCTAGCTGGGTATCATCGGCGTATGACACCATTGTCATACCCCATTGCCGGACAACCTCAGCCAGCGGCCTTACGTATAGATTAAACAACGTAGGACTCAGCGAGGAGCCTTGGGGGACCCCCAGATCCAACGGATGGTATTTGGACTGATACGGTGGGACGGTCACGCTAAAGGTACGATTGGCTAAAAAAGACCGGAACCATTGGAGAGCGATGCCGGTGACACCAGCCTCCTCTAAACGACGCAGAAGGATGGGGTGCGATACGGTGTCAAAGGCGGCGCTCAGATCCAATAGCACCAGCGCCGCCGTTTGACCCGCATCGAGCACGGAGCGCAAATGCTCCACCATATACAGTAGAGCCGTCTCCGTGCTATGACCCGCCCGAAACCCATTCTGCGTCATATCAAGGATATCGGCTTGGTGTAGATGTTCCGAGAGGACCGCGTTGACATGCGCCTCAGTCACCTTGGCAGGCCACGGCAGGAGTGAAATTGGCCGATAACTTTCGGGCTTGCTACCATCCAGGTTAGGTTTCTTGAGAATAGGCCGGACCATGGCCTGTTTCCACTTGTGTGGAACTTCGCCGGATGTAAGCGACGTATTGATCAAAGAACATAGCGGTGAGATGTCATGCACAGCTAGGTCTTTGAACACAGCCGGACAGAGCGGATCCGCTGGGGACCCCGACTTCACTTGGCAAGCCAGTTTACCAAGGCTTTCAGATGTTAGATTCGGAAAAGAGTGCAACTCCTCGGATGTCAAAGGTTTAAAAGGTATGTCTGCAGATGGAATAGCCGACGGAAAAGCCCGATAAATAGCATTGACCTTTTCCAAAAAGAAATCCGCCAATATTTCACAGTGCTCAACAGAGCTCTGGTGGATCGCAGTCCCTTTTTGGCGGTAAGGTCTTTCAACACCTTGAAAATGATTTTTGAGGGGTTAGCACTAGTCCGAAATTGTAAGGCGTAGAAGGCAGCGCGGGTTCTGCACACTGCCCGATGATAGAGTTTCACAGTGGCCAGGTACAGGACCTTTTTCTCGATGTTATAGGTTTTGCGCCAGGCCCGCTCTGCACGCCTACAAGTGGTCTTCAGTGCCCGTAACGAATCGTCGTACCATGGGCTGGAATTCCTGGCCCCCGATTTACACCAGACTATATGGATAAGGGAATCTAATGCCCTGGCCACCCAGTTGCAGAAGCCATCATAACCCTGATCTACAGCCCCAGTTATATCTAGTGGGTCGGACGACAAGAGATGGAAAAACTCGTCCAACTTCAGTTTATTCCAGCGCCGTCTGGGAATTGGACACACCACTGGTTTGGGCTGCATAGCAGGTACGGGGCACCGGATCTGAATCAAGTAATGATCGGTCCATGCCAACGGTGTAAGGCTAAAAATGCTGGTTTCCGCAAAGTTGGTAAAAAACGGGTCGAGGATGTGGCCCCCTATATGGGTAGGTTGTGACACCATCTGAGCCAGCTGGAGCGCTTCAAGATCTGCCATAAAGCTAGACACCGACGGGCTAGATAGATTATCGAAATGCAGATTCAAGTCCCCAATAATGGAGAAGTTGGAACACCCTACAGCCAGCTTACTGATGGCGTCTGGTAATGCAGCTCTAAAGGCCACTTCACTCCCTGGGGGTCTATAGATCAGTAACCCCGACAGAGTAAAGTTAGGCGTAATAGCCACCTTAAACATTGCACTTTTACAGCCAGAGATACTTTGTCCCTGCCACGTACACGAGTAACAGGACTTAACCGCAAGGGCTATCCCTCCACCTCTAGAGACTCGGTTAAGAGTGAATACCGAGTATTCAGGTGGGAAGGCCAGGTTGACAACGGCCGTATCAGCATCCTGCAGCCAAGTCTCTGTCAGACAGAATAAATCTGGCGGATCGTGACCTAGCAGGTCGGAAATATCCAGATGATGCTTTACAAGCGACCTGTCGTTCAGATTCCAAATGCTGATAAAAGGAAGTGAACTGACAGCCACATTGACGCATTCCTTGGAACCCCTTCCAAGGGGAGCGGGAAGAGTAAACCGCCCACAGCCACAAGAGAGGGGGCAACATAAGGGGTCCACCCGCGTTGTCCCACAGGTCCCAAGTGACTGATCGATGGCAACGAGTCTGTCCCTGGTATAGCACAGCATTATGGCCGAAGAGTCAGCCACAGAAAGGGTCAGAGTCCAGCCCCGTCCAGCACGTCCTGTCGCGGACGGGCGCAGACGGGCAGGACTCTGGCACGACTCCGGCCACGCGAGGGCGCGCCCGCTACGCGGTCCCGCTACGCTAGGGGAGGAGCGTTAAGTAGGCGTCCCCTCGCTGGCTCATGCGCAGTCAAGAGCTGGCGGATGGAAACTCCTCTGCCCCAATCGAAGATGGCGACACCCAGGCACCAAGCCCGCCAAGCGGCGGTGAGGACACAGTTTAGAGTGCAGGTAAGGGGAATTTTTAAAACAAGCAGCCCAAAGGACCGTAAACCGAAGAAAACAATTTTTAAAATAGTAAATAAAACACGAGCGCGCAAGACGCTCCGAGCAGCAATGCGCTCCGCTACCTTGTCTGAGGAGAAGAGCCGGGACTCGCCTTAAGTAGGCGTCCCCTCGCTGGCTCATGCGCAGTCAAGCGCTGGCGGATGGAAACTCCTCTGCCCCAATCGAAGATGGCGACACCCAGGCACCAAGCCCGCCAAGCGGCGGTGAGGACACAGTTTAGAGTGCAGGTAAGGGGAATTTTTAAAACAAGCAGCCCAAAGGACCGTAAACCAAAGAAAACAATTTTTAAAATAGTAAATAAAACACGAGCGCGCAAGACGCTCCGAGCAGCAATGCGCTCCGCTACCTTGTCACATGCTCCCCGGTTAAATAATTATTATGATTGGTTATCCATGATTGGCATATTTGTTTTACCAGTAGGTCCCTAGTAAAGTGCACTAAGTGTGCCAGGCCTGGTGATTCACATGCTACTAGTGGGCCTGCAGCACTGATTGTGCCACCCACATGAGTAGCCCTAAAATGGTGTCTCAGACCTGCCACTGTAGTGCCTGTACGCAGTTTGTTAACGTCTATGTTTTTCTGGCCAGTGTACACACTTGCCAGGCCTGACCCTTCCCTTTTATTACACATTGGACACCCCTATGGTAGGCCCAAGGAACTCCCCTGGGCAGGGTGCAGTGTATGTGAAAGGTAGGACATGTTCTAGTGTGGGTAAAATGTCATGATAGTGAAATGAATGTTAGAGACAATGGACTCTAAGAAAGTGACGGAACTGATATTTTGAAAAATGAGGTGACACGTCGCCTGTCATTTCTAATCCAATGAGACTCCGAGTTTGCAGAAAAGTATTTCTTTTATTAAGATTAGTTTAGCGTAGAAAGGTATAAAAACCCATTCCCCTTGGAAGGGTTATGCTTGCTGCTGCTTTTACTGACTTTTGGATGAAGGTGTCGTGCTGACGGACTTCTCTTGGAGCACGTAAGAACCCTTAAAGACTTTACCTTTTATTTTCATTTATTTAGTATAGTTAGGGACTTAGGTTTTGGAAAATGCCAAACTAATAATTTTAATTGTAATAATAAATTTTAATTATCATGATGCTGTTGATTTACTTGCAATGATTCTAATAAAATTCATTAATAAAGATTTTTAAATTATAAATCCAAATAAATAGCTAATAAAAATCTTACTTTTGAAATCAAGCTGGCCTTGTTATTTCATGAGTTCAGGTTATCATTAGTTAGATCCTATCGCCATAAGTGGCTTAATAGTTAGTGAGGTTTGTTGAATAATGATTTTCATTTACCGCGGTTGTATATAAATGTATATAATTTTTGAATAGATTTATTAGGCCACATGATTCAGTTGGTCAAAATATGTCATGTATGATTAATGGGCCTTGGGTTTGATTTATATTTCATTGGTATACTACGGAGATTGGGTAGTGTAGTTTATGACATATTTCCTATAGGCCGCTGGATCAATAACCTTGGTAGCAGATTTGATGGTTGCTATGGTAACCAATATATAATATGGTAGTTACATAGGATTAATGTCTAACATATGTTGAGTCTGTTTTCGTGCTATATGTAAGGTTTTTTCCAGCAGCGTGAAAATTCCTTGTTGTACCGGTACAAAATAGTGTGATGAGAAGGTAGTCACACAGCACATTTGATCTGTTTCAGAGTAGTGGTATCGCCGTGTATCACAAGTGTTGTCGCCGTGCAAAACAAGTTAGGGTGAGGAGTGAGTGTTGTATAGGGAGGATTATCTAAGAAATTTGAGCAGCATGAGTATAGGGACAATGAGCCTGTTGTAAAACTCACTGTGATAAAAGTAATAGTATATATTTAAACTTGAGTGAAGGGTAAGATAACGCCGCTTATTTTACTAACGGTGTATGATATCTATAAACAGGTGAGAGTCCTGTACAGATTTCATGTGTGTTTGATTAGGGATATTTTCCGTTTGAAAGTGTGTAATTGATTTGTAATGGTGTTCAAGTTAAACTTTGAATTGTCACTTGGATGTGGATTCAGAGGGAAACGAGTTCATTATTACTTGTTTGAAGGGTAGAGTAAAGGGATTACTTTATCGGCAGATGTATATTCTGTGAGAATAGCGTCGTCTATTCCACGCATAGAATTCTTGTATGATCGAAATTCTATCACTTTATTAGAGAAACAGACAGATGAGTCTTTCTTGTGGTTGTTGAATTAATTTTCATTGAAAAAGCGTTCTTAAAATGGCGCTGTGAAAAGTTTTTGTGAAGGAGGGGTGAGCGCTGAGAGTGAGACACGAGAAACCGCAGCCGCTGTGTACGTCACACGGTTCGCGCAGTGATTGGGTAGCATACATCACAGGCTGTATTCTGATTGGCTCTCGTAACTCTGACATGCTGTAAGCTGATTGGTTGTTTGAGAAAGGACAAATTGTATTCGTTGAGCAAGGTAGTGACGTAGCTCAACTCTGATTGGCTTGTTGGTGTGTTTCGCGCACGGATTGGCTAGTGTTACGGAACATCCAGGAAATAATTTTTACAATCATTTTCACTAATTGGATTTGATCTGGAAAATGAGTTATTATTTTAAACATGTTGAGAAAAAGCCTACAATGCTTCAGAAGTTAAAGAATTTCATTTCACCTGACAAGAAAAAAAAAACGCGAGGTGGTAAATTACTTCATAAATACAAAACACCTGCAGCGTATATGGAAGGTGAATATGGATATCATACTGTTTTGTGGTTTGATGTCTGGAAGCATTATACAAAGGACGACGGTGTTTTGACTTGGCCAGAAGATGGTTCATTTAATATAAAAAATTTAAGAAATTTGAGAGAAAAGATGAACGCTCTTGTACCAAAACCAAGACCTACTCAATTTGAAGCTTTAGTTGAATGGGAGGATGAAATGTTTCAACTACAAAGAGAAGCGAGTGGTATTAAAAGACCTCCGAAAATACCTAGCTATAGAAGAGAGACGCATGAAGATAGGATGCGAATGTGGAGACAGGGAGACATGTGTGATGGTCTCTATTTAATTAGAGAAATGGTTTTAGGATCTCCTGGTGAAAAAAGATGTGAAAAGAAAAATAACGTAGTTACAGAAAGTGAATCTGAAGATGCAGTTTTAGAAGAAATTTTTACTTCTAATAAAAGGAATGAACCTTTGAGACCTCCTCGATCATGGTCTACTCCGATGGTTTCTACTGAAACCACACCAAGTGCACCTCCGATTAATGAATCTTCCAAATTGTATCCAAATAATTCTGAATCATTTGAAACTCCAGAAAGATTAGAAACAGGAACTAATGCTGATGTTTATATTGGAGGTAAACATTTTTCGATAATTCCAAAGGAAAGGGAAGCACCTAAAAATTTAATAAGAGAAATTAGAGATGAGGAAGTTGTAAATACTTCAGAATATTTACGATCAAAAGAAGAATTAATTAGACAAATAACAAAAGGCATGGAAGCTGTGACAGTTCCAGTAATGATTGGTCCTGTTCAGCCTGTTTTTGATCAGAAAGAAAATAACAGGACAAGTTTAACTATTCCTCTAAATGCGGAAGTACAAAAAGTAGCTAAAAATATTTATTCAGATTTAACTGAAATAAATAGAGAAAAAACGAAAATACCTGATTTAACTTTCAATGAAGGTTCTTTTAACAAATCACCAATGGGTGCAGAATCTGATGCTGAAACTTCTGAAAGAAGAGGGTTAAGTCCAAAACTTGATGTTGCAAAATTAAAAGCAAATTTAGAAGAATTAATAATTGGCACAATTGGTTCTGACAGTTTAAAATTTTATCGTGATGATAAACTACTGTTTATTTGCAAGAGTATTCATTGGAAAACAAAAAATAAATATGATCAGTTGGAAGAACTGGCAGCAGAACTTGAAATTGATTTAAGCAGACAAAAGAATTTTGGAAAGCATTACAGATTAGATTTTACAGAAAAAGACATTGAGAACTTGAACTCAATGGGAAGGATAATGCATATAAAGGATTTAATTGTTTACATCAAAAAACTAGGTGAATTGAGTAAGTGGAAAGTGAAGTGGACAAGAAAGAAGGAGGATGAAAAATTAGAAAAATTATCTAAACAGTTTCCAATGAGAGAAATTGCTGGTGGAGGTTATGTTCATGTCCCTTGGTCGAGACAAGATATTTTACTTTTCACTAATGATTTTCCAAGACTAAGAGAGAAGCCTGTTGAATGGTATCGACAGGTAGACAGGTTTATCAAAGTCTCAAAAGTTCTATGGATCGATCTGGATGGATTTTTTGATATCGTTGTTCCATCAGATCTCTGGACAGAATGTAAAATTGCTATAGGTTGCCAAAAGAGGAACCGGAGCGAATTAAAGAAACAGGTGCTCCAGCTCCAATAGTGATGGACTTTTATGGAAAGGTAATTTATTGGTTAAAACAAAAAATTGCCCCGAAAGAAGTTGACTGGGTTAAAATAGACCGAACAAATCAGGAACCAAAAGAGTCAGTTCATTCATTTTATGAAAGGTTACTGTTGGTTTTCAAACAATATAGTGGCTATGAAAAATTAGATGAAAAGGATATGAGCCATTTTATTTACAGATTTGTTTATGGTCTTAGACCAGAAGTTGGAGAAATGATCAGGAATAGTATTGTCGGATGGCAATCGCTTTCAGTTGATGATAGCCTGAGAAAAGCAAAATACTGTAGTGATGAACTAGAGGTCAAACAAAAGAAGTTGAAGGAGAAGGCGATGTGGGCACAAGTGAAAGTGGCCGAGCAACAAATTGCCAGTCTTGAAAATAAAAATGCAAATTTTATTCAAAATCAGAATCAAAATCAAGGACAAGGAAAATTTAAATTTAATAATAATAAAAGGTATAATGCTAAAGTTGAAGATTTGAAACAGAAATTGCCTTGTTTTAATTGCGGCGAAATTGGACACTGGAAAAGTGAGTGTAAAAACCCACCCAGGAATTTTAAAAATCCATTGTTAAACCCACAGATGCAGAACGATGTTGATCTGCAGCAACAGCTACGGTTGCAGCGTAAACTGAATGACCTGAGTCTTCAGCGACAGCTACAAAATCAATTGATTCAGCAGCAGAATCAAATTCCACAACCTCCCTTTCCTAATTCTGGGGGAAGTCAAAAATATAATCCAGGTGTGGGATTTGAAGGAGATGATCAGGTAATAAGGACTCAAAGACAAAATTTTCAAAATGCTTCAGGACAGTTTTTGTTAACAGAAAATCAAGGAAGTGATTCCGATGACTACTTCTGACGGTGCCCGAGAGAGGGGGAAGAGTGTGTGATTGGAGCCACTCTTGAGGTTGACCAGTCTGGTCCATTTGTAAATGGGAAAGTTAATGATGTAGACATCACTTTTCTAGTGGACACTGGTGCTACCCGTTCTACTGTTAGATCAGTGGAAATTGAAAACCTACCTCTCTCTGGGGAAACCATCCAAGTAGTCGGAGTAAGTAATCAACAAATTAAAACTGACTTAACTGATCCAGTACAAGTTGAGATCGGAAATTTTAAAGACAAGCACAGATTTGTGGTTTGTAATAGCAGTCCAGTGAATTTGTTAGGGAGAGATATATTGTGCAAGATGAATTGTAGAATATATCGTTCTCCTGAGGGAGTTGAATTACAAACTATGGAGGAAGATGGTTTGTATAGAATGACAATGATGTTAGTGGAAACAGAAGAAACTAAATTGTTTCCTGCATTTGAAAAAGAAAATGTACCTGAGGAACTAAAAGATACAGTTAAAGCTGAGATTTGGGATTTGACTGGAAATAAGATGGGTCTGATGAAACATATCGATCCAGTCAAAGTTTCAGTAAAGCAGGGAGTAGAATTTCCAATTATTCCTCAGTATAAAATGAAAGCAGAAACCATAGAGGGTGTTATTCCAGTGATTGAAAAATTCATTAAACAAGGTGTTTTAAAAGAAATTGAGAGCAGTCCTTGTAATTCACCGATTATGGGAATTAAAAAATCAAATGGAACATATAGAATTGTTCAGGATTTGAGAAAGATTAATCAAATTGTTGTTCCATGCTGTCCAGTTGTTCCAAACCCAGCAGTCATTTTATACCAGATTCCACATGATGCTGAGTGGTATACTGTCATTGATCTTTGCAATGCATTCTTTACTGTTCCATTGCATCCAGAGAGTCAGGAAATTTTTGCTTTCAGGTTCCAAAATAAAACCCTCGCATGGTGCAGAATTCCTCAAGGGTATACAGAGAGTCCTTCTATTTTTAATGAGTTGTTGAAGAGATCTTTAGAAGATTTAAATCTACCTGGCAGATCGACATTAGTGCAATACATTGACGATCTACTAATTGCTGCAAAGACAAGAGAAAATTGTGTGACAGACACAATTGTTCTTTTAATTCATCTAGCAGATGAGGGACATAAAGTAAACAGGAAGTGAAATATCTTGGTCATAGAATTGCAAAGGGAATAAGACAGGTGACGATTGAAAGAATTAAGATGATTCAAGCAATGCAACCTCCAAGAACACAAAGACAGGTCAGAATGTTTCTAGGAATGGTTGGTTACTGTCGACAATGGATAAGTGGTTTTTCAGTAATTGCGAAACCTCTACAGAAATTGACTAAGTCAGATGTAAAGGATCCAATTGTTCTTAATGAATTTGATTTAGAAGCTTTTGAAAATTTAAAGAGAAGTTTGTGTGAAGCTCCAGCTCTAGGTATGCCAAATTATGAAAAAGATTTTGAACTGTATTGCAGTGAAAGAGAAGGATGTGCATTGTCTGTATTAATTCAAAGGCATGGGAATTTGAGAAAACCCATTGCATACTTTTCAGCAGTTCTTGATCCTGTTGCAAAAGCCTTACCAGGTTGCTTAAAAGCAGTTGCAGCAACAAGTGTTAGTTTAGAGCAGAGTGAAGGAATCATAATGGGGTTTCCTGTAAAAGTATATGTTCCCCATTCAGTTGAAATACTCCTAACAAGGAGTAAAACACAACATCTGACCAGTAATAGGTTGACAAAAAACGAAAACATCATTTTAGGAGCAGATAACGTTTCTATTGCAAGATGTGTGAATTTGAATCCTTCTACATTATTACCTGATTCTGAAATTATTGATGAAAATGATGTGGAGCATGAATGCTTGGATGTTATGGAATACTGTACTAAGCCAAGGCAAGATATTAAAGATGAACCTTTGCCTGAATCAGATTTTGTCTACTTTGTAGATGGCTCCTGTTTAAGATCAGAGGGAGGTGTTTTAAAAGCAGCATATTCAGTCTGTACAGTTGCAGATGTTGAAGAAGCATCATGTCTTGAAGGAATTCGTTCAGCACAGGTGGCTGATTTGATTGCTTTAATTCGTGCTTGTGAAATATCAAAGGATTTGAGAGTTACCATAATAACTGATAGCCAGTATGGGTACGGAGTTGTGCATGATTATGGACAGCTCTGGTCTCAGAGAGGTTATTTAACTTCAGCAGGATCTCCAATTAAAAATGCATTATTTATTAAAAGACTAATTGATGGCATACAGTTACCAAAAGAAATTGCTGTCGTGAAGTATGCAGCTCACAAAAAAGGTGAGGATTATATCACCAAAGGCAATGCTTATGCAGATGAGACAGCGAAGTATTGCGCAAGAAATGGTAGTGCATTTAATCGGGAAAAGAGTAAAGAACGTGATTCGAATTCATTAATGCTAACAACAGTGGTTGAAACATGGCAAGAAATCAGGGATTTGCAAAATGAAGCTGATGATGAGGAGAAAGACACATGGTTAAAGGCAGAATGTAGACCACGTGATGAGGATGGAGTTTGGACCTACAAAGATGGTAGAGTAGTTTTACCTAATTGTATGATTGCTGACATGGCCAGATTGTATCATGGCCCTGGTCATATTGGAAGAGATTCTATGATCAGACTTTTTAAAGAGACATGGTTTAATACCAAATTCAGAACAATTGCAGAGTCTCTTTGTCAGAGGTGTTTAACTTGCCAACAAATGAACCCAAACAGGAAATCAGTTGTAGGTACAGGAATCATTGGTCGGGAGGGTGGCCCTTTCACCAGATTTCAGATGGATTTTATTGAAATGCCCTTACATAATTGTTTAAAATATGTTTTAGTGATTGTATGTTTGTTCTCAAGATGGGTAGAGGCATTTCCAACACGTCATTGTGATTCAATTACAGTGGCAAAATTCCTTCTTCGAGAAATTATCCCAAGATACGGTTTCCCTGTCACTATTGGAAGTGATGGAGGGGGACATTTTGATAATAAACTTTTGAAATTGATCTGTGAAGCTTTGCATATTGAGCAGAAAATACACTGTGCATACAGACCAGAGGCATCTGGAGTAGTTGAGCAAATTAATGGAACGATTAAAAACAGGATTGGAAAAATGTGTCTAGATACAGGTATGAAGTGGACAGATGCTCTTCCACTTGTTTTAATGTCTCTGAGAAGTATACCTGATAAAAAGACAGGTTTGAGTCCTCATGAAATTCTTATGGGCAGAGTCATGAGACAAGCTTTTGTACCAGTGGGAAAATTGTTGAGCATTAATGACAGTGCTATTTTGGAATATTGCAAAAGACTGTCTGACGTAGTGACTTCTGTGTCTAATCAGGTGGGAACTGAAGTACAATCAAATGACAAAGTACAGACTCATGATCTGAGACCTGGAGATTGGGTCAGAACAAAAGTACATCGAAGAAGAAATTGTCTAGTTCCAAGATGGCAAAAGCCTAGACAGATAATTCTGGTAACAACGAATGCAGTGAAGTGTAAAGGATTGAAAAGGTGGATACATCCCAGTCACACTATTCCAATTCCTACTCCTGAAAACTCTGATGAAGAGAGTGATTCTACAGATGATTCAGATTCTGAAGTAGAAGGTGAAAGAATTCCAGATTCTGAAGATCGACAAAGAGGTCGACATCTGGAAAATTTGCAAGTGAATGAAGACTTGAGTAGAAAAGATTTGGAAATCATTGAAATAGACTCTCAAAAAGTGATGAAGACCTGTTAAAAAGGAAATCAGCAGAAGAGTCTGTCAGAAAAGTAAATGGAATAGAGACTACTGAAAATTTTGAAGACAGAGAAGCTGAATCGATAGAAATTTCTGACCTGGAGAGTATCGAAAAGCAGAAAACAAACTCTGGAAGAAGGAACAGGGTACCAGAAACTGGGAAGCTGAAGGTAATTGAAGAAGAGAATGAAGATGAATTGCCAAGTACCAGAGATGGAAGACTGAGTATAGTTCCTAACAGAGTGAGACTGCCGATTAGAAAAGTTCCTGAGTCAAGAATAGAAATTTCTGACAGTAATTCCAAAGAAAGTGATGTAGATGGTCAAGAAGGAAGAGTGAGAAAAAGATCTTGGAAAACTGAAACAAACGTAGCCGAACCAAGAAGAAAGATCTTGAGAAAAGGAGAATCATGGCCAAATGAAAATGGAGGATTGAGAGTCAGGTTAATTAATTAACAAGTCAAAGGAGCAAGTGAACGAAATCACTAGTCAAAAAGACCCTGAAAAGAAAGTTGAAAAAGGGAGGAAAATAGAAGTAGTGACTAGAAAAACAAAAATAATTTTGAGACCTAATCAGAAATATAAATCTCCTGAGTGGACATATCTGATTATTCCTCCTGTTATCGAAATAAACAGCAGTAGTCAGGAGGAGGTTGAGGAAATTAGTGACAATGATTGAAATACTAATCTGGTAAAAAATTATTGGTTTTTGTTTTTGGCATAAGGCTGAAGATATTGTGTTAGGTGACACAAGGTCGAAGAAAATTTGTTTAGATGGAAATTAACTTGTGACATAAGGTCAAAGAAAAGTTGTTAGAGGATAAAAAAAAAAAAAAGATTTAAAAAAGGGGGGTATATTTAATTTTGAAATTTAGATAATTTTAAAATGTTGTTTTCTTTTTATTACCTCTTTGAGATAACAATTTCCTTTTCAAAGATGCCTTATGTTATGGAACGGAGTACTTCAAAATGTTCCATTTTCAAGAAATGCTGTAAGATGACTCTGGTGTGTGTGCTCATGTTAATTCTGCTCTGGTTAGTTTTGGCTGTTGTCATTCCTTTTGAAATTAGTAAAGATTTGTATCAAGTTAACCCTTTAGGTGCTGCCGTCGGCCAACGGTCGTCACGGGCACTACCTCCCCAGTGCTGCGTGCGACCGCTGGACGTCCAGTTCAGCACTGGATAATGGACAGCGCAGCACTGGGGAGGTTTGTTTACTAGCTCCTAAGGTGTTAACATGACAAGCAAAGCTTTAGTTAGTCAAAACAAACATAGTGCAACAGATATAACTAACAAAGTAATTGATCACAAACCTGAAATTCATCAAGATAAATCTGTTAATGATTTTTCAAGCAATTCATTCTCAAGGCTTTTAGGAGAATATGTTAAAGTAATGGGTGTCAAAGATTGCTACGTCTGTGTAAAATTACCTGCCTCTGTTTCTGAGGGAGTGACATACAATATGCTTCCTCTCACATATGGAATAACTTGTAGTGTGTTAGCTAGCTTATTTTATCAGACTGGTCGTTTAGAATGTTATTATTCAAATTTCGATGAGATTTTTGCAAATTTAAAAATTGAGAGTGCTTTGAATAAACATAAAAAAGCTAAACAGATGAGGGAATTCTTTTTAGTTACTAACGAACTTACCTATGAGTATGCTTACAAGAATAATTTAACCTGCAAATTAAGAGCTGAAGAAAAGTCTTTCCTGAATCTTGTCGAAGAAAGAAGAGCTATTTATAAGAGAAATGAAATAGTCAAACAGACTAAATCTAAATTCTGGCAAAAAGAGGATGAGAAGCTTAATGGCAAGACTTTTGATAATGTTGCAATTCATATAGACAAACCAATTAGTGGTAAGCTTTGCATTAGAAGGGATAATACACTTATTGAGAATTATTTTGTAGGAGCTAGCAACTGTGAGGACACTTATCAAATCATGGGAGGTTGGGGATTCAAAGGTGGCAAAGATCCAATTTTTCCTGGGATTTATTTTATTTGTGGTGACAAAGCTTATTACAATCTTCCAGACCATTGGTACGGGACATGTTTTGTTGGGCTTGTTTTCCCAAAGGTGTTTCATGTTGACAGAAATGAAGAAGGACTGTTCAAAATTAGTAATCATGTAAATAGGTATAAAAGAGAAAGCTTTTCAGAAATTTTGGGAGATATTTATGAAGCAGTAATACCCTTAGTAGGTATAACCATGAATGCAGGAAGGATCAGAAAATTATCCACAATTGTTGACAGATTGTCAACTGACACAGCAGATGGTTTCCAGTTAGTGAATGTTGAGGTCATTGCAATTAGATCTATGGTGATGCAAGATCGCCTTGCTTTAGACATACTCCTGGCAAAAGACGGGGGAAGTCTGTGGTATTTTACATGTTCAGCACTGCTGTACTTATATCCCTGATGAAAGTAAGAATATTGAGATGTATATCAAAAACATCACTGAAATGCACTCGGAAATAGTTCCATTAGAAGAAGATAATTTTTCAGAGCGACTTTCAAAAAGATTTCAAGCTATTAAGACCTGGTTTCAAGAAATTGGTGGTTCAGTCCTTGGCAAGATTCTAACACCTTTGTTTGTAATAATATTTATAGTAGTTTTGACGAAAATCAGTTGCATGTTACACAAGAGAAAGAAGCACATGAAGGAAAAGAAACGAATTTATAAGATCAAAAAGGAACAGGAAAAGGAAATTGAGTTACAAGAATTACGTAGAGTTCAATATGACAGTTGCAAAGATTTTGCAGAAACAAATTTTTAGAAATACTAATACTAATGAATTCGAACCATTTTCGGTTAGTTAAATTTTTCTAAATTTTGGGTGTGGTGTGGTGATTTGTTAATCACCAGATGAGGGAGTTGATGGAGCGAGATTTAGAACTAATTTTATTTCAACTCATGAAGTCACACTTCCATAATGAAAAATAATTCTACTAATGTTTGGTGCTGTGTTTGTATTAATTCAACCTAGATTAAAGTTACACTACACGCGGGATATTAACATGTGTGCTCATAAACGTGCATTATTGTTGCATCTTTTTGTTCGTGCAAAATAATAAATTAATACTGTCCATTTGTCATGTTATAATTAATTGCGGCTGTTTTAAAAGTAGCATGTGCTTGTTTTGCTTTCCCTGTGTATGTGGTGTCATTCTATTCTCTATAGGTGCATAAAGGATTTTGATGGATTTATGAAGACTGGTAGATATAAATGCTGCTTTATTTGTTTGCTTTAGCTAGGTAATTTAGACTAATTAGTTAATTATTAGAAATGGTGGGTGGCAACAGAACAAATCATATTTCCTACATTAATTATTATTTTGTGTTTTGTTTATACATTAGTGGACGATAAATTGACTGCTTTGGGCCTAGTTTACTCGAGTTTACAAATAACTTCTGCACGGGGCAAGAAAAAGTCCATTCTGAGAAAAAGTTTCCATCACTGTATCAACGCTTGGCGAATGTTATGTGGCTCTGACAATTTCTTTGTCGGACAAGGCCAAGGCCAGGAACCGGCAGGAGGAACATTTGATAACTTTGCATCCGAGGAAGCAAAATGACATGATGACAATTTTATGCAAGAAAATGTTGCAACCTGAGGAAGCGTCGTTGTTCGAATGTTAGAGACAATGGACTCTAAGAAAGTGACGGAACTGATATTTTGAAAAATGAGGTGACACGTCGCCTGTCATTTCTAATCCAATGAGACTCCGAGTTTGCAGAAAAGTATTTCTTTTATTAAGATTAGTTTAGCGTAGAAAGGTATAAAAACCCATTCCCCGTGGAAGGGTTATGCTTGCTGCTGCTTTTACTGACTTTTGGATGAAGGTGTCGTGCTGACGGACTTCTCTTGGAGCACGTAAGAACCCTTAAAGACTTTACCTTTATTTTCATTTATTTAGTATAGTTAGGGACTTAGGTTTTGGAAAATGCCAAACTAATAATTTTAATTGTAATAATACATTTTAATTATCATGATGCTGTTGATTTACTTGCAATGATTCTAATAAAATTCATTAATAAAGATTTTTTAATTATAAATCCAAATAAATAGCTAATAAAAATCTTACTTTTGAAATCAAGCTGGCCTTGTTATTTCATGAGTTCAGGTTATCATTAGTTAGATCCTATCGCCATAAGTGGCTTAATAGTTAGTGAGGTTTGTTGAATAATGATTTTCATTTACCGCGGTTGTATATAAATGTATATAATTTGTGAATAGATTTATTAGGCCACATGATTCAGTTGGTCAAAATATGTCATGTATGATTAATGGGCCTTGGGTTTGATTTATATTTCATTGGTATACTACGGAGATTGGGTAGTGTAGTTTATGACATATTTCCTATAGGCTCTAAAGCATCATCAAGCCTCAAAGGCTTCCCTGGCCCTGATATTTAATTAAATTGATCCCCAATGGAGGGAAAAGCTACTTCTGCCCTGTCCAGCCCTACAAATTAGAAAATTAGATAGTCAGGAGGCGTACATCCCGAAAAGGCTAGCAGCACCTTTAGGTTGGTTAGGAGGTCTGTACAGCCATAGAAGGTTCTACCATGTAGGCAGACAGTGAAACAGAGTATTCTGGGTAGGAAGGTAATGTATAACTACAGCATGTTTTCACTTCAGGGGCGGGTTAGCCACAGGGACCAGTAGCCCATGGGCCACTGGACCTCACACCCTTAACACCACCAAAACTAGGATTTAAGGGGGCTCCCCTGACTCTAAACCTTAGTTCTGACTTTGAATCTGAGAAGATGCGCAAATAAGATGCCATCACCGACAACAGGAACATGGGCTCTGCCACCTTGCGAAGATAGGACACTTAAGTGCCCTGAAGAGAGCATATACTGGAAAAATGTGATCAACATGTATCCGTGGCATATGCTCATTGCTCCCAGCAAGAGGGACTCCAGTGGACACCAGAAACAGAAGCAGACTTCCTCGGATTGGTCAAACGAGCCCCCTGCAAGCTGGAGGAAAATCTATGTGCTGCATGACAAGAATTGCAACCACATGGGCCTGTTGAGAGTGAGCCCAAAGAGAAGTGGTGTCCTGCAAGCCTGAAGAGGTAGTTAGGCTTTCTCCAAGTGTTCATCCCCTACTACACTCATGTTGACCTCTAGCCGCTAAAGTATCCATGGACTACATTTGCTGGAGCCAAGGCTTCATGACCGCCGGTCAGGTGATCGACCCCTTGAGTGACATCTCCAGCCCGAGAGCAGCTCACAGCAAAAGCGAACAATGTCATAAACAACGCCGCTGCTGTGTTCCTGCATCCTGAAGTTGGAGTCATTGAGTGTGTATGAAAGCACCTTTGACATGATCTACCCCCGCTGATTGACAGCTGCCAGCTACCTCTGTATCTGAAGCCGCTGAGCAAGGTAGGAGAAATCCAGCTATTGAACCCGGGTCATAAGACCTCAAAGGCCTCTGCTATCCGTGGGTAGAGTGGAACTCGGTCTTCAAGTGTTGTTTTGTCAAGTGCTGCAAGTGTGACAGCTCCCACGGAAAGTGTTTAGTACCAAGGACAGGCAAGTGACCTCTGCACCCAGACTCCCTGGGCAAGGTAATGAAGTAACGACCCACATGACCTTCTCCACAAGAGGGTTTGTTTGAACTTACCCTCACGTGACCAAGAGCCTCCTGAATTTTCCTCCATTGACTTCAATGGGACCAGTTTCAAAAACGTATTGCATTTACTTTTGAACCCTTCCAAAATCTAGAACTCAGGTTGTATGCGTGATACAAAGATTGTTTTGTTGCCTATATTTATATAAAAACACACTCCATTTTCATAAATTAATGTAAAGTGTTTTTTCGAGTCTTGTCACTTACTTATTGTCAAAGTTGGTACTGTGAAATGCTTAAGTCATGTTCCTCTGGGTATGCCTGACTGCGCTATGCCACCCTACCTGGACCGAGCTAAGGCTGCTAAGGACGAATTTGAGGTCCACTTTTGTATACTGTCTTAGTATTACATGATAAGGCCCACCAGCCATTTCATCCTCTCTGTCATTTTTGTTGAGCCACATTAGTTTCCTTGTATCTGAAATGCATTTCTTGATGTTAGGTCCTTTCTTACACTTCAAGTTGATTCTCTTTGATCATTTTACTAACAGATTGAGGGGTATATTCACACGAAGGTGTGATAACTACTGCAAGAGTAGCGTAACGCAACTTTCAACATCGCAGCCCATCACAGGAAAATAACCCTGTGTCAACGTGGAATTCACAACAATTCGGAAGCATGCGTTAGCCATCAGATAATGCATCAAAAATCAGTGCAAAAATCAACACCACGGTACAAAAATGCAATACGCGAACGCAAAAAAAATGCCATGAGGCCATTTGAAAAATCTGAGAAAGCCAGGCACAGGCCTGCAAACCCCACGCGTCTGGTGGGACAATGCACCACAAACACCCCAGGAACAATACATCACAAACAAGCCAAAGCACGTAGCAACATGGATGCACCCTGACCCAGTGCAGAAGAACACTCAAACCCCACAACCCCCACAGACCACCAGCAAGGAACAACAGGGTGGGGATGGCCAAGGAGAAGAAGGAGAGGAAGACGGGGTACAGACTGCAGGAAAACAAGACCAGCGTCATGCAGGTGATAGAACACTACCAGCAACTGACCCACAAGCACACCACCTGGAATGCAGTCAGAGTGCCGAGGAGACCAATACAGGAGGCCGATAGGCGATGGCATGACATGATTACCTAAACCAGGCACCAACCCGCTGCCAACAGGAAGGCAGCAATGGCGACAGGTGGTGGCAGTCCAGCGCCATCAGAGGATCTGGAGGAAAGCCAGCCCACAGTCATCAGTGTGGAGACGGTGCAAGGAGTAGGGAGTATGACACAGCTCGAGAGGAACGGACACAACACCAAAAGGGAGTGCAACGAACAGGGCCTGGGGGGATGGGGGAGATGGGCACAATGGCACACAAGCACAATGAGGCGTAGCATACTGCACACCCACAAACATCCAGGATCATTTCCCAGATACCCCTGGCACACTACAGCACACACACATAGCACGAACAGCACACCCACATTGACGACAATGTGGAACTACTCGCATAGCCGACACTGCAGAACAGAGGACACAACTGGCTCCGCACATGCACAGAAACATGCCCACTACAGCTGACAGAGCTTGTAACAGTGAAATGGTAATGGACGCGTATGACCTCACATTTGTCATGTAGTTCAAATGTAAATTTACCCGCAGACAAATCCAGGACCCCCCAAATAGTCACAATGTACATTGCCTTAAAGTCTGCATGCAACCTAGCACAATGCGCCAACATATATGTCAACACAAAGGCAACACGCACCTTCCCTTCACATCGCAGAGGGGAACACAACATCTGCAGCAGAGCACATAATACAATGCATCTGTCATGCCAGAGACGACCACCACACCGACACCGACACCATACCACAGAACATGGATATCCCACTCAATCCCCCACCAGGACCCGGACAGGCAAGCTACTCAGAGGAGATCACCGAGCCTGAAACAGACTACACAGCAGGAAGCACCCGCAGGCACAGCTGGCTCACGGCACTTCACCCACCCACACATGGCACCCCAATGGCATGTGTCAGCATGCCAAAAGGATGAGACCCAACAGATGTGGTTGGGTGCTGAGCCCATGGATTGCGAACCAGGACACATACGTAGGGGTCTATCACCCTTCAGGGCCCACCAACACCCCACTAAGGAGACCCACGCTGCCATAGAGACACATGCACATCCACAGCACAGAACCACACCCAGGGGTGTGCAATTAGCAGTCACACACCCATGTTGGCTGTGCATACGACAGCCCTGGCCACTCCCCTCATGAATTGAGTGGGTGATAACAAAGCTACATGTCCAAGCCCCAAACCGCTGCCTCCAGTGACATGTCTGCACATGATGTACACCGCACAATGTAAAGTCATAGGGCCCAGGGCCCACATGCATACTACAAGAGAAACATACAGAGATCATGTTGAACTGGCTATGGGCACATGCACCCGCCCCCTTTATTGGCAGGGCCACATGTACAGTTATGCCTGTGCTGAATGTGTGTGGGGTGAGTGTAAGCCAACCCGCATTGAATGTCTGGTGTTGCCAACCACTTGGACATTGGAAACCAGTGCAACGCAAACAGAAAACACATGCAGTGCAAAGTCAACTGCTGAGCAACTTGGGGTGAGCCAGATAAAGTCCAGAGGACAGCCAACATGCAAACAGAAGTGTCTGTGAGTCGCAGTGCACTGGGCTGTGGACACTAGAGAGGAGCATGCTCATGTGCAGAAAAAGTCCCGGATTGTGTCCCTTCCAATCATTCCTGATGCAGAGGCAGTGTTGTGTGTCAAACCTGCATCATCTTCACCATCAATGTCTCAGGGCCCCCACACTATTTGATGTGACATACCTGCGCAACCGCTCCACAGCACAAAACACAATCAGCTACGGACAATGGCCTGTGGTGCACTGAGTCACTGGCACCTGGAGTGCTGAGCAGGGAATCAGGCTGATGATGTGATCCATGACAGGCCTGAGCAACCAAGAAGTCTGTCAGGACCACTGCCTGGCGTTTGGAGGTGGTCCTTGCGGTGGTGGTGTGTGCCTAATGCATCGGCCGGGCTGGTCTGGACTCGCTATGGTGTGTGAGCCCAGGTGGGACGCATTTGGGCCAGAAGGCTGTTTACAGCGCAAGGCCACAGAGTCATGGCATTGATGACCCCAAGGCGGTACAAAAGGGGGTGGTGATGGACGGAGCACCTGAACCAAGCAAACACTCACACCCAGTCAAAAGATCTGGGTTTAATCCATCACCGTTCTTTGGCCCACTCTGCCACCCCAGTTCAGACATGGCCATATGCAAATCAGTCTGACCCTGTGCCTCATGGGAACAGTCCAGCCCGAACTGCCAAGCCATGCCTTCCCTGGACCTGAAACAAGCTTCCTAGGACTGGTTTCTGGCATTTCAGCCGTCTTCAGCCAGGCTTGCTTGAATCCAGTGGCAAAGTGAGCATACCCTGCCAACTTGATGACCTCAAGGCCTACGCCTCAGGGGCCAACCTATGTCTCCAAAGAAGGGGTCCTGGACTTGACTAGCACAGAGTTAGTGTCCCCAATGCACTGCGGCTGGCAAAGGCACCCAGCCACGGGACGGTGACCAGTGGTGCAGTCAGATGGGTCATGCGGCCTGAGCGGGTAACCATCATTGTCCGAGGCGTATGTTTCAGAGTGTTTCGGGAGACAATGGAATGTGTCCTCCAGGGCAAGACGCAGAAAGGTTTGATTTTATCCGTAAGCAGCAAATGGAGGAGTGGAATGCAACAGCCCATTACCCCACCAATTCTGCATCAGCTGCATGGGGGTGAAAACTGCCCCCTAGTCCCTAGGCTCAGACGCCGCCACTGTTCAACCAGTGAGTGTCCATGAATGTCGGGGAACAGACTTAGTGGCACCGGGGCTGAGTGAGGATGCAGACTGTGATGATGCCAGTATACTGATATGGACTCCGCCATTGCTGAATCATGACTCTGTGACCTACTGGACCGCAGCGGCCAGCAGTGGCCCACAGCCACATGTCTTTGGCTCGCAACGCACAGTGCTAGTGACACCAGTGCAGTTGTCGGTAGTGTACGAACACCCTTGTAACGATGATCCTTTTCTCTCGGCCAAGATGCAAGGCGACATTTTCTTAGGCCTCTCCTTGCGTGCAATGATTTGTAATTTGCCTTTGCATACTTGATGTTCAGTTCAAAATACGTGACCTACTCGAGCAGAGCCTAGGCTGAGAGCAGTGTAGGCCGGAGGCAGCGGTCAGCACGGGCCATTCACCTAGTGTCGCCGGCATAGGTTGGCGGCCCCACTGGCCTGGGTAGTTCAGGTTCAGTGGCACCACGTGTTCGGTCACCTCTGTGACCGTGACCCTGCTTTCTTCCGGACTGGGCTGCATCTACTTACTCCTCTCCATGCGACCACTGGTGTGGACTCAGCCATTCGTGATTCACGTCTAGGTGCTGGATGTGAGACCTACTGGTCCACAGGGTAGTTCTGGTCCCTCATCCACTTGTTGCTGACTGGCGTTGGACAGGGTTTGTGGCAGCACAGCTCGCCGGATGACGTTGGACAGGGTTTGTCTCAGCACGGCTTGCCGGATGGCATTGGACAGGGTTTGTGGCAGCATGTGTTTCAAGATGTACATATGGCACTATGCCTCACTGAACGAAGCGGGTCTGGTGCTGTGGCCGCAGTCCCGGATTTGGTCTCACTGCCAGGACACAGTCTCACATATGGGACCCTCTGGGCTGCAGAGGTCGCCGGTAAAATACGTAAACCAGAAAGGAGTAATGTGGGCCAGTGTCGGGGGGACAGCGGTGGTCTGAAAGGCTGGCCAGGTCACTGGCCTCGGGCTTGGAGCTTACACTGGCATGTGGTGGGCCCTCCATGACACACACCGGTGTTGGATGCTGATTAGTGTAGTCTGGCTTCGTAGGGTCGGGCCTGACAGGTTTGTGGTCCAGCTAGCCAAGGTATGGCAGGCACACTGGATCTCTGACAACTCTGCTAATGAGGACGGCGTCGGCCTCGTGGCGGGGTGGGAGGTGCCGCCCTAGCAGAGACATTGGGCTTTCCAGAAGAGGACAATGCCCAGAGGTACATGCTTTTTATTCACACACCAACGCTGGCCTGGCATACGCCGGCCCATCCCACTCTGCTCACGCTTACGGGTGGAACCCCCACTTTCGCAAAGACCCCCACTGCCTGGGGTGACATGATTGTGCCCACTGTCCACTACACTCCATTCACCAGAGGTGTATGTCGCTGTGGATATGGATGTGTTCTGCATACTGTGGTTTGTTCAGCACTTCACAGCCACTCTTGGCATTGTGTACTTTCCCAATCATGGTTCTACTGCATCCTTCACAAATGCCTGGTTACCTCCTCTCTCCACATTCATCTATTGTATGGCTGAGGTGCCATGGCGTAGATTGGTCATGTTCACGGCATGCACAGGTTGCCATTGTGAATTGTTCTATCAAGTCTGGTGGGTGAGCATGTTGGTGTGCATCTTGGTTGTTGATTTGTGAGGTTTGCTTTGCCAGAGTTGTGGATTGCATGGTTGTGGAGTTAAGTTGAGTGGGGTGTTAATTGGAAAGTTGCCAAGGGGCTGTACATTTCCCTTGGTGACATCCTGGGATGGCTGGTTGCTGTTGGACTGTCAGAGGGTGAAGGGATCATGCACACTGGCTGTGTATTTGGAGGTGACATTGGTGGAGGTTCCATGGTGTTCTGATGTTGCCTGCACATTGATGTGTAACGTGTGCTTCCTGTTGCACTGATTGTGTGCTGTGTCACCAGGGGGCATAGGTGGGACACGTGTGCTGTGGATTGCGCCAACACGTGTGTGCATCCGGCTATGGCGTATGGTCCTTGCATGGTCTCCAGCAGTTCCTGCGCATTGTGTTGGCCATACGGGGACTGGGGTGCAGGGCGATGGTGATGTCCAGGACAGGTGTGAGCGTCTTGGATGTGGCTGGCTGTGATACTCCCCCAACTCTGATGGATGTTGTTTGGGGTGTGCTAGGGGCCAACAGGTGGTGCACAGCAAGCAGCTTGGTGTGGGTTGGGATGTTGGTTGTCTGCTGTGTTGGTGCACTTGGCCTGTTGGGTGATGACAGCCAGGATGCGTAGGATGGTTGTTCCTTTCAGCCTGTAGTGGACAGTTACATTGTCAGATGTTGAGCCTGTGAGGCAGGTGCATTTCCTGGGGGGCCGCTGTCTTCGCCTGCGCTGCCTCTGTGGTGTCTGGGGGTGTGTGCCGGATGGGTGTTGTGGCCCTCTTGGGTGTCCGTGCTGCATGTTCAGTTGCTCCAAGGCATCTGCTGCCCATCCGATGATGCCATGGGCAGGGCTCCCTATTGGTGTGCAAGCTGCCGTCAGACTTTCCACCAGGTCAGAGCAGGTGTAAATTTCCTGCAGCTAATACACATTATTGCATGTTTTGTGTTGAGGTGTGGAATTGTCATGTCTTTTTCCCCGGGAACGTCTACTCTGCATCTCATTAAAGATAGTTGCGGGGGTCATCTGTGGCGATGTTTTTTGCGGCTGCTTTCACGCGAAAACTGGTGCTGTGGGCTGTTAACACCTGCTTGTGAATGGTGGGGTAAATTCATCACAACTTTGGCTGCCATAAAGTGCGTTAATTCAGCGATAACTCCTTGTGAATATGCCCCTGAAATTCAAGAAATCCTACTCTTTCAATATAAATACCAATACATATATGAAGAGCCACATCCATAGATTTAGGGAAATGAATCAACTTGCGCAACCTCTCAAATGGTTCACTGATAAATATTGATGTTAAAAAAGTTGATGTTCAAAATATCGAAAAGAAAATATAGACTACAAAAATATCGACTTCAATACCTTCAAAGGTAAGTACAAAAATATTGAATCAAAAATATCGATGACAAATATATAGATGTAAAAAATATAGATTTAAATATATATAAAATAAAATAATATATTTTAAATATATTAAATATTAATATTAATTTTAACGAAATAAATTACATTTAATATACATTTTTACAAAATATTACAAATAAACTTAATTCATAAAATAAACACACAAACATAATCATTTATACATATATATATATATATATATATAAATATATATATATATATATACTTTAAAATAATTAATAAACTATTATCTTTAATAAAACAGATAATATACACTTATAATAAACAACTTTTTGTACAATGATCCTCCACAAATGAGAGGGAAAAAACACACAATACATAAGAGTACAGCGGGGATGTGAAATTATACATAATGCTATCATATACCTCTTTGAAACTGAATAAAAACAGCCATCCTAGGATGAAATGCAGTCTAAAATTGTAATAAGGATAAAAATATAGGACTACGATGCAAAGCCCAGAGCGTGGGTACAGACTTGCTCGACCTACGCAAGTTCATACATTTTTTCTTCCCCATGGGATCGAATTTAAATTGGCCCGCCAAATGTGCCACATACAGTTTAAAAATCATGATACAGCAAAAACAATTGGTGGGTGAGTGTCATACTTTAAAACGCTGTAAGCCTCTATGCAGCACACAAAGCAAAAATTCTTGCATAGTTGGATTAACCAACGCTTGAGCTGCAGCCGATTAACAGGACAGAGGAGCAGGACATGTAGTTCAGACTCCTCCTTATATTTACATGCAGGACATTCACCGCTTGATCTCTCACCCATTTACTAGTATGACCTAATAATGGAAGGGCCCCTAATCTAAATTGCACATACAATTTCCTGGCCAATGGTGGTTGAATAAAATCCAGAAGATTTTCCTTACAGTATACATCTTTTACTAGCAGAAATTCTGCTGTTAAACGGCCACATGAGGCACTTTCTCAAATAGATGTTAGGTTGGCTAATCTATAGCAGTTGACCAGGTCCAGCCTAGAATTCGTGGCACATGATGTCTCAGGTGTTCTCCAGAGGTCAGGCTTCCCTAACTTAAAGGCAAGATCCCTTACATGGCAGAGTCATGGAATTTTCTTGATTTTGCAGATGGAGAAGAGCTCAATTAGCTTGGCCCTGTAGACAAACAGCTCTGGGGTCACCCACATCCTCCGCTAGAAGTTAAAGGTCTCATGGCGAGTTCTTCATCAAGGGGCCTCATACCCAGGTCCATGTGAAGGGGTGTAAGGGTGTTGCTACAGGGGAGGCCTATGAGCTGACACATGAAGTTGTTCTCCTCCTTCATCAGATTAAGGTAGGGCAATGCCCCCACAACTCCACCCTAGGTAGTGTGGCACCCCTTGCTTGTGCTTTATAAATTTCCACCACAGGGGCGGCTGGTTTAAATGCTGAGGTTCTGTGCAACTTCGTTATACTGCCCACTGTCTGGATTAGCCTGAGCCTTGCTTTGTACAACTGTGGACCCCATTCATAGTGATCTGACAGGGTAATTCCCAGATAATCAAATATCTTAACCCTTTCCAAAGGAATACCAAGTAAAGAAGGGTTTAGACGGGTCGTGGGAGGAGGGTTGAAGACCATATATTTTGTTTTTGTTAGGTTGATCTCCAGCCCTCGTAGCTTGTAGAAATTTGCAAAACCATCTAGAGCACTCTGTAAAAAAAAAAAAAGCTAGAATAAATGAAGACAGTAAACTATGAAAAAATATTTCAACTTTATTTACCCAATACAATCAGAGCAACAGTAGGAAAAGTGCTGGTTAGCAAAATAATTACATTTAATATTCCGACTCCAGTAAGTTCAAAAGTAGGGAAAGTGTTGTATAGCGGAGGGGTAAAAATTACTATTCCCACTCCAGTGATTACAACAGTAGGCAAACTGTTGGGTAGCGGAGCGGTAAAAATGACTATTTCCACTCTACTGAGTGCAACAGTAGGATAAGTGTTGGATAGCGTAGAGGTGAAAATTACTATTCCCACTCCAGTGAGTGCAACAGTACGGAAAATGTTGGAAAGTGGAGGGGTTAAAAAATGTTTTCTCACTCCAGTGAGTGCAACACTAGGGAAAGTGTTGGATAGCAGAGGGGTAAAAATTACCATTCCCACTCCAGAGAGTGCAACAGTAGGGAAAGTGTTTGATAGCAGAGAGGTAAAAGTTACTATTCCAACTCCAGTGAGTGCAACAGTAGGGAAAGTGTTGGATAGTGGTGGGGTAAAATGTACTATTCCCACTCCAAAGAGTGCAACAGTAGGGAACATTTTGGATAGTGGAGAGGTAAAAAAATGTATTCCCACTTCAGTGAGTGCAACAGTAGGGAAAGTGTTGGATAGCAGAGGGTAAAAATTACTATTCGCACTCCAGAGAGTGCAACAGTAGGGTAAGTGCAGGATAGCAGAGAGATAAAAATCACTCCAGTGAGTGCAACAGTAGGGAAAGTGTTGGATAGCGGAGAAAACAAAAATTACTATTCAGACTCATAATATATACATATTAAAAATTACAAAACATATTACAAATAATAAATAAAACATAATTAAAAACAAAATATATTAAACATATAAAAAGAACACATTATAATACTAATTACATATAACAAAAACTTACAACTATTATATAAAATAAAATAAGTACATTTACGAAAGATATTTTTTTTAACTAGAAAATATTTAAAACATAAATGTATTTCTTTTATTTCCTACCCTATAACACCACATCAATAACGAAACACTTCTACATTAGTAATTGAATGTATTTACATTATTAACATAATTCATAGGGAAATTAAAAAATACTATTAATTAAAAAACTAATAATTATTGAATACACAGACTTTAACACTGTAATATGCACAACACACCTGAATTAAACTATAAAATAATGAAACACAATTAAAACTTTTTTAAATTAAAAGCTATTAGTAATAACAACTAATAATTAAATAATTAAAATGTATTTAATACCCACCCTTTACCCCTTTAAAAGTAAAAGCAACACACAAAGAAAATAAACAATTACCCAAAATAAATATCAAATAATTAACATTAAATAACTATATGTAATTAATTAAACATACATTTCTTCCCACCCTCAACTCCTATAAAAACCACAACACACACCTTAACATTTATTACAAAATTACTCAAATTAATAACCAATTAATTAATTACAATTAATTAACAATCAATTTTAATTCATCAATTAAAAATAAATGACTTCCCTCCCTTTACACCTATAACACCACAACACACACCTAAAATCAATTAAAAATTACCAAAATTATTAACCTATTATTTAATTGAAATTAATTAATTAATAAGAAAGTATTAATTGATTAATAAGTTACTTTACACATTTAACACTATAACATCTGAATTAAACAAATATTAATACATAAAATTGAATCAATAAATTTAATATAATTAAATTACTTCCCACTCTATCCCCCTATTAACCCACAGCCTGCTACGGAACTAAAAGCTCAAAATTCAAACAATTGTTTTTAAAAAAATCTACTAAAATGTAACACATATGTTAAAAGTACAAACAATTCTTATACAAAAAATACAGCACACACATATAAATATGTACTAAAATGCATAACAATAATAAAAAACTATATTTTTAACAACTATATTTTTGCAAATAATATTAAGCCACGGTAATCTTGCTGTCGATATTTCTGACCCACGATATTAACAACTCAATATTTGTGCAACTCTATATTTTGTACTCAATATTCTGTCTCTGTACCCTCTCAAATTAGTTTCCATGTATATAAAACTTCAAAATGGTATGTGGATGAAGAGGGTGGTGGATAAGCACAAAAGGCCAGGAAAGATCTTTGCCAGTTGAATAAAATATCTATAATTTTGATCAAAGAACGTGACTCTGAAGTAATTCAAGGTGTAACATCTATCATGGAAATGACTGGACAATATTTCCACTAGCATCAAAAAAGAAGATTCACTTCTCACTAGCCATCATGCGCTTGTAGGATTTCATCTTTCATAGGCACAGATATTGGCACTAATTACAAAAACATGCATTACATGACCTTGTATTACACCGTTGGTTAGAGAAATATTATTGAGATGCATCCTTGAACATGTGATGATGGGTACAGAGATAAACCTTTGTGGGTCGCTTAGGTCTATTAAACATGGGAATGAGCTCACATTTGCAATAGCAGTGCAAGAAAATTGCTTCGGTTTCGTCATTTGAACGTGCAATGAACTGGAGGATCCCGACCATGATGACTGGCCTTTGAAATCAGTTTCTCAAAATGACTGAACAAATGTAGTTTTTGCCACACTTCCTAACCCCTTGGGGGCAGATTTATGAAGGCCTTGCGCCGCCGGTGCGTCATTTTTAACATGGGAAAAAGTGACGCACCGGCGGCGCAAGGCCTTCATAAATCTGCCCCTTGGTTTGTTGCCCGAGTTAAGGAATATGCAGGTAAGCAGATCAAGTGTAGAGTATAAATGCTTCGTGATAGCTAAGCAAAATAATGCATGCACTGACATTTTGAAAAATTGGGAATAAAGTAAACACATATTTATTTGAGCTAATTCATGCATTCACCGAAAATGCATTTTTCCATTTGCCCTTGAGGAATTATTGGGTGGACTGGATGTGGTAAAACGATTCACTGATTTATTTTCCATTTTTTCTTGGACCCTTAGGATTCAAATTGAAATGGAAACTGTGCCAACTTGTTACATTAACTGCAGGGCATGCTGGCCTTTCAGGTCCTATTAATTTGGGCACTCCTAATGATGCCCGTGTGCTTTAGAGCACTGCATTATCCTGCACACTGCAATGGGCGTTAGTGGTAAAGGTTTACTAATTTCCTTTTGGGAATTACTTTTCACAACATTGGGAAATGGACTGAATATTGAAAGACTGTAGTATTGGTGTTGTATGTATGCGCGTGAACTTCACGTTCCATGTTTGCGTTTGATTATTCGTTCCACTTTCTACTATTATCTGCTGGTGTTCTGGAGAACTGTTAAGGAAGTGGCCCCAGGACATCGGTAGAGTCGGAGGTGTGGTCGTGGGCTTGCAGTTTGTGTACTTTAAGAAGATTTCTTCAAGGTGGTCGTCATTTATCTCTTACCACAAAGACCAAAAAGTTATAGAGGTGTATTGTCAACAAAATAAATGCGAAAAAGGATGAGAACACCATTCAAGAGTAAAACAAGGGGAATAACATGCTCTTCCAGACTGCCATATGTGTCTGGTAACATCCCATCCCCGGCCCAGAGCAACACACTCCGACCAAACGAGGCAATAACATTCAACCAAGCCAATGGTGCATTATCTCTACCAAACTGGACATAGACACGTAATTAAAATAATTCTTGCTTCATGAGATATTGATTTATGCAGTGAGCTCTGCAAACGAATTTGTTCCATTTCGCTTAAATTCACCCAAGGAACGTGTGTTTTGTTGGCCACAGCCGGACGCACTGTTGCAACTCTGCCTTAATACCAAAAGTTTTGCTTCCCGTGTCTGCATGCATGACACGGAGATTATACAACGGAGAAGTCTTGGAAGATAACCTGAAAATCGTTACCCTCTCCTCTTTGAAGAGTCGGTGGTCTCTAATCCCAGAGAGCGATCGAACGCAGGCAGCGCCACTGAGGAGAAAAGCCCGCCCTTTAGCAGTTTCTGCTTCTGCGTCTCACAGCTTTCCAAGCCGGCGCGAGACTGAGTGCAAAATGGCATCGACGAAGAGAACGGCACTCATTTGGGAGAGGGAACAAAGCACCATCCTGAGGTTAACTGCCACAAAATAGCATATTTTTATTTAGTGAAGACGTGATAGCATCCGACAGTCAAAACCCTCCAAGGGTCCCATTCGTCCCAAAGCCAATGCAAATCAGTGGAAGGGGAGCCCAGTCATTTTTCTTTACACTACTGAGCAACACGTGCAGGGGCATATTTGTCCAAAAATCGAAGGGAAAGAGACGTATGTCACATAATATAGCACATTCCTGTCTTTTCCCAGAGCTGGCGAACAATGTACTGCCTAGCGCCAACGCAGGCACCCTTGCAACATGGCGCAAGGCTGCCTGCATTGCAACCAGTATACTATTTGTGCAGGAAGGGGCAGCTTCTGTACAAAACAGTCCTCTGAGGTATTTTCTGTGCAGCACACATATAGAGAGGGGGAAACAAGGAGACATAAAGATATTTCTCCTCGTTATGCCTCCCCTGGGGATGCTTTGCATTTCGACTCATTCCCAGGTCATCTTGGAAACGCACCAAAACCTTGGGTGCTGTATGGAAACACCCAGGCACCACCCATGGAATGCCTCCCTGGGATGAGTAATGCAATGTAACAATTTGCGCTGTGTTATGTTACACTAGATTTATCATGCCACTCAGGACCTCGCAGAGGGGCCTTGCGAGGCTTTACAAATCAAACTTATGAGTTTTGTTGCTCTTGCTCCCATTGCGTTGAGCAAGGGAGACGCAACTCATTGCTAAATATGGCCAGTAATTAACAACATGAATAACACAGGCCTCATATTCCGCTGTTGAAAAAAAATCCATGACAACTCTTTATCATGGTCGCTCTATAGATAATTTTTGGCCAAAAGGAGGGGGTTCCATATTCTGTTAAGTTTAGGGCGTAATCACATAAAAAGTTTCATGTCTGCGGTATTTCTTTTATTGGCAGCATCGTCGCAACCGATTCTGTCACCATGATTTAAAAAATGTTTGTGCTTAAAGAGCTGTTCACAGCATTTGAAATTGACAATGGTAAGTTTCACAGTGCTTGATGTTGGCATCATATTGCACTGTAGTGGCCCTTATTAAGTATTTGTGGGCAAAATGATGAATTACTACCAAACCAAGCATCTCAGTTTTTCCTCACATTCTGAGTAGGTTTCCCCTTGCACTTTTCACTAGGTTTGACCTAGCAGAACATGATTAGGAATTAGCACATGAGGGATTACCATTTGTGGTATTACCACATGTAGTAGAACTGCATAGAAATAGGGCTCTTGTTTAACTTTGCTTTCTGCAGGTTATTTATTTTTTATGGTTTGCAGAATATGAACATGTACCCTCTGGTCCACATTGCTATTCCCCTTACAAATTGAGCGCAGGACCAGTGCATTTTCCATTTCCCGCTGTGCAACCCTCACTTTGCCACTCTAAAGCAAAACAATAGGGGTCTCTCTCTGTAATGAGTACCATCTTATCCTATGGAATCTAGGCTGTTTTGAAATGGAACGGGATGACCTAGTTACATACTGGTAATCTTCATTACCCCAAGTCGCAATCTTTTCTCCATGATGTGTGTTCTGAGTCCTACAGACATTGTTTCCTAGCCCACCTACATTTGTTTTTTTTTTGTTTTTTAAATATATATTTTTATTTTTATTTTATATTTAGCTCATACAAGATATAAGACATAAGACATTCATCATTTTTTTTAAACCCCAGCCCTCCCTCTCCCTACCCAACAATATCAACCCAAAAACCTCATTAAATTCAGGGACCTCTGCTCTCCCCTCAAAAAATATGTGCACAACCCTCCTCCATCCTCGCCCCGCACCTTCCTTCACCCAACCTGACAAGGTTGCCTAGCCTTCCACGACACTCCCTTCCGAGGGCTCTCAACACAGGTCAACTCAGCCCCATCATCATGCCACCAGAGCAGAAAAACTGATGCGCGCCCAAACCACTGACCCCCTGCCCTCAAGTTCTTCCCTCTCTCCTGGCCACTGTAACTCCCTCTAGGGCTCTCGACTCTAGCTGACCTAGCCCTTCCACCCTGCTACCAGCGCTTGCCAACAGAAGCACCCTTACACCTCCTACTTCGCAACCGATAAGCCTCACTTGCCTTTTGGATATAGGAACCCCTGCTATGGTTCAGGAAACGGATCAACCTAGCCTCATTACCAGGCTACCAGCACAGTCTCACATAATCGCTCCCACACCCTCGGCCCTCTACCCACATGAGCCTCCCATTTATTTTGACATTGACACTCTCCACCGCAGAGCTGACCTAACCCTGAACATCCACAACACCATTCTGGATCGAAAGAACCTCCTGCACCTCACCAAACTTTCCTTTGTGAATCTCAAGCTCTTGCAGTACTCTACTCTCTCCCCTTCCTCCGTGCACCTCCCTCACCCATTACCGCAATCCATGAGACACCTGCTTCCCCGCAAGCAACCTTGCCACATCTCTGAGGAGGAAACTCTGGCCTTCCTCCTTACGTACAAACCTACCCCCGTTGTGCCTTGCCTTCTAGACCTTACAGAGGAAGAAGTTGCAGACCTCCTCATTAGCTACGAATCTGCATCTTCCCTGACAACCTATTGCTCTGCAGATCTGTGTGACAAACTCCCTATTTGCACAGTTGCTGTTAAAGATTGCAGGGATCACTGTTAGCATTAGCTAACAGCCATTTTGTACTTGGCAGCCATCTTTGTTAGCCATTTGCTTACCATGTGCTTTCTCCCTCTTCCAGAGCCTTGCACATGCTCAGAAAGGCCTAGCTGTCAGAATGCATCTGCTCTTATGTTATAACTGTCAGGCTATCCTTGCTGATGTAAGGAGAAATATCTCTCCTCCCACTTTGTTGAGCAAGCAAATGTTGTATACCCATGTTAGTCAATTTGCATGCTTGTATGTGCTAGGACCTCTCTTTGATTTTATGCTGACTATGTAACCTATGCATATATAAGGCCCCTGTTCTCTGTACTCTTTAGAATGCCTCCTACAGTGGCCTGATGGTACTGTGTGACACAATATCCCTCATGTGAGGTTTATAAATGCATTGTTTTTATATTACAGCTACTGTGCCAATTTCTTCTTTGTTGGTTTAAAGGACCAGGTGTATCTGTGAACCCCTTAGAAGGTTTTTATTTCTTCATTGCAACACACCCCAGCAGATCAGCTACCCTCCATGACAGAGAAGTGATTAATAGCAACATAACGCAAGAAGGTTTTTATTTCTTCAAATGGTGCCCGACGTGGACCTCATCGGAGAAGCGACTATCCAAGGGAGTTGTCTTGATGGGAGACAGGAATCTACTGAGGAGGACAGGACAGGAATCTACTAAGGAGGTACCCGGCGCACGGAGATTCTATGCCTCTTCAGCCCAGTATATTTCTGGTCTCTCTGATCTGATCCTCCAAATGTTTGCTGCTCCTGACTGATTACCTTTTTGGCGTGAGTATTCAGAATTTGGCAGTAAGAGTTTGGAGATTTGTGCTTGGAAAGGTCGTCGACATGTGATTGGTTTTGTTTTGGCCAAAAATCTTGGAACTTGCTTGGATATATATGAATTGCAATTAATATAGACAGGTAATGAGGAGATTTTTCTCTAACTTTTTAAAAACTTGAATGGCACACATAGCATTAAGTGCCATTTTGCAAATATTATTGTATATGCTACAATATTCTTGGCATGCCTGTTCTTAGCACACTTCATAGAATGTGTTGCTTTCTTGGAAGTACCAATATGGAACTAGAACAGAATCAGCCAGCTCCTCTAGAGGGGATACCTGAATAGGTTTAGTTATATTAAAAAAGATATTTCTTCCTTGGTGACTAAGTATCCCATGGAACTAAATATTTACATAAAAAAGGATCCTGGAGGCGTGTCCAAGATGGCGGCGTGATCGGACGCAGGTCTCCGAGGCTCCCTGCCCGATCCCGCCTACACGCCGCAATCCTCGCCTAATCTCCCCTAAAAGCAAGGGAAAGCACAGGGAGAGGTGCTACATAGCAGCGGCGACCCCAAAATCGAGCCACTGACCTGCTTGCCTCGTGGGGGGTTCCGAACGCGAGAGGACGTCACTCCGTGGCCCGTAATGGCGGCCGCGCCGAGGATCTGACAGGCCCAGACGCCGCTGCTCCGAGGTCGCTGGGGGCAGGCCTGGCAGGCCTGACGGGCTGAGCGCCGAGCCTGCTGAATCGAGTCCCCGCTGCGGGCCCTGGAGCTGGGGACCCAAGAGTCGACGCATCGCCATCTTCGCAACCCGGCCGGCGTTCAAGGGAGAACCGGCCGGACATCACGAAAATCGAGGCCCCGGCTGTGGTGCTCGCTCCCAGACGCTTGCGGTCTTTGGCGCGGCCGACCGGAGCGCCTCTGCGACGAAAGAACAGACCCTGCCAGCAGCGGACTGCGCGACGCGGCCCCCCCACGGTGAATTGGGCCTTGAGAGTGCCCCAAGTGGACCAGTGTGACCCCAACGTGGCCAGCGGGGACGGCACCGAGGTGGCCCCGTAGCCCCACAGAACCGGGGTACACTCTAAAGGAGAGCGGAGCGGCGCTGAGGGGCCAGAATTGTAGCGGAGGACCGCTCCTAGACAAGTGGACACAAAGGTGAGGAGAGTGGAGGTGGGCACCATAGAAGGCTCGGGGGGCACAATCGAGGCCCCGGCGTGGGGTTGACTGAAGAGGCCAGAGCTGCGTCACACTTAAGAACTGCGGGGCTGGACTGGGCACACTAACATTGGGCCATTGGAAGCCGCAATTCACAAGGCCCTACTGCACAATACTGAAAGGTGACCCGGTGGGGGGTGTATGATTAACTGAAAAGGGACCGACTTCACGGCACTCTTGGCTGGCTGGGGGGCGATTGGCCACATCTGCCGTCTTGACCTCGGGTGTCGCGGGGGGTGCACTGACCTGCGCCAACACAACTCGCCCCTAACTACTGCAACGCCGGATTCCTGCACCTACTACAGGCCCCCGAAATCCACCGCCTGCTTGTCTCCGGGGCTGCCCACAACATGGCGGGACAGAGGGGAAAGAAAGGACCCAGACGCTCCCTGAACTACTGGCTAGGTCCCAGCCCAAGCCCAGCAAAGACCCACCCTCCCCGGTGGCCGCGAAGTCACTGCCGAAACCTGCAGATGACCAGATACCAATCACCAGATCCTTTCTAGAGACATTGTTTAATTCACTCAGAGAGGACTTCAAATCCTTGAAACAGGAGGTGGAGAGTGAAGTCCGGGAGCTCCGGTGTGATGTGGAGGGCCTTGGAGAGCGGGTGGCCGCCATTGAGGAGGCTGACCAAACCAGAAGCAACAAAATTGAGTAGCTCCAGCAAGAAGTCTTACGACTCACAGACCAGCAGCTGGACCTCCAAGCCCACGCAGAGGACCTTGAAAACCGTTCCCGTTGAAACAACATACGGGCCCGGGGGGTCCCTCAGAAGGCAGAGGGGGTGGCAGCCCACTTTTACCTGTGCTGGATGCCTTGCGTGGGCAAAACGTTGGGGGGAAGATGGACTGGCTGGGAAGTCGCAGAGCTTTTCACTGCAACACAAGGGGGTGGACGGACATGACGCCAGATGATCGGCCCCCGGGGAATGGTGGGGTAAATCACGACGTGAGATGTATGCCTGAGGGCCTGAATGCCCAATTCCATATAGATACCCTGGGTTACATGTTGCAATGCCTATTACAATAGGTACTTGGAATGTTAGGGGGCTCAACTCCCCCCAGAAGAGGCAGAAGGTTTGGAAGTACATCCTAGACCACCATATAGACATTATTGCGCTTCAAGAAACTCATCTAATGAAAGCTGAGGACTTCCGCCTGAAACATAAATTGTACCCGCTTATTTATAAGTCTTGCGCTCCTTCCAAGCACAAGGGGGTGGCACTCCTATTTCGTTCTTCCACTCACTTTCAACCCCTGGGCATACTAAATGACAAAGACGGTCGATGGCTGATGGTCAAGGGGCGGCTGAAGGGGAAGCTGTGCACCTTTGTGACGCTTTACGCCCCCAACAGCGGGCAGAGAGACTTCCTACACACACTCTTGGGTAAGGTCACGGACTTTGCTGAGGGCCCACTATTTCTACAAGGGGATTTCAACTTGGTTTGGCACTCCTCCCTTGACAGCACGCACACTAACCGCTCTGGCCTGGGCTCCTTCCATCCTGACACTCAGGGACTCATTCAAGACATGGGCCTGTTGGATACCTGGCGCGCCCTCCATCCACACACCAAAGACTACTCCTTTTTCTCCCACGTACATCACTCCTACTCTAGGTTGGACTACATCTTCGCCAGCCAGTCTCTACAGGGTGGGCTGAAGGAGGCTAAGATATTCCCCATCTCCGTCTCTGATTACGGCTTGTACTCAATCTGCATGACCTGGCTTGGCAATGCCCCCTCACCAGCCAGGTGGTATTTCCCAGCATCCCTAGCCCGGGATAAGGAATCGTGTACCCTTCTACGGGAGACTATAAGAGACTTTTATGAGCAAAATAAACCGGAGGACACCTCTGAATATAATAATTGGGACGCCCTTAAGGCGGTGCTTCGGGGCAAGTGCATAGTGCTTAACTCCGCCCTAAATAAGCAAAGGGCAAAGGATAGGGAACTGTTGGAGGAGGAACTGGAGTCTGCCGAACAGGCCCACAAACTTACACCCACCAGACAGACGCTTCGCAGCCTCACAGCCATCAGAGGCAAGCTGTGGGCTATTTATAATAACCAAGCTGAATTCACTCTCCTTAAATTAAGGAATCTGTCCTACACTCAAGGCAATAAAATAGGGAAACACCTAGCGAGGCAACTGCGCGACAAACGAGAGCGGGAGTACATAGGTGGTATCCAAGATCCCTCGGGGGTGCTATCCCACAGGGACGAAGACAAAGCTAATCTGTTCGGGGACTTTTACACAGCGCTGTACTCTGCAGACGTTTTAGACCCTGATGCTCAGCGAGCCTTTCTTCGACACCTACCTATTCCACAGGTCTCCCAGGCCTGGAATGATGAATTGACGGCCCGATCACACTAGAAGAGGTGCTCTCCGCTATCAAAGCTTTGAAACCCCACAAGGCACCGGGCACCGACGGATACACTGCACTTTTTTATAAAACTTTTGCAGCCGACCTCGGTCACCACTTAGTTCGGCTGCTCAACCAGATGGCCTCCGATGGGGACGCGGCGATTTCTATGGCTGAAGCGGTGATATCGGTGATCCCTAAGGTGGGGAAAGACCCCACACTTTGTGCCTCCTACAGGCCTATCGCCCTTTTAAACATTGACGCCAAGCTTTACTCTTCGATCCTAGCGACACGACTACACGGCCTTATGCCACTCATTATCCACCAGGATTAATCAGGCTTCATAGCGGGACGGCAAACACACGACAACACCCGGCGCATCATTCATCTAATTGAGAAAGCTAACAAATTTAAAATCCCTGCCATCCTTGTCGGGCTCGATGCGGAAAAAGCCTTCGATCGTGTTGATTGGAAGTTTCTTATGGCCACGCTTCGGGCGTTTGGCTTCTCCCCCAAATTTATACAAATGCTTCAAGCCAATTATAAACTCCCAAGTTCTAGAGTCTCGGTGAATGGCGTCCAGTCTGCTCCCTTCTACCACTCCCGAGGTACTAGGCAGGGGTGTCCCCAATCCCCCTTACTGTTTGCCCTTAGTATAGAACCTTTGGCTATCGCCGTCAGAGAACACCCAGGAATTGAGGGCCTACCATTCACAGGCGAATCCCATAAAATATCACTCTTCGCGGATGACGTCCTCTTGTCCCTCTCCAATCCAGGAACGTCTCTCCCGCACCTACTGTCAGAACTGAGCCGCTTCGAAAAGGTGGCCGGCTTCAAAGTCAATCTGACTAAATCCTACATACTCAATATTACTCTCTCCCCGATGGAGGTCTGTCACCTCAAAACACTGTCTCCCCTAGCATGGGCACCCTCCTCGCTTCAATACCTGGGAGTGCAGCTTACGCCAAAGGTGGAACAATTGTACGAGGCCTACTTCCCTCCAATTCTGACCCACATCCAAGCTGAGCTTGCGAGATGGAAGCCACTTTTCCTCTCTTGGTTAGGGTATATCCATGCCGTAAAGATGACCCTCCTTCCCAGATTGTTATACTTGTTCCAGTCACTTCCCATAGCGATGGACAGAGAATTCTTTAGTAGGGTGAAAACAATGATCCTGCGCTTTATTTGGCAGGGAGGGCAGGCGCGTCTCCCTTTCCACGTGCTTGGACGTCCCCAGAAGGAAGGTGGAGCTGGCCTTCCTGACATGCAACTTTATTATAGGACAGCCCAACTTAGAATTCTTGTCGAATGGTCCCAGAAGGAATCCGAGAAGCACTGGCTCCATATGGACCGCAGTGTGGCGGGTAGGACGATCTGGGACCTTATCTGGTGTGCGAAGCTGGACAGGCCCAAGAACGCCTACCTTAGCACCCCGACACATACCACTTTGACAGTTTGGGACTCTGTGGCGACACTGGAAGGCTGGTCTTCCTTTCTATCGCCCTTTACCCCTATCCACTTCAACCCGGCTTTCCCCCCTGCACTCCAAGAAGGGCCATTTGACTCCTGGAGGGAGGGCGGTTGTCTGGCCTTGACCCACCTGTTCCACAATTATGATCCCCTCACATTTGACAATTGCAAGAGAGACTATGGGATAGGAGATTCTGGACGCTTCCACCACACTCAGATGCTACACTGGGCCCTAGGTCCGCAGATACGGGATGGGGCAACTCGATCCCTCACCACGTTTGAATCCTTCCTAGTTAAATCTTCCAGCATGAAAGGTGCCATTTCCTTCCTTTATAAGCTCCTGCTATCCTCAACAGCGTCCCCTCGGCCGCGATACATGACACTGTGGGAGGGATTGGCCCAACGGGACATTACTGACGAGGAGTGGTCACATCTATGGTCCGATATTTTCAAATTTAATCAATCTGCAGATTTACCGGAAGCACACTTAAAGACGATGACTGATTGGTATCTGTACCCCTCTAAATTGGCTCGAATCTTCCCAGGGACATCGGATAGGTGTTGGCGAGGGTGTGGTCTCCTGGGCGACTTTGAACACATTTGGTGGGACTGTCCCTCTATTAGGCCCTTTTGGGAAGAAATACTAGCGCAAGTGAAGGACTTACTGGGGTACCCTATACCGACCTCCATGGCTGAGACTCTTTTGGGGGTCCGAGACCCTATGCCAGAACACCAAACCAGGGCGGACAAGAGAATCATGTGGCTCTGTCTAGGGGCAGCTAAAATCACTATCGCAGCGGCTTGGAAGAAAAAAGAAGCGCCAGCGATGTCCCTGTGGCATTCCCGCCTCTGGAGGCTACTCAGTATGGAGCGTATGTCGGACATCTTCCGGGAGGACTTCAAAAACTTTGAATTTAGGTGGGGCCCGCTGGTCGCCTTCCTGTCTCGTGGATTGCCCTCAGCGGTCTGTCCCCCCACAGTTCGGGCTTTGCATCTCTTCCAACTCTAAGTATTCCTACTTTTACGACACCAATCAGGGACAACGCCACCACCGCGCGGGGGGGGTAGTGGGGTGGGGGGTTTGGGGGGAGTTCAGTTCCACTGTTTTACCTCATGGTTGCTATCAATGTTTTTTTCCTCCTTTTTCCCTTTTTGAGCCCCAGGGGGCGATCCCTAATCGCTTGAGAGCGATAGCCTCTACCCACTGATGGACCCATTTGTGCACAAGCTCTCCCCCAGGGCCGTAGGAGCCCAGTACAGTGCTACTGACATTGATGCTGAGAGAGACCTACTGGCGCACCTGTTACCCTTTGAAGCTGTACCCTGTCACTGGATCTGTTCATGGGGACCGGGATACGTGAACCTAGATCTTTGGGCTCCTTCTTAGCTTGTTTTGCCTGTAGGCTTTGATCTGGTCGCCCCTGTGTGGGAACATGGGCGGACTGCGCTATGAGTTGTTTTCAAAAAATTAATAAAAATATCTTTGACAAAAAGGATCCTAGTCTGTGCACTTAGTAATGATATGCAGAGTGCTTTTTGAGTGTTCTGCCAGCCAAAACTGGAAAATTTGGTGTATTTTGGCTTCCTGAAAATGGAACAGTCATTGGGCTGTTTTGGTGCAGTTTTTCTTTTGCTACTTTTGAGAAGCTCTTGTTGTAAATATGACATACAATAGTATTTACAAATGGTTTGGTTTCAGTACAGTCTGTGGGCTGTCTCTTGGTTTTGTCCTAAGTGTTGATTTGTGGGTTGAGTGTTTGTTTGAATGTCTATGTGATTGGTGGTTTTACATCGGTGGTATTTGTATGATTAGGTAGTGATTGCACTCTTTGTGTAAGAATGGCTAGCCTTAAGCATGCTGTATTGTGTGTTCTGAGTGTGTGACCCCCTTCTGAAAATTTCTGGAATGAGCTCAAAGTGTTTTTTCTTGTCATCATTCTGTTAGGCAAAATGTCATATATTTAATTACATATTAAATAACAAATCCAGAAATGAATTATATAACATATGCTTAATAGCTGCAGGCTACCATTAAAATTGACAAAGTAAGAAACTATACAAATGTGCAAATTGCCACAATGCTAAAGATAAAATTAGAATTCACATTCAATAGGAATAAAATAGGCCTCATTGAAAGGAAGGGAAAAAACTAAATTGTGTGCTTTACAATAACTAGGACTAAAATACAAAATGTCACAGCATTCTCTTTAGATACAGTGTATTACATATTAAAAGGCATTCACATCATCTGAGTGAATTGGTTGTTGCTGATCTAAACACAACAATACAAAACAATAGATTTGTGCTGGCTTGAAAGGTGTAGAATTTGACGCCTGCTGGTCAGAGCAACAGCTGGGTCAATAGCACATGGCTATTCCTGACCGCAAGCCACAGAGGGAAACAGCTGAGTCAACTAGATTTTTGAGTTAGTGCAAACACTGTATAAAGGCGTGCATTATAGACTTATGATTTTAAAAGTTACAAAAGACAGTTTCAGCATTTTGGATAACAGAGAAAAGATTGAAAGTAGGGATTTCCTTCCTTAATGCCTTTTTACATGAGCACATCTGTGGATCGGATGTTAAAAAATAACTCTCCTTTAAAAAGTGGCGCAGACTTTCAACGTTTCGGTAAGGCTTCTGTGCTTAGGGTTATACATTATTACATTTTAAGGCAAAAAGGAATGAGGCTTGCTTTTCATATGTGCAACCATCAAAAGGGTTGGTGTTATTAAAAAAATAGAAAAAAGGGGAATTTTGATTATATGAAAAAAAGTTTATTAAAAATAAGTGCACTAAATTCATTTCTTAATCTCTGTACTGCCTAATAATCATACTGTGAACTCCTAGCATCAAAGTTGAATTTAAGCAGCGCTTTACCACAATAGGGGGAACTAAAATGGAAAATGTCACTTTACCCAGGCGTACAAAACTCATTTTTATAAGGGTGTACCTTATACATTTCTGATCCCCCATTCCTGGGATTTCTAGGTGCACTCTGGGGATGACTAATATGTCAAAACATTGTAGGTTATTCATTTTTAAGTGCCCCTAACACCAAAGTAGAAATTGGGCAATATTTACTGTTTAAAAGCAGTTCTGCCACTCAGAGCAGTTTTCAAACTGATCTTAGGCTTCAGTAAATGAACGGCTGACCTCTATACTGCTAGAAAAGCACACCGCAGATCCTGCCTGATGAAATTGTGAAAGGATGAGTAGTCTAGGTTTCTGTTCCCTTATTTGACCTTAAAGGGGAACTAGATGTGGGTAGTTTTTGTTCTAAAATTCTCAGGTGATAACACCAATACTGTTTATGTTATTCTCATGTTATATGACAGTTCCTATTAGAGCTGATGTTGCATAGTTTGGATCGTGAAAAGTAGAATGCAGGAAAGACGCCCATGTTCTCCTCAGCAAGCATTTTTTTAAAGAAAATATTCTTTTATAGGAGTTTCTTTGTCACAACATGTTCTGCTGGAGATATGTATGTACCCACTATGTTGAAGTTTTTTTTTTAAAGTTCTCTATGTAATAGGAATCCCTGGTAAATTAGCAGTTTTAGATGTTCCGGCTGCACCTATAACATGAGAGCATGGTCTTAAGCGTACAATGAAGGTGCTTTTATTAAGAGGAATACTTTTAGAAGTGTCTGCAGTCCTGTACAGGTAATGCAAGGTTTATGAGTAAAAGTGTACAGCATTTCCTTTATTTCTTGAGGGTTCTTCAGATGAATAATATAGCAATACACAAATGTAAGGATTTAGAGTATGTCTGTATTGTTTTTCTTTTTTCTTCAGAATTTAGTAAATGAACACAGACTTGCTTAGCTGCTTAAAATAGTGTAATAGGTTCAGGTGTTTTACTCTCAGATAGATGAAGTGGTTTTTAAGTGCCTTGATAATATATGGGGCATCCCAAGACTAGGAAGTATTCTGAGACTATCCTCTCTGTTGTTTATTTGTATGCCTTGTCTAAAGACCTTTTGTTCTGTCCACCAATAGATATGTTCTGCCTTACAACCATTGCCAGAGGGGTCCGGACATCAGATCAAGCCTGGGGAGTCAGCACCAGTCCAGCTTGAAGCCAAGGTAAAGGCATTGCTGGCAACTAGGACCGCAGTGAAGGCAGAAGCACTGGGATGTGAAGTGTGTACCCCTGCCACTGTCTTGGGTGAAAGACGGGGTCACGAATCAGAAAGGAGAAGTCGTGGATCACGTTTTTGATGCCCAGCTGAGAGTCACAGACCGACAAGGACGGCAAGAAGGCTTTTGCTTGAGGTGACCCCTTTTAAAACGAGGGTTGCTTCAGAGATCCCAGCATCACATCTTTGAGTGCTGGTCCCAAAGTGAATGAAAGTTTGCACCTTTGTTTGTTGATCAAGAGTGCCTGGGCATGCTGGATTATCTTTGGCCCCAACAAAAAAGCAGTGTGCCAGCAGAGAAATACAGGAGTTAGGGAAGGACTTAAGTTTAGGGTACAGGTGCTGTGCCCTTGGTGCCTGCTAGATCAAAGTGAAGAAAACTGGTGCACTGCCTGAGACACTGGACAGGATAGTTGAGGGCATTTGCCCTGGGGGGTGATTGCCCTATCCTGAAAGAAAGAGCTTTCTTCTCAAACTGGGCCGTGATTCCTGAATTGCGAGCTGTGCAGCTCCACCGTGCGAAGAGCCTGCCTGTGCAGCTCAAATGGACACAGGGAGGAGACTCCCCTCTGGCTGGTTGTACAGCGGCTTCAATTTCACAAGGACTTCTTTTTTTTGTTAGTAATGTACTTCTTTAGTCATTCCATTTTTGCGGAAGAGCAGCCCTTTGCGGCTCCTCTTCCTAATTCCTATGGCCCTGTGTGGTCCTCCTGGTCCCTTGGAGCCAGGATTGTTTTTATAATAATATGTTTGACTGCTTTAATATTTGCATTAGGAATAATGTTTTTTCTGCAAGAGAAACATTCTTCTAAGCAGTTAACAAATGTTACTTTGCCCTTTTCTTGGCTATAGTAATTGATAATCGAGCCCTCATTAAAGGAACACTGGAAAAGTCTATTGAAAAGGTTTTTTACATAGCATTGGACAAGATGGTTCTAGGATTTGTTTTTTGCTTAGGGCTGCAAAATATTGATGGTTCTGTTAGTAATAATAGCCATTACTCTCTCCTGCTATCTGTATGACCGAATGCTCTGTTCCCTTTGTACTCCTGCTTATACCTTATATATAACCACTTAAAGAAATGTTTTGAATGAAAAATGCCCACCTAGTAATGGATTAGGATATTTATGAATGTATGAGAATAAATGTGCAAAATATTTTCTATGTTCCTACTAGATCATAGGAATGTCTTTAGCTCATGCTACAAGGACCATTTGTTAAAGATTGCAGGAATCACTGTTAGCATGAGCTGAAAGCCATTGTTGTGTAGCATTTTAGAATCCAAGCATAATTTACAGATTCATGCCCTTATATAGGTATAAATCACATTGCCCTTATATAGGCATAGAAATGATGCCCATGTTTAGACATAACCCATCCAGTCCAAGTACAGGCATGGCTACTTCCACTAGTTCCAAAAAGCCACAACGATTTCTTGGAAAACTCGGCTTCAGCAGTCAGGGACATCCCCTTGCTTGAATAGTGATGTGTCCTAGAAATCATGGAGTTTTCAAAGAACTACCATTCCCTTTGAGTTCTTTGATGACGTTATTATGTCCGACTTTACGTCAAACTAGGCACCTTCATGGTATAAATATGCCTACACATGCCCTAGCAAACACACGGTGGTTCAGAGCAGCTCGACTATCTACTTGCACGACGCAGCTCGCTACAGCAAGTGCCGAAGGAAGCCAACCCTCCATCTGACGCACTGACAGAGAGGCTGCCTTTCTCTTGCTGAGAATCCAGCTCCAGTGTTTCCAAGCTCCCCTCGCAGGGTGTTGGGAAATCGAGTCCCGAGAAAGAGATACAAGACCTCCTGCATTCTAAAACCAAGGTACGGAGCTGATTAGACCCTAAGAAAAAACTTTGGTTAGATTCTTGGCAAAGAAAAACTAAACTAATGCTACACCTCACTTACTTGTTCCCTTGTAATAAACTTAGGTTAGGTACATTGGGGTAGGCGTATTTTAGAAGCACCAGTTGAGTACTTTTTAGCCTTTGTAATTTAGGTATGTATTTATCTATGGTCTAAGAACCATCCAATGCTTTTACAGTATTATTTTATATTACTCTTCTTACTGTACGCATTATACTTTGCAACCAGTATTACGATTGTAGCAGTTCACTTTACTTGCATGAGAAAGAAGATTGTTCAAAAAACCCTTTTATTGAAAACGCCCGTCTCTCTATTTCTCTGCACCTCTGATGAAACGAAGCATGCAAGATTGACTGAGTAAAATATATATCTATTGTTTCCACAACTCTGAAGATCAGTTTTATTCTTGGGGAAATAAAGTTGTCATGTTTATGCGGTTGTCAGAAACTAATCCCTTTTTGTGAATTTGAGAAAGTTTCTAGTGACCTCTGAGTCAGCTGGCACTCACAATTAAGTTTAATATATATTCGATAGAGACTTAGTCGACCTAAGTCCTACGTCAAATCTATAGGATATATTATTCCAATGCGCAGAGGAATATAGGAACTACACTACACCATTTTGTACTTGGCAGCCATCTTAGTTAGCCATGTGCTTGCCATCTGCTTTCTCCCTCTTCTAGAGCCTTGCACATGCTCAGAAAGGCCTAGTTGTCAGAATGCATCTGCTCTTATGTTATAACTGTCAGGCTATTCTTGTTGATGAAAGGAGAAACATCTCCCCTCCCACTTTTTTGAGCAAGCAAATTTTGTATACCCGTATTAGACAATTTGCATGCGTGTATGTGCCAGGACCTACCCTTGGTTTTATGCTGACTATGTAACATAAAACCCCTGTTCTCTGTACTCCTTAGAATGCCTCATACAGTGGCCTGAGGGTACTGTGTGACACAATCTCCCTCATGTGAGGTTAATAAATGCATTGTTTTTATATTACAGCTTCCGTGCCAATTTCTTCTTTGTTGGTTTAAAGGACCATTGTATCTGTGAACCCCTTGGAACGTTTTTATTTCTTCATTGCAACAAACCACAACAGATCAGCTACCCTCCATGACAGAGAAGTGAGCAATAGCAATCTAATGCAAGTACCCATCTGCACCCCTAGTCGTAACTCACACTCCAACCCCCCTCTATCATGCCTCCTACTTAATTGCCGCTCAGCAGTAAAGCATGCGTCTGATGTTGCCGGTCTCATACTGAGCCAAAATTCGGGCTTAGTGATCCTGACAGAATCCTGGCTAAATGATTCCTCATCGCCTTGCCTTGACCTCTTAGTCCTGCCCAATTATAACATAGTAAGTCTGGACAGGCCATCCAATAAAAAAGGGGGAGGCATTTCCTGCACCTAATGTTCTAATCTCCTTGTTACTGATCTTCTGGCCGATCTCACAGACTCTTGTGAATACCTTGCACTTTCTATATGCAACAATACCACCCAACTGTGCAGACTGCACATCTTCTACCACACCCCAGGCATGAACAACACCTTCACTGAGCACCTTATGGAAATTCTCACAGCCAAGGCCTCTCTTAACTCCAATGAAATTTTTCTTGGTGATTTTAACTTACTTTGGAACGACCCCAAGGACCCGCAGGTCAACGCAATCAGAGACTTCTTGACCTACCAATCCCTCACCCAAGCCTGCTCACTCCCAACCCTCTCGAAAGGCGCCAATCTTGACTGGATCATCTCCAAGGAACCAGCGGTCAAGCTTATCTCCATAGCCCATGCGATTGGTCTTACCACCACGTTATCACCTTCCTTCTGCCTGGCACTCTCAAGACATGGTCACCTCATCCCGTAATACACAAACGCTGGTTTAGAGACACCAAGAACCTCATTCACGGGAAACTGGCTGCCCGCTGTGAGACTGTTCTCCCCACCTCACGCCACCACGGTCAAAAACCTCACTGATCATTATACCACAACCACATCCAACATTCTTGATAACCTTGCGCTGCTAAAACTAAAAAGAACCCATATCAAAGACAGGAACCCCTGGTTCAATGGATCCCTCAACAATGAAAGGAGATCCCTCCGGCAGGCTGAACGCAACTGGAAACAGCAACTGTCAGTAGCCCATCTACATCTTCTCCACCATTCCAGAAACTCATACAATAGGAAAATTCGCAACTCAAAAAAAGAATTCTTTAGATCAGAACTGGAGAACGCCAATAATAGACCATGTAAGCTATTTGAACTGGTCAAACACCAATCTAACAAACTGGCTAAAACCTCCAAAGAAATCCCCAAAGCGCTAATATCATGCGAGGAAATGTCCTCCTTTTTCTATGACAAAATCTCAGCCCTAGAAAATTAACTTAAATTGGCAATGCACTTCCAAACCACATTGGTTCCACCTATTTTCTTTGCTCTGCCTTCCCAGTCTTCACCCAAAAACCTAGGGCACTGGTCCAACTTCAAAGTTTACGACGAACATTCTGTCTCTAAAATTCTGTCTTCCTTAAACCCAAACAACCACTACAACAATCCTCTCCCCTCTAACTGCCTAGCCGCCACATCTCAAGGTATCATCCCTTCTTGGACTGCAATAATCAATGCATCCCTCCTACAGGGAACGATACCAGACTCTCTTAAAGCCGGCCAAGTCATCCCTATCTTAAAAAAAACAACGCTGGATCCTGCTTCTCTCAACAACTATAGACCTATATCAAACATCCCACTCCTAGCAAAAAATTCTTGAGGAATGCATGCAGCAGAAGCTGAGCCAGCACTTCACCAACTTCCACCTACTAGATGACTTCCAATCCGGTTTCAGATCTTGTCACAGCACTGAAACCACAATACTACACATTGTGGATGATGCCCTACAAGCCCTTGACCAAAGCAAAACATGTCTCCTAATCCTCCTCAACCTATCCTCGGCTTTTGATACGCTCAACCACGACACACTCCTCGAACGCCTCAAACTCAGGATGGGATTGTATAGCACCGTTCTCAAATAGTTCCGGTCCTTCCTCCAGAATCATTCACAGAGAATCCTAAACAATGGTAACCTATCCGCTCCCAATCCAATCAGAGTTGGAGTTCCCCAAGGATCAACCCTGTCACTAACACTCTTCAATCTTTACCTTGAACTGCTCACAGAGGTGCTTCGTACCGCCAATATCGCATACCACATGTATGCCGACGTCACTCAGATCTACATTAAAATATTTTCTCCTGAGGACATTCTGTCCCTGAATGAGGCATTGAAGCTGACTGTGCATTGGCTCACCTCTAACCAGCTTAAACTAAATGAAAAAAACCTGAATTTCTCCTCATCTCCCAAAACAAAAACAACCCTGACACTCAAGAACGGATCAAGGCTATTAAAGCGCTAAACTGCACCCCTATCATCATAGACTCGGCCAAATCCCTTGGAATAACCCTTGACGGCTGCTTGAATATGCATGGCCATACCAATTTGATGGCAAAAACCACCAGATTTCACCTGAGCTACCTAGGAAACCTGACACCCTTCCTTGACACTCCCGCTTAAAAAATGGCAATCCAGGCGCTAGTCATTTCCAGACTAGAATGTGGATGCTCCACCCTCGCAGGTCTACTTAAGAGCTCACTGGCCCGACTGAAAGCCTGCCTCAACGCCGCCACCTGACTCCTAACAGGGTCAAAGAAATTCAACCACATCTCTCTCCACTTGAAAAATGCTCTAAAATGGCTTCCTCTAGAGGACAGGATTCAACTTAAGCTGGCTTGCGTCACTCTCAAGGCTCTATACTCTGATTCCCCGGCATTTCTGGCCCAGAAACTTGTGATATCCAGAGAGGACAGAAATTTCCGATCGGCCAGAGACCTTTTGCTCCAACCGGCACGCCTGCGGAAAATAAAACATAAAATCTGGCCTTTTCTAGGGGCTGCTCCAAGAATTTAGAACTCTCTTCCGACCGCCATCTGAAGACTTTCCTCTCTGACTCGCTTCAAAACAGAGGCCAAAACTTTCCTGATCTGCAAATTCCCCCCTAACACTGACATTAAATGCACCTCAGTGACCCTGTTTCACCCTCTAGTTCGGCATTATCCATGGTCCTTCTGGATGATAGAGACCCACATTGAGACTGTTGTTCTAAATGTTTTCACCTGTTGTTTCCCACAGGTATCCTGGGATTGCAACAGCCTACTTCTGTATAATATATATCCCCTTTATTTTGTCAATCCCAACTGTTTCCTCCCCTCTAAACCCTGTGTTTACCTCTTATCATTTCAGAAAAGCGCTCTCATACCCTCAGGGGTTAGGTTCACGCTCTATAAAACTCTAAATAAATTAGTACAATTATAAAACTATTTGTAAAGGGTGTTTACACAACCTCTTTTGGAGCTTCATAAATAAACAAGTACAGTGTGTGATAGAGTGATATATACAGGTGATATAGAAGAAACTGGAATGTTCAAGTGTCAGTAAAAAAAGAAAAAAGCACCATTTTCGTTTTATGTATCCCCACTGTTTTTTTGTCGAATGGGCACAAAAAAGTAATATTCAAATAACAAGCTACTAGGGCTGTCACCGGTGGTGTCTGTTCCTCCAACTGCACATGATCTAGACTTGCAGCAAGCTAAAGATAATTCAAATATTCGAATGTTCAACCCATTTGGCAAGATCTTTCCCTATCCTTAGCCCTTTCTTTTTACCTTTCTGGCCATTTGCCTATATATTGCTTTTTCTAGAAGGTATATCCCTAATAATCGATAAAGGCATTGTTGAAACACTGGGGATGCAGAGTCTAACCACACTGATGCAATACGCAATCTATACACTACCATTGTTAGGCAAATCAGGCCGTCCTGTCCTCTTAAATTCTTAATTCTGAACATTATTACCGCGGGAGTTACCTCAACCTGTATGAGCAGACTATTGTTTAGAAATGCGTTAATTTCAATCATCAATGAGCCAAGCTCTTTACAGGTAGCAAACATGTGTAGTAAATCCACCTTTTAGAGTGTACAGCAAGGACAATATGCCTCCTTCCCCACCCTCCATTTCGCAATTTGACAAGGTATATAATGAAGCTCAAAATAGGATTGGAAATACTGGGATTGAAGATTAGCGGGCATCAAAGTCATGAGTATATTAGAAAAAACCTTTTGGAAAGTTGAAACAGAGATAGTTAACCTGGCTTGCCATTTGTTCAAACAATTTTCCATGTCGTCCTTCATGTATTCATTCAATATATTATACAAGCTCCCAATACGAGGTAGGACAGACTGTGTTAATTTCTAGACCAAGTCATTTTTCTTAAATCCTCCCACGCCTCCCCCCTTCCTCTGCAGGTAATCTCTGATTTGTAGATATTTAAAGGATTCTTGATGTGTAAGATTACATTTCTCCCTTAGCTCCTCATATGTTATATTAGCATGACGACCAGCCGCCTGAAACTGAACTCAGATAAGACGGAGGTCCTCATCCTGGGCTCTTCACCCTCCGCCTGGGACGACTCCTGGTGGCCACCCGCCCTGGGCACCGCACCCAAACCGACAGACCACGCACGCAACCTGGGCTTCATCCTGGACTCCTCCCTCTCCATGACCAGACAAGTCAACGCCGTCTCCTCGTCGTGCTTCAACATCCTGCGCATGCTACGAAAGATCTTCTGGTGGATCCCCACCGAGACCAGGAAGACCGTCACCCAGGCCCTCGTCACCAGCCGTCTGGACTACGGCAACGCCCTATACGCCGGTACCACCGCCAAGCTCCAGAAGAGACTCCAGCGGATCCAGAACGCCTCAGCCAGACTCATCCTCGACATCCCATGAACCAGCCACATCTCCGGACATCTGAGAGACCTTCACTGGCTCCCCGTCAACAAAAGAATCACCTTCCGCCTCCTCACCCACGCACACAAAGCCATACACGACCGAGGCCCGAGCTACCTCAACAGCCGATTCAACTTCTACGCTCCCAAACGCCACCTCCGATCAGCCAACCACGCCCTCGCCGCCGTCCCCCGCATCCGAAGAGCGACTACAGGAGGAAGGTCCTTCTCCTACCTGGCCGCCAAGACCTGGAACTCCCTCCCGACCGACCTGCGCCTGACCCAAGACCACCTCTCCTTCAGGAAGAAGCTGAAGACCTGGCTATTCGAGCAGTAGCGCCCCCCCCCCCCCCCCCAGCGCCTTGAGACCCTACGGGTATGTAGCGCGCTTTATAAGTGTCACTGATTGATTGATTGATTGATTGATTGATTGATTGATAAAAACACCCTAGTTGTTTAATTCCAGCATTTGACCACTTATAAAAATAGGCGTTATTATATATCTCCGGCAAATTTAAATATTTCTCCAGCAGGGTATAGAAATTTTGCCTCGCTATCTCTAACAGCCGACGTACGGAGTTCCATACCTTAAATGCCGTGAACAGAGTCTTGAACCGGACCCATTGGTAATACCCATACTCCAGGTGTCACCAAACACACCCCAGGCATCTGGGCCAGTCAATAATTCAAAAGGAGAACTTTATCTATAAACACTCCTATTATACTCCCTACCCAACAGAGTTGTATATTGCAGCCAAGAAGCGGCCCACCAATACAATTTTAAGTTGGGTCGTGCAAGCCCACCACATTCCCGGGGTAGAGTAAGGAACTTAAATGCTCTCCTTGGTCTTGCTTACGCCCAGATAAATTAAAGAAATCTGAAGAAATAAAGTATTTTGGGGAAATGTACCATTTTATTCAGATTGCACCTCCCTATTACTGTTAAGTGAAGATTACCGACCCTTTTGAGAGCCTTTTGGATCTCACTGGCACAAGGGTCTAGATTTTCTTTTACCACAGCATCCAGATCAGGGCTTATCGTGACCCCCAGATATACTGCTTTCTTAACTACTCTATGATCTGTAGAAGAAGCAAATTCATTTATTATGATCTATGTCTTATCAGTATTCAGTGTGTACCCTGATAGTTCTCCATATCTCTGTGTTGACTTAATCGCTTTATCTGGTTGAGAGGTAACTAATGCCACATCATCGGCCTAAGCCAACACCTTGTTTTCCTGCCCAAACATAACGAAGGGGGGTATGTCCACAGTCCTTTCCAGCAGCTTCAAGAAGGGGTCGATATATAGTGCAAACGGGAAAGGTGAGCATGGAAGGCCTTGTCGTGTTCCTCTTGATATTTTCAGAGCTTTTGTCCCTTCCCATATAGACATTAGCCACAGGCTCCCTATATAGTCCTTTTGTCGCATTGATAAACTTCAGCCCTATTCCATTATGTTATGTTATGTTATGTTAAAATGGGTTTTATATAGCGCTCAGCTACTCCGAGGAGTGTCCCGGCGCTTCAAAACCCAAATGCGGAAGCAGGAAACAGACAAACAAGTGGCAAACCTATTGGACAAATAACCAGGACTTATGCATTATTATGCATTGATAACTAGAGAAATTGCCAGGAGATCCTATCAAATGCCTTTTCAGCGTCTAACAAAATTGCGGCCATAGGATTTCCTGACACCTGTCTGGCATCAAATAGGGTGATGAGCTGTCTTATATGCTCTATGAAGCCCCTACCGGTGATGAAGCCGTGCTGTCCCATGAATACAATCCAGTGGATGATCTGAGAAAGACGGGAGGCCAAGACTTTTGCATATATTTTCACATCCCCATTAATAAGTGTTATTGGACGGTAAGACTCCAGTTTGTTTAAAAGTTTATTTTTCTTTGGGAATAATATGATTTTAGCTGAGGCCCAGGAGGTTGGTGGATCTGCTTCTTGCAATACCTGAACAAACATGGATGTCATAGTCTCTTTTAATTGCTTGTGGAAAATATTACACAGCTTTCCCACTGGGTAGTTTTGACATTGCCACCCGGATTTCATTCACGTTATTGGTAGGTCTGATTGCTTCCTCTTCTCTTGGGATAGAGTCTTCCCATCTTTATCTTCCAAGTATCTGTATGTTAGATCTTCGGATCTACTTCCAGTCTATTCCGTATTTAAGGATTGATAAAAGTTATAAAAAACATTTCTAATCTCCCCATTTTTCGGCACCAGACCAATCACTGGATCCCTCACAGAACTACTTTCTTTATATATGTATTTCTGTCTGGTTTTACTGCAAGCAGATGACCCACACTTTCACTGCACTGTTACTGTATACAGCCGTCACAACGAAGCTGTCACCCCGGATGCAAATACAATGCAGTTGTTACAACGACTGCGTTGTAACAACGCCTACTGTTACCCCGCAAGTCGTAACAATGACTTGCGGAGGGGGGAGACGGTGCTGGTTTTAAAATCCAACACCTTCCCTACTGTCCACACAGACTAGAGTTTGAATAGTAAATTATACTATTCCAACATCCGGCTCCCCCTACGCAAGTCCTTGCTCCGACTTGCGGGGTAATGGTATGTGTTGTTACAACGGGGTCATTGTAAGGACCGCGTTTTAATTGCATGCGTGAAAAGGAGGCATATTCCACTCATACATTTCCCCTCACCTTGCTGTTGTTTTATCTATTACCATTTTCATTAAATTTTCACCGATTGTAACTTTAGCAAGCCCAGCTTCCTTTGAGCTTATCTTACCCCACTATTCGCTTGTATTTCAGCAATCAGTTTACATTCAGCCTGGCTAGTTTTTCGTGAGCCACCCGCATATCTTCCCTATCCTTGTTTTTCTTCCTGCACACAAACTGGAGTGTCTCTCCCCGGATCCCAGCCTTTAGGGTAACCTAAACCACATCTTGTGAAGCTGAACCCAAATTTCTTTCCAACAATTCTGGTATCCACACTTTCATATGATTTATATATTTTTCATCCATCAATAGTGCCCTCTCGAAGTTCCAAGACCTAGGTCTTTCCCTAGAGGCATCACCCTTTATCTCTAGTACTAGAAGGTTGTGATCAGATACATATCTGGGGAAAGATTCAATTTACGCTTCTGTCTCACCAAAGATGACCCCAGAAATTAATCCAATCTAACATGTTTTTGGTGAGGTGCAGACAAGTATGAATATCCATGCTCCAAAGGTCTCCTTTCTTCCCATATATCACACAAGCCATGGGTTTGACAATGGTTACGAAGGGCTCTGTGCACTTTGAGTTTCCAGCCCATATATCTTTGGCTGTGTCCCAGTTGCCTTTCAAGTTAATACTAAAGTCACCACATAATACAATGGGAAGTTACCAGTGTGATAAATTGTTAGTTATCCAATCTAACAAGACAGGCTTATTAATATTACTACTGTAAAGAGAGCATAATGTGAAGCAGGAGACCCATGGTGTCCTGCATTCTGCCATGACCCACCACCCCATTGCATCCACCCAAACTCGGGGAAACTGTATCTTTTTGTTGCAAGTTAGAATTGCAACCACCGGGTGCGGGTCCCTTGAGTGGGGGCCCCTACTACGGTCCAAAGCACAAATTGTTTAGCAGGGCCTTCTGTTTGCCCTCCAGATGAGTCTCTTGCAGGCAAACTATGTCTGCCTGCAATATTTGTTGCCCTTGTGCATCCGTCTATCTTTCTTTATACTTGTTTAGCCCACAGATACTTAACGTTGCTATCTGTAATTTACTGATCATTGCAATCTATTAAAACCTTCTTTAGGGTTTAACAACCAGTGAAGATATTCCAAATCAAATTCCAGCACTCCCATGCCTACTGTGATTGTTTTTTAAATTGCTCCCTCTACACCCCCCTTGTGTAAACCACGGTGTACCCAGGTATTCCAGGGCTTGTATCTCTGAAGTAAAGCTGCATGTAGATCCCCTGTATTTAATTTTCAGTCTAGCTGGATTTTGAAGGAACACCTCAGCCCCTATTTTTCAAAAGGGAGAGAACAGCTGTCGTAATCGCCAGCACTGCTCTACGGTGGAGCAAAATCCGGTTTAATAAAGAATGTGACATTGCCTCCGGATTTTGAGGCAAGCTTGTTCGTATACCAACTGTCTCGGAAGAAAATCTCCAAAGAATACCAGCATTGCTCGAGGTCTCTCTTGCTGTTGTTGTTTTTTCAACATTAATGGGAACCAATAAGCTTGCTGAATTTCAGTTTCCCAGTCCCAAGGTGTTTTTCAGAAGATTCACCATGTAGCTTCTAGGATTAGAGCCTTCCACTCCGTCCAATATCTCCAAAAAGTGGAAATTGTTTCTGAGCCGGCGGTTTTCTTGCTATTATCTGTGTTGATTGTCCCTTGTCCAGTGCTTTGTTGATTTAGCGATTCAACCTCTACCTCAAGAAGCTCTGTCCATGTTTCCACAGACGTCAAGCGCTCTGCGATTTCCCCACTAGTGTTATTTAGTTTGCGCAGCCCAGCTTGCACCTTTTTGGTGGCAACTCTTGCTCTATGCCCTTCATTCCTGGTATCTTCTTGTAATTGCTTTATAAACCGAAAGATATCCATCAATGTGGGTTCTAGCTACTGTGAATCTTTTTTACATCCATCCTTTTATAGTTCATCTATCCCCTCTTCAAAAGATCTCAGTCGAGTATTGGATAGTCCCATTTAAGTCATTTATCAGAGCTCTTTCTTAGACTGTCTCTCTCCCTTCTCTTTTTCCCCCGCAGAATTCTTCCTCTATGTTGCTAGAGCCACACTATCTGACGACTTGCTGCCAGAGTCCGAGAGAGAATCAGTACTCGTGAGTATATTTCCCTGGTCTATAGAGTCTTCAGTTAGCTAGAAAAACATCTCTCCTGGAAATTCGGGCGACGACTTCCCCTTGGCAGACCGTGGGTCTTTAGAGGTTCCTATATTTGCCGGTGTATTCCATCTTATATCTCCAGCTTTCAGCATCCCAGGTAACTCGGCATTGATTATTTGTGCAATAGGCGCCAGTGTGGTTGCCTGATTTACTCGAATAATCTCTCCAGGATCTTTTTCAACAACAATGTCATCTGGGACAGAGACAGTTTCAGGGGTTTTGCAATATCTGCATCAGCACACCTGGTGCTATATCTCCTTACTTTAAAAAAAAAACATTTTTCTCCTCTTCTAACTGCTTGACTGCCCCTACCTCTATGTCTATGTCCATCCCTGCCAAACGAGAAAAATATAGAGGAAGTAGTGGATTGGGTTAGTTCTCCCGCTACCTGTCTTGTTGTTTTAGCTGTTGATTCCTTTGAAACAATGTATCGCTTCATCTAGCCTGCACCACTGCGCTGAAGGGAATCAGCCGTTTCACCATGGACTCCGCTGGCTGCAGTCCGCTCGCTGCACTAGTAATCCCTGCTGTGCGTGTTCTTATGGGATTTCTGCCTCTGGCCACGATAGCTAGACGCCTAGGTTCCACCAAAAACTCTGGGGCTGCCAGCCGGACCCAAATGTAAGGAAGCGGCAATGAGAAGAAAAACTTCATTTACAGATCCAGAAGCAGCGAGCACGGAGAGCAGCGAGCAAGGGTCACTGCCAGGTCAGGCAGCTGCTCAACGATCCGATGATCTATCAGAGAAAGACGGAGAGAGGTGTGGCAGCTAGTCACCCGTCATCTTTGCCTCCCTGTCTGCCCACCTACATTTTCTACCTCCAAGATGGTTTTCAGACTCCCAGAAGGACAAAAAAGGTAGTGAACTTCAAGGATATCTGCGGTGCTGCAACTTGGGCCATGTATCCAGATTCTGGTATTAACATATTATCTTCTGTTACTTCTGTTTAACTTCGATATCATCTATTGTTAAACCATGGATGTTGCATCATGTTTTATTGTTTCCTATTAAAATGAAAATTAATGGTGTTTCTCCTTGGGTACTTACTCATGGAGTACGGCCTAGACAAGGAAGTCGGAAGAGTAGATAATGACCCAGTTACTTACTGACAATTCTCATTGCTCCGAGTTTTGGACTTACGTGTCACAGCCATTATCCCTCCCGCCTTGCCATTTTCACTCAGGACATGTTAAATGAAAATTTTGATGTAGTCACTGATGACTTCTAATATAACATCATTGATCACTTAATTATAACTTCTCTTTAGCCTTTTGGTTCACTTATAATGTAGTGGCAACTCTTTAATTATAGATGTATATTGTTGACCTAGATGTTGTTACACAAAATCTTGCAAAAGGCATATTGATACACATATTTATGAGTAAACTGCTGTCTGATGTTATCCACCACAACTGACATCAAAGAAGGTCCTAGAACACACCCATATGCCCGCAAGGTGAGAATACAGCCAATACCAGATTGGAACATGACATTTAAAGAGAAAGTAATTTTTCAGTAAATATTCTCTGAATTAGTTACTGATATAATCTAAATTGAAATGAGTTTGGAAAAGACCCCAAAATACAGTCCAAGTTTGCAAATTTAGTCAGCCAGCAACATCTAAAGAGGGTTTGTAGGATAACTCCGCTAACAAAGGTTTTTAAGAACAAATGATGCATGACAAATAATTTTCTCTCAAATATATTGCCTTTTTGTACATTGTTTTTAGAGAGTGTTCTAAAGTGCAACACAGAAATTAATCTGGCCCTTACCGGCATACTATAGTTGTGGAAGCAGTTTTATTTAATGTCTGTGAAATCATTACATGCACAACAGAAGATGTTTAACTCATATAACTCTGTTACTCTCTTCTTTTTTTTTACTCTTTCACCTCCACTTTCCTGTTCCCTTTCCATTTCTTTTCCTCCTCCTTTTATTTTTCTCTTGATGAACTTGTATTGCAATCCAGTTCCAATAGGAGCAATGGCAGTTTCAACACCTCATTGTATCCACAGCAAATCTCACATTATTTTTGTGTTGAGCAGCAGTAGACCTGGGAAAACGAGAATGGGGCAAGAGAGAGTAACACAGCAAGTGGATATCATCACACTGCCTGGATACACAGCTGTGCTCGATCTGTGCTATATGAGCTTTCGAATTAAAGACAGGAGAAAGTGTTTAGCATGGCTATAGTGTGAACACCTTCACTTCTGATACTTTATTTGATATACCCATTGACTACCTGTTCATTTTACACACATACAACAATGTTTTTTTCTGAGCTGCAATGCAACTGAAGTGGATCTGATACCTGCCAATGGGAAACATCCTTTACCATACAGTCTTTACCGTGACCCACCTTTAAAATGCAGTCACAAACTGTAGCGTTACCACGTGTTTCTTTACCACGCAAGTCATTACAGCTTGCTTTAGGGGGCGTATGGTTGGACTGATGTTGGGTTTTAGGTCCAACACCTTTCCCTACTGTTGCGTAGACTGGAGTTGGAATAGTAAGTTATACTATTGCAAAGTCCAGCACCCCCACCCCCCAAGGCAAGTCGTTGTAACAACGTGCATGGTAATGGAACACTTGGTATCGTTGCAGTTAGGGTAGGGACTGCGTTGTAATGGCATACATGCTAAATGCATGCAGGGTTCCATTGTACATCTGGTGTCAATAACATTCTTTATTCTGTTTGCAAATGCAAACAACCAAACTAGTCCGCGTAACAGACTGATAACCATAATATGAAATTATTTGGTAATATCATATAATTTGCCTACACCCTTGCTCATTTCTCTAAAGAAAAACATAGCAGTAGTAATTATGTTTTAAATCTACCAGAGGAATCATATATAGTGCAATGAATTCATGATCCTAGCAGATGACTCCCAGTGAAAATGACTAAGTGCACGTTTCTACCAATTCTTTCCAAGTGTGGTGCACGCATTTTTCTTTAATATCAATGATGTTTTTTATTGACTTTGTAAGTACTAGCTCTAGTAAGTATGCATCACAATTGCATAGCAAGGGTGCTATAGGGCACAAGGAACCTATACTCTAGGTATTCAAATTGACTGCCAACACTGCCAAGTTTTCTGAGATTCCTGTGGTCCTTCTTAGTTCATCAGCTGCACTCTTATAGGAGGCAAGGCTCTTCTCTAAACAGCATGTACGTTCTGTGCATCCTTTCTTTCTCCTGAAGACATGCATTTCTAGGAGTCTCAGAGTAGTGAATCGCATTCTCCAGCATATATAGGTGTAAAGAAAGGCTTCTTGTTGCATGTTCACTAGCACATTTTTGGACTGATGCTGTTGGTTTTTCGACTCTGAGAGTGCACTGAGGCCTGCTAATCAGACCTAAGTGCCAGTGTTCTAAACCCCTGACAAAGTGCATGTCGAATTGGCTACACCCAATTGGCAGAGACTGACTCACTCATAAGTCCCTAGTATATGGTACCCAGGGCATGTAAGGCAGAGTGTCCACCCAGGGCTGCAGCATTGCTTGTGCCACCTCATGTGTGACAAAGTACAAAATGGCTCCCTGCCTGCCACTGTAGCCGGAAAGGGCAGTGATGACACTTCTTGTTCGACTTTGCCATTCAAACCAATGGCCAAGCCCCCACTTCCCTTAACAAACCATGTAAGTCCCACTGGAGGAAGGCCTAACAAGCCCTAAGGCAGGGTATTTTATACTATGTCCTGATGGCAGCACTTCTGAATTGTCGTTTTGCTGTGGGAGAGTTAGTAGCTCCATTGACCAACACAGAGTTACCGACTGACCACTAAGTCTGACGAACTTCTGAATGGGACAATTGAGATGGTACTGTAATTACAGTAACTATTAGTCCCATGTCTTCCATACTGTTGCCAGATTTGCCCCAGTCTTCAGCTTTATCCACAACTGTCAAGAATCCTTGATCAGATACACAACAAATTGTGGTTAATGGCTCTCTCACTTACTTCTTGAAGGGAAATATGGAATGAACAGCTTGGCCAGGTAATACTTATTCTGCTGGCATAGAAGTAGGTGAGAATTTTGTTTGGCTTTGCATTGTAAATTGATAGTTTTCCATGACTGTTGAGCTTGGCCCTCTCAGCAGGGTCATCCCCAAATGATTTGCCTTCATCCTTCTGTTTACTGAACCCATTTGTGTTGGCTTTTAGGACTTTGAACACATTATCACTGCTAACCAGTTCTAAAGTGCTTGTGCTCACTCCTTAAAACATGGTAAATACAAGCTTCCGCCCTATTGGCACATTTAGTTTCCCTATGAGTCCCTAGAAAAGCGGTACTACATTTTTATCCAGGACTGGTAAATTAAATGCTATCAGGGCCTGCAGCACTTAGTGTGCCATCCACTTAAGTAGCCTTTTTAAGCATGTCTCAGGTGTACCATTGCAGCCCCTGTGTGCTGTTTTAAACTGCCATTTCGACCTGGCAAAATAAATCTTTTGCCTGATTTACACCTTTCTTTTTAATATACATAAGTATCCCCTAAGGTAGGCCCAACATAGCCCAGAGGCAGGGTGCAGTGTATTTAGAAAGTTGGATGTGTACTTTTAACTTTTACGTATCCTGGCAGTGAAAAACCTTCATTGTTTACTACAGCCTCCCACTCCCATAGTATAACAACGGGTTAGCGTATTGTATTTAACAAGTGATAACTTTCAATTGCGAGCAAGTAGGAACGTTGAGTTTGGTCTCTAAAAAATTGTATTGTAAAAACCACCTTAGAGGTAAAGTTGGATTTTAAATCACAATGGTAAAATTGCCACTTTCAAAAAGTTGACATTTTCTTGTCCTAATCATTTAGTGCCTGCAGACTCTATCCTGGTCATACAAGAAGGTGTAGCAGGCAACTGGTTTTTGTGTATTACTCCCAGACAGTTGGACAAAGGGGTAATAGGTGTTGGCAGGATGGGCCATCTCTGATGTGATAAGGGGGTGGAGTTTTCACCTACCACACTTGCACATCACAAACACTCTGCCTTAGCCCACTCACAAAGGGTTTCACACAAAACCAGGAATATGCAGTGGACACTGAAACCTAACTCTTCAGTACATTCATGGACATGTGGATATTACAGAAGAGGGATGCCCTGCTGCTCTGGCACTTGAGGCCTTCTATCTTTTCTGAGACGGAAGAATGGACTCCAAGTGTCAGCTGACTGACCACATGTTAGAGCTAAAGGAACATAACAAGCGTCAGAGGCCTTTCTGCAACTTCCCAGCTGACCTGCTGCACTGGATCTGCCTGGAAATGCAAATGGACCTACCTGAGCCCTGCCGTCCTCTGCTGGAGTTGGTACCTGATCCCCAAATGATGCCTTCCCAGGTCAAGTGTCCTTGACTGGCATCAGAAAGAGCTCCTCCTGGCCTAACTGAAGGATCTACCATATCGGATGGGAAGCAACACGAATCCCCGCAAAGCCTTACTTTGCCGCAAAGCTTCATCAGAACCAAGGCCGAGTGATGCAGAGCCCTGCAAAGCCTCACAGCATAGCTGATAGCTTCATCGGAATTGACACAGAGCAACATAAAGCCCAATAAAGCCTCACTGCACAGCTGCTAGCTTCATTGGAACTGACAGAGAGCGATGCTAAACCCCACAAAGCCTTGCTGAGCAGCTTCATTGGGACTGATGCCATATGATGCAAAGCCTCACAAAGCAATGCCATGCAGACCGCGCACCAAAGACTTAAGGTACAAATGTCAGAGGGTCAACTTTGGTCCTGTGGTTGGCCTGCGCTCCATCCTGATTGGCCTGATTTTGTGACTGTTGCTACCAGATACCCTCAATTGGTGTTATTTTATCTAGACCATTAAAATTGCTTATCTCTAGTCCTACTGCGCGGACTTTTGTCATTTTGATCTCAAATAATTAATCAAATGTTAGTGTATGTTTTTTAATTGGTGTGGGATTTTTCTTCTGTTGTGTTTTTGTGCTTCATAAATACTTTACACATTTCCTCTAAATTAAGCCTGACTGCTTTGTGGCAAGCTGCCAGAGGGTTGAGAACAGGTTAATTTGGGTTTTAGCCTAACAAGAATTGATGTTCCTATTTGAGTAGGGTTTCACCCTCGTCAACTAGTAACCTAATTTCTTACAATGATGTACTACTTACCCATGTATTTTGTATTTTATCTTGCAGCTTCACAAGATATGTAATTTTTCCTCAGGTAGAGCAAGCAGCACATCTGTACATTCGAAAATAGTAAATACTTTGGAGAACCCTCCTTGTTTATTTCAACGTGCTTTTACTGTGTTGACATGGAAATGAATGATACCTTGTGTACTTTACGAATACTAACCTCAGGATGAGGCACAACAAGGAATGTGAAAAGACGCGTATTGGTGCTATGCATTGTAAGGAGCAGTTGCTGCTTAATTGTAAGTTAAGAGGTGGGTGATTTTATAGTTTTGATGTGTGCGGCTGCACTTGGTTCCATTATCAATAGATGTCCTGATATGTGCTTTAGGCCATGTCCTTCAACAGATGAACCTCATTGAGCCAATTATTGGTCTTTTGTGTTGCCCGCACAAATGTGCTTGCGTTAGATAAAATGTCTAATACCACTCTTGTACAATCAGGGCAGGATTCACAGAATTAACTTAAGACAACATCCTAAACTTACTACTTTTGGTATTCACAGAATGCCCTTACTACTTTTGGTATTCACAGAATTCCCTTACTACTTTTGGTATTCACAGAATGCACTTACTACTTTTGGTATTCACAGAATGGATTTGCGACTACTAACTTTACGTCCGCACTCGGGCTGGAGATTCCAGCCCGGAGGCGGAGCTTCCGACCCAGAGGCGGAGCTTCCGGCCCGGAGGCAGAGCATCCACCTTGGAGGCAGAGCTTCCAGCACGGAGGTATGGATTCCTGCCGGTGGTGGAGATTTAACCATGGCGGAAATCTCCCACCTTTGGGCCGGAAGCTCCGCCTCCAAGCCGGAAGCTCCGGCTACGGGCCAGATTCTCCGGCACGAGTGTGGACGTAAAGTTAGTAGTCGTAAATCCATTCTTTGAATACCAAAAGTAGTAAGTACATTCTGTGAATACCAAAAGTAGTAAGTGCATTCTGTGAATACCAAAAGTAGTAAGTTTAGGATTTTGTCTTAAGTTAATTCTGTGAATCGGGACCTTAGTCTTTATCCACTCCTTTGTGTCTACTCCCGGACTGAGAAAACAAATCAGCCCTGGCAATTTTACCGGACCGGCCTTTGGAGGGGACCATGGGGTGCGCAAGGGTGCAAGTGTGAAGCACTGTTGCTTAACTAAACGGACCCCTAGCACTGCTGCTTTTGGTAATGGGGCCGCTATTGCAGCCCTGCCACAAAGTCGGCCCCCAGTAACAAAACCGGCTCCCACTGCTCCAAACGCAGCCTCCCGGGGAAATGCCAGGTGCCTGCTATGGCCTGTCTGGCCCTGCTCATTATGAGCACATAAACGTTTCTGATTGCTTCTATGCATGCTTTGAGAGCATTAATTTGGCAATTTACTTTATTTAGAAAGGCTTTCTTATGGTCACACCTGCAAAACATGTAGTAACTGAGTACTGTTCTTAAATTGTCATTCTAATTAAATAACATTTGCATGTTGTGTTGCATATAAATATATGATTCTTTCCATTTGAGATTTCGCCTTACTTTATTACACTCTTTCACCCTAGTGTTTTAAATCTCTTTGCAGAATTTGCCTTATTTACGCACGACATAGCTGCAAAATTACTTCCTGTGTAAATTTCATTAGCGATACCTTCACAGTTTGTACTAAATGTGTAACTTGCTTTATGTCAGCAATCAAATATAGGTGTATATTGTAATCAGTCTTTCATTTTTATTGGATTTATCTTATATTTCGTTTATAAGTACATTTGCAGAGTTTTCTTTCATTTGTATTTTTTTCTTTGGAGAGATTCCATTTCGATTAAAATCTATTAATGTGGCATTAGACACTAGCTACACATACGTCTTTCATTTATCCAACTGCCGTGCGAAGTCTGATGGTGTTAATTAAGTAATTAAATCACGTAATTTGGCATTTGGAAATCTGGGATGAAGGAGTGTTTGATTTATCTAATGCAAGCACTGTGTGTGTGGCAGTTTCACATTAGCCGCATTATTAATGGCCGCCTTTTTACTGCCTTGTTCTAATGCACAATTTCGGATAGTGTAATGAATAGATTTGCAGGAGTACAATGAATGCTATTGGTAGAAACCGTATTTACTGCCAGATTCTGTCACAACATCTCGTGTACTTTGTGCACTGGGACCTTATCAGAGGATTCACCACAAAAAATCATATTCTAAGGAATAAATAATTTTAATTTGCGTTAATTTCAGAAAGAGGATTACATTATCACATGGAGCAAAATATAAGGAACACATAATTAAGTATGTATTAAAATCAATCAGAAGGCGGTACCCTCTTATATATATGAGCTATTTGAGTGAGAAAGTTCTGGCTGTGCAAAGGATAAACAATGATGATATGGGTTATTAGATGCTAAATAGTGTCCAGAGACTGACCAAGATGCAGAGAACACTGTGAATATTGATTAATGTTAAAATTAAGCAGATCAGTGAGTTAAGTGCCTTGAGTGTTGTTAGGGAGATATTTGAATCACAGCATGGCTCTTTCCACCCATTGCATCCCCAGATGCTACTCAACCACTGACCTTCACACACTGACCACAGAGTGTCCTTCAACTTGCTGTTGCTGCTCCCCCCTCCAACACTAAAGGTGCATTTTCCTGTGTTATGTTCTGTTGCAATCATTTACATTACACATGAATCACCCCCTGATGGCCTCCTAACATCATGCCGGAGTCACCGCAAAAATATCCCTAAAATAGTTCAGTTTTAAGTGATTTCCGAATTTGAGAAGCTACATACAGTAACGTAAATGGACAGGGAGGGCATTCCAGCAGAGAAGGGCTGGATAGGAAAATGCTCTGCCCCCTGAGAGACTTTTAGATCCGAGGGATTACGAACAGCCTTTTTCCCCAGGAGCAAAGAGCCTTTTCAGGCCTCTCCAGGGTAAGCCTCGAGGTTAAGTATTTGCAGGCCCTTCCCCATTAGGGATTTGTGAGTCATGCATCAGATCTTAAAGACAATCCTCTTACGAATTGGTAACCAATGTAAAAAACGTAAAAGAGGAGCCGATGAGGACCTCGCAGGAGCATTGCAGATAATGCAGGCTGCTGTTTTTGCACCACCTGTAGTTTTGCCAACAAGAATTCATTAATAGAGGCAAGTAAATAATTTCCATAATCCAAGTGACTCACCACTAAGGCTTGGACTACAGTCTTCGTTATTGACAAAGGAAGAAGCAGAAAAGTCCGTCTTAACAGACGTAACATTTGTAAACAAAGTCCTGCAGTTTTGTGGATCAGGCTTCCATAGACAGGGGTTGGTCCAGGAACACTCCAAGATTTTTAGCAACCGTCTTAAGCGTTGGAGCAATGCCAGGTTCTTCTGGCCACCAGTTTGAGGCCCATAGGTTGGAAGCCATTCCTAAAAGTACAATCTCAGCTTTTCTTGTATTCGGTTGAAGACGATTCTCAGTCATCCAAACTGCTAAGGCTTTCAGACCATCTGCAAACCTTTTACTACGTTGGAATCACAGTCAAAAGAAATCAAAAGCTGAGTATCATCTGCATAAGAATAAAGGTATACACCCTAAGATTTTACTCTCCTGGCTAAATGTGCCACATACATATTAAATAGCGCAGGGGTCAAACAGCAGCCCTGACAGACACCTTTATCCAACAAAACAGTGCAGGATGTATAAGATCCCAGAGAAATGGTCTGAGTTCTGTTAGTGAGGAAATCCTCAAACAAACTCAGAGCTGGAGGGGAGGCGCTAGGTGGCGCGCGAGCAAGATGGCTGCACTAATATGAGTCTCCCGCAGCTCGGCTCATTAATCTGCTAATTTATCCTACCTGATATATATCTTACTGCTCTTAAATCTCATGCCATAAGGAGACATTGGTATCTGGCACCCTTGCTGAAACCTTGGACTGTGATGAGTAAAAGGAACCACCGTCGCTGTCATGAAAAACTCCTACTGTAGCACCAGCTATCCTGCCTGGAGCTGCGGCAGGGTGTGAGGCACTACGCGAGACCTCGGTGCTCACGTGGTGAGTGGGCCTCCATTTGAAGGTGATACCGGGTGACCTAATCCCAGGTCAGGAGGTGAGACTGCCCCTAGCAGCTCTAGTGCCCGGGAACATTGCCTGCACCCCGGCGCTACTTTAACTATCTTGGTGCCACTGGTGCGCTGCTCTCTAGACCCCGCCAAGTACCGACAACTGAAAGTGACGCACACGCATGGCTGCACTGTAAAGCTTGCTCCAGCACATCGTGGCTGTGATGGGAAGCACAGCCTTCACGTCGGGCGGGGCGCTGAGTAGCTTACAGCCTGCCAGCTTGGGTGCTGTGGGAACGCATCGGGTAGCTGACAGCGAGTGATTTCTTTCTTGCTCTGAACCGCTGAGCACTGCATGGGGCGTCGGTGAAAACACCGCCAGGAGGCAGTACCGGCTGAGAATAACTGCCTTTAGTGGCGGGGGAACCTCTCACCCGCCATATACTGGACCCAGGGAAATGGGTCTGCACCACAGACTAACGAGAAGGGACAACCACATTTTCCTCACCCTCGTGCTACCAACGTGGGTTACAGTGAAGTGGTGGGCACAGGCTCTTGCCCTGGCACATTGCAGATCCCCATCTGGCAGTCCTCCCAGGTGCGTGATGACCCTTCACTGCCTTGATGGGCAGGGTGAAGCTGAGAGTAATAACAGATACTACCCCCCTACACCCACTGCCATATAGACTTCCTAATTCCATGGCGGGGGACATAACGGCACTGACGGGACATTCCGGACCGCACCCTACCAGTGAGTCACGCCGCTGACTGACAAGGAGAAACCTTTTAGAGTGAATCAAGCAGACAACCCACATGATGCATTCCCTCCACACTGCCCTGTAATGTAGATGAGAGGTGAGTAACCCACCTCTGCTACATTACTGAGCTGCGCACAGACACTGCGAATGTGGCGCAACGGCGACGCTACGACCTAGATCATCCATGGGGAAACCAGATGCGCGGCAGCCGCGGCAGACCTTTGATAACAAAAAAAGCTCCAAACTTCAACAAGGCAAGACAGGAGAGGAGACAATGCACCGCTCCATCCAAGAGGCACCCAATTTATCCGAAGAGGATATGAGAACCATCCTTAAAGAGGTCAGACGAGGTATAGCTGCCATAGCTGACAAGATGGACGCCATGATGATGCGCATGGACGCCATAGTCCATAAGATGGAGAGACATGAAGAACGCCTCACAGAAGTCGAGCGTCGTCTCTCAGACACATAAGATGCAATCGCGCAGACAGTCGGCCGTGGCACAAATGGACAAGCTCCTAAAAATCATAACCGCCAAAAATGAGGACCTGGAAACACGCAGCAGGTGCAATAACATACGCGTAATAGGAGTCCCGGAGAGCACCAACACTGGGAAGATGGAAGAATACATTGAAAAAATGCTAATAGCGACTATTGGTGCGAAATCGTTCTCCAAGCAATTCAAAGTTGAAAGAGCACATCGCTCCCTAGGCCTACGCCCCTCGCCAGGCAGCACCCCGTGCCCCATCATCGCACGCCTCCTGAATTATAGAGACAGTTGAATTTTGAAGGAGTCACATTCTCCATATATCCTGACTTCACGGCAATGGTGCAAGAAGAGAGACGGAAATTTATGCCCGCCATAGAGAAGTTGAGACAAGCTCAAATAGACTATGCACTCCTGTATCCAGCGTGTCTAAGGGTCACGCATCAGGGGAAGCAGTCCGTTTTTACCAAGCCTCAACAAGTTGACGAATTCCTGAAGCGCCTCGAACGGAACAACGCATCTGGCGATGGACAAGCCACGGAGTCGGTCGCGGTCACCATCCCCATGAAAGCGGTCCGAACCGCGATGAACAGACAACGCACAGATGATGCAGGACTGTAGGACTGGTGGTAATGAGAGAACTCCAGGACATGACCCAGCCTGCACTTCAATTTTAAGTGTACTTTAACCACTACAGAACAGATAAGTGCTCTATTGAATTTTTTTCTTTTGTTGCGGTCTCCTTGGTGACTTAATTTTGTCTCTAGCATATGTGAGGACTATCATTGCTGAGCATCCTCAGCCCCTTCCGAGAAAGACAGTGTTAACATCTAGGCACATTAAAGGCGAGGGATCACATGCATACACCTAGGGGTTTCCCCCTCACGGGTATTCCCCTCATTGAACTCTGCTGCGACCTGAAGCAGCATGTCCTTATGTTTTTTGGGTGTTTGGGTGGGGGGTGGTTACTGCGATGCTGGTATGTTTGGGATGTTCCAGTGGGTGGAGGAGGTGGGGAAGGGGTTACTCTTGTTGGCACTTATTACAGATTTGGCACACTGTATTGAAATGTAATATGATCACACTCTTGCTCCAGAATTCCTCCTAAGGGCACTGGACCCATTATCGAAAAACAGACAGTCCCATGACTGACAGCGCCTCCGAGAAACTACATGTCATCACATGGAACATCAGAGGGCTAGGAGATTTGTGAAAAAAATGCCAAATATTGGCATATCTAGACAGGCACCAAATTCACATAGCTGTGCTACAGGAAATGCATTTTAACCCCCAGCATGTCAATAACTTCGCACACAGATGGGCTGAACATAGATTTTTTTCCTCTTACTCTTCCTATGCCAAAAGTACAGCCATAAAAAAACACCCCCCTTTTAGCTTAACGGGTGCATCCTGGGACACTCATGGAAGGTATTGCCTAGCTTGGGGGAGACTGGGGTCTGATTCGGTCACTTTTGCATGCTACTATGGCCCCAACGTCAACACCCTCGACTTTTACACCTTGCTCTGGAACAAGATTTCAGAAATAGGCTCCAATCATATAATCGGGGGGGGGGGATTTTAATGTTGCATGCAATCCAGCTATAGAGAGGTCCCACCCAGCCTCACATCATTACACTAAAGCACCCGCAGTTATTTAGGACATTCTAACAACCCATCAACTGATTGACGCTTGAAGGCATATACATCCCCATAAGATGGAAGGCACACATTATATCGCACAAGCAGCATCTTGGGCATGGTTAGATTACTGTTTTTTATCACGGGGTCAAGGACCAGCTATTTTCAAGGTGCAGCACTTGGCTAGAACATATTCTGACCATGTTCCAGTAAAACTCATGTTAACCTCCTCAGATTATGGTCCCCCCGCAACAGCTGGAGATTGCATGCTCCCATCCTACTAGACGCGGTCTTCCAGGCTGAACTAGGGTAGGAAATCCAAGACTTTTTTCAGCGAAACAAGGACTCGGTAGATAATGTGGAGACCATATGGGAAGCTTTCAAAGTTACACTCAGGGGAATCTGCATATCAAAAGGTTCAGGGGTTCAGGGGTACTCAGAGACATAACTAATACATTGCGGAAATTTGAAGCAGAACGCAGAACTCAAGACACTAGAAGCGCAACTGGCCTCCAGCCCTGATGGTAGCACCCAGCATAAATCCAGAGAGACTCTTACAGACTATATGGATGCAGCGAATTGAGAGGTGCGATTCAGGGGTAGATATTGGATTGCCCACCACTATGCGGAGGGAAAATGGCCGGGTAAAGCATTGGCAGACATCATTCGGAAACATCGATTCTGCAATTATGTGCTGGAACTGGCTGGGCCAGATGAAATGATTTATCGAGACACTGCAAATATACCAATTTCTTTTATGAATCGCTATGCCCAGCTTTACACCACAAACAGGAAAGACAAATTAAATCTTGAGGGCTATCTGGGAGATGTGGCATGGGAGACACACAGAGGGAATTCTTATGTGCCCCTTTCGAGTTAGATGGGGTAAGAGAGGCCATCATACACATGATTATAGCACCTAACAGACGGTTCAGGTGAACAATTATAACATAAACAAAATACACAAGGGAAAGAAGAAGCCTAAATACACACATGAATGAATTTACAAAAACAGTAAGAATTTATTATACATATATTTAACATTTTTTAAAAAACGATCCAGGGAACAAAAACCCTCAAGAGAAATGTTGGCAGAACTAAAAACACAATTTACATGCCAAACAAGTGGCTAACAAACAAACATTGTGTCTACAGAGGAACAACTAAAACAAGATAATGTGTCCTTCTCAAATTATGGGCACAAAAAGACGTTGACGCCGTTTCGACCGCTGGGTTACTATGCGGTCATCATCAGGACAAAAGATGACTTGAGCATGAAATTGCTTGATGTAGGATCAGCCAATCATTAATGGAATGGCGCTTGAACAGATATCCAAATTTAAGAAATTCGGTTAGCGAAGCAAAATATGCTGGTAGGCGTCTCGATGCTGCCTCCAGGTATCCTCAAAACGATGGATTCAGCAGGTGGCGTATTATATTATGCTCACCAATGTGTCCAATTGAATTGACTAAACTTCTAATACGGTGGTCACTCGCTGCGATGGTTGTACCGGCACCGCACATGCAGTCACTCCCATAGAATTCTACAAAATGTACATAGATCAAATGGCCCCTATACTGCGAGAGGTGTATGAGGATTCGCTGGAATCTGGTAAACTCCCACCATCCATGAGGGAGGCACTTATTACCTCCCTTCTCAAGCCGGGGAAATCGCCCCTTCAGTGAGTCTCATACAGGCCATTGTCCCTTCTTAATTGTGATGCTAAAATACTGGCTAAGCTAATTGCAAACCGTCTTAGCCTCCTTATGGAGAAACTGATCCTCCCCGACCAATTGGGTTTCGTACCTGGGAGGTCCACCTCACATAATCTAAGAACTCTTTCACCATACTCAACAACCTTGCCCCTGAGTTGCCCTTAGCGGTGATTTCTTTAGATGCCACTAAGGCATTTAATTCAGTCGAGTGGGACTATATCTTCGGAGTGATGCGGCGCATGGGCTTCCTACCCCTCTTTCTGTCCTGGATCCATCTCTTATATCACCTACCAACTGCTAAGGTTTTCGATCACCAGGGGCACCCGACAGGGGTGTCCTTTATCCCCTTTACTCTTTGCTATAGCCGTCGAACCCTTAGAGGCCAAATTGAGACAGCATCATAATGACAAAGGCACTCCGTTGCAGCATGCGCCAGATCCTTGTATCACTATATGCCGATGATATTACCGATGATATTACTTTATATATCCGAGACCCACAACAACATTTTAATCTGATTCTCAGAGAGTTTATTGTCTTTGGGAAACTCTCGGGAATTCAGATTAACTGGGGGAAATCTCTCGTTTTTCCCTTAACGATGGCTACAACTCGTTTCCCTCTGGATTACCCGTCAGAGTGGTGCGTTGAGGATCTGCGTTACTTAGGCATTCGCATTACTAGAGCTAGGGAGGAGCTGCTGCGCTTTAATTATGGCACTGCCCTGATTCGCATAACTGACTATGTTACCTGATGGATTCCTCTGCCCCTTTCAATGGTGGGAAGAGCATCCTTAATTAAGATGGTGATACTTCCCCAATTACTCTACCTTTTTTTAAACATTCCATTCCATCCAGGAGGTTATTTTTTTAAAACACTTAGGTACGAATTGATACACTTATTATGGGGAGGCAAGCAACAGAGGCTGCAGTGGAGCATATCCCTGACTTAGAATTGTGTTATATAAGTGCACAAGCCCATTATCCCTACTACTGGGTACACCAACCTAGGTATATGCCATTAGTGGCTGCAGAACACTGGCTAGTGGACCCCATACCTATCGACGGTATACTTTATGACACACCTGGCCCCAGGGAAAAAAACCCAACCATTGTCACAGTACAATAAAAGCGTGGCATCGCAATGCTCATATGTTGCAATGTCCTATGCTCTATTCCTTGCTACTCCCACTCACGCATCAGCCAAGCATGCCTCCTTACCAGGAAACAACATTTCACAAATTCAAGGAACGGACTCACATTAATACCTGGGGAGACCTCTACCACAATGGACAATTCCGCACATCCGAACACATATTTCAAGGACTTCCCCAGTCTCCATTTGATGTCTTTCTATATATACGACTTCGTCAGGGCGTCTGCTCTATTACCCCGGAGTTTCCGAATTAACCCCCAGTCCTTACTCCACTGCATGTAATGCTAAAAATTACGAATGCAGGACCTCTCGTCTCTTGATATGACACACAGTACACACGCTAAGGGTGGAACCGCCTACCTTATCACGCACACATTGGGACTTGGAGCTGGACTACGAATTGTCGGGCGACCAATGGGAAAACTGCTGCTCGCAGACTGTGCAAATCTCTGCCAGCAGCAGACTACGCATAACGCATTACAAATTCCTCAATCGATTATATTACACCCCAGTTAAGATGCATACATACAAGCTAAGGATTCTGACAGATGTGATAGATGCAAGGTTTCAGGGGCCGGCTTTCTGCACCTAGCTTGGGAGTGCCCAGGAGTACGTGACAATTGGAACCAAGTCTTCAATGCCATAGAATTAATGACAGCAACTCATATTGAGCACACACCGCTGCTAGCCATGCTAGGCTCTGTCAAACCACTTCCGGCAACACACCGCAAATACATCGCTATTACATTACTGATGGTTAAGAGACGTGTGGCTTGTCAGTGGGGCAGGAGGAGGGCACCCAATTTAAAGATTGGCTCAATGATTTGGTATTCCGTCAGGAGCAACTATCTACCTATGCAGAGCTGTTACCACGCACCTCCCGACCCGGGACATATGAGGACCTCTGGCAAGCTACCTTTTCACGCATCCGCACGATAGCCAGAGTGCCGACCCTGGGACAGCTGCACCTTAATGCTGCCCCGACGCAATATGCCTACGGCCCATTTGTAATTATGTATCAGGTACCGTTTAAACTCTATCCCCACCTGCAAAATGTCCTTACTATGGCGCTGTCCCGCCATGACACTCTTAAACTTGCTAGCCACTTGAAGAGCGAGGCCACATCATAACCCTAACTAAACACTGTGAACTAAATGCCTAGTTTTGAATGTAGTTAAGCTGTCACATGTAATGCCCTACTTCAACATTTGCTGTTCAAAAGACTGTGAATGGACAAAATATTGTGTCATAATGCTCCATACTGCCATATATCAGCAGGAGCGTAGCACTGTAAGTTCAGTATACAAGTAATTTACCCATTTCTTATTTGTAAGCATTTATGATATACTGTTTTCTTGAAAATCAATAAAGAAAGTTTTGAAAAGGGGAACAAAAAAATCTCAGGGCTGGACCACAAATGCCACAGTTTCTAAGCCGTCTCAGAAGGCAAGAGTGTGACACTATGTTGAACACTGCAGATAGATAAACTAGAACCAACTTAATAGGTTTGTTGATGTCTAGAGCACATCAAATGTGATCTTACACAGCCACAAGAATAGATTCAGTGCTATGGCAAGGCCGAAACCCAAATTGGGAGAGATCTAGAAGATGACTACCTTCCAAATAGGCCATGAGTTGACTATTTATCTGGCCTTTGAGCAGCTTACTCAACAGGAGGAGCAGTGAGATGGGTGACAGTTTGTTAAATCATTCATGAGGTTTCTTCTGGATAGGAATCATCTGCGCAGCTTTCCAAGCTGAAGGGAGTTTTCCTACCATGATAGGTTGAACAAGGAACATACAGCAAGAGTTTTTGAAAGGGTGGCTAAGACCTTAGCCAGCCAGATGTCTAAAGGAGACCCAGATTTCCCTAAGGCTAGGGCATGATGAGTGGCTTCAACTGTCACACTAGTGCCATCTGTCTCTTCTCCTCTACCCTCCCACTAACAACCCCCACCTATCAGTCCTCCTCTCCCTGTGCTCACACCCACAACTCACACAACATCTCTGTAATACGGTTCCTACCAATTGAGTAGGACGGAGCTACTGGACAACATAAGCGTGAACATATGGAGACTGAGTCCACTCATATATTTAGAGTATGTTGGCCCAATTCCTGGCTAGCTCACAGTGCGACATCTGGACCTTTAACCTGACAAGGTACAGGATGATGTCTGCAACCTCAGAACATGACCACTCTATTTCCCCCAAGGAAATCATGGAAACAGATCTACCCTTTCATTGTTACTTAGGCATGCCAAAAGGTAGACATAAGAAATACAAAAATTGGCATTTCAAACATTTATTGAAGCAATTGTATTCTTGTGTGAAAAAATGTGAGCTGCAATAATTAGCAAAAGGAAAAAGAGCATTTTCACCAGCATCACGAGAATGGTGAAAAATTATTCAACCATTATAACTTAGCATTGAATATATTTCTTCCTGATTCTCCTACCTAACACAACCTATACATATATGCAGGCTGAATGAGCAGCACTAGATCCCTTGAATAAACAGTTTTACAATTACACAGAATTAGTATATACATGGGAGAACCCAGATCTCTGTCAGGGTATAGGGTGCTTTATTGCAGGACATAACAAGACTTATCTGAAATGTCTTTAAATGTTCTTCAGCATTCTTCTATGCCTAGGTATGAATTTTTTGTATCATCACAAAAAATGTTTATTGTTGGAACAGGAACTACTAAACCCGTTTAAAATATTGGAAAAGGGATTTATAGTAGGTGTGAGTAAAATTTGTATGCAGATCATCAAAATGGCGTTGCTCAGTGCCTGGTTGTAGTTTGTGATGCAGGGCTCTCATAAAAAGTTACGAAGCCATGCAAAGCCACCCTGCATGGCTTTGAATTGCCTCATACATCATGAGTAAGGCAACGCTAAGCAAATCACTGCATCACCTTACTCTGCAACTGGGAGGCGTTCCATGGGCGTTGCGGTGGGTTTTTCCCACTCAACACTCATGGAAGTTGATGCTGCCCCAGCTTTACAATGTGATGTAAACCTGGGGAAGCGCCTAATCTGTACTCCTCATGAGGTGAATCATAAGGAGGAGAATTATGTCTATTTCTACCTGTTTTTTCCTCTTTTCATTTATGCTGCATTCTGCAGCACACATAAAGAGAGGAAATCTCCTCATAGGATTGTTTTTGTGCAGGAAGGTGCCCTTTTCTCCCTGCTATGGAGGCATCCTTGCATCACGGTGAAAAGGTGCTTACATTGGCAGTAGGCTGCCAAAATGGCACCAGCATAGGCAGAAGGGATAGAAAAGCCCCGTATTACTTACTTACGGTGCATTCCTGCACTTTTACTTTGGTATAGGGCAGCACAGCAATGTGCCTTTCTCCGTTGTCCTATGCCAAAATGCCATAAATGAGGCCCTCTGTGTTTATGCCCATGGCAAATAAATTGACTGAACAAAGAGGCTCCAACATATCCTAAAACCTTAAAGAGGAAAAGCTCCCTAGCTAAAAGATTTTAGTAAAAACTGGTGCAGGGTCCGAAATTACTATAAGGCTAATGATAACATGGATAACTGTCAGAGTGAGTACTTTGCTTTGAAACGTTTTCGCTACACAATAGTGCAAAGATTGAACAGATATTGTTAAAAAAATTATTGGAAGATGAGTGAACTTAAGTGTGCCACATTCAAAAGAATTCTGTCTTGTTGGTAACCCCAAAAGGGTTTTTTGTTGTACAGTGAACGCGATGAAGGTCTGAGATATATTAACTTAATTCAGATCTCAAATATGTCTGCAAACAGGACACCTTTACACCCATGTGTAAGCCAAAGCGATTCATTGAGTGTAACCTGACAACATTTAGGTCTTTAAATGTACATTTATTATTTATACAAAGCAGGCATTATTACTGAGTATGCAGTTTCTACGGAGCTTGCTACTTTTAAAATGGGCTTGAAAGAATTGTAACACCTCTCTAGCTGTCTGGTGTCTGCCATTTTGCTGAGCTATGTCAGTAATAGGATATACATCAGTAATAGTATATATGGGATGTCTAAAGAATAGTATGCCAGACGATCACTTTTATTAATTGAAATGCTAATTGATTTAGCAGTGGTGATAATGAAAACGTTGGAAGGTTTGAAAGGTATATGCAGCTTTTGGTTACCTCCATTGACCTTCATCGGAGTGGTTACAACAAATTTTTTCCAAGTTCTCTTAACATTTTTTTTCATTTATTTTGTACTATTTAATAAATCCTTTCTTTTTATAACCTTGGGCAATGTTTTGTTTTTACTGTTTTGCTGTCTGGGTTTTTGTACCTATGCCCCATCCTCGAACTTCTTGAATGTAAAGGCTTTATTTAATAGAGAATGCTAATAGATCTGATTCTAAAAAATTACCGATCTCCTGTCCACGCATTCAACCCTCTCTACTTAGAGCTGTTCGTGGGGAGGAGCTTCTCAGCTCAATTTGACTGGTCCACCATCAAGTCATGTGCAGGTGAACACCATAAAATGGTGACATACATTTATCAAAATTTAGTTATTTTGCCCCTAACAGGCTAGTAAACACTGCCAACATGTTTTACTAACAATATACATAGGTTTGTATATATTTTGTTGTGTACCCAGAATAGCTTCTCTCATGGAAATGACATGCACTTAGGTGAAGAAGATGAAAAATGTAGAATAATTTCCACTACCAGTGTTGTGGGAGCTATTTTTTCACCAAAGTGGGTTACAAAACGTTTGCTGGCAACACTTTAAAGCAGACATTATGTCGTGGGCTTTGCTATTTCTACTACAATGTTGCACTAGGATACAATAAAAGGGGTTTGATTTCCTCTGGACAACTCAAGCTGCAAGAAATAATTCCTAAGCATGTAATCCTGTTTTCGGCTAAAACAACTCATTCTTTACCAATCTGCATATGTATTTTTTTTAGATAAGTGCAATCACAGCGTTTGTTTCGTCTTCAGTAATGAACATAAAATGGCAAAGATGCTAATTTGTGATCAGACATTACTATGTATAGCAAACAACAATTTCTCAACAGGTAAAATTTAAAGACAGTAACAGAAGAAAGCATGTAAATTACAAAACGAACAAGACAGGGATGCATTAATTATAGTAACACCTAACATAAGGAGTGGTCTGTATTTAGACAAGGTAGGAAGAAGGCAATGATAACACTCTATTACATTAAATGTATGTGTAACCTGTACAGTCTTGTGCACAGTAGTGCTCGTTCAAAATAGGGTGCTGGCAACAAGGAAAAACACTGTGGAAGACTCACTGGTAGGTTAAGGAGTGGCAATCATAAGGTACATCAAAGGGGCACAACTCGTGGGAAGCGCTTTACCCGGGTTCCGTAAGGGAAATCCAACGTGTTTGAAGAAGCCAGCGTCGTAGATGAGACGTCTGGTATCGCTGACTGAGAAAGGGAACAGGTATGGAGATGGTGAGGTCGCAGAAACAGGCTCTGGAAGAGTGGACAAAGGTGCGATAGAACCAAGGTTCATACCTGTTATTGTGGATGGCGGGGTAGATTGGTATGGGTCAGAGGTCTGCCAGGGATGGCATGGTCATCTGTATGTAATAGCTACTACAGCGTTAATATGGAGCTTGGAGCGGGCAGGCTGGGGTACTGCAATTAAAACGAGGGCGACATCAAGACGACATGCGTACGTGACAGCCTGGGGTGGGGCAACTAGATCTGAAGAATTAAAGGGCGGGACCCGGGACCTGAGAGCAACAAAAGAGAGGGAAAGGTGCTGAAGGTATGGTATTTCAGAGAAGAAGCACATAACGAAGAGGCAAGATGAAGGATTACATAGTGGACAGAAAGTACCAAAAACATGTTCCATGTTAATTACATTTGTCTGGATAGTACAAGGATAAAAACTGCAGATATTGTAAGATAGGCGATTTTGAAAGTGGGGGAACAAGGGAAAAAATAAACCATATTAAGTATTTCAAATAAGGGGCATTAGTTGATCAAAATCGGAAATAGTCATTTGCAATCAATCAAATTAGAAACAATGTAATGAGAAAAAGTAATATGTGCATCATACATTTAGTTTGGAGAGAAACATATAGATGCATTCAGTTGTCACTAAATCAGGATACATTGCTCACAATTCATGTCAAAGTGGAGCTGGATAGAGCATTCTACTGAGTGGACAGATATTTACCAGATATATAAACCATATATAAACATGTGTGGAACCATGACAAGTCAAATATATACATATTGAAGATGTTTAGAGAAGAGGAACCAGGGGAATTAAAAACTAAAATAAAAAGGAGTACTCAAGAGAAAGACGTTTTTACACAAGTGTTAGAAGCGGCTGTCTCTAGTTGGCAGAGGTATACACTTCTGACAAATAGGGACACACCTTTTCTAGTCAGGGCAAGGGGATCACACACTTAGATAACCCCTGCTCACCCCCTTGGTAGCTTGGCAAAGCAGACAGGCTTATCTCAGAGGCAGTGCGTTAAGCATTGATGACCACATACAGTAATAAAGTGAATACACTACAAATGGACACAACACAGTAGTATTATAAAAATAAGGATTTTTATATAAGGCTTAGCACAAGACCAAATAACGACAAAAATATACCACAATCTTAATAAGTACTCTTGGAAGGAAAAATAATAGTTCAAGCGTAGTTTCTTCTTAGCACAAAGTCTTTAGTATCAAAAGCAACTCTTCTTCTCTAAAACACAGTTCTTGGCAACAATGTAACCCACACGGGAGTCACACGACGTCGAGGCAAAGTTAATCCAAAGGTTCGGCGTCGACCGCGAGGTGCGCTACGTCGAGCCCGGAGTCGCACAGACCCCCACAACACAGTACCTTGGAAAAGTGAAGCACTCGATGATCAGCGGCGTCGAGATGTCCGGCGTCGCGTCTTCGGCGTCGATCGGGCCTCGGAGTCGGGGCGATCTGCAGCGGCGTCGACCGAAGTCAGGCGGGAGCAGCGCTCACGAGATGAAGCAGGATACGGCGTCGTCGATGTCGATGTTGCAAGAGTGAGCAGCGCTCACGGCATTGAGAGGGCTCGAAGTCGATGCGATCAGCAGCGGTGCAGACACGAGGTCACTTGGAGCTGGAGCCGAACTCACTACTCACTGGCGTTGTTGCTGGCGTCGATCGGGCCCGGCGGCCGGCGTCGAGGAAGCGGGACACTGGAGCCGTTACTCACGATGTCGAGCTGGATTCGGCGGCGTCCGTCGGCGTCGAGATTGCTGGATTCTTTCAGAGGTGCTGGATTCACAAGTTCCAGCAAACAGCACTTTAAGCAGATGAAGTCCTTTAGCCCTGTGACTTCAACAGGAGACTGGCACTCTTCCAGCCCTTGGAGATTTTCTTAGCAAAGATTGAGAGTACACACACAGTTCCTCTCTCCTGGTTCCTTGGCAAAAATAAAGAAGCAATGCAGGATTCCCCCAACAAACAGCACTCTGGCAGAAGGGGTAGGCAGTCCTTAGATCAGCAGGCTTCTTGTCCTTGGTTCAGGTTTCCTTGTCAGAAGTGATCTAAATTCTTGGTTCAGGGGTCCTTCTCTTATACCCCTTTTTGGCTTTGATCCCTTTGTCCATGCAGGGGAATTTCCTCCCATCTTGGGTTTGTTGTGGGTGTTGCCAGGCCGAAGCACCTGGCCTATTCACTGTGCAGGGCAGAGTCTTCAGCCGCCCAGCAGGAGCGGAGCCAGCATTGTCACTGGCAGGGGCAGGGCCATCAGTTGCCCGGCAGGAGGTGGGCCAGGAAAGTCCCAGGCAGGCACAGAGTCATCAGCCGCCCGGCAGGGGGGCGGAGCCAGCATTGTATCAGGCAGGGCAGGCTATCAGGAGCTACTCTTCCCCTACTCTCAATGCAAATGTCCCACTCACCCCACACTGACTCATTCAGACCTCTGGAGCCACCCAGCTCCTGTCACACGCACACCAGAACCAGCAGAGACCGGTAGACAGTTAGACAAGAAAATAGCTACTTTCTAAAAGTGCTATTTTCAAACACAGAGTCCAAAAACCATCCACACAAACGGATGCGTTATTAAACCCTGAGTTCAGGGATACCAAACTCGACATTGCACCATGCTCCCCGAGCCCGCTAGGATTATAGCATTAATAATCCTGGCAGCCCATTCTAACTGATGGAGAGCAGGTTACCTTACACTAGTGAAAAACGAATATGGCTGTAATTCACTATTAGGACATGCCAACCTTGTCAGGCTTGTCCTACCTTATGCTTACAATGCACCCTGCCCGTGGGCCTACCATAGGGGTGACTAACATGAAGTTAAGGGAAGGTTTAGGGACTGGCAAGTAGGTGTACTTGCGCAGTCTGCGTGACAGTACCAGACTGCACGTGGTCTAGCAATGGTAGACCTTCAGACATACTTTTACTAGGCCGCTCTTGTGGGTGGCACAACACGTGCTGCAGGCCCACTAGCAGCATTTGTATTTACAAGCCCTGGCACTCCTGGTGCACTCTACTAGGGACTGACAGTAAACCAAATAAGCCAAACATGGAATTCAATCAATACAGCAATTTCACATAGGGAGCACTTGCACTGTGGCACTGATCAGCAGTGGCACAGTGCCCAAAGCAATATACCAGCAAAAACATCGTAAACAGAGGAGGCAAACAGAAAAAATGGAGGAGAGACATGCCAATGATGCCAGGTCTAACAACGAGTTAATCAATTTTAGAAATGGGGTCTCTAGTTGGCAATGGTTTGAATCTTTGTCCAAGTAGGTACCCTTCTTCCTAGTCAGGGTAAGGGGGATACACTTTTAAAATAACCCCTGCTCATCCCCATGATAGCTTGGCATGAGCAGACAGGCTTATCTCAGAGGCAGTGTGTAAAGCATTTTTGAATATATAAACTAACACAGTGAAAACTCTACAAATAGACACCACACCAGTTTAGAAAAATAAGCAACATTTTGTCTAAACCAACAAGACCCAATATGACAAAAATACCAGCATACAATACTGCAAAAATAGGTACTCTGCAAGATAACCTTTAAAATGCAAAACTAGCTGTAAAACACAATTTGTCCGAGTCGTTAATCCGTCCGGGGCTTTCGCGATACTGAAAATAACAGTGTCAGCCGACTGCGTCAGTACAGGCCAGCTAAAGTGTCAACAGACTCGTAGACAGTACCTTTCTCGTCGCGGCCAACGCGTTAGTACTGGCTGGTCAGGGCAACCGTTGCAGTGAAGTCAAGCATTGCAGGATATGGTGCCCTTACAGTGTGGTGCAGGCAGCGGCTAGGTGAAGATGTCGGTGAGGCCAAAGCTTGCAGTGCTCAATGCGTTGCTGGCAGGTCACGATGCAGGTGACGGAGCTGGTCGATGATTCGGTCAGGCAGCGATAGTGTCAGTGACGTCCAGGCAGAGTGAGACGAGGCAGTGCAGAGTGCGGTGCCCACTGGAAGCGGTAGAAGCAGTGGCTCAGTGACGATCATCCAGACGTGTCGGTGAGACCAAAGATGCGGTATGAAGTTCAGCGGTGCCTTCTGTTGGGCCTTCAGGACACGGACTCCTGCGAAGGACTCGGTGACAGAGTTGGTTGCCCTTTTCTTCTGCTGCAACTGAAACCAGAGGTTCCAGGGATGGTGCCCAGAAGGATGGTGAGGTCTATGCTGTTCCTGAGACCTCTTGAACAGGAGGCACGCTCCCCTTCCAAGCCCATGGAGATACTTTCTCAAGTAGGATACACACACAGTTCCTCTCCTTGGCAGAAACAGCTACTGCAGGCCAATCCGAGACAGCAGACAGCAAAGGGGCAGTACTCCTCATCCAGTTTCTTCAGATCTTCTCCTTGGCATAGGATTCTCTTGAAGTCCAAAGTGATCTAAAAGTCTGGGGTCTGGGCCCCTCATTTTTTAGTACAAAATAATGTGTTGTCTGGCGGTGGAGAGTGTCTTCGCCCAGCCAGAACCAGTTCTGTCTTCTCTGTTGCAGCTGCCCGGCAGGAGGGGGAGACAGCATTGTCCAAGGCAGACCAAGCCCATTGAGGTGTGAAAGGAATTTCCTACCCCTACTCTAAATGCAGCCGGGATCTATTCAGTCCATCCCCGACTCACCCTGGAAAGGCAGGACACACCTACCCCCACCAAGCGGCTGTCTGAACAGAATGCACATCCCCAGCTCCTGTCACTCCAGACAGTCAATACACAACCTAGCAGGGGCACACTGGATGGTAAGGCAAGAAAATACCTACTTTCTAAAAGTGGTATTTTCAAACTCAGAATGTTGAAATCGCCCTCACCAAAAGAATCATCTTAACATTTTGAGTTCAGGCATATTAAATTTAATTTTCCTATCTTGTTCCAATGGGCAGTAATACTCATAAGATGTTATGAGCAAATCCCTGTTCTATCCTATGGGGATAGATGGCCTTACAATAGTGAAAAACGAAATTGACAGTATTTCACTATTAGGACATGCCACACACATCAGGGAATGTTCTACCTTTCACATACACCGCACCCTGCCCACAGCGGCACCTTGGGCCTACCTTAGTTTAGACTCACATGTAAAAAAAGGGAAGGTTAGGGCCTGGCAAGTGGGTGCACTTGCCAGGTCGACATGGCAGTACTAGACTGCACACAGGCACCAAAATGGCAGGCCTGAGACTCTGTTGCAAAGCGGCTTGTTTGGGAGGCACATTCAGTGCTGCAAGCACACTAGCAGCATTTGGTTTATGGACCCTGGGCACACAATGTGCGCTGTACTAGGGACTTAATTGTAAACCAAATAAAGCAATCATGGAAACACCAATCCATAATAACAATTTACAGAGAGAGTACTTGCACGTTGGCACTGATCAGCAGTCGCAAAGTGCCCAAAGCATCTAGACCAGCGAAACGAAATCCATCACACTATAAAAATACAGGAGGCAAAGGCAAACATGCAGGAGAAACCCACGCCAACGCTGCCAGGTCTAACAATCAAATATCAAGATAATGTAAAGCCCAAAGTGTAAAAAATACACAAATTCATATAGTACAACAGATCAATAGGACAGGGAGAATGGATGATGTGGGCAGAGATATTCATATGATTGTGGAACAAGAGGGAACTCATTCAATATTTATGGTATTACCAAATACATCTAGGGTGTTGAGTCCATCGTCTACTGAATTGCAACAAGCAACACAGCTGTTCCAAAGTTGATGCAGATTGCCACCACATTGGGGAAGTGTTGGTTGGTCAAGGACCTGCCATATCAAATCAATCTTGCAGTGTCCTTTCTTGAGAAAGTGTGTCACAAGGGGTGCATACTCCACTTTGCAATGAATGCGGCTCTTGTGTTGGATAATGTGTTGTTTGATCATCTGTGTGGTTTGAACTATATATAGTAGGTTACAGGTGTGAGAAGCCTGGCATATGATGTCCACTAGTTCTAGTGGGCACCTTGCACCAGTCTAATCAACCCTTTTTGATGGTGGTTGTAAAGTCAACCTTATATTAAGCTATCCTAGTGGTAACATGGACCAGCAGTCTTCAGGCTAAGACTTCAGTAGGTGAGTTAAGCAAGTTGTTTTACCAATTATAATCCCTTGCGTACCAAATGAAAGGACACCACACAAGGTATATATCAAATATATACGTATTTAATCTAAACACAACCCCTCTGCACTCTTTATGAGGTCAGAGGTAAAAATACAATACAAGTCACATAGTTAATATACGATAAGTTGCACAGTATACGTTATGCCCTAGGGGCCTCAGTGGTATAAGTACCGCGGGAGAATTAGAAAGCAGGTCAGGGGCCTGTGGAATCACTGGGGCTACACTAATCAACCAAAGGTGAGGAAGTAGGAGGCCCACGGGAGACGCGTGCAGTGTCTAAACACAGCCGCGGGTTACCATTGACTTTCTATGAAGATCATAAAAGTTACAAAGTTACAATTTAAGGACACTTCCGGATGGACTAGGATGGAACCTTTTTAGACTAAGACACTTCGAGAGTCAAGACCCATGGGAGCACCGGAGTACTCGTGTTACCTCACCCAGGGAAGCCAGGTGCATAGGTGTCTTTTCGTGACGGGTTTCGTCGTAGTTTTCAATTGAGAGCTGCAAAGAAGTGCTGCAGGCGACCAGAGGAAAGGTTTCCGGGTGGATCCAAGGGTGGATCAAAGATCTGAAGAACCTGAAAGCAGAAGGGACAAAGTCTGGGTCACTAGCCATTGACCATGAAGGCACCTGGGAGGAACCAGGCGATGTTGGGTGATTTCAGGTGAAGTAGTCGAACTTGTCTCTTCAGACACGAGGTCCAGGCGGCATCGACGATGACCAGGCACTGGATTCAAACTGTGCCACAATGGGTCTAGATGACTGCGGTGTTGGTATCCGGATTGGACCCATCAAGCCTTGGCAACCGCAACACACGCATGATAACAAGATTGGCTCTGTTGCAGACCAGCAAGGTCTGAGGTGCTTCTCCTTTTCAGGGAAGCTGGAGCAAGCCTGGAGCAACTAGGAAAGCAAGTTTAATTTAAAGAAAGGTCTTCAGGGGGCTCACTAGCCAATGGGCAAGGAACCAGGGAGACGAGTCAAGCTCAAATGCAAAGGTGGGGCCCACTGGACACTCGCGGAGTGTGAGGGCTTGGGCTCCAGTGCAAATTGTGCTTCGTGCTGGGGCTTTTTGTACCCCAATGCACAACTTACTAAGTCTTCAGGAAAGGAGTGCAGGTAGCAAAATGCACGATGTCCAGGGGTTCCGGTCCCACATCTCTCGTGTCTGCCACAGGCCTCAGCTTTGCTGTGGATGTGGATCGGGGTCAGAGAAGTTTGGAAGTTCAGTTCCTGTGTCACATATTCTTAGGGATCCGATGGGAGCCTCGAAAATGCAGACTGGCAAAGTTGCTGTTGGTGCCTGTTTGAACAGGGTGGTCACACCTTGAACACAAGGGAGATATCTTCCATCTTCCAGTCAGAATGGAACGTCGAAGGTCCAGGATATGTCTTTCAAAGATTCGTCCAGGGTAATCTAAAGTCCTAGGGACACAGCTCCTATACTTATACTAAGGATGGGGGCTTGACTACCTGGCTAGGTCCCTCCTATGGGTGGACCTGAGAAGGGGGTGGTTACACCCCTTTCCCTTTGGCCAGTTTCACGTCAGAGCTGGGGATGTGTGCCCCAGCAATCGGTTTGAACTGAGATATGCATGGAGCACCTTGTGTGCCCCAGGCAGTGTCTAGAAGCATTCACTGAATGCAGCCCTCCCTGCCCCAATACACAAAGCCCCTGTGTAGGGAGGTACCAGCACCTCCCTGGACAGGAAACCTTTTGTCCAGGCCTTCCCTGCCGGAGTTTCGTCCATCAACAGGAGGTCAGTGTCTGTGGCAGCAGCATCCATTTTGTGAGGCTCTCTTTAACTTTAACCGGGTAAACCAGTAACTACATGTCTTCTCCCTCTAGAAGGGTGGAATGCTACCCCCGCTGCCAAAACTGGCGGGGGTGGGGTAGTATTCCAAAGTGTTTGACACCTTACACAACATGTTTTGATAAAGCCAAACCAATGTTAGTATTAACCGTGAGGATTATAATGCACTTAAGAGTATATGGTATGGCTATATCATAGAACAGCTATAAGGAGATGGTTCTGAAAGCTACAGAGGGGCTCAGCTCATGCTATGGCACCCTCTCACATAAAACCAAGCACTCTGCCTCCAGGATTGTCGAGGCCTACCATAGGAGTGGCTTATAGGTGTATATATGTCTATATATAAAGGTAGATATCGGTATACTATTTCTAAATAAGGGGTGATTACACCACATTACCCAGGTTATGTGAACAGACCTGTGGTGTCAGTTTGGAAGGCAAACCAGGGGTGGTACAATACATGCTGCAGCCCCTGGTAGGCCTAGGGTGCACCTATGCCCTGGGTACCTATGATACACTATACATGGGATCACAAGGGTGACCCAGTAACCAATCTGGTATGCACCTAAAGTACATGGTATCAATTTAGAGAGAGAACAGCTGGGCTGTGGGGCTGATTGGCAGGTCCACAGCCACACTAAGTCGAAAAAACAGAAAATCACAGTAAAAAGTGGGGGTGACCATCGGAAGCAGACCCTACTCTCCTACAACAGGGACAATGTATTACAGAACTCACATTGGTGGAGCGGCAGCTGTTGAAATTCTTCAATACATACACAGGATCATTCACTCTGAATTCTTTGGTACTGAACGTCAAAGGACAGACTATGCTGTTTTGGCATTTGTAATGTCTTAGGATGGGTGGGGGGCACCAGGATGATGTGATCGATTTGGCGTAGTCAGGTGTCGTGGGCCAATGTGATAGCATTTACTAAATGATCTACAAGATTGTCACCTCTTTTATAGGAAAACAGTGGAGGTTGTTGGAACGACTCATGTGTACGCAGAATATTCCAATTCTTTGTAATTGTTTTGCTCACTTTGTTGCTTGACGGGCTGAAGGGGGAGACAAAAGGAATACATTTGTTCACCCGCTTCTCCTTAGGAGTGAGGAAAATGTCTCTATGATTATACCAAGCACGTTTGCGGACTCCAGAGCAAATGGTGGGGGTAACCACATTGGATATGTTTCTCTGTGAGTATTACTACATCACAGAAGTAGTCTTTCTTCCATTTGTTATTCTTCTGAATGCAGAGGAACTGTCCGTATGGTAGACCATCATGAAGGCCACAAGGGTGAAAGCAGGGGTAAAGTAAAAGGGTATTCCGCTTGATAGGCTTGCGGAAAAGAGAGGTCCCTATTTTACCTTCTTCCACATGGAGGGTAAGGTCCAGGAATGGGAGATTATTGTCCTTGGATTCAGAGGTGAACTTCGGGTGTGGTTGGCCGTTGTTGAGCCATTCCAAGAAGCAGTGTAATGTATTGTTGTTACCGTGCCATAGTAGGAGGATATAATCAATATATCACCGCCGGAATTCTATTTGACCAAAAAAAGGATTGTTGGGGACCAAAATGTGAGTTTTTTCAAGATGATGTACATATAGAATGCGCCCATGGATACTCCTTTGATTTGCAAATAAAATGTATCCATATACAAAAAATTGTTATTGCTGAGCGCAATTTCGAGTTTGTTTTTGTTTTTTTGCAGAGTTTTATATAGCGCGAACTAGACCCGAACCGAACCAGGTATCAGAGCGCTTTACATATTTTCCAGTTACGTTACATGAGGACACACTTTCCTTTTAGGCACGGGGAGATTAAGTGATTTGCCCAGAATCACAGGAGGTTTTGGCGTCGTTACCGAGACTCGAACCCAGATCCCCAGGTCCGAGGTCGAGCGCCCTAGCCGTTAGGCCAACTCCTGTGGATCAAGTAGATCCACAATAAATTCAGTGGGGATGCGCATGGGTTGGGATTTGCGATCAAGTAGATTTTTGTAATCAGTAGGCCTTCCTTTTGAGGGATGTTAGTTTAAAGGAATTTGATATCAAGGCCAACCATTAAATCAGTTTCGGTGTTGAATGGTCTATCTTCAATGAGAATTATACGGTCAATGCTATCCCTAACAAAGGTGTTAGTAATGGGGACAAATTCATTGATCACGGCATCAATATATTTACTAAGTGGTTCGAGAATGGAGTCACAGCCTAAAACCATTGGTCGACCAAGGGGGTTAATGGCGTCCTTGTGTATTTTAGGGAGTCCATAAATGACAGGGGTGCGTGGGTATGGGTTGTTAAGGCACAACCACTTCTTTTCCGTTATGATGATCTCTGAGCTCCATCCTCACAGTGAGGAAGTTGTAGCTCCCAGTAGGACTAGGGTTTCCTACTGGTAGGAGGAACCCACATGATGAAGCATGTCACCTTTGGGTGAGTGAGGGTTCTAGTCCTAAAGGAATGATTCCCCCTCTTTTGGTAGTATTCATTATAATATTGAGAGAGTTCACATAAGGGACTGCACGCTCAATTATATAATAAAATCTTGTGCTAAAAACACAGACCAGATGTGGCATTGTGTTACTGATTATATGTTTTGGGGTAGTTCTCCTCCTGGTCTTTACATTTCGATTCCTTGGGACCCCAGTCCACCTTTTTTGTTGTTATGAACCATGAATCAATCACATCATCATGTGGCCTCCCACCCATTATGGGACATTTCAAATGTCAAAGCTGCATGGTCTGTCCTTTGACGTTCAATACCAAAGAATTCAAAGTAAATGATCATGTGTACCCATTGAAGAATTTCACCAACTACTGCACCTCCAATGTGATTTATGCAATACGTTGTCCTTGTAACCTAATATATATAGGTCAAACCACACAGATGGTCAAACCACGTATCATCCAACACAAGAGCCGCATCCATTGTAAAGTGGAGAACTCGCCTCTTGTGACACACTTTCTCAAGAAAGGACACTGAGAGACTAATTTAACATGGCAAGTCATTGGCCAACTGACACTTCCCCAACGTGGTGGCAATCTGTATCAACCTTTGAAAAGATGTAAATGTAGATGGATCGCTTGTTGCAATTCAGTAGACCATAGTCTCAAAACCCTAGACGAATGGAATAGTACCATAACTATTCAATGAGTTCCCTCTTGTTCCAGAGTCTTACAAATATCTTTGTCCATATCATTTGTTCCTCCTGTCCTATTGAACTGTTGAACTTTTTGAATGTGTGCTTTTTTTACACCTTGGGCCTTACAATATCTTGATATTTTGATTATCTCATGTAAATATGTCTTTCTATTTTTTACTCTTTTTGTTTTTAATTCCTTGGTTCTCCTTCTCTAAACATCTTCAATATGTAAATATTTGACCTGTTATGATTCCACACATATTTATATATGGTTTATATATCTGGTACATATCTGTCCACTTGGTGGAATTGCTCTATCCAACTGCACTTTGACATCAATTGTGAGCCATGTATCCTGATTCAACGACAACTTTATACATCCCTACGTTTCTCTCCTGTCTAAATGTATGATACACATATTGCTTTTTCCCACTACATTGTTTCCAATTTGATTGATCGCAAATGACTATTTCCCATTTCGATTAACAAATGATGTTATTCAAAATACTTAATATGGTTCCTTTTTTCCCTTGTCCCCCCCTTTTTCAAAATCACCTCATACAATATCTGCCATTTTTATTCTTGTAACATCCTGACAAATGTAATTAATATGGAACATGTTCTTTGTACTCTCTGTCCACTATGTGATCCTTTATATTGCCTCTTTGTTATGTACTTCTTCTCTGACATAACGTACCTTCAGCACTTTTCCCTCTCTTTTATTTCCTGCTCTCTTTGTCAAGAAACAGGACCTTTAATTCTTTCAGTCTTTGTTGCCCCTTCCTCCGGCCATCATGTATTCATGTCGTCTTGACGTCGCCCTTGTTTTAAGTGCAGTACCTCAGCCTTCTCGCTCCTTGCTCCATAATAATGCCATAGTAGCTGTTACATGTAGAGGACTGTGCCACCCCTGGCAGACCTCTGACCCATTTCAATCGACCCCGCAATCCATGACTACCGGTAAGAACCTTGTTCTGTCACACCTTTGTCCATTCTTTCCGAGCATGTTTCTGCGACCTCTCCATCTCCATATGTTTTCCCTTTCTCAGTCAGTTACACCGGGCGTCTCAGCTTTCTCGCATTGTTGTTTGCTATATATTATTCACCCAGGTCTCAACTGGGTTTATGGGTATCCTCCTATAGTCTGTTTCCAGACATTACTATGGACTGATTCCTTGACCCATCATTGTATTATTTTTCCTAGTGAATTGCTCTCAAAGCTTACATCAACCTCAGACTTTCAAATAACAGGGGCTAGGCTAGAAAAATGACAATAATGCCCTGGGGTTTAATGTGTGGTATTGCAGGACTTAAATGGACAAGCAATGAATACCTCTAAGTTCGTGACTGTATCAGCAAGCAGCCATTGCAGTGAATGTGTGATATTTTAAGATATTTTGCTGTCCCTTCCACTTCCTCAAAGAGCTCATACAGATACACACATTGTTCAGCATTTCTTGTCTTCAGGGTCTCACAAAGTTTCTATCTACCTTACTAATGAAAAACGCAAATCTTTGACTCATATCTTCAGCATTACTGAGCCACGGTTTTAGCTCCTTGAGACTCTTCTGAACAGTGCCCACAGATCCTACCTTGCATGACCTGTGTTGCCTTCAGAAGCTATATAAAATATGGACTCTCATATAATAATGTGTTTAGCACATATGTAAGGAGACTTGGCAGGATCCAAGGAAACTGTTACTCTCCTAGTAGCACCACAATCTCCTTTGATGTGTTGTTAGGAAGCCAAATACCAGACAGCGTGTGCAGTACAGTTGCAGTACTCAAAGAAAAATAGGAACATGATGAGTGGATTACATGAATTAATCTCAGCCACTGTTAATTATTCTGAGCCGTAGCCCAGTAAATTGGCCCCACCATGTTACCTCAGATAAGAACCAGCCATATGCAAATCAGCCTTGGGCTTGGTCCAATGGGAACAATTCAGACTGAAATGCTAGGCCTAGCCTATCTCAGCAAAGAACTCAAGGAATCCCAGTCTACATGGGACTCACTGTTAGTTTGCAGAGGAGAGTTAGGTGACAGACTAACGTTTTTGTGCAAGATACCTTGATTTTTAAAAAAAATTATAAATAACAATTGAGTGCGTGATGTGATGAGCAGTAGCCCTGAAACCTAGTGGCGGGAAACTGATGTACAACTTTGCATCCTCTTATTTTGTTCCAAAATGGCCAACATCTGATTTTGGGTAGGACAACTGTATTTAGTTACAGGCTGAAAATCCAGATTCTTTCAAATTTTTTATGTAGGAAATTCCTAATAATATTAAAGACGCAGAGGTCATTACTATGCCTCACTTTCTTGCTTTATTTGTCAACAGCAGCCACAGAAATGTTCAGAGCCTGTTCTCTCTTTCTCTTTATTTTTGTATGTGGTACAGCTTAGTTCATGTTGTGCAAAAATGGAAACGATATAAAGAAAATAAGTAGAAAGGCGACCAATCTTTCCCATTCTTGCATAGAAGAATAAGGTTAGAAGGGAAGGTGGGGACGCCGCTGAGAATCACATCCTGAGTAGCCAACACACTACCGCACCGCCATGACCCTTGGATCGAGGGAAAGGACAAAAGCACACCGCTATGACTCCTTGAACACTTATTGCTACAAAAAAACTACTGCTGCCACACTTCAACGCCTTGGACTCACCTGATGCTGCTAAGGGTCGCTGGTAAGCTGCCGCGGTTCTGGAGGTTCATCCTGTGCGTTTCTTTCACTTGCTCCCCCCTGCCTAGGGCACCTGGTTTCATCCCACAGCGCGGAATTGCACCACCAAAGGCAACGGCTCAGAAAGGGGCCCGAGCTGCAGCTGGCACTGCCGCAGCCACTCCTATCAAGCAGCGCCAAACTTAAGGGTAAGATACAGGCACCGCCACAGCCTCCGACGACAGAAGGTTATGCGCTGCGCTTGACCTCCTCTAGAGTAGGACGCCAAATTCTTAAAATCCTATACTCAGGTAAAGCTAACAATGTAATCTACATAGAGGGGTCCACAAATCAACAGTCAGAAGGGGAACTGATGGAGGCATTAATGGAAGCTATCCTCAATGTGTCAAAGGAGATACCAACAACGCCTTTGGTCCCCATGTCTGCAATAAATGCGTAAAGCTCCCCAGGCTTGGATTTTTCACTGCATAAGCCCCTACATTCTGCTGTAGAGCATGAGATTTCTGGCTCACCTGGGGAAGGGCTAATTGAGAGTACAATAACCTGGCCACCCCTGAGAGCAGTACTAAAAGGGGCAAAGTCGAGTGAAGGAATATCTAACCAATATGAAATTGCAAGGGCCACGCAAGCAGGAGACTCTCCATCATTATCTATTCACCAAGCAGCCTCAGGAAATTGTAGTAAAGGAATTATGCAGAGTCTACTTGATAAGTTAAGATTCTTTATTGTAAGTTCCTTCCAAGATAATAAGTACATGAGTAGACCCCACCAGGAGCCAGTTGTTAGTAGCTCAGCCTCGGATGACCAACTGCCACAGCAAGTTATAGAGAGGCACAGTGAGCCAGAGGGACACTCAGGCATTCTATGATGTCACAGATATTACAGTACAGTCTATCCAGAGGAGAACATTGGAGAGGACATTTACTACACATCCTTTTCCCTTATGGAGTAAGAACATTTACTACACTTCCTCTTTCCTTATGGAGTAAGAACAGAATAAAGAAACTATCGGCAAAGTACTTTACAAGCAACAAGTACTGCATGAGATATAATTATTATGAACAGAAATACAATGACATGCTAGATTTTAAATAAACAAAAACAAGTAAAAGCTATTATATGCCACATCCTCTTCTCTTAGGGTAAAAGCATGGTTTAGATGAATTAGTACCAAAGTAGCAAAGAAAGGTGGTCACGCTCACAAATGAGTACACCAGAGGGTGAATACTCTGATAAACAAAGGCAAGCGTAGACACATACACCTTACAAGCTTAGCCTGTCAAAAACAAGTTGACAGAAAAATTTTGATAACTTCTTACAAAGTCTCTCCGACATGAAACCCTTGGCCACGAATTTCAGGCAGGCAGACTTTGACAGAAGCAGTGTCAAAAAGATACGATGTTTAAGAATCTCTACCAAAAATAAGGAACCACACAGGTTATTAATCCTTTAAAATTACAACCTCACTTAAGTAGGGTACACCACAGGAAAGTGGGAACGGAAACGGGGAATTGACTACCCACACAAATACAACTTCCCCTAAGAAGGGTACACCGCAGGATAGTAAACCTGGGAACTGGAATGGGGCATTGACTACCTACTAATACACCACCTACCTAATGTACAACTTCCCCTAAGTAGGGTACACCGCAGGATAGTAAACCTGGGAACGTAAGCGGGGCATTGACTACCCACAAATACAATTTCCCCTAAGTAGGGTACACCGCAGGATAGTAAACCTGGGAACTGGAATGGGGCATTGACTACCCACAAATACACCACCTACCTAATATTCTGCGGTGAACCCTACTTAGGGAAAATTGTGTATTAGGTAGGTGGTTTATTTGTGGGTAGTCAATGCCCCATCAAATTCCCAGGTTTACTACAATTTGGCGACGCTTTTAAGAGGATGAACCTACGTGTGGACTAAAGCAACTCTACAAGGAAAAGAACTTAACACATTTTGGGATTGCTTCTACAAGAAAAGAAACTAAAGATATTTTAGCGTAAAGGTAATGCCCAGCTGACCCCACCAGTGTCCTGTTTCATCTTGGACAGCCTACACCTGGGCGTTTGTTTGTGAAGGAGCTAATTAATGTGAAGGTACTCTTTGTCATCTTGCTGTCATGTGGATTGTCTCCAGCAACAAAGGCGTCTGAAACTTAGTTGGCCTGATCACCCTTCTATGTTTCTAAGACATTCTGAACCTTCTCAGTCCACAGTATGTACATGGGTAGTATCCCAAGAGCATATTATGAGCCTACTTTCACGGACCTGCCCAGCGCTAGCTGTATCTTTCACAACAACTACAATCGCTGAGTGTTTCATCGATTTGTCAAAAACCGCCTGTGTGTGTGTTTCATCTGTAAGTCGGGGTCTGCTCCTAGTGTTTACAACGTGTTCAGACCGGCACCACTTGACCTGCGTGGGACATCAGCGCCGAAATTCGAGGAGTTTTGCTAAAGTTTGATACTCATGTATGACCTACAGCTGTCTGTTGTGGAAGGACCGACAGACACCCCTTAACTGACAGACACCCACCGTTCTCGAGTGAGCAGAAGAATACGAGCCGTTGCGCTAGTCTGGAGATACAGCAAGTTGTGCACGTCTGCTGAGGTACTGTGAATTATATTTAAATTTTTTTCAAGGTTGGGTTTCACATTAACTTTTTTTTCGCCGCGCTACTCAGGACAGTTCAACGGTCGCATTGTTTTTAAAAAGAGAGCGCGAGCTTAAACCTTACCTCGTTGTCGCGAGGAACACCTCAGTGGCCATTCTGACGTTAGTGGAACTTAGCCAGTTCTCGCATACGTTTACTCAGCACTAACGTGCCGAGAGCCACCCTGCGCAGCCTATGCTGCGTACCACCATTTTAGAATTGACATTCTAATTCGTCTTAGTTCCCTGCAGTTTTAAAGCATGTTATCCACACGCTTTGCCAACCACAATTTTGTCACCCTGCCAACCACGTTATTTCTTCACTTCAACAGTCTAAACGACAAATTCAACTTGACCAACATCGGTTCGACAATGTGCACAAAAACTACGAAATCTTTGACTTTACTGGCATTTCGTTTTTATGGAGAATTTCAGCGACGACAGCGGAGAGCTGTACACGAAGAACCCGGGTGAGAAATCGCTCACCGGAGCTTTTCTTATCTTTTATCTATTATGGTACTTCATATCTCACTGCATTTTTGTGCTAGTCAACTCCTTGCTGTATAATTGAATTGTGCCATGCATTGGTTCATGTTGGCCGAGTTTATTTCTGTGTACAATGCCTACTTTCTTTTTGTTTTGTGTGTGAGGCATGTGGGCACACATTGAGTGAAAGTTTAAAAAGAACTTTACTGTTTCATTGAATTCACAATGCCAGTTTGACCTCGTATATCAGTTAGATACGGGGACACTCAATGTTTGTTGTTGACTCTTCTGTGGAAAGTTAGTGTAACAGTACTTTAAATTTGTCTTTAGACAAAGTGTTATTTTTAAGGGTCAGTGCTCTTAGGTCATTGTTGTCCTGGTTCTGTTTGGGTAAGCTGACTGCATGTGGGTAGTCAATGCCCAAGTTTATGTCCTAGGGTCATGTAGAACCTTAAGGTATACCCTATCTAAGGGATGTTGTTGTTTTGAGTTCCAAGGGTGCGTATCCTTTGTTGTACTCTTTTTGAATGTCGTAGTGTATTTGTGGGTATTCAACGCCCCATTTCACTTCCCAGGTTTACTATCCTGCGGTATACCCTACTTAGGGGAGGTGGTGTATTTGTGAGTAGTCAGTGCCCATTTCTGTTCCCAGGTTTATTATCCTGCGGTGTACCCTTCTTAGGGGAGGTGGTGTATTTATGAGTAGTCAATGCCCATTTCAGTTCCCAGGTTTACTATTCTGCGGTGAACCCTACTTAGGGAAAATTGTGTATTAGGTAGGTGGTGTATTTGTGGGTAGTCAATGCCCCATTCCAGTTCCCAGGTTTACTATCCTGCGGTGTACCCTACTTAGGGGAAATTGTATTTGTGGGTAGTCAATGCCCCATTCCAGTTCCCAGGTTTACTATCCTGCGGTGTACCCTACTTAGGGGAAGTTGTATTTTTGTAGGTAGTCAATGCCCCGCTTACGTTCCCAGGTTTACTATCCTGCGGTGTACCCTACTTAGGGGAAGTTGTACATTAGGTAGGTGGTGTATTAGTAGGTAGTCAATGCCCCATTCCAGTTCCCAGGTTTACTATCCTGCGGTGTACCCTTCTTAGGGGAAGTTGTATTTGTGTGGGTAGTCAATTCCCCGTTTCCGTTCCCACTTTCCTGTGGTGTACCCTACTTAAGTGAGGTTGTAATTTTAAAGGATTAATAACCTGTGTTGTTCCTTATTTTTGGTAGAGATTCTTAAACATCGTATCTTTTTGACACTGCTTCTGTCAAAGTCTGCCTGCCTGAAATTCGTGGCCAAGGGTTTCATGTCGGAGAGACTTTGTAAGAAGTTATCAAAATGTTTCTGTCAACTTGTTTTTGACAGGCTAAGCTTGTAAGGTGTATGTGTCTACGCTTGCCTTTGTTTATCAGAGTATTCACCCTCTGGTGTACCCATTTGTGAGCGTGACCAACTTTCTTTGCTACTTTGGTACTATTTCATCTAAACCATGCTTTTACCCTAAGAGAAGAGGAGTTGGCATATAGTAGCTTTTAGTTGTTTTTGTTTATTTAAAATCTAGCATGTCATTGTATTTCTGTTCATAATAATTATATCTCATGCAGTACTTGTTGCTTGTAAAATACTTTGCCGATAGTTTCTTCATTCTGTTCTTACTCCATAAGGAAAGAGGATGTGTAGTAAATGTTCTTACTCCATAAGGGAAGAGGATGTGTAGTAAATGTCCTCTCCAATGTTCTCCTCTGGATAGACTGTACTGTAATATCTGAGACATCATAGAATGCCTGAGTGTCCCCTCTGGCTCACTGTGCCTCTCTATAACTTGCTGTGGCAGTTGGTCATCTGAGGCTGAGCTACTAACAACTGGCTCCTGGTGGGGTCTACTCATGTACTTATTATCTTGGAAGGAACTTACAATAAAAAATCCTAACTTATCAAGTGGACTCTGCATCATTTCTTTACTACAAACAGCAATCCAATACTGATATGGTTATCTTTCCAGACAAACTAAGCAATCTTAAGAACTTACAGCATGACAGAGATCTCAGCACAAGAGCAGTAGGGGTGGAGATTGATGATCAGCATGATGCCACTATGACCAAGCCTGATCAAGCTATAACTTCCCCAACTACTACTAGTAACATAGAATACCGCCGTAAGGATGATACTTTTGATACCATTGGCACAGCTGTAAGTGACTCAAGGGAATCATTTTTCAGTGATACGCAGCATGTAGATGAGACGACAGAAAAAGCGACGTCGGTGAGAAGGATGGCAGGGAGCCTAGAATTAATCAGATGGCAGCATGGTTGAGGTATTCCCAATCAGCATGGAGCCGCCACAGACTTGTGTGGCATACTGGTGTCAGAGGTCGTACCGACCGGAAGTCCAATTTCTAATCATACCTTCTCCCCACACGCTGACAGTGGATCGGGCCCAACCCTGTCCCTGGCTTCCACGCAAGTCTTGCGCCACTCCGACTAGGTACCCTAATCACCCGGCAAACCACCACCGGCTCCAGTATTAACTCGATTCTGACCTTGGATCCACATCACCTACCGGACCGCCTCTTGCTTTGGTGACGCTTCTACCCACGGCACTCTTTCTTTGGACCCCTTCCCCCCGGACATTATTGCCACCGACACTGGGCAAGCTAAGCTGCCCTACTACCTCTCCAGCACCGGCAACCCAGTCGTGAAGATGATCCTAAATGAATAGGATCGAAATGCCGTTGACATCACAGCGCAATTGGCGGTGCTTTTTCAACTATGGTTCATTCAAATTGCCTTTAAATAACATGATCAATCACTGTAAATAATCCTTCCTGAACCATATATTCTTGTATATATTAGTCACTTTGTTCACGTTTCGCTGCTTCTTTCACTAGTCACCTGCGGCGTTCACTTTTGAGTGTCACAAGGTTTTTTGGGTTGCCTTGGCAATCTTTTGCCTACAGTGCTGATACCACTGTTCCTTAGTTTTGTTTCCTCATTCAAAATATATGATTCCTTGTGCACATTTTACAAACAATCTATGAGTCTCCCTAATTTCTCTGCCTAGTAATGTCTTGCACATACTTGTTAAGTTGACCTTTCTCAATAAGACCGGTTGAGAAATTGTTGTTGTTATACACCTATCGGAATGGGTTCATATTCTATCTTCTGTAGGCCAGATTTTTGTAAAAGCAAAATAGATAGACATTGGAAACTGCGCCAATTTATAGATCCTTTAAAGTCCGCAGGTCCACAGGTCTTTCTACAGGAACTGGCCCATTTAAAAGTCATCAAAAATGGCCAAGCTCACATGGTGCATACGGAGCAAGATGCTCAGCAGATTTTAGCCAAGTGGCAACAAGGAGCTAAATAACCCTTTTTTTTCTCTCTCTCTCTCCGTTCTAAAGGTATTAAAAATGCTATATTAAGGAGGAAGAAGGAGGCGCATATGAGTTCATACTAATATTTTGTATTGGTCTGATATATTAGTAAGGCTGGATTTTTGTGTGCCCTCCTTACCTCTGTGCTATTAAAATGATTCCCTTTGGTCTTGTTGGTTTTCTTTTTCTCTCTTTCTTTTCCTTCATATCTGCACTAAGACACTTTTGAGTCATGGTGTCATGGGGTGGTAGTGCGGCTTTCTGGGTGTGTTGGCGCTCTCGCTATCTGTCTTGTCAGCAACAGCTGTGAGAGGTGTGATTCTTTTCCTTGGACATGGGGTGGGTTGGGTGTGGGATAGACCGAGGGTGCTGGGAGGGTTTGGGTTTAGGGGTCAAGTTAAAAGCAAAAGGGGTACGAAAAAGCAAAGGCAGGGATTAGCCAACAGTTACCAACTTTTGAGTTTTTTTTAAATAAACAAGGTTTGCAACTATAAGAATTATACTAAAAACTGTATGTATTTATCAGGAAAATCAATATATTGTGTACAACTCTTGAAAATTCATGGCGCTACTCAGGTGCCTCTGTGGAAATGTCTCTGGTTTAAATGCTGATAGGAAACGTCAGCTAGTTCGCAAAGAGCTAAATTTATATAAACCTCATCTTGTATTCTTATCAGAAACCCATTTAGCTCATAAAGACAGGGGGCCGCTTAATCAGTTACATTTCTTAACAATAGTATGCACTTCACAAAGTGCTTTAATCAGAGGAACTGCAAGCCTAGCTAGTAAGAATCTTATTTACACAACACACAGGGTCTTAGCAGATCCAAGAGGGAGGTGGGTAAAATGCTCAGTTGGCTATGTTTGATGTATAATGTGTGTACGGGGCCTAGGGCCGATGATCCTAAGTTTGAATGTGTTTATGCTAACACTATTGGAATTGCAAGGGGTTATAATAATTATGGGTGATTTCAACTGCCTGATGAATTATTCTATCGACTCTACCAGTCGTCGTATGACTGCAAGGATGCAGAAAGTAATGGCATTGATTTTGGAACTAGTGTGCTTGCATAATGTTAAATATGGAGAACTTTACACCCAGACCTCCCAGGCTACACATATTGCTCATGTCGGCACAGGCAGTATTCCAGGATCGAAATGGTTTGGGCTCATAATTTGATACTTCAGACAGGCACAATTTAGCTGTGTCCAAAAATTACATTGGATCATAACCCTGTCATTCTTAGCTTCAAAACGCTGTAGACAAGTAAAACTAGACACTCCTTTTTCCCACGATACCTATTGACAAACTATGAGTCTATTGCATATATTGAAAGACTTTTGGTAGAATTTAATCATTTTAATATCAACTCTACTAATTTGTTTACTCTTTCGGACACAATGAAGGCATATATTAGGGGCATCACACTGCAATTTATATGGCAAGAGAATACAGCCAGAGAAGGTATTACTAAACCACTTGTGTGGAACTTGCTGACTTGGAAAGACGTCATGCAATGGCTGTTAACCACAATTACCCTAGGAAATTCCTGGTTTACACTGACATTGTTACAACACAGGCTTTAGCTGGGCGGACTTTAAAGAAGAATGTAGCTGTGAGTTATAACAAACACTGGTCTGTGCAGAATGATTACGGCGAATAGGTGGGGAAGATACTCGCATACCAACTGGCAGACAAAAAGTTCAAAAACTCAATAAATGCCATTAAAGGGGCTGATAATACACTTCACACTGGGACGCATATGATTCTTAAACAGTTTATAGCATTCTATGATACTCTATATGCCGAGTCAGATCCAATAAATACAGAGGAATTTGTAAAATGTCTAGAAAAGGCAGCTCTTCCCCTCTTGCAGGAGGAGGTTGCCTCCCAGTTGACATCATGGGTTTCTCAAAAGGAACTCTTTGTGGCCCTCTCGGCGTTGCCATCAGGTAAAGCAGCTGAGGATTATTTGATTCCTGTTGAATTCTAGAAACTGTTTAGGAATGTCACAGTACCATTGCTTGAGATCGGCATTACTGAGATAACACCATTACCCTGGGACAATTCAAACATATAAAAAAAAAAGGTAAGCCATCTGATGAATGCGCCTGATATTGGCCAATATCCCTCATTAACGCCGATGCCAAGCTCTATGCCAAGGTGTTGACTAATCGCCTGGCCCGTCTGATGCCAGGCCTGGCTTCAGGACTACAATACTGCTTTATAGTGGGCTGAGGAACTAAGGCACTCATCAATACAGCTATCATGGCCTTTGATTATGCTAAACAAGCATGGAGGGCGTAGAGACTGGAAATCCAGATTCGGGACTCTTGGCGCGGTGGGCCACCGGAGACTGCGACACCGGTGCCGCAAAGAGGATCGGCCACATTGATGGGAGGGGGTGCTGCTCTGTGGATTAAGGATCGGCTTGCACAGCTGCGAAGGCGAGATTTAGGGATAGCGGGGAACTGAAAGGCCGAGCGGCCAAGACTGGTGAACAAGTGGCAGAGATATTAGTGAGATTCCTCTGACACCGCCACACGCCTGTGGGAATAGGAATTAAGGGCGCACAATTAAGAGGATAACATCCTCAAGTAAGTGCCTCTCCTGCGCAAGGCGCCCCCAGAAGACAAGAGCTGCCTCTGGCCTGGGAGAGGCCCTGCCCCACCATAGGCTGGATGGCCAAGCCAGTGGGTGAGAGTCCGGGGTGCCTTGCGCAGGGCAGTGAGGGCAGACTGCGAGTGCGCCCGGAGGGCCTGCAGTCAGAGGGAAAGATGGGCGCTATCCTTGCAGGGCCCGGCCTCTGAGGATCCCCAGGAGGGACCAGCAAGGAGAGAGGAAGCAGCAGGGAATGGCCCACACCACACAGGGAGACACAAGATCGGGGAACATTCAGGCAGGTTGCAGGGCCTCCAGAGACGACCAGGGCAGCCAGGCCTTTAAACTAGATAGCGGCGGCAGACAAACATGTGGGCCACTGAGGGAGGCAAACGGAAAAACCACCGGGAGAGAAGACGGGGAGAGCCCTCGGAAGGCCTAAGGGACAAGACTGAGACTGGAGAACCCGACAGCGGGCCCTATGCCCTTTTAGAGTCAATGTGGAAGAGGATCAGAGTGCTGGCACACTGGTAGAAAGGCATTAACCGGAAACAGGACAAGCACCCCTCTAAAACAGGGTGCAGCAGCCAGGAGTGGCGGGGGAGACATAATGGCCATGTCCTCAGTAAGAGGCAAGAAAGACTGGAATTTAAAGTAAAAGCTAACCAAGGTTCTGCCGTCCGGCAGTGGAGAAGGAAGACTTTCCAGCACAAGCGGGGAGGGCACAGACCCCCACAAAGACCCGCACACTCGCGCCTTTTTGGAGACACTCTTCAGCGCACTGAGAGACAACTTTCAGACTCCAAAGGGAGAAATAGCGAGAGAGATGAAGGAGGTACGACGGGACATCGACGCTGTGAGTAACCGGGTGGCCTCCATTAAAGATCACGAACAGGGGCGCGAGGAAGAAGTAGAACAAATGCAGCAGGATATTCTCTGGCTCAAAGTGCAGCAGATCGACCTTCAGGCACACACAGAAGACCTGGAGAATTGCTCACGCCAAAATAACATATGCGTTAAGGGCATGCATTCTCAAGAGAAGGTCTGGACATTACACAATAGATACAAGGTCTCTTCAGGAGTGTACTGGAGGTCCCACCGGAATTTGATATTAAAAAAGACAGATGCAAAAACCACAGTTGAAGGACAGAATGCAGAACAATGTCATACATTCACCCCAGTACAGAGATCTGGGCCTAAATCCATCGTTGTTTTGCACTCCACACCACCCCAGTTCAGACATGGCCATATGCAAATCAGTCTGACCCTGTGCCTCATGGGAACAGTCCAGCCCGAACTGCCAAGCCATGCCTTCCCTGGACCGGAAACAAGCTTCCGAGGACCGGTTTCTGGTATTCCAGCTGTCTTCAGCCCGGTTTGCTTGAATCCAGTGGTGAGGAGAGCATGGGACTCACGTCTGAGCATACCCATCCCACTCGGGGTGACAAATGCAAAAACCACAGTTGATGGACAGAATGCAGAACAATGTCATACATTCACTTCAGTAAAGAGATCTGGGCCTAAATCCATCGTTGTTTTGCACTCCACACCACCCCAGTTCAGACATGGCCATATGCAAATCAGTCTGACCCTGTGCCTCATGGGAACAGTCCAGCCCGAACTGCCAAGCCATGCCTTCCCTGGACCGGAAACAAGCTTCCGAGGACCGGTTTCTGGCATTCCAGCCGTCTTCAGCCCGGCTTGCTTGAATCCAGTGGTGTGGAGAGCATGGGACTCACGTCTGAGCATACCCATCCCACTCGGGGTGTCAAATGCAAAAACCAGAGTTGATGGACAGAATGCAGAACAATGTCATACATTCACCCCAGTACAGAGATCTGGGCCTAAATCCATCGTTGTTTTGCACTCCACACCACCCCAGTTCAGACATGGCCATATGCAAATCAGTCTGACTCTGTGCCTCATTGGAACAGTCCAGCCCGAACTGCCAAGCCATGCCTTCCCTGGACCGGAAACATGCTTCGGAGGACCGGTTTCTGGCATTCCAGCCATCTTCAGCCCGGCTTGCTTGAATCCAGTGGTGTGGAGAGCATGGGACTCACGTCTGAGCATACCCATCCCACTCGGGGTGACAAATGCAAAAACCAAAGTTGATGGACAGAATTATTATTATTATTATTATTATTGCAGGTTTATATAGCGCTAGGAATCGACTCCCGGAGGAGTAATGTCATACATTCACCCCAGTACAGAGATCTGGGCCTAAATCCATTGATGTTTTGCACTCCACACCACCCCAGTTCAGACATGGCCATATGCAAATCAGTCTGACCCTGTGCCTCATGGGAACAGTCCAGCCCGAACTGCCAAGCCATGCCTTCCCTGGACCTGAAACAAGCTTCCGTGGACCGGTTTCTGGCATTCCAGTCGTCTTCAGCCCGGCTTGCTTGAATCCAGTGGTGTGGAGAGCATGGGACTCACATCTGAGCATACCCATCCCACTCGGAGTGACAAATGCAAAAACCACAGTTGATGGACAGAATGCAGAACAATGTCATACATTCACCCCAGTACAGAGATCTGGGCCTAAATCCATCGTTGTTTTGCACTCCTCACCACCCCAATTCAGACGTGGCCATATGCAAATCAGTCTGACCCTGTGCCTCATGGGAACAGTCCAGCCCGAACTGCCAAGCCATGCCTTCCCTGGACCGGAAACAAGCTTCCGAGGACCGGTTTCTGGCATTCCAGCTGTCTTCAGCCCGGCTTGCTTGAATCCAGTGGTGAGGATAGCATGGGACTCACGTCTGAGCATACCCATCCCACTCGGGGTGACAAATGCAAAAACCACAGTTGATGGACAGAATGCAGAACAATGTCATACATTCACCCCAGTACAGAGATCTGGGCCTAAATCCATCGTTGTTTTGCACTCCACACCACCCCAGTTAGGACATGGCCATATGCAAATCAGTCTGACCCTGTGCCTCATGGGAACAGTCCAGCCCGAACTGCCAAGCCATGCCTTCCCTGGACCGGAAACAAGCTTCCGAGGACCGGTTTCTGGCATTCCAGCCGTCTTCAGCACGGCTTGCTTGAATCCAGTGGTATGGAGAGCATGGGACTCATGTCTGAGCATACCCATCCCACTCGGGGTGCCAAATGCAAAAACCACAGTTGATGGACAGAATGCAGAACAATGTCATACATTCACCCCAGTACAGAGATCTGGGCCTAAATCCATCGTTGTTTTGCACTCCACACCACCCAAGTTCAGACATGGCCATATGCAAATCAGTCTGACTCTGTGCCTCATGGGAACAGTCCAGCCCGAACTGCCAAGCCATGCCTTCCCTGGACCGGAAACAAGCTTCCGAGGACCGGTTTCTGGCATTCCAGCCGTCTTCAGCCCGGCTTGCTTGAATCCAGTGGTGTGGAGAGCATGGGACTCATATCTGAGCATACCCATCCCACTCGGGTGACAAATGCAAAAACCACAGTTGATGGACAGAATGCAGAACAATGTCATACATTCACCCCAGTACAGAGATCTGGGCCTAAATCCATTGTTGTTTTGCACTCCACACCACCCCAGTTCAGACATAGCCATATGCAAATCAGTCTGACCCTGTGCCTCATGGGAACAGTCCAGCCCGAACTGCCAAGCCATGCCTTCCCTGGACCGGAACCAAGCTTCCGAGGACCGGTTTCTGGCATTCCAGGCGTCTTCAGCCCGGCTTGCTTGAATCCAGTGGTGTGGAGAGCATGGGACTCACGTCTGAGCATACCCATCCCACTCGGGTGACAAATGCAAAAACCACAGTTGATGGACAGAATGCAGAACAATATATTACATTCACCCCAGTACAGAGATCTGGGCCCAAATCCATCGTTGTTTTGCACTCCTCACCACCCCAATTCAGACGTGGCCATATGCAAATCAGTCTGACCCTGTGCCTCATGGGAACAGTCCTGCCCGAACTGCCAAGCCATGCCTTCCCTGGACCGGAAACAAGCTTCCGAGGACCGGTTTCTGGCATTCCAGCCGTCTTCAGCCCGGCTTGCTTGAATCCAGTGGTGTGGAGAGCATGGGACTCATATCTGAGCATACCCATCCCACTCGGGGTGACAAATGCAAAAACCACAGTTGATGGACAGAATGCAGAACAACGTCATACATTCACCCCAGTACAGAGATCTGGGCCTAAATCCATTGTTGTTTTGCACTCCACACCACCCCAGTTCAGACATGGCCATATGCAAATCAGTCTGACCCTGTGCCTCATGGGAACAGTCCAGCCCGAACTGCCAAGCCATGCCTTCCCTGGACCGGAAACAAGCTTCCGAGGACCGGTTTTTGGCATTCCAGGCGTCTTCAGCCCGGCTTGCTTGAATCCAGTGGTGTGGAGAGCATGGGAGTCACGTCTGAGCATACCCATCCCACTCGGGGTGCCAAATGCAAAAACCACAGTTGATGGACAGAATGCAGAACAATGTCATACATTCACCCCAGTACAGAGATCTGGGCCTAAATCCATCGTTGTTTTGCACTCCACACCACCCCAGTTTAGACATGGCCATATGCAAATCAGTCTGACCCTGTGCCTCATGGGAACAGTCCAGCCCGAACTGCCAAGCCATGCCTTCCCTGGACCAGAAACAAGCTTACGAGGACCGGTTTCTGGCATTCCAGCCGTCTTCAGCCCGGATTGCTTGAATCCAGTGGTGTGGAGAGCATGGGACTCACGTCTGAGCATACCAATCCCACTCGGGTGACAAATGCAAAAACCACAGTTGATGGACAGAATGCAGAACAATGTCATACATTCACCCCAGTACAGAGATCTGGGCCTAAATCCATCGTTGTTTTGCACTCCACACCACCCCAGTTCAGACATGGCCATATGCAAATCAGTCTGACCCTGTGCCTCATGGGAACAGTCCAGCCCGAACTGCCAAGCCATGCCTTCACTGGACCGGAAACAAGCTTCCGAGGACCGGTTTCTGGTATTCCAGCTGTCTTCAGCCCGGTTTGCTTGAATCCAGTGGTGAGGAGAGCATGGGACTCACGTCTGAGCATACCCATCCCACTCGGGGTGACAAATGCAAAAACCACAGTTGATGGACAGAATGCAGAACAATGTCATACATTCACTTCAGTAAAGAGATCTGGGCCTAAATCCATCGTTGTTTTGCACTCCACACCACCCCAGTTCAGACATGGCCATATGCAAATCAGTCTGACCCTGTGCCTCATGGGAACAGTCCAGCCCGAACTGCCAAGCCATGCCTTCCCTGGACCGGAAACAAGCTTCCGAGGACCGGTTTCTGGCATTCCAGCCGTCTTCAGCCCGGCTTGCTTGAATCCAGTGGTGTGGAGAGCATGGGACTCACGTCTGAGCATTCCCATCCCACTCGGGGTGTCAAATGCAAAAACCAGAGTTGATGGACAGAATGCAGAACAATGTCATACATTCACCCCAGTACAGAGATCTGGGCCTAAATCCATCGTTGTTTTGCACTCCACACCACCCCAGTTCAGACATGGCCATATGCAAATCAGTCTGACTCTGTGCCTCATTGGAACAGTCCAGCCCGAACTGCCAAGCCATGCCTTCCCTGGACCGGAAACATGCTTCGGAGGACCGGTTTCTGGCATTCCAGCCATCTTCAGCCTGGCTTGCTTGAATCCAGTGGTGTGGAGAGCATGGGACTCACGTCTGAGCATACCCATCTCACTCGGGGTGACAAATGCAAAAACCACAGTTGATGGACAGAATGCAGAACAATGTCATACATTCACCCCAGTACAGAGATCTGGGCCTAAATCCATTGTTGTTTTGCACTCCACACCACCCCAGTTCAGACATGGCCATATGCAAATCAGTCTGACCCAGTGCCTCATGGGAACAGTCCAGCCCGAACTGCCAAGCCATGCCTTCCCTGGACCGGAAACAAGCTTCCGAGGACCGGTTTCTGGCATTCCAGTCGTCTTCAGCCCGGCTTGCTTGAATCCAGTGGTGTGGAGAGCATGGGACTCACATCTGAGCATACCCATCCCACTCGGAGTGACAAATGCAAAAACCACAGTTGATGGACAGAATGCAGAACAATGTCATACATTCACCCCAGTACAGAGATCTGGGCCTAAATCCATCGTTGTTTTGCACTCCTCACCACCCAAATTCAGACGTGGCCATATGCAAATCAGTCTGACCCTGTGCCTCATGGGAACAGTCCAGCCCGAACTGCCAAGCCATGCCTTCCCTGGACCGGAAACAAGCTTCCGAGGACCGGTTTCTGGCATTCCAGCTGTCTTCAGCCCGGCTTGCTTGAATCCAGTGGTGAGGATAGCATGGAACTCACGTCTGAGCATACCCATCCCACTCGGGGTGACAAATGCAAAAACTACAGTTGATGGACAGAATGCAGAACAATGTCATACATTCACCCCAGTACAGAGATCTGGGCCTAAATCCATCGTTGTTTTGCACTCCACTCCACTCCAGTTAGGACATGGCCATATGCAAATCAGTCTGACCCTGTGCCTCATGGGAACAGTCCAGCCCGAACTGCCAAGCCATGCCTTCCCTGGACCGGAAACAAGCTTCCGAGGACCGGTTTCTGGCATTCCAGCCGTCTTCAGCCCGGCTTGCTTGAATCCAGTGGTATGGAGAGCATGGGACTCATGTCTGAGCATACCCATCCCACTCGGGGTGCCAAATGCAAAAACCACAGTTGATGGACAGAATGCAGAACAATGTCATACATTCACCCCAGTACAGAGATCTGGGCCTAAATCCATCGTTGTTTTGCACTCCACACCACCCAAGTTCAGACATGGCCATATGCAAATCAGTCTGACTCTGTGCCTCATGGGAACAGTCCAGCCCGAACTGCCAAGCCATGCCTTCCCTGGACCGGAAACAAGTTTCCGAGGACCGGTTTCTGGCATTCCAGCCGTCTTCAGCCCGGCTCGCTTGAATCCAGTGGTGTGGAGAGCATGGGACTCATATCTGAGCATACCCATCCCACTCGGGGTGACAAATGCAAAAACCACAGTTGATGGACAGAATGCAGAACAATGTCATACATTCACCCCAGTACAGAGATCTGGGCCTAAATCCATTGTTGTTTTGCACTCCACACCACCCCAGTTCAGACATGGCCATATGCAAATCAGTCTGACCCTGTGCCTCATGGGAACAGTCCAGCCCGAACTGCCAAGCCATGCCTTCCCTGGACCGGAAACAAGCTTCCGAGGACCGGTTTCTGGCATTCCAGGCGTCTTCAGCCCGGCTTGCTTGAATCCAGTGGTGTGGAGAGCATGGGACTTACGTCTGAGCATACCCATCCCACTCGGGTGACAAATGCAAAAACCACAGTTGATGGACAGAATGCAGAACAATATATTACATTCACCCCAGTACAGAGATCTGGGCCCAAATCCACTGTTGTTTTGCACTCCTCACCACCCCAATTCAGACGTGGCCATATGCAAATCAGTCTGACCCTGTGCCTCATGGGAACAGTCCTGCCCGAACTGCCAAGCCATGCCTTCCCTGGACCGGAAACAAGCTTCCGAGGACCGGTTTCTGGCATTCCAGCTGTCTTCAGCCCGGCTTGCTTGAATCCAGTGGTGAGGAGAGCATGGGACTCATGTCTGAGCATACCCATCCACTCGGGGTGACAAATGCAAAAACCACAGTTGATGGACAGAATGCAGAACAATGTCATACATTCACCCCAGTACAGAGATCTGGGCCTAAATCCATTGTTGTTTTGCACTCCACACTACCCCAGTTCAGACATGGCCATATGCAAATCAGTCTGACCCTGTGCCTCATGGGAACAGTCCAGCCCGAACTGCCAAGCCATGCCTTCCCTGGACCGGAAACAAGCTTCCGAGGACTGGTTTCTGGCATTCCAGCCGTCTTCAGCCCGGCTTGCTTGAATCCAGTGGTGTGGAGAGCATGGGACTCACGTCTGAGCATACCCATCTCACTCGGGGTGCCAAATGCAAAAAACCACAGTTGATGGACAGAATGCAGAACAATGTCATACATTCACCCCAGTACAGAGATCTGGGCCTAAATCCATCGTTGTTTTGCACTCCACACCACCCCAGTTCAGACTTGGCCATATGCAAATCAGTCTGACCCTGTGCCTCATGGGAACAGTCCAGCCCGAACTGCCAAGCCATGCCTTCCCTGGACCGGAAACAAGCTTCCGAGGACCGGTTTCTGGCATTCCAGCCGTCTTCAGCCCGGCTTGATTGAATCCAGTGGTGTGGAGAGCATGGGACTCACGTCTGAGCATACCCATCCCACTCGGGGTGACACATGCAAAAACCACAGTTGATGGACAGAATGCAGAACAATGTCATACATTCACCCCAGTACAGACATCTGGACCTAAATCCATCGTTGTTTTGCACTCCACACCACCCCAGTTCAGACATGGCCATATGCAAATCAGTCTGACCCTGTGCCTCATGGGAACAGTCCAGCCCGAACTGCCAAGCCATGCCTTCCCTGGACCGGATACAAGCTTCCGAGGACCGGTTTCTGGCATTCCAGCCGTCTTCAGCCCGGCTTGCTTGAATCCAGTGGTGTGGAGAGCATGGGACTCATATCTGAGCATACCCATCCCACTCGGGGTGACAAATGCAAAAATCACAGTTGATGGACAGAATGCAGAACAATGTCATACATTCACCCCAGTACAGAGATCTGGGCCTAAATCCATTGTTGTTTTGCACTCCACACCACCCCAGTTCAGACATGGCCATATGCAAATCAGTCTGACCCTGTGCCTCATGGGAACAGTCCAGCCCGAACTGCCAAGCCATGCCTTCCCTGGACCGGAAACAAGCTTCCGAGGACCGGTTTCTGGCATTCCAGCCATCTTCAGCCCGGCTTGCTTGAATCCAGTGGTGTGGAGAGCATGGGACTCATGTCTGAGCATACCCATCCCACTCAGGGTGACAAATGCAAAAACCAGTTGATGGACAGAATGCAGAACAATGTCATACATTCACCCCTGTACAGAGATCTGGGCCTAAATCCATTGTTGTTTTGCACTCCACACCACCCCAGTTCAGACATGGCCATATGCAAATCAGTCTGACCCTGTGCCTCATGGGAACAGTCCAGCCCGAACTCCAAGCCATGCCTTCCCTGGACCGGAAACAAGCTTCCGAGGACCGGTTTCTGGCATTCCAGCCGTCTTCAGCCCGGCTTGCTTGAATCCAGTGGTGTGGAGAGCATGGGACTCACATCTGAGCATACCCATCCCACTCGGGGTGACAAATGCAAAAACCACAGTTGATGGACAGAATGCAGAACAATGTCCTACATTCACCCCAGTACAGAGATCTGGGCCTAAATCCATCGTTGTTTTGCACTCTTCACCACCCCAATTCAGACGTGGTCATATGCAAATCAGTCTGACCCTGTGCCTCATGGGAACAGTCCAGCCCGAACTGCCAAGCCATGCCTTCCCTGGACCGGAAACAAGCTTCCGAGGACCGGTTTCTGGCATTCCAGCTGTCTTCAGCCCGGCTTGCTTGAATCCAGTGGTGAGGATAGCATGGGACTCACGTCTGAGCATACCCATCCCACTCGGGGTGACAAATGCAAAAACCACAGTTGATGGACAGAATGCAGAAAAATGTCATACATTCACCCCAGTACAGAGATCTGGGCCTAAATCCATCGTTGTTTTGCACTCCACACCACCCCAGTTAGGACATGGCCATATGCAAATCAGTCTGACCCTGTGCCTCATGGGAACAGTCCAGCCCCAACTGCCAAGCCATGCCTTCCATGGACCGGAAACAAGCTTCCGAGGACCGGTTTCTGGCATTCCAGCCGTCTTCAGCCCGGCTTGCTTGAATCCAGTGGTGTGGAGAGCATGGGACTCATGTCTGAGCATACCCATCCCACTCGGGGTGCAAATGCAAAAACCACAGTTGATGGACAGAATGCAGAACAATGTCATACATTCACCCCAGTACAGAGATCTGGGCCTAAATCCATCGTTGTTTTGCACTCCACACCACCCAAGTTCAGACATGGCCATATGCAAATCAGTCTGACTCTGTGCCTCATGGGAACAGTCCAGCCCGAACTGCCAAGCCATGCCTTCCCTGGACCGGAAACAAGCTTCCGAGGACCGGTTTCTGGCATTCCAGCCGTCTTCAGCCAGGCTTGCTTGAATCCAGTGGTGTGGAGAGCATGGGACTCATGTCTGAGCATACCCATCCCACTCGGGGTGACAAATGCAAAAACCACAGTTGATGGACAGAATGCAGAACAATGTCATACATTCACCCCAGTACAGAGATCTGGGCCTAAATCCATTGTTGTTTTGCACTCCACACCACCCCAGTTCAGACAGGGCCATATGCAAATCAGTCTGACCCTGTGCCTCATGGGAACAGTCCAGCCCGAACTGCCAAGCCATGCCTTCCATGGACCGGAAACAAGCTTCCGAGGACCGGTTTCTGGCATTCCAGCCGTCTTCAGCCCGGCTTGCTTGAATCCAGTGGTGTGGAGAGCATGGGACTCACGTCTGAGCATACCCATCCCACTCGGGGTGACAAATGCAAAAACCACAGTTGATGGACAGAATGCAGAACAATATCACACATTCACCCCAGTACAGAGATCTGGGCCTAAATCCATCGTTGTTTTGCACTCCTCACCACCCCAATTCAGACGTGGCCATATGCAAATCAGTCTGACTCTGTGCCTCATGGGAACAGTCCTGCCCGAACTGCCAAGCCATACCTTCCCTGGACCGGAAACAAGCTTCCGAGGACCGGTTTCTGGCATTCCAGCTGTCTTCAGCCCGGCTTGCTTGAATCCAGTGGTGAGGAGAGCATGGGACTCACGTCTGAGCATACCCATCCCACTCGGGGTGACAAATGCAAAAACCACAGTTGATGGATCGAATGCAGAACAATGTCATACATTCACCCCAGTACAGAGATCTGGGCCTAAATCCATTGTTGTTTTGCACTCCACACCACCCCAGATCAGACATGGCCATATGCAAATCAGTCTGACCCTGTGCCTCATGGGAACAGTCGAGCCCGAACTGCCAAGCCATGCCTTCCCTGGACCGGAAACAAGCTTTCGAGGACCGGTTTCTGGCATTCCAGCCGTCTTCAGCCCGGCTTGCTTGAATCCAGTGGTGTGGAGAGCACGGGACTCACGTCTGAGCATACCCATCCCACTCGGGGTGCCAAATGCAAAAACCACAGTTGATGGACAGAATGCAGAACAATGTCATACATTCACCCCAGTACAGAGATCTGGGCCTAAATCCATCGTTGTTTTGCACTCTACACCACCCCAGTTCAGACATGGCCATATGCAAATCAGTCTGACCCTGTGCCTCATGGGAACAGTCCAGCCCGAACTGCCAAGCCATGCCTTCCATGGACCGGAAACAAGCTTCCGAGGACCGGTTTCTGGCATTCCAGCTGTCTTCAGCCCGGCTTGCTTGAATCCAGTGGTGAGGATAGCATGGGACTCACGTCTGAGCATACCCATCCCACTCGGGGTGACAAATGCAAAAACCACAGTTGATGGACAGAATGCAGAACAATGTCATACATTCACCCCAGTACAGAGATCTGGGCCTAAATCCATCGTTGTTTTGCACTCCACACCACCCCAGTTCAGACATGGCCATATGCAAATCAGTCTGACCCTGTGCCTCATGGGAACAGTCCAGCCCGAACTGCCAAGCCATGCCTGCCCTGGACCGGAAACAAGCTTCCGAGGACCGGTTTCTGGCATTCCAGCCGTCTTCAGCCCGGCTTGCTTGAATCCAGTGGTGTGGAGAGCATGGGACCCACATCTGAGCATACCCATCCCACTCGGGGTGACAAATGCAAAAACCACAGTTGATGGACAGAATGCAGAACAATGTCATACATTCACCCCAGTACAGAGATCTGGGCCTAAATCCATCGTTGTTTTGCACTCCTCACCACCCCAATTCAGACGTGGCCATATGCAAATCAGTCTGACCCTGTGCCTCAATGGAACAGTCCCGCCCGAACTGCCAAGCCATGCCTTCCCTGAACCGGAAACAAGCTTCCGAGGACCGGTTTCTGGCATTCCAGCTGTCTTCAGCCCGGCTTGCTTGAATCCAGTGGTGAGGATAGCATGGGACTCACGTCTGAGCATACCCATCCCACTCGGGGTGACAAATGCAAAAACCACAGTTGATGGACAGAATGCAGAACAATGTCATACATTCACCCCAGTACAGAGATCTGGGCCTAAATCCATCGTTGTTTTGCACTCCACACCACCCCAGTTCAGACATGGCCATATGCAAATCAGTGACCCTGTGCCTCATGGGAACAGTCCAGCCCGAACTGCCAAGCCATGCCTTCCCTGGACCGGAAACAAGCTTCCGAGGACCGGTTTCTGGCATTCCAGCCGTCTTCAGCCCGGCTTGCTTGAATCCAGTGGTGTGGAGAGCATGGGACTCACGTCTGAGCATACCCATCCCACTCGGGGTGACAAATGCAAAAACAACAGTTGATGGACAGAATGCAGAACAATGTCCTACATTCACCCCAGTACAGAGATCTGGGCCTAAATCCATCGTTGTTTTGCACTCCACACCACCCCAGTTCAGACATGGCCATATGCAAATCAGTGACCCTGTGCCTCATGGGAACAGTCCAGCCCGAACTGCGAAGCCATGACTTCCCTGGACCGGAAACAAGCTTCCGAGGACCGGTTTCTGGCATTCCAGCCGTCTTCAGCCCGGCTTGCTTGAATCCAGTGGTGTGGAGAGCATGGGACTCACGTCTGAGCATACCCATCCCATTCGGGGTGACAAATGCAAAAACCACAGTTGATGGACAGAATGCAGAACAATGTCATACATTCACCCCAGTACAGAGATCTGGGCCTAAATCCATCGTTGTTTTGCACTCCACACCACCCCAGTTAGGACATGGCCATATGCAAATCAGTCTGACCCTGTGCCTCATGGGAACAGTCCAGCCCGAACTGCCAAGCCATGCCTTCCCTGGACCGGAAACAAGCTTCCGAGGATCGGTTTCTGGCATTCCAGCCGTCTTCAGCCCGGCTTGCTTGAATCCAGTGGTATGGAGAGCATGGGACTCATGTCTGAGCATACCCATCCCACTCGGGGTGCAAATGCAAAAACAACAGTTGATGGACAGAATGCAGAACAATGTCATACATTCACCCCAGTACAGAGATCTGGGCCTAAATCCATCGTTGTTTTGCACTCCACACCACCCAAGTTCAGACATGGCCATATGCAAATCAGACTGACTCTGTGCCTCATGGGAACAGTCCAGCCCGAATTGCCAAGCCATGCCTTCCCTGGACCGGAAAAAAGCTTCCGAGGACCGGTTTCTGGCATTCCAGCCGTCTTCGGCCCGGCTTGCTTGAATCCAGTGGTGTGGAGAGCATGGGACTCATGTCTGAGCATACCCATCCCACTCGGGGTGACAAATGCAAAAACCACAGTTGATGGACAGAATGCAGAACAATGTCATACATTCACCCCAGTACAGAGATCTGGGCCTAAATCCATTGTTGTTTTGCACTCCACACCACCCCAGTTCAGACATGGCCATATGCAAATCAGTCTGACCCTGTGCCTCATGGGAACAGTCCAGCCCGAACTGCCAAGCCATGCCTTCCATGGACCGGAAACAAGCTTCCGAGAACCGGTTTCTGGCATTCCAGCAGTCTTCAGCCCGGCTTGCTTGAATCCAGTGGTGTGGAGAGCATGGGACTCACGTCTGAGCATACCCATCCCACTCGGGGTGACAAATGCAAAAACCACAGTTGATGGACAGAATGCAGAACAATGTCATACATTCACCCCAGTACAGAGATCTGGGCCTAAATCCATCGTTGTTTTGCACTCCACACCACCCAAGTTCAGACATGGCCATATGCAAATCAGACTGACTCTGTGCCTCATGGGAACAGTCCAGCCCGAACTGCCAAGCCATGCCTTCCCTGGACCGGAAAAAAGCTTCCGAGGACCGGTTTCTGGCATTCCAGCCGTCTTCGGCCCGGCTTGCTTGAATCCAGTGGTGTGGAGAGCATGGGACTCATGTCTGAGCATACCCATCCCACTCGGGATGACAAATGCAAAAACCACAGTTGATGGACAGAATGCAGAACAATGTCATACATTCACCCCAGTACAGAGATCTGGGCCTAAATCCATTGTTGTTTTGCACTCCACACCACCCCAGTTCAGACATGGCCATATGCAAATCAGTCTGACCCTGTGCCTCATGGGAACAGTCCAGCCCGAACTGCCAAGCCATGCCTTCCCTGGACCGGAAACAAGCTTCCGAGGACCGGTTTCTGGCATTCCAGCAGTCTTCAGCCCGGCTTGCTTGAACCCAGTGGTGTGGAGAGCATGGGACTCACGTCTGAGCATACCCATCCCACTCGGGGTGACAAATGCAAAAACCACAGTTGATGGACAGAATGCAGAACAATATCATACATTCACCCCAGTACAGAGATCTGGGCCTAAATCCATCGTTGTTTTGCACTCCTCACCACCCCAATTCAGACGTGGCCATATGCAAATCAGTCTGACTCTGTGCCTCATGGGAACAGTCCTGCCCGAACTGCCAAGCCATGCCTTCCCTGGACCGGAAACAAGCTTCCGAGGACCGGTTTCTGGCATTCCAGATGTCTTCAGCCCGGCTTGCTTGAATCCAGTGGTGAGGAGAGCATGGGACTCACGTCTGAGCATACCCATCCCACTCAGGGTGACAAATGCAAAAACCACAGTTGATGGACCGAATGCAAAACAATGTCATACATTCACCCCAGTACAGAGATCTGGGCCTAAATCCATTGTTGTTTTGCACTCCACACCACCCCAGTTCAGACGTAGCCATATGCAAATCAGTCTGACCCTGTGCCTCATGGGAACAGTCCAGCCCGAAATGCCAAGCCATGCCTTCCCTGGACCGGAAACAAGCTTCCGAGGACCGGTTTCTGGCATTCCAGCCGTCTTCAGCCCGGCTTGCTTGAATCCAGTGGTGTGGAGAGCATGGGACTCACGTCTGAGCATACCCATCCCACTCGGGGTGCCAAATGCAAAAACCACAGTTGATGGACAGAATGCAGAACAATGTCATACATTCACCCCAGTACAGAGATCTGGGCCTAAATCCATTGTTGTTTTGCACTCCACACCACCCCAGTTCAGACATGGCCATATGCAAATCAGTCTGACCCTGTGCCTCATGGGAACAGTCCAGCCCGAACTGCCAAGCCATGCGTTCCATGGACCGGAAACAAGCTTCCGAGGACCGGTTTCTGGCATTCCAGCTGTCTGCAGCCCGGCTTGCTTGAATCCAGTGGTGAGGATAGCATGGGACTCACGTCTGAGCATACCCATCCCACTCGGGGTGACAAATGCAAAAACCACAGTTGATGGACAGAATGCAGAACAATGTCATACATTCACCCCAGTACAGAGATCTGGGCCTAAATCCATCGTTGTTTTGCACCTCACACCACCCCAGTTCAGACATGGCCATATGCAAATCAGTCTGACCCTGTGCCTCATGGGAACAGTCCAGCCCGAACTGCCAAGCCATGCCTGCCCTGGACCGGAAACAAGCTTCCGAGGACCGGTTTCTGGCATTCCAGCCGTCTTCAGCCCGGCTTGCTTGAATCCAGTGGTGTGGAGAGCATGCGACTCATGTCTGAGCATACCCATCCCACTCGGGGTGACAAATGCAAAAACCACAGTTGATGGACAGAATGCAGAACAATGTCATACATTCACCCCAGTACAGAGATCTGGGCCTAAATCCATTGTTGTTTTGCACTCCACACCACCCCAGTTCAGACATGGCCATATGCAAATCAGTCTGACCCTGTGCCTCATGGGAACAGTCCAGCCCGAACTGCCAAGCCATGCCTTCCATGGACCGGAAACAAGCTTCCGAGGACCGGTTTCTGGCATTCCAGCAGTCTTCAGCCCGGCTTGCTTGAATCCAGTGGTGTGGAGAGCATGGGACTCACGTCTGAGCATACCCATCCCACTCGGGGTGACAAATGCAAAAACCACAGTTGATGGACAGAATGCAGAACAATATCATACATTCACCCCAGCACAGAGATATGGGCCTAAATCCATCGTTGTTTTGCACTCCTCACCACCCCAATTCAGACGTGGCCATATGCAAATCAGTCTGACTCTGTGCCTCATGTGAACAGTCCTGCCCGAACTGCCAAGCCATGTCTTCCCTGGACCGGAAACAAGCTTCCGAGGACCGGTTTCTGGCATTCCAGATGTCTTCAGCCCGGCTTGCTTGAATCCAGTGGTGAGGAGAGCATGGGACTCACGTCTGAGCATACCCATCCCACTCGGGGTGACAAATGCAAAAACCACAGTTGATGGACCGAATGCAGAACAATGTCATACATTCACCCCAGTACAGAGATCTGGGCCTAAATCCATTGTTGTTTTGCACTCCACACCACCCCAGTTCAGACATGGCCCTATGCAAATCAGTCTGACCCTGTGCCTCATGGGAACAGTCCAGCCCGAAATGCCAAGCCATGCCTTCCCTGGACCGGAAACAAGCTTCCGAGGACCGGTTTCTGGCATTCCAGCCGTCTTCAGCCCGGCTTGCTTGAATCCAGTGGTGTGGAGAGCATGGGACTCACGTCTGAGCATACCCATCCCACTCGGGGTGCCAAATGCAAAAACCACAGTTGATGGACAGAATGCAGAACAATGTCATACATTCACCCCAGTACAGAGATCTGGGCCTAAATCCATCGTTGTTTTGCACTCCACACCACCCCAGTTCAGACATGGCCATATGCAAATCAGTCTGACCCTGTGCCTCATGGGAACAGTCCAGCCCGAACTGCCAAGCCATGCCTTCCATGGACCGGAAACAAGCTTCCAAGGACCGGTTTCTGGCATTCCAGCTGTCTTCAGCCCGGCTTGCTTGAATCCAGTGGTGAGGATAGCATGGGACTCACGTCTGAGCATACCCATCCCACTCGGGGTGACAAATGCAAAAACCACAGTTGATGGACAGAATGCAGAACAATGTCATACATTCACCCCAGTACAGAGATCTGGGCCTAAATCCATCGTTGTTTTGCACTCCACACCACCCCAGTTCAGACATGGCCATATGCAAATCAGTCTGACCCTGTGCCTCATGGGAACAGTCCAGCCCGAACTGCCAAGCCATGCCTGCCCTGGACCGGAAACAAGCTTCCGAGGACCGGTTTCTGGCATTCCAGCCGTCTTCAGCCCGGCTTGCTTGAATCCAGTGGTGTGGAGAGCATGGGACCCACATCTGAGCATACCCATCCCACTCGGGGTGACAAATGCAAAAACCACAGTTGATGGACAGAATGCAGAACAATGTCATACATTCACCCCAGTACAGAGATCTGGGCCTAAATCCATCATTGTTTTGCACTCCTCACCACCCCAATTCAGATGTGGCCATATGCAAATAAGTCTGACCCTGTGCCTCATGGGAACAGTCCAGCCCGAACTGCCAAGCCATGCCTTCCCTGGACCGGAAACAAGCTTCCGAGTACCGGTTTCTGGCATTCCAGCTGTCTTCAGCCCGGCTTGCTTGAATCCAGGGGTGAGGATAGCATGGGACTCACGTCTGAGCATAACCATCCCACTCCGGGTGACAAATGCAAAAACCACAGTTGATGGACAGAATGCAGAACAATGTCATACATTCACCCCAGTACAGAGATCTGGGCCTAAATCCATTGTTATTTTGCACTCCACACCACCCCAGTTCAGACATGGCCATATGCAAATCAGTCTGACCCTGTGCCTCATGGGAACAGTCCAGCCCGAACTGCCAAGCCATGCCTTCCCTGGACCGGAAACAAGCTTCCGAGGACCGGTTTCTGGCATTCCAGCCGTCTTCAGCCCGGCTTGCTTGAATCCAGTGGTATGGAGAGCATGGGACTCATGTCTGAGCATACCCATCTCACTCTGGGTGACAAATGCAAAAACCACAGTTGATGGACAGAATGCAGAACAATGTCATACATTCACCCCAGTACAGAGATCTGGGCCTAAATCCATCGTTGTTTAGCACTCCACACCACCCAAGTTCAGACATGGCCATATGCAAATCAGTCTGACTCTGTGCCTCATGGGAACAGTCCAGCCCGAACTGCCAAGCCATGCCTTCCCTGGACCGGAAACAAGCTTCCGAGGACCGGTTTCTGGCATTCCAGCCGTCTTCAGCCCGGCTTGCTTGAATCCAGTGGTGTGGAGAGCATGGGACTCATGTCTGAGCATACCCATCCCACTCGGGGTGACAAATGCAAAAAACCACAGTTGATGGACAGAATGCAGAACAATGCCATACATTCACCCCAGTACAGAGATCTGGGCCTAAATCCAATGTTCTTTTGCACTCCACACCACCCCAGTTCAGACATGGCCATATGCAAATCAGTCTGACCCTGTGCCTCATGGGAACAGTCCAGCCCGAACTGCCAAGCCATGCCTTCCCTGGACCGGAAACAATCTTCCGAGGACCAGTTTCTGGCATTCCAGCCGTCTTCAGCCCGGCTTGCTTGAATCCAGTGGTGTGGAGAGCATGGGACTCACGTCTGAGCATACCCATCCCACTCGGGTGACAAATGCAAAAACCACAGTTGATGGACAGAATGCAGAACAATGTCATACATTCACCCCAGTACAGAGATCTGGGCCTAAATCATCGTTGTTTTGCACTCCTCACCACCCAATTCAGACGTGGCCATATGCAAATCAGTCTGACCCTGTGCCTCATGGGAACAGTCCTGCCCGAACTGCCAAGCCATGCCTTCCCTGGACCGGAAACAAGCTTCCGAGGACCGGTTTCTGGCATTCCAGCTGTCTTCAGCCCGGCTTGCTTGAATCCAGTGGTGAGGAGAGCATGGGACTCACGTCTGAGCATACCCATCCCACTCGGGGTGACAAATGCAAAAACCACAGTTGATGGACAGAATGTAGAACAATGTCATACATTCACCCCAGTACAGAGATCTGGGCCTAAATCCATTGTTGTTTTGCACTCCACACCACCCCAGTTCAGACATGGCCATATGCAAATCAGCCTGACCCTGTGCCTCATGGGAACAGTTCAGCCCGAACTGCCAAGCCATGCCTTCCCTGGACCGGAAACAAGCTTCCGAGGACCGGTTTCTGGCATTCCAGTCGTCTTCATCCCGGCTTGCTTGAATCCAGTGGTGTGGAGAGCATGGGACTCACGTCTGAGCATACCCATCCCACTCGGGGTGACAAATGCAAAAACCACAGTTGATGGACAGAATGCAGAACAATGTCATACATTCACCCCAGTACAGAGATCTGGGCCTAAATCCATCGTTGTTTTGCACTCCACACCACCCCAGTTCAGACATGGCCATATGCAAATCAGTCTGACCCTGTGCCTCATGGGAACAGACCAGCCCGAACTGCCAAGCCATGCCTTGCCTGGACCGGAAACAAGCTTCTGAGGACCGGTTTCAGGCATTCCAGCCGTCTTCAGCCCGGCTTGCTTGAATCCAGTGGTGTGGAGAGCATGGGACTCAGGTCTGAGCATACCCATCCCACTCGGGGTGACAAATGCAAAAACCACAGTTGATGGACAGAATGCAGAACAATTTCATACATTCACCCCAGTACAGAGATCTGGGCCTAAATCCATCGTTGTTTTGCACTCCACACCACCCCAGCTCAGACATGGCCATATGCAAATCAGTCTGACCCTGTGCCTCATGGGAACAGTCCAGCCCGAACTGCCAAGCCATGCCTTCCCTGGACCGGAAACAAGCTTCCGAGGACCGGTTTCTGGCATTCCCACTGTCTTCAGCCCGGCTTGCTTGAATCCAGTGGTGAGGAGAGCATGGGACTCACGTCTGAGAATACCCATCCCACTCGGGGTGACAAATGCAAAAACCACAGTTGATGGACAGAATGCAGAACAATGTCATACATTCACCCCAGTACAGAGATCTGGGCCTAAATCCATTGTTGTTTTGCACTCCACACCACCCCAGTTCAGACATGGCTATATGCAAATCAGTCTGACCCTGCGCCTCATGGGAACAATCGAGCCCGAACTGCCAAGCCATGCCTTCCCTGGACCGGAAACCAGCTTCCGGAGACCGGTTTCTGGCATTCCAGCCGTCTTCAGCCCGGCTTGCTTGAATCCAGTTGTTTGGAGAGCATGGGACTCACGTCTGAGCATACCCATCCCACTCGGGGTGTCAAATGCAAAAACCAGAGTTGATGGACAGAATGCAGAACAATGTCATACATTCACCCCAGTACAGAGATCTGGGCCTAAATCCATCGTTGTTTTGCACTCCACACCACCGCAGTTCAGACATGGCCATATGCAAATCAGTCTGACTCTGTGCCTCATTGGAACAGTCCAGCCCGAACTGCCAAGCCATGCCTTCCCTGGACCGGAAACATGCTTCCGAGGACCGGTTTCTGGCATTCCAGCCGTCTTCAGCCCGGCTTGCTTGAATCCAGTGGTGTGGAGAGCATGGGACTCATGTCTGAGCATACCCATCCCACTCAGGGTGACAAATGCAAAAACCACAGTTGATGGACAGAATGCAGAACAATGTCATACATTCACCCCAGTACAGAGATCTGGGCCTAAATCCATCGTTGTTTTGCACTCCACACCACCCCAGTTCAGACATGGCCATATGCAAATCAGTCTGACCCTGTGCCTCATGGGAACAGTCCAGCCCGAACTGCCAAGCCATGCCTTCCCTGGACCGGAAACAAGATTCCGAGGACCGGTTTCTGGAATTCCAGCCATCTTTAGCCCGGCTTGCTGGAATCCAGTGGTGTGGAGAGCATGGGACTCACGTCTGAGAATACCCATCCCACTCGGGGTGACAAATGCAAAAACCACAGTTGATGGACAGAATGCAGAACAATGTCATACATTCACCCCAGTACAGAGATCTGGGCCTAAATCCATTGTTGTTTTGCACTCCACACCACCCCAGTTCAGACATGGCTATATGCAAATCAGTCTGACCCTGCGCCTCATGGGAACAATCCAGCCCGAACTGCCAAGCCATGCCTTCCCTGGACCGGAAACAAGCTTCCGGAGACCGGTTTCTGGCATTCCAGCCGTCTTCAGCCCGGCTTGCTTGAATCCAGTTGTGTGGAGAGCATGGGACTCACGTCTGAGCATACCCATCCCACTCGGGGTGTCAAATGCAAAAACCAGAGTTGATGGACAGAATGCAGAACAATGTCATACATTCACCCCAGTACAGAGATCTGGGCCTAAATCCATCGTTGTTTTGCACTCCACACCACCGCAGTTCAGACATGGCCATATGCAAATCAGTCTGACTCTGTGCCTCATTGGAACAGTCCAGCCTGAACTGCCAAGCCATGCCTTCCCTGGACCGGAAACATGCTTCCGAGGACCGGTTTCTGGCATTCCAGCCGTCTTCAGCCCGGCTTGCTTGAATCCAGTGGTGTGGAGAGCATGGGACTCATGTCTGAGCATACCCATCCCACTCAGGGTGACAAATGCAAAAACCACAGTTGATGGACAGAATGCAGAACAATGTCATACATTCACCCCAGTACAGAGATCTGGGCCTAAATCCATCGTTGTTTTGCACTCCACACCACCCCAGTTCAGACATGGCCATATGCAAATCAGTCAGACCCTGTGCCTCATGGGAACAGTCCAGCCCGAACTGCCAAGCCATGCCTTCCCTGGACCGGAAACAAGATTCCGAGGACCGGTTTCTGGAATTCCAGCCATCTTTAGCCCGGCTTGCTGGAATCCAGTGGTGTGGAGAGCATGGGACTCATGTCTGAGCATACCCATCCCACTCGGGGTGACAAATGCAAAAACCACAGTTGATGGACAGAATGCAGAACAATGTCATACATTCACCCCAGTACAGAGATCTGGGCCTAAATCCATTGTTGTTTTGCACTCCACACCACCCCAGGTCAGACATGGCCATATGCAAATCAGTCTGACCCTGTGCCTCATGGGAACAGTCCAGCCCGAACTGCCAAGCCATGCCTTCCCTGGACCAGAAACAAGCTTCCGAGGACCGGTTTCTGGCATTCCAGCCGTCTTCAGCCCGGCTTGCTTGAATCCAGTGGTGTGGAGAGCATGGGACTCACGTCTGAGCATACCCATCCCACTCGGGGTGACAAATGCAAAAACCACAGTTGATGGACAGAATGCAGAACAATGTCATACATTCACCCCAGTACAGAGATCTGGGACTAAATCCATCGTTGTTTTGCACTCCACAGCACCCCAGTACAGACATGGCCATATGCAAATCAGTCTGACCCTGTGCCTCATGGGAACAGTCCAGCCCGAACTGCCAAGCCATGCCTTCCCTGGACCGGAAACAAGCTTCCGAGGACCGGTTTCTGGTATTCCAGCTGTCTTCAGCCCGGCTTGCTTGAATCTAGTGGTGAGGAGAGCATGGGACTCACGTCTGAGCATACCCATCCCACTCGGGGTGACAAATGCAAAAATCACAGTTGATGGACAGAATGCAGAACAATGTCATACATTCACCCCAGTACAGAGATCTGGGCCTAAATCCATTGTTGTTTTGCACTTTACACCACCCCAGTTCAGACATGGCCATATGCAAATCAGTCTGACCCTGTGCCTCATGGGAACAGTCCAGCCCGAACTGCCAAGCCATGCCTTCCCTGGACCGGAAACAAGCTTCCGAGGACCGGTTTCTGGCATTCCAGCCGTCTTCAGCCCAGCTTGCTTGAATCCAGTGGTGTAGAGAGCATGGGACTCACGTCTGAGCATACCCATTCACCCGGGGTGACAAATGCAAAAAACACAGTTGATGGACGGAATGCAGAACAATGTCATACATTCACCCCAGTACAGAGATCTGGGCCTAACTCCATCGTTGTTTTGCACACCACACCACCCCAGTTCAGACATGGCCATATGCAAATCAGTCTGACCCTGTGCCTCATGGGAACAGTCCAGCCCGAACTGCCAAGCCATGCCTTCCCTGGACCGGAAACAAGCTTCCGAGGACCGGTTTCTGGCATTCCAGCCGTCTTCAGCCCGGCTTGCTTAAATCCAGTGGTGTGGAGAGCATGGGACTCACGTCTGAGCATACCCATCCCACTCCGGGTGACAAATGCAAAAACCACAGTTGATGGACAGAATGCAGAACAATGTCATACATTCACCCCAGTACAGAGATCTGCGCCTAAATCCATCGCTGTTTTGCACTCCAAACCACCCCAGTTCAGACATGGCCATATGCAAATCAGTCTGACACTGTGCCTCATGGGAACAGTCCAGCCTGAACTGCCAAGCCATGCCTTCCCTGGACTGGAAACAAGCTTCCGAGGACCGGTTTCTGGCATTCCAGCTGTCTTCAGCCCTGCTTGCTTGAATCCTGTGGTGTGGGGAGCATGGGACTCAGGTCTGAGCATACCCATCCCACTCGGGGTGTCAAATGCAAAAACCAGAGTTGATAGACAGAATGCAGAACAATGTCATACATTCACCCTAGTACAGAGATCTGGGCTTAAATCCATTGTTGTTTTGAACTCCACACCACCCCAGTTCAGACATGGCCATATGCAAATCAGTCTGACTCTGTGCCTCATTGGAACAGTCCAGCCCGAACTGCCAAGCCATGCCTTCCCTGACCGGAAACATGCTTCCGAGGACCGGTTTCTGGCATTCCAGCCGTCTTCAGCCCGGCTTGCTTGAATCAAGTGGTGTGGAGAGCATGGGACTCATGTCTGAGCATACCCATCCCACTCAGGGTGACAAATGCAAAAACCACAGTTGATGGACAGAATGCAGAACAATGTCATACATTCACCCCAGTACAGAGATCTGGGCCTAAATCCATCGTTGTTTTGCACTCCACACCACCCCAGTTCAGACATGGCCATATGCAAATCAGTCTGACCCTGTGCCTCATGGGAACAGTCCAGCCCGAACTGCCAAGCCATGCCTTCCCTGGACCGGAAACAAGCTTCCGAGGACCGGTTTCTGGCATTCCAGCCGTCTTCAGCCCGGCTTGCTTGAATCCAGTGGTGTGGAGAGCATGGGACTCACGTCTGAGCATACCCATCCCACTCGGGGTGACAAATGCAAAAACCACAGTTGATGGACAGAATGCAGAACAAATTCATACATTCACCCCAGTACAGAGATCTGGGCCTAAATCCATCGTTGTTATGCACTCCACACCACCCCAGTTCAGACATGGCCATATGCAAATCAGTCTGACCCTGTGCCTCATGGGAACAGTCCAGCCCGAACTGCCAAGCCATGCCTTCCCTGGACCGGAAACAAGCTTCCGAGGACCGGTTTCTGGCATTCCAGCCGTCTTCAGCCCGGCTTGCTTGAATCCAGTGGTGTGGAGAGCATGGGACTCACGTCTGAGCATACCCATCCCACTCGGGGTGACAAATGCAAAAACCACAGTTGATGGACAGAATGCAGAACAAATTCATACATTCACCCCAGTACAGAGATCTGGGCCTAAATCCATCGTTGTTTTGCACTCCACACCACCCCAGTTCAGACATGGCCATATGCAAATCAGTCTGACCCTATGCCTCATCGGAACAGTCCAGCCCGAACTGCCAAGCCATGCCTTCCCTGGACCGGAAACAAGCTTCCGAGGACCGGTTTCTGGCATTCCAGTCGTCTTCAGCCCGGCTTGCTTGAATCCAGTGGTGTGGAGAGCATGGGACTCACGTCTGAGCATACCCATCCCACTCGGGGTGACAAATGCAAAAACCACAGTTAATGGACAGAATGCAGAACAATGTCATACATTCACCCCAGTACAGAGATTTGGGCCTAAATCCATCGTTGTTTTGCACTCCACACCACCCCAGTTCAGACATGGCCATATGCAAATCAGTCTGACCCTGTGCCTCATGGGAACAGTCCAGCCCAAACTGCCAAGCCATGCCTTCCCTGGACCGGAAACAAGCTTCCGAGGACCGGTTTCTGGCATTCCAGCCGTCTTCAGCCCGGCTTCCTTGAATCCAGTGGTGTGGAGAGCATGGGACTCACGTCTGAGCATACCCATCCCACTCAGGGTGACAAATGCAAAAACCACAGTTGATGGACAGAATGCAGAACAATGTCATACATTCACCCCAGTACAGAGATCTGCGCCTAAATCCATCGCTGTTTTGCACTCCAAACCACCCCAGTTCAGACATGGCCAAATGCAAATCAGTCTGACACTGTGCCTCATGGGAATAGTCCAGCCCGAACTGCCAAGCCATGCCTTCCCTGGACTGGAAACAAGCTTCCGAGGACCGGTTTCTGGCATTCCAGCCGTCTTCAGCCCGGCTTGCTTGAATCCAGTGTTGTGGAGAGGATGGAACTCACGTCTGAGCATACCCATCCCACTCGGGGTGACAAATGCAAAAACCACAGTTGATGGACAGAATGCAGAACAATGTCATACATTCACCCCAGTACAGAGATCTGGGCCTAAATCCATCGTTGTTTTGCACTCTACACCACCCCATTTCAGACATGGCCATATGCAAATCAGTCTGACCCTGTGCCTCATGGGAACAGTCCAGCCCGAACTGAGAAACCATGCCTTCCCTGGACCGGAAACAAGATTCCGAGGACCGGTTTCTGGCATTCCAGCCGTCTTCAGCCCGGCTTGCTTGAATCCAGTGGTGTGGAGAGCATGGGACTCACGTCTGAGCATACCCATCCCACTCAGGGTGACAAATGCAAAAACGACAGTTGATGGACAGAATGCAGAACAATGTCATACATTCACCCCAGTACAGAGATGTGGGCCTAAATCCATAGTTGTTTTGCACTCCACACCACCCCATTTCAGACATGGCCATATGCAAATCAGTCTCACCCTGTGCCTCATGGGAACAGTCCAGCCCGAACTGCCAAGCCATGCCTTCCCTGGACCGGAAACAAGCTTCCGAGGACCGGTTTCTGGCATTCCAGCCGTCTTCAGCCGAGCTTGCTTAAATCCAGTGGTGTGGAGAGCATGGGACTCACGTCTGAGCATACCCATCCCACTCGGGGTTACAAATGCAAAAACCACAGTTGATGGACAGCATGCAGAACAATGTCATACATTCACCCCAGTACAGAGATCTGGGCCTAAATCCATCATTGTTTTGCACTCCACACCACCCCAGTTCAGACATGGCCATATGCAAATCAGTCTGACCCTGTGCCTCATGGGAACAGTCCAGCCCGAACTGCCAGGCCATGCCTTCCCTAGACCGGAAACAAGCTTCCGAGGACCGGTTTCTGGCATTCCAGGTGTCTTCAGCCCGGCTTGCTTGAATCCAGTGGTGAGGAGAGCATGGGACTCACGTCTGAGCATACCCATCCCACTCGGGGTGACAAATGCAAAAACCACAGTTGATGGACAGAATGTAGAACAATGTCATACATTCACCCCAGTACAGAGATATGGGCCTAAATCCATCGTTGTTTTGCACTCCACACCACCCCAGTTCAGACATGGCCATATGCAAATCAGTCTGACCCTGTGCCTCATGGGAACAGTCCAGCCCGAACTGCCAAGCCATGCCTTCCCTGGACCGGAAACAAGCTTCCAAGGACCGGTTTCTGGCATTCCAGCCGTCTTCAGCCCGGCTTGCTTGAATCCAGTGGTGTGGAGAGCATGGGACTCACGTCTGAGCATACCCATCCCACTCGGGGTGACAAATGCAAAAACCACAGTTGATGGACAGAATGCAGAACAATGTCATACATTCACCCCAGTACAGAGATCTGGGCCTAAATCCATCGTTGTTTTGCACTCCACACCACCCCATTTCAGACATGGCCATATGCAAATCAGTCTGACCCTGTGCCTCATGGGAATAGTCCAGCCCGAATTGCCAAGCCATGCCTTCCCTGGACCGGAAACAAGCTTCCTAGGATCGGTTTCTGGCATTCCAGCCGTCTTCAGCCCGGCTTGCTTGAATCCAGTGGTGTGGAGAGCATGGGACTCACGTCTGAGCATACCCATCCCACTCCGGGTGACAAATGCAAAAACCACAGTTGATGGACAGAATGCAGAACAATGTCATACATTCACCCCAGTACAGAGATCTGGGCCTAAATCCATCGCTGTTTTGCACTCCAAACCACCCCAGTTCAGACATGGCCATATGCAAATCAGTCTGACACTGTGCCTCATGGGAACAGTCCAGCCCGAACTGCCAAGCCATGCCTTCCCTGGACTGGAAACAAGCTTCCGAGGACCGGTTTCTGGCATTCCAGCCGTCTTCAACCCGGCTTGCTTGAATCCAGTGATGTGGAGAGCATGGGACTCACGTCTGAGCATACCCATCCCACTCGGGGTGTCAAATGCAAAAACCAGAGTTGATGGACAGAATGCAGAACAATGTCATACATTCACCCCAGTACAGAGATCTGGGCCTAAATCCATCGTTGTTTTGCACTCCACACCACCCCAGTTCAGACATGGCCATATGCAAATCAGTCTGACTCTGTGCCTCATTGGAACAGTCCAGCCCGAACTGCCAAGCCATGCCATCCCTGGACGGGAAACATGCTTCCGAGGACCGGTTTCTGGCATTCCAGCCGTCTTCAGCCCGGCTTGCTTGAATCCAGTGGTGTGGAGAGCATGGGACTCACGTCTGAGCATACCCATCCCACTCAGGGTGACAAATGCAAAAACGACAGTTGATGGACAGAATGCAGAACAATGTCATACATTCACCCCAGTACAGAGATGTGGGCCTAAATCCATAGTTGTTTTGCACTCCACACCACCCCGTTTCAGACATGGCCATATGCAAATCAGTCTCACCCTGTGCCTCATGGGAACAGTCCAGCCCGAACTGCCAAGCCATGCCTTCCCTGGACCGGAAACAAGCTTCCGAGGACCGGTTTCTGGCATTCCAGCCGTCTTCAGCCGAGCTTGCTTAAATCCAGTGGTGTGGAGAGCATGGGACTCACGTCTGAGCATACCCATCCCACTTGGGGTTACAAATGCAAAAACCACAGTTGATGGACAGCATGCAGAACAATGTCATACATTCACCCCAGTACAGAGATCTGGGCCTAAATCCATCATTGTTTTGCACTCCACACCACCCCAGTTCAGACATGGCCATATGCAAATCAGTCTGACCCTGTGCCTCATGGGAACAGTCCAGCCCGAACTGCCAGGCCATGCCTTCCCTAGACCGGAAACAAGCTTCCGAGGACCGGTTTCTGGCATTCCAGGTGTCTTCAGCCCGGCTTGCTTGAATCCAGTGGTGAGGAGAGCATGGGACTCACGTCTGAGCATACCCATCCCACTCGGGGTGACAAATGCAAAAACCACAGTTGATGGACAGAATGTAGAACAATGTCATACATTCACCCCAGTACAGAGATATGGGCCTAAATCCATCGTTGTTTTGCACTCCACACCACCCCAGTTCAGACATGGCCATATGCAAATCAGTCTGACCCTGTGCCTCATGGGAACAGTCCAGCCCGAACTGCCAAGCCATGCCTTCCCTGGACCGGAAACAAGCTTCCAAGGACCGGTTTCTGGCATTCCAGCCGTCTTCAGCCCGGCTTGCTTGAATCCAGTGGTGTGGAGAGCATGGGACTCACGTCTGAGCATACCCATCCCACTCGGGGTGACAAATGCAAAAACCACAGTTGATGGACAGAATGCAGAACAATGTCATACATTCACCCCAGTACAGAGATCTGGGCCTAAATCCATCGTTGTTTTGCACTCCACACCACCCCATTTCAGACATGGCCATATGCAAATCAGTCTGACCCTGTGCCTCATGGGAATAGTCCAGCCCGAATTGCCAAGCCATGCCTTCCCTGGACCGGAAACAAGCTTCCTAGGATCGGTTTCTGGCATTCCAGCCGTCTTCAGCCCGGCTTGCTTGAATCCAGTGGTGTGGAGAGCATGGGACTCACGTCTGAGCATACCCATCCCACTCCGGGTGACAAATGCAAAAACCACAGTTGATGGACAGAATGCAGAACAATGTCATACATTCACCCCAGTACAGAGATCTGGGCCTAAATCCATCGCTGTTTTGCACTCCAAACCACCCCAGTTCAGACATGGCCATATGCAAATCAGTCTGACACTGTGCCTCATGGGAACAGTCCAGCCCGAACTGCCAAGCCATGCCTTCCCTGGACTGGAAACAAGCTTCCGAGGACCGGTTTCTGGCATTCCAGCCGTCTTCAACCCGGCTTGCTTGAATCCAGTGATGTGGAGAGCATGGGACTCACGTCTGAGCATACCCATCCCACTCGGGGTGTCAAATGCAAAAACCAGAGTTGATGGACAGAATGCAGAACAATGTCATACATTCACCCCAGTACAGAGATCTGGGCCTAAATCCATCGTTGTTTTGCACTCCACACCACCCCAGTTCAGACATGGCCATATGCAAATCAGTCTGACTCTGTGCCTCATTGGAACAGTCCAGCCCGAACTGCCAAGCCATGCCATCCCTGGACGGGAAACATGCTTCCGAGGACCGGTTTCTGGCATTCCAGCCATCTTCAGCCCAGCTTGCTTGAATCCAGTGGTGTGGAGAACATGGGACTCACGTCTGAGCATACCCATCCCACTCGGGGTGACAAATGCAAAAACCACAGTTGATGGACAGAATGCAGAACAATGTCATACATTCACCCCAGTACAGAGATCTGGGCCTAAATCCATCGTTGTTTTGCACTCCACACCACCCCAGTTCAGACATGGCCATATGCAAAACAGTCTGACCCTGTGCCTCATGGGATCAGTCCAGCCCGAACTGCCAAGCCATGCCTTCCCTGGACCGGAAAAAAACTTCCGAGGACCTGTTTCTGGCATTCCAGCCGTCTTCAGCCCGGCTTGCTTCAATCCAGTGGTGGAGAGAGCATGGGACTCATGTCTGAGCATACCCATCCCACTCGGGGTGACAAATGCAAAAACCACAGTTGATGGACAGAATGCAGAACAATGTCATACATTCACCCCAGTACAGAGATCTGGGCCTAAATCCATCGTTGTTTTGCACTCCACACCACCCCAGTTCAGACATGGCCATATGCAAATCAGTCTGACCCTATGCCTCATGGGAACAGTCCAGCCCGAACTGCCAAGCCATGCCTTCCCTGGACCGGAAACAAGCTTCCGAGGACCGGTTTCTGGCATTCCAGCCGTCTTCAGCCCGGCTTGCTTGAATCCAGTGGTGTGGAGAGCATGGGACTCATGTCTGAGCATACCCATGCCACTCGGGGTGACAAATGCAAAAACCACAGTTGATGGACAGAATGCAGAACAATGTCATACATTCACCCCAGTACAGAGATCTGGGCCTAAATCCATTGTTGTTTTGCACTCTACACCACCCCAGTTCAGACATGGCCATATGCAAATCAGTCTGACCCTGTGCCTCATGGGAACAGTCCAGCCCGAACTGCCAAGCCATGCCTTCCCTGGACCGGAAACAAGCTTCCGAGGACCGGTTTCTGGCATTCCAGCCGTCTTCAGCCCAGCTTGCTTGAATAAAGTGGTGTAGAGAGCATGGGACTCACGTCTGAGCATACCCATCCCACTCGGGGTGACAAATGCAAAAACCACAGTTGATGGACGGAATGCAGAACAATGTCATACATTCACCCCAGTACAGAGATCTGGGCCTAAATCCATCGTTGTTTTGCACTCCACACCACCCCAGTTCAGACATGGCCATATGCAAATCAGTCTGACCCTGTGCCTCATGGGAACAGTCCAGCCCGAACTGCCAAGCCATGCCTTCCCTGGACCGGAAACAAGCTTCCGAGGACCGGTTTCTGGCATTCCAGCCGTCTTCAGCCCGGCTTGCTTGAATCCAGTGGTGTGGAGAGCATGGGACTCACGTATGAGCATACCCATCCCACTCCGGGTGACAAATGCAAAAACCACAGTTGATGGACAGAATGCAGAACAATGTCATACATTCACCCCAGTACAGAGATCTGCGCCTAAATCCATCGCTGTTTTGCACTCCAAACCACCCCAGTTCAGACATGGCCATATGCAAATCAGTCTGACACTGTGCCTCATGGGAACAGTCCAGCCCGAACTGCCAAGCCATGCCTTCCCTGGTCTGGAAACAAGCTTCCGAGGACCGGTTTCTGGCATTCCAGCCGTCTTCAGCCCGGCTTGCTTGAATCCAGTGGTGTGGAGAGGAGAGCATGGGACTCACGTCTGAGCATACCCATCCCACTCGGGGTGTCAAATGCAAAAACCAGAGTTGATGGACAGAATGCAGAACAATGTCATACATTCACCCCAGTACAGAGATCTGGGCCTAAGTCCATCGTTGTTTTGCACTCCACACCACCCCAGTTCAGACATGGCCATATGCAAATCAGTCTGACTCTGTGCCTCATTGGAACAGTCCAGCACGAACTGCCAAGCCATGCCTTCCCTGGACCGGAAACATGCTTCCGAGGACCGGTTTCTGGCATTCCAGCCATCTTCAGCCCAGCTTGCTTGAATCCAGTGGTGTGGAGAGCATGGGACTCACGTCTGAGCATACCCATCCCACTCGGGGTGACAAATGCAAAAACCACAGTTGATGGACAGAATGCAGAACAATGTCATACATTCACCCCAGTACAGAGATCTGGGCCTAAATCCATCGTTGTTTTGCATTCCACACCACCCCAGTTCAGACATGGCCATATGCAAAACAGTCTGACCCTGTGCCTCATGGGATCAGTCCAGCCCGAACTGCCAAGCCATGCCTTCCCTGGACCGAAAACAAGCTTCCGAGGACCGGTTTCTGGCATTCCAGCCGTCTTCAGCCCAGCTTGCTTGAATCCAGTGGTGTGGAGAGCATGGGACTCATGTCTGAGCATACCCATCCCACTCGGGGTGACAAATGCAAAAACCACAGTTGATGGACAGAATGCAGAACAATGTCATACATTCACCCCAGTACAGAGATCTGGGCCTAAATCCATCGTTGTTTTGCACTCCACACCACCCCATTTCAGACATGGCCATATGCAAATCAGTCTGACCCTGTGCCTCATGGGAATAGTCCAGCCCGAATTGCCAAGCCATGCCTTCCCTGGACCGGAAACAAGCTTCCTAGGATCGGTTTCTGGCATTCCAGCCGTCTTCAGCCCGGCTTGCTTGAATCCAGTGGTGTGGAGAGCATGGGACTCACGTCTGAGCATACCCATCCCACTCCGGGTGACAAATGCAAAAACCACAGTTGATGGACAGAATGCAGAACAATGTCATACATTCACCCCAGTACAGAGATCTGGGCCTAAATCCATCGCTGTTTTGCACTCCAAACCACCCCAGTTCAGACATGGCCATATGCAAATCAGTCTGACACTGTGCCTCATGGGAACAGTCCAGCCCGAACTGCCAAGCCATGCCTTCCCTGGACTGGAAACAAGCTTCCGAGGACCGGTTTCTGGCATTCCAGCCGTCTTCAACCCGGCTTGCTTGAATCCAGTGATGTGGAGAGCATGGGACTCACGTCTGAGCATACCCATCCCACTCGGGGTGTCAAATGCAAAAACCAGAGTTGATGGACAGAATGCAGAACAATGTCATACATTCACCCCAGTACAGAGATCTGGGCCTAAATCCATCGTTGTTTTGCACTCCACACCACCCCAGTTCAGACATGGCCATATGCAAATCAGTCTGACTCTGTGCCTCATTGGAACAGTCCAGCCCGAACTGCCAAGCCATGCCATCCCTGGACGGGAAACATGCTTCCGAGGACCGGTTTCTGGCATTCCAGCCATCTTCAGCCCAGCTTGCTTGAATCCAGTGGTGTGGAGAACATGGGACTCACGTCTGAGCATACCCATCCCACTCGGGGTGACAAATGCAAAAACCACAGTTGATGGACAGAATGCAGAACAATGTCATACATTCACCCCAGTACAGAGATCTGGGCCTAAATCCATCGTTGTTTTGCACTCCACACCACCCCAGTTCAGACATGGCCATATGCAAAACAGTCTGACCCTGTGCCTCATGGGATCAGTCCAGCCCGAACTGCCAAGCCATGCCTTCCCTGGACCGGAAAAAAACTTCCGAGGACCTGTTTCTGGCATTCCAGCCGTCTTCAGCCCGGCTTGCTTCAATCCAGTGGTGGAGAGAGCATGGGACTCATGTCTGAGCATACCCATCCCACTCGGGTGACAAATGCAAAAACCACAGTTGATGGACAGAATGCAGAACAATGTCATACATTCACCCCAGTACAGAGATCTGGGCCTAAATCCATCGTTGTTTTGCACTCCACACCACCCCAGTTCAGACATGGCCATATGCAAATCAGTCTGACCCTATGCCTCATGGGAACAGTCCAGCCCGAACTGCCAAGCCATGCCTTCCCTGGACCGGAAACAAGCTTCCGAGGACCGGTTTCTGGCATTCCAGCCGTCTTCAGCCCGGCTTGCTTGAATCCAGTGGTGTGGAGAGCATGGGACTCATGTCTGAGCATACCCATGCCACTCGGGGTGACAAATGCAAAAACCACAGTTGATGGACAGAATGCAGAACAATGTCATACATTCACCCCAGTACAGAGATCTGGGCCTAAATCCATTGTTGTTTTGCACTCTACACCACCCCAGTTCAGACATGGCCATATGCAAATCAGTCTGACCCTGTGCCTCATGGGAACAGTCCAGCCCGAACTGCCAAGCCATGCCTTCCCTGGACCGGAAACAAGCTTCCGAGGACCGGTTTCTGGCATTCCAGCCGTCTTCAGCCCAGCTTGCTTGAATAAAGTGGTGTAGAGAGCATGGGACTCACGTCTGAGCATACCCATCCCACTCGGGGTGACAAATGCAAAAACCACAGTTGATGGACGGAATGCAGAACAATGTCATACATTCACCCCAGTACAGAGATCTGGGCCTAAATCCATCGTTGTTTTGCACTCCACACCACCCCAGTTCAGACATGGCCATATGCAAATCAGTCTGACCCTGTGCCTCATGGGAACAGTCCAGCCCGAACTGCCAAGCCATGCCTTCCCTGGACCGGAAACAAGCTTCCGAGGACCGGTTTCTGGCATTCCAGCCGTCTTCAGCCCGGCTTGCTTGAATCCAGTGGTGTGGAGAGCATGGGACTCACGTCTGAGCATACCCATCCCACTCCGGGTGACAAATGCAAAAACCACAGTTGATGGACAGAATGCAGAACAATGTCATACATTCACCCCAGTACAGAGATCTGCGCCTAAATCCATCGCTGTTTTGCACTCCAAACCACCCCAGTTCAGACATGGCCATATGCAAATCAGTCTGACACTGTGCCTCATGGGAACAGTCCAGCCCGAACTGCCAAGCCATGCCTTCCCTGGTCTGGAAACAAGCTTCCGAGGACCGGTTTCTGGCATTCCAGCCGTCTTCAGCCCGGCTTGCTTGAATCCAGTGGTGTGGAGAGGAGAGCATGGGACTCACATCTGAGCATACCCATCCCACTCGGGGTGTCAAATGCAAAAACCAGAGTTGATGGACAGAATGCAGAACAATGTCATACATTCACCCCAGTACAGAGATCTGGGCCTAAATCCATCGTTGTTTTGCACTCCACACCACCCCAGTTCAGACATGGCCATATGCAAATCAGTCTGACCCTATGCCTCATGGGAACAGTCCAGCCCGAACTGCCAAGCCATGCCTTCCCTGGACCGGAAACAAGCTTCCGAGGACCGGTTTCTGGCATTCCAGCCGTCTTCAGCCCGGCTTGCTTGAATCCAGTGGTGTGGAGAGCATGGGACTCATGTCTGAGCATACCCATGCCACTCGGGGTGACAAATGCAAAAACCACAGTTGATGGACAGAATGCAGAACAATGTCATACATTCACCCCAGTACAGAGATCTGGGCCTAAATCCATTGTTGTTTTGCACTCTACACCACCCCAGTTCAGACATGGCCATATGCAAATCAGTCTGACCCTGTGCCTCATGGGAACAGTCCAGCCCGAACTGCCAAGCCATGCCTTCCCTGGACCGGAAACAAGCTTCCGAGGACCGGTTTCTGGCATTCCAGCCGTCTTCAGCCCAGCTTGCTTGAATAAAGTGGTGTAGAGAGCATGGGACTCACGTCTGAGCATACCCATCCCACTCGGGGTGACAAATGCAAAAACCACAGTTGATGGACGGAATGCAGAACAATGTCATACATTCACCCCAGTACAGAGATCTGGGCCTAAATCCATCGTTGTTTTGCACTCCACACCACCCCAGTTCAGACATGGCCATATGCAAATCAGTCTGACCCTGTGCCTCATGGGAACAGTCCAGCCCGAACTGCCAAGCCATGCCTTCCCTGGACCGGAAACAAGCTTCCGAGGACCGGTTTCTGGCATTCCAGCCGTCTTCAGCCCGGCTTGCTTGAATCCAGTGGTGTGGAGAGCATGGGACTCACGTCTGAGCATACCCATCCCACTCCGGGTGACAAATGCAAAAACCACAGTTGATGGACAGAATGCAGAACAATGTCATACATTCACCCCAGTACAGAGATCTGCGCCTAAATCCATCGCTGTTTTGCACTCCAAACCACCCCAGTTCAGACATGGCCATATGCAAATCAGTCTGACACTGTGCCTCATGGGAACAGTCCAGCCCGAACTGCCAAGCCATGCCTTCCCTGGTCTGGAAACAAGCTTCCGAGGACCGGTTTCTGGCATTCCAGCCGTCTTCAGCCCGGCTTGCTTGAATCCAGTGGTGTGGAGAGGAGAGCATGGGACTCACATCTGAGCATACCCATCCCACTCGGGGTGTCAAATGCAAAAACCAGAGTTGATGGACAGAATGCAGAACAATGTCATACATTCACCCCAGTACAGAGATCTGGGCCTAAGTCCATCGTTGTTTTGCACTCCACACCACCCCAGTTCAGACATGACCATATGCAAATCAGTCTGACTCTGTGCCTCATTGGAACAGTCCAGCACGAACTGCCAAGCCATGCCTTCCCTGGACCGGAAACATGCTTCCGAGGACCGGTTTCTGGCATTCCAGCCATCTTCAGCCCAGCTTGCTTGAATCCAGTGGTGTGGAGAGCATGGGACTCACGTCTGAGCATACCCATCCCACTCGGGGTGACAAATGCAAAAACCACAGTTGATGGACAGAATGCAGAACAATGTCATACATTCACCCCAGTACAGAGATCTGGGCCTAAATCCATCGTTGTTTTGCATTCCACACCACCCCAGTTCAGACATGGCCATATGCAAAACAGTCTGACCCTGTGCCTCATGGGATCAGTCCAGCCCGAACTGCCAAGCCATGCCTTCCCTGGACCGAAAACAAGCTTCCGAGGACCGGTTTCTGGCATTCCAGCCGTCTTCAGCCCGGCTTGCTTGAATCCAGTGGTGTGGAGAGCATGGGACTCATGTCTGAGCATACCCATCCCACTCGGGGTGACAAATGCAAAAACCACAGTTGATGGACAGAATGCAGAACAATGTCATACATTCACCCCAGTACAGAGATCTGGGCCTAAATCCATTGTTGTTTTGCACTCCACACCACCCCAGTTCAGACATGGCCATATGCAAATCAGTCTGACCCTATGCCTCATCGGAACAGTCCAGCCCGAACTGCCAAGCCATGCCTTCCCTGGACCGGAAACAAGCTTCCGAGGACCGGTTTCTGGCATTCCAGCCGTCTTCAGCCCGGCTTGCTTGAATCCAGTGGTGTGGAGAGCATGGGACTCACGTCTGAGCATACCCATCCCACTCGGGGTGACAAATGCAAAAACCACAGTTATTGGACAGAATGCAGAACAATGTCATACATTCACCCCAGTACAGAGATCTGGGCCTAAATCCATCGTTGTTTTGCACTCCACACCACCCCAGTTCAGACATGGCCATATGCAAATCAGTCTGACCCTGTGCCTCATGGGAACAGTCCAGTCCAAACTGCCAAGCCATGCCTTCCCTGGACCGGAAACAAGCTTCCGAGGACCGGTTTCTGGCATTCCAGCCGTCTTCAGCCCGGCTTCCTTGAATCCAGCGGTGTGGAGAGCATGGGACTCACGTCTGAGCATACCCATCCCACTCAGGGTGACAAATGCAAAAACCACAGTTGATGGACAGAAAGCAGAACAATGTCATACATTCACCCCAGTACAGAGATCTGCGCCTAAATCCATCGCTGTTTTGCACTCCAAACCACCCCAGTAAAGACATGGCCAAATGCAAATCAGTCTGACACTGTGCCTCATGGGAATAGTCCAGCCCAAACTACCAAGCCATGCCTTCCCTGGACTGGAAACAAGCTTCCCAGGACCGGTTTCTGGCATTCCAGCCGTCTTCAGCCCGGCTTGCTTGAATCCAGTGGTGTGGAGAGCATGGAACTCACGTCTGAGCATACCCATCCCACTCGGGGTGACAAATGCAAAAACCACAGTTGATGGACAGAATGCAGAACAATGTCATACATTCACCCCAGTACAGAGATCTGGGCCTAAATCCATTGTTGTTTTGCACTCCACAACACCCCATTTCAGACATGGCCATATGCAAATCAGTCTGACCCTGTGCCTCATGGGAACAGTCCAGCCCGAACTGCCAAGCCATGCCTTCCCTGGACCGGAAACAAGCTTCCGAGGACCGGTTTCTGGCATTCCAGCCGTCTTCAGCCCAGCTTGCTTAAATCCAGTGGTGTGGAGAGCATGGGACTCACGTCTGAGCATACCCATCCCACTCGGGGTGACAAATGCAAAAACCACAGTTGATGGACAGAATGCAGAACAATGTCATACATTCACCCCAGTACAGAGATCTGGGCCTAAATCCATCGTTGTTTTGCACTCCACACCACCCCAGTTCAGACATGGCCATATGCAAATCAGTCTGACCCTGTGCCTCATGGGAACAGTCCAGCCCGAACTGCCAAGCCATGCCTTCCCTGGACCAGAAACAAACTTCCGATGACGGGTTTCTGGCATTCCAGCCGTCTTTAGCCTGGCTTGCTTGAATCCAGTGGTGTGGAGAGCATGGGACTCATGTCTGAGCATACCCATCCCACTCGGGGTGACAAATGCAAAAACCACAGTTAATGGACAGAATGCAGAACAATGTCATACATTCACCCCAGTACAGAGATCTGGGCCTAAATCCATCGTTGTTTTGCACTCCACACCACCCCAGTTAAGACATGGCCATATGCAAATCAGTCTGACCCTGTGCCTCATGGGAACAGTCCAGCCCGAACTGCCAAGCCATGCCTTCCCTGGACCGGAAACAAGCTTCCGAGGACCGGTTTCTGGCATTCCAGCCGTCTTCAGCCCGGCTTGCTTGAATCCAGTGGTGTGGAGAGCATGGGACTCACGTCTGAGCATACCCATCCCACTCAGGGTGACAAATGCAAAAACCACAGTTGATGGACAGAATGCAGAACAATGTCATACATTCACCCCAGTACAGAGATCTGGGCCTAAATCCATCGTTGTTTTGCACTCCACACCACCCCATTTCAGACATGGCCATATGCAAATCAGTCTGACCCTGTGCCTCATGGGAACAGTCCAGCCCGAACTGCCAAGCCATGCCTTCCCTGGACCGGAAACAAGCTTCCGAGGACCGGTTTCTGGCATTCCAGCCGTCTTCAGCCCAGCTTGCTTAAATCCAGTGGTGTGGAGAGCATGGGACTCACGTCTGAGCATACCCATCCCACTCGGGGTGACAAATGCAAAAACCACAGTTGATGGACAGAATGCAGAACAATGTCATCCATTCACCCCAGTACAGAGATCTGGGCCTAAATCCATTGTTGTTTTGCACTCCACACCACCCCAGTTCAGACATGGCCATATGCAAATCAGTCTGACCCTGTGCCTCATGGGAACAGTCCAGCCCGAACTGCCAAGCCATGCCTTCCCTGGACCGGAAACAAGCTTCCTAGGATCGGTTTCTGGCATTCCAGCCGTCTTCAGCCCGACTTGCTTGAATCCAGTGGTGTGGAGAACATGGGACTCACGTCTGAGCATACCCATCCCACTCCGGGTGACAAATGCAAAAACCACAGTTGATGGACAGAATGCAGAACAATGTCATACATTCACACCAGTACAGAGATCTGGGCCTAAATCCATCGCTGTTTTGCACTCCACACCACCCCAGTTCAGACATGGCCATATGCAAAACAGTCTGACCCTGTGCCTCATGGGATCAGTCCAGCCCGAACTGCCAAGCCATGCCTTCCCTGGACCGGAAAAAAACTTCCGAGGACCGGTTTCTGGCATTCCAGCCGTCTTCAGCCCGGCTTGCTTGAATCCAGTGGTGTGGAGAGCATGGGACTCACGTCTGAGCATACCCATCCCACTCCGGGTGACAAATGCAAAAACCACAGTTGATGGACAGAATGCAGAACAATGTCATACATTCACCCCAGTACAGAGATCTGGGCCTAAATCCATCGTTGTTTTGCACTCCACACCACCCCAGTTCAGACATGGCCATATGCAAATCAGTCTGACCCTATGCCTCATGGGAACAGTCCAGCCCGAACTGCCAAGCCATGCCTTCCCTGGACCAGAAACAAGCTTCCGAGGACTGGTTTCTGGCATTCCCGCCGTCTTTAGCCCGGCTTGCTTGAATCCAGTGGTGTGGAGAGCATGGGACTCATGTCTGAGCATACCCATCCCACTCGGGGTGACAAATGCAAAAACCACAGTTGATGGACAGAATGCAAAACAATGTCATACATTCACCCCAGTACAGAGATCTGGGCCTAAATCCATCGCTGTTTTGCACTCCAAACCACCCCAGTTCAGACATGGCCATATGCAAATCAGTCTGACACTGTGCCTCATGGGAACAGTCCAGCCCGAACTGCCAAGCCATGCCTTCCCTGGACTGGAAACAAGCTTCCGAGGACCGGTTTCTGGCATTCCAGCCGTCTTCAGCCCGGCTTGCTTGAATCCAGTGGTGTGGAGAGCATGGGACTCACGTCTGAGCATACCCATCCCACTCGGGGTGTCAAATGCAAAAACCAGAGTTGATGGACAGAATGCAGAACAATGTCATACATTCACCCCAGTACAGAGATCTGGGCCTAAATCCATCGTTGTTTTGCACTCCACACCACCCCATTTCAGACATGGCCATATGCAAAAAAGTCTGACCCTGTGCCTCATGGGAATAGTCCAGCCCGAATTGCCAAGCCATCCTTCCCTGGACCGGAAACAAGCTTCCTAGGATCGGTTTCTGGCATTCCAGCCGTCTTCAGCCCGACTTGCTTGAATCCAGTGGTGTGGAGAGCATGGGACTCACGTCTGAGCATACCCATCCCACTCCGGGTGACAAATGCAAAAACCACAGTTGATGGACAGAATGCAGAACAATGTCATACATTCACACCAGTACAGAGATCTGGGCCTAAATCCATCGCTGTTTTGCACTCCACACCACCCCAGTTCAGACATGGCCATATGCAAATCAGTCTGACTCTGTTCCTCATTGGAATAGTCCAGCCCGAACTGCCAAGCCATGCCTTCCCTGGACCGGAAACATGCTTCCGAGGACCGGTTTCTGGCATTCCAGCCATCTTCAGCCCAGCTTGCTTGAATCCAGTGGTGTGGAGAACATGGGACTCACGTCTGAGCATACCCATCCCACTCGGGGTGACAAATGCAAAAACCACAGTTGATGGACAGAATGCAGAACAATGTCATACATTCACCCCAGTACAGAGATCTGGGCCTAAATCCATCGTTGTTTTGCACTCCACACCACCCCAGTTCAGACATGGCCATATGCAAAACAGTCTGACCCTGTGCCTCATGGGATCAGTCCAGCCCGAACTGCCAAGCCATGCCTTCCCTGGACCGGAAAAAAACTTCCGAGGACCGGTTTCTGGCATTCCAGCCGTCTTCAGCCCGGCTTGCTTGAATCCAGTGGTGGGGAGAGCATGGGACTCATGTCTGAGCATACCCATCCCACTCGGGGTGACAAATGCAAAAACCACAGTTGATGGACAGAATGCAGAACAATGTCATACATTCACCCCAGTACAGAGATCTGGGCCTAAATCCATCGCTGTTTTGCACTCCAAACCACCCCAGTTCAGACATGGCCATATGCAAATCAGTCTGACACTGTGCCTCATGGGAACAGTCCAGCCCGAACTGCCAAGCCATGCCTTCCCTGGACTGGAAACAAGCTTCCGAGGACCGGTTTCTGGCATTCCAGCCGTCTTCAGCCCGGCTTGCTTGAATCCAGTGGTGTGGAGAGCATGGGACTCACGTCTGAGCATACCCATCCCACTCGGGGTGTCAAATGCAAAAACCAGAGTTGATGGACAGAATGCAGAACAATGTCATACATTCACCCCAGTACAGAGATCTGGGCCTAAATCCATCGTTGTTTTGCACTCCACACCACCCCAGTTCAGACATGGCCTTATGCAAATCAGTCTGACTCTGTGCCTCATTGGAACAGTCCAGCCCGAACTGCCAAGCCATGCCTTCCCTGGACCGGAAACATGCTTCCTAGGACCGGTTTCTGGCATTCCAGCCATCTTCAGCCCAGCTTGCTTGAATCCAGTGGTGTGGAGAACATGGGACTCACGTCTGAGCATACCCATCCCACTCGGGGTGACAAATGCAAAAACCACAGTTGATGGACAGAATGCAGAACAATGTCATACATTCACCCCAGTACAGAGATTTGGGCCTAAATCCATCGTTGTTTTGCACTCCACACCACCCCAGTTCAGACATGGCCATATGCAAAACAGTCTGACCCTGTGCCTCATGGGATCAGTCCAGCCCGAACTGCCAAGCCATGCCTTCCCTGGACTGGAAAAAAACTTCCGAGGACCGGTTTCTGGCATTCCAGCCGTCTTCAGCCCGGCTTGCTTGAATCCAGTGGTGTGGAGAGCATGGGACTCATGTCTGAGCATACCCATCCCACTCGGGGTGACAAATGCAAAAACCACAGTTGATGGACAGAATGCAGAACAATGTCATACATTCACCCCAGTACAGAGATCTGGGCCTAAATCCATCGTTGTTTTGCACTCCACACCACCCCAGTTCAGACATGGCCATATGCAAATCAGTCTGACCCTATGCCTCATGGGAACAGTCCAGCCCGAACTGCCAAGCCATGCCTTCCCTGGAACGGAAACAAGCTTCCGAGGACCGGTTTCTGGCATTCCAGCCGTCTTTAGCCCGGCTTGCTTCAATCCAGTGGTGTGGAGAGCATAGGACTCACGTCTGAGCATACCCATCCCACTCCGGGTGACAAATGCAAAAACCACAGTTGATGGACAGAATGCAGAACAATGTCATACATTCACCCCAGTACAGAGATCTGGGCCTAAATCCATCGTTGTTTTGCACTCCACACCACCCCAGTTCAGACATGGCCATATGCAAATCAGTCTGACTCTGTGCCTCATTGGAACAGTCCAGCACGAACTGCCAAGCCATGCCTTCCCTGGACCGGAAACATGCTTCCGAGGACCGGTTTCTGGCATTCCAGCCATCTTCAGCCCAGCTTGCTTGAATCCAGTGGTGTGGAGAGCATGGGACTCACGTCTGAGCATACCCATCCCACTCGGGGTGACAAATGCAAAAACCACAGTTGATGGACAGAATGCAGAACAATGTCATACATTCACCCCAGTACAGAGATCTGGGCCTAAATCCATCGTTGTTTTGCATTCCACACCACCCCAGTTCAGACATGGCCATATGCAAAACAGTCTGACCCTGTGCCTCATGGGATCAGTCCAGCCCGAACTGCCAAGCCATGCCTTCCCTGGACCGGAAACAAGCTTCCGAGGACCGGTTTCTGGCATTCCAGCCGTCTTCAGCCCGGCTTGCTTGAATCCAGTGGTGTGGAGAGCATGGGACTCATGTCTGAGCATACCCATCCCACTCGGGGTGACAAATGCAAAAACCACAGTTGATGGACAGAATGCAGAACAATGTCATACATTCACCCCAGTACAGAGATCTGGGCCTAAATCCATTGTTGTTTTGCACTCCACACCACCCCAGTTCAGACATGGCCATATGCAAATCAGTCTGACCCTATGCCTCATCGGAACAGTCCAGCCCGAACTGCCAAGCCATGCCTTCCCTGGACCGGAAACAAGCTTCCGAGGACCGGTTTCTGGCATTCCAGCCGTCTTCAGCCCGGCTTGCTTGAATCCAGTGGTGTGGAGAGCATGGGACTCACGTCTGAGCATACCCATCCCACTCGGGGTGACAAATGCAAAAACCACAGTTATTGGACAGAATGCAGAACAATGTCATACATTAACCCCAGTACAGAGATCTGGGCCTAAATCCATTGTTGTTTTGCACTCCACACCACCCCAGTTCAGACATGGCCATATGCAAATCAGTCTGACCCTGTGCCTCATGGGAACAGTCCAGCCCAAACTGCCAAGCCATGCCTTCCCTGGACCGGAAACAAGCTTCCGAGGACCGGTTTCTGGCATTCCAGCCGTCTTCAGCCCGGCTTCCTTGAATCCAGCGGTGTGGAGAGCATGGGACTCACGTCTGAGCATACCCATCCCACTCAGGGTGACAAATGCAAAAACCACAGTTGATGGACAGAATGAAGAACAATGTCATACATTCACCCCAGTACAGAGATCTGCGCCTAAATCCATCGCTGTTTTGCACTCCAAACCACCCCAGTTCAGACATGGCCAAATGCAAATCAGTCTGACACTGTGCCTCATGGGAATAGTCCAGCCCGAACTACCAAGCCATGCCTTCCCTGGACTGGAAACAAGCTTCCGAGGACCGGTTTCTGGCATTCCAGCCGTCTTCAGCCCGGCTTGCTTGAATCCAGTGGTGTGGAGAGCATTGAACTCACGTCTGAGCATACCCATCCCACTCGGGGTGACAAATGCAAAAACCACAGTTGATGGACAGAATGCAGAACAATGTCATACATTCACCCCAGTACAGAGATCTGGGCCTAAATCCATCGTTGTTTTGCATTCCACACCACCCCAGTTCAGACATGGCCATATGCAAAACAGTCTGACCCTGTGCCTCATGGGATCAGTCCAGCCCGAACTGCCAAGCCATGCCTTCCCTGGACCGGAAACAAGCTTCCGAGGACCGGTTTCTGGCATTCCAGCCGTCTTCAGCCCGGCTTGCTTGAATCCAGTGGTGTGGAGAGCATGGGACTCATGTCTGAGCATACCCATCCCACTCGGGGTGACAAATGCAAAAACCACAGTTGATGGACAGAATGCAGAACAATGTCATACATTCACCCCAGTACAGAGATCTGGGCCTAAATCCATTGTTGTTTTGCACTCCACACCACCCCAGTTCAGACATGGCCATATGCAAATCAGTCTGACCCTATGCCTCATCGGAACAGTCCAGCCCGAACTGCCAAGCCATGCCTTCCCTGGACCGGAAACAAGCTTCCGAGGACCGGTTTCTGGCATTCCAGCCGTCTTCAGCCCGGCTTGCTTGAATCCAGTGGTGTGGAGAGCATGGGACTCACGTCTGAGCATACCCATCCCACTCGGGGTGACAAATGCAAAAACCACAGTTATTGGACAGAATGCAGAACAATGTCATACATTCACCCCAGTACAGAGATCTGGGCCTAAATCCATCGTTGTTTTGCACTCCACACCACCCCAGTTCAGACATGGCCATATGCAAATCAGTCTGACCCTGTGCCTCATGGGAACAGTCCAGCCCAAACTGCCAAGCCATGCCTTCCCTGGACCGGAAACAAGCTTCCGAGGACCGGTTTCTGGCATTCCAGCCGTCTTCAGCCCGGCTTCCTTGAATCCAGCGGTGTGGAGAGCATGGGACTCACGTCTGAGCATACCCATCCCACTCAGGGTGACAAATGCAAAAACCACAGTTGATGGACAGAATGAAGAACAATGTCATACATTCACCCCAGTACAGAGATCTGCGCCTAAATCCATCGCTGTTTTGCACTCCAAACCACCCCAGTTCAGACATGGCCAAATGCAAATCAGTCTGACACTGTGCCTCATGGGAATAGTCCAGCCCGAACTACCAAGCCATGCCTTCCCTGGACTGGAAACAAGCTTCCGAGGACCGGTTTCTGGCATTCCAGCCGTCTTCAGCCCGGCTTGCTTGAATCCAGTGGTGTGGAGAGCATTGAACTCACGTCTGAGCATACCCATCCCACTCGGGGTGACAAATGCAAAAACCACAGTTGATGGACAGAATGCAGAACAATGTCATACATTCACCCCAGTACAGAGATCTGGGCCTAAATCCATCGTTGTTTTGCATTCCACACCACCCCAGTTCAGACATGGCCATATGCAAAACAGTCTGACCCTGTGCCTCATGGGATCAGTCCAGCCCGAACTGCCAAGCCATGCCTTCCCTGGACCGGAAACAAGCTTCCGAGGACCGGTTTCTGGCATTCCAGCCGTCTTCAGCCCGGCTTGCTTGAATCCAGTGGTGTGGAGAGCATGGGACTCATGTCTGAGCATACCCATCCCACTCGGGGTGACAAATGCAAAAACCACAGTTGATGGACAGAATGCAGAACAATGTCATACATTCACCCCAGTACAGAGATCTGGGCCTAAATCCATTGTTGTTTTGCACTCCACACCACCCCAGTTCAGACATGGCCATATGCAAATCAGTCTGACCCTATGCCTCATCGGAACAGTCCAGCCCGAACTGCCAAGCCATGCCTTCCCTGGACCGGAAACAAGCTTCCGAGGACCGGTTTCTGGCATTCCAGCCGTCTTCAGCCCGGCTTGCTTGAATCCAGTGGTGTGGAGAGCATGGGACTCACGTCTGAGCATACCCATCCCACTCGGGGTGACAAATGCAAAAACCACAGTTATTGGACAGAATGCAGAACAATGTCATACATTCACCCCAGTACAGAGATCTGGGCCTAAATCCATCGTTGTTTTGCACTCCACACCACCCCAGTTCAGACATGGCCATATGCAAATCAGTCTGACCCTGTGCCTCATGGGAACAGTCCAGCCCAAACTGCCAAGCCATGCCTTCCCTGGACCGGAAACAAGCTTCCGAGGACCGGTTTCTGGCATTCCAGCCGTCTTCAGCCCGGCTTCCTTGAATCCAGCGGTGTGGAGAGCATGGGACTCACGTCTGAGCATACCCATCCCACTCAGGGTGACAAATGCAAAAACCACAGTTGATGGACAGAATGAAGAACAATGTCATACATTCACCCCAGTACAGAGATCTGCGCCTAAATCCATCGCTGTTTTGCACTCCAAACCACCCCAGTTCAGACATGGCCAAATGCAAATCAGTCTGACACTGTGCCTCATGGGAATAGTCCAGTCCGAACTACCAAGCCATGCCTTCCCTGGACTGGAAACAAGCTTCCGAGGACCGGTTTCTGGCATTCCAGCCGTCTTCAGCCCGGCTTGCTTGAATCCAGTGGTGTGGAGAGCATGGAACTCACGTCTGAGCATACCCATCCCACTCGGGGTGACAAATGCAAAAACCACAGTTGATGGACAGAATGCAGAACAATGTCATACATTCACCCCAGTACAGAGATCTGGGCCTAAATCCATCGTTGTTTTGCACTCCACAACACCCCATTTCAGACATGGCCATATGCAAATCAGTCTGACCCTGTGCCTCATGGCAACAGTCCAGCCCGAAAAGCCAAGCCATGCCTTCCCTGGACCGGAAACAAGCTTCCGAGGACCGGTTTCTGGCATTCCAGCCGTCTTCAGCCCAGCTTGCTTAAATCCAGTGGTGTGGAGAGCATAGGACTCACGTCTGAGCATACCCATCCCACTCGGGGTGACAAATGCAAAAACCACAGTTGATGGACAGAATGCAGAACAATGTCATACATTCACCCCAGTACAGAGATCTGGGCCTAAATCCATCGTTGTTTTGCACTCCACACCACCCCAGTTCAGACATGGCCATATGCAAATCAGTCTGACACTGTGCCTCATGGGAACAGTCCAGCCCGAACTGCCAAGCCATGCCTTCCCTGGACCAGAAACAAACTTCCGATGATGGGTTTCTGGCATTCCAGCCGTCTTTAGCCTGGCTTGCTTGAATCCAGTGGTGTGGAGAGCATGGGACTCATGTCTGAGCATACCCATCCCACTCGGGGTGACAAATGCAAAAACCACAGTTAATGGACAGAATGCAGAACAATGTCATACATTCACCCCAGTACAGAGATCTGGGCCTAAATCCATCGTTGTTTTGCACTCCACACCACCCCAGTTAAGACATGGCCATATGCAAATCAGTCTGACCCTGTGCCTCATGGGAACAGTCCAGCCCGAACTGCCAAGCCATGCCTTCCCTGGACTGGAAACAAGCTTCCGAGGACCGGTTTCTGGCATTCCAGCCGTCTTCAGCCCGGCTTGCTTGAATCCAGTGGTGTGGAGAGCATGGGACTCACGTCTGAGCATACCCATCCCACTCAGGGTGACAAATGCAAAAACCACAGTTGATGGACAGAATGCAGAAAAATGTCATACATTCACCCCAGTACAGAGATCTGGGCCTAAATCCATCGTTGTTTTGCACTCCACACCACCCCATTTCAGACATGGCCATATGCAAATCAGTCTGACCCTGTGCCTCATGGGAACAGTCCAGCCCGAACTGCCAAGCCATGCCTTCCCTGGACCGGAAACAAGCTTCCGAGGACCGGTTTCTGGCATTCCAGCCGTCTTCAGCCCAGCTTGCTTAAATCCAGTGGTGTGGAGAGCATGGGACTCACATCTGAGCATACCCATCCCACTCGGGGTGACAAATGCAAAAACCACAGTTGATGGACAGAATGCAGAACAATGTCATACATTCACCCCAGTACAGAGATCTGGGCCTAAATCCATTGTTGTTTTGCACTCCACACCACCCCAGTTCAGACATGGCCATATGCAAATCAGTCTGACCCTGTGCCTCATGGGAACAGTCCAGTCCGAACTGCCAAGCCATGCCTTCCCTAGACCGGAAACAAGCTTCTGAGGACCGGTTTCTGGCATTCCAGGTGTCTTCAGCCCGGCTTGCTTGAATCCAGTGGTGAGGAGAGCATGGAACTCACGTCTGAGCATACCCATCCCACTCGGGGTGACAAATGCAAAAACCACAGTTGATGGACAGAATGTAGAACAATGTCATACATTCACCCCAGTACAGAGATATGGGCCTAAATCCATCGTTGTTTTGCACTCCACACCACCCCAGTTCAGACATGGCCATATGCAAATCAGTCTGACCCTGTGCCTCATGGGAACAGTCCAGCCCGAACTGCCAAGCCATGCCTTCCCTGGACCGGAAACAAGCTTCCGAGGACCGGTTTCTGGCATTCCAGCCGTCTTCAGCCCGGCTTGCTTGAATCCAGTGGTGTGGAGAGCATGGGATTCACGTCTGAGCATACCCATCCCACTCGGGGTGACAAATGCAAAAACCACAGTTGATGGACAGAATGCAGAACAATGTCATACATTCACCCCAGTACAGAGATCTGGGCCTAAATCCATCGTTGTTTTGCACTCCACACCACCCCATTTCAGACATGGCCATATGCAAAAAAGTCTGACCCTGTGCCTCATGGGAATAGTCCAGCCCGAATTGCCAAGCCATGCCTTCCCTGGACCGGAAACAAGCTTCCTAGGATCGGTTTCTGGCATTCCAGCCGTCTTCAGCCCGACTTGCTTGAATCCAGTGGTGTGGAGAGCATGGGACTCACGTCTGAGCATACCCATCCCACTCCGGGTGACAAATGCAAAAACCACAGTTGATGGACAGAATGCAGAACAATGTCATACATTCACACCAGTACAGAGATCTGGGCCTAAATCCATCGCTGTTTTGCACTCCAAACCACCCCAGTTCAGACATGGCCATATGCAAATCAGTCTGACACTGTGCCTCATGGGAACAGTCCAGCCCGAACTGCAAAGCCATGCCTTCCCTGGACTGGAAACAAGCTTCCGAGGACCGGTTTCTGGCATTCCAGCCGTCTTCAGCCCGGCTTGCTTGAATCCAGTGATGTGGAGAGCATGGGACTCACGTCTGAGCATACCCATCCCACTCGGGGTGTCAAATGCAAAAACCAGAGTTGATGGACAGAATGCAGAACAATGTCATACATTCACCCCAGTACAGAGATCTGGGCCTAAATCCATCGTTGTTTTGCACTCCACACCACCCCAGTTCAGACATGGCCATATGCAAATCAGTCTGACTCTGTTCCTCATTGGAATAGTCCAGCCCGAACTGCCAAGCCATGCCTTCCCTGGACCGGAAACATGCTTCCGAGGACCGGTTTCTGGCATTCCAGCCATCTTCAGCCCAGCTTGCTTGAATCCAGTGGTGTGGAGAACATGGGACTCACGTCTGAGCATACCCATCCCACTCGGGGTGACAAATGCAAAAACCACAGTTGATGGACAGAATGCAGAACAATGTCATACATTCACCCCAGTACAGAGATCTGGGCCTAAATCCATCGTTGTTTTGCACTCCACACCACCCCAGTTCAGACATGGCCATATGCAAAACAGTCTGACCCTGTGCCTCATGGGATCAGTCCAGCCCGAACTGCCAAGCCATGCCTTCCCTGGACCGGAAAAAAACTTCCGAGGACCGGTTTCTGGCATTCCAGCCGTCTTCAGCCCGGCTTGCTTGAATCCAGTGGTGGGGAGAGCATGGGACTCATGTCTGAGCATACCCATCCCACTCGGGGTGACAAATGCAAAAACCACAGTTGATTGACAGAATGCAGAACAATGTCATACATTCACCCCAGTACAGAGATCTGGGCCTAAATCCATCGTTGTTTTGCACTCCACACCACCCCAGTTCAGACATGGCCATATGCAAATCAGTCTGACCCTATGCCTCATGGGAACAGTCCAGCCCGAACTGCCAAGCCATGCCTTCCCTGGACCAGAAACAAGCTTCCGAGGACCGGTTTCTGGAATTCCCGCCGTCTTTAGCCCGGCTTGCTTGAATCCAGTGGTGTGGAGAGCATGGGACTCATGTCTGAGCATACCCATCCCACTCGGGGTGACAAATGCAAAAACCACAGTTGATGGACAGAATGCAGAACAATGTCATACATTCACCCCAGTACAGAGATCTGGGCCTAAATCCATCGCTGTTTTGCACTCCAAACCACCCCAGTTCAGACATGGCCATATGCAAATCAGTCTGACACTGTGCCTCATGGGAACAGTCCAGCCCGAACTGCCAAGCCATGCCTTCCCTGGACTGGAAACAAGCTTCCGAGGACCGGTTTCTGGCATTCCAGCCGTCTTCAGCCCGGCTTGCTTGAATCCAGTGGTGTGGAGAGCATGGGACTCACGTCTGAACATACCCATCCCACTCGGGGTGTCAAATGCAAAAACCAGAGTTGATGGACAGAATGCAGAACAATGTCATACATTCACCCCAGTACAGATATCTGGGCCTAAATCCATCATTGTTTTGCACTCCACACCACCCCAGTTCAGACATGGCCTTATGCAAATCAGTCTGACTCTGTGCCTCATTGGAACAGTCCAGCCCGAACTGCCAAGCCATGCCTTCCCTGGACCGGAAACATGCTTCCGAGGACCGGTTTCTGGCATTCCAGCCATCTTCAGCCCAGCTTGCTTGAATCCAGTGGTGTGGAGAACATGGGACTCACGTCTGAGCATACCCATCCCACTCGGGGTGACAAATGCAAAAACCACAGTTGATGGACAGAATGCAGAACAATGTCATACATTCACCCCAGTACAGAGATCTGGGCCTAAATCCATCGTTGTTTTGCACTCCACACCACCCCAGTTCAGACATGGCCATATGCAAAACAGTCTGACCCTGTGCCTCATGGGATCAGTCCAGCCCGAACTGCCAAGCCATGCCTTCCCTGGACTGGAAAAAAACTTCCGAGGACCGGTTTCTGGCATTCCAGCCGTCTTCAGCCCGGCTTGCTTGAATCCAGTGGTGTGGAGAGCATGGGACTCATGTCTGAGCATACCCATCCCACTCGGGGTGACAAATGCAAAAACCACAGTTGATGGACAGAATGCAGAACAATGTCATACATTCACCCCAGTACAGAGATCTGGGCCTAAATCCATCGTTGTTTTGCACTCCACACCACCCCAGTTCAGACATGGCCATATGCAAATCAGTCTGACCCTATGCCTCATGGGAACAGTCCAGCCCGAACTGCCAAGCCATGCCTTCCCTGGAACGGAAACAAGCTTCCGAGGACCGGTTTCTGGCATTCCAGCCGTCTTTAGCCCGGCTTGCTTCAATCCAGTGGTGTGGAGAGCATGGGACTCACGTCTGAGCATACCCATCCCACTCCGGGTGACAAATGCAAAAACCACAGTTGATGGACAGAATGCAGAACAATGTCATACATTCACCCCAGTACAGAGATCTGGGCCTAAATCCATCGCTGTTTTGCACTCCAAACCACCCCAGTTCAGACATGGCCATATGCAAATCAGTCTGACACTGTGCCTCATGGGAACAGTCCAGCCCGAACTGCCAAGCCATGCCTTCCCTGGACTGGAAACAAGCTTCCGAGGACCGGTTTCTGGCATTCCAGCCGTCTTCAGCCCGGCTTGCATGAATCCAGTGGTGTGGAGAGCATGGGACTCACGTCTGAGCATACCCATCCCACTCGGGGTGTCAAATGCAAAAACCAGAGTTGATGGACAGAATGCAGAACAATGTCATACATTCACCCCAGTACAGAGATCTGGGCCTAAATCCATCGTTGTTTTGCACTCCACACCACCCCAGTTCAGACATGGCCATATGCAAATCAGTCTGACTCTGTGCCTCATTGGAACAGTCCAGCCCGAACTGCCAAGCCATGCCTTCCCTGGACCAGAAACATGCTTCCGAGGACCGGTTTCTGGCATTCCAGCCATCTTCAGCCCAGCTTGCTTGAATCCAGTGGTGTGGAGAGCATGGGACTCACGTCTGAGCATACCCATCCCACTCGGGGTGACAAATGCAAAAACCACAGTTAATGGACAGAATGCAGAACAATGTCATACATTCACCCCAGTACAGAGATCTGGCCCTAAATCCATCGTTGTTTTGCACTCCACACCACCCCAGTTCAGACATGGCCATATGCAAATCAGTCTGACCCTATGCCTCATGGGAACAGTCCAGCCCGAACTGCCAAGCCATGCCTTCCCTGGACCGGAAACAAGCTTCCGAGGACCGGTTTCTGGCATTCCAGCCGTCTTTAGGCCGGCTTGCTTGAATCCAGTGGTGTGGAGAGCATGGGACTCACGTCTGAGCATACCCATCCCACTCGGGGTGACAAATGCAAAAACCACAGTTGATGGACAGAATGCAGAACAATGTCATACATTCACCCCAGTACAGAGATCTGGGCCTAAATCCATCGTTGTTTTGCACTCCACACCACCCCAGTTCAGACATGGCCATATGCAAAACAGTCTGACCCTGTGCCTCATGGGATCAGTCCAGCCCGAACTGCCAAGCCATGCCTTCCCTGGACCGGAAAAAAACTTCCGAGGACCGGTTTCTGGCATTCCAGCCGTCTTCAGCCCGGCTTGCTTGAATCCAGTGGTGTGGAGAGCATGGGACTCATGTCTGAGCATACCCATCCCACTCGGGGTGACAAATGCAAAAACCACAGTTGATGGACAGAATGCAGAACAATGTCATACATTCACCCCAGTACAGAGATCTGGGCCTAAATCCATCGTTGTTTTGCACTCCACACCACCCCAGTTCAGACATGGCCATATGCAAATCAGTCGGACCCTGTGCCTCATGGGAACAGTCCAGCCCGAACTGCCAAGCCATGCCTTCCCTGGACCGGAAACAAGCTTCCGAGGACCGGTTTCTGGCATTCCAGCCGTCTTCAGCCCGGCTTGCTTGAATCCAGTGGTGTGGAGAGCATGGGACTCACGTCTGAGCATACCCATCCCACTCAGGGTGACAAATGCAAAAACCACAGTTGATGGACAGAATGCAGAACAATGTCATACATTCACCCCAGTACAGAGACCTGCGCCTAAATCCATCGCTGTTTTGCACTCCAAACCACCCCAGTTCAGACATGGCCATATGCAAATCAGTCTGACACTGTGCCTCATGGGAATAGTCCAGCCCGAACTGCCAAGCCATGCCTTCCTTGGACTGGAAACAAGCTTCTGAGGACCGGTTTCTGGCATTCCAGCCGTCTTCAGCCCGGCTTGCTTGAATCCAGTGGTGTGGAGAGCATGGAACTCACGTCTGAGCATACCCATCCCACTCGGGGTGACAATTGCAAAAACCACAGTTGATGGACAGAATGCAGAACAATGTCATACATTCACCCCAGTACAGAGATCTGGGCCTAAATCCATCGTTGTTTTGCACTCCACACCACCCCATTTCAGACATGGCCATATGCAAATCAGTCTGACCCTGTGCCTCATGGGAACAGTCCAGCCCGAACTGCCAAGCCATGCCTTCCCTGGACCGGAAACAAGCTTCCGAAGACCGGTTTCTGGCATTCCAGCCGTCTTCAGCCCGGCTTGCTTGAATCCAGTGGTGTGGAGAGCATGGGACTCACGTCTGAGCATACCCATCCCTCTCGGGGTGACAAATGCAAAAACCACAGTTGATGGACAGAATGCAGAACAATGTCATACATTCACCCCAGTACAGAGATCTGGGCCTAAATCCATCGTTGTTTTGCACTCCACACTACCCCAGTTCAGACATGGCCATATGCAAATCAGTCTGACCCTGTGCCTCATGGGAACAGTCCAGCCCGAACTGCCAAGCCATGCCTTCCCTAGACCGGAAACAAGCTTCCGAGGACCGGTTTCTGGCATTCCAGGTGTCTTCAGCCCGGCTTGCTTGAATCCAGTGGTGAGGAGAGCATGGAACTCACGTCTGAGCGTACCCATCCCACTCGGGGTGCCAAATGCAAAAACCACAGTTGATGGACAGAATGCAGAACAATGTCATACATTCACCCCAGTACAGAGATCTGGGCCTAAATCCATTGTTGTTTTGCACTCCACACCACCCCAGTTCAGACATGGCCATATGCAAATCAGTCTGACCCTGTGCCTCATGGGAACAGTCCAGCCCGAACTGCCAAGCCATGCCTTCCATGGACCGGAAACAAGCTTCCGAGGACCGGTTTCTGGCATTCCAGCTGTCTTCAGCCCGGCTTGCTTGAATCCAGTGGTGAGGATAGCATGGGACTCACGTCTGAGCATACCCATCCCACTCGGGGTGACAAATGCAAAAACCACAGTTGATGGACAGAATGCAGAACAATGTTATACATTCATCCCAGTACAGAGATCTGGGCCTAAATCCATCGTTGTTTTGCACCTCACACCACCCCAGTTCAGACATGGCCATATGCAAATCAGTCTGACCCTGTGCCTCATGGGAACAGTCCAGCCCGAACTGCCAAGCCATGCCTGCCCTGGACCGGAAACAAGCTTCCGAGGACCGGTTTCTGGCATTCCAGCCGTCTTCAGCCCGGCTTGCTTGAATCCAGTGGTGTGGAGAGCATGGGACTCATGTCTGAGCATACCCATCCCACTCGGGGTGACAAATGCAAAAACCACAGTTGATGGACAGAATGCAGAACAATGTCATACATTCACCCCAGTACAGAGATCTGGGCCTAAATCCATTGTTGTTTTGCACTCCACACCACCCCAGTTCAGACATGGCCATATGCAAATCAGTCTGACCCTGTCCCTCATGGGAACAGTCCAGCCCGAACTGCCAAGCCATGCCTTCCATGGACCGGAAACAAGCTTCCGAGGACCGGTTTCTGGCATTCCAGCAGTCTTCAGCCTGGCTTGCTTGAATCCAGTGGTGTGGAGAGCATGGGACTCACGTCTGAGCATACCCATCCCACTCGGGGTGACAAATGCAAAAACCACAGTTGATGGACAGAATGCAGAACAATATCATACATTCACCCCAGCACAGAGATCTGGGCCTAAATCCATCGTTGTTTTGCACTCCTCACCACCCCAATTCAGACGTGGCCATATGCAAATCAGTCTGACTCTGTGCCTCATGTGAACAGTCCTGCCCGAACTGCCAAGCCATGCCTTCCCTGGACCGGAAACAAGCTTCCGAGGACCGGTTTCTGGCATTCCAGATGTCTTCAGCCCGGCTTGCTTGAATCCAGTGGTGAGGAGAGCATGGGACTCACGTCTGAGCATACCCATCCCACTCGGGGTGACAAATGCAAAAACCACAGTTGATGGACCGAATGCAGAACAATGTCATACATTCACCCCAGTACAGAGATCTGGGCCTAAATCCATTGTTGTTTTGCACTCCACACCACCCCAGTTCAGACATGGCCATATGCAAAACAGTCTGACCCTGTGCCTCATGGGAACAGTCCAGCCCGAAATGCCAAGCCATGCCTTCCCTGGACCGGAAACAAGCTTCCGAGGACCGGTTTCTGGCATTCCAGCCGTCTTCAGCCCGGCTTGCTTGAATCCAGTGGTGTGGAGAGCATGGGACTCACGTCTGAGCATACCCATCCCACTCGGGGTGCCAAATGCAAAAACCACAGTTGATGGACAGAATGCAGAACAATGTCATACATTCACCCCAGTACAGAGATCTGGGCCTAAATCCATCGTTGTTTTGCACTCCACACCACCCCAGTTCAGACATGGCCATATGCAAATCAGTCTGACCATGTGCCTCATGGGAACAGTCCAGCCCGAACTGCCAAGCCATGCCTTCCATGGACCGGAAACAAGCTTCCGAGGACCGGTTTCTGGCATTCCAGCTGTCTTCAGCCCGGCTTGCTTGAATCCAGTGGTGAGGATAGCATGGGACTCACGTCTGAGCATACCCATCCCACTCGGGGTGACAAATGCAAAAACCACAGTTGATGGACAGAATGCAGAACAATGTCATACATTCACCCCAGTACAGAGATCTGGGCCTAAATCCATTGTTATTTTGCACTCCACACCACCCCAGTTCAGACATGGCCATATGCAAATCAGTCTGACCCTGTGCCTCATGGGAACAGTCCAGCCCGAACTGCCAAGCCATGCCTTCCCTGGACCGGAAACAAGCTTCCGAGGACCGGTTTCTGGCATTCCAGCCGTCTTCAGCCCGGCTTGCTTGAATCCAGTGGTATGGAGAGGATGGGACTCATGTCTGAGCATACCCATCTCACTCTGGGTGACAAATGCAAAAACCACAGTTGATGGAAAGAATGCAGAACAATGTCATACATTCACCCCAGTACAGAGATCTGGGCCTAAATCCATCGTTGTTTAGCACTCCACACCACCCAAGTTCAGACATGGCCATATGCAAATCAGTCTGACTCTGTGCCTCATGGGAACAGTCCAGCCCGAACTGCCAAGCCATGCCTTCCCTGGACCGGAAACAAGCTTCCGAGGACCGGTTTCTGGCATTCCAGCCGTCTTCAGCCCGGCTTGCTTGAATCCAGTGGTGTGGAGAGCATGGGACTCATGTCTGAGCATACCCATCCCACTCGGGGTGACAAATGCAAAAAACCACAGTTGATGGACAGAATGCAGAACAATGTCATACATTCACCCCAGTACAGAGATCTGGGCCTAAATCCAATGTTCTTTTGCACTCCACACCACCCCAGTTCAGACATGGCCATATGCAAATCAGTCTGACCCTGTGCCTCATGGGAACAGTCCAGCCCGAACTGCCAAGCCATGCCTTCCCTGGACCGGAAACAAGCTTCCGAGGACCAGTTTCTGGCATTCCAGCCGTCTTCGGCCGGCTTGCTTGAATCCAGTGGTGTGGAGAGCATGGGACTCACGTCTGAGCATACCCATCCCACTCGGGTGACAAATGCAAAAACCACAGTTGATGGACAGAATGCAGAACAATGTCATACATTCACCCCAGTACAGAGATCTGGGCCTAAATCATCGTTGTTTTGCACTCCTCACCACCCCAATTCAGACGTGGCCATATGCAAATCAGTCTGACCCTGTGCCTCATGGGAACAGTCCTGCCCGAACTGCCAAGCCATGCCTTCCCTGGACCGGAAACAAGCTTCCGAGGAACGGTTTCTGGCATTCCAGCTGTCTTCAGCCCGGCTTGCTTGAATCCAGTGGTGAGGAGAGCATGGGACTCACGTCTGAGCATACCCATCCCACTCGGGGTGACAAATGCAAAAACCACAGTTGATGGACAGAATGCAGAACAATGTCATACATTCACCCCAGTACAGAGATCTGGGCCTAAATCCATTGTTGTTTTGCACTCCACACCACCCCAGTTCAGACATGGCCATATGCAAATCAGCCTGACCCTGTGCCTCATGGGAACAGTCCAGCCCGAACTGCCAAGCCATGCCTTCCCTGGACCGGAAACAAGCTTCCGAGGACCGGTTTCTGGCATTCCAGTCGTCTTCATCCCGGCTTTCTTGAATCCAGTGGTGTGGAGAGCATGGGACTCACGTCTGAGCATACCCATCCCACTCGGGGTGACAAATGCAAAAACCACAGTTGATGGACAGAATGCAGAACAATGTCATACATTCACCCCAGTACAGAGATCTGGGCCTAAATCCATCGTTGTTTTGCACTCCACACCACCCCAGTTCAGACATGGCCATATGCAAATCAGTCTGACCCTGTGCCTCATGGGAACAGACCAGCCCGAACTGCCAAGCCATGCCTTGCCTGGACCGGAAACAAGCTTCCGAGGACCGGTTTCAGGCATTCCAGCCGTCTTCAGCCCGGCTTGCTTGAATCCAGTGGTGTGGAGAGCATGGGACTCAGGTCTGAGCATACCCATCCCACTCGGGGTGACAAATGCAAAAACCACAGTTGATGGACAGAATGCAGAACAATGTCATACATTCACCCCAGTACAGAGATCTGGGCCTAAATCCATCGTTGTTTTGCACTCCACACCACCCCAGCTCAGACATGGCCATATGCAAATCAGTCTGACCCTGTGCCTCATGGGAACAGTCCAGCCCGAACTGCCAAGCCATGCCTTCCCTGGACCGGAAACAAGCTTCCGAGGACCGGTTTCTGGCATTCCAGCTGTCTTCAGCCCGGCTTGCTTGAATCCAGTGGTGAGGAGAGCATGGGACTCACGTCTGAGAATACCTATCACACTCGGGGTGACAAATGCAAAAACCACAGTTGATGGACAGAATGCAGAACAATGTCATACATTCACCCCAGTACAGAGATCTGGGCCTAAATCATCGTTGTTTTGCACTCCTCACCACCCCAATTCAGACGTGGCCATATGCAAATCAGTCTGACCCTGTGCCTCATGGGAACAGTCCTGCCCGAACTGCCAAGCCATGCCTTCCCTGGACCGGAAACAAGCTTCCGAGGAACGGTTTCTGGCATTCCAGCTGTCTTCAGCCCGGCTTGCTTGAATCCAGTGGTGAGGAGAGCATGGGACTCACGTCTGAGCATACCCATCCCACTCGGGGTGACAAATGCAAAAACCACAGTTGATGGACAGAATGCAGAACAATGTCATACATTCACCCCAGTACAGAGATCTGGGCCTAAATCCATTGTTGTTTTGCACTCCACACCACCCCAGTTCAGACATGGCCATATGCAAATCAGCCTGACCCTGTGCCTCATGGGAACAGTCCAGCCCGAACTGCCAAGCCATGCCTTCCCTGGACCGGAAACAAGCTTCCGAGGACCGGTTTCTGGCATTCCAGTCGTCTTCATCCCGGCTTTCTTGAATCCAGTGGTGTGGAGAGCATGGGACTCACGTCTGAGCATACCCATCCCACTCGGGGTGACAAATGCAAAAACCACAGTTGATGGACAGAATGCAGAACAATGTCATACATTCACCCCAGTACAGAGATCTGGGCCTAAATCCATCGTTGTTTTGCACTCCACACCACCCCAGTTCAGACATGGCCATATGCAAATCAGTCTGACCCTGTGCCTCATGGGAACAGACCAGCCCGAACTGCCAAGCCATGCCTTGCCTGGACCGGAAACAAGCTTCCGAGGACCGGTTTCAGGCATTCCAGCCGTCTTCAGCCCGGCTTGCTTGAATCCAGTGGTGTGGAGAGCATGGGACTCAGGTCTGAGCATACCCATCCCACTCGGGGTGACAAATGCAAAAACCACAGTTGATGGACAGAATGCAGAACAATGTCATACATTCACCCCAGTACAGAGATCTGGGCCTAAATCCATCGTTGTTTTGCACTCCACACCACCCCAGCTCAGACATGGCCATATGCAAATCAGTCTGACCCTGTGCCTCATGGGAACAGTCCAGCCCGAACTGCCAAGCCATGCCTTCCCTGGACCGGAAACAAGCTTCCGAGGACCGGTTTCTGGCATTCCAGCTGTCTTCAGCCCGGCTTGCTTGAATCCAGTGGTGAGGAGAGCATGGGACTCACGTCTGAGAATACCTATCACACTCGGGGTGACAAATGCAAAAACCACAGTTGAAGGACAGAATGCAGAACAATGTCATACATTCACCCCAGTACAGAGATCTGGGCCTAAATCCATTGTTGTTTTGCACTCCACACCACCCCAGTTCAGACATGGCTATATGCAAATCAGTCTGACCCTGCGCCTCATGGGAACAATCCAGCCCGAACTGCCAAGCCATGCCTTCCCTGGACCGGAAACAAGCTTCCGGAGACCGGTTTCTGGCATTCCAGCCGTCTTCAGCCCGGCTTGCTTGAATCCAGTTGTGTGGAGAGCATGGGACTCACGTCTGAGCATACCCATCCCACTCGGGGTGTCAAATGCAAAAACCAGAGTTGATGGACAGAATGCAGAACAATGTCATACATTCACCCCAGTACAGAGATCTGGGTCTAAATCCATCGTTGTTTTGCACTCCACACCACCGCAGTTCAGACATGGCCATATGCAAATCAGTCTGACTCTGTGCCTCATTGGAACAGTCCAGCCGGAACTGCCAAGCCATGCCTTCCCTGGACCGGAAACATGCTTCCGAGGACCGGTTTCTGGCATTCCAGCCGTCTTCAGCCCGGCTTGCTTGAATCCAGTGGTGTGGAGAGCATGGGACTCATGTCTGAGCATACCCATCCCACTCAGGGTGACAAATGCAAAAACCACAGTTGATGGACAGAATGCAGAACAATGTCATACATTCACCCCAGTACAGAGATCTGGGCCTAAATCCATCGTTGTTTTGCACTCCACACCACCCCAGTTCAGACATGGCCATATGCAAATCAGTCTGACCCTGTGCCTCATGGGAACAGTCCAGCCCGAACTGCCAAGCCATGCCTTCCCTGGACCGGAAACAAGATTCCGAGGACCGGTTTCTGGAATTCCAGCCATCTTTAGCCCGGCTTGCTGGAATCCAGTGGTGTGGAGAGCATGGGACTCACGTCTGAGAATACCCATCCCACTCGGGGTGACAAATGCAAAAACCACAGTTGAATGACAGAATGCAGAACAATGTCATACATTCACCCCAGTACAGAGATCTGGGCCTAAATCCATTGTTGTTTTGCACTCCACACCACCCCAGTTCAGACATGGCTATATGCAAATCAGTCTGACCCTGCGCCTCATGGGAACAATCCAGCCCGAACTGCCAAGCCATGCCTTCCCTGGACCGGAAACAAGCTTCCGGAGACCGGTTTCTGGCATTCCAGCCGTCTTCAGCCCGGCTTGCTTGAATCCAGTTGTGTGGAGAGCATGGGACTCACGTCTGAGCATACCCATCCCACTCGGGGTGTCAAATGCAAAAACCAGAGTTGATGGACAGAATGCAGAACAATGTCATACATTCACCCCAGTACAGAGATCCGGGCCTAAATCCATCGTTGTATTGCACTCCACACCACCGCAGTTCAGACATGGCCATATGCAAATCAGTCTGACTCTGTGCCTCATTGGAACAGTCCAGCCCGAACTGCCAAGCCATGCCTTCCCTGGACCGGAAACATGCTTCCGAGGACCGGTTTCTGGCATTCCAGCCGTCTTCAGCCCGGCTTGCTTGAATCCAGTGGTGTGGAGAGCATGGGACTCATGTCTGAGCATACCCATCCCACTCAGGGTGACAAATGCAAAAACCACAGTTGATGGACAGAATGCAGAACAATGTCATACATTCACCCCAGTACAGAGATCTGGGCCTAAATCCATCGTTGTTTTGCACTCCACACCACCCCAGTTCAGACATGGCCATATGCAAATCAGTCTGACCCTGTGCCTCATGGGAACAGTCCAGCCCGAACTGCCAAGCCATGCCTTCCCTGGACCAGAAACAAGATTCCGAGGACCGGTTTCTGGAATTCCAGCCATCTTTAGCCCGGCTTGCTGGAATCCAGTGGTGTGAAGAGCATGGGACTCATGTCTGAGCATACCCATCCCACTCGGGGTGACAAATGCAAAAACCACAGTTGATGGACAGAATGCAGAACAATGTCATACATTCACCCCAGTACAGAGATCTGGGCCTAAATCCATTGTTGTTTTGCACTCCACACCACCCCAGTTCAGACATGGCCACATGCAAATCAGTCTGACCCTGTGCCTCATGGGAACAGTCCTGCCCGAACTGCCAAGCCATGCCTTCCCTGGCCCGGAAACAAGCTTCCGAGGACAGTTTTCTGGCATTCCAGCCGTCTTCAGCCCGGCTTGCTTGAATCCAGTGGTGTGGAGAGCATGGGACTCACGTCTGAGCATACCCATCCCACTCGGGGTGACAAATGCAAAAACCACAGTTGATGGACAGAATGCAGAACAATGTCATACATTCACCCCAGTACAGAGATCTGGGCCTAAATCCATCGTTGTTTTGCACTCCACACCACCCCAGTTCAGACATGGCCATATACAAATCAGTCTGACCCTGTGCCTCATGGGAACAGTCCAGCCCGAACTGCCAAGCCATGCCTTCCCTGGACCAGAAACAAGCTTCCGAGGACCGGTTTCTGGCATTCCAGACGTCTTCAGCCCGGCTTGCTTGAATCCAGTGGTGTGGAGAGCATGGGACTCACGTCTGAGCATACCCATCCCACTCGGGGTGACAAATGCAAAAACCACAGTTGATGGACAGAATGCAGAACAATGTCATACATTCACCCCAGTACAGAGATCTGGGACTAAATCCATCGTTGTTTTGCACTCCACAGCACCCCATTACAGACATGGCCATATGCAAATCAGTCTGACCCTGTGCCTCATGGGAACAGTCCAGCCCGAACTGCCAAGCCATGCCTTCCCTGGACCGGAAACAAGCTTCCGAGGACCGGTTTCTGGCATTCCAGCTGTCTTCAGCCCGGCTTGCTTGAATCTAGTGGTGAGGAGAGCATGGGACTCACGTCTGAGCATACCCATCCCACTCGGGGTGACAAATGCAAAAACCACAGTTGATGGACAGAATGCAGAACAATGTCATACATTCACCCCAGTACAGAGATCTGGGCCTAAATCCATTGTTGTTTTGCACTCTACACCACCCCAGTTCAGACATGGCCATATGCAAATCAGTCTGACCCTGTGCCTCATGGGAACAGTCCAGCCCGAACTGCCAAGCCATGCCTTCCCTGGACCGGAAACAAGCTTCCGAGGACCGGTTTCTGGCATTCCAGCCGTCTTCAGCCCAGCTTGCTTGAATCCAGTGGTGTAGAGAGCATGGGACTCACGTCTGAGCATACCCATTCACCCAGGGTGACAAATGCAAAAAACACAGTTGATGGACGCAATGCAGAACAATGTCATACATTCACCCCAGTACAGAGATCTGGGCCTAAATCCATCGTTGTTTTGCACACCACACCACCCCAGTTCAGACATGGCCATATGCAAATCAGTCTGACCCTGTGCCTCATGGGAACAGTCCAGCCCGAACTGCCAAGCCATGCCTTCCCTGGACCGGAAACAAGCTTCCGAGGACCGGTTTCTGGCATTCCAGCCGTCTTCAGCCCGGCTTGCTTAAATCCAGTGGTGTGGAGAGCATGGGACTCACGTCTGAGCATACCCATCCCACTCCGGGTGACAAATGCAAAAACCACAGTTGATGGACAGAATGCAGAACAATGTCATACATTCACCCCAGTACAGAGATCTGCGCCTAAATCCATCGCTGTTTTGCACTCCAAACCACCCCAGTTCAAACATGGCCATATGCAAATCAGTCTGACCCTGTCCCTCATGGGAACAGTCCAGCCCGAACTGCCAAGCCATGCCTTCCCTGGACCGGAAACAAGCTTCCGAGGATCGGTTTCTGGCATTCCAGCCGTCTTCAGCCCGGCTTGCTTGAATCCAGTGGTATGGAGAGGATGGGACTCATGTATGAGCATACCCATCTCACTCTGGGTGACAAATGCAAAAACCACAGTTGATGGAAAGAATGCAGAACAATGTCATACATTCACCCCAGTACAGAGATCTGGGCCTAAATCCATCGTTGTTTAGCACTCCACACCACCCCAGTTCAGACATGGCCATATGCAAATCAGTCTGACTCTGTGCCTCATTGGAACAGTCCAGCCCGAACTGCCAAGCCATGCCTTCCCTGGACCGGAAACATGCTTCCGAGGACCGGTTTCTGGCATTCCAGCCGTCTTCAGCCCGGCTTGCTTGAATCCAGTGGTGTGGAGAGCATGGGACTCATGTCTGAGCATACCCATCCCACTCGGGGTGACAAATGCAAAAAACCACAGTTGATGGACAGAATGCAGAACAATGTCATACATTCACCCCAGTACAGAGATCTGGGCCTAAATCCAATGTTCTTTTGCACTCCACACCACCCCAGTTCAGACATGGCCATATGCAAATCAGTCTGACCCTGTGCCTCATGGGAACAGTCCAGCCCGAACTGCCAAGCCATGCCTTCCCTGGACCGGAAACAAGCTTCCGAGGACCAGTTTCTGGCATTCCAGCCGTCTTCGGCCGGCTTGCTTGAATCCAGTGGTGTGGAGAGCATGGGACTCACGTCTGAGCATACCCATCCCACTCGGGTGACAAATGCAAAAACCACAGTTGATGGACAGAATGCAGAACAATGTCATACATTCACCCCAGTACAGAGATCTGGGCCTAAATCATCGTTGTTTTGCACTCCTCACCACCCCAATTCAGACGTGGCCATATGCAAATCAGTCTGACCCTGTGCCTCATGGGAACAGTCCTGCCCGAACTGCCAAGCCATGCCTTCCCTGGACCGGAAACAAGCTTCCGAGGAACGGTTTCTGGCATTCCAGCTGTCTTCAGCCCGGCTTGCTTGAATCCAGTGGTGAGGAGAGCATGGGACTCACGTCTGAGCATACCCATCCCACTCGGGGTGACAAATGCAAAAACCACAGTTGATGGACAGAATGCAGAACAATGTCATACATTCACCCCAGTACAGAGATCTGGGCCTAAATCCATTGTTGTTTTGCACTCCACACCACCCCAGTTCAGACATGGCCATATGCAAATCAGCCTGACCCTGTGCCTCATGGGAACAGTCCAGCCCGAACTGCCAAGCCATGCCTTCCCTGGACCGGAAACAAGCTTCCGAGGACCGGTTTCTGGCATTCCAGTCGTCTTCATCCCGGCTTTCTTGAATCCAGTGGTGTGGAGAGCATGGGACTCACGTCTGAGCATACCCATCCCACTCGGGGTGACAAATGCAAAAACCACAGTTGATGGACAGAATGCAGAACAATGTCATACATTCACCCCAGTACAGAGATCTGGGCCTAAATCCATCGTTGTTTTGCACTCCACACCACCCCAGTTCAGACATGGCCATATGCAAATCAGTCTGACCCTGTGCCTCATGGGAACAGACCAGCCCGAACTGCCAAGCCATGCCTTGCCTGGACCGGAAACAAGCTTCCGAGGACCGGTTTCAGGCATTCCAGCCGTCTTCAGCCCGGCTTGCTTGAATCCAGTGGTGTGGAGAGCATGGGACTCAGGTCTGAGCATACCCATCCCACTCGGGGTGACAAATGCAAAAACCACAGTTGATGGACAGAATGCAGAACAATGTCATACATTCACCCCAGTACAGAGATCTGGGCCTAAATCCATCGTTGTTTTGCACTCCACACCACCCCAGCTCAGACATGGCCATATGCAAATCAGTCTGACCCTGTGCCTCATGGGAACAGTCCAGCCCGAACTGCCAAGCCATGCCTTCCCTGGACCGGAAACAAGCTTCCGAGGACCGGTTTCTGGCATTCCAGCTGTCTTCAGCCCGGCTTGCTTGAATCCAGTGGTGAGGAGAGCATGGGACTCACGTCTGAGAATACCTATCACACTCGGGGTGACAAATGCAAAAACCACAGTTGAAGGACAGAATGCAGAACAATGTCATACATTCACCCCAGTACAGAGATCTGGGCCTAAATCCATTGTTGTTTTGCACTCCACACCACCCCAGTTCAGACATGGCTATATGCAAATCAGTCTGACCCTGCGCCTCATGGGAACAATCCAGCCCGAACTGCCAAGCCATGCCTTCCCTGGACCGGAAACAAGCTTCCGGAGACCGGTTTCTGGCATTCCAGCCGTCTTCAGCCCGGCTTGCTTGAATCCAGTTGTGTGGAGAGCATGGGACTCACGTCTGAGCATACCCATCCCACTCGGGGTGTCAAATGCAAAAACCAGAGTTGATGGACAGAATGCAGAACAATGTCATACATTCACCCCAGTACAGAGATCTGGGTCTAAATCCATCGTTGTTTTGCACTCCACACCACCGCAGTTCAGACATGGCCATATGCAAATCAGTCTGACTCTGTGCCTCATTGGAACAGTCCAGCCGGAACTGCCAAGCCATGCCTTCCCTGGACCGGAAACATGCTTCCGAGGACCGGTTTCTGGCATTCCAGCCGTCTTCAGCCCGGCTTGCTTGAATCCAGTGGTGTGGAGAGCATGGGACTCATGTCTGAGCATACCCATCCCACTCAGGGTGACAAATGCAAAAACCACAGTTGATGGACAGAATGCAGAACAATGTCATACATTCACCCCAGTACAGAGATCTGGGCCTAAATCCATCGTTGTTTTGCACTCCACACCACCCCAGTTCAGACATGGCCATATGCAAACCAGTCTGACCCTGTGCCTCATGGGAACAGTCCAGCCCGAACTGCCAAGCCATGCCTTCCCTGGACCGGAAACAAGATTCCGAGGACCGGTTTCTGGAATTCCAGCCATCTTTAGCCCGGCTTGCTGGAATCCAGTGGTGTGGAGAGCATGGGACTCACGTCTGAGAATACCCATCCCACTCGGGGTGACAAATGCAAAAACCACAGTTGAATGACAGAATGCAGAACAATGTCATACATTCACCCCAGTACAGAGATCTGGGCCTAAATCCATTGTTGTTTTGCACTCCACACCACCCCAGTTCAGACATGGCTATATGCAAATCAGTCTGACCCTGCGCCTCATGGGAACAATCCAGCCCGAACTGCCAAGCCATGCCTTCCCTGGACCGGAAACAAGCTTCCGGAGACCGGTTTCTGGCATTCCAGCCGTCTTCAGCCCGGCTTGCTTGAATCCAGTTGTGTGGAGAGCATGGGACTCACGTCTGAGCATACCCATCCCACTCGGGGTGTCAAATGCAAAAACCAGAGTTGATGGACAGAATGCAGAACAATGTCATACATTCACCCCAGTACAGAGATCCGGGCCTAAATCCATCGTTGTATTGCACTCCACACCACCGCAGTTCAGACATGGCCATATGCAAATCAGTCTGACTCTGTGCCTCATTGGAACAGTCCAGCCCGAACTGCCAAGCCATGCCTTCCCTGGACCGGAAACATGCTTCCGAGGACCGGTTTCTGGCATTCCAGCCGTCTTCAGCCCGGCTTGCTTGAATCCAGTGGTGTGGAGAGCATGGGACTCATGTCTGAGCATACCCATCCCACTCAGGGTGACAAATGCAAAAACCACAGTTGATGGACAGAATGCAGAACAATGTCATACATTCACCCCAGTACAGAGATCTGGGCCTAAATCCATCGTTGTTTTGCACTCCACACCACCCCAGTTCAGACATGGCCATATGCAAATCAGTCTGACCCTGTGCCTCATGGGAACAGTCCAGCCCGAACTGCCAAGCCATGCCTTCCCTGGACCAGAAACAAGATTCCGAGGACCGGTTTCTGGAATTCCAGCCATCTTTAGCCCGGCTTGCTGGAATCCAGTGGTGTGAAGAGCATGGGACTCATGTCTGAGCATACCCATCCCACTCGGGGTGACAAATGCAAAAACCACAGTTGATGGACAGAATGCAGAACAATGTCATACATTCACCCCAGTACAGAGATCTGGGCCTAAATCCATTGTTGTTTTGCACTCCACACCACCCCAGTTCAGACATGGCCACATGCAAATCAGTCTGACCCTGTGCCTCATGGGAACAGTCCTGCCCGAACTGCCAAGCCATGCCTTCCCTGGCCCGGAAACAAGCTTCCGAGGACAGTTTTCTGGCATTCCAGCCGTCTTCAGCCCGGCTTGCTTGAATCCAGTGGTGTGGAGAGCATGGGACTCACGTCTGAGCATACCCATCCCACTCGGGGTGACAAATGCAAAAACCACAGTTGATGGACAGAATGCAGAACAATGTCATACATTCACCCCAGTACAGAGATCTGGGCCTAAATCCATCGTTGTTTTGCACTCCACACCACCCCAGTTCAGACATGGCCATATACAAATCAGTCTGACCCTGTGCCTCATGGGAACAGTCCAGCCCGAACTGCCAAGCCATGCCTTCCCTGGACCAGAAACAAGCTTCCGAGGACCGGTTTCTGGCATTCCAGCCGTCTTCAGCCCGGCTTGCTTGAATCCAGTGGTGTGGAGAGCATGGGACTCACGTCTGAGCATACCCATCCCACTCGGGGTGACAAATGCAAAAACCACAGTTGATGGACAGAATGCAGAACAATGTCATACATTCACCCCAGTACAGAGATCTGGGACTAAATCCATCGTTGTTTTGCACTCCACAGCACCCCATTACAGACATGGCCATATGCAAATCAGTCTGACCCTGTGCCTCATGGGAACAGTCCAGCCCGAACTGCCAAGCCATGCCTTCCCTGGACCGGAAACAAGCTTCCGAGGACCGGTTTCTGGCATTCCAGCTGTCTTCAGCCCGGCTTGCTTGAATCTAGTGGTGAGGAGAGCATGGGACTCACGTCTGAGCATACCCATCCCACTCGGGGTGACAAATGCAAAAACCACAGTTGATGGACAGAATGCAGAACAATGTCATACATTCACCCCAGTACAGAGATCTGGGCCTAAATCCATTGTTGTTTTGCACTCTACACCACCCCAGTTCAGACATGGCCATATGCAAATCAGTCTGACCCTGTGCCTCATGGGAACAGTCCAGCCCGAACTGCCAAGCCATGCCTTCCCTGGACCGGAAACAAGCTTCCGAGGACCGGTTTCTGGCATTCCAGCCGTCTTCAGCCCAGCTTGCTTGAATCCAGTGGTGTAGAGAGCATGGGACTCACGTCTGAGCATACCCATTCACCCGGGGTGACAAATGCAAAAAACACAGTTGATGGACGCAATGCAGAACAATGTCATACATTCACCCCAGTACAGAGATCTGGGCCTAAATCCATCGTTGTTTTGCACACCACACCACCCCAGTTCAGACATGGCCATATGCAAATCAGTCTGACCCTGTGCCTCATGGGAACAGTCCAGCCCGAACTGCCAAGCCATGCCTTCCCTGGACCGGAAACAAGCTTCCGAGGACCGGTTTCTGGCATTCCAGCCGTCTTCAGCCCGGCTTGCTTAAATCCAGTGGTGTGGAGAGCATGGGACTCACGTCTGAGCATACCCATCCCACTCCGGGTGACAAATGCAAAAACCACAGTTGATGGACAGAATGCAGAACAATGTCATACATTCACCCCAGTACAGAGATCTGCGCCTAAATCCATCGCTGTTTTGCACTCCAAACCACCCCAGTTCAGACATGGCCATATGCAAATCAGTCTGACACTGTGCCTCATGGGAACAGTCCAGCCTGAACTGCCAAGCCATGCCTTCCCTGGACTGGAAACAAGCTTCCGAGGACCGGTTTCTGGCATTCCAGCCGTCTTCAGCCCGGCTTGCTTGAATCCAGTGGTGTGGAGAGCATGGGACTCAGGTCTGAGCATACCCATCCCACTCGGGGTGTCAAATGCAAAAATCGGAGTTGATAGACAGAATGCAGAACAATGTCATACATTCACCCTAGTACAGAGATCTGGGCTTAAATCCATCGTTGTTTTGAACTCCACACCACCCCAGTTCAGACATGGCCATATGCAAATCAGTCTGACTCTGTGCCTCATTGGAACAGTCCAGCCCGAACTGCCAAGCCATGCCTTCCCTGACCGGAAACATGCTTCCGAGGACCGGTTTCTGGCATTCCAGCCGTCTTCAGCCCGGCTTGCTTGAATCAAGTGGTGTGGAGAGCATGGGACTCATGTCTGAGCATACCCATCCCACTCAGGGTGACAAATGCAAAAACCACAGTTGATGGACAGAATGCAGAACAATGTCATACATTCACCCCAGTACAGAGATCTGGGCCTAAATCCATCGTTGTTTTGCACTCCACACCACCCCAGTTCAGACATGGCCATATGCAAATCAGTCTGACCCTGTGCCTCATGGGAACAGTCCAGCCCGAACTGCCAAGCCATGCCTTCCCTGGACCGGAAACAAGCTTCCGAGGACCGGTTTCTGGCATTCCAGCCGTCTTCAGCCCGGCTTGCTTGAATCCAGTGGTGTGGAGAGCATGGGACTCACGTCTGAGCATACCCATCCCACTCGGGGTGACAAATGCAAAAACCACAGTTGATGGACAGAATGCAGAACAAATTCATACATTCACCCCAGTACAGAGATCTGGGCCTAAATCCATTGTTGTTTTGCACTCCACACCACCCCAGTTCAGACATGGCCACATGCAAATCAGTCTGACCCTGTGCCTCATGGGAACAGTCCTGCCCGAACTGCCAAGCCATGCCTTCCCTGGACCGGAAACAAGCTTCCGAGGACAGTTTTCTGGCATTCCAGCCGTCTTCAGCCCGGCTTGCTTGAATCCAGTGGTGTGGAGAGCATGGGACTCACGTCTGAGCATACCCATCCCACTCGGGGTGACAAATGCAAAAACCACAGTTGATGGACAGAATGCAGAACAATGTCATACATTCACCCCAGTACAGAGATCTGGGCCTAAATCCATCGTTGTTTTGCACTCCACACCACCCCAGTTCAGACATGGCCATATGCAAATCAGTCTGACCCTGTGCCTCATGGGAACAGTCCAGCCCGAACTGCCAAGCCATGCCTTCCCTGGACCAGAAACAAGCTTCCGAGGACCGGTTTCTGGCATTCCAGCCGTCTTCAGCCCGGCTTGCTTGAATCCAGTGGTGTGGAGAGCATGGGACTCACGTCTGAGCATACCCATCCCACTCGGGGTGACAAATGCAAAAACCACAGTTGATGGACAGAATGCAGAACAATGTCATACATTCACCCCAGTACAGAGATCTGGGACTAAATCCATCGTTGTTTTGCACTCCACAGCACCCCAGTACAGACATGGCCATATGCAAATCAGTCTGACCCTGTGCCTCATGGGAACAGTCCAGCCCGAACTGCCAAGCCATGCCTTCCCTGGACCGGAAACAAGCTTCCGAGGACGGGTTTCTGGCATTCCAGCTGTCTTCAGCCCGGCTTGCTTGAATCTAGTGGTGAGGAGAGCATGGGACTCACGTCTGAGCATACCCATCCCACTCGGGGTGACAAATGCAAAAACCACAGTTGATGGACAGAATGCAGAACAATGTCATACATTCACCCCAGTACAGAGATCTGGGCCTAAATCCATTGTTGTTTTGCACTCTACACCACCCCAGTTCAGACATGTCCATATGCAAATCAGTCTGACCCTGTGCCTCATGGGAACAGTCCAGCCCGAACTGCCAAGCCATGCCTTCCCTGGACCGGAAACAAGCTTCCGAGGACCGGTTTCTGGCATTCCAGCCGTCTTCAGCCCAGCTTGCTTGAATCCAGTGGTGTAGAGAGCATGGGACTCACGTCTGAGCATACCCATTCACCCGGGGTGACAAATGCAAAAAACACAGTTTATGGACGGAATGCAGAACAATGTCATACATTCACCCCAGTACAGAGATCTGGGCCTAAATCCATCGTTGTTTTGCACACCACACCACCCCAGTTCAGACATTGCCATATGCAAATCAGTCTGACCCTGTGCCTCATGGGAACAGTCCAGCCCGAACTGCCAAGCCATGCCTTCCCTGGACCGGAAACAAGCTTCCGAGGACCGGTTTCTGGCATTCCAGCCGTCTTCACCCCAGCTTGTTTAAATCCAGTGGTGTGGAGAGCATGGGACTCACGTCTGAGCATACCCATCCCACTCCGGGTGACAAATGCAAAAACCACAGTTGATGGACAGAATGCAAAACAATGTCATACATTCACCCCAGTACAGAGATCTGCGCCTAAATCCATCGCTGTTTTGCACTCCAAACCACCCCAGTTCAGACATGGCCATATGCAAATCAGTCTGACACTGTGCCTCATGGGAACAGTCCAGCCTGAACTGCCAAGCCATGCCTTCCCTGGACTGGAAACAAGCTTCCGAGGACCGGTTTCTGGCATTCCAGCCGTCTTCACCCCAGCTTGTTTAAATCCAGTGGTGTGGAGAGCATGGGACTCACGTCTGAGCATACCCATCCCACTCGGGGTGTCAAATGCAAAAACCAGAGTTGATAGACAGAATGCAGAACAATGTCATACATTCACCCTACTACAGAGATCTGGGCTTAAATCCATCGTTGTTTTGAACTCCACACCACCCCAGTTCAGACATGGCCATATGCAAATCAGTCTGACTCTGTGCCTCATTGGAACAGTCCAGCCCGAACTGCCAAGCCATGCCTTCCCTGACCGGAAACATGCTTCAGAGGACCGGTTTCTGGCATTCCAGCCGTCTTCAGCCCGGCTTGCTTGAATCAAGTGGTGTGGAGAGCATGGGACTCATGTCTGAGCATACCCATCCCACTCAGGGTGACAAATGCAAAAACCACAGTTGATGGACAGAATGCAGAACAATGTCATACATTCACCCCAGTACAGAGATCTGGGCCTAAATCCATCGTTGTTTTGCACTCTTCACCACCCCAGTTCAGACATGGCCATATGCAAATCAGTCTGACCCTGTGCCTCATGGGAACAGTCCAGCCCGAACTGCCAAGCCATGCCTTCCCTGGACCGGAAACAAGCTTCCGAGGACCGGTTTCTGGCATTCCAGCCGTCTTCAGCCCGGCTTGCTTGAATCCAGTGGTGTGGAGAGCATGGGACTCACGTCTGAGCATACCCATCCCACTCGGGGTGACAAATGCAAAAACCACAGTTGATGGACAGAATGCAGAACAAATTCATACATTCACCCCAGTACAGAGATCTGGGCCTAAATCCATCGTTGTTTTGCACTCCACACCACCCCAGTTCAGACATGACCATATGCAAAACAGTCTGACCCTGTGCCTCATGGGATCAGTCCAGCCCGAACTGCCAAGCCATGCCTTCCCTGGACCGGAAACAAGCTTCCGAGGACCGGTTTCTGGCATTCCAGCCGTCTTCAGCCCGGCTTGCTTGAATCCAGTGGTGTGGAGAGCATGGGACTCATGTCTGAGCATACCCATCCCACTCGGGGTGACAAATGCAAAAACCACAGTTGATGGACAGAATGCAGAACAATGTCATACATTCACCCCAGTACAGAGATCTGGGCCTAAATCCATTGTTGTTTTGCACTCCACACCACCCCAGTTCAGACATGGCCATATGCAAATCAGTCTGACCCTATGCCTCATCGGAACAGTCCAGCCCGAACTGCCAAGCCATGCCTTCCCTGGACCGGAAACAAGCTTCCGAGGACCGGTTTCTGGCATTCCAGTCGTCTTCAGCCCGGCTTGCTTGAATCCAGTGGTGTGGAGAGCATGAGACTCACGTCTGAGCATACCCATCCCACTCGGGGTGACAAATGCAAAAACCACAGTTAATGGACAGAATGCAGAACAATGTCATACATTCACCCCAGTACAGAGATCTGGGCCTAAATCCATCGTTGTTTTGCACTCCACACCACCCCAGTTCAGACATGGCCATATGCAAATCAGTCTGACCCTGTGCCTCATGGGAACAGTCCAGCCCAAACTGCCAAGCCATGCCTTCCCTGGACCGGAAACAAGCTTCCGAGGACCGGTTTCTGGCATTCCAGCCGTCTTCAGCCCGGCTTCCTTGAATCCAGTGGTGTGGAGAGCATGGGACTCACGTCTGAGCATACCCATCCCACTCAGGGTGACAAATGCAAAAACCACAGTTGATGGACAGAATGCAGAACAATGTCATACATTCACCCCAGTACAGAGATCTGCGCCTAAATCCATCGCTGTTTTGCACTCCAAACCACCCCAGTTCAGACATGGCCAAATGCAAATCAGTCTGACACTGTGCCTCATGGGAATAGTCCAGCCCGAACTGCCAAGCCATGCCTTCCCTGGACTGGAAACAAGCTTCCGAGGACCGGTTTCTGGCATTCCAGCCGTCTTCAGCCCGGCTTGCTTGAATCCAGTGGTGTGGAGAGCATGGAACTCACGTCTGAGCATACCCATCCCACTCGGGGTGACAAATGCAAAAACCACAGTTGATGGACAGAATGCAGAACAATGTCATACATTCACCCCAGTACAGAGATCTGGGCCTAAATCCATCGTTGTTTTGCACTCCACACCACCCCATTTCAGACATGGCCATATGCAAATCAGTCTGACCCTGTGCCTCATGGGAACAGTCCAGCCCGAACTGCCAAGCCAGCCTTCCCTGGACCGGAAACAAGCTTCCGAGGACCGGTTTCTGGAATTCCAGCCGTCTTCAGCCCAGCTTGCTTAAATCCAGTGGTGTGGAGAGCATGGGACTCACGTCTGAGCATACCCATCCCACTCGGGGTGACAAATGCAAAAACCACAGTTGATGGACAGAATGCAGAACAATGTCATACATTCACCCCAGTACAGAGATCTGGGCCTAAATCCATCGTTGTTTTGCACTCCACACCACCCCAGTTCAGACATGGCCATATGCAAATCAGTCTGACCCTGTGCCTCATGGGAACAGTCCAGCCCGAACTGCCAAGCCATGCCTTCCCTGGACCGGAAACAAACTTCCGAGGACGGGTTTCTGGCATTCCAGCCGTCTTTAGCCCGGCTTGCTTGAATCCAGTGGTGTGGAGAGCATGGGACTCATGTCTGAGCATACCCATCCCACTCGGGGTGACAAATGCAAAAACCACAGTTAATGGACAGAATGCAGAACAATGTCATACATTCACCCCAGTACAGAGATCTGGGCCTAAATCCATCGTTGTTTTGCACTCCACACCACCCCAGTTCAGACATGGCCATATGCAAATCAGTCTGACCCAGTGCCTCATGGGAACAGTCCAGCCCGAACTGCCAAGCCATGCCTTCCCTGGACCGGAAACAAGATTCAGAGGACCGGTTTCTGGCATTCCAGCCGTCTTCAGCCCGGCTTGCTTGAATCCAGTGGTGTGGAGAGCATGGGACTCACGTCTGAGCATACCCATCCCACTCAGGGTGACAAATGCAAAAACGACAGTTGATGGACAGAATGCAGAACAATGTCATACATTCACCCCAGTACAGAGATCTGGGCCTAAATCCATAGTTGTTTTGCACTCCACACCACCCCATTTCAGACATGGCCATATGCAAATCAGTCTGACCCTGTGCCTCATGGGAACAGTCCAGCCCGAACTGCCAAGCCATGCCTTCCCTGGACCGGAAACAAGCTTCCGAGGACCGGTTTCTGGCATTCCAGCCGTCTTCAGCCCAGCTTGCTTAAATCCAGTGGTGTGGAGAGCATGGGACTCACGTCTGAGCATACCCATCCCACTCGGGGTGACAAATGCGAAAACCACAGTTGATGGACAGAATGCAGAACAATGTCATACATTCACCCCAGTACAGAGATCTGGGCCTAAATCCATCATTGTTTTGCACTCCACACCACCCCAGTTCAGACATGGCCATATGCAAATCAGTCTGACCCTGTGCCTCATGGGAACAGTCCAGCCTGAACTGCCAGGCCATGCCTTCCCTAGACCGGAAACAAGCTTCCGAGGACCGGTTTCTGGCATTCCAGGTGTCTTCAGCCCGGCTTGCTTGAATCCAGTGGTGAGGAGAGCATGGGACTCACGTCTGAGCATACCCATCCCACTCGGGGTGACAAATGCAAAAACCACAGTTGATGGACAGAATGAAGAACAATGTCATACATTCACCCCAGTACAGAGATATGGGCCTAAATCCATCGTTGTTTTGCACTCCACACCGCCCCAGTTCAGACATGGCCATATGCAAATCAGTCTGACCCTGTGCCTCATGGGAACAGTCCAGCCCGAACTGCCAAGCCATGCCTTCCCTGGACCGGAAACAAGCTTCCAAGGACCGGTTTCTGGCATTCCAGCCGTCTTCAGCCCGGCTTGCTTGAATCCAGTGGTGTGGAGAGCATGGGACTCACGTCTGAGCATACCCATCCCACTCCGGGTGACAAATGCAAAAACCACAGTTGATGGACAGAATGCAGAACAATGTCATACATTCACCCCAGTACAGAGATCTGGGCCTAAATCCATCGCTGTTTTGCACTCCAAACCACCCCAGTTCAGACATGGCCATATGCTAATCAGTCTGACACTGTGCCTCATGGGAACAGTCCAGCCCGAACTGCCAAGCCATGCCTTCCCTGGACTGGAAACAAGCTTCCGAGGACCGGTTTCTGGCATTCCAGCCGTTTTCAGCCCGGCTTGCTTGAATCCAGTGATGTGGAGAGAATGGGACTCACGTCTGAGCATACCCATCCCACTCGGGGTGTCAAATGCAAAAACCAGAGTTGATGGACAGAATGCAGAACAATGTCATACATTCACCCCAGTACAGAGATCTGGGCCTAAATCCATCGTTGTTTTGCACTCCACACCACCCCAGTTCAGACATGGCCATATGCAAATCAGTCTGACTCTGTGCCTCATTGGAACAGTCCAGCCCGAACTGCCAAGCCATGCAATCCCTGGACGGGAAACATGCTTCCGACGACCGGTTTCTGGCATTCCAGCCATCTTCAGCCCAGCTTGCTTGAATCCAGTGGTGTGGAGAACATGGGACTCACGTCTGAGCATACCCATCCCACTCGGGGTGACAAATGCAAAAACCACAGTTGATGGACAGAATGCAGAACAATGTCATACATTCACCCCAGTACAGAGATCTGGGCCTAAATCCATCGTTGTTTTGCACTCCACACCACCCCAGTTCAGACATGGCCATATGCAAAACAGTCTGACCCTGTGCCTCATGGGATCAGTCCAGCCCGAACTGCCAAGCCATGCCTTCCCTGGACCGGAAAAAAACTTCCGAGGACCTGTTTCTGGCATTCCAGCCGTCTTTAGCCCGGCTTGCTTGAATCCAGTGGTGGAGAGAGCATGGGACTCATGTCTGAGCATACCCATCCCACTCGGGGTGACAAATGCAAAAACCGCAGTTGATGGACAGAATGCAGAACAATGTCATACATTCACCCCAGTACAGAGATCTGGGACTAAATCCATCGTTGTTTTGCACTCCACAGCACCCCATTACAGACATGGCCATATGCAAATCAGTCTGACCCTGTGCCTCATGGGAACAGTCCAGCCCGAACTGCCAAGCCATGCCTTCCCTGGACCGGAAACAAGCTTCCGAGGACCGGTTTCTGGCATTCAAGCTGTCTTCAGCCCGGCTTGCTTGAATCTAGTGGTGAGGAGAGCATGGGACTCACGTCTGAGCATACCCATCCCACTCGGGGTGACAAATGCAAAAACCACAGTTGATGGACAGAATGCAGAACAATGTCATACATTCACCCCAGTACAGAGATCTGGGCCTAAATCCATTGTTGTTTTGCACTCTACACCACCCCAGTTCAGACATGGCCATATGCAAATCAGTCTGACCCTGTGCCTCATGGGAACAGTCCAGCCCGAACTGCCAAGCCATGCCTTCCCTGGACCGGAAACAAGCTTCCGAGGACCGGTTTCTGGCATTCCAGCCGTCTTCAGCCCAGCTTGCTTGAATCCAGTGGTGTAGAGAGCATGGGACTCACGTCTGAGCATACCCATTCACCCGGGGTGACAAATGCAAAAAACACAGTTGATGGACGCAATGCAGAACAATGTCATACATTCACCCCAGTACAGAGATCTGGGCCTAAATCCATCGTTGTTTTGCACACCACACCACCCCAGTTCAGACATGGCCATATGCAAATCAGTCTGACCCTGTGCCTCATGGGAACAGTCCAGCCCGAACTGCCAAGCCATGCCTTCCCTGGACCGGAAACAAGCTTCCGAGGACCGGTTTCTGGCATTCCAGCCGTCTTCAGCCCGGCTTGCTTAAATCCAGTGGTGTGGAGAGCATGGGACTCACGTCTGAGCATACCCATCCCACTCCGGGTGACAAAAGCAAAAACCACAGTTGATGGACAAAATGCAGAACAATGTCATACATTCACCCCAGTACAGAGATCTGCGCCTAAATCCATCGCTGTTTTGCACTCCAAACCACCCCAGTTCAGACATGGCCATATGCAAATCAGTCTGACACTGTGCCTCATGGGAACAGTCCAGCCTGAACTGCCAGGCCATGCCTTCCCTAGACCGGAAACAAGCTTCCGAGGACCGGTTTCTGGCATTCCAGGTGTCTTCAGCCCGGCTTGCTTGAATGCAGTGGTGAGGAGAGCATGGGACTCACGTCTGAGCATACCCATCCCACTCGGGGTGACAAATGCAAAAACCACAGTTGATGGACAGAATGAAGAACAATGTCATACATTCACCCCAGTACAGAGATATGGGCCTAAATCCATCGTTGTTTTGCACTCCACACCACCCCAGTTCAGACATGGCCATATGCAAATCAGTCTGACCCTGTGCCTCATGGGAACAGTCCAGCCCGAACTGCCAAGCCATGCCTTCCCTGGACCGGAAACAAGCTTCCAAGGACCGGTTTCTGGCATTCCAGCCGTCTTCAGCCCGGCTTGCTTGAATCCAGTGGTGTGGAGAGCATGGGACTCACGTCTGAGCATACCCATCCCACTCCGGGTGACAAATGCAAAAAACCACAGTTGATGGACAGAATGCAGAACAATGTCATACATTCACCCCAGTACAGAGATCTGGGCCTAAATCCATCGCTGTTTTGCACTCCAAACCACCCCAGTTCAGACATGGCCATATGCAAATCAGTCTGACACTGTGCCTCATGGGAACAGTCCAGCCCGAACTGCCAAGCCATGCCTTCCCTGGACTGGAAACAAGCTTCCGAGGACCGGTTTCTGGCATTCCAGCCGTCTTCAGCCCGGCTTGCTTGAATCCAGTGATGTGGAGAGCATGGGACTCACGTCTGAGCATACCCATCCCACTCGGGGTGTCAAATGCAAAAACCAGAGTTGATGGACAGAATGCAGAACAATGTCATACATTCACCCCAGTACAGAGATCTGGGCCTAAATCCATCGTTGTTTTGCACTCCACACCACCCCAGTTCAGACATGGCCATATGCAAATCAGTCTGACTCTGTGCCTCATTGGAACAGTCCAGCCCGAACTGCCAAGCCATGCCATCCCTGGACGGGAAACATGCTTCCGACGACCAGTTTCTGGCATTCCAGCCATCTTCAGCCCAGCTTGCTTGAATCCAGTGGTGTGGAGAACATGGGACTCACGTCTGAGCATACCCATCCCACTCGGGGTGACAAATGCAAAAACCACAGTTGATGGACAGAATGCAGAACAATGTCATACATTCACCCCAGTACAGAGATCTGGGCCTAAATCCATCGTTGTTTTGCACTCCACACCACCCCAGTTCAGACATGGCCATATGCAAAACAGTCTGACCCTGTGCCTCATGGGATCAGTCCAGCCCGAACTGCCAAGCCATGCCTTCCCTGGACCTGAAAAAAACTTCCGAGGACCTGTTTCTGGCATTCCAGCCGTCTTTAGCCCGGCTTGCTTGAATCCAGTGGTGGAGAGAGCATGGGACTCATGTCTGAGCATACCCATCCCACTCGGGGTGACAAATGCAAAAACCGCAGTTGATGGACAGAATGCAGAACAATGTCATACATTCACCCCAGTACAGAGATCTGGGACTAAATCCATCGTTGTTTTGCACTCCACAGCACCCCATTACAGACATGGCCATATGCAAATCAGTCTGACCCTGTGCCTCATGGGAACAGTCCAGCCCGAACTGCCAAGCCATGCCTTCCCTGGACCGGAAACAAGCTTCCGAGGACCGGTTTCTGGCATTCAAGCTGTCTTCAGCCCGGCTTGCTTGAATCTAGTGGTGAGGAGAGCATGGGACTCACGTCTGAGCATACCCATCCCACTCGGGGTGACAAATGCAAAAACCACAGTTGATGGACAGAATGCAGAACAATGTCATACATTCACCCCAGTACAGAGATCTGGGCCTAAATCCATTGTTGTTTTGCACTCTACACCACCCCAGTTCAGACATGGCCATATGCAAATCAGTCTGACCCTGTGCCTCATGGGAACAGTCCAGCCCGAACTGCCAAGCCATGCCTTCCCTGGACCGGAAACAAGCTTCCGAGGACCGGTTTCTGGCATTCCAGCCGTCTTCAGCCCAGCTTGCTTGAATCCAGTGGTGTAGAGAGCATGGGACTCACGTCTGAGCATACCCATTCACCCGGGGTGACAAATGCAAAAAACACAGTTGATGGACGCAATGCAGAACAATGTCATACATTCACCCCAGTACAGAGATCTGGGCCTAAATCCATCGTTGTTTTGCACACCACACCACCCCAGTTCAGACATGGCCATATGCAAATCAGTCTGACCCTGTGCCTCATGGGAACAGTCCAGCCCGAACTGCCAAGCCATGCCTTCCCTGGACCGGAAACAAGCTTCCGAGGACCGGTTTCTGGCATTCCAGCCGTCTTCAGCCCGGCTTGCTTAAATCCAGTGGTGTGGAGAGCATGGGACTCACGTCTGAGCATACCCATCCCACTCCGGGTGACAAATGCAAAAACCACAGTTGATGGACAAAATGCAGAACAATGTCATACATTCACCCCAGTACAGAGATCTGCGCCTAAATCCATCGCTGGTTTGCACTCCAAACCACCCCAGTTCAGACATGGCCATATGCAAATCAGTCTGACACTGTGCCTCATGGGAACAGTCCAGCCTGAACTGCCAAGCCATGCCTTCCCTGGACTGGAAACAAGCTTCCGAGGACCGGTTTCTGGCATTCCAGCCGTCTTCAGCCCGGCTTGCTTGAATCCAGTGGTGTGGAGAGCATGGGACTCAGGTCTGAGCATACCCATCCCACTCGGGGTGTCAAATGCAAAAATCAGAGTTGATAGACAGAATGCAGAACAATGTCATACATTCACCCTAGTACAGAGATCTGGGCTTAAATCCATCGTTGTTTTGAACTCCACACCACCCCAGTTCAGACATGGCCATATGCAAATCAGTCTGACTCTGTGCCTCATTGGAACAGTCCAGCCCGAACTGCCAAGCCATGCCTTCCCTGACCGGAAACATGCTTCAGAGGACCGGTTTCTGGCATTCCAGCCGTCTTCAGCCCGGCTTGCTTGAATCAAGTGGTGTGGAGAGCATGGGACTCATGTCTGAGCATACCCATCCCACTCAGGGTGACAAATGCAAAAACCACAGTTGATGGACAGAATGCAGAACAATGTCATACATTCACCCCAGTACAGAGATCTGGGCCTAAATCCATCGTTGTTTTGCACTCCACACCACCCCAGTTCAGACATGGCCATATGCAAATCAGTCTGACCCTGTGCCTCATGGGAACAGTCCAGCCCGAACTGCCAAGCCATGCCTTCCCTGGACCGGAAACAAGCTTCCGAGGACCGGTTTCTGGCATTCCAGCCGTCTTCAGCCCGGCTTGCTTGAATCCAGTGGTGTGGAGAGCATGGGACTCACGTCTGAGCATACCCATCCCACTCGGGGTGACAAATGCAAAAACCACAGTTGATGGACAGAATGCAGAACAAATTCATACATTCACCCCAGTACAGAGATCTGGGCCTAAATCCATTGTTGTTTTGCACTCCACACCACCCCAGTTCAGACATGGCCACATGCAAATCAGTCTGACCCTGTGCCTCATGGGAACAGTCCTGCCCGAACTGCCAAGCCATGCCTTCCCTGGACCGGAAACAAGCTTCCGAGGACAGTTTTCTGGCATTCCAGCCGTCTTCAGCCCGGCTTGCTTGAATCCAGTGGTGTGGAGAGCATGGGACTCACGTCTGAGCATACCCATCCCACTCGGGGTGACAAATGCAAAAACCACAGTTGATGGACAGAATGCAGAACAATGTCATACATTCACCCCAGTACAGAGATCTGGGCCTAAATCCATCGTTGTTTTGCACTCCACACCACCCCAGTTCAGACATGGCCATATGCAAATCAGTCTGACCCTGTGCCTCATGGGAACAGTCCAGCCCGAACTGCCAAGCCATGCCTCCCCTGGACCAGAAACAAGCTTCCGAGGACCGGTTTCTGGCATTCCAGCCGTCTTCAGCCCGGCTTGCTTGAATCCAGTGGTGTGGAGAGCATGGGACTCACGTCTGAGCATACCCATCCCACTCGGGGTGACAAATGCAAAAACCACAGTTGATGGACAGAATGCAGAACAATGTCATACATTCACCCCAGTACAGAGATCTGGGACTAAATCCATCGTTGTTTTGCACTCCACAGCACCCCAGTACAGACATGGCCATATGCAAATCAGTCTGACCCTGTGCCTCATGGGAACAGTCCAGCCCGAACTGCCAAGCCATGCCTTCCCTGGACCGGAAACAAGCTTCCGAGGACCGGTTTCTGGCATTCCAGCTGTCTTCAGCCCGGCTTGCTTGAATCTAGTGGTGAGGAGAGCATGGGACTCACGTCTGAGCATATCCATCCCACTCGGGGTGACAAATGCAAAAACCACAGTTGATGGACAGAATGCAGAACAATGTCATACATTCACCCCAGTACAGAGATCTGGGCCTAAATCCATTGTTGTTTTGCACTCTACACCACCCCAGTTCAGACATGGCCATATGCAAATCAGTCTGACCCTGTGCCTCATGGGAACAGTCCAGCCCGAACTGCCAAGCCATGCCTTCCCTGGACCGGAAACAAGCTTCCGAGGACCGGTTTCTGGCATTCCAGCCGTCTTCAGCCCGGCTTGCTTGAATCCAGTGATGTGGAGAGCATGGGACTCACGTCTGAGCATACCCATCCCACTCGGGGTGTCAAATGCAAAAACCAGAGTTGATGGACAGAATGCAGAACAATGTCATACATTCACCCCAGTACAGAGATCTGGGCCTAAATCCATCGTTGTTTTGCACTCCACACCACCCCAGTTCAGACATGGCCATATGCAAATCAGTCTGACTCTGTGCCTCATTGGAACAGTCCAGCCCGAACTGCCAAGCCATGCCATCCCTGGATGGGAAACATGCTTCCGACGACCAGTTTCTGGCATTCCAGCCATCTTCAGCCCAGCTTGCTTGAATCCAGTGGTGTGGAGAACATGGGACTCACGTCTGAGCATACCCATCCCACTCGGGGTGACAAATGCAAAAACCACAGTTGATGGACAGAATGCAGAACAATGTCATACATTCACCCCAGTACAGAGATCTGGGCCTAAATCCATCGTTGTTTTGCACTCCACACCACCCCAGTTCAGACATGGCCATATGCAAAACAGTCTGACCCTGTGCCTCATGGGATCAGTCCAGCCCGAACTGCCAAGCCATGCCTTCCCTGGACCGGAAAAAAACTTCCGAGGACCTGTTTCTGGCATTCCAGCCGTCTTTAGCCCGGCTTGCTTGAATCCAGTGGTGGAGAGAGCATGGGACTCATGTCTGAGCATACCCATCCCACTCGGGGTGACAAATGCAAAAACCGCAGTTGATGGACAGAATGCAGAACAATGTCATACATTCACCCCAGTACAGAGATCTGGGACTAAATCCATCGTTGTTTTGCACTCCACAGCACCCCATTACAGACATGGCCATATGCAAATCAGTCTGACCCTGTGCCTCATGGGAACAGTCCAGCCCGAACTGCCAAGCCATGCCTTCCCTGGACCGGAAACAAGCTTCCGAGGACCGGTTTCTGGCATTCAAGCTGTCTTCAGCCCGGCTTGCTTGAATCTAGTGGTGAGGAGAGCATGGGACTCACGTCTGAGCATACCCATCCCACTCGGGGTGACAAATGCAAAAACCACAGTTGATGGACAGAATGCAGAACAATGTCATACATTCACCCCAGTACAGAGATCTGGGCCTAAATCCATTGTTGTTTTGCACTCTACACCACCCCAGTTCAGACATGGCCATATGCAAATCAGTCTGACCCTGTGCCTCATGGGAACAGTCCAGCCCGAACTGCCAAGCCATGCCTTCCCTGGACCGGAAACAAGCTTCCGAGGACCGGTTTCTGGCATTCCAGCCGTCTTCAGCCCAGCTTGCTTGAATCCAGTGGTGTAGAGAGCATGGGACTCACGTCTGAGCATACCCATTCACCCGGGGTGACAAATGCAAAAAACACAGTTGATGGACGCAATGCAGAACAATGTCATACATTCACCCCAGTACAGAGATCTGGGCCTAAATCCATCGTTGTTTTGCACACCACACCACCCCAGTTCAGACATGGCCATATGCAAATCAGTCTGACCCTGTGCCTCATGGGAACAGTCCAGCCCGAACTGCCAAGCCATGCCTTCCCTGGACCGGAAACAAGCTTCCGAGGACCGGTTTCTGGCATTCCAGCCGTCTTCAGCCCGGCTTGCTTAAATCCAGTGGTGTGGAGAGCATGGGACTCACGTCTGAGCATACCCATCCCACTCCGGGTGACAAATGCAAAAACCACAGTTGATGGACAAAATGCAGAACAATGTCATACATTCACCCCAGTACAGAGATCTGCGCCTAAATCCATCGCTGGTTTGCACTCCAAACCACCCCAGTTCAGACATGGCCATATGCAAATCAGTCTGACACTGTGCCTCATGGGAACAGTCCAGCCTGAACTGCCAAGCCATGCCTTCCCTGGACTGGAAACAAGCTTCCGAGGACCGGTTTCTGGCATTCCAGCCGTCTTCAGCCCGGCTTGCTTGAATCCAGTGGTGTGGAGAGCATGGGACTCAGGTCTGAGCATACCCATCCCACTCGGGGTGTCAAATGCAAAAATCAGAGTTGATAGACAGAATGCAGAACAATGTCATACATTCACCCTAGTACAGAGATCTGGGCTTAAATCCATCGTTGTTTTGAACTCCACACCACCCCAGTTCAGACATGGCCATATGCAAATCAGTCTGACTCTGTGCCTCATTGGAACAGTCCAGCCCGAACTGCCAAGCCATGCCTTCCCTGACCGGAAACATGCTTCAGAGGACCGGTTTCTGGCATTCCAGCCGTCTTCAGCCCGGCTTGCTTGAATCAAGTGGTGTGGAGAGCATGGGACTCATGTCTGAGCATACCCATCCCACTCAGGGTGACAAATGCAAAAACCACAGTTGATGGACAGAATGCAGAACAATGTCATACATTCACCCCAGTACAGAGATCTGGGCCTAAATCCATCGTTGTTTTGCACTCCACACCACCCCAGTTCAGACATGGCCATATGCAAATCAGTCTGACCCTGTGCCTCATGGGAACAGTCCAGCCCGAACTGCCAAGCCATGCCTTCCCTGGACCGGAAACAAGCTTCCGAGGACCGGTTTCTGGCATTCCAGCCGTCTTCAGCCCGGCTTGCTTGAATCCAGTGGTGTGGAGAGCATGGGACTCACGTCTGAGCATACCCATCCCACTCGGGGTGACAAATGCAAAAACCACAGTTGATGGACAGAATGCAGAACAAATTCATACATTCACCCCAGTACAGAGATCTGGGCCTAAATCCATTGTTGTTTTGCACTCCACACCACCCCAGTTCAGACATGGCCACATGCAAATCAGTCTGACCCTGTGCCTCATGGGAACAGTCCTGCCCGAACTGCCAAGCCATGCCTTCCCTGGACCGGAAACAAGCTTCCGAGGACAGTTTTCTGGCATTCCAGCCGTCTTCAGCCCGGCTTGCTTGAATCCAGTGGTGTGGAGAGCATGGGACTCACGTCTGAGCATACCCATCCCACTCGGGGTGACAAATGCAAAAACCACAGTTGATGGACAGAATGCAGAACAATGTCATACATTCACCCCAGTACAGAGATCTGGGCCTAAATCCATCGTTGTTTTGCACTCCACACCACCCCAGTTCAGACATGGCCAAATGCAAATCAGTCTGACCCTGTGCCTCATGGGAACAGTCCAGCCCGAACTGCCAAGCCATGCCTCCCCTGGACCAGAAACAAGCTTCCGAGGACCGGTTTCTGGCATTCCAGCCGTCTTCAGCCCGGCTTGCTTGAATCCAGTGGTGTGGAGAGCATGGGACTCACGTCTGAGCATACCCATCCCACTCGGGGTGACAAATGCAAAAACCACAGTTGATGGACAGAATGCCGAACAATGTCATACATTCACCCCAGTACAGAGATCTGGGACTAAATCCATCGTTGTTTTGCACTCCACAGCACCCCAGTACAGACATGGCCATATGCAAATCAGTCTGACCCTGTGCCTCATGGGAACAGTCCAGCCCGAACTGCCAAGCCATGCCTTCCCTGGACCGGAAACAAGCTTCTGAGGACCGGTTTCTGGCATTCCAGCTGTCTTCAGCCCGGCTTGCTTGAATCTAGTGGTGAGGAGAGCATGGGACTCACGTCTGAGCATACCCATCCCACTCGGGGTGACAAATGCAAAAACCACAGTTGATGGACAGAATGCAGAACAATGTCATACATTCACCCCAGTACAGAGATCTGGGCCTAAATCCATTGTTGTTTTGCACTCTACACCACCCCAGTTCAGACATGGCCATATGCAAATCAGTCTGACCCTGTGCCTCATGGGAACAGTCCAGCCCGAACTGCCAAGCCATGCCTTCCCTGGACCGGAAACAAGCTTCCGAGGACCGGTTTCTGGCATTCCAGCCGTCTTCAGCCAAGCTTGCTTGAATCCAGTGGTGTAGAGAGCATGGGACTCACGTCTGAGCATACCCATTCACCCGGGGTGACAAATGCAAAAAACACAGTTTATGGACGGAATGCAGAACAATGTCATACATTCACCCCAGTACAGAGATCTGGGCCTAAATCCATCGTTGTTTTGCACACCACACCACCCCAGTTCAGACATGGCCATATGCAAATCAGTCTGACCCTGTGCCTCATGGGAACAGTCCAGCCCGAACTGCCAAGCCATGCCTTCCCTGGACCGTAAACAAGCTTCCGAGGACCGGTTTCTGGCATTCCAGCCGTCTTCAGCCCGGCTTGCTTAAATCCAGTGGTGTGGAGAGCATGGGACTCACGTCTGAGCATACCCATCCCACTCCGGGTGACAAATGCAAAAACCACAGTTGATGGACAGAATGCAGAACAATGTCATACATTCACCCCAGTACAGAGATCTGCGCCTAAATCCATCGCTGTTTTGCACTCCAAACCACCCCAGTTCAGACATGGCCATATGCAAATCAGTCTGACACTGTGCCTCATGGGAACAGTCCAGCCTGAACTGCCAAGCCATGCCTTCCCTGGACTGGAAACAAGCTTCCGAGGACCGGTTTCTGGCATTCCAGCCGTCTTCAGCCCTGCTTGCTTGAATCCAGTGGTGTGGAGAGCATGGGACTCAGGTCTGAGCATACCCATCCCACTCGGGGTGTCAAATGCAAAAACCAGAGTTGATAGACAGAATGCAGAACAATGTCATACATTCACCCTACTACAGAGATCTGGGCTTAAATCCATCGTTGTTTTGAATTCCACACCACCCCAGTTCAGACATGGCCATATGCAAATCAGTCTGACTCTGTGCCTCATTGGAACAGTCCAGCCCGAACTGCCAAGCCATGCCTTCCCTGACCGGAAACATGCTTCCGAGGACCGGTTTCTGGCATTCCAGCCGTCTTCAGCCCGGCTTGCTTGAATCAAGTGGTGTGGAGAGCATGGGACTCATGTCTGAGCATACCCATCCCACTCAGGGTGACAAATGCAAAAACCACAGTTGATGGACAGAATGCAGAACAATGTCATACATTCACCCCAAGTACAGAGATCTGGGCCTAAATCCATCGTTGTTTTGCACTCTTCACCACCCCAGTTCAGACATGGCCATATGCAAATCAGTCTGACCCTGTGCCTCATGGGAACAGTCCAGCCCGAACTGCCAAGCCATGCCTTCCCTGGACCGGAAACAAGCTTCCGAGGACCGGTTTCTGGCATTCCAGCCGTCTTCAGCCCGGCATGCTTGAATCCAGTGGTGTGGAGAGCATGGGACTCACGTCTGAGCATACCCATCCCACTCGGGGTGACAAATGCAAAAACCACAGTTGATGGACAGAATGCAGAACAAATTCATACATTCACCCCAGTACAGAGATCTGGGCCTAAATCCATCGTTGTTTTGCACTCCACACCACCCCAGTTCAGACATGACCATATGCAAAACAGTCTGACCCTGTGCCTCATGGGATCAGTCCAGCCCGAACTGCCAAGCCATGCCTTCCCTGGACCGGAAACAAGCTTCCGAGGACCGGTTTCTGGCATTCCAGCCGCCTTCAGCCCGGCTTGCTTGAATCCAGTGGTGTGGAGAGCATGGGACTCATGTCTGAGCATACCCATCCCACTCGGGGTGACAAATGCAAAAACCACAGTTGATGGACAGAATGCAGAACAATGTCATACATTCACCCCAGTACAGAGATCTGGGCCTAAATCCATTGTTGTTTTGCACTCCACACCACCCCAGTTCAGACATGGCCATATGCAAATCAGTCTGACCCTATGCCTCATCGGAACAGTCCAGCCCGAACTGCCAAGCCATGCCTTCCCTGGACCGGAAACAAGCTTCCGAGGACCGGTTTCTGGCATTCCAGTCGTCTTCAGCCCGGCTTGCTTGAATCCAGTGGTGTGGAGAGCATGAGACTCACGTCTGAGCATACCCATCCCACTCGGGGTGACAAATGCAAAAACCACAGTTAATGGACAGAATGCAGAACAATGTCATACATTCACCCCAGTACAGAGATCTGGGCCTAAATCCATCGTTGTTTTGCACTCCACACCACCCCAGTTCAGACATGGCCATATGCAAATCAGTCTGACCCTGTGCCTCATGGGAACAGTCCAGCCCAAACTGCCAAGCCATGCCTTCCCTGGACCGGAAACAAGCTTCCGAGGACCGGTTTCTGGCATTCCAGCCGTCTTCAGCCCGGCTTCCTTGAATCCAGTGGTGTGGAGAGCATGGGACTCACGTCTGAGCATACCCATCCCACTCAGGGTGACAAATGCAAAAACCACAGTTGATGGACAGAATGCAGAACAATGTCATACATTCACCCCAGTACAGAGATCTGCGCCTAAATCCATCGCTGTTTTGCACTCCAAACCACCCCAGTTCAGACATAGCCAAATGCAAATCAGTCTGACACTGTGCCTCATGGGAATAGTCCAGCCCGAACTGCCAAGCCATGCCTTCCCTGGACTGGAAACAAGCTTCCGAGGACCGGTTTCTGGCATTCCAGCCGTCTTCAGCCCGGCTTGCTTGAATCCAGTGGTGTGGAGAGCATGGAACTCACGTCTGAGCATACCCATCCCACTCGGGGTGACAAATGCAAAAACCACAGTTGATGGACAGAATGCAGAACAATGTCACCCCAGTACAGAGATCTGGGCCTAAATCCATCGTTGTTTTGCACTCCACACCACCCCATTTCAGACATGGCCATATGCAAATCAGTCTGACCCTGTGCCTCATGGGAACAGTCCAGCCCGAACTGCCAAGCCAGCCTTCCCTGGACCGGAAACAAGCTTCCGAGGACCGGTTTCTGGCATTCCAGCCGTCTTCAGCCCAGCTTGCTTAAATCCAGTGGTGTGGAGAGCATGGGACTCACGTCTGAGCATACCCATCCCACTCGGGGTGACAAATGCAAAAACCACAGTTGATGGACAGAATGCAGAACAATGTCATACATTCACCCCAGTACAGAGATCTGGGCCTAAATCCATCGTTGTTTTGCACTCCACACCACCCCAGTTCAGACATGGCCATATGCAAATCAGTCTGACCCTGTGCCTCATGGGAACAGTCCAGCCCGAACTGCCAAGCCATGCCTTCCCTGGACCGGAAACAAACTTCCGAGGACGAGTTTCTGGCATTCCAGCCGTCTTTAGCCCGGCTTGCTTGAATCCAGTGGTGTGGAGAGCATGGGACTCATGTCTGAGCATACCCATCCCACTCGGGGTGACAAATGCAAAAACCACAGTTAATGGACAGAATGCAGAACAATGTCATACATTCACCCCAGTACAGAGATCTGGGCCTAAATCCATCGTTGTTTTGCACTCCACACCACCCCAGTTCAGACATGGCCATATGCAAATCAGTCTGACCCAGTGCCTCATGGGAACAGTCCAGCCCGAACTGCCAAGCCATGCCTTCCCTGGACCGGAAACAAGATTCAGAGGACCGGTTTCTGGCATTCCAGCCGTCTTCAGCCCGGCTTGCTTGAATCCAGTGGTGTGGAGAGCATGGGACTCACGTCTGAGCATACCCATCCCACTCAGGGTGACAAATGCAAAAACGACAGTTGATGGACAGAATGCAGAACAATGTCATACATTCACCCCAGTACAGAGATCTGGGCCTAAATCCATAGTTGTTTTGCACTCCACACCACCCCATTTCAGACATGGCCATATGCAAATCAGTCTGACCCTGTGCCTCATGGGAACAGTCCAGCCCGAACTGCCAAGCCATGCCTTCCCTGGACCGGAAACAAGCTTCCGAGGACCGGTTTCTGGCATTCCAGCCGTCTTCAGCCCAGCTTGCTTAAATCCAGTGGTGTGGAGAGCATGGGACTCACGTCTGAGCATACCCATCCCACTCGGGGTGACAAATGCAAAAACCACAGTTGATGGACAGAATGCAGAACAATGTCATACATTCACCCCAGTACAGAGATCTGGGCCTAAATCCATCATTGTTGCACTCCACACCACCCCAGTTCAGACATGGCCATATGCAAATCAGTCTGACCCTGTGCCTCATGGGAACAGTCCAGCCTGAACTGCCAGGCCATGCCTTCCCTAGACCGGAAACAAGCTTCCGAGGACCGGTTTCTGGCATTCCAGGTGTCTTCAGCCCGGCTTGCTTGAATCCAGTGGTGAGGAGAGCATGGGACTCACGTCTGAGCATACCCATCCCACTCGGGGTGACAAATGCAAAAACCACAGTTGATGGACAGAATGTAGAACAATGTCATACATTCACCCCAGTACAGAGATATGGGCCTAAATCCATCGTTGTTTTGCACTCCACACCACCCCAGTTCAGACATGGCCATATGCAAATCAGTCTGACCCTGTGCCTCATGGGAACAGTCCAGCCCGAACTGCCAAGCCATGCCTTCCCTGGACCGGAAACAAGCTTCCAAGGACCGGTTTCTGGCATTCCAGCCGTCTTCAGCCCGGCTTGCTTGAATCCAGTGGTGTGGAGAGCATGGGACTCACGTCTGAGCATACCCATCCCACTCCGGGTGACAAATGCAAAAACCACAGTTGATGGACAGAATGCAGAACAATGTCATACATTCACCCCAGTACAGAGATCTGGGCCTAAATCCATCGCTGTTTTGCACTCCAAACCACCCCAGTTCAGACATGGCCATATGCAAATCAGTCTGACACTGTGCCTCATGGGAACAGTCCAGCCCGAACTGCCAAGCCATGCCTTCCCTGGACTGGAAACAAGCTTCCGAGGACCGGTTTCTGGCATTCCAGCCGTCTTCAGCCCGGCTTGCTTGAATCCAGTGATGTGGAGAGCATGGGACTCACGTCTGAGCATACCCATCCCACTCGGGGTGTCAAATGCAAAAACCAGAGTTGATGGACAGAATGCAGAACAATGTCATACATTCACCCCAGTACAGAGATCTGGGCCTAAATCCATCGTTGTTTTGCACTCCACACCACCCCAGTTCAGACATGGCCATATGCAAATCAGTCTGACTCTGTGCCTCATTGGAACAGTCCAGCCCGAACTGCCAAGCCATGCCATCCCTGGACGGGAAACATGCTTCCGAGGACCGGTTTCTGGCATTCCAGCCATCTGCAGCCCAGCTTGCTTGAATCCAGTGGTGTGGAGAACATGGGACTCACGTCTGAGCATACCCATCCCACTCGGGGTGACAAATGCAAAAACCACAGTTGATGGACAGAATGCAGAACAATGTCATACATTCACCCCAGTACAGAGATCTGGGCCTAAATCCATCGTTGTTTTGCACTCCACACCACCCCAGTTCAGACATGGCCATATGCAAATCAGTCTGACCCTATGCCTCATGGGAACCGTCCAGCCCGAACTGCCAAGCCATGCCTTCCCTGGACCGGAAACAAGCTTCCGAGGACCGGTTTCTGGCATTCCAGCCGTCTTCAGCCCGGCTTGCTTGAATCCAGTGGTGTGGAGAGCATGGGACTCATGTCTGAGCATACCCATGCCACTCGGGGTGACAAATGCAAAAACCACAGTTGATGGACAGAATGCAGAACAATGTCACACATTCACCCCAGTACAGAGATCTGGGCCTAAATCCATTGTTGTTTTGCACTCTACACCACCCCAGTTCAGACATGGCCATATGCAAATCAGTCTGACCCTGTGCCTCATGGGAACAGTCCAGCCCGAACTGCCAAGCCATGCCTTCCCTGGACCGGAAACAAGCTTCCGAGGACCGGTTTCTGGCATTCCAGCCGTCTTCAGCCCAGCTTGCTTGAATAAAGTGGTGTAGAGAGCATGGGACTCACGTCTGAGCATACCCATCCCACTCGGGGTGACAAATGCAAAAACCACAGTTGATGGACGGAATGCAGAACAATGTCATACATTCACCCCAGTACAGAGATCTGGGCCTAAATCCATCGTTGTTTTGCACTCCACACCACCCCAGTTCAGACATGGCCATATGCAAATCAGTCTGACCCTGTGCCTCATGGGAACAGTCCAGCCCGAACTGCCAAGCCATGCTTTCCCTGGACCGGAAACAAGCTTCCGAGGACCGGTTTCTGGCATTCCAGCCGTCTTCAGCCCGGCTTGCTTGAATCCAGTGGTGTGGAGAGCATGGGACTCACGTTTGAGCATACCCATCCCACTCCGGGTGACAAATGCAAAAACCACAGTTGATGGACAGAATGCAGAACAATGTCATACATTCACCCCAGTACAGAGATCTACGCCTAAATCCATCGCTGTTTTGCACTCCACACCACCCCAGTTCAGACATGGCCATATGCAAATCAGTCTGACTCTGTGCCTCATTGGAACAGTCCAGCACGAACTGCCAAGCCATGCCTTCCCTGGACCGGAAACAAGCTTCCGAGGACCGGTTTCTGGCATTCCAGCCGTCTTCAGCCCGGCTTGCTTGAATCCAGTGGTGTGGAGAGCATGGGACTCATGTCTGAGCATACCCATCCCACTCGGGGTGACAAATGCAAAAACCACAGTTGATGGACAGAATGCAGAACAATGTCATACATTCACCCCAGTACAGAGATCTGGGCCTAAATCCATTGTTGTTTTGCACTCCACACCACCCCAGTTCAGACATGGCCATATGCAAATCAGTCTGACCCTATGCCTCATCGGAACAGTCCAGCCCGAACTGCCAAGCCATGCCTTCCCTGGACCGGAAACAAGCTTCCGAGGACCGGTTTCTGGCATTCCAGCCGTCTTCAGCCCGACTTGCTTGAATCCAGTGGTGTGGAGAGCATGGGACTCACGTCTGAGCATACCCATCCCACTCGGGGTGACAAATGCAAAAACCACAGTTATTGGACAGAATGCAGAACAATGTCATACATTCACCCCAGTACAGAGATCTGGGCCTAAATCCATCGTTGTTTTGCACTCCACACCACCCCAGTTCAGACATGGCCATATGCAAATCAGTCTGACCCTGTGCCTCATGGGAACAGTCCAGCCCAAACTGCCAAGCCATGCCTTCCCTGGACCGGAAACAAGCTTCCGAGGACCGGTTTCTGGCATTCCAGCCGTCTTCAGCCCGGCTTCCTTGAATCCAGCGGTGTGGAGAGCATGGGACTCACGTCTGAGCATACCCATCCCACTCGGGGTGACAAATGCAAAAACCACAGTTGATGGACATAATGCAGAACAATGTCATACATTCACCCCAGTACAGAGATCTGGGCCTAAATCCATCATTGTTTTGCACTCCACACCACCCCAGTTCAGACATGGCCATATGCAAATCAGTCTGACCCTGTGCCTCATGGGAACAGTCCAGCCTGAACTGCCAGGCCATGCCTTCCCTAGACCGGAAACAAGCTTCCGAGGACCGGTTTCTGGCATTCCAGGTGTCTTCAGCCCGGCTTGCTTGAATCCAGTGGTGAGGAGAGCATGGGACTCACGTCTGAGCATACCCATCCCACTCGGGGTGACAAATGCAAAAACCACAGTTGATGGACAGAATGTAGAACAATGTCATACATTCACCCCAGTACAGAGATATGGGCCTAAATCCATCGTTGTTTTGCACTCCACACCACCCCAGTTCAGACATGGCCATATGCAAATCAGTCTGACCCTGTGCCTCATGGGAACAGTCCAGCCCGAACTGCCAAGCCATGCCTTCCCTGGACCGGAAACAAGCTTCCAAGGACCGGTTTCTGGCATTCCAGCCGTCTTCAGCCCGGCTTGCTTGAATCCAGTGGTGTGGAGAGCATGGGACTCACGTCTGAGCATACCCATCCCACTCCGGGTGACAAATGCAAAAACCACAGTTGATGGACAGAATGCAGAACAATGTCATACATTCACCCCAGTACAGAGATCTGGGCCTAAATCCATCGCTGTTTTGCACTCCAAACCACCCCAGTTCAGACATGGCCATATGCAAATCAGTCTGACACTGTGCCTCATGGGAACAGTCCAGCCCGAACTGCCAAGCCATGCCTTCCCTGGACTGGAAACAAGCTTCCGAGGACCGGTTTCTGGCATTCCAGCCGTCTTCAGCCCGGCTTGCTTGAATCCAGTGATGTGGAGAGCATGGGACTCACGTCTGAGCATACCCATCCCACTCGGGGTGTCAAATGCAAAAACTAGAGTTGATGGACAGAATGCAGAACAATGTCATACATTCACCCCAGTACAGAGATCTGGGCCTAAATCCATCGTTGTTTTGCACTCCACACCACCCCAGTTCAGACATGGCCATATGCAAATCAGTCTGACTCTGTGCCTCATTGGAACAGTCCAGCCCGAACTGCCAAGCCATGCCATCCCTGGACGGGAAACATGCTTCCGAGGACCGGTTTCTGGCATTCCAGCCATCTTCAGCCCAGCTTGCTTGAATCCAGTGGTGTGGAGAACATGGGACTCACGTCTGAGCATACCCATCCCACTCGGGGTGACAAATGCAAAAACCACAGTTGATGGACAGAATGCAGAACAATGTCATACATTCACCCCAGTACAGAGATCTGGGCCTAAATCCATCGTTGTTTTGCACTCCACACCACCCCAGTTCAGACATGGCCATATGCAAATCAGTCTGACCCTATGCCTCATGGGAACCGTCCAGCCCGAACTGCCAAGCCATGCCTTCCCTGGACCGGAAACAAGCTTCCGAGGACCGGTTTCTGGCATTCCAGCCGTCTTCAGCCCGGCTTGCTTGAATCCAGTGGTGTGGAGAGCATGGGACTCATGTCTGAGCATACCCATGCCACTCGGGGTGACAAATGCAAAAACCACAGTTGATGGACAGAATGCAGAACAATGTCACACATTCACCCCAGTACAGAGATCTGGGCCTAAATCCATTGTTGTTTTGCACTCTACACCACCCCAGTTCAGACATGGCCATATGCAAATCAGTCTGACCCTGTGCCTCATGGGAACAGTCCAGCCCGAACTGCCAAGCCATGCCTTCCCTGGACCGGAAACAAGCTTCCGAGGACCGGTTTCTGGCATTCCAGCCGTCTTCAGCCCAGCTTGCTTGAATAAAGTGGTGTAGAGAGCATGGGACTCACGTCTGAGCATACCCATCCCACTCGGGGTGACAAATGCAAAAACCACAGTTGATGGACGGAATGCAGAACAATGTCATACATTCACCCCAGTACAGAGATCTGGGCCTAAATCCATCGTTGTTTTGCACTCCACACCACCCCAGTTCAGACATGGCCATATGCAAATCAGTCTGACCCTGTGCCTCATGGGAACAGTCCAGCCCGAACTGCCAAGCCATGCTTTCCCTGGACCGGAAACAAGCTTCCGAGGACCGGTTTCTGGCATTCCAGCCGTCTTCAGCCCGGCTTGCTTGAATCCAGTGGTGTGGAGAGCATGGGACTCACGTTTGAGCATACCCATCCCACTCCGGGTGACAAATGCAAAAACCACAGTTGATGGACAGAATGCAGAACAATGTCATACATTCACCCCAGTACAGAGATCTACGCCTAAATCCATCGCTGTTTTGCACTCCACACCACCCCAGTTCAGACATGGCCATATGCAAATCAGTCTGACTCTGTGCCTCATTGGAACAGTCCAGCACGAACTGCCAAGCCATGCCTTCCCTGGACCGGAAACAAGCTTCCGAGGACCGGTTTCTGGCATTCCAGCCGTCTTCAGCCCGGCTTGCTTGAATCCAGTGGTGTGGAGAGCATGGGACTCATGTCTGAGCATACCCATCCCACTCGGGGTGACAAATGCAAAAACCACAGTTGATGGACAGAATGCAGAACAATGTCATACATTCACCCCAGTACAGAGATCTGGGCCTAAATCCATTGTTGTTTTGCACTCCACACCACCCCAGTTCAGACATGGCCATATGCAAATCAGTCTGACCCTATGCCTCATCGGAACAGTCCAGCCCGAACTGCCAAGCCATGCCTTCCCTGGACCGGAAACAAGCTTCCGAGGACCGGTTTCTGGCATTCCAGCCGTCTTCAGCCCGACTTGCTTGAATCCAGTGGTGTGGAGAGCATGGGACTCACGTCTGAGCATACCCATCCCACTCGGGGTGACAAATGCAAAAACCACAGTTATTGGACAGAATGCAGAACAATGTCATACATTCACCCCAGTACAGAGATCTGGGCCTAAATCCATCGTTGTTTTGCACTCCACACCACCCCAGTTCAGACATGGCCATATGCAAATCAGTCTGACCCTGTGCCTCATGGGAACAGTCCAGCCCAAACTGCCAAGCCATGCCTTCCCTGGACCGGAAACAAGCTTCCGAGGACCGGTTTCTGGCATTCCAGCCGTCTTCAGCCCGGCTTCCTTGAATCCAGCGGTGTGGAGAGCATGGGACTCACGTCTGAGCATACCCATCCCACTCGGGGTGACAAATGCAAAAACCACAGTTGATGGACAGAATGCAGAACAATGTCATACATTCACCCCAGTACAGAGATCTGGGCCTAAATCCATCATTGTTTTGCACTCCACACCACCCCAGTTCAGACATGGCCATATGCAAATCAGTCTGACCCTGTGCCTCATGGGAACAGTCCAGCCTGAACTGCCAGGCCATGCCTTCCCTAGACCGGAAACAAGCTTCCGAGGACCGGTTTCTGGCATTCCAGGTGTCTTCAGCCCGGCTTGCTTGAATCCAGTGGTGAGGAGAGCATGGGACTCACGTCTGAGCATACCCATCCCACTCGGGGTGACAAATGCAAAAACCACAGTTGATGGACAGAATGTAGAACAATGTCATACATTCACCCCAGTACAGAGATATGGGCCTAAATCCATCGTTGTTTTGCACTCCACACCACCCCAGTTCAGACATGGCCATATGCAAATCAGTCTGACCCTGTGCCTCATGGGAACAGTCCAGCCCGAACTGCCAAGCCATGCCTTCCCTGGACCGGAAACAAGCTTCCAAGGACCGGTTTCTGGCATTCCAGCCGTCTTCAGCCCGGCTTGCTTGAATCCAGTGGTGTGGAGAGCATGGGACTCACGTCTGAGCATACCCATCCCACTCCGGGTGACAAATGCAAAAACCACAGTTGATGGACAGAATGCAGAACAATGTCATACATTCACCCCAGTACAGAGATCTGGGCCTAAATCCATCGCTGTTTTGCACTCCAAACCACCCCAGTTCAGACATGGCCATATGCAAATCAGTCTGACACTGTGCCTCATGGGAACAGTCCAGCCCGAACTGCCAAGCCATGCCTTCCCTGGACTGGAAACAAGCTTCCGAGGACCGGTTTCTGGCATTCCAGCCGTCTTCAGCCCGGCTTGCTTGAATCCAGTGATGTGGAGAGCATGGGACTCACGTCTGAGCATACCCATCCCACTCGGGGTGTCAAATGCAAAAACCAGAGTTGATGGACAGAATGCAGAACAATGTCATACATTCACCCCAGTACAGAGATCTGGGCCTAAATCCATCGTTGTTTTGCACTCCACACCACCCCAGTTCAGACATGGCCATATGCAAATCAGTCTGACTCTGTGCCTCATTGGAACAGTCCAGCCCGAACTGCCAAGCCATGCCATCCCTGGACGGGAAACATGCTTCTGAGGACCGGTTTCTGGCATTCCAGCCATCTTCAGCCCAGCTTGCTTGAATCCAGTGGTGTGGAGAACATGGGACTCACGTCTGAGCATACCCATCCCACTCGGGGTGACAAATGCAAAAACCACAGTTGATGGACAGAATGCAGAACAATGTCATACATTCACCCCAGTACAGAGATCTGGGCCTAAATCCATCGTTGTTTTGCACTCCACACCACCCCAGTTCAGACATGGCCATATGCAAATCAGTCTGACCCTATGCCTCATGGGAACCGTCCAGCCCGAACTGCCAAGCCATGCCTTCCCTGGACCGGAAACAAGCTTCCGAGGACCGGTTTCTGGCATTCCAGCCGTCTTCAGCCCGGCTTGCTTGAATCCAGTGGTGTGGAGAGCATGGGACTCATGTCTGAGCATACCCATGCCACTCGGGGTGACAAATGCAAAAACCACAGTTGATGGACAGAATGCAGAACAATGTCACACATTCACCCCAGTACAGAGATCTGGGCCTAAATCCATTGTTGTTTTGCACTCTACACCACCCCAGTTCAGACATGGCCATATGCAAATCAGTCTGACCCTGTGCCTCATGGGAACAGTCCAGCCCGAACTGCCAAGCCATGCCTTCCCTGGACCGGAAACAAGCTTCCGAGGACCAGTTTCTGGCATTCCAGCCGTCTTCAGCCCAGCTTGCTTGAATAAAGTGGTGTAGAGAGCATGGGACTCACGTCTGAGCATACCCATCCCACTCGGGGTGACAAATGCAAAAACCACAGTTGATGGACGGAATGCAGAACAATGTCATACATTCACCCCAGTACAGAGATCTGGGCCTAAATCCATCGTTGTTTTGCACTCCACACCACCCCAGTTCAGACATGGCCATATGCAAATCAGTCTGACCCTGTGCCTCATGGGAACAGTCCAGCCCGAACTGCCAAGCCATGCTTTCCCTGGACCGGAAACAAGCTTCCGAGGACCGGTTTCTGGCATTCCAGCCGTCTTCAGCCCGGCTTGCTTGAATCCAGTGGTGTGGAGAGCATGGGACTCACGTTTGAGCATACCCATCCCACTCCGGGTGACAAATGCAAAAACCACAGTTGATGGACAGAATGCAGAACAATGTCATACATTCACCCCAGTACAGAGATCTACGCCTAAATCCATCGCTGTTTTGCACTCCACACCACCCCAGTTCAGACATGGCCATATGCAAATCAGTCTGACTCTGTGCCTCATTGGAACAGTCCAGCACGAACTGCCAAGCCATGCCTTCCCTGGACCGGAAACAAGCTTCCGAGGACCGGTTTCTGGCATTCCAGCCGTCTTCAGCCCGGCTTGCTTGAATCCAGTGGTGTGGAGAGCATGGGACTCATGTCTGAGCATACCCATCCCACTCGGGGTGACAAATGCAAAAACCACAGTTGATGGACAGAATGCAGAACAATGTCATACATTCACCCCAGTACAGAGATCTGGGCCTAAATCCATTGTTGTTTTGCACTCCACACCACCCCAGTTCAGACATGGCCATATGCAAATCAGTCTGACCCTATGCCTCATCGGAACAGTCCAGCCCGAACTGCCAAGCCATGCCTTCCCTGGACCGGAAACAAGCTTCCGAGGACCGGTTTCTGGCATTCCAGCCATCTTTAGCCCGGCTTGCTTGAATCCAGTGGTGTGGAGAGCATGGGACTCACGTCTGAGCATACCCATCCCACTCGGGGTGACAAATGCAAAAACCACAGTTATTGGACAGAATGCAGAACAATGTCATACATTCACCCCAGTACAGAGATCTGGGCCTAAATCCATCGTTGTTTTGCACTCCACACCACCCCAGTTCAGACATGGCCATATGCAAATCAGTCTGACCCTGTGCCTCATGGGAACAGTCCAGCCCAAACTGCCAAGCCATGCCTTCCCTGGACCGGAAACAAGCTTCCGAGGACCGGTTTCTGGCATTCCAGCCGTCTTCAGCCCGGCTTCCTTGAATCCAGCGGTGTGGAGAGCATGGGACTCACGTCTGAGCATACCCATCCCACTCAGGGTGACAAATGCAAAAACCACAGTTGATGGACAGAATGCAGAACAATGTCATACATTCACCCCAGTACAGAGATCTGCGCCTAAATCCATCGCTGTTTTGCACTCCAAACCACCCCAGTTCAGACATGGCCAAATGCAAATCAGTCTGACACTGTGCCTCATGGGAATAGTCCAGCCCGAACTACCAAGCCATGCCTTCCCTGGACTGGAAACAAGCTTCCGAGGACCGGTTTCTGGCATTCCAGCCGTCTTCAGCCCGGCTTGCTTGAATCCAGTGGTGTGGAGAGCATGGGACTCACGTCTGAGCATACCCATCCCACTCGGGGTGACAAATGCAAAAACCACAGTTGATGGACAGAATGCAGAACAATGTCATACATTCACCCCAGTACAGAGATCTGGGCCTAAATCCATCGTTGTTTTGCACTCCACACCACCCCATTTCAGACATGGCCATATGCAAATCAGTCAGACCCTGTGCCTCATGGGAACAGTCCAGCCCGAACTGCCAAGCCATGCCTTCCCTGGACCGGAAACAAGCTTCCGAGGACCGGTTTCTGGCATTCCAGCCGTCTTCAGCCCAGCTTGCTTAAATCCAGTGGTGTGGAGAGCATGGGACTCACGTCTGAGCATACCCATCCCACTCAGGGTGACAAATGCAAAAACCACAGTTGATGGACAGAATGCAGAACAATGTCATACATTCACCCCAGTACAGAGATCTGGGCCTAAATCCATCGTTGTTTTGCACTCCACACCACCCCAGTTCAGACATGGCCATATGCAAATCAGTCTGACCCTGTGCCTCATGGGAACAGTCCAGCCCGAACTGCCAAGCCATGCCTTCCCTGGACCAGAAACAAACTTCCGATGACGGGTTTCTGGCATTCCAGCCATCTTTAGCCCGGCTTGCTTGAATCCAGTGGTGTGGAGAGCATGGGACTCATGTCTGAGCATACCCATCCCACTCGGGGTGACAAATGCAAAAACCACAGTTAATGGACAGAATGCAGAACAATGTCATACATTCACCCCAGTACAGAGATCTGGGCCTAAATCCATCGTTGTTTTGCACTCCACACCACCCCAGTTAAGACATGGCCATATGCAAATCAGTCTGACCCTGTGCCTCATGGGAACAGTCCAGCCCGAACTGCCAAGCCATGCCTTCCCTGGACCGGAAACAAGCTTCCGAGGACCGGTTTCTGGCATTCCAGCCGTCTTCAGCCCGGCTTGCTTGAATCCAGTGGTGTGGAGAGCATGGGACTCACGTCTGAGCATACCCATCCCACTCAGGGTGACAAATGCAAAAACCACAGTTGATGGACAGAATGCAGAACAATGTCATACATTCACCCCAGTACAGAGATCTGGGCCTAAATCCATCGTTGTTTTGCACTCCACACCACCCCATTTCAGACATGGCCATATGCAAATCAGTCTGACGCTGTGCCTCATGGGAACAGTCCAGCCCGAACTGCCAAGCCATGCCTTCCCTGGACCGGAAACAAGCTTCCGAGGACCGGTTTCTGGCATTCCAGCCGTCTTCAGCCCAGCTTGCTTAAATCCAGTGGTGTGGAGAGCATGGGACTCACGTCTGAGCATACCCATCCCACTCGGGGTGACAAATGCAAAAACCACAGTTGATGGACAGAATGCAGAACAATGTCATACATTCACCCCAGTACAGAGATCTGGGCCTAAATCCATTGTTGTTTTGCACTCCACACCACCCCAGTTCAGACATGGCCATATGCAAATCAGTCTGACCCTGTGCCTCATGGGAACAGTCCAGCCCGAACTGCCAAGCCATGCCTTCCCTAGACCGGAAACAAGCTTCTGAGGACCGGTTTCTGGCATTCCAGGTGTCTTCAGCCCGGCTTGCTTGAATCCAGTGGTGAGGAGAGCATGGGACTCACGTCTGAGCATACCCATCCCACTCGGGGTGACAAATGCAAAAACCACAGTTGATGGACAGAATGTAGAACAATGTCATACATTCACCCCAGTACAGAGATATGGGCCTAAATCCATCGTTGTTTTGCACTCCACACCACCCCAGTTCAGACATGGCCATATGCAAATCAGTCTGACCCTGTGCCTCATGGGAACAGTCCAGCCCGAACTGCCAAGCCATGCCTTCCCTGGACCGGAAACAAGCTTCCGAGGACCGGTTTATGGCATTCCAGCCGTCTTCAGCCCGGCTTGCTTGAATCCAGTGGTGTGGAGAGCATGGGATTCACGTCTGAGCATACCCATCCCACTCGGGGTGACAAATGCAAAAACCACAGTTGATGGACAGAATGCAGAACAATGTCATACATTCACCCCAGTACAGAGATCTGGGCCTAAATCCATCGTTGTTTTGCACTCCACACCACCCCATTTCAGACATGGCCATATGCAAAAAAGTCTGACCCTGTGCCTCATGGGAATAGTCCAGCCCGAATTGCCAAGCCATGCCTTCCCTGGACCGGAAACAAGCTTCCTAGGATCGGTTTCCGGCATTCCAGCCGTCTTCAGCCCGACTTGCTTGAATCCAGTGGTGTGGAGAGCATGGGACTCACGTCTGAGCATACCCATCCCACTCCGGGTGACAAATGCAAAAACCACAGTTGATGGACAGAATGCAGAACAATGTCATACATTCACCCCAGTACAGAGATCTGGGCCTAAATCCATCGTTGTTTTGCACTCCACACCACCCCAGTTCAGACATGGCCATATGCAAATCAGTCTGACCCTGTGCCTCATGGGAACAGTCCAGCCCGAACTGCAAAGCCATGCCTTCCCTGGACTGGAAACAAGCTTCCGAGGACCGGTTTCTGGCATTCCAGCCGTCTTCAGCCCGGCTTGCTTGAATCCAGTGATGTGGAGAGCATGGGACTCACGTCTGAGCATACCCATCCCACTCGGGGTGTCAAATGCAAAAACCAGAGTTGATGGACAGAATGCAGAACAATGTCATACATTCACCCCAGTACAGAGATCTGGGCCTAAATCCATCGTTGTTTTGCACTCCACACCACCCCAGTTCAGACATGGCCATATGCAAATCAGTCTGACTCTGTTCCTCATTGGAATAGTCCAGCCCGAACTGCCAAGCCATGCCTTCCCTGGACCGGAAACATGCTTCCGAGGACCGGTTTCTGGCATTCCAGCCATCTTCAGCCCAGCTTGCTTGAATCCAGTGGTGTGGAGAACATGGGACTCACGTCTGAGCATACCCATCCCACTCGGGGTGACAAATGCAAAAACCACAGTTGATGGACAGAATGCAGAACAATGTCATACATTCACCCCAGTACAGAGATCTGGGCCTAAATCCATCGTTGTTTTGCACACCACACCACCCCAGTTCAGACATGGCCATATGCAAATCAGTCTGACCCTGTGCCTCATGGGAACAGTCCAGCCCGAACTGCCAAGCCATGCCTTCCCTGGACCGTAAACAAGCTTCCGAGGACCGGTTTCTGGCATTCCAGCCGTCTTCAGCCCGGCTTGCTTAAATCCAGTGGTGTGGAGAGCATGGGACTCACGTCTGAGCATACCCATCCCACTCCGGGTGACAAATGCAAAAACCACAGTTGATGGACAGAATGCAGAACAATGTCATACATTCACCCCAGTACAGAGATCTGCGCCTAAATCCATCGCTGTTTTGCACTCCAAACCACCCCAGTTCAGACATGGCCATATGCAAATCAGTCTGACACTGTGCCTCATGGGAACAGTCCAGCCTGAACTGCCAAGCCATGCCTTCCCTGGACTGGAAACAAGCTTCCGAGGACCGGTTTCTGGCATTCCAGCCGTCTTCAGCCCTGCTTGCTTGAATCCAGTGGTGTGGAGAGCATGGGACTCAGGTCTGAGCATACCCATCCCACTCGGGGTGTCAAATGCAAAAACCAGAGTTGATAGACAGAATGCAGAACAATGTCATACATTCACCCTACTACAGAGATCTGGGCTTAAATCCATCGTTGTTTTGAATTCCACACCACCCCAGTTCAGACATGGCCATATGCAAATCAGTCTGACTCTGTGCCTCATTGGAACAGTCCAGCCCGAACTGCCAAGCCATGCCTTCCCTGACCGGAAACATGCTTCCGAGGACCGGTTTCTGGCATTCCAGCCGTCTTCAGCCCGGCTTGCTTGAATCAAGTGGTGTGGAGAGCATGGGACTCATGTCTGAGCATACCCATCCCACTCAGGGTGACAAATGCAAAAACCACAGTTGATGGACAGAATGCAGAACAATGTCATACATTCACCCCAGTACAGAGATCTGGGCCTAAATCCATCGTTGTTTTGCACTCTTCACCACCCCAGTTCAGACATGGCCATATGCAAATCAGTCTGACCCTGTGCCTCATGGGAACAGTCCAGCCCGAACTGCCAAGCCATGCCTTCCCTGGACCGGAAACAAGCTTCCGAGGACCGGTTTCTGGCATTCCAGCCGTCTTCAGCCCGGCTTGCTTGAATCCAGTGGTGTGGAGAGCATGGGACTCACGTCTGAGCATACCCATCCCACTCGGGGTGACAAATGCAAAAACCACAGTTGATGGACAGAATGCAGAACAAATTCATACATTCACCCCAGTACAGAGATCTGGGCCTAAATCCATCGTTGTTTTGCACTCCACACCACCCCAGTTCAGACATGACCATATGCAAAACAGTCTGACCCTGTGCCTCATGGGATCAGTCCAGCCCGAACTGCCAAGCCATGCCTTCCCTGGACCGGAAACAAGCTTCCGAGGACCGGTTTCTGGCATTCCAGCCGCCTTCAGCCCGGCTTGCTTGAATCCAGTGGTGTGGAGAGCATGGGACTCATGTCTGAGCATACCCATCCCACTCGGGGTGACAAATGCAAAAACCACAGTTGATGGACAGAATGCAGAACAATGTCATACATTCACCCCAGTACAGAGATCTGGGCCTAAATCCATTGTTGTTTTGCACTCCACACCACCCCAGTTCAGACATGGCCATATGCAAATCAGTCTGACCCTATGCCTCATCGGAACAGTCCAGCCCGAACTGCCAAGCCATGCCTTCCCTGGACCGGAAACAAGCTTCCGAGGACCGGTTTCTGGCATTCCAGTCGTCTTCAGCCCGGCTTGCTTGAATCCAGTGGTGTGGAGAGCATGAGACTCACGTCTGAGCATACCCATCCCACTCGGGGTGACAAATGCAAAAACCACAGTTAATGGACAGAATGCAGAACAATGTCATACATTCACCCCAGTACAGAGATCTGGGCCTAAATCCATCGTTGTTTTGCACTCCACACCACCCCAGTTCAGACATGGCCATATGCAAATCAGTCTGACCCTGTGCCTCATGGGAACAGTCCAGCCCAAACTGCCAAGCCATGCCTTCCCTGGACCGGAAACAAGCTTCCGAGGACCGGTTTCTGGCATTCCAGCCGTCTTCAGCCCGGCTTCCTTGAATCCAGTGGTGTGGAGAGCATGGGACTCACGTCTGAGCATACCCATCCCACTCAGGGTGACAAATGCAAAAACCACAGTTGATGGACAGAATGCAGAACAATGTCATACATTCACCCCAGTACAGAGATCTGCGCCTAAATCCATCGCTGTTTTGCACTCCAAACCACCCCAGTTCAGACATGGCCAAATGCAAATCAGTCTGACACTGTGCCTCATGGGAATAGTCCAGCCCGAACTGCCAAGCCATGCCTTCCCTGGACTGGAAACAAGCTTCCGAGGACCGGTTTCTGGCATTCCAGCCGTCTTCAGCCCGGCTTGCTTGAATCCAGTGGTGTGGAGAGCATGGAACTCACGTCTGAGCATACCCATCCCACTCGGGGTGACAAATGCAAAAACCACAGTTGATGGACAGAATGCAGAACAATGTCACCCCAGTACAGAGATCTGGGCCTAAATCCATCGTTGTTTTGCACTCCACACCACCCCATTTCAGACATGGCCATATGCAAATCAGTCTGACCCTGTGCCTCATGGGAACAGTCCAGCCCGAACTGCCAAGCCAGCCTTCCCTGGACCGGAAACAAGCTTCCGAGGACCGGTTTCTGGCATTCCAGCCGTCTTTAGCCCAGCTTGCTTAAATCCAGTGGTGTGGAGAGCATGGGACTCACGTCTGAGCATACCCATCCCACTCGGGGTGACAAATGCAAAAACCACAGTTGATGGACAGAATGCAGAACAATGTCATACATTCACCCCAGTACAGAGATCTGGGCCTAAATCCATCGTTGTTTTGCACTCCACACCACCCCAGTTCAGACATGGCCATATGCAAATCAGTCTGACCCTGTGCCTCATGGGAACAGTCCAGCCCGAACTGCCAAGCCATGCCTTCCCTGGACCGGAAACAAACTTCCGAGGACGGGTTTCTGGCATTCCAGCCGTCTTTAGCCCGGCTTGCTTGAATCCAGTGGTGTGGAGAGCATGGGACTCATGTCTGAGCATACCCATCCCACTCGGGGTGACAAATGCAAAAACCACAGTTAATGGACAGAATGCAGAACAATGTCATACATTCACCCCAGTACAGAGATCTGGGCCTAAATCCATCGTTGTTTTGCACTCCACACCACCCCAGTTCAGACATGGCCATATGCAAATCAGTCTGACTCTGTGCCTCATTGGAACAGTCCAGCCCGAACTGCCAAGCCATGCCTTCCCTGGACCGGAAACAAGATTCAGAGGACCGGTTTCTGGCATTCCAGCCGTCTTCAGCCCGGCTTGCTTGAATCCAGTGGTGTGGAGAGCATGGGACTCACGTCTGAGCATACCCATCCCACTCAGGGTGACAAATGCAAAAACGACAGTTGATGGACAGAATGCAGAACAATGTCATACATTCACCCCAGTACAGAGATCTGGGCCTAAATCCATAGTTGTTTTGCACTCCACACCACCCCATTTCAGACATGGCCATATGCAAATCAGTCTGACCCTGTGCCTCATGGGAACAGTCCAGCCCGAACTGCCAAGCCATGCCTTCCCTGGACCGGAAACAAGCTTCCGAGGACCGGTTTCTGGCATTCCAGCCGTCTTCAGCCCAGCTTGCTTAAATCCAGTGGTGTGGAGAGCATGGGACTTACGTCTGAGCATACCCATCCCACTCGGGGTGACAAATGCAAAAACCACAGTTGATGGACAGAATGCAGAACAATGTCATACATTCACCCCAGTACAGAGATCTGGGCCTAAATCCATCATTGTTTTGCACTCCACACCACCCCAGTTCAGACATGGCCATATGCAAATCAGTCTGACCCTGTGCCTCATGGGAACAGTCCAGCCTGAACTGCCAGGCCATGCCTTCACTAGACCGGAAACAAGCTTCCGAGGACCGGTTTCTGGCATTCCAGGTGTCTTCAGCCCGGCTTGCTTGAATCCAGTGGTGAGGAGAGCATGGGACTCACGTCTGAGCATACCCATCCCACTCGGGGTGACAAATGCAAAAACCACAGTTGATGGACAGAATGTAGAACAATGTCATACATTCACCCCAGTACAGAGATATGGGCCTAAATCCATCGTTGTTTTGCACTCCACACCACCCCAGTTCAGACATGGCCATATGCAAATCAGTCTGACCCTGTGCCTCATGGGAACAGTCCAGCCCGAACTGCCAAGCCATGCCTTCCCTGGACCGGAAACAAGCTTCCAAGGACCGGTTTCTGGCATTCCAGCCGTCTTCAGCCCGGCTTGCTTGAATCCAGTGGTGTGGAGAGCATGGGACTCACGTCTGAGCATACCCATCCCACTCCGGGTGACAAATGCAAAAACCACGGTTGATGGACAGAATGCAGAACAATGTCATACATTCACCCCAGTACAGAGATCTGGGCCTAAATCCATCGCTGTTTTGCACTCCAAACCACCCCAGTTCAGACATGGCCATATGCAAATCAGTCTGACACTGTGCCTCATGGGAACAGTCCAGCCCGAACTGCCAAGCCATGCCTTCCCTGGACTGGAAACAAGCTTCCGAGGACCGGTTTCTGGCATTCCAGCCGTCTTCAGCCCGGCTTGCTTGAATCCAGTGATGTGGAGAGCATGGGACTCACGTCTGAGCATACCCATCCCACTCGGGGTGTCAAATGCAAAAACCAGAGTTGATGGACAGAATGCAGAACAATGTCATACATTCACCCCAGTACAGAGATCTGGGCCTAAATCCATCGTTGTTTTGCACTCCACACCACCCCAGTTCAGACATGGCCATATGCAAATCAGTCTGACTCTGTGCCTCATTGGAACAGTCCAGCCCGAACTGCCAAGCCATGCCATCCCTGGACGGGAAACATGCTTCCGAGGACCGGTTTCTGGCATTCCAGCCATCTTCAGCCCAGCTTGCTTGAATCCAGTGGTGTGGAGAACATGGGACTCACGTCTGAGCATACCCATCCCACTCGGGGTGACAAATGCAAAAACCACAGTTGATGGACAGAATGCAGAACAATGTCATACATTCACCCCAGTACAGAGATCTGGGCCTAAATCCATCGTTGTTTTGCACTCCACACCACCCCAGTTCAGACATGGCCATATGCAAATCAGTCTGACCCTATGCCTCATGGGAACCGTCCAGCCCGAACTGCCAAGCCATGCCTTCCCTGGACCGGAAACAAGCTTCCGAGGACCGGTTTCTGGCATTCCAGCCGTCTTCAGCCCGGCTTGCTTGAATCCAGTGGTGTGGAGAGCATGGGACTCATGTCTGAGCATACCCATGCCACTCGGGGTGACAAATGCAAAAACCACAGTTGATGGACAGAATGCAGAACAATGTCACACATTCACCCCAGTACAGAGATCTGGGCCTAAATCCATTGTTGTTTTGCACTCTACACCACCCCAGTTCAGACATGGCCATATGCAAATCAGTCTGACCCTGTGCCTCATGGGAACAGTCCAGCTCGAACTGCCAAGCCATGCCTTCCCTGGACCGGAAACAAGCTTCCGAGGACCGGTTTCTGGCATTCCAGCCGTCTTCAGCCCAGCTTGCTTGAATAAAGTGGTGTAGAGAGCATGGGACTCACGTCTGAGCATACCCATCCCACTCGGGGTGACAAATGCAAAAACCACAGTTGATGGACGGAATGCAGAACAATGTCATACATTCACCCCAGTACAGAGATCTGGGCCTAAATCCATCGTTGTTTTGCACTCCACACCACCCCAGTTCAGACATGGCCATATGCAAATCAGTCTGACCCTGTGCCTCATGGGAACAGTCCAGCCCGAACTGCCAAGCCATGCTTTCCCTGGACCGGAAACAAGCTTCCGAGGACCGGTTTCTGGCATTCCAGCCGTCTTCAGCCCGGCTTGCTTGAATCCAGTGGTGTGGAGAGCATGGGACTCACGTTTGAGCATACCCATCCCACTCCGGGTGACAAATGCAAAAACCACAGTTGATGGACAGAATGCAGAACAATGTCATACATTCACCCCAGTACAGAGATCTACGCCTAAATCCATCGCTGTTTTGCACTCCACACCACCCCAGTTCAGACATGGCCATATGCAAATCAGTCTGACTCTGTGCCTCATTGGAACAGTCCAGCACGAACTGCCAAGCCATGCCTTCCCTGGACCGGAAACAAGCTTCCGAGGACCGGTTTCTGGCATTCCAGCCGTCTTCAGCCCGGCTTGCTTGAATCCAGTGGTGTGGAGAGCATGGGACTCATGTCTGAGCATACCCATCCCACTCGGGGTGACAAATGCAAAAACCACAGTTGATGGACAGAATGCAGAACAATGTCATACATTCACCCCAGTACAGAGATCTGGGCCTAAATCCATTGTTGTTTTGCACTCCACACCACCCCAGTTCAGACATGGCCATATGCAAATCAGTCTGACCCTATGCCTCATCGGAACAGTCCAGCCCGAACTGCCAAGCCATGCCTTCCCTGGACCGGAAACAAGCTTCCGAGGACCGGTTTCTGGCATTCCAGCCGTCTTCAGCCCGACTTGCTTGAATCCAGTGGTGTGGAGAGCATGGGACTCACGTCTGAGCATACCCATCCCACTCGGGGTGACAAATGCAAAAACCACAGTTATTGGACAGAATGCAGAACAATGTCATACATTCACCCCAGTACAGAGATCTGGGCCTAAATCCATCGTTGTTTTGCACTCCACACCACCCCAGTTCAGACATGGCCATATGCAAATCAGTCTGACCCTGTGCCTCATGGGAACAGTCCAGCCCAAACTGCCAAGCCATGCCTTCCCTGGACCGGAAACAAGCTTCCGAGGACCGGTTTCTGGCATTCCAGCCGTCTTCAGCCCGGCTTCCTTGAATCCAGCGGTGTGGAGAGCATGGGACTCACGTCTGAGCATACCCATCCCACTCAGGGTGACAAATGCAAAAACCACAGTTGATGGACAGAATGCAGAACAATGTCATACATTCACCCCAGTACAGAGATCTGCGCCTAAATCCATCGCTGTTTTGCACTCCAAACCACCCCAGTTCAGACATGGCCAAATGCAAATCAGTCTGACACTGTGCCTCATGGGAATAGTCCAGCCCGAACTACCAAGCCATGCCTTCCCTGGACTGGAAACAAGCTTCCGAGGACCGGTTTCTGGCATTCCAGCCGTCTTCAGCCCGGCTTGCTTGAATCCAGTGGTGTGGAGAGCATGGAACTCACGTCTGAGCATACCCATCCCACTCGGGGTGACAAATGCAAAAACCACAGTTGATGGACAGAATGCAGAACAATGTCATACATTCACCACAGTACAGAGATCTGGGCCTAAATCCATCGTTGTTTTGCACTCCACACCACCCCATTTCAGACATGGCCATATGCAAATCAGTCTGACCCTGTGCCTCATGGGAACAGTCCAGCCCGAACTGCCAAGCCATGCCTTCCCTGGACCGGAAACAAGCTTCCGAGGACCGGTTTCTGGCATTCCAGCCGTCTTCAGCCCAGCTTGCTTAAATCCAGTGGTGTGGAGAGCATGGGACTCACGTCTGAGCATACCCATCCCACTCAGGGTGACAAATGCAAAAACCACAGTTGATGGACAGAATGCAGAACAATGTCATACATTCACCCCAGTACAGAGATCTGGGCCTAAATCCATCGTTGTTTTGCACTCCACACCACCCCAGTTCAGACATGGCCATATGCAAATCAGTCTGACCCTGTGCCTCATGGGAACAGTCCAGCCCGAACTGCCAAGCCATGCCTTCCCTGGACCAGAAACAAACTTCCGATGACGGGTTTCTGGCATTCCAGCCGTCTTTAGCCCGGCTTGCTTGAATCCAGTGGTGTGGAGAGCATGGGACTCATGTCTGAGCATACCCATCCCACTCGGGGTGACAAATGCAAAAACCACAGTTAATGGACAGAATGCAGAACAATGTCATACATTCACCCCAGTACAGAGATCTGGGCCTAAATCCATCGTTGTTTTGCACTCCACACCACCCCAGTTAAGACATGGCCATATGCAAATCAGTCTGACCCTGTGCCTCATGGGAACAGTCCAGCCCGAACTGCCAAGCCATGCCTTCCCTGGACCGGAAACAAGCTTCCGAGGACCGGTTTCTGGCATTCCAGCCGTCTTCAGCCCGGCTTGCTTGAATCCAGTGGTGTGGAGAGCATGGGACTCACGTCTGAGCATACCCATCCCACTCAGGGTGACAAATGCAAAAACCACAGTTGATGGACAGAATGCAGAACAATGTCATACATTCACCCCAGTACAGAGATCTGGGCCTAAATCCATCGTTGTTTTGCACTCCACACCACCCCATTTCAGACATGGCCATATGCAAATCAGTCTGACGCTGTGCCTCATGGGAACAGTCCAGCCCGAACTGCCAAGCCATGCCTTCCCTGGACCGGAAACAAGCTTCCGAGGACCGGTTTCTGGCATTCCAGCCGTCTTCAGCCCAGCTTGCTTAAATCCAGTGGTGTGGAGAGCATGGGACTCACGTCTGAGCATACCCATCCCACTCGGGGTGACAAATGCAAAAACCACAGTTGATGGACAGAATGCAGAACAATGTCATACATTCACCCCAGTACAGAGATCTGGGCCTAAATCCATTGTTGTTTTGCACTCCACACCACCCCAGTTCAGACATGGCCATATGCAAATCAGTCTGACCCTGTGCCTCATGGGAACAGTCCAGCCCGAACTGCCAAGCCATGCCTTCCCTAGACCGGAAACAAGCTTCTGAGGACCGGTTTCTGGCATTCCAGGTGTCTTCAGCCCGGCTTGCTTGAATCCAGTGGTGAGGAGAGCATGGGACTCACGTCTGAGCATACCCATCCCACTCGGGGTGACAAATGCAAAAACCACAGTTGATGGACAGAATGTAGAACAATGTCATACATTCACCCCAGTACAGAGATATGGGCCTAAATCCATCGTTGTTTTGCACTCCACACCACCCCAGTTCAGACATGGCCATATGCAAATCAGTCTGACCCTGTGCCTCATGGGAACAGTCCAGCCCGAACTGCCAAGCCATGCCTTCCCTGGACCGGAAACAAGCTTCCGAGGACCGGTTTCTGGCATTCCAGCCGTCTTCAGCCCGGCTTGCTTGAATCCAGTGGTGTGGAGAGCATGGGATTCACGTCTGAGCATACCCATCCCACTCGGGGTGACAAATGCAAAAACCACAGTTGATGGACAGAATGCAGAACAATGTCATACATTCACCCCAGTACAGAGATCTGGGCCTAAATCCATCGTTGTTTTGCACTCCACACCACCCCATTTCAGACATGGCCATATGCAAAAAAGTCTGACCCTGTGCCTCATGGGAATAGTCCAGCCCGAATTGCCAAGCCATGCCTTCCCTGGACCGGAAACAAGCTTCCTAGGATCGGTTTCTGGCATTCCAGCCGTCTTCAGCCCGACTTGCTTGAATCCAGTGGTGTGGAGAGCATGGGACTCACGTCTGAGCATACCCATCCCACTCCGGGTGACAAATGCAAAAACCACAGTTGATGGACAGAATGCAGAACAATGTCATACATTCACACCAGTACAGAGATCTGGGCCTAAATCCATCGCTGTTTTGCACTCCAAACCACCCCAGTTCAGACATGGCCATATGCAAATCAGTCTGACACTGTGCCTCATGGGAACAGTCCAGCCCGAACTGCAAAGCCATGCCTTCCCTGGACTGGAAACAAGCTTCCGAGGACCGGTTTCTGGCATTCCAGCCGTCTTCAGCCCGGCTTGCTTGAATCCAGTGATGTGGAGAGCATGGGACTCACGTCTGAGCATACCCATCCCACTCGGGGTGTCAAATGCAAAAACCAGAGTTGATGGACAGAATGCAGAACAATGTCATACATTCACCCCAGTACAGAGATCTGGGCCTAAATCCATCGTTGTTTTGCACTCCACACCACCCCAGTTCAGACATGGCCATATGCAAATCAGTCTGACTCTGTTCCTCATTGGAATAGTCCAGCCCGAACTGCCAAGCCATGCCTTCCCTGGACCGGAAACATGCTTCCGAGGACCGGTTTCTGGCATTCCAGCCATCTTCAGCCCAGCTTGCTTGAATCCAGTGGTGTGGAGAACATGGGACTCACGTCTGAGCATACCCATCCCACTCGGGGTGACAAATGCAAAAACCACAGTTGATGGACAGAATGCAGAACAATGTCATACATTCACCCCAGTACAGAGATCTGGGCCTAAATCCATCGTTGTTTTGCACTCCACACCACCCCAGTTCAGACATGGCCATATGCAAAACAGTCTGACCCTGTGCCTCATGGGATCAGTCCAGCCCGAACTGCCAAGCCATGCCTTCCCTGGACCGGAAAAAAAATTCCGAGGACCGGTTTCTGGCATTCCAGCCGTCTTCAGCCCGGCTTGCTTGAATCCAGTGGTGGGGAGAGCATGGGACTCATGTCTGAGCATACCCATCCCACTCGGGGTGACAAATGCAAAAACCACAGTTGATTGACAGAATGCAGAACAATGTCATACATTCACCCCAGTACAGAGATCTGGGCCTAAATCCATCGTTGTTTTGCACTCCACACCACCCCAGTTCAGACATGGCCATATGCAAATCAGTCTGACCCTATGCCTCATGGGAACAGTCCAGCCCGAACTGCCAAGCCATGCCTTCCCTGGACCAGAAACAAGCTTCCGAGGACCGGTTTCTGGCATTCCCGCCGTCTTAAGCCCGGCTTGCTTGAATCCAGTGGTGTGGAGAGCATGGGACTCATGTCTGAGCATACCCATCCCACTCGGGGTGACAAATGCAAAAACCACAGTTGATGGACAGAATGCAGAACAATGTCATACATTCACCCCAGTACAGAGATCTGGGCCTAAATCCATCGCTGTTTTGCACTCCAAACCACCCCAGTTCAGACATGGCCATATGCAAATCAGTCTGACACTTTGCCTCATGGGAACAGTCCAGCCCGAACTGCCAAGCCATGCCTTCCCTGGACTGGAAACAAGCTTCCGAGGACCGGTTTCTGGCATTCCAGCCGTCTTCAGCCCGGCTTGCTTGAATCCAGTGGTGTGGAGAGCATGGGACTCACGTCTGAGCATACCCATCCCACTCGGGGTGTCAAATGCAAAAACCAGAGTTGATGGACAGAATGCAGAACAATGTCAAACATTCACCCCAGTACAGAGATCTGGGCCTAAATCCATCGTTGTTTTGCACTCCACACCACCCCAGTTCAGACATGGCCTTATGCAAATCAGTCTGACTCTGTGCCTCATTGGAACAGTCCAGCCCGAACTGCCAAGCCATGCCTTCCCTGGACCGGAAACATGCTTCCGAGGACCGGTTTCTGGCATTCCAGCCATCTTCAGCCCAGCTTGCTTGAATCCAGTGGTGTGGAGAACATGGGACTCACGTCTGAGCATACCCATCCCACTCGGGGTGACAAATGCAAAAAACCACAGTTGATGGACAGAACGCAGAACAATGTCATACATTCACCCCAGTACAGAGATCTGGGCCTAAATCCATCGTTGTTTTGCACTCCACCCCACCCCAGTTCAGACATGGCCATATGCAAATCAGTCTGACCCTATGCCTCATGGGAACAGTCCAGCCCGAACTGCCAAGCCATGCCTTCCCTGGAACGGAAACAAGCTTCCGAGGACCGGTTTCTGGCATTCCAGCCGTCTTTAGCCCGGCTTGCTTCAATCCAGTGGTGTGGAGAGCATGGGACTCACGTCTGAGCATACCCATCCCACTCCGGGTGACAAATGCAAAAACCACAGTTGATGGACAGAATGCAGAACAATGTCATACATTCACCCCAGTACAGAGATCTGGGCCTAAATCCATCGCTGTTTTGCACTCCAAACCACCCCAGTTCAGACATGGCCATATGCAAATCAGTCTGACACTGTGCCTCATGGGAACAGTCCAGCCCGAACTGCCAAGCCATGCCTTCCCTGGACTGGAAACAAGCTTCCGAGGACCGGTTTCTGGCATTCCAGCCGTCTTCAGCCCGGCTTGCATGAATCCAGTGGTGTGGAGAGCATGGGACTCACGTCTGAGCATACCCATCCCACTCGGGGTGTCAAATGCAAAAACCAGAGTTGATGGACAGAATGCAGAACAATGTCAAACATTCACCCCAGTACAGAGATCTGGGCCTAAATCCATCGTTGTTTTGCACTCCACACCACCCCAGTTCAGACATGGCCATATGCAAATCAGTCTGACTCTGTGCCTCATTGGAACAGTCCAGCCCGAACTGCCAAGCCATGCCTTCCCTGGACCAGAAACATGCTTCCGAGGACCGGTTTCTGGCATTCCAGCCATCTTCAGCCCAGCTTGCTTGAATCCAGTGGTGTGGAGAGCATGGGACTCACGTCTGAGCATACCCATCCCACTCGGGGTGACAAATGCAAAAACCACAGTTAATGGACAGAATGCAGAACAATGTCATACATTCACCCCAGTACAGAGATCTGGGCCTAAATCCATCGTTGTTTTGCACTCCACACCACCCCAGTTCAGACATGGCCATATGCAAATCAGTCTGACCCTATGCCTCATGGGAACAGTCCAGACCGAACTGCCAAGCCATGCCTTCCCTGGACCGGAAACAAGCTTCCGAGGACCGGTTTCTGGCATTCCAGCCGTCTTTAGGCCGGCTTGCTTGAATCCAGTGGTGTGGAGAGCATGGGACTCACGTCTGAGCATACCCATCCCACTCCGGGTGACAAATGCAAAAACCACAGTTGATGGACAGAATGCAGAACAATGTCATACATTCACCCCAGTACAGAGATCTGGGCCTAAATCCATCGCTGTTTTGCACTCCAAACCACCCCAGTTCAGACATGGCCATATGCAAATCAGTCTGACACTGTGCCTCATGGGAACAGTCCAGCCCGAACTGCCAAGCCATGCCTTCCCTGGACTGGAAAAAAGCTTCCGAGGACCGGTTTCTGGCATTCCAGCCGTCTTCAGCCCGGCTTGCATGAATCCAGTGGTGTGGAGAGCATGGGACTCACGTCTGAGCATACCCATCCCACTCGGGGTGTCAAATGCAAAAACCAGAGTTGATGGACAGAATGCAGAACAATGTCAAACATTCACCCCAGTACAGAGATCTGGGCCTAAATCCATCGTTGTTTTGCACTCCACACCACCCCAGTTCAGACATGGCCATATGCAAATCAGTCTGACCCTATGCCTCATTGGAACAGTCCAGCCCGAACTGCCAAGCCATGCCTTCCCTGGACCGGAAGCAAGCTTCCGAGGACCGGTTTCTGGCATTCCAGCCGTCTTTAGCCCGGCTTGCTTGAATCCAGTGGTGTGGAGAGCATGGGACTCACGTCTGAGCATACCCATCCCACTCGGGGTGACAAATGCAAAAACCACAGTTAATGGACAGAATGCAGAACAATGTCATACATTCACCCCAGTACAGAGATCTGGGCCTAAATCCATTGTTGTTTTGCACTCCACACCACCCCAGTTCAGACATGGCCATATGCAAATCAGTCTGACCCTATGCCTCATGGGAACAGTCCAGACCGAACTGCCAAGCCATGCCTTCCCTGGACCGGAAACAAGCTTCCGAGGACCGGTTTCTGGCATTCCAGCCGTCTTTAGGCCGGCTTGCTTGAATCCAGTGGTGTGGAGAGCATGGGACTCACGTCTGAGCATACCCATCCCACTCCGGGTGACAAATGCAAAAACCACAGTTGATGGACAGAATGCAGAACAATGTCATACATTCACCCCAGTACAGAGATCTGGGCCTAAATCCATCGCTGTTTTGCACTCCAAACCACCCCAGTTCAGACATGGCCATATGCAAATCAGTCTGACACTGTGCCTCATGGGAACAGTCCAGCCCGAACTGCCAAGCCATGCCTTCCCTGGACTGGAAACAAGCTTCCGAGGACCGGTTTCTGGCATTCCAGCCGTCTTCAGCCCGGCTTGCATGAATCCAGTGGTGTGGAGAGCATGGGACTCACGTCTGAGCATACCCATCCCACTCGGGGTGTCAAATGCAAAAACCAGAGTTGATGGACAGAATGCAGAACAATGTCAAACATTCACCCCAGTACAGAGATCTGGGCCTAAATCCATCGTTGTTTTGCACTCCACACCACCCCAGTTCAGACATGGCCATATGCAAATCAGTCTGACCCTATGCCTCATTGGAACAGTCCAGCCCGAACTGCCAAGCCATGCCTTCCCTGGACCGGAAGCAAGCTTCCGAGGACCGGTTTCTGGCATTCCAGCCGTCTTTAGCCCGGCTTGCTTCAATCCAGTGGTGTGGAGAGCATGGGACTCATGTCTGAGCATACCCATCCCACTCGGGGTGACAAATGCAAAAACCACAGTTGATGGACAGAATGCAGAACAATGTCATACATTCACCCCAGTACAGAGATCTGGGCCTAAATCCATCGTTGTTTTGCACTCCACACCACCCCAGTTCAGACATGGCCATATGCAAATCAGTCTGACCCTGTGCCTCATGGGAACAGTCCAGCCCGAACTGCCAAGCCATGCCTTCCGAGGACCGGTTTCTGGCATTCCAGCCGTCTTCAGCCCGGCTTGCTTGAATCCAGTGGTGTGGAGAGCATGGGACTCACGTCTGAGCATACCCATCCCACTCAGGGTGACAAATGCAAAAACCACAGTTGATGGACAGAATGCAGAACAATGTCATACATTCACCCCAGTACAGAGACCTGCGCCTAAATCCATCGCTGTTTTGCACTCCAAACCACCCCAGTTCAGACATGGCCATATGCAAATCAGTCTGACACTGTGCCTCATGGGAATAGTCCAGCCCGAACTGCCAAGCCATGCCTTCCTTGGACTGGAAACAAGCTTCCGAGGACCGGTTTCTGGCATTCCAGCCGTCTTCAGCCCGGCTTGCTTGAATCCAGTGGTGTGGAGAGCATGGAACTCACGTCTGAGGATACCCATCCCACTCGGGGTGACAAATGCAAAAACCACAGTTGATGGACAGAATGCAGAACAATGTCATACATTCACCCCAGTACAGAGATCTGGGCCTAAATCCATCGTTGTTTTGCACTCCACACCACCCCATTTCAGACATGGCCATATGCAAATCAGTCTGACCCTGTGCCTCATGGGAACAGTCCAGCCCGAACTGCCAAGCCATGCCTTCCCTGGACCGGAAGCAAGCTTCCGAAGACCGGTTTCTGGCATTCCAGCCGTCTTCAGCCCGGCTTGCTTGAATCCAGTGGTGTGGAGAGCATGGGACTCACGTCTGAGCATACCCATCCCTCTCGGGGTGACAAATGCAAAAACCACAGTTGATGGACAGAATGCAGAACAATGTCATACATTCACCCCAGTACAGAGATCTGGGCCTAAATCCATCGTTGTTTTGCACTCCACACTACCCCAGTTCAGACATGGCCATATGCAAATCAGTCTGACCCTGTGCCTCATGGGAACAGTCCAGCCCGAACTGCCAAGCCATGCCTTCCCTAGACCGGAAACAAGCTTCCGAGGACCGGTTTCTGGCATTCCAGGTGTCTTCAGCCAGGCTTGCTTGAATCCAGTGGTGAGGAGAGCATGGAACTCACGTCTGAGCATACCCATCCCACTCGGGGTGACAAATGCAAAAACCACAGTTGATGGACGGAATGCAGAACAATGTCATACATTCACCCCAGTACAGAGATCTGGGCCTAAATCCATCGTTGTTTTGCACTCCACACCACCCCAGTTCAGACATGGCCATATGCAAATCAGTCTGACCCTGTGCCTCATGGGAACAGTCCAGCCCGAACTGCCAAGCCATGCCTTCCCTGGACCGGAAACAAGCGTCCGAGGACCGGTTTCTGGCATTCCAGCCGTCTTCAGCCCGTTTTGCTTGAATCCAGTGGTGTGGAGAGCATGGGACTCACGTCTGAGCATACCCATCCAACTCGGGGTGACAAATGCAAAAACCACAGTTGATGAACAGAATGCAGAACAATGTCATACATTCACCCCAGTACAGAGATCTGGGCCTAAATCCATCGTTGTTTTGCACTCCACACCACCCCAGTTCAGACATGGCCGTATGCAAATCAGTCTGACCCTATGCCTCATGGGAACAGTCCAGCCCGAACTGCCAAGCCATGCCTTCCCTGGACCGGAAACAAGCTTCCGAGGACCGGTTTCTGGCATTCCAGCCGTCTTCAGCCCGGCTTGCATGGATCCAGTGGTGTGGAGAGCATGGGACTCACGTCTGAGCATACCCATCCCACTCGGGGTGTTAATTGCAAAAACCAGAGTTGATGGACAGAATGCAGAACAATGTCATACATTCACCCCAGTACAGAGATCTGGGCCTAAATCCATCGTTGTTTTGCACTCCACACCACCCCATTTCAGACATGGCCATATGCAAATCAGTCTGACCCTGTGCCTCATGGGAATAGTCCAGCCCGAATTGCCAAGCCATGCCTTCCCTGGACCGGAAACAAGCTTCCTAGGATTGGTTTCTGGCATTCCAGCCGTCTTCAGCCCGGCTTGCTTGAATCCAGTGGTGTGGAGAGCATGGGACTCACGTCTGAGCATACCCATCCCACTCAGGGTGACAAATGCAAAAACCACAGTTGATGGACAGAATGCAGAACAATGTCATACATTCACCCCAGTACAGAGATCTGTGCCTAAATCCATTGCTGTTTTGCACTCCAAACCACCCCAGTTCAGACATGGCCATATGCAAATCAGCCTGACACTGTGCCTCATGGGAATAGTCCAGCCCGAACTGCCAAGCCATGCCTTCCCTGGACTGGAAACAAGCTTCCGAGGACCGGTTTCTGGCATTCCAGCCGTCTTCAGCCCGGCTTGCTTGAATCCAGTGGTGTGGAGAGCATGGAACTCACGTCTGAGCATACTCATCCCACTCGGGGTGACAAATGCAAAAACCACAGTTGATTGACAGAATGCAGAACAATGTCACACATTCACCCCAGTACAGAGATCTGGGCCTAAATCCATCGTTGTTTTGCACTCCACACCACCCCATTTCAGACATGGCCATATGCAAATCAGTCTGACCCTGTGCCTCATGGGAACAGTCCAGCCCGAACTGCCAAGCCATGCCTTCCCTGGACCAGAAACAAGCTTCCGAAGACCGGTTTCTGGCCTTCCAGCCGTCTTCAGCCCGGCTTGCTTGAATCCAGTGGTGTGGAGAGCATGGGACTCACGTCTGAGCATACCCATCCCTCTCGGGGTGACAAATGCAAAAACCACAGTTGATGGACAGAATGCAGAACAATGTCATACATTCACCCCAGTACAGAGATCTGGGCCTAAATCCATCGTTGTTTTGCACTCCACACTACCCCAGTTCAGACATGGCCATATGCAAATCAGTCTGACCCTGTGCCTCATGGGAACAGTCCAGCCCGAACTGCCAAGCCATGCCTTCCCTAGACCGGAAACAAGCTTCCGAGGACCGGTTTCTGGCATTCCAGGTGTCTTCAGCCAGGCTTGCTTGAATCCAGTGGTGAGGAGAGCATGGAACTCACGTCTGAGCATACCCATCCCACTCGGGGTGACAAATGCAAAAACCACAGTTGATGGACGGAATGCAGAACAATGTCATACATTCACCCCAGTACAGAGATCTGGGCCTAAATCCATCGTTGTTTTGCACTCCACACCACCCCAGTTCAGACATGGCCATATGCAAATCAGTCTGACCCTGTGCCTCATGGGAACAGTCCAGCCCGAACTGCCAAGCCATGCCTTCCCTGGACCGGAAACAAGCGTCCGAGGACCGGTTTCTGGCATTCCAGCCGTCTTCAGCCCGTTTTGCTTGAATCCAGTGGTGTGGAGAGCATGGGACTCACGTCTGAGCATACCCATCCAACTCGGGGTGACAAATGCAAAAACCACAGTTGATGAACAGAATGCAGAACAATGTCATACATTCACCCCAGTACAGAGATCTGGGCCTAAATCCATCGTTGTTTTGCACTCCACACCACCCCAGTTCAGACATGGCCGTATGCAAATCAGTCTGACCCTATGCCTCATGGGAACAGTCCAGCCCGAACTGCCAAGCCATGCCTTCCCTGGACCGGAAACAAGCTTCCGAGGACCGGTTTCTGGCATTCCAGCCGTCTTCAGCCCGGCTTGCATGGATCCAGTGGTGTGGAGAGCATGGGACTCACGTCTGAGCATACCCATCCCACTCGGGGTGTTAATTGCAAAAACCAGAGTTGATGGACAGAATGCAGAACAATGTCATACATTCACCCCAGTACAGAGATCTGGGCCTAAATCCATCGTTGTTTTGCACTCCACACCACCCCATTTCAGACATGGCCATATGCAAATCAGTCTGACCCTGTGCCTCATGGGAATAGTCCAGCCCGAATTGCCAAGCCATGCCTTCCCTGGACCGGAAACAAGCTTCCTAGGATTGGTTTCTGGCATTCCAGCCGTCTTCAGCCCGGCTTGCTTGAATCCAGTGGTGTGGAGAGCATGGGACTCACGTCTGAGCATACCCATCCCACTCAGGGTGACAAATGCAAAAACCACAGTTGATGGACAGAATGCAGAACAATGTCATACATTCACCCCAGTACAGAGATCTGTGCCTAAATCCATTGCTGTTTTGCACTCCAAACCACCCCAGTTCAGACATGGCCATATGCAAATCAGCCTGACACTGTGCCTCATGGGAATAGTCCAGCCCGAACTGCCAAGCCATGCCTTCCCTGGACTGGAAACAAGCTTCCGAGGACCGGTTTCTGGCATTCCAGCCGTCTTCAGCCCGGCTTGCTTGAATCCAGTGGTGTGGAGAGCATGGAACTCACGTCTGAGCATACTCATCCCACTCGGGGTGACAAATGCAAAAACCACAGTTGATTGACAGAATGCAGAACAATGTCACACATTCACCCCAGTACAGAGATCTGGGCCTAAATCCATCGTTGTTTTGCACTCCACACCACCCCATTTCAGACATGGCCATATGCAAATCAGTCTGACCCTGTGCCTCATGGGAACAGTCCAGCCCGAACTGCCAAGCCATGCCTTCCCTGGACCAGAAACAAGCTTCCGAAGACCGGTTTCTGGCCTTCCAGCCGTCTTCAGCCCGGCTTGCTTGAATCCAGTGGTGTGGAGAGCATGGGACTCACGTCTGAGCATACCCATCCCTCTCGGGGTGACAAATGCAAAAACCACAGTTGATGGACAGAATGCAGAACAATGTCATACATTCACCCCAGTACAGAGATCTGGGCCTAAATCCATCGTTGTTTTGCACTCCACACCACCCCAGTTCAGACATGGCCATATGCAAATCAGTCTGACCCTGTGCCTCATGGGAACAGTCCAGCCCGAACTGCCAAGCCATGCCTTCCCTGGACCGGAAACAAGCTTCCGAGGACCGGTTTCTGGCATTCCAGCCGTCTTCAGCCCGGCTTGCTTGAATCCAGTGGTGTGGAGAGCATGGGACTCACGTCTGAGCATACCCATCCCACTCGGGGTGACAAATGCAAAAACCACAGTTGATGGACAGAATGCAGAACAATGTCATACATTCACCCCAGTACAGAGATCTGGGCCTAAATCCATCGTTGTTTTGCACTCCACACCACCCCAGTTCAGACATGGCCATATGCAAATCAGTCTGACCCTATGCCTCATGGGAACAGTCCAGCCCGAACTGCCAAGCCATGCCTTCCCTGGACCGGAAACAAGCTTCCGAGGACCGGTTTCTGGCATTCCAGCCGTCTTTAGCCCGGCTTGCTTGAATCCAGTGGTGTGGAGAGCATGGGACTCATGTCTGAGCATACCGATCCCACTCGGGGTGACAAATGCAAAAACCACAGTTGATGGACAGAATGCAGAACAATGTCATACATTCACCCCAGTACAGAGATCTGGGCCTAAATCCATTGTTGTTTTGCACTCCACACCACCCCAGTTCAGACATGGCCATATGCAAATCAGTCTGACCCTGTGCCTCATGGGAACAGTCCAGCCCGAACTTCCAAGCCATGCCTTCCCTGGACCGGAAACAAGCTTCCGAGGACCGGTTTCTGGCATTCCAGCCGTCTTCAGCCCGGCTTGCTTGAATCCAGTGGTGTGGAGAGCATGGGACTCACGTCTGAGCATACCCATCCCACTCGGGGTGACAAATGCAAAAACCACAGTTAATGGACAGAATGCAGAACAATGTCATACATTCACCCCAGTACAGAGATCTGGGCCTAAATCCATCGTTGTTTTGCACTCCACACCACCCCATTTCAGACATGGCCATATGCAAATCAGTCTGACCCTGTGCCTCATGGGAATAGTCCAGCCCGAATTGCCAAGCCATGCCTTCCCTGGACCGGAAACAAGCTTCCTAGGATCGGTTTCTGGCATTCCAGCCGTCTTCAGCCTGGCTTGCTTGAATCCAGTGGTGTGGAGAGCATGGGACTCACATCTGAGCATACCCATCCCACTCCGGGTGACAAATGCAAAAAAAAAAAAGTTGATGGACAGAATGCAGAACAATGTCATACATTCACCCCTGTACAGAGATCTGGGCCTAAATCCATCGCTGTTTTGCACTCCAAACCACCCCAGTTCAGACATGGCCATATGCAAATCAGTCTGACACTGTGCCTCATGGGAACAGTCCAGCCCGAACTGCCAAGCCATGCCTTCCCTGGACTGGAAACAAGCTTTCGAGGACCGGTTTCTGGCATTCCAGCCGTCTTCAGCCCGGCTTGCATGAATCCAGTGGTGTGGAGAGCATGGGACTCACGTCTGAGCATACCCATCCCACTCGGGGTGTTAATTGCAAAAACCAGAGTTGATGGACAGAATGCAGAACAATGTCATACATTCACCCCAGTACAGAGATCTGGGCCTAAATCCATCGTTGTTTTGCACTCCACACCACCCCAGTTCAGACATGGCCATATGCAAATCAGCTAGACTCTGTGCCTCATTGGAACAGTCCAGCCCGAACTGCCAAGCCATGCCTTCCCTGGACTGGAAACAAGCTTCCGAGGACCGGTTTCTGGCATTCCAGCCGTCTTCAGCCCGGCTTGCATGGATCCAGTGGTGTGGAGAGCATGGGACTCACGTCTGAGCATACCCATCCCACTCGGGGTGTTAATTGCAAAAACCAGAGTTGATGGACAGAATGCAGAACAATGTCATACATTCACCCCAGTACAGAGATCTGGGCCTAAATCCATCGTTGTTTTGCACTCCACACCACCCCATTTCAGACATGGCCATATGCAAATCAGTCTGACCCTGTGCCTCATGGGAATAGTCCAGCCCGAATTGCCAAGCCATGCCTTCCCTGGACCGGAAACAAGCTTCCTAGGATCGGTTTCTGGCATTCCAGCCGTCTTCAGCCCGGCTTGCTTGAATCCAGTGGTGTGGAGAGCATGGGACTCACGTCTGAGCATACCCATCCCACTCAGGGTGACAAATGCAAAAACCACAGTTGATGGACAGAATGCAGAACAATGTCATACATTCACCCCAGTACAGAGATCTGTGCCTAAATCCATCGCTGTTTTGCACTCCAAACCACCCCAGTTCAGACATGGCCATATGCAAATCAGCCTGACACTGTGCCTCATGGGAATAGTCCAGCCCGAACTGCCAAGCCATGCCTTCCCTGGACTGGAAACAAGCTTCCGAGGACCGGTTTCTGGCATTCCAGCCGTCTTCAGCCCGGCTTGCTTGAATCCAGTGGTGTGGAGAGCATGGAACTCACGTCTGAGCATACTCATCCCACTCGGGGTGACAAATGCAAAAACCACAGTTGATGGACAGAATGCAGAACAATGTCATACATTCACCCCAGTACAGAGATCTGGGCCTAAATCCATCGTTGTTTTGCACTCCACACCACCCCAGTTCAGACATGGCCGTATGCAAATCAGTCTGACCCTATGCCTCATGGGAACAGTCCAGCCCGAACTGCCAAGCCATGCCTTCCCTGGACCGGAAACAAGCTTCCGAGGACCGGTTTCTGGCATTCCAGCCGTCTTCAGCCCGGCTTGCATGGATCCAGTGGTGTGGAGAGCATGGGACTCACGTCTGAGCATACCCATCCCACTCGGGGTGTTAATTGCAAAAACCAGAGTTGATGGACAGAATGCAGAACAATGTCATACATTCACCCCAGTACAGAGATCTGGGCCTAAATCCATCGTTGTTTTGCACTCCACACCACCCCATTTCAGACATGGCCATATGCAAATCAGTCTGACCCTGTGCCTCATGGGAATAGTCCAGCCCGAATTGCCAAGCCATGCCTTCCCTGGACCGGAAACAAGCTTCCTAGGATTGGTTTCTGGCATTCCAGCCGTCTTCAGCCCGGCTTGCTTGAATCCAGTGGTGTGGAGAGCATGGGACTCACGTCTGAGCATACCCATCCCACTCAGGGTGACAAATGCAAAAACCACAGTTGATGGACAGAATGCAGAACAATGTCATACATTCACCCCAGTACAGAGATCTGTGCCTAAATCCATTGCTGTTTTGCACTCCAAACCACCCCAGTTCAGACATGGCCATATGCAAATCAGCCTGACACTGTGCCTCATGGGAATAGTCCAGCCCGAACTGCCAAGCCATGCCTTCCCTGGACTGGAAACAAGCTTCCGAGGACCGGTTTCTGGCATTCCAGCCGTCTTCAGCCCGGCTTGCTTGAATCCAGTGGTGTGGAGAGCATGGAACTCACGTCTGAGCATACTCATCCCACTCGGGGTGACAAATGCAAAAACCACAGTTGATGGACAGAATGCAGAACAATGTCACACATTCACCCCAGTACAGAGATCTGGGCCTAAATCCATCGTTGTTTTGCACTCCACACCACCCCATTTCAGACATGGCCATATGCAAATCAGTCTGACCCTGTGCCTCATGGGAACAGTCCAGCCCGAACTGCCAAGCCATGCCTTCCCTGGACCAGAAACAAGCTTCCGAAGACCGGTTTCTGGCCTTCCAGCCGTCTTCAGCCCGGCTTGCTTGAATCCAGTGGTGTGGAGAGCATGGGACTCACGTCTGAGCATACCCATCCCTCTCGGGGTGACAAATGCAAAAACCACAGTTGATGGACAGAATGCAGAACAATGTCATACATTCACCCCAGTACAGAGATCTGGGCCTAAATCCATCGTTGTTTTGCACTCCACACCACCCCAGTTCAGACATGGCCATATGCAAATCAGTCTGACCCTGTGCCTCATGGGAACAGTCCAGCCCGAACTGCCAAGCCATGCCTTCCCTGGACCGGAAACAAGCTTCCGAGGACCGGTTTCTGGCATTCCAGCCGTCTTCAGCCCGGCTTGCTTGAATCCAGTGGTGTGGAGAGCATGGGACTCACGTCTGAGCATACCCATCCCACTCGGGGTGACAAATGCAAAAACCACAGTTGATGGACAGAATGCAGAACAATGTCATACATTCACCCCAGTACAGAGATCTGGGCCTAAATCCATCGTTGTTTTGCACTCCACACCACCCCATTTCAGACATGGCCATATGCAAATCAGTCTGACCCTGTGCCTCATGGGAATAGTCCAGCCCGAATTGCCAAGCCATGCCTTCCCTGGACCGGAAACAAGCTTCCTAGGATTGGTTTCTGGCATTCCAGCCGTCTTCAGCCCGGCTTGCTTGAATCCAGTGGTGTGGAGAGCATGGGACTCACGTCTGAGCATACCCATCCCACTCAGGGTGACAAATGCAAAAACCACAGTTGATGGACAGAATGCAGAACAATGTCATACATTCACCCCAGTACAGAGATCTGTGCCTAAATCCATTGCTGTTTTGCACTCCAAACCACCCCAGTTCAGACATGGCCATATGCAAATCAGCCTGACACTGTGCCTCATGGGAATAGTCCAGCCCGAACTGCCAAGCCATGCCTTCCCTGGACTGGAAACAAGCTTCCGAGGACCGGTTTCTGGCATTCCAGCCGTCTTCAGCCCGGCTTGCTTGAATCCAGTGGTGTGGAGAGCATGGAACTCACGTCTGAGCATACTCATCCCACTCGGGGTGACAAATGCAAAAACCACAGTTGATGGACAGAATGCAGAACAATGTCACACATTCACCCCAGTACAGAGATCTGGGCCTAAATCCATCGTTGTTTTGCACTCCACACCACCCCATTTCAGACATGGCCATATGCAAATCAGTCTGACCCTGTGCCTCATGGGAACAGTCCAGCCCGAACTGCCAAGCCATGCCTTCCCTGGACCAGAAACAAGCTTCCGAAGACCGGTTTCTGGCCTTCCAGCCGTCTTCAGCCCGGCTTGCTTGAATCCAGTGGTGTGGAGAGCATGGGACTCACGTCTGAGCATACCCATCCCTCTCGGGGTGACAAATGCAAAAACCACAGTTGATGGACAGAATGCAGAACAATGTCATACATTCACCCCAGTACAGAGATCTGGGCCTAAATCCATCGTTGTTTTGCACTCCACACCACCCCAGTTCAGACATGGCCATATGCAAATCAGTCTGACCCTGTGCCTCATGGGAACAGTCCAGCCCGAACTGCCAAGCCATGCCTTCCCTGGACCGGAAACAAGCTTCCGAGGACCGGTTTCTGGCATTCCAGCCGTCTTCAGCCCGGCTTGCTTGAATCCAGTGGTGTGGAGAGCATGGGACTCACGTCTGAGCATACCCATCCCACTCGGGGTGACAAATGCAAAAACCACAGTTGATGGACAGAATGCAGAACAATGTCATACATTCACCCCAGTACAGAGATCTGGGCCTAAATCCATCGTTGTTTTGCACTCCACACCACCCCAGTTCAGACATGGCCATATGCAAATCAGTCTGACCCTATGCCTCATGGGAACAGTCCAGCCCGAACTGCCAAGCCATGCCTTCCCTGGACCAGAAACAAGCTTCCGAGGACCGGTTTCTGGCATTCCAGCCGTCTTTAGCCCGGCTTGCTTGAATCCAGTGGTGTGGAGAGCATGGGACTCATGTCTGAGCATACCGATCCCACTCGGGGTGACAAATGCAAAAACCACAGTTGATGGACAGAATGCAGAACAATGTCATACATTCACCCCAGTACAGAGATCTGGGCCTAAATCCATTGTTGTTTTGCACTCCACACCACCCCAGTTCAGACATGGCCATATGCAAATCAGTCTGACCCTGTGCCTCATGGGAACAGTCCAGCCCGAACTTCCAAGCCATGCCTTCCCTGGACCGGAAACAAGCTTCCGAGGACCGGTTTCTGGCATTCCAGCCGTCTTCAGCCCGGCTTGCTTGAATCCAGTGGTGTGGAGAGCATGGGACTCACGTCTGAGCATACCCATCCCACTCGGGGTGACAAATGCAAAAACCACAGTTAATGGACAGAATGCAGAACAATGTCATACATTCACCCCAGTACAGAGATCTGGGCCTAAATCCATCGTTGTTTTGCACTCCACACCACCCCATTTCAGACATGGCCATATGCAAATCAGTCTGACCCTGTGCCTCATGGGAATAGTCCAGCCCGAATTGCCAAGCCATGCCTTCCCTGGACCGGAAACAAGCTTCCTAGGATCGGTTTCTGGCATTCCAGCCGTCTTCAGCCTGGCTTGCTTGAATCCAGTGGTGTGGAGAGCATGGGACTCACATCTGAGCATACCCATCCCACTCCGGGTGACAAATGCAAAAACCACAGTTGATGGACAGAATGCAGAACAATGTCATACATTCACCCCTGTACAGAGATCTGGGCCTAAATCCATCGCTGTTTTGCACTCCAAACCACCCCAGTTCAGACATGGCCATATGCAAATCAGTCTGACACTGTGCCTCATGGGAACAGTCCAGCCCGAACTGCCAAGCCATGCCTTCCCTGGACTGGAAACAAGCTTTCGAGGACCGGTTTCTGGCATTCCAGCCGTCTTCAGCCCGGCTTGCATGAATCCAGTGGTGTGGAGAGCATGGGACTCACGTCTGAGCATACCCATCCCACTCGGGGTGTTAATTGCAAAAACCAGAGTTGATGGACAGAATGCAGAACAATGTCATACATTCACCCCAGTACAGAGATCTGGGCCTAAATCCATCGTTGTTTTGCACTCCACACCACCCCAGTTCAGACATGGCCATATGCAAATCAGCTAGACTCTGTGCCTCATTGGAACAGTCCAGCCCGAACTGCCAAGCCATGCCTTCCCTGGACTGGAAACAAGCTTCCGAGGACCGGTTTCTGGCATTCCAGCCGTCTTCAGCCCGGCTTGCATGGATCCAGTGGTGTGGAGAGCATGGGACTCACGTCTGAGCATACCCATCCCACTCGGGGTGTTAATTGCAAAAACCAGAGTTGATGGACAGAATGCAGAACAATGTCATACATTCACCCCAGTACAGAGATCTGGGCCTAAATCCATCGTTGTTTTGCACTCCACACCACCCCATTTCAGACATGGCCATATGCAAATCAGTCTGACCCTGTGCCTCATGGGAATAGTCCAGCCCGAATTGCCAAGCCATGCCTTCCCTGGACCGGAAACAAGCTTCCTAGGATCGGTTTCTGGCATTCCAGCCGTCTTCAGCCCGGCTTGCTTGAATCCAGTGGTGTGGAGAGCATGGGACTCACGTCTGAGCATACCCATCCCACTCAGGGTGACAAATGCAAAAACCACAGTTGATGGACAGAATGCAGAACAATGTCATACATTCACCCCAGTACAGAGATCTGTGCCTAAATCCATCGCTGTTTTGCACTCCAAACCACCCCAGTTCAGACATGGCCATATGCAAATCAGCCTGACACTGTGCCTCATGGGAATAGTCCAGCCCGAACTGCCAAGCCATGCCTTCCCTGGACTGGAAACAAGCTTCCGAGGACCGGTTTCTGGCATTCCAGCCGTCTTCAGCCCGGCTTGCTTGAATCCAGTGGTGTGGAGAGCATGGAACTCACGTCTGAGCATACTCATCCCACTCGGGGTGACAAATGCAAAAACCACAGTTGATGGACAGAATGCAGAACAATGTCATACATTCACCCCAGTACAGAGATCTGGGCCTAAATCCATCGTTGTTTTGCACTCCACACCACCCCATTTCAGACATGGCCATATGCAAATCAGTCTGACCCTGTGCCTCATGGGAACAGTCCAGCCCGAACTGCCAAGCCATGCCTTCCCTGGACCAGAAACAAGTTTCCGAAGACCGCTTTCTGGCCTTCCAGCCGTCTTCAGCCCGGCTTGCTTGAATACAGTGGTGTGGAGAGCATGGGACTCACGTCTGAGCATACCCATCCCTCTCGGGGTGACAAATGCAAAAACCACAGTTGATGGACAGAATGCAGAACAATGTCATACATTCACCCCAGTACAGAGATCTGGGCCTAAATCCATCGTTGTTTTGCACTCCACACCACCCCAGTTCAGACATGGCCATATGCAAATCAGTCTGACCCTGTGCCTCATGGGAACAGTCCAGCCCGAACTGCCAAGCCATGCCTTCCCTGGACCGGAAACAAGCTTCCGAGGACCGGTTTCTGGCATTCCAGCCGTCTTCAGCCCGGCTTGCTTGAATCCAGTGGTGTGGAGAGCATGGGACTCACGTCTGAGCATACCCATCCCACTCGGGGTGACAAATGCAAAAACCACAGTTGATGGACAGAATGCAGAACAATGTCATACATTCACCCCAGTACAGAGATCTGGGCCTAAATCCATCGTTGTTTTGCACTCCACACCACCCCAGTTCAGACATGGCCATATGCAAATCAGTCTGACCCTATGTCTCATGGGAACAGTCCAGCCCGAACTGCCAAGCCATGCCTTCCCTGGACCGGAAACAAGCTTCCGAGGACCGGTTTCTGGCATTCCAGCCGTCTTTAGCCCGGCTTGCTTGAATCCAGTGGTGTGGAGAGCATGGGACTCATGTCTGAGCATACCGATCCCACTCGGGGTGACAAATGCAAAAACCACAGTTGATGGACAGAATGCAGAACAATGTCATACATTCACCCCAGTACAGAGATCTGGGCCTAAATCCATTGTTGTTTTGCACTCCACACCACCCCAGTTCAGACATGGCCATATGCAAATCAGTCTGACCCTGTGCCTCATGGGAACAGTCCAGCCCGAACTTCCAAGCCATGCCTTCCCTGGACCGGAAACAAGCTTCCGAGGACCGGTTTCTGGCATTCCAGCCGTCTTCAGCCCGGCTTGCTTGAATCCAGTGGTGTGGAGAGCATGGGACTCACGTCTGAGCATACTCATCCCACTCGGGGTGACAAATGCAAAAACCACAGTTGATGGACAGAATGCAGAACAATGTCACACATCCACCCCAGTACAGAGATCTGGGCCTAAATCCATCGTTGTTTTGCACTCCACACCACCCCATTTCAGACATGGCCATATGCAAATCAGTCTGACCCTGTGCCTCATGGGAACAGTCCAGCCCGAACTGCCAAGCCATGCCTTCCCTGGACCAGAAACAAGCTTCCGAAGACCGGTTTCTGGCCTTCCAGCCGTCTTCAGCCCGGCTTGCTTGAATCCAGTGGTGTGGAGAGCATGGGACTCACGTCTGAGCATACCCATCCCTCTCGGGGTGACAAATGCAAAAACCACAGTTGATGGACAGAATGCAGAACAATGTCATACATTCACCCCAGTACAGAGATCTGGGCCTAAATCCATCGTTGTTTTGCACTCCACACCACCCCAGTTCAGACATGGCCATATGCAAATCAGTCTGACCCTGTGCCTCATGGGAACAGTCCAGCCCGAACTGCCAAGCCATGCCTTCCCTGGACCGGAAACAAGCTTCCGAGGACCGGTTTCTGGCATTCCAGCCGTCTTCAGCCCGGCTTGCTTGAATCCAGTGGTGTGGAGAGCATGGGACTCACGTCTGAGCATACCCATCCCACTCGGGGTGACAAATGCAAAAACCACAGTTGATGGACAGAATGCAGAACAATGTCATACATTCACCCCAGTACAGAGATCTGGGCCTAAATCCATCGTTGTTTTGCACTCCACACCACCCCAGTTCAGACATGGCCATATGCAAATCAGTCTGACCCTATGCCTCATGGGAACAGTCCAGCCCGAACTGCCAAGCCATGCCTTCCCTGGACCGGAAACAAGCTTCCGAGGACCGGTTTCTGGCATTCCAGCCGTCTTTAGCCCGGCTTGCTTGAATCCAGTGGTGTGGAGAGCATGGGACTCATGTCTGAGCATACCGATCCCACTCGGGGTGACAAATGCAAAAACCACAGTTGATGGACAGAATGCAGAACAATGTCATACATTCACCCCAGTACAGAGATCTAGCCCTAAATCCATTGTTGTTTTGCACTCCACACCACCCCAGTTCAGACATGGCCATATGCAAATCAGTCTGACCCTGTGCCTCATGGGAACAGTCCAGCCCGAACTTCCAAGCCATGCCTTCCCTGGACCGGAAACAAGCTTCCGAGGACCGGTTTCTGGCATTCCAGCCGTCTTCAGCCCGGCTTGCTTGAATCCAGTGGTGTGGAGAGCATGGGACTCACGTCTGAGCATACCCATCCCACTCGGGGTGACAAATGCAAAAACCACAGTTAATGGACAGAATGCAGAACAATGTCATACATTCACCCCAGTACAGAGATCTGGGCCTAAATCCATCGTTGTTTTGCACTCCACACCACCCCATTTCAGACATGGCCATATGCAAATCAGTCTGACCCTGTGCCTCATGGGAATAGTCCAGCCCGAATTGCCAAGCCATGCCTTCCCTGGACCGGAAACAAGCTTCCTAGGATCGGTTTCTGGCATTCCAGCCGTCTTCAGCCTGGCTTGCTTGAATCCAGTGGTGTGGAGAGCATGGGACTCACATCTGAGCATACCCATCCCACTCCGGGTGACAAATGCAAAAACCACAGTTGATGGACAGAATGCAGAACAATGTCATACATTCACCCCTGTACAGAGATCTGGGCCTAAATCCATCGCTGTTTTGCACTCCAAACCACCCCAGTTCAGACATGGCCAAATGCAAATCAGTCTGACACTGTGCCTCATGGGAACAGTCCAGCCCGAACTGCCAAGCCATGCCTTCCCTGGACTGGAAACAAGCTTTCGAGGACCGGTTTCTGGCATTCCAGCCGTCTTCAGCCCGGCTTGCATGAATCCAGTGGTGTGGAGAGCATGGGACTCACGTCTGAGCATACCCATCCCACTCGGGGTGTTAATTGCAAAAACCAGAGTTGATGGACAGAATGCAGAACAATGTCATACATTCACCCCAGTACAGAGATCTGGGCCTAAATCCATCGTTGTTTTGCACTCCACACCACCCCAGTTCAGACATGGCCATATGCAAATCAGCTAGACTCTGTGCCTCATTGGAACAGTCCAGCCCGAACTGCCAAGCCATGCCTTCCCTGGACTGGAAACAAGCTTCCGAGGACCGGTTTCTGGCATTCCAGCCGTCTTCAGCCCGGCTTGCATGGATCCAGTGGTGTGGAGAGCATGGGACTCACGTCTGAGCATACCCATCCCACTCGGGGTGTTAATTGCAAAAACCAGAGTTGATGGACAGAATGCAGAACAATGTCATACATTCACCCCAGTACAGAGATCTGGGCCTAAATCCATCGTTGTTTTGCACTCCACACCACCCCATTTCAGACATGGCCATATGCAAATCAGTCTGACCCTGTGCCTCATGGGAATAGTCCAGCCCGAATTGCCAAGCCATGCCTTCCCTGGACCGGAAACAAGCTTCCTAGGATCGGTTTCTGGCATTCCAGCCGTCTTCAGCCCGGCTTGCTTGAATCCAGTGGTGTGGAGAGCATGGGACTCACGTCTGAGCATACCCATCCCACTCAGGGTGACAAATGCAAAAACCACAGTTGATGGACAGAATGCAGAACAATGTCATACATTCACCCCAGTACAGAGATCTGTGCCTAAATCCATCGCTGTTTTGCACTCCAAACCACCCCAGTTCAGACATGGCCATATGTAAATCAGCCTGACACTGTGCCTCATGGGAATAGTCCAGCCCGAACTGCCAAGCCATGCCTTCCCTGAACTGGAAACAAGCTTCCGAGGACCGGTTTCTGGCATTCCAGCCGTCTTCAGCCCGGCTTGCTTGAATCCAGTGGTGTGGAGAGCATGGAACTCACGTCTGAGCATACTCATCCCACTCGGGGTGACAAATGCAAAAACCACAGTTGATGGACAGAATGCAGAACAATGTCATACATTCACCCCAGTACAGAGATCTGGGCCTAAATCCATCGTTGTTTTGCACTCCACACCACCCCATTTCAGACATGGCCATATGCAAATCAGTCTGACCCTGTGCCTCATGGGAACAGTCCAGCCCGAACTGCCAAGCCATGCCTTCCCTGGACCAGAAACAAGTTTCCGAAGACCGCTTTCTGGCCTTCCAGCCGTCTTCAGCCCGGCTTGCTTGAATACAGTGGTGTGGAGAGCATGGGACTCACGTCTGAGCATACCCATCCCTCTCGGGGTGACAAATGCAAAAACCACAGTTGATGGACAGAATGCAGAACAATGTCATACATTCACCCCAGTACAGAGATCTGGGCCTAAATCCATCGTTGTTTTGCACTCCACACCACCCCAGTTCAGACATGGCCATATGCAAATCAGTCTGACCCTGTGCCTCATGGGAACAGTCCAGCCCGAACTGCCAAGCCATGCCTTCCCTGGACCGGAAACAAGCTTCCGAGGACCGGTTTCTGGCATTCCAGCCGTCTTCAGCCCGGCTTGCTTGAATCCAGTGGTGTGGAGAGCATGGGACTCACGTCTGAGCATACCCATCCCACTCGGGGTGACAAATGCAAAAACCACAGTTGATGGACAGAATGCAGAACAATGTCATACATTCACCCCAGTACAGAGATCTGGGCCTAAATCCATCGTTGTTTTGCACTCCACACCACCCCAGTTCAGACATGGCCATATGCAAATCAGTCTGACCCTATGTCTCATGGGAACAGTCCAGCCCGAACTGCCAAGCCATGCCTTCCCTGGACCGGAAACAAGCTTCCGAGGACCGGTTTCTGGCATTCCAGCCGTCTTTAGCCCGGCTTGCTTGAATCCAGTGGTGTGGAGAGCATGGGACTCATGTCTGAGCATACCGATCCCACTCGGGGTGACAAATGCAAAAACCACAGTTGATGGACAGAATGCAGAACAATGTCATACATTCACCCCAGTACAGAGATCTGGGCCTAAATCCATTGTTGTTTTGCACTCCACACCACCCCAGTTCAGACATGGCCATATGCAAATCAGTCTGACCCTGTGCCTCATGGGAACAGTCCAGCCCGAACTTCCAAGCCATGCCTTCCCTGGACCGGAAACAAGCTTCCGAGGACCGGTTTCTGGCATTCCAGCCGTCTTCAGCCCGGCTTGCTTGAATCCAGTGGTGTGGAGAGCATGGGACTCACGTCTGAGCATACCCATCCCACTCGGGGTGACAAATGCAAAAACCAGTTAATGGACAGAATGCAGAACAATGTCATACATTCACCCCAGTACAGAGATCTGGGCCTAAATCCATCGTTGTTTTGCACTCCACACCACCCCATTTCAGACATGGCCATATGCAAATCAGTCTGACCCTGTGCCTCATGGGAATAGTCCAGCCCGAATTGCCAAGCCATGCCTTCCCTGGACCGGAAACAAGCTTCCTAGGATCGGTTTCTGGCATTCCAGCCGTCTTCAGCCTGGCTTGCTTGAATCCAGTGGTGTGGAGAGCATGGGACTCACATCTGAGCATACCCATCCCACTCCGGGTGACAAATGCAAAAACCACAGTTGATGGACAGAATGCAGAACAATGTCATACATTCACCCCAGTACAGAGATCTGGGCCTAAATCCATCGCTGTTTTGCACTCCAAACCACCCCAGTTCAGACATGGCCATATGCAAATCAGTCTGACACTGTGCCTCATGGGAACAGTCCAGCCCGAACTGCCAAGCCATGCCTTCCCTGGACTGGAAACAAGCTTTCGAGGACCGGTTTCTGGCATTCCAGCCGTCTTCAGCCCGGCTTGCATGAATCCAGTGGTGTGGAGAGCATGGGACTCACGTCTGAGCATACCCATCCCACTCGGGGTGTTAATTGCAAAAACCAGAGTTGATGGACAGAATGCAGAACAATGTCATACATTCACCCCAGTACAGAGATCTGGGCCTAAATCCATCGTTGTTTTGCACTCCACACCACCCCAGTTCAGACATGGCCATATGCAAATCAGCTAGACTCTGTGCCTCATTGGAACAGTCCAGCCCGAACTGCCAAGCCATGCCTTCCCTGGACTGGAAACATGCTTCCGAGGACCGGTTTCTGGCATTCCAGCCATCTACAGCCCAGCTTGCTTGAATCCAGTGGTGGGGAGAGCATGGGACTCACGTCTGAGCATACCCATCCCACTCGGGGTGACAAATGCAAAAACCACAGTTGATGGACAGAATGCAGAACAATGTCATACATTCACCCCAGTACAGAGATCTGGGCCTAAATCCATCGTTGTTTTGCACTCCACACCACCCCAGTTCAGACATGGCCATATGTAAAACAGTCTGACCCTGTGCCTCATGGGATCAGTCCAGCCCGAACTGCCAAGCCATGCCTTCCCTGGACCGGAAAAAACTTCAGAGGACCGGTTTCTGGCATTCCAGCCGTCTTCAGCCCGGCTTGCTTGAATCCAGTGGTGTGGAGAGCATGGGACTCATGTCTGAGCATACCCATCCCACTCGGGGTGACAAATGCAAAAACCACAGTTGATGGACAGAATGCAGAACAATGTCATACATTCACCCCAGTACAGAGATCTGGGTCTAAATCCATCGTTGTTTTGCACTCCACACCACCCCAGTTCAGACATGGCCATATGCAAATCAGTCTGACCCTATGCCTCATGGGAACAGTCCAGCCCGAACTGCTAAGCCATGCCTTCCCTGGACCGTAAACAAGCTTCCGAGGACCGGTTTCTGGCATTCCAGCCGTCTTCAGCCCGGCTTGCTTGAATCCAGTGGTGTGGAGAGCATGGGACTCACGTCTGAGCATACCCATCCCACTCGGGGTGACAAATGCAAAAACCACATTTAATGGACAGAATGCAGAACAATGTCATACATTCACCCCAGTACAGAGATCTGGGCCTAAATCCATCGTTGTTTTGCACTCCACACCACCCCAGTTCAGACATGGCCATATGCAAATCAGTCTGACCCTGTGCCTCATGGGAACAGTCCAGCCCGAACTGCTAAGCCATGCCTTCCCTGGAACGGAAACAAGCTTCCGAGGACCGGTTTCTGGCATTCCAGCCGTCTTCAGCCCGGCTTGCTTGAATCCAGTGGTGTGGAGAGCATGGGACTCACGTCTGAGCATACCCATCGCACTCAGGGTGACAAATGCAAAAACCACAGTTGATGGACAGAATGCAGAACAATGTCATACATTCACCCCAGTACAGAGATCTGCGCCTAAATCCATCTCTGTTTTGCACTCCAAACCACCCCAGTTCAGACATGGCCATATGCAAATCAGTCTGACACTGTGCCTCATGGGAATAGTCCAGCCCGAACTGCCAAGCCATGCCTTCCCTGGACTGGAAACAAGCTTCCGAGGACCGGTTTCTGGCATTCCAGCCGTCTTCAGCCCGGCTTGCTTGAATCCAGTGGTGTGGAGAGCATGGAACTCACGTCTGAGCATACCCATCCCACTCGGGGTGACAAATGCAAAAACCACAGTTGATGGACAGAATGCAGAACAATGTCATACATTCACCCCAGTACAGACATCTGGGCCTAAATCCATCGTTGTTTTGCACTCCACACCACCCCATTTCAGACATGGCCATATGCAAATCAGTCTGAACCTGTGCCTCATGGGAATAGTCCAGCCCGAATTGCCAAGCCATGCCTTCCCTGGACCGGAAACAAGCTTCCTAGGATCGGTTTCTGGCATTCCAGCCGTCTTCAGCCCGGATTTCTTGAATCCAGTGGTGTGGAGAGCATGGGACTCACGTCTGAGCATACCCATCCCACTCGGGGTGACAAATGCAAAAACCACAGTTGATGGACAGAATGCAGAACAATGTCATACATTCACCCCAGTACAGAGATCTGGGCCTAAGTCCATCGTTGTTTTGCACTCCACACCACCCCAGTTCAGACATGGCCATATGCAAATCAGTCTGACCCTGTGCCTCATGGGAACAGTCCAGCCCGAACTGCAAAAACCATGCCTTCCCTGGACCGGAAACAAGCTTCCGAGGACCTGTTTCTGGCATTACAGCCGTCTTCAGCCCAGCTTGCTTGAATCCAGTGCTGTGGAGAGCATGGGACTGTTATGTTATGTTATGTTATGTTATGTTATGTTAAAATGGTTTTTATAGAGCGCACGGCTACTCAAAAAGAGTGTCCCGGCGCTTTTATTTGAGGTAGGCTGCAGTAAACTAACATAACACGTTAAGAGAAAATATGTCATAGACAGAAAGAAAAACGACAACTAAAAAAAGACCTACTGGGTAAACAACCAGGTTTTGAGGTACTTTCTAAAAGCTAGTAAACTAGTGGCTCCCCGAAGACTAAGAGGCAGAGAATTCCACAATTGTGGCGCCAGTAGTCCAAAGGAGCGACCTCCCAAGCGCGCTCGCTTCACTCGCAGAACAGTCGCCAAAAATAAAGATTCAGACCTCAGAGAATGAGCCGTCGGTAGAAGGCAAGTCTCCTTTGGAGGTACTTTGCACCCGTCACATGGAGGGCCTTGTATGTCAGGGTCAAAGCCTTAAAGGCGATCCGCTTGTGGATTGGAAGCCAGTGCAAGGTCTTGAGCAAGCCCGCAGCACTGGCGCGCCTATTCAATCCATAGATCGCTCTCGCAGCAGCATTCTGCACAACTTGGAGCCGCTGTAACAGGTACTCTGGCAGGCCCAGGTATAGAATGTTGGAATAATCCAACCTAGAGCCTATCAGGGCCTGCACAGTCAGCTTCCTGTGCTCCTCCGATAATAGGGGAAGGAACCTCCGAAGCATCCGGAGGAGGCCGAAGCACATGCCCGACACCCCCAGGATCTGGGACTTCATGGTCAACCCCTTGTCCATCTTAACACCCAAGTTCTTAGCCATTTGGGATGAACACGTTGGGGGGAACATGTTGGAGGGCCACCAAGCCTGCCAGTCTGGCTCTGTGTCACACCCAAAGAAGAGTACCTCGGACTTATCGGAATTGCACTTGAGGCTGTTCAGTTGGAACCATTGAAACACAGCCCCAAGGCAATCCCGGATACTCTCCCCCTCAAAGTCTCCTCCTCTCTCACACGAGAAGAGGAGCTGGGTGTCATCTGCGTAGGATACGATCCGGGCCCCAAATGACTCCGCCAACGCCGCCAAAGGGGTCATGAAGATATTAAAGAGGGTCAGACTCAAGGTGGAGCCCTGAGGGACCCCGACTCCCAGAGGTGGCATCACGGCGGAATCTGGCGAGGCCCAGACCGTTTGCCGGCGGCCAGCTAGAAAGGAGGAAAACCAGCTGAACACCGTCCCCCGTAGTCCTATCTCATAGAGTCTTGTGAGAAGACCGTCATGGGGGACGGTGTCGAAAGCCGCCGACAAATCCAGCATCACCAGCATGGCTTTGCCCCTGGTATCCAAAATCCCCTTGATGGTTTCGGAGACCTCGAGGAGCGCAGTCTCCGTGCTGAGATTGGGACGGAAGCCCGACTGGGTGGCGTGCAGAATCTCATTTGACTCAAGAAAATTGGAAAGCACCGTCTGCACGTGCTTTTCAACAATTTTCGTGAGAGCCGGCAACAGAGAGATAGGCCGGTAGTTAACAGGGGCCTTAGGGTCCAGACCAGGCTTCTTGAGCAGCGGGATAACCATTGCCTGCTTCCAAGCCTGCGGAACCACTCCCTGGCTGAGCGAAAGATTCAACAGCGGGTTAGCCAATGGATTGATCACCTCAGCCAATTTCGCCAGAATTTTAGCCGGGCATGGGTCCAAAGGTGAACCCGATTTCAAGTTGGCCATCAATGCTAAAGAGGCAGGCGCAGATAGAGATGGAAATGCGCCCAGCGTCGGGCCTGGCGAAGCCGGGGGCGATCGATTGGCCTCAGAATCAATCCGCTCCGCGGGTATAGCCGACGGAAAAGAATCCTGTATAAGTTGGATCTTGCTAGTAAAAAAACCAGCAAGATCAGCGGCCCAAGAGTCAGCGTGCCTCACCTCAGTGATGTTAATCCGTGGAGATGTAAATTCCCTAACTATAGAGAAAATCTCCTTGCAGGAGTTGGAGGCAGCTTCTATCCTCCCTGCCAGGTAGGCTTTCTTACCCAAGCGAATGTCCCGGTGATACTCCTTGACCGCGCTCTTATAAGTCAGCTTAGCCTCCGCATCATATTTTACCCGACAAGCCCTTTCAGCTACCTTGCACTGCTGCCGCCTGGCCGACAGTGCTACGGTAAACCAAGGGGCGGAAACTCGTTTAGGAGTAAGACGGGGGGCTAGTTCCGGGGCAAGGTCGTTAAGCCTATCAGACAGCCATGCCTGCAAGGAGTCCAAATCCTTCGTCAGGTCGCCAGAGAGAGGGCAGGGATGATCCAAAGCAGCCTGAGCCAACATCTCAGGGGTCACTCGATGGTACGCCCTATGGGGTCGACCATGCTGCTGTGGGGCGGCCCCAGCCACTTTAGCTGTGCCTATGATCGAAAATTTAGCCAGCACATGGTCTGACCATAGTACCGGGATAATCTCTAACCCCTCAAGAGGGGAGGTCGAGAAAACCTGGTCCAGAGTGTGCCCCTTGTCATGCGTTGGCCCATGCAGATAGGGGAGCAATCCCAACGGTGCCATAGCCTCTAAGATTTTAATTGCGGCCGCATCCGAAGGATCATCTAACCGGAAGTTAAAATCCCCGGCCACGATGCAGTGTTCTGCTTCCAAGGCCAGTCCAAGTAAGACGGAGTCGAGATCTTCAAAAAACATTCCGGGTGGGCCAGGCGGTCTATAGACCAATAATCCCTTGACTGATTGATGCGGAGCCAAAGCGATAGAAAAAGCAAGAGCCTCCGAGCCGCGAATATCCTCCACTGGCAAGATAGTACACGCCGTGTCTTTCTTCACTACCAGTGCCACTCCACCGCCCCTTCCCTTTGCTCTGTCCTTCCTGAAGACATTGTAACCAGGCGGAATTGCCATGGCAACGTCTGGATTCGAGAGTTCTCCCCACCATGTCTCGGTGAGCAAGAGACACAGTGGCTTGGCTGTGTCAAGAAGCTCAAAGATGTCTTGTGCATGTCTGCACGCCGATCTAGTATTTAGTAACATGCAGGGATATCTCACACTGGCGCTGTTATTGCCAGGGGACCATGGCAGAGCACGGGAAGGACGCCAGCCGCAACCGGGGCAGATGGACTTACCACGGTGACGCCCGGGGAAGACAGTACAGCAGCTACTAGAAGCAGTAAGGAGAGCGCGAAGCTCCCCGGCAGTGTAACGCAGCCCTAAAGGTCCTGTTTGGCACATGGTAAATAGCCGAGCCTGCCCCGCCGCCCCGCGTGCCTCCGGGTCGCTGACAGGCGCAGACGGGCAGGACTCTGGCTTGACTCAGGCGCCAACCAGGCGCTACCGCTGCGCGTCACCGCTGCGCGGGAAGAGCGAGCATTAAGTAGGGCACACCTGTGGTCGAAAAAAGCGCTAGAGCGCTCAACAAGTGGCACACTCGCCACTAGCCACCCCCAAGATGGCGGCCACGCGCCAAACACGTCTGAGCATACCCATCCCACTCGGGGTGACAAATGCAAAAACCACAGTTGATGGACAGAATGCAGAACAATGTCATACATTCACCCAAGTACAGAGATCTGGGCCTAAATCCATCGTTGTTTTGCACTCCACACCACCCCAGTACAGACATGGCCATATGCAAATCAGTCTGACCCTGTGCCTCCTGGGAACAGTCCAGCCCGAACTGCCAAGCCATGCCTTCCCTGGACCGGACACAAGCTTCCGAGGACCGGTTTCTGGCATTCCAGCCTTCTTCAGCCCGGCTTGCTTGAATCCAGTGGTGTGGAGAGCATGGGACTAACGTCTGAGCATACCCATCCCACTCAGGGTGACAAATGCAAAAACCACAGTTGATGGACAGAATGCAGAACAATGTCATACATTCACCCCAGTACAGAGATCTGCGCCTAAATCCATCGCTGTTTTGCACTCCAAACCACCCCAGTTCAGACATGGTCATATGCAAATCAGTCTGACACTGTGCCTCATGGAAATAGTCCAGCCCGAACTGCCAAGCCATGCCTTCCCTGGACTGGAAACAAGCTTCTGAGGAACGATTTCTGGTATTCCAGCCGTCTTCAACCCGGCTTGCTTGAATCCAGTGGTGTGGAGAGCATGGAACTCACGTGTGAGCATACCCATCCCACTCGGGGTGACAAATGCAAAAACCACAGTTGATGGACAGAATGCAGAACAATGTCATACATTCACCCCAGTACAGAGATCTGGGCCTAAATCCATTGTTGTTTTGCACTCCACACCACCCCATTTCAGACATGGCCATATGCAAATCAGTCTGACCCTGTGCCTCATGGGAACAGTCCAGCCCGAACTGCCAAGCCATGCCTTCCCTGGACCGGAAACAAGCTTCCGAGGACCGGTTTCTGGCATTCCAGCTGTCTTCAGCCCGGCTTGCTTGAATCCAGTGGTGAGGAGAGCATGGGACTCACGTCTGAGCATACCCATCCCACTCGGGGTGACAAATGCAAAAACCACAGTTGATGGACAGAATGCAGAACAATGTCATACATTCACCCCAGTACAGAGATCTGGGCCTAAATCCATCGTTGTTTTGCACTCAACACCACCCCAGTTCAGACATGGCCATATGCAAATCAGTCTGACCCTGTGCCTCATGGGAACAGTCCAGCCCGAACTGCCAAGCCATGCCTTCCCTGGACCGGAAACAAGCTTCCGAGGACCGGTTTCTGGCATTCCGGCCGTCTTCAGCCCGGCTTGCTTGAATCCAGTGGTGTGGAGAGCATGGGACTCATGTCTGAGCATACCCATCCCACTCGGGGTGACAAATGCAAAAACCAGAGTTGATGGACAGAATGCAGAACAATGTCATACATTCACCCCAGTACAGAGATCTGGGCCTAAATCCATTGTTGTTTTGCACTCCACACCACCCCAGTTCAGACATGGCCATATGCAAATCAGTCTGACCCTGTGCCTCATGGGAACAGTCCAGCCCGAACTGCCAAGCCATGCCTTCCCTAGACCAGAAACAAGCTTCCGAGGACCGCTTTCTGGCATTCCAGCTGTCTTCAGCCCGGCTTGCTTGAATCCAGTGGTGAGGAGAGCATGGGACTCACGTCTGAGCATACCCATCCCACTCGGGGTGACAAATGCAAAAACCACAGTTGATGGACAGAATGCAGAACAATGTCATACATTCACCCCAGTACAGAGATCTGGGCCTAAATCCATCGTTGTTTTGCACTCCACACCACCCCATTTCAGACATGGCCATATGCAAATCAGTCTGACCCTGTGCCTCATGGGAATAGTCCAGCCCGAATTGCCAAGCCATGCCTTCCCTGGACCGGAAACAAGCTTCCTAGGATCGGTTTCTGGCATTCCAGCCGTCTTCAGCCCGGCTTGCTTGAATCCAGTGGTGTGGAGAGCATGGGACTCACGTCTGAGCATACCCATCCCACTCGGGGTGACAAATGCAAAAACCACAGTTGATGGACAAAATGCAGAACAATGTCATACATTCACCCCAGTACAGAGATCTGGGCCTAAGTCCATCGTTGTTTTGCACTCCACACCACCCCAGTTCAGACATGGCCATATGCAAATCAGTCTGACCCTGTGCCTCATGGGAACAGTCCAGCCCGAACTGCCAAGCCATGCCTTCCCTGGACCGGAAACAAGCTTCCGAGGACCTGTTTCTGGCATTCCAGCCGTCTTCAGCCCAGCTTGCTTGAATCCAGTGCTGTGGAGAGCATGGGACTCACGTCTGAGCATACCCATCCCACTCGGGGTGACAAATGCAAAAACCACAGTTGATGGACAGAATGCAGAACAATGTCATACATTCACCCCAGTACAGAGATCTGGGCCTAAATCCATCGTTGTTTTGCACTCCACACCACCCCAGTTCAGACATGGCCATATGCAAATCAGTCGGACCCTGTGCCTCATGGGAACAGTCCAGCCCGAACTTCCAAGCCATGCCTTCCCTGTACCGGAAACAAGCTTCCGAGGACCGGTTTCTGGCATTCCAGCCGTCTTCAGCCCGGCTTGCTTGAATCCAGTGGTGTGGAGAGCATGGGACTCACGTCTGAGCATACCAATCCCAATCAGGGTGACAAATGCAAAAACCACAGTTGATGGACAGAATGCAGAACAATGTCATACATTCACCCCAGTACAGAGATCTGCGCCTAAATCCATCGCTGTTTTGCACTCCAAACCACCCCAGTTCAGACATGGCCATATGCAAATCAGTCTGACACTGTGTCTCATGGAAATAGTCCAGCCCGAACTGCCAAGCCATGCCTTCCCTGGACTGGAAACAAGCTTCCGAGGAACGGTTTCAGGCATTCCAGCCGTCTTCAGCCCGGCTTGCTTGAATCCAGTGGTGTGGAGAGCATGGAACTCACGTCTGAGCATACCCATCCCACTCGGGGTGACAAATGCAAAAACCACAGTTGATGGACAGAATGCAGAACAATGTCATACATTCACCCCAGTACAGAGATCTGGGCCTAAATCCATAGTTGTTTTGCACTCCACACCACCCCATTTCAGACATCGCCATATGCAAATCAGTCTGACCCTGTGCCTCATGGGAACAGTCCAGCCCGAACTGCCAAGCCATGCCTTCCCTGGACCGGAAACAAGCTTCCGAGGACCGGTTTCTGGCATTCCAGCCGTCTTCAGCCCGGCTTGCTTGAATCCAGTGGTGTGGAGAGCATGGGACTCACGTCTGAGCATACCCATCCCACTCGGGGTGACAAATGCAAAAACCACAGTTGATGGACAGAATGCAGAACAATGTCATACATTCACCCCAGTACAGAGATCTGGGCCTAAATCCATCATTGTTTTGCACTCCCCACCACCCCAGTTCAGACATGGCCATATGCAAATCAGTCTGACCCTGTGCCTCATGGGAACAGTCCAGTCCGAACTGCCAAGCCATGCCTTCCCTGGACCGGAAACAAGCTTCCGAGGACCGGTTTCTGGCATTCCAGCCGTCTTCAGCCCGGCTTGCTTGAATCCAAGGTGTGGAGAGCATGGGACTCACGTCTGAGCATACCCATCCCACTCGGGGTGACAAATGCAAAAACCACAGTTGATGGACAGAATGCAGAACAATGTCATACATTCACCCCAGTACAGAGATCTGGGCCTAAATCCATTGTTGTTTTGCACTCCACACCACCCCAGTCCAGACATGGCCATATGCAAATCAGTCTGACCCTGTGCCTCATGGGAACAGTCCAGCCCGAACTTCCAAGCCATGCCTTCCCTGGACCGGAAACAAGCTTCCGAGGACCGGTTTCTGGCATTCCAGCCGTCTTCAGCCCGGCTTGCTTGAATCCAGTGGTGTGGAGAGCATGGGACTCACGTCTGAGCATACCCATCCCACTCGGGGTGACAAATGCAAAAACCACAGTTAATGGACAGAATGCAGAACAATGTCATACATTCACCCCAGTACAGAGATCTGGGCCTAAATCCATCGTTGTTTTGCACTCCACACCACCCCATTTCAGACATGGCCATATGCAAATCAGTCTGACCCTGTGCCTCATGGGAATAGTCCAGCCCGAATTGCCAAGCCATGCCTTCCCTGGACCGGAAACAAGCTTCCTAGGATCGGTTTCTGGCATTCCAGCCGTCTTCAGCCCGGCTTGCTTGAATCCAGTGGTGTGGAGAGCATGGGACTCACGTCTGAGCATACCCATCCCACTCCGGGTGACAAATGCAAAAACCACAGTTGATGGACAGAATGCAGAACAATGTCATACATTCACCCCAGTACAGAGATCTGGGCCTAAATCCATCGCTGTTTTGCACTCCAAACCACCCCAGTTCAGACATGGCCATATGCAAATCAGTCTGACACTGTGAATCATGGGAACAGTCCAGCCCGAACTGCCAAGCCATGCCTTCCCTGGACTGGAACCAAGCTTTCGAGGACCGGTTTCTGGCATTCCAGCCGTCTTCAGCCCGGCTTGCATGAATCCAGTGGTGTGGAGAGCATGGGACTCACGTCTGAGCATACCCATCCCACTCGGGGGGTTAATTGCAAAAACCAGAGTTGATGGACAGAATGCAGAACAATGTCATACATTCACCCCAGTACAGAGATCTGGGCCTAAATCCATCGTTGTTTTGCACTCCACACCACCCCAGTTCAGACATGGCCATATGCAAATCAGTCTGACTCTGTGCCTCATTGGAACAGTCCAGCCCGAACTGCCAAGCCATGCCTTCCCTGGACCGGAAACATGCTTCCGAGGACCGGTTTCTGGCATTCCAGCCATCTTCAGCCCAGCTTGCTTGAATCCAGTGGTGGGGAGAGCATGGGACTCACGTCTGAGCATACCCATCCCACTCGGGGTGACAAATGCAAAAACCACAGTTGATGGACAGAATGCAGAACAATGTCATACATTCACCCCAGTACAGAGATCTGGGCCTAAATCCATCGTTGTTTTGCACTCCACACCACCCCAGTTCAGACATGGCCATATGCAAATCAGTCTGACCCTATGCCTCATGGGAACAGTCCAGCCCGAACTGCCAAGCCATGCCTTCCCTGGACCGTAAACAAGCTTCCGAGGACCGGTTTCTGGCATTCCAGCCGTCTTTAGCCCGGCTTGCTTGAATCCAGTGGTGTGGAGAGCATGGGACTCATGTCTGAGCATACCCATCCCACTCGGGGTGACAAATGCAAAAACCACAGTTGATGGACAGAATGCAGAACAATGTCATACATTCACCCCAGTACAAAGATCTGGGCCTAAATCCATTGTTGTTTTGCACTCCACACCACCCCAGTTCAGACATGGCCATATGCAAATCAGTCTGACCCTGTGCCTCATGGGAACAGTCCAGCCCGAACTGCCAAGCCATGCCTTCCCTGGACCGGAAACAAGCTTCCGAGGACCGGTTTCTGGCATTCCAGCCGTCTTCAGCCCGGCTTGCTTGAATCCAGTGGTGTGGAGAGCATGGGACTCACGTCTGAGCATACCCATCCCACTCGGGGTGACAAATGCAAAAACCACAGTTAATGGACAGAATGCAGAACAATGTCATAAATTCACCCCAGTACAGAGATCTGGGCCTAAATCCATCGTTGTTTTGCACTCCACACCACCCCAGTTCAGACATGGCCATATGCAAATCAGTCTGACCCTGTGCCTCATGGGAACAGTCCAGCCCGAACTGCCAAGCCATGCCTTCCCTGGACCGGAAACAAGCTTCCAAGGACCGGTTTCTGGCATTCCAGCCGTCTTCAGCCCGGCTTGCTTGAATCCAGTGGTGTGGAGAGCATGGGACTCACGTCTGAGCATACCCATCCCACTCAGGGTGACAAATGCAAAAACCACAGTTGATGGACAGAATGCAGAACAATGTCATACATTCACCCCAGTACAGAGATCTGCGCCTAAATCCATCTCTGTTTTGCACTCCAAACCACCCCAGTACAGACATGGCCATATGCAAATCAGTCTGACACTGTGCCTCATGGGAATAGTCCAGCCCGAACTGCCAAGCCATGCCTTCCCTGGACTGGAAACAAGCTTCCGAGGACCGGTTTCTGGCATTCCAGCCGTCTTCAGCCCGGCTTGCTTGAATCCAGTGGTGTGGAGAGCATGGAACTCACGTCTGAGCATACCCATCCCACTCGGGGTGACAAATGCAAAAACCACAGTTGATGGACAGAATGCAGAACAATATCATACATTCACCCCAGTACAGAGATCTGGGCCTAAATCCATCGTTGTTTTGCACTCCACACCACCCCATTTCAGACATGGCCATATGCAAATCAGTCTGACCCTGTGCCTCATGGGAATAGTCCAGCACGAATTGCTAAGCCATGCCTTCCCTGGACCGGAAACAAGCTTCCTAGGATCGGTTTCTGGCATTCCAACCGTCTTCAGCCCGGCTTGCTTGAATCCAGTGGTGTGGAGAGCATGGGACTCACGTCTGAGCATACCCATCCCACTCCGGGTGACAAATGCAAAAACCACAGTTGATGGACAGAATGCAGAACAATGTCATACATTCACCCCAGTACAGAGATCTGGGCCTAAATCCATCGCTGTTTTGCACTCCAAACCACCCCAGTTCAGACATGGCCATATACAAATCAGTCTGACACTGTGAATCATGGGAACAGTCCAGCCCGAACTGCCAAGCCATGCCTTCCCTGGACTGGAACCAAGCTTTCGAGGACCGGTTTCTGGCATTCCAGCCGTCTTCAGCCCGGCTTGCATGAATCCAGTGGTGTGGAGAGCATGGGACTCACGTCTGAGCATACCCATCCCACTCGGGGGGTTAATTGCAAAAACCAGAGTTGATGGACAGAATGCAGAACAATGTCATACATTCACCCCAGTACAGAGATCTGGGCCTAAATCCATCGTTGTTTTGCACTCCACACCACCCCATTTCAGACATGGCCATATGCAAATCAGTCTGACTCTGTGCCTCATTGGAACAGTCCAGCCCGAACTGCCAAGCCATGCCTTCCCTGGACCGGAAACATGCTTCCGAGGACCGGTTTCTGGCATTCCAGCCATCTTCAGCCCAGCTTGCTTGAATCCAGTGGTGGGGAGAGCTTGGGACTCACGTCTGAGCATACCCATCCCACTCGGGGTGACAAATGCAAAAACCACAGTTGATGGACAGAATGCAGAACAATGTCATACATTCACCCCAGTACAGAGATCTGGGCCTAAATCCATCGTTGTTTTGCACTCCACACCACCCCAGTTCAGACATGGCCATATGCAAATCAGTCTGACCCTATGCCTCATGGGAACAGTCCAGCCCGAACTGCCAAGCCATGCCTTCCCTGGACCGTAAACAAGCTTCCGAGGACCGGTTTCTGGCATTCCAGCCGTCTTTAGCCCGGCTTGCTTGAATCCAGTGGTGTGGAGAGCATGGGACTCATGTCTGAGCATACCCATCCCACTCGGGGTGACAAATGCAAAAACCACAGTTGATGGACAGAATGCAGAACAATGTCATACATTCACCCCAGTACAAAGATCTGGGCCTAAATCCATTGTTGTTTTGCACTCCACACCACCCCAGTTCAGACATGGCCATATGCAAATCAGTCTGACCCTGTGCCTCATGGGAACAGTCCAGCCCGAACTGCCAAGCCATGCCTTCCCTGGACCGGAAACAAGCTTCCGAGGACCGGTTTCTGGCATTCCAGCCGTCTTCAGCCCGGCTTGCTTGAATCCAGTGGTGTGGAGAGCATTGGACTCACGTCTGAGCATACCCATCCCAATCGGGGTGACAAATGCAAAAACCACAGTTAATGGACAGAATGCAGAACAATGTCATAAATTCACCCCAGTACAGAGATCTGGGCCTAAATCCATCGTTGTTTTGCACTCCACACCACCCCAGTTCAGACATGGCCATATGCAAATCAGTCTGACCCTGTGCCTCATGGGAACAGTCCAGCCCGAACTGCCAAGCCATGCCTTCCCTGGACCGGAAACAAGCTTCCGAGGACCGGTTTCTGGCATTCCAGCCGTCTTCAGCCCGGCTTGCTTGAATCCAGTGGTGTGGAGAGCATGGGACTCACGTCTGAGCATACCCATCCCACTCAGGGTGACAAATGCAAAAACCACAGTTGATGGACAGAATGCAGAACAATGTCATACATTCACCCCAGTACAGAGATCTGCGCCTAAATCCATCTCTGTTTTGCACTCCAAACCACCCCAGTTCAGACATGGCCATATGCAAATCAGTCTGACACTGTGCCTCATGGGAATAGTCCAGCCCGAACTGCCAAGCCATGCCTTCCCTGGACTGGAAACAAGCTTCCGAGGACCGGTTTCTGGCATTCCAGCCATCTTCAGCCCGGCTTGCTTGAATCCAGTGGTGTGGAGAGCATGGAACTCACGTCTGAGCATACCCATCCCACTCAGGGTGACAAATGCAAAAACCACAGTTGATGGACAGAATGCAGAACAATATCATACATTCACCCCAGTACAGAGATCTGGGTCTAAATCCATCGTTGTTTTGCACTCCACACCACCCCATTTCAGACATGGCCATATGCAAATCAGTCTGAACCTGTGCCTCATGGGAATAGTCCAGCCCGAATTGCCAAGCCATGCCTTCCCTGGACCGGAAACAAGCTTCCTAGGATCGGTTTCTGGCATTCCAGCCGTCTTCAGCCCGGATTGCTTGAATCCAATGGTGTGGAGAGCATGGGACTCACGTCTGAGCATACCCATCCCACTCGGGGTGACAAATGCAAAAACCACAGTTGAGGGACAGAATGCAGAACAATGTCATACATTCACCCCAGTACAGAGATCTGGGCCTAAGTCCATCGTTGTTTTGCACTCCACACCACCCCAGTTCAGACATGGCCATATGCAAATCAGTCTGACCCTGTGCCTCATGGGAACAGTCCAGCCCGAACTGCAAAAACCATGCCTTCCCTGGACCGGAAACAAGCTTCCGAGGACCTGTTTCTGGCATTCCAGCCGTCTTCAGCCCAGCTTGCTTGAATCCAGTGCTGTGGAGAGCATGGGACTCACGTCTGAGCATACCCATCCCACTCGGGGTGACAAATGCAAAAACCACAGTTGATGGACAGAATGCAGAACAATGTCATACATTCACCCAAGTACAGAGATCTGGGCCTAAATCCATCGTTGTTTTGCACTCCACACCACCCCATTTCAGACATGGCCATATGCAAATCAGTCTGACCCTGTGCCTCCTGGGAACAGTCCAGCCCGAACTGCCAAGCGATGCCTTCCCTGGACCGGACACAAGCTTCCGAGGACCGGTTTCTGGCATTCCAGCCGTCTTCAGCCCGGCTTGCTTGAATCCAGTGGTGTGGAGAGCATGGGACTCACGTCTGAGCATACCCATCCCACTCAGGGTGACAAATGCAAAAACCACAGTTGTTGGACAGAATGCAGAACAATGTCATACATTCACCCCAGTACAGAGATCTGCGCCTAAATCCATCGCTGTTTTGCACTCCAAACCACCCCAGTTCAGACATGGCCATATGCAAATCAGTCTGACACTGTGCCTCATGGAAATAGTCCAGCCCGCACTGCCAAGCCATGCCTTCCCTGGACTGGAAACAAGCTTCCGAGGAACGGTTTCTGGCATTCCAGCCGTCTTCAGCCCGGCTTGCTTGAATCCAGTGGTGTGGAGAGCATGGAACTCACGTGTGAGCATACCCATCCCACTCGGGGTGACAAATGCAAAAACCACAGTTGATGGACAGAATGCAGAACAATGTCATACATTCACCCCAGTACAGAGATCTGGGCCTAAATCCATTGTTGTTTTGCACTCCACACCACCCCATTTCAGACATGGCCATATGCAAATCAGTCTGACCCTGTGCCTCATGGGAACAGTCCAGCCCGAACTGCCAAGCCGTGCCTTCCCTGGACCGGAAACAAGCTTCCGAGGACCGGTTTCTGGCATTTCAGCCGTCTTCAGCCCAGCTTGCTTGAATCCAGTGGTGTGGAGAGCATGGGACTCACGTCTGAGCATACCCATCCCACTCGGGTGACAAATGCAAAAACCACAGTTGATGGACAGAATGCAGAACAATGTCATACATTCACCCCAGTACAGAGATCTGGGCCTAAATCCATCATTGTTTTGCACTCCACACCACCCCAGTTCAGACATGGCCATATGCAAATCAGTCTGACCCTGTGCCTCATGGGAACAGTCCAGCCCGAACTGCCAAGTCATGCCGTCCCTGGACCGGAAACAAGCTTCCGAGGACCGGTTTCTGGCATTCCAGCTGTCTTCAGCCCGGCTTGCTTGAATCCAGGGGTGAGGAGAGCATGGGACTCACGTCTGAGCATACCCATCCCACTCGGGGTGACAAATGCAAAAACCACAGTTGATGGACAGAATGCAGAACAATGTCATACATTCACCCCAGTACAGAGTTCTGGGCCTAAATCCATCGTTGTTTTGCACTCCACACCACCCCAGTTCAGACATGGCCATATGCAAATCAGTCTGACCCTGTGCCTCATGGGAACAGTCCAGCCCGAACTGCCAAGCCATGCCTTCCCTGGACCGGAAACAAGCTTCCGAGGACCGGTTTCTGGCATTCCAGACGTCTTCGGCCCGGCTTGCTTGAATCCAGTGGTGTGGAGAGCATGGGACTCACGTCTGAGCATACCCATCCCACTCGGGGTGACAAATGCAAAAACCACAGTTGATGGACAGAATGCAGAACAATGTCATACATTCACCCCAGTACAGAGATCTGGGCCTAAGTCCATCGTCGTTTTGCACTCCACACCACCCCAGTTCAGACATGGCCATATGCAAATCAGTCTGACCCTGTGCCTCATGGGAACAGTCCAGTCCGAACTGCCAAGCCATGCCTTCCCTGGACCGGAAACAAGCTTCCGAGGACCTGTTTCTGGCATTCCAGCCGTCTTCAGCCCAGCTTGCTTGAATCCAGTGCTGTGGAGAGCATGGGACTCACGTCTGAGCATACCCATCCCACTCGGGGTGACAAATGCAAAAACCACAGTTGATGGACAGAATGCAGAACAATGTCATACATTCACCCCAGTACAGAGATCTGGGCCTAAATCCATCGTTGCTTTGCACTCCACACCACCCCAGTTCAGACATGGCCATATGCAAATCAGTCGGACCCTGTGCCTCATGGGAACAGTCCAGCCCGAACTTCCAAGCCATGCCTTCCCTGGACCGGAAACAAGCTTCCGAGGACCGGTTTCTGGCATTCCAGCCGTCTTCAGCCCGGCTTGCTTGAATACAGTGGTGTGGAGAGCATGGGACTCACGTCTGAGCATACAAATCCCACTCAGGGTGACAAATGCAAAAACCACAGTTGATGGACAGAATGCAGAACAATGTCATACATTCACCCCAGTACAGAGATCTGCGCCTAAATCCATCGCTGTTTTGCACTCCAAACCACCCCAGTTCAGACATAACCATATGCAAATCAGTCTGACACTGTGCCTCATGGAAATAGTCCAGCCCGAACTGCCAAGCCATGCCTTCCCTGGACTGGAAACAAGCTTCCGAGGACCGGTTTCTGGCATTCCAGCCGTCTTCAGCCCGGCTTGCTTGAATCCAGTGGTGTGGAGAGCATGGAACTCACGTCTGAGCATACCCATCCCACTCGGGGTGACAAATGCAAAAACCACAGTTGATGGACAGAATGCAGAACAATATCATACATTCACCCCAGTACAGAGATCTGGGCCTAAATCCATCGTTGTTTTGCACTCCACACCACCCCATTTCAGACATGGCCATATGCAAATCAGTCTGACCCTGTGCCTCATGGGAATAGTCCAGCCCGAATTGCCAAGCCATGCCTTCCCTGGACCGGAAACAAGCTTCCTAGGATCGGTTTCCGGCATTCCAACCGTCTTCAGCCCGGCTTGCTTGAATCCAGTGGTGTGGAGAGCATGGGACTCACGTCTGAGCATACCCATCCCACTCCGGGTGACAAATGCAAAAACCACAGTTGATGGACAGAATGCAGAACAATGTCATACATTCACCCCAGTACAGAGATCTGAGCCTAAATCCATCGCTGTTTTGCACTCCAAACCACCCCAGTTCAGACATGGCCATATACAAATCAGTCTGACACTGTGAATCATGGGAACAGTCCAGCACGAACTGCCAAGCCATGCCTTCCCTGGACTGGAACCAAGCTTTCGAGGACCGGTTTCTGCCATTCCAGCCGTCTTCAGCCCGGCTTGCATGAATCCAGTGGTGTGGAGAGCATGGGACTCACGTCTGAGCATACCCATCCCACTCGGGGGGTTAATTGCAAAAACCAGAGTTGATGGACAGAATGCAGAACAATGTCATACATTCACCCCAGTACAGAGATCTGGGCCTAAATCCATCGTTGTTTTGCACTCCACACCACCCCATTTCAGACATGGCCATGTGCAAATCAGTCTGACCCTATGCCTCATGGGAACAGTCCAGCCCGAACTGCAAGCCATGCCTTCCCTGGACCGTAAACAAGCTTCCGAGGACCGGTTTCTGGCATTCCAGCCGTCTTTAGCCCGGCTTGCTTGAATCCAGTGGTGTGGAGAGCATGGGACTCATGTCTGAGCATACCCATCCCACTCGGGGTGACAAATGCAAAAACCACAGTTGATGGACAGAATGCAGAACAATGTCATACATTCACCCCAGTACAAAGATCTGGGCCTAAATCCATTGTTGTTTTGCACTCCACACCACCCCAGTTCAGACATGGCCATATGCAAATCAGTCTGACCCTGTGCCTCATGGGAACAGTCCAGCCCGAACTGCCAAGCCATGCCTTCCCTGGACCGGAAACAAGCTTCCGAGGACCGGTTTCTGGCATTCCAGCCGTCTTCAGCCCGGCTTGCTTGAATCCAGTGGTGTGGAGAGCATGGGACTCACGTCTGAGCATACCCATCCCACTCGGGGTGACAAATGCAAAAACCACAGTTAATGGACAGAATGCAGAACAATGTCATAAATTCACCCCAGTACAGAGATCTGGGCCTAAATCCATCGTTGTTTTGCACTCCACACCACCCCAGTTCAGACATGGCCATATGCAAATCAGTCTGACCCTGTGCCTCATGGGAACAGTCCAGCCCGAACTGCCAAGCCATGCCTTCCCTGGACCGGAAACAAGCTTCCGAGGACCGGTTTCTGGCATTCCAGCCGTCTTCAGCTCGGCTTGCTTGAATCCAGTGGTGTGGAGAGCATGGGACTCACGTCTGAGCATACCCATCCCACTCAGGGTGACAAATGCAAAAACCACAGTTGATGGACAGAATGCAGAACAATGTCATACATTCACCCCAGTACAGAGATCTGCGCCTAAATCCATCTCTGTTTTGCACTCCAAACCACCCCAGTTCAGACATGGCCATATGCAAATCAGTCTGACACTGTGCCTCATGGGAATAGTCCAGCCCGAACTGCCAAGCCATGCCTTCCCTGGACTGGAAACAAGCTTCCGAGGACCGGTTTCTGGCATTCCAGCCATCTTCAGCCCGGCTTGCTTGAATCCAGTGGTGTGGAGAGCATGGATTTCACGTCTGAGCATACCCATCCCACTCGGGGTGACAAATGCAAAAACCACAGTTGATGGACAGAATGCAGAACAATATCATACATTCACCCCAGTACAGAGATCTGGGCCTAAATCCATCGTTGTTTTGCACTCCACACCACCCCATTTCAGACATGGCCATATGCAAATCAGTCTGAACCTGTGCCTCATGGGAATAGTCCAGCCCGAATTGCCAAGCCATGCCTTCCCTGGACCGGAAACAAGCTTCCTAGGATTGGTTTCTGGCATTCCAGCCGTCTTCAGCCCGGATTGCTTGAATCCAGTGGTGTGGAGAGCATGGGACTCACGTCTGAGCATACCCATCCCACTCGGGGTGACAAATGCAAAAACCACAGTTGAGGGACAGAATGCAGAACAATGTCATACATTCACCCCAGTACAGAGATCTGGGCCTAAGTCCATCGTTGTTTTGCACTCCACACCACCCCAGTTCAGACATGGCCATATGCAAATCAGTCTGACCCTGTGCCTCATGGGAACAGTCCAGCCCGAACTGCAAAAACCATGCCTTCCCTGGACCGGAAACAAGCTTCCGAGGACCTGTTTCTGGCATTCCAGCCGTCTTCAGCCCAGCTTGCTTGAATCCAGTGCTGTGGAGAGCATGGGACTCACGTCTGAGCATACCCATCCCACTCGGGGTGACAAATGCAAAAACCACAGTTGATGGACAGAATGCAGAACAATGTCATACATTCACCCAAGTACAGAGATCTGGGCCTAAATCCATCGTTGTTTTGCACTCCACACCACCCCATTTCAGACATGGCCATATGCAAATCAGTCTGACCCTGTGCCTCCTGGGAACAGTCCAGCCCGAACTGCCAAGCCATGCCTTCCCTGGACTGGAAACAAGCTTCCGAGGAACGGTTTCTGGCATTCCGCCGTCTTCAGCCCGGCTTGCTTGAATCCTGTGATGTGGAGAGCATGGAACTCACGTGTGAGCATACCCATCCCACTCAGGGTGACAAATGCAAAAACCACAGTTGATGGACAGAATGCAGAACAATGTCATACATTCACCCCAGTACAGAGATCTGCGCCTAAATCCATCTCTGTTTTGCACTCCAAACCACCCCAGTTCAGACATGGCCATATGCAAATCAGTCTGACACTGTGCCTCATGGGAATAGTCCAGCCCGAACTGCCAAGCCATGCCTTCCCTGGACTGGAAACAAGCTTCCGAGGACCGGTTTCTGGCATTCCAGCCATCTTCAGCCCGGCTTGCTTGAATCCAGTGGTGTGGAGAGCATGGATTTCACGTCTGAGCATACCCATCCCACTCGGGGTGACAAATGCAAAAACCACAGTTGATGGACAGAATGCAGAACAATATCATACATTCACCCCAGTACAGAGATCTGGGCCTAAATCCATCGTTGTTTTGCACTCCACACCACCCCATTTCAGACATGGCCATATGCAAATCAGTCTGAACCTGTGCCTCATGGGAATAGTCCAGCCCGAATTGCCAAGCCATGCCTTCCCTGGACCGGAAACAAGCTTCCTAGGATTGGTTTCTGGCATTCCAGCCGTCTTCAGCCCGGATTGCTTGAATCCAGTGGTGTGGAGAGCATGGGACTCACGTCTGAGCATACCCATCCCACTCGGGGTGACAAATGCAAAAACCACAGTTGAGGGACAGAATGCAGAACAATGTCATACATTCACCCCAGTACAGAGATCTGGGCCTAAGTCCATCGTTGTTTTGCACTCCACACCACCCCAGTTCAGACATGGCCATATGCAAATCAGTCTGACCCTGTGCCTCATGGGAACAGTCCAGCCCGAACTGCAAAAACCATGCCTTCCCTGGACCGGAAACAAGCTTCCGAGGACCTGTTTCTGGCATTCCAGCCGTCTTCAGCCCAGCTTGCTTGAATCCAGTGCTGTGGAGAGCATGGGACTCACGTCTGAGCATACCCATCCCACTCGGGGTGACAAATGCAAAAACCACAGTTGATGGACAGAATGCAGAACAATGTCATACATTCACCCAAGTACAGAGATCTGGGCCTAAATCCATCGTTGTTTTGCACTCCACACCACCCCATTTCAGACATGGCCATATGCAAATCAGTCTGACCCTGTGCCTCCTGGGAACAGTCCAGCCCGAACTGCCAAGCCATGCCTTCCCTGGACCGGACACAAGCTTCCGAGGACCGGTTTCTGGCATTCCAGCCGTCTTCAGCCCGGCTTGCTTGAATCCAGTGGTGTGGAGAGCATGGGACTCACGTCTGAGCATACCCATCCCACTCAGGGTGACAAATGCAAAAACCACAGTTGATGGACAGAATGCAGAACAATGTCATACATTCACCCCAGTACAGAGATCTGCGCCTAAATCCATCGCTGTTTTGCACTCCAAACCACCCCAGTTCAGACATGGCCATATGCAAATCAGTCTGACACTGTGCCTCATGGAAATAGTCCAGCCCGAACTGCCAAGCCATGCCTTCCCTGGACTGGAAACAAGCTTCCGAGGAACGGTTTCTGGCATTCCGCCGTCTTCAGCCCGGCTTGCTTGAATCCTGTGGTGTGGAGAGCATGGAACTCACGTGTGAGCATACCCATCCCACTCGGGGTGACAAATGCAAAAACCACAGTTGATGGACAGAATGCAGAACAATGTCATACATTCACCCCAGTACAGAGATCTGGGCCTAAATCCATTGTTGTTTTGCACTCCACACCACCCCATTTCAGACATGGCCATATGCAAATCAGTCTGACCCTGTGCCTCATGGGAACAGTCCAGCCCGAACTGCCAAGCCGTGCCTTCCCTGGACCGGAAACAAGCTTCCGAGGACCGGTTTCTGGCATTCCAGCCGTCTTCAGCCCGGCTTGCTTGAATCCAGTGGTGTGGAGAGCATGAGACTCACGTCTGAGCATACCCATCCCACTCGGGTGACAAATGCAAAAACCACAGTTGATGGACAGAATGCAGAACAATGTCATACATTCACCCAAGTACAGAGATCTGGGCCTAAATCCATCATTGTTTTGCACTCCACACCACCCCAGTTCAGACATGGCCATATGCAAATCAGTCTGACCCTGTGCCTCATGGGAACAGTCCAGCCCGAACTGCAAAAACCATGCCTTCCCTGGACCGGAAACAAGCTTCCGAGGACCTGTTTCTGGCATTCCAGCCGTCTTCAGCCCAGCTTGCTTGAATCCAGTGCTGTGGAGAGCATGGGACTCACGTCTGAGCATACCCATCCCACTCGGGGTGACAAATGCAAAAACCACAGTTGATGGACAGAATGCAGAACAATGTCATACATTCACCCAAGTACAGAGATCTGGGCCTAAATCCATCGTTGTTTTGCACTCCACACCACCCCATTTCAGACATGGCCATATGCAAATCAGTCTGACCCTGTGCCTCCTGGGAACAGTCCAGCCCGAACTACCAAGCCATGCCTTCCCTGGACCGGACACAAGCTTCCGAGGACCGGTTTCTGGCATTCCAGCCGTCTTCAGCCCGGCTTGCTTGAATCCAGTGGTGTGGAGAGCATGGGACTCACGTCTGAGCATACCCATCCCACTCAGGGTGACAAATGCAAAAACCACAGTTGATGGACAGAATGCAGAACAATGTCATACATTCACCCCAGTACAGAGATCTGCGCCTAAATCCATCGCTGTTTTGCACTCCAAACCACCCCAGTTCAGACATGGCCATATGCAAATCAGTCTGACACTGTGCCTCATGGAAATAGTCCAGCCCGAACTGCCAAGCCATGCCTTTCCTGGACTGGAAACAAGCTTCCGAGGAACGGTTTCTGGCATTCCAGCCGTCTTCAGCCCGGCTTGCTTGAATCCAGTGGTGTGGAGAGCATGGAACTCACGTGTGAGCATACCCATCCCACTCGGGGTGACAAATGCAAAAACCACAGTTGATGGACAGAATGCAGAACAATGTCATACATTCACCCCAGTACAGAGATCTGGGCCTAAATCCATTGTTGTTTTGCACTCCACACCACCCCATTTCAGACATGGCCATATGCAAATCAGTCTGACCCTGTGCCTCATGGGAACAGTCCAGCCCGAACTGCCAAGCCGTGCCTTCCCTGGACCGGAAACAAGCTTCCAAGGACCGGTTTCTGGCATTTCAGCCGTCTTCAGGCTGGCTTGCTTGAATCCAGTGGTGTGGAGAGCATGGGACTCACGTCTGAGCATACCCATCCCACTCGGGTGACAAATGCAAAAACCACAGTTGATGGACAGAATGCAGAACAATGTCATACATTCACCCCAGTACAGAGATCTGGGCCTACATCCATCATTGTTTTGCACTCCACACCACCCCAGTTCAGACATGGCCATATGCAAATCAGTCTGACCCTATGCCTCATGGGAACAGTCCAGCCCGAACTGCCAAGTCATGCCGTCACTGGACCGGAAACAAGCTTCCGAGGACCGGTTTCTGGCATTCCAGCTGTCTTCAGCCCGGCTTGCTTGAATCCAGGGGTGAGGACAGCATGGGACTCACGTCTGAGCATACCCATCCCACTCGGGGTGACAAATGCAAAAACCACAGTTGATGGACAGAATGCAGAACAATGTCATACATTCACCCCAGTACAGAGTTCTGGGCCTAAATCCATCGTTGTTTTGCACTCCACACCACCCCAGTTCAGACATGGCCATATGCAAATCAGTCTGACCCTGTGCCTCATGGGAACAGTCCAGCCCGAACTGCCAAGCCATGCCTTCCCTGGACCGGAAACAAGCTTCCGAGGACCGGTTTCTGGCATTCCAGCCGTCTTCAGCCCGGCTTGCTTGAATCCAGTGGTGTGGAGAGCATGGGACTCACGTCTGAGCATACCCATCCCACTCGGGGTGACAAATGCAAAAACCACAGTTGATGGACAGAATGCAGAACAATGTCATACATTCACCCCAGTACAGAGATCTGGGCCTAAGTCCATCGTCGTATTGCACTCCACACCACCCCAGTTCAGACATGGCCATATGCAAATCAGTCTGACCCTGTGCCTCATGGGAACAGTCCAGCCCGAACTGGCAAGCCATGCCTTCCCTGGACCGGAAACAAGCTTCCGAGGACCTGTTTCTGGCATTCCAGCCGTCTTCAGCCCAGCTTGCTTGAATCCAGTGCTGTGGAGAGCATGGGACTCACGTCTGAGCATACCCATCCCACTCGGGGTGACAAATGCAAAAACCACAGTTGATGGACAGAATGCAGAACAATGTCATACATTCACCCCAGTACAGAGATCTGGGCCTAAATCCATCGTTGTTTTGCACTCCACACCACCCCAGTTCAGACATGGCCATATGCAAATCAGTCGGACCCTGTGCCTCATGGGAACAGTCCAGCCCGAACCTCCAAGCCATGCCTTCCCTGGACCGGAAACAAGCTTCCGAGGACCGGTTTCTGGCATTCCAGCCGTCTTCAGCCCGGCTTGCTTGAATACAGTGGTGTGGAGAGCATGGGACTCACGTCTGAGCATACAAATCCCACTCAGGGTGACAAATGCAAAAACCACAGTTGATGGACAGAATGCAGAACAATGTCATACATTCACCCCAGTACAGAGATCTGCGCCTAAATCCATCGCTGTTTTGCACTCCAAACCACCCCAGTTCAGACATAACCATATGCAAATCAGTCTGACACTGTGCCTCATGGAAATAGTCCAGCCCGAACTGCCAAGCCATGCCTTCCCTGGACTGGAAACAAGCTTCCGAGGAACGGTTTCAGGCATTCCAGCCGTCTTCAGCCCGGCTTGCTTGAATGCAGTGGTGTGGAGAGCATGGAACTCACGTCTGAGCATACCCATCCCACTCGGGGTGACAAATACAAAAACCACAGTTGATGGACAGAATGCAGAACAATGTCATACATTCACCCCAGTACAGAGATCTGGGCCTAAATCCATCGTTGTTTTGCACTCCACACCACCCCATTTCAGACATCGCCATATGCAAATCAGTCTGACCCTGTGCCTCATGGGAACAGTCCAGCCCGAACTGCCAAGCCATGCCTTCCCTGGACCGGAAACAAGCTTCCGAGGACCGGTTTCTGGCATTCCAGCCGTCTTCAGCCCGGCTTGCTTGAATCCAGTGGTGTGGAGAGCATGGGACTCACGTCTGAGCATACCCATCCCACTCGGGGTGACAAATGCAAAAACCACAGTTGATGGACAGAATGCAGAACAATGTCATACATTCACCCCAGTACAGAGATCTGGGCCTAAATCCATCATTGTTTTGCACTCCACACCACCCCAGTTCAGACATGGCCATATGCAAATCAGTCTGACCCTGTGCCTCATGGGAACAGTCCAGCCCGAACTGCCAAGCCATGCCTTCCCTGGACCGGAAACAAGCTTCCGAGGACCGGTTTCTGGCATTCCGGCTGTCTTCAGCCCGGCTTGCTTGAATCCAGTGGTGAGGAGAGCATGGGACTCAGGTCTGAGCATACCCATCCCACTCGGGGTGACAAATGCAAAAACCACAGTTGATGGACAGAATGCAGAACAATGTCATACATTCACCCCAGTACAGAGATCTGGGCGTAAATCCATCGTTGTTTTGCACTCCACACCACCCCAGTTCAGACATGGCCATATGCAAATCAGTCTGACCCTGTGCCTCATGGGAACAGTCCAGCCCGAACTGCCAAGCCATGCCTTCCCTGGACCGGAAACAAGCTTCCGAGGACCGGTTTCTGGCATTCCAGCCGTCTTCAGCCCGGCTTGCTTGAATCCAGTGGTGTGGAGAGCATGGGACTCACGTCTGAGCATACCCATCCCACTCGGGGTGACAAATGCAAAAACCACAGTTGAAGGACAGAATGCAGAACAATGTCATACATTCACCCCAGTACAGAGATCTGGGCCTAAATCCATTGTTGTTTTGCACTCCACACCACCCCATTTCAGACATGGCCATATGCAATTCAGTCTGACCCTGTGCCTCATGGGAATAGTCCAGCCCGAATTGCCAAGCCATGCCTTCCCTGGACCGGAAACAAGCTTCCTAGGATCGGTTTCTGGCATTCCAGCCGTCTTCAGCCCGGCTTGCTTGAATCCAGTGGTGTGGAGAGCATGGTACTCACGTCTGAGCATACCCATCCCACTCGGGGTGACAAATGCAAAAACCACAGTTGATGGACAGAATGCAGAACAATGTCATACATTCACCCCAGTACAGAGATCTGGGCCTAAATCCATCGTTGTTTTGCACTCCACACCACCCCAGTTCAGACATGGCCATATGCAAATCAGTCTGACCCTGTGCCTCATGGGAATAGTCCAGCCCGAACTGCCAAGCCATGCCTTCCCTGGACTGGAAACAAGCTTCCGAGGACCGGTTTCTGGCATTCCAGCCGTCTTCAGCCCGGCTTGCTTGAATCCAGTGGTGTGGAGAGCATGGAACTCACGTCTGAGCATACCCATCCCACTCGGGGTGACAAATGCAAAAACCACAGTTGATGGACAGAATGCAGAACAATGTCATACATTCACCCCAGTACAGAGATCTGGGCCTAAATCCATCGTTGTTTTGCACTCCACACCACCCCATTTCAGACATGGCCATATGCAAATCAGTCTGACCCTGTGCCTCATGGGAACAGTCCAGCCCGAACTGCCAAGCCATGCCTTCCCTGGACCGGAAACAAGCTTCCGAGGACCGGTTTCTGGCATTCCAGCCGTCTTCAGCCCGGCTTGCTTGAATCCAGTGGTGTGGAGAGCATGGGACTCACGTCTGAGCATACCCATCCCACTCGGGGTGACAAATGCAAAAACCACAGTTGATGGACAGAATGCAGAACAATGTCATACATTCACCCCAGTACAGAGATCTGGGCCTAAATCCATCATTGTTTTGCACTCCACACCACCCCAGTTCAGACATGGTCATATGCAAATCAGTCTGACCCTGTGCCTCATGGGAACAGTCCAGCCCGAACTGCCAAGCCTTCCCTAGACCGGAAACAAGCTTCCGAGGACCGCTTTCTGGCATTCCAGCTGTCTTCAGCCCGGCTTGCTTGAATCCAGTGGTGAGGAGAGCATGGGACTCACGTCTGAGCATACCCATCCCACTCGGGGTGACAAATGCAAAAACCACAGTTGATGGACAGAATGCAGAACAATGTCATACATTCACCCCAGTACAGAGATCTGGGCCTAAATCCATCGTTGTTTTGCACTCCACACCACCCCAGTTCAGATATGGCCATATGCAAATCAGTCTGACACTGTGCCTCATGGGAACAGTCCAGCCCGAACTGCCAAGCCATGCCTTCCCTGGACCGGAAACAAGCTTCCGAGGACCGGTTTCTGGCATTCCAGCCATCTTCAGCCCGGCTTGCTTGAATCCAGTGGTGTGGAGAGCATGGGACTCACGTCTGAGCATACCCATCCCACTCGGGGTGACAAATGCAAAAACCACAGTTGATGGACAGAATGCAGAACAATGTCATACATTCACCCCAGTACAGAGATCTGGGCCTAAATCCATCGTTGTTTTGCACTCCACACCACCCCATTTCAGACATGGCCATATGCAAATCAGTCTGACCCTGTGCCTCATGGGAATAGTCCAGCCCGAATTGCCAAGCCATGCCTTCCCTGGACCGGAAACAAGCTTCCTAGGATCGGTTTCTGGCATTCCAGCCGTCTTCAGCCCGGCTTGCTTGAATCCAGTGGTGTGGAGAGCATGGGACTCATGTCTGAGCATACCCATCCCACTCGGGGTGACAAATGCAAAAACCACAGTTGATGGACAGAATGCAGAACAATGTCATACATTCAGCCCAGTACAGAGATCTGGGCCTAAGTCCATCGTTGTTTTGCACTCCACACCACCCCAGTTCAGACATGGCCATATGCAAATCAGTCTGACCCTGTGCCTCATGGGAACAGTCCAGCCCGAACTGCAAAAACCATGCCTTCCCTGGACCGGAAACAAGCTTCCGAGGACCTGTTTCTGGCATTCCAGCCGTCTTCAGCCCAGCTTGCTTGAATCCAGTGCTGTGGAGAGCATGGGACTCACGTCTGAGCATACCCATCCCACTCGGGGTGACAAATGCAAAAACCACAGTTGATGGACAGAATGCAGAACAATGTCATACATTCACCCAAGTACAGAGATCTGGGCCTAAATCCATCGTTGTTTTGCACTCCACACCACCCCATTTCAGACATGGCCATATGCAAATCAGTCTGACCCTGTGCCTCCTGGGAACAGTCCAGCCCGAACTGCCAAGCCATGCCTTCCCTGGACCGGACACAAGCTTCCGAGGACCGGTTTCTGGCATTCCAGCCGTCTTCAGCCCGGCTTGCTTGAATCCAGTGGTGTGGAGAGCATGGGACTCACGTCTGAGCATACCCATCCCACTCAGGGTGACAAATGCAAAAACCACAGTTGATGGACAGAATGCAGAACAATGTCATACATTCACCCCAGTACAGAGATCTGCGCCTAAATCCATCGCTGTTTTGCACTCCAAACCACCCCAGTTCAGACATGGCCATATGCAAATCAGTCTGACACTGTGCCTCATGGAAATAGTCCAGCCCGAACTGCCAAGCCATGCCTTCCCTGGACTGGAAACAAGCTTCCGAGGAACGGTTTCTGGCATTCCAGCCGTCTTCAGCCCGGCTTGCTTGAATCCAGTGGTGTGGAGAGCATGGAACTCACGTGTGAGCATACCCATCCCACTCGGGGTGACAAATGCAAAAACCACAGTTGATGGACAGAATGCAGAACATTGTCATACATTCACCCCAGTACAGAGATCTGGGCCTAAATCCATTGTTGTTTTGCACTCCACACCACCCCATTTCAGACATGGCCATATGCAAATCAGTCTGACCTGTGCCTCAGGGGAACAGTCCAGCCCGAACTGCCAAGCCGTGGCTTCCCTGGACCGGAAACAAGCTTCCGAGGACCGGTTTCTGGCATTTCAGCCGTCTTCAGCCCGGCTTGCTTGAATCCAGTGGTGTGGAGAGCATGGGACTCACGTCTGAGCATACCCATCCCACTCGGGTGACAAATGCAAAAACCACAGTTGATGGACAGAATGCAGAACAAAATGTCATACATTCACCCCAGTACAGAGATCTGGGCCTAAATCCATCATTGTTTTGCACTCCACACCACCCCAGTTCAGACATGGCCATATGCAAATCAGTCTGACCCTGTGCCTCATGGGAACAGTCCAGCCCGAACTGCCAAGTCATGCCGTCCCTGGACCGGAAACAAGCTTCCGAGGACCGGTTTCTGGCATTCCAGCTGTCTTCAGCCCGGCTTGCTTGAATCCAGGGGTGAGGAGAGCATGGGACTCACGTCTGAGCATACCCATCCCACTCGGGGTGACAAATGCAAAAACCACAGTTGATGGACAGAATGCAGAACAATGTCATACATTCACCCCAGTACAGAGTTCTGGGCCTAAATCCATCGTTGTTTTGCACTCCACACCACCCCAGTTCAGACATGGCCATATGCAAATCAGTCTGACCCTGTGCCTCATGGGAACAGTCCAGCCCGAACTGCCAAGCCATGCCTTCCCTGGACCGGAAACAAGCTTCCGAGGACCGGTTTCTGGCATTCCAGCCGTCTTCAGCCCGGCTTGCTTGAATCCAGTGGTGTGGAGAGCATGGGACTCACGTCTGAGCATACCCATCCCACTCGGGGTGACAAATGCAAAAACCACAGTTGATGGACAGAATGCAGAACAATGTCATACATTCACCCCAGTACAGAGATCTGGGCCTAAGTCCATCGTCGTTTTGCACTCCACACCATCCCAGTTCAGACATGGCCATATGCAAATCAGTCTGACCCTGTGCCTCATGGGAACAGTCCAGCCCGAACTGCCAAGCCATGCATTCCCTGGACCGGAAACAAGCTTCCGAGGACCTGTTTCTGGCATTCCAGCCGTCTTCAGCCCAGCTTGCTTGAATCCAGTGCTGTGGAGAGCATGGGACTCACGTCTGAGCATACCCATCCCACTCGGGGTGACAAATGCAAAAACCACAGTTGATGGACAGAATGCAGAACAATGTCATACATTCACCCCAGTGCAGAGATCTGGGCCTAAATCCATCGTTGTTTTGCACTCCACACCACCCCAGTTCAGACATGGCCATATGCAAATCAGTCGGACCCTGTGCCTCATGGGAACAGTCCAGCCCGAACTTCCAAGCCATGCCTTCCCTGGACCGGAAACAAGCTTCCGAGGACCGGTTTCTGGCATTCCAGCCGTCTTCAGCCCGGCTTGCTTGAATACAGTGGTGTGGAGAGCATGGGACTCACGTCTGAGCATACAAATCCCACTCAGGGTGACAAATGCAAAAACCACAGTTGATGGACAGAATGCAGAACAATGTCATACATTCACCCCAGTACAGAGATCTGCGCCTAAATCCATCGCTGTTTTGCACTCCAAACCACCCCAGTTCAGACATAACCATATGCAAATCAGTCTGACACTGTGCCTCATGGAAATAGTCCAGCCCGAACTGCCAAGCCATGCCTTCCCTGGACTGGAAACAAGCTTCCGAGGAACGGTTTCAGGCATTCCAGCCGTCTTCAGCCCGGCTTGCTTGAATCCAGTGGTGTGGAGAGCATGGAACTCACGTCTGAGCATACCCATCCCACTCGGGGTGACAAATGCAAAAACCACAGTTGATGGACAGAATGCAGAACAATGTCATACATTCACCCCAGTACAGAGATCTGGGCCTAAATCCATCGTTGTTTTGCACTCCACACCACCCCATTTCAGACATGGCCATATGCAAATCAGTCTGACCCTGTGCCTCATGGGAACAGTCCAGCCCGAACTGCCAAGCCATGCCTTCCCTGGACCGGAAACAAGCTTCCGAGGACCGGTTTCTGGCATTCCAGCCGTCTTCAGCCCGGCTTGCTTGAATCCAGTGGTGTGGAGAGCATGGGACTCACGTCTGAGCATACCCATCCCACTCGGGGTGACAAATGCAAAAACCACAGTTGATGGACAGAATGCAAAACAATGTCATACATTCACCCCAGTACAGAGATCTGGGCCTAAATCCATCATTGTTTTGCACTCCACACCACCCCAGTTCAGACATGGTCATATGCAAATCAGTCTGACCCTGTGCCTCATGGGAAGAGTCCAGCCCGAACTGCCAAGCCTTCCCTAGACCGGAAACAAGCTTCCGAGGACCGCTTTCTGGCATTCCAGCTGTCTTCAGCCCGGCTTGCTTGAATCCAGTGGTGAGGAGAGCATGGGACTCACGTCTGAGCATACCCATCCCACTCGGGGTGACAAATGCAAAAACCACAGTTGATGGACAGAATGCAGAACAATGTCATACATTCACCCCAGTACAGAGATCTGGGCCTAAATCCATCGTTGTTTTGCACTCCACACCACCCCAGTTCAGATATGGCCATATGCAAATCAGTCTGACACTGTGCCTCATGGGAACAGTCCAGCCCGAACTGCCAAGCCATGCCTTCCCTGGACCGGAAACAAGCTTCCGAGGACCGGTTTCTGGCATTCCAGCCATCTTCAGCCCGGCTTGCTTGAATCCAGTGGTGTGGAGAGCATGGGACTCACGTCTGAGCATACCCATCCCACTCGGGGTGACAAATGCAAAAACCACAGTTGATGGACAGAATGCAGAACAATGTCATACATTCACCCCAGTACAGAGATCTGGGCCTAAATCCATCGTTGTTTTGCACTCCACACCACCCCATTTCAGACATGGCCATATGCAAATCAGTCTGACCCTGTGCCTCATGGGAATAGTCCAGCCCGAATTGCCAAGCCATGCCTTCCCTGGACCGGAAACAAGCTTCCTAGGATCGGTTTCTGGCATTCCAGCCGTCTTCAGCCCGGCTTGCTTGAATCCAGTGGTGTGGAGAGCAGGGGACTCACGTCTGAGCATACCCATCCCACTCGGGGTGACAAATGCAAAAACCACAGTTCATGGACAGAATGCAGAACAATGTCATACATTCAGCCCAGTACAGAGATCTGGGCCTAAGTCCATCGTTGTTTTGCACTCCACACCACCCCAGTTCAGACATGGCCATATGCAAATCAGTCTGACCCTGTGCCTCATGGGAACAGTCCAGCCCGAACTGCAAAAACCATGCCTTCCCTGGACCGGAAACAAGCTTCCGAGGACCTGTTTCTGGCATTCCAGCCGTCTTCAGCCCAGCTTGCTTGAATCCAGTGCTGTGGAGAGCATGGGACTCACGTCTGAGCATACCCATCCCACTCGGGGTGACAAATGCAAAAACCACAGTTGATGGACAGAATGCAGAACAATGTCATACATTCACCCAAGTACAGAGATCTGGGCCTAAATCCATCGTTGTTTTGCACTCCACACCACCCCATTTCAGACATGGCCATATGCAAATCAGTCTGACCCTGTGCCTCCTGGGAACAGTCCAGCCCGAACTGCCAAGCCATGCCTTCCCTGGAACGGACAAAAGCTTCCGAGGACCGGTTTCTGGCATTCCAGCCGTCTTCAGCCGGGCTTGCTTGAATCCAGTGGTGTGGAGAGCATGGGACTCACGTCTGAGCATACCCATCCCACTCAGGGTGACAAATGCAAAAACCACAGTTGATGGACAGAATGCAGAACAATGTCATACATTCACCCCAGTACAGAGATCTGCGCCTAAATCCATCGCTGTTTTGCACTCCAAACCACCCCAGTTCAGACATGGCCATATGCAAATCAGTCTGACACTGTGCCTCATGGAAATAGTCCAGCCCGAACTGCCAAGCCATGCCTTCCCTGGACTGGAAACAAGCTTCCGAGGAACGGTTTCTGGCATTCCAGCCGTCTTCAGCCCGGCTTGCTTGAATCCAGTGGTGTGGAGAGCATGGAACTCACGTGTGAGCATACCCATCCCACTCGGGGTGACAAATGCAAAAACCACAGTTGATGGACAGAATGCAGAACATTGTCATACATTCACCCCAGTACAGAGATCTGGGCCTAAATCCATTGTTGTTTTGCACTCCACACCACCCCATTTCAGACATGGCCATATGCAAATCAGTCTGACCTGTGCCTCAGGGGAACAGTCCAGCCCGAACTGCCAAGCCGTGCCTTCCCTGGACCGGAAACAAGCTTCCGAGGACCGGTTTCTGGCATTTCAGCCGTCTTCAGCCCGGCTTGCTTGAATCCAGTGGTGTGGAGAGCATGGGACTCACGTCTGAGCATACCCATCCCACTCGGGTGACAAATGCAAAAACCACAGTTGATGGACAGAATGCAGAACAAAATGTCATACATTCACCCCAGTACAGAGATCTGGGCCTAAATCCATCATTGTTTTGCACTCCACACCACCCCAGTTCAGACATGGCCATATGCAAATCAGTCTGACCCTGTGCCTCATGGGAACAGTCCAGCCCGAACTGCCAAGTCATGCCGTCCCTGGACCGGAAACAAGCTTCCGAGGACCGGTTTCTGGCATTCCAGCTGTCTTCAGCCCGGCTTGCTTGAATCCAGGGGTGAGGAGAGCATGGGACTCACGTCTGAGCATACCCATCCCACTCGGGGTGACAAATGCAAAAACCAGAGTTGATGGACAGAATGCAGAACAATGTCATACATTCACCCCAGTACAGAGTTCTGGGCCTAAATCCATCGTTGTTTTGCACTCCACACCACCCCAGTTCAGACATGGCCATATGCAAATCAGTCTGACCCTGTGCCTCATGGGAACAGTCCAGCCCGAACTGCCAAGCCATGCCTTCCCTGGACCGGAAACAAGCTTCCGAGGACCGGTTTCTGGCATTCCAGCCGTCTTCAGCCCGGCTTGCTTGAATCCAGTGGTGTGGAGAGCATGGGACTCACGTCTGAGCATACCCATCCCACTCGGGGTGACAAATGCAAAAACCACAGTTGATGGACAGAATGCAGAACAATGTCATACATTCACCCCAGTACAGAGATCTGGGCCTAAGTCCATCGTCGTTTTGCACTCCACACCACCCCAGTTCAGACATGGCCATATGCAAATCAGTCTGACCCTGTGCCTCATGGGAACAGTCCAGCCCGAACTGCCAAGCCATGCCTTCCCTGGACCGGAAACAAGCTTCCGAGGACCTGTTTCTGGCATTCCAGCCGTCTTCAGCCCAGCTTGCTTGAATCCAGTGCTGTGGAGAGCATGGGACTCACGTCTGAGCATACCCATCCCACTCGGGGTGACAAATGCAAAAACCACAGTTGATGGACAGAATGCAGAACAATGTCATACATTCACCCCAGTGCAGAGATCTGGGCCTAAATCCATCGTTGTTTTGCACTCCACACCACCCCAGTTCAGACATGGCCATATGCAAATCAGTCGGACCCTGTGCCTCATGGGAACAGTCCAGCCCGAACTTCCAAGCCATGCCTTCCCTGGACCGGAAACAAGCTTCCGAGGACCGGTTTCTGGCATTCCAGCCGTCTTCAGCCCGGCTTGCTTGAATACAGTGGTGTGGAGAGCATGGGACTCACGTCTGAGCATACAAATCCCACTCAGGGTGACAAATGCAAAAACCACAGTTGATGGACAGAATGCAGAACAATGTCATACATTCACCCCAGTACAGAGATCTGCGCCTAAATCCATCGCTGTTTTGCACTCCAAACCACCCCAGTTCAGACATAACCATATGCAAATCAGTCTGACACTGTGCCTCATGGAAATAGTCCAGCCCGAACTGCCAAGCCATGCCTTCCCTGGACTGGAAACAAGCTTCCGAGGAACGGTTTCAGGCATTCCAGCCGTCTTCAGCCCGGCTTGCTTGAATGCAGTGGTGTGGAGAGCATGGAACTCACGTCTGAGCATACCCATCCCACTCGGGGTGACAAATGCAAAAACCACAGTTGATGGACAGAATGCAGAACAATGTCATACATTCACCCCAGTACAGAGATCTGGGCCTAAATCCATCGTTGTTTTGCACTCCACACCACCCCATTTCAGACATCGCCATATGCAAATCAGTCTGACCCTGTGCCTCATGGGAACAGTCCAGCCCGAACTGCCAAGCCATGTCTTCCCTGGACCGGAAACAAGCTTCCGAGGACCGGTTTCTGGCATTCCAGCCGTCTTCAGCCCGGCTTGCTTGAATCCAGTGGTGTGGAGAGCATGGGACTCACGTCTGAGCATACCCATCCCACTCGGGGTGACAAATGCAAAAACCACAGTTGATGGACAGAATGCAGAACAATGTCATACATTCACCCCAGTACAGAGATCTGGGCCTAAATCCATCATTGTTTTGCACTCCACACCACCCCAGTTCAGACATGGCCATATGCAAATCAGTCTGACCCTGTGCCTCATGGGAGCAGTCCAGCCCGAACTGCCAAGCCATGCCTTCCCTGGACCGGAAACAAGCTTCCGAGGACCGGTTTCTGGCATTCCGGCTGTCTTCAGCCCGGCTTGCTTGAATCCAGTGGTGAGGAGAGCATGGGACTCAGGTCTGAGCATACCCATCCCACTCGGGGTGACAAATGCAAAAACCACAGTTGATGGACAGAATGCAGAACAATGTCATACATTCACCCCAGTACAGAGATCTGGGCCTAAATCCATCGTTGTTTTGCACTCCACACCACCCCAGTTCAGACATGGCCATATGCAAATCAGTCTGACCCTGTGCCTCATGGGAACAGTCCAGCCCGAACTGCCAAGCCATGCCTTCCCTGGACCGGAAACAAGCTTCCGAGGACCGGTTTCTGGCATTCCAGCCGTCTTCAGCCCGGCTTGCTTGAATCCAGTGGTGTGGAGAGCATGGGACTCACGTCTGAGCATACCCATCCCACTCGGGGTGACAAATGCAAAAACCACAGTTGAAGGACAGAATGCAGAACAATGTCATACATTCACCCCAGTACAGAGATCTGGGCCTAAATCCATTGTTGTTTTGCACTCCACACCACCCCATTTCAGACATGGCCATATGCAAATCAGTCTGACCCTGTGCCTCATGGGAATAGTCCAGCCCGAATTGCCAAGCCATGCCTTCCCTGTACCGGAAACAAGCTTCCTAGGATCGGTTTCTGGCATTCCAGCCGTCTTCAGCCCGGCTTGCTTGAATCCAGTGGTGTGGAGAGCATGGTACTCACGTCTGAGCATACCCATCCCACTCGGGGTGACAAATGCAAAAACCACAGTTGATGGACAGAATGCAGAACAATGTCATACATTCACCCCAGTACAGAGATCTGGGCCTAAATCCATCGTTGTTTTGCACTCCACACCACCCCAGTTCAGACATGGCCATATGCAAATCAGTCTGACACTGTGCCTCATGGGAATAGTCCAGCCCGAACTGCCAAGCCATGCCTTCCCTGGACCGGAAACAAGCTTCCGAGGACCGGTTTCTGGCATTCCAGCCGTCTTCAGCCCGGCTTGCTTGAATCCAGTGGTGTGGAGAGCATGGGACTCACGTCTGAGCATACCCATCCCACTCGGGGTGACAAATGCAAAAACCACAGTTGATGGACAGAATGCAGAACAATGTCATACATTCACCCCAGTACAGAGATCTGGGCCTAAATCCATTGTTGTTTTGCACTCCACACCACCCCATTTCAGACATGGCCATATGCAAATCAGTCTGACCCTGTGCCTCATGGGAATAGTCCAGCCCGAGCTGCCAAGCCATGCCTTCCCTGGACTGGAAACAAGCTTCCGAGGACCGGTTTCTGGCATTCCAGCCGTCTTCAGCTCGGCTTGCTTGAATCCAGTGGTGTGGAGAGCATGGAACTCACGTCTGAGCATACCCATCCCACTCGGGGTGACAAATGCAAAAACCACAGTTGATGGACAGAATGCAGAACAATGTCATACATTCACCCCAGTACAGAGATCTGGGCCTAAATCCATCGTTGTTTTGCACTCCACACCACCCCATTTCAGACATGGCCATATGCAAATCAGTCTGACCCTGTGCCTCATGGGAACAGTCCAGCCCGAACTGCCAAGCCATGCCTTCCCTGGACCGGAAACAAGCTTCCGAGGACCGGTTTCTGGCATTCCAGCCGTCTTCAGCCCGGCTTGCTTGAATCCAGTGGTGTGGAGAGCATGGGACTCACGTCTGAGCATACCCATCCCACTCGGGGTGACAAATGCAAAAACCACAGTTGATGGACAGAATGCAGAACAATGTCATACATTCACCCCAGTACAGAGATCTGGGCCTAAATCCATCGTTGTTTTGCACTCCACACCACCCCAGTTCAGACATGGTCATATGCAAATCAGTCTGACCCTGTGCCTCATGGGAATAGTCCAGCCCGAATTGCCAAGCCATGCCTTCCCTGGACCGGACACAACCTTCCGAGGACCGGTTTCTGGCATTCCAGCCGTCTTCAGCCCGGCTTGCTTGAATCCAGTGGTGTGGAGAGCATGGGACTCACGTCTGAGCATACCCATCCCACTCAGGGTGACAAATGCAAAAACCACAGTTGATGGACAGAATGCAGAACAATGTCATACATTCACCCCAGTACAGAGATCTGGGCCTAAATCCATTGTTGTTTTGCACTCCACACCACCCCACTGCAGACATGGCCATATGCAAATCAGTCTGACCCTGTGCCTCATGTGAACAGTCCAGCCCGAACTGCCAAGCCGTGCCTTCCCTGGACCGGAAACAAGCTTCCGAGGACCGGTTTCTGGCATTCCCGCCGTCTTCAGCCCGGCTTTCTTGAATCCAGTGGTGTGGAGAGCATGGGACTCAGGTCTGAGCATACCAATCCCACTAGGGTGACAAATGCAAAAACCACAGTTGATGGACAGAATGCAGAACAATGTCATACATTCACCCCAGTACAGAGATCTGGGCCTAAATCCATCATTGTTTTGCACTCCACACCACCCCAGTTCAGACATGGCCATATGCAAATCAGTCTGACCCTGTGCCTCATGGGAACAGTCCAGCCCGGACTGCCAAGCCATGCCTTCCCTGGACCGGAAACAAGCTTCCGAGGACCGGTTTCTGGCATTCCAGCTGTCTTCAGCCCGGCTTGCTTGAATCCAGTGGTGAGGAGAGCATGGGACTCACGTCTGAGCATACCCATCCCACTCGGGGTGACAAATGCAAAAACCACAGTTGATGGACAGAATGCAGAACAATGTCATACATTCACCCCAGTACAGAGATCTGGGCCTAAATCCATCGTTGTTTTGCACTCCACACCACCCCAGTTCAGACATGGCCATATGCAAATCAGTCTGACCCTGTGCCTCATTGGAACAGTCCAGCCCGAACTGCCAAGCCATGCCTTCCCTGGACCGGAAACAAGCTTCCGAGGACCGGTTTCTGGCATTCCAGCCGTCTTCAGCCCGGCTTGCTTGAATCCAGTGGTGTGGAGAGCATGGAACTCACGTCTGAGCATACCCATCCCACTCGGGGTGACAAATGCAAAAACCACAGTTGATGGACAGAATGCAGAACAATGTCATACATTCACCCCAGTACAGAGATCTGGGCCTAAATCCATCGTTGTTTTGCACTCCACACCACCCCAGTTCAGACATGGTCATATGCAAATCAGTCTGACCCTGTGCCTCATGGGAACAGTCCAGCCCGAACTGCCAAGCCAAGCCTTCCCTAGACCGGAAACAAGCTTCCGAGGACCGGTTTCTGGCATTCCAGCCTTCTTCAGCCCGGCTTGCTTGAATCCAGTGGTGTGGAGAGCATGGGACTCACGTCTGAGCATACCCATCCCACTCGGGGTGACAAATGCAAAAACCAGTTGATGGACAGAATGCAGAACAATGTCATACATTCACCCCAGTACAGAGATCTGGGCCTAAATCCATCGTTGTTTTGCACTCCACACCACCCCATTTCAGACATGGCCATATGCAAATCAGTCTGACCCTGTGCCTCATGGGAATAGTCCAGCCCGAATTGCCAAGCCATGCCTTCCCTGGACCGGAAACAAGCTTCCTAGGATCGGTTTCTGGCATTCCAGCCGTCTTCAGCCCGGCTTGCTTGAATCCAGTGGTGTGGAGAGCATGGGACTCACGTCTGAGCATACCCTTCCCACTCGGGGTGACAAATGCAAAAACCACAGTTGATGGACAGAATGCAGAACAATGTCATACATTCACCCCAGTACAGAGATCTGGGCATAAGTCCATCGTTGTTTTGCACTCCACACCACCCCAGTTCAGACATGGCCATATGCAAATCAGTCTGACCCTGTGCCTCATGGGAACAGTCCAGCCCGAACTGCCAAGCCATGCCTTCCCTGGACCGGAAACAAGCTTCCGAGGACCTGTTTCTGGCATTCCAGCCGTCTTCAGCCCAGCTTGCTTGAATCCAGTGCTGTGGAGAGCATGGGACTCACGTCTGAGCATACCCATCCCACTCGGGGTGACAAATGCAAAAACCACAGTTGATGGACAGAATGCAGAACAATGTCATACATTCACCCCAGTACAGAGATCTGGGCCTAAATCCATCGTTGTTTTGCACTCCACACCACCCCAGTTCAGACATGGCCATATGCAAATCAGTCGGACCCTGTGCCTCATGGGAACAGTCCAGCCCGAACCTCCAAGCCATGCCTTCCCTGCACCGGAAACAAGCTTCCGAGGACCGGTTTCTGGCATTCCAGCCGTCTTCAGCCCGGCTTGCTTGAATCCAGTGGTGTGGAGAGCATGGGACTCAGGTCTGAGCATACCCATCCCACTCGGGTGACAAATGCAAAAACCACAGTTGATGGACAGAATGCAGAACAATGTCATACATTCACCCCAGTACAGAGATCTGGGCCTAAATCCATCATTGTTTTGCACTCCACACCACCCCAGTTCAGACATGGCCATATGCAAATCAGTCTGACCCTGTGCCTCATGGGAACAGTCCAGCCCGGACTGCCAAGCCATGCCTTCCCTGGACCGGAAACAAGCTTCCGAGGACCGGTTTCTGGCATTCCAGCTGTCTTCAGCCCGGCTTGCTTGAATCCAGTGGTGAGGAGAGCATGGGACTCACGTCTGAGCATACCCATCCCACTCGGGGTGACAAATGCAAAAACCACAGTTGATGGACAGAATGCAGAACAATGTCATACATTCACCCCAGTACAGAGATCTGGGCCTAAATCCATTGTTGTTTTGCACTCCACACCACCCCATTTCAGACATGGCCATATGCAAATCAGTCTGACCCTGTGCCTCATGGGAATAGTCCAGCCCGAACTGCCAAGCCATGCCTTCCCTGGACTGGAAACAAGCTTCCGAGGACCGGTTTCTGGCATTCCAGCCGTCTTCAGCCCGGCTTGCTTGCATCCAGTGGTGTGGAGAGCATGGAACTCACGTCTGAGCATACCCATCCCACTCGGGGTGACAAATGCTAAAACCACAGTTGATGGACAGAATGCAGAACAATGTCATACATTCACCCCAGTACAGAGATCTGGGCCTACATCCATCGTTGTTTTGCACTCCACACCACCCCATTTCAGACATGGCCATATGCAAATCAGTCTGACCCTGTGCCTCATGGGAACAGTCCAGCCCGAACTGCCAAGCCATGCCTTCCCTGGACCGGAAACAAGCTTCTGAGGACCGGTTTCTGGCATTCCAGCCGTCTTCAGCCCGGCTTGCTTGAATCCAGTGGTGTGGAGAGCATGGGACTCACGTCTGAGCATACCCATCCCACTCGGGGTGACAAATGCAAAAACCACAGTTGATGGACAGAATGCAGAACAATGTCATACATTCACCCCAGTACAGAGATCTGGGCCTAAATCCATTGTTGTTTTGCACTCCACACCACCCCATTTCAGACATGGCCATATGCAAATCAGTCTGACCCTGTGCCTCATGGGAATAGTCCAGCCCGAACTGCCAAGCCATGCCTTCCCTGGACTGGAAACAAGCTTCCGAGGACCGGTTTCTGGCATTCCAGCCGTCTTCAGCCCGGCTTGCTTGAATCCAGTGGTGTGGAGAGCATGGAACTCACGTCTGAGCATACCCATCCCACTCGGGGTGACAAATGCAAAAACCACAGTAGATGGACAGAATGCAGAACAATGTCATACATTCACCCCAGTACAGAGATCTGGGCCTAAATCCATCGTTGTTTTGCACTCCACACCACCCCATTTCAGACATGGCCATATGCAAATCAGTCTGACCCTGTGCCTCATGGGAACAGTCCAGCCCGAACTGCCAAGCCATGCCTTCCCTGGACCGGAAACAAGCTTCCGAGGACCGGTTTCTGGCATTCCAGCCGTCTTCAGCCCGGCTTGCTTGAATCCAGTGGTGTGGAGAGCATGGGACTCACGTCTGAGCATACCCATCCCACTCGGGGTGACAAATGCAAAAACCACAGTTGATGGACAGAATGCAGAACAATGTCATACATTCACCCCAGTACAGAGATCTGGGCCTAAATCCATCATGTTTTGCACTCCACACCAACCCAGTTCAGACATGGCCATATGCAAATCAGTCTGACACTGTGCCTCATGGGAACAGTCCAGCCCGAACTGCCAAGCCATGCCTTCCCTGGACCGGAAACAAGCTTCCGAGGACCGGTTTCTGGCATTCCAGCCGTCTTCAGCCCGGCTTGCTTGAATCCAGTGGTGTGGAGAGCATGGGACTCACGTCTGAGCATACCCATCCCACTCGGGGTGACAAATGCAAAAACCACAGTTGATGGACAGAATGCAGAACAATGTCATACATTCACCCCAGTACAGAGATCTGGGCCTAAATCCATCGTTGTTTTGCACTCCACACCACCCCATTTCAGACATGGCCATATGCAAATCAGTCTGACCCTGTGCCTCATGGGAATAGTCCAGCCCGAATTGCCAAGCCATGCATTCCCTGGACCGGAAACAAGCTTCCTAGGATCGGTTTCTGGCATTCCAGCCGTCTTCAGCCCGGCTTGCTTGAATCCAGTGGTGTGGAGAGCATAGGACTCACGTCTGAGCATACCCATCCCACTCGGGGTGACAAATGCAAAAACCACAGTTGATGGACAGAATGCAGAACAATGTCATACATTCACCCCAGTACAGAGATCTGGGCCTAAGTCCATCGTTGTTTTGCACTCCACACCACCCCAGTTCAGACATGGCCATATGCAAATCAGTCTGACCCTGTGCCTCATGGGAACAGTCCAGCCCGAACTGCCAAGCCATGCCTTCCCTGGACCGGAAACAAGCTTCCGAGGACCTGTTTCTGGCATTCCAGCCGTCTTCAGCCCAGCTTGCTTGAATCCAGTGCTGTGGAGAGCATGGGACTCACGTCTGAGCATACCCATCCCACTCGGGGTGACAAATGCAAAAACCACAGTTGATGGACAGAATGCAGAACAATGTCATACATTCACCCCAGTACAGAGATCTGGGCCTAAATCCATCGTTGTTTTGCACTCCACACCACCCCAGTTCAGACATGGCCATATGCAAATCAGTCGGACCCTGTGCCTCATGGGAACAGTCCAGCCCGAACCTCCAAGCCATGCCTTCCCTGGACCGGAAACAAGCTTCCGAGGACCGGTTTCTGGCATTCCAGCCGTCTTCAGCCCGGCTTGCTTGAATCTAGTGGTGTGGAGAGCATGGGACTCACGTCTGAGCATACCAATCCCACTCAGGGTGACAAATGCAAAAACCACAGTTGATGGACAGAATGCAGAACAATGTCATACATTCACCCCAGTACAGAGATCTGCGCCTAAATCCATCGCTGTTTTGCACTCCAAACCACCCCAGTTCAGACATGGCCATATGCAAATCAGTCTGACACTGTGCCTCATGGAAATAGTCCAGCCCGAACTGCCAAGCCATGCCTTCCCTGGACTGGAAACAAGCTTCCAAGGAACGGTTTCAGGCATTCCAGCCGTCTTCAGCCCGGCTTGCTTGAATCCAGTGGTGTGGAGAGCATGGAACTCACGTCTGAGCATACCCATCCCACTCGGGGTGACAAATGCAAAAACCACAGTTGATGGACAGAATGCAGAACAATGTCATACATTCACCCCAGTACAGAGATCTGGGCCTAAATCCATCGTTGTTTCGCACTCCACACCACCCCATTTCCGACATCGCCATATGCAAATCAGTCTGACCCTATGCCTCATGGGAATAGTCCAGCCCGAACTGCCAAGCCATGCCTTCCCTGGACTGGAAACAAGCTTCCGAGGACCGGTTTCTGGCATTCCAGCCGTCTTCAGCCCGGCTTGCTTGAATACAGTGGTGTGGAGAGCATGGAACTCACGTCTGAGCATACCCATCCCACTCGGGGTGACAAATGCAAAAACCACAGTTGATGGACAGAATGCAGAACAATGTCATACATTCACCCCAGTACAGAGATCTGGGCCTAAATCCATCGTTGTTTTGCACTCCACACCACCCCATTTCAGACATCGCCATATGCAAATCAGTCTGACCCTGTGCCTCATGGGAACAGTCCAGCCCGAACTGCCAAGCCATGCCTTCCCTGGACCGGAAACAAAATTCCGAGGACCGGTTTCTGGCATTCCAGCCGTCTTCAGCCCGGCTTGCTTGAATCCAGTGGTGTGGAGAGCATGGGACTCAGGTCTGAGCATACCCATCCCACTCGGGTGACAAATGCAAAAACCACAGTTGATGGACAGAATGCAGAACAATGTCATACATTCACCCCAGTACAGAGATCTGGGCCTAAATCCATCATTGTTTTGCACTCCACACCACCCCAGTTCAGACATGGCCATATGCAAATCAGTCTGACCCTGTGCCTCATGGGAACAGTCCAGCCCGGACTGCCAAGCCATGCCTTCCCTGGACCGGAAACAAGCTTCCGAGGACCGGTTTCTGGCATTCCAGCTGTCTTCAGCCCGGCTTGCTTGAATCCAGTGGTGAGGAGAGCATGGGACTCACGTCTGAGCATACCCATCCCACTCGGGGTGACAAATGCAAAAACCACAGTTGATGGACAGAATGCAGAACAATGTCATACATTCACCCCAGTACAGAGATCTGGGCCTAAATCCATTGTTGTTTTGCACTCCACACCACCCCATTTCAGACATGGCCATATGCAAATCAGTCTGACCCTGTGCCTCATGGGAATAGTCCAGCCCGAACTGCCAAGCCATGCCTTCCCTGGACTGGAAACAAGCTTCCGAGGACCGGTTTCTGGCATTCCAGCCGTCTTCAGCCCGGCTTGCTTGCATCCAGTGGTGTGGAGAGCATGGAACTCACGTCTGAGCATACCCATCCCACTCGGGGTGACAAATGCAAAAACCACAGTTGATGGACAGAATGCAGAACAATGTCATACATTCACCCCAGTACAGAGATCTGGGCCTACATCCATCGTTGTTTTGCACTCCACACCACCCCATTTCAGACATGGCCATATGCAAATCAGTCTGACCCTGTGCCTCATGGGAACAGTCCAGCCCGAACTGCCAAGCCATGCCTTCCCTGGACCGGAAACAAGCTTCCGAGGACCGGTTTCTGGCATTCCAGCCGTCTTCAGCCCGGCTTGCTTGAATCCAGTGGTGTGGAGAGCATGGGACTCACGTCTGAGCATACCCATCCCACTCGGGGTGACAAATGCAAAAACCACAGTTGATGGACAGAATGCAGAACAATGTCATACATTCACCCCAGTACAGAGATCTGGGCCTAAATCCATTGTTGTTTTGCACTCCACACCACCCCATTTCAGACATGGCCATATGCAAATCAGTCTGACCCTGTGCCTCATGGGAATAGTCCAGCCCGAACTGCCAAGCCATGCCTTCCCTGGACTGGAAACAAGCTTCCGAGGACCGGTTTCTGGCATTCCAGCCGTCTTCAGCCCGGCTTGCTTGAATCCAGTGGTGTGGAGAGCATGGAACTCACGTCTGAGCATACCCATCCCACTCGGGGTGACAAATGCAAAAACCACAGTAGATGGACAGAATGCAGAACAATGTCATACATTCACCCCAGTACAGAGATCTGGGCCTAAATCCATCGTTGTTTTGCACTCCACACCACCCCATTTCAGACATGGCCATATGCAAATCAGTCTGACCCTGTGCCTCATGGGAACAGTCCAGCCCGAACTGCCAAGCCATGCCTTCCCTGGACCGGAAACAAGCTTCCGAGGACCGGTTTCTGGCATTCCAGCCGTCTTCAGCCCGGCTTGCTTGAATCCAGTGGTGTGGAGAGCATGGGACTCACGTCTGAGCATACCCATCCCACTCGGGGTGACAAATGCAAAAACCACAGTTGATGGACAGAATGCAGAACAATGTCATACATTCACCCCAGTACAGAGATCTGGGCCTAAATCCATCATGTTTTGCACTCCACACCAACCCAGTTCAGACATGGCCATATGCAAATCAGTCTGACACTGTGCCTCATGGGAACAGTCCAGCCCGAACTGCCAAGCCATGCCTTCCCTGGACCGGAAACAAGCTTCCGAGGACCGGTTTCTGGCATTCCAGCCGTCTTCAGCCCGGCTTGCTTGAATCCAGTGGTGTGGAGAGCATGGGACTCACGTCTGAGCATACCCATCCCACTCGGGGTGACAAATGCAAAAACCACAGTTGATGGACAGAATGCAGAACAATGTCATACATTCACCCCAGTACAGAGATCTGGGCCTAAATCCATCGTTGTTTTGCACTCCACACCACCCCATTTCAGACATGGCCATATGCAAATCAGTCTGACCCTGTGCCTCATGGGAATAGTCCAGCCCGAATTGCCAAGCCATGCATTCCCTGGACCGGAAACAAGCTTCCTAGGATCGGTTTCTGGCATTCCAGCCGTCTTCAGCCCGGCTTGCTTGAATCCAGTGGTGTGGAGAGCATAGGACTCACGTCTGAGCATACCCATCCCACTCGGGGTGACAAATGCAAAAACCACAGTTGATGGACAGAATGCAGAACAATGTCATACATTCACCCCAGTACAGAGATCTGGGCCTAAGTCCATCGTTGTTTTGCACTCCACACCACCCCAGTTCAGACATGGCCATATGCAAATCAGTCTGACCCTGTGCCTCATGGGAACAGTCCAGCCCGAACTGCCAAGCCATGCCTTCCCTGGACCGGAAACAAGCTTCCGAGGACCTGTTTCTGGCATTCCAGCCGTCTTCAGCCCAGCTTGCTTGAATCCAGTGCTGTGGAGAGCATGGGACTCACGTCTGAGCATACCCATCCCACTCGGGGTGACAAATGCAAAAACCACAGTTGATGGACAGAATGCAGAACAATGTCATACATTCACCCCAGTACAGAGATCTGGGCCTAAATCCATCGTTGTTTTGCACTCCACACCACCCCAGTTCAGACATGGCCATATGCAAATCAGTCGGACCCTGTGCCTCATGGGAACAGTCCAGCCCGAACCTCCAAGCCATGCCTTCCCTGGACCGGAAACAAGCTTCCGAGGACCGGTTTCTGGCATTCCAGCCGTCTTCAGCCCGGCTTGCTTGAATCTAGTGGTGTGGAGAGCATGGGACTCACGTCTGAGCATACCAATCCCACTCAGGGTGACAAATGCAAAAACCACAGTTGATGGACAGAATGCAGAACAATGTCATACATTCACCCCAGTACAGAGATCTGCGCCTAAATCCATCGCTGTTTTGCACTCCAAACCACCCCAGTTCAGACATGGCCATATGCAAATCAGTCTGACACTGTGCCTCATGGAAATAGTCCAGCCCGAACTGCCAAGCCATGCCTTCCCTGGACTGGAAACAAGCTTCCAAGGAACGGTTATAGGCATTCCAGCCGTCTTCAGCCCGGCTTGCTTGAATCCAGTGGTGTGGAGAGCATGGAACTCACGTCTGAGCATACCCATCCCACTCGGGGTGACAAATGCAAAAACCACAGTTGATGGACAGAATGCAGAACAATGTCATACATTCACCCCAGTACAGAGATCTGGGCCTAAATCCATCGTTGTTTTGCACTCCACACCACCCCATTTCAGACATCGCCATATGCAAATCAGTCTGACCCTGTGCCTCATGGGAACAGTCCAGCCCGAACTGCCAAGCCATGCCTTCCCTGGACCGGAAACAAACTTCCGAGGACCGGTTTCTGGCATTCCAGCCGTCTTCAGCCCGGCTTGCTTGAATCCAGTGGTGTGGAGAGCATGGGACTCACGTCTGAGCATACCCATCCCACTCGGGGTGACAAATGCAAAAACCACAGTTGATGGACAGAATGCAGAACAATGTCATACATTCACCCCAGTACAGAGATCTGGGCCTAAATCCATCATTGTTTTGCACTCCACACCACCCCAGTTCAGACATGGCCATATGCAAATCAGTCTGACCCTGTGCCTCATGGGAACAGTCTAGCCCGAACTGCCAAGCCATGCCTTCCCTGGACCGGAAACAAGCTTCCGAGGACCGGTTTCTGGCATTCCGGCTGTCTTCAGCCCGGCTTGCTTGAATCCAGTGGTGAGGAGAGCATGGGACTCAGGTCTGAGCATACCCATCCCACTCGGGGTGACAAATGCAAAAACCACAGTTGATGGACAGAATGCAGAACAATGTCATACATTCACCCCAGTACAGAGATCTGGGCCTAAATCCATCGTTGTTTTGCACTCCACACCACCCCAGTTCAGACATGGCCATATGCAAATCAGTCTGACCCTGTGCCTCATGGGAACAGTCCAGCCCGAACTGCCAAGCCATGCCTTCCCTGGACCGGAAACAAGCTTCCGAGGACCGGTTTCTGGCATTCCAGCCGTCTTCAGCCCGGCTTGCTTGAATCCAGAGGTGTGGAGAGCATGGGACTCACGTCTGAGCATACCCATCCCACTCGGGGTGACAAATGCAAAAACCACAGTTGAAGGACAGAATGCAGAACAATGTCATACATTCACCCCAGTACAGAGATCTGGGCCTAAATCCATTGTTGTTTTGCACTCCACACCACCCCATTTCAGACATGGCCATATGCAAATCAGTCTGACCCTGTGCCTCATGGGAATAGTCCAGCCCGAATTGCCAAGCCATGCCTTCCCTGGACCGGAAACAAGCTTCCTTGGATCGGTTTCTGGCATTCCAGCCGTCTTCAGCCCGGCTTGCTTGAATCCAGTGGTGTGGAGAGCATGGTACTCACGTCTGAGCATACCCATCCCACTCGGGGTGACAAATGCAAAAACCACAGTTGATGGACAGAATGCAGAACAATGTCATACATTCACCCCAGTACAGAGATCTGGGCCTAAATCCATCGTTGTTTTGCACTCCACACCACCCCAGTTCAGACATGGCCATATGCAAATCAGTCTGACACTGTGCCTCATGGGAATAGTCCAGCCCGAACTGCCAAGCCATGCCTTCCCTGGACCGGAAACAAGCTTCCGAGGACCGGTTTCTGGCATTCCAGCCGTCTTCAGCCCGGCTTGCTTGAATCCAGTGGTGTGGAGAGCATGGGACTCACGTCTGAGCATACCCATCCCACTCTGGGTGACAAATGCAAAAACCACAGTTGATGGACAGAATGCAGAACAATGTCATACATTCACCCCAGTACAGAGATCTGGGCCTAAATCCATTGTTGTTTTGCACTCCACACCACCCCATTTCAGACATGGCCATATGCAAATCAGTCTGACCCTGTGCCTCATGGGAATAGTCCAGCCCGAACTGCCAAGCCCTGCCTTCCCTGGACTGAAAACAAGCTTCCGAGGACCGGTTTCTGGCATTCCAGCCGTCTTCAGCCCGGCTTGCTTGAATCCAGTGGTGTGGAGAGCATGGAACTCACGTCTGAGCATACCCATCCCACTCGGGGTGACAAATGCAAAAACCACAGTTGATGGACAGAATGCAGAACAATGTCATACATTCACCCCAGTACAGAGATCTGGGCCTAAATCCATCGTTGTTTTGCACTCCACACCACCCCATTTCAGACATGGCCATATGCAAATCAGTCTGACCCTGTGCCTCATGGGAACAGTCCAGCCCGAACTGCCAAGCCATGCCTTCCCTGGACCGGAAACAAGCTTCCGAGGACCGGTTTCTGGCATTCCAGCCGTCTTCAGCCCGGCTTGCTTGAATCCAGTGGTGTGGAGAGCATGGGACTCACGTCTGAGCATACCCATCCCACTCGGGGTGACAAATGCAAAAACCACAGTTGATGGACAGAATGCAGAACAATGTCATACATTCACCCAGGTACAGAGATCTGGGCCTAAATCCATCGTTGTTTTGCACTCCACACCACCCCAGTTCAGACATGGTCATATGCAAATCAGTCTGACCCTGTGCCTCATGGGAACAGTCCAGCCCGAACTGCCAAGCCTTCCCTAGACCGGAAACAAGCTTCCGAGGACCGCTTTCTGGCATTCCAGCTGTCTTCAGCCCGGCTTGCTTGAATCCAGTGGTGAGGAGAGCATGGGACTCACGTCTGAGCATACCCATCCCACTCGGGGTGACAAATGCAAAAACCACAGTTGATGGACAGAATGCAGAACAATGTCATACATTCACCCCAGTACAGAGATCTGGGCCTAAATCCATCGTTGTTTTGCACTCCACACCACCCCAGTTCAGATATGGCCATATGCAAATCAGTCTGACACTGTGCCTCATGGGAACAGTCCAGCCCGAACTGCCAAGCCATGCCTTCCCTGGACCGGAAACAAGCTTCCGAGGACCGGTTTCTGGCATTCCAGCCATCTTCAGCCCGGCTTGCTTGAATCCATTGGTGTGGAGAGCATGGGACTCACGTCTGAGCATACCCATCCCACTCGGGGTGACAAATGCAAAAACCACAGTTGATGGACAGAATGCAGAACAATGTCATACATTCACCCCAGTACAGAGATCTGGGCCTAAATCCATCGTTGTTTTGCACTCCACACCACCCCATTTCAGACATGGCCATATGCAAATCAGTCTGACCCTGTGCCTCATGGGAATAGTCCAGCCCGAATTGCCAAGCCATGCCTTCCCTGGACTGGAAACAAGCTTCCTAGGATCGGTTTCTGGCATTCCAGCCGTCTTCAGCCCGGCTTGCTTGAATCCAGTGGTGTGGAGAGCATGGGACTCACGTCTGAGCATACCCATCCCACTCGGGGTGACAAATGCAAAAACCACAGTTGATGGACAGAATGCAGAACAATGTCATACATTCACCCCAGTACAGAGATCTGGGCCTAAATCCATCGTTGTTTTGCACTCCACACCACCCCAGTTCAGACATGGCCATAAGCAAATCAGTCTGACCCTGTGCCTCATGGGAACAGTCCAGCCCGAACTGCAAAAACCATGCCTTCCCTGGACCGGAAACAAGCTTCCGAGGACCTGTTTCTGGCATTCCAGCCGTCTTCAGCCCAGCTTGCTTGAATCCAGTGCTGTGGAGAGCATGGGACTCACGTCTGAGCATACCCATCCCACTCGGGTGACAAATGCAAAAACCACAGTTGATGGACAGAATGCAGAACAATGTCATACATTCACCCAAGTACAGAGATCTGGGCCTAAATCCATTGCTGTTTTGCACTCCACACCACCCCAGTTCAGACATGGCCATATGCAAATCAGTCTGACCCTGTGCCTCCTGGGAACAGTCCAGCCCGAACTGCCAAGCCATGCCTTCCCTGGACCGGACACAACCTTCCGAGGACCGGTTTCTGGCATTCCAGCCGTCTTCAGCCCGGCTTGCTTGAATCCAGTGGTGTGGAGAGCATGGGACTCACGTCTGAGCATACCCATCCCACTCAGGGTGACAAATGCAAAAACCACAGTTGATGGACAGAATGCAGAACAATGTCATACATTCACCCCAGTACAGAGATCTGGGCCTAAATCCATTGTTGTTTTGCACTCCACACCACCCCATTGCAGACATGGCCATATGCAAATCAGTCTGACCCTGTGCCTCATGGGAACAGTCCAGCCCGAACTGCCAAGCCGTGCCTTCCCTGGACCGGAAACAAGCTTCCGAGGACCGGTTTCTGGCATTCCCGCCGTCTTCAGCCCGGCTTTCTTGAATCCAGTGGTGTGGAGAGCATGGGACTCAGGTCTGAGCATACCCATCCCACTCGGGTGACAAATGCAAAAACCACAGTTGATGGACAGAATGCAGAACAATGTCATACATTCACCCCAGTACAGAGATCTGGGCCTAAATCCATCGTTGTTTTGCACTCCACACCACCCCAGTTCAGACATGGCCATATGCAAATCAGTCTGACCCTGTGCCTCATGGGAACAGTCCAGCCCGAACTGCCAAGCCATGCCTTCCCTGGACCGGAAACAAGCTTCCGAGGACCGGTTTCTGGCATTCCAGCCGTCTTCAGCCCGGCTTGCTTGAATCCAGTGGTGTGGAGAGCATGGAACTCACGTCTAAGCATACCCATCCCACTCGGGGTGACAAATGCAAAAACCACAGTTGATGGACAGAATGCAGAACAATGTCATACATTCACCCCAGTACAGAGATCTGGGCCTAAATCCATCGTTGTTTTGCACTCCACACCACCCCATTTCAGACATGGCCATATGCAAATCAGTCTGACCCTGTGCCTCATGGGAACAGTCCAGCCCGAACTGCCAAGCCATGCCTTCCCTGGACCGGAAACAAGCTTCCGAGGACCGGTTTCTGGCATTCCAGCCGTCTTCAGCCCGGCTTGCTTGAATCCAGTGGTGTGGAGAGCATGGGACTCACGTCTGAGCATACCCATCGCACTCGGGGTGACAAATGCAAAAACCACAGTTGATGGACAGAATGCAGAACAATGTCATACATTCACCCCAGTACAGAGATCTGGGCCTAAATCCATCGTTGTTTTGCACTCCACACCACCCCAGTTCAGACATGGTCATATGCAAATCAGTCTGACCCTGTGCCTCATGGGAACAGTCCAGCCCGAACTGCCAAGCCAAGCCTTCCCTAGACCGGAAACAAGCTTCCGAGGACCGCTTTCTGGCATTCAGCTGTCTTCAGCCCGGCTTGCTTGAATCCAGTGGTGAGGAGAGCATGGGACTCACGTCTGAGCATACCCATCCCACTCGGGGTGACAAATGCAAAAACCACAGTTGATGGACAGAATGCAGAACAATGTCATACATTCACCCCAGTACAGAGATCTGGGCCTAAATCCATCGTTGTTTTGCACTCCACACCACCCCAGTTCAGACATGGCCATATGCAAATCAGTCTGACACTGTGCCTCATGGGAACAGTCCAGCCCGAACTGCCAAGCCATGCCTTCCCTGGACCGGAAACAAGCTTCCGAGGACCGGTTTCTGGCATTCCAGCCGTCTTCAGCCCGGCTTGCTTGAATCCAGTGGTGTGGAGAGCATGGGACTCACGTCTGAGCATACCCATCCCACTCGGGGTGACAAATGCAAAAACCACAGTTGATGGACAGAATGCAGAACAATGTCATACATTCACCCCAGTACAGAGATCTGGGCCTAAATCCATCGTTGTTTTGCACTCCACACCACCCCATTTCAGACATGGCCTTATGCAAATCAGTCTGACCCTGTGCCTCATGGGAATAGTCCAGCCCGAATTGCCAAGCCATGCCTTCCCTGGACCGGAAACAAGCTTCCGAGGACCGGTTTCTGGCATTCCAGCCGTCTTCAGCCCGGCTTGCTTGAATCCAGTGGTGTGGAGAGCATGGGACTCACGTCTGAGCATACCCATCCCACTCGGGGTGACAAATGCAAAAACCACAGTTGATGGACAGAATGCAGAACAATGTCATACATTCACCCCAGTACAGAGATCTGGGCATAAGTCCATCGTTGTTTTGCACTCCACACCACCCCAGTTCAGACATGGCCATATGCAAATCAGTCTGACCCTGTGCCTCATGGGAACAGTCCAGCCCGAACTGCCAAGCCATGCCTTCCCTGGACCGGAAACAAGCTTCCGAGGACCTGTTTCTGGCATTCCAGCCGTCTTCAGCCCAGCTTGCTTGAATCCAGTGCTGTGGAGAGCATGGGACTCACGTCTGAGCATACCCATCCCACTCGGGGTGACAAATGCAAAAACCACAGTTGATGGACAGAATGCAGAACAATGTCATACATTCACCCCAGTACAGAGATCTGGGCCTAAATCCATCGTTGTTTTGCACTCCACACCACCCCAGTTCAGACATGGCCATATGCAAATCAGTCGGACCCTGTGCCTCATGGGAACAGTCCAGCCCGAACCTCCAAGCCATGCCTTCCCTGGACCGGAAACAAGCTTCCGAGGACCGGTTTCTGGCATTCCAGCCGTCTTCAGCCCGGCTTGCTTGAATCCAGTGGTGTGGAGAGCATGGGACTCACGTCTGAGCATACCAATCCCACTCAGGGTGACAAATGCAAAAACCACAGTTGATGGACAGAATGCAGAACAATGTCATACATTCACCCCAGTACAGAGATCTGCGCCTAAATCCATCGCTGTTTTGTACTCCAAACCACCCCAGTTCAGACATGGCCATATGCAAATCAGTCTGACACTGTGCCTCATGGAAATATACCAGCCCGAACTGCCAAGCCATGCCTTCCCTGGACTGGAAACAAGCTTCCGAGGAACGGTTTCAGGCATTCCAGCCGTCTTCAGCCCGGCTTGCTTGAATCCAGTGGTGTGGAGAGCATGGAACTCACGTCTGAGCATACCCATCCCACTCGGGGTGACAAATGCAAAAACCACAGTTGATGGACAGAATGCAGAACAATGTCATACATTCACCCCAGTACAGAGATCTGCGCCTAAATCCATCGCTGTTTTGCACTCCAAACCACCCCAGTTCAGACATGGCCATATGCAAATCAGTCTGACACTCTGCCTCATGGAAATAGTCCAGCCCGAACTGCCAAGCCATGCCTTCCCTGGACTGGAAACAAGCTTCCGAGGAACGGTTTCTGGCATTCCAGCTGTCTTCAGCCCGGCTTGCTTGAATCCAGTGGTGTGGAGAGCATGGAACTCATGTGTGAGCATACCCATCCCACTCGGGGTGACAAATGCAAAAACCACAGTTGATGGACTGAATGCAGAACAATGTCATACATTCACCCCAGTACAGAGATCTGGGCCTAAATCCATTGTTGTTTTGCACTCCACACCACCCCATTTCAGACATGGCCATATGCAAATCAGTCTGACCCTGTGCCTCATGGGAACAGTCCAGCCCGAACTGCCAAGCCGTGCCTTCCCTGGACCGGAAACAAGCTTCCGAGGACCGGTTTCTGGCATTCCAGCCGTCTTCAGCCCGGCTTGCTTGAATCCAGTGGTGTGGAGAGCATGGGACTCAGGTCTGAGCATACCCATCCCACTCGGGTGACAAATGCAAAAACCACAGTTGATGGACAGAATGCAGAACAATGTCATACATTCACCCCAGTACAGAGATCTGGGCCTAAATCCTTCATTGTTTTGCACTCCACACCACCCCAGTTCAGACATGGCCATATGCAAATCAGTCTGACCCTGTGCCTCATGGGAACAGTCCAGCCCGGACTGCCAAGCCATGCCTTCCCTGGACCGGAAACAAGCTTCCGAGGACCGGTTTCTGGCATTCCAGCTGTCTTCAGCCCGGCTTGCTTGAATCCAGTGGTGAGGAGAGCATGGGACTCACGTCTGAGCATACCCATCCCACTCGGGGTGACAAATGCAAAAACCACAGTTGATGGACAGAATGCAGAACAATGTCATACATTCACCCCAGTACAGAGATCTGGGCCTAAATCCATCATTGTTTTGCACTCCACACCACCCCAGTTCAGACATGGCCATATGCAAATCAGTCTGACCCTGTGCCTCATGGGAACAGTCCAGCCCGAACTGCCAAGCCATGCCTTCCCTGGACCGGAAACAAGCTTCCGAGGACCGGTTTCTGGCATTCCAGCCGTCTTCAGCCCGGCTTGCTTGAATCCAGTGGTGTGGAGAGCATGGGACTCACGTCTGAGCATACCCATCCCACTCGGGGTGACAAATGCAAAAACCACAGTTGATGGACAGAATGCAGAACAATGTCATACATGCACCCCAGTACAGAGATCTGGGCCTAAATCCATTGTTGTTTTGCACTCCACACCACCCCATTTCAGACATGGCCATATGCAAATCAGTCTGACCCTGTGCCTCATGGGAATAGTCCAGCCCGAACTGCCAAGCCATGCCTTCCCTGGACTGGAAACAAGCTTCCGAGGACCGGTTTCTGGCATTCCAGCCGTCTTCAGCCCGGCTTGCTTGCATCCAGTGGTGTGGAGAGCATGGAACTCACGTCTGAGCATACCCATCCCACTCGGGGTGACAAATGCAAAAACCACAGTTGATGGACAGAATGCAGAACAATGTCATACATTCACCCCAGTACAGAGATCTGGGCCTAAATCCATCGTTGTTTTGCACTCCACACCACCCCATTTCAGACATGGCCATATGCAAATCAGTCTGACCCTGTGCCTCATGGGAACAGTCCAGCCCGAACTGCCAAGCCATGCCTTCCCTGGACCGGAAACAAGCTTCCGAGGACCGGTTTCTGGCATTCCAGCCGTCTTCAGCCCGGCTTGCTTGAATCCAGTGGTGTGGAGAGCATGGGACTCACGTCTGAGCATACCCATCCCACTCGGGGTGACAAATGCAAAAACCACAGTTGATGGACAGAATGCAGAACAATGTCATACATTCACCCCAGTACAGAGATCTGGGCCTAAATCCATTGTTGTTTTGCACTCCACACCACCCCATTTCAGACATGGCCATATGCAAATCAGTCTGACCCTGTGCCTCATGGGAATAGTCCAGCCCGAACTGCCAAGCCATGCCTTCCCTGGACTGGAAACAAGCTTCCGAGGACCGGTTTCTGGCATTCCAGCCGTCTTCAGCCCGGCTTGCTTGAATCCAGTGGTGTGGAGAGCATGGAACTCACGTCTGAGCATACCCATCCCACTCGGGGTGACAAATGCAAAAACCACAGTTGATGGACAGAATGCAGAACAATGTCATACATTCACCCCAGTACAGAGATCTGGGCCTAAATCCATCGTTGTTTTGCACTCCACACCACCCCATTTCAGACATGGCCATATGCAAATCAGTCTGACCCTGTGCCTCATGGGAACAGTCCAGCCCGAACTGCCAAGCCATGCCTTCCCTGGACCGGAAACAAGCTTCCGAGGACCGGTTTCTGGCATTCCAGCCGTCTTCAGCCCGGCTTGCTTGAATCCAGTGGTGTGGAGAGCATGGGACTCACGTCTGAGCATACCCATCCCACTCGGGGTGACAAATGCAAAAACCACAGTTGATGGACAGAATGCAGAACAATGTCATACATTCACCCCAGTACAGAGATCTGGGCCTAAATCCATCGTTGTTTTGCACTCCACACCACCCCAGTTCAGACATGGTCATATGCAAATCAGTCTGACCCTGTGCCTCATGGGAACAGTCCAGCCCGAACTGCCAAGCCAAGCCTTCCCTAGACCGGAAACAAGCTTCCGAGGACCGCTTTCTGGCATTCCAGCTGTCTTCAGCCCGGCTTGCTTGAATCCAGTGGTGAGGAGAGCATGGGACTCACGTCTGAGCATACCCATCCCACTCGGGGTGACAAATGCAAAAACCACAGTTGATGGACAGAATGCAGAACAATGTCATACATTCACCCCAGTACAGAGATCTGGGCCTAAATCCATCGTTGTTTTGCACTCCACACAACCCCATTTCAGACATGGCCATATGCAAATCAGTCTGACCCTGTGCCTCATGGGAATAGTCCAGCCCGAATTGCCAAGCCATGCATTCCCTGGACCGGAAACAAGCTTCCTAGGATCGGTTTCTGGCATTCCAGCCGTCTTCAGCCCGGCTTGCTTGAATCCAGTGGTGTGGAGAGCATGGGACTCACGTCTGAGCATACCCATCCCACTCGGGGTGACAAATGCAAAAACCACAGTTGATGGACAGAATGCAGAACAATGTCATACATTCACCCCAGTACAGAGATCTGGGCCTAAATCCATCGTTGTTTTGCACTCCACACCACCCCAGTTCAGACATGGCCATATGCAAATCAGTCGGACCCTGTGCCTCATGGGAACAGTCCAGCCCGAACCTCCAAGCCATGCCTTCCCTGGACCGGAAACAAGCTTCCGAGGACCGGTTTCTGGCATTCCAGCCGTCTTCAGCCCGGCTTGCTTGAATCTAGTGGTGTGGAGAGCATAAGACTCACGTCTGAGCATACCAATTCCACTCAGGGTGACAAATGCAAAAACCACAGTTGATGGACAGAATGCAGAACAATGTCATACATTCACCCCAGTACAGAGATCTGCGCCTAAATCCATCGCTGTTTTGCACTCCAAACCACCACAGTTCAGACATGGCCATATGCAAATCAGTCTGACACTGTGCCTCATGGAAATAGTCCAGCCCGAACTGCCAAGCCATGCCTTCCCTGGACTGGAAACAAGCTTCCAAGGAACGGTTTCAGGCATTCCAGCCGTCTTCAGCCCGGCTTGCTTGAATCCAGTGGTGTGGAGAGCATGGAACTCACGTCTGAGCATACCCATCCCACTCGGGGTGACAAATGCAAAAACCACAGTTGATGGACAGAATGCAGAACAATGTCATACATTCACCCCAGTACAGAGATCTGGGCCTAAATCCATCGTTGTTTCGCACTCCACACCACCCCATTTCAGACATCGCCATATGCAAATCAGTCTGACCCTGTGCCTCATGGGAACAGTCCAGCCCGAACTGCCAAGCCATGCCTTCCCTGGACCGGAAACAAGCTTCCGAGGACCGGTTTCTGGCATTCCAGCCGTCTTCAGCCCGGCTTGCTTGAATCCAGTGGTGTGGAGAGCATGGGACTCACGTCTGAGCATACCCATCCCACTCGGGGTGACAAATGCAAAAACCACAGTTGTTGGACAGAATGCAGAACAATGTCATACATTCACCCCAGTACAGAGATCTGGGCCTAAATCCATCGTTGTTTTGCACTCCACACCACCCCATTTCAGACATGGCCATATGCAAATCAGTCTGACCCTGTGCCTCATGGGAATAGTCCAGCCCGAATTGCCAAGCCATGCCTTCCCTGGACCGGAAACAAGCTTCCTAGGATCGGTTTCTGGCATTCCAGCCGTCTTCAGCCCGGCTTGCTTGAATCCAGTGGTGTGGAGAGCATGGGACTCACGTCTGAGCATACCCATCCCACTCGGGGTGACAAATGCAAAAACCACATTTGATGGACAGAATGCAGAACAATGTCATACATTCACCCCAGTACAGAGATCTGGGCCTAAGTCCATCGTTGTTTTGCACTCCACACCACCCCAGTTCAGACATGGCCATATGCAAATCAGTCTGACCCTGTGCCTCATGGGAACAGTCCAGCCCGAACTGCAAAAACCATGCCTTCCCTGGACCGGAAACAAGCTTCCGAGGACCTGTTTCTGGCATTCCAGCCGTCTTCAGCCCAGCTTGCTTGAATCCAGTGCTGTGGAGAGCATGGGACTCACGTCTGAGCATACCCATCCCACTCGGGTGACAAATGCAAAAACCACAGTTGATGGACAGAATGCAGAACAATGTCATACATTCACCCAAGTACAGAGATCTGGGCCTAAATCCATCGCTGTTTTGCACTCCACACCACCCCAGTTCAGACATGGCCATATGCAAATCAGTCTGACCCTGTGCCTCCTGGGAACAGTCCAGCCCGAACTGCCAAGCCATGCCTTCCCTGGACCGGACACAACCTTCCGAGGACCGGTTTCTGGCATTCCAGCCGTCTTCAGCCCGGCTTGCTTGAATCCAGTGGTGTGGAGAGCATGGGACTCACGTCTGAGCATACCCATCCCACTCAGGGTGACAAATGCAAAAACCACAGTTGATGGACAGAATGCAGAACAATGTCATACATTCACCCCAGTACAGAGATCTGGGCCTAAATCCATTGTTGTTTTGCACTCCACACCACCCCATTGCAGACATGGCCATATGCAAATCAGTCTGACCCTGTGCCTCATGGGAACAGTCCAGCCCGAACTGCCAAGCCGTGCCTTCCCTGGACCGGAAACAAGCTTCCGAGGACCGGTTTCTGGCATTCCCGCCGTCTTCAGCCCGGCTTTCTTGAATCCAGTGGTGTGGAGAGCATGGGACTCAGGTCTGAGCATACCCATCCCACTCGGGTGACAAATGCAAAAACCACAGTTGATGGACAGAATGCAGAACAATGTCATACATTCACCCCAGTACAGAGATCTGGGCCTAAATCCATCATTGTTTTGCACTCCACACCACCCCAGTTCAGACATGGCCATATGCAAATCAGTCTGACCCTGTGCCTCATGGGAACAGTCCAGCCCGGACTGCCAAGCCATGCCTTCCCTGGACCGGAAACAAGCTTCCGAGGACCGGTTTCTGGCATTCCAGCTGTCTTCAGCCCGGCTTGCTTGAATCCAGTGGTGAGGAGAGCATGGGACTCACGTCTGAGCATACCCATCCCACTCGGGGTGACAAATGCAAAAACCACAGTTGATGGACAGAATGCAGAACAATGTCATACATTCACCCCAGTACAGAGATCTGGGCCTAAATCCATCGTTGTTTTGCACTCCACACCACCCCAGTTCAGACATGGCCATATGCAAATCAGTCTGACCCTGTGCCTCATGGGAACAGTCCAGCCCGAACTGCCAAGCCATGCCTTCCCTGGACCGGAAACAAGCTTCCGAGGACCGGTTTCTGGCATTCCAGCCGTCTTCAGCCCGGCTTGCTTGAATCCAGTGGTGTGGAGAGCATGGAACTCACGTCTGAGCATACCCATCCCACTCGGGGTGACAAATGCAAAAACCACAGTTGATGGACAGAATGCAGAACAATGTCATACATTCACCCCAGTACAGAGATCTGGGCCTAAATCCATCGTTGTTTTGCACTCCACACCACCCCATTTCAGACATGGCCATATGCAAATCAGTCTGACCCTGTGCCTCATGGGAACAGTCCAGCCCGAACTGCCAAGCCATGCCTTCCCTGGACCGGAAACAAGCTTCCGAGGACCGGTTTCTGGCATTCCAGCCGTCTTCAGCCCGGCTTGCTTGAATCCAGTGGTGTGGAGAGCATGGGACTCACGTCTGAGCATACCCATCGCACTCGGGGTGACAAATGCAAAAACCACAGTTGATGGACAGAATGCAGAACAATGTCATACATTCACCCCAGTACAGAGATCTGGGCCTAAATCCATCGTTGTTTTGCACTCCACACCACCCCAGTTCAGACATGGTCATATGCAAATCAGTCTGACCCTGTGCCTCATGGGAACAGTCCAGCCCGAACTGCCAAGCCAAGCCTTCCCTAGACCGGAAACAAGCTTCCGAGGACCGCTTTCTGGCATTCAGCTGTCTTCAGCCCGGCTTGCTTGAATCCAGTGGTGAGGAGAGCATGGGACTCACGTCTGAGCATACCCATCCCACTCGGGGTGACAAATGCAAAAACCACAGTTGATGGACAGAATGCAGAACAATGTCATACATTCACCCCAGTACAGAGATCTGGGCCTAAATCCATCGTTGTTTTGCACTCCACACCACCCCAGTTCAGACATGGCCATATGCAAATCAGTCTGACACTGTGCCTCATGGGAACAGTCCAGCCCGAACTGCCAAGCCATGCCTTCCCTGGACCGGAAACAAGCTTCCGAGGACCGGTTTCTGGCATTCCAGCCGTCTCCAGCCCGGCTTGCTTGAATCCAGTGGTGTGGAGAGCATGGGACTCACGTCTGAGCATACCCATCCCACTCGGGGTGACAAATGCAAAAACCACAGTTGATGGACAGAATGCAGAACAATGTCATACATTCACCCCAGTACAGAGATCTGGGCCTAAATCCATCGTTGTTTTGCACTCCACACCACCCCATTTCAGACATGGCCATATGCAAATCAGTCTGACCCTGTGCCTCATGGGAATAGTCCAGCCCGAATTGCCAAGCCATGCCTTCCCTGGACCGGAAACAAGCTTCCTAGGATCGGTTTCTGGCATTCCAGCCGTCTTCAGCCCGGCTTGCTTGAATCCAGTGGTGTGGAGAGCATGGGACTCACGTCTGAGCATACCCATCCCACTCGGGGTGACAAATGCAAAAACCACAGTTGATGGACAGAATGCAGAACAATGTCATACATTCACCCCAGTACAGAGATCTGGGCATAAGTCCATCGTTGTTTTGCACTCCACACCACCCCAGTTCAGACATGGCCATATGCAAATCAGTCTGACCCTGTGCCTCATGGGAACAGTCCAGCCCGAACTGCCAAGCCATGCCTTCCCTGGACCGGAAACAAGCTTCCGAGGACCTGTTTCTGGCATTCCAGCCGTCTTCAGCCCAGCTTGCTTGAATCCAGTGCTGTGGAGAGCATGGGACTCACGTCTGAGCATACCCATCCCACTCGGTGTGACAAATGCAAAAACCACAGTTGATGGACAGAATGCAGAACAATGTCATACATTCACCCCAGTACAGAGATCTGGGCCTAAATCCATCGTTGTTTTGCACTCCACACCACCCCAGTTCAGACATGGCCATATGCAAATCAGTCGGACCCTGTGCCTCATGGGAACAGTCCAGCCCGAACCTCCAAGCCATGCCTTCCCTGGACCGGAAACAAGCTTCCGAGGACCGGTTTCTGGCATTCCAGCCGTCTTCAGCCCGGCTTGCTTGAATCCAGTGGTGTGGAGAGCATGGGACTCACGTCTGAGCATACCAATCCCACTCAGGGTGACAAATGCAAAAACCACAGTTGATGGACAGAATGCAGAACAATGTCATACATTCACCCCAGTACAGAGATCTGCGCCTAAATCCATCGCTGTTTTGTACTCCAAACCACCCCAGTTCAGACATGGCCATATGCAAATCAGTCTGACACTGTGCCTCATGGAAATATACCAGCCCGAACTGCCAAGCCATGCCTTCCCTGGACTGGAAACAAGCTTCCGAGGAACGGTTTCAGGCATTCCAGCCGTCTTCAGCCCGGCTTGCTTGAATCCAGTGGTGTGGAGAGCATGGAACTCACGTCTGAGCATACCCATCCCACTCGGGGTGACAAATGCAAAAACCACAGTTGATGGACAGAATGCAGAACAATGTCATACATTCACCCCAGTACAGAGATCTGCGCCTAAATCCATCGCTGTTTTGCACTCCAAACCACCCCAGTTCAGACATGGCCATATGCAAATCAGTCTGACACTCTGCCTCATGGAAATAGTCCAGCCCGAACTGCCAAGCCATGCCTTCCCTGGACTGGAAACAAGCTTCCGAGGAACGGTTTCTGGCATTCCAGCTGTCTTCAGCCCGGCTTGCTTGAATCCAGTGGTGTGGAGAGCATGGAACTCATGTGTGAGCATACCCATCCCACTCGGGGTGACAAATGCAAAAACCACAGTTGATGGACTGAATGCAGAACAATGTCATACATTCACCCCAGTACAGAGATCTGGGCCTAAATCCATTGTTGTTTTGCACTCCACACCACCCCATTTCAGACATGGCCATATGCAAATCAGTCTGACCCTGTGCCTCATGGGAACAGTCCAGCCCGAACTGCCAAGCCGTGCCTTCCCTGGACCGGAAACAAGCTTCCGAGGACCGGTTTCTGGCATTCCAGCCGTCTTCAGCCCGGCTTGCTTGAATCCAGTGGTGTGGAGAGCATGGGACTCAGGTCTGAGCATACCCATCCCACTCGGGTGACAAATGCAAAAACCACAGTTGATGGACAGAATGCAGAACAATGTCATACATTCACCCCAGTACAGAGATCTGGGCCTAAATCCATCATTGTTTTGCACTCCACACCACCCCAGTTCAGACATGGCCATATGCAAATCAGTCTGACCCTGTGCCTCATGGGAACAGTCCAGCCCGGACTGCCAAGCCATGCCTTCCCTGGACCGGAAACAAGCTTCCGAGGACCGGTTTCTGGCATTCCAGCTGTCTTCAGCCCGGCTTGCTTGAATCCAGTGGTGAGGAGAGCATGGGACTCACGTCTGAGCATACCCATCCCACTCGGGGTGACAAATGCAAAAACCACAGTTGATGGACAGAATGCAGAACAATGTCATACATTCACCCCAGTACAGAGATCTGGGCCTAAATCCATCGTTGTTTTGCACTCCACACCACCCCAGTTCAGACATGGCCATATGCAAATCAGTCTGACCCTGTGCCTCATGGGAACAGTCCAGCCCGAACTGCCAAGCCATGCCTTCCCTGGACCGGAAACAAGCTTCCGAGGACCGGTTTCTGGCATTCCAGCCGTCTTCAGCCCGGCTTGCTTGAATCCAGTGGTGTGGAGAGCATGGGACTCACGTCTGAGCATACCCATCCCACTCGGGGTGACAAATGCAAAAACCACAGTTGATGGACAGAATGCAGAACAATGTCATACATGCACCCCAGTACAGAGATCTGGGCCTAAATCCATTGTTGTTTTGCACTCCACACCACCCCATTTCAGACATGGCCATATGCAAATCAGTCTGACCCTGTGCCTCATGGGAATAGTCCAGCCCGAACTGCCAAGCCATGCCTTCCCTGGACTGGAAACAAGCTTCCGAGGACCGGTTTCTGGCATTCCAGCCGTCTTCAGCCCGGCTTGCTTGCATCCAGTGGTGTGGAGAGCATGGAACTCACGTCTGAGCATACCCATCCCACTCGGGGTGACAAATGCAAAAACCACAGTTGATGGACAGAATGCAGAACAATGTCATACATTCACCCCAGTACAGAGATCTGGGCCTAAATCCATCGTTGTTTTGCACTCCACACCACCCCATTTCAGACATGGCCATATGCAAATCAGTCTGACCCTGTGCCTCATGGGAACAGTCCAGCCCGAACTGCCAAGCCATGCCTTCCCTGGACCGGAAACAAGCTTCCGAGGACCGGTTTCTGGCATTCCAGCCGTCTTCAGCCCGGCTTGCTTGAATCCAGTGGTGTGGAGAGCATGGGACTCACGTCTGAGCATACCCATCCCACTCGGGGTGACAAATGCAAAAACCACAGTTGATGGACAGAATGCAGAACAATGTCATACATTCACCCCAGTACAGAGATCTGGGCCTAAATCCATTGTTGTTTTGCACTCCACACCACCCCATTTCAGACATGGCCATATGCAAATCAGTCTGACCCTGTGCCTCATGGGAATAGTCCAGCCCGAACTGCCAAGCCATGCCTTCCCTGGACTGGAAACAAGCTTCCGAGGACCGGTTTCTGGCATTCCAGCCGTCTTCAGCCCGGCTTGCTTGAATCCAGTGGTGTGGAGAGCATGGAACTCACGTCTGAGCATACCCATCCCACTCGGGGTGACAAATGCAAAAACCACAGTTGATGGACAGAATGCAGAACAATGTCATACATTCACCCCAGTACAGAGATCTGGGCCTAAATCCATCGTTGTTTTGCACTCCACACCACCCCATTTCAGACATGGCCATATGCAAATCAGTCTGACCCTGTGCCTCATGGGAACAGTCCAGTCCGAACTGCCAAGCCATGCCTTCCCTGGACCGGAAACAAGCTTCCGAGGACCGGTTTCTGGCATTCCAGCCGTCTTCAGCCCGGCTTGCTTGAATCCAGTGGTGTGGAGAGCATGGGACTCACGTCTGAGCATACCCATCCCACTCGGGGTGACAAATGCAAAAACCACAGTTGATGGACAGAATGCAGAACAATGTCATACATTCACCCCAGTACAGAGATCTGGGCCTAAATCCATCGTTGTTTTGCACTCCACACCACCCCAGTTCAGACATGGTCATATGCAAATCAGTCTGACCCTGTGCCTCATGGGAACAGTCCAGCCCGAACTGCCAAGCCAAGCCTTCCCTAGACCGGAAACAAGCTTCCGAGGACCGCTTTCTGGCATTCCAGCTGTCTTCAGCCCGGCTTGCTTGAATCCAGTGGTGAGGAGAGCATGGGACTCACGTCTGAGCATACCCATCCCACTCGGGGTGACAAATGCAAAAACCACAGTTGATGGACAGAATGCAGAACAATGTCATACATTCACCCCAGTACAGAGATCTGGGCCTAAATCCATCGTTGTTTTGCACTCCACACAACCCCATTTCAGACATGGCCATATGCAAATCAGTCTGACCCTGTGCCTCATGGGAATAGTCCAGCCCGAATTGCCAAGCCATGCATTCCCTGGACCAGAAACAAGCTTCCTAGGATCGGTTTCTGGCATTCCAGCCGTCTTCAGCCCGGCTTGCTTGAATCCAGTGGTGTGGAGAGCATGGGACTCACGTCTGAGCATACCCATCCCACTCGGGTTGACAAATGCAAAAACCACAGTTGATGGACAGAATGCAGAACAATGTCATACATTCACCCCAGTACAGAGATCTGGGCCTAAATCCATCGTTGTTTTGCACTCCACACCACCCCAGTTCAGACATGGCCATATGCAAATCAGTCGGACCCTGTGCCTCATGGGAACAGTCCAGCCCGAACCTCCAAGCCATGCCTTCCCTGGACCGGAAACAAGCTTCCGAGGACCGGTTTCTGGCATTCCAGCCGTCTTCAGCCCGGCTTGCTTGAATCTAGTGGTGTGGAGAGCATAAGACTCACGTCTGAGCATACCAATCCCACTCAGGGTGACAAATGCAAAAACCACAGTTGATGGACAGAATGCAGAACAATGTCATACATTCACCCCAGTACAGAGATCTGCGCCTAAATCCATCGCTGTTTTGCACTCCAAACCACCCCAGTTCAGACATGGCCATATGCAAATCAGTCTGACACTGTGCCTCATGGAAATAGTCCAGCCCGAACTGCCAAGCCATGCCTTCCCTGGACTGGAAACAAGCTTCCAAGGAACGGTTTCAGGCATTCCAGCCGTCTTCAGCCCGGCTTGCTTGAATCCAGTGGTGTGGAGAGCATGGAACTCACGTCTGAGCATACCCATCCCACTCGGGGTGACAAATGCAAAAACCACAGTTGATGGACAGAATGCAGAACAATGTCATACATTCACCCCAGTACAGAGATCTGGGCCTAAATCCATCGTTGTTTCGCACTCCACACCACCCCATTTCAGACATCGCCATATGCAAATCAGTCTGACCCTGTGCCTCATGGGAACAGTCCAGCCCGAACTGCCAAGCCATGCCTTCCCTGGACCGGAAACAAGCTTCCGAGGACCGGTTTCTGGCATTCCAGCCGTCTTCAGCCCGGCTTGCTTGAATCCAGTGGTGTGGAGAGCATGGGACTCACGTCTGAGCATACCCATCCCACTCGGGGTGACAAATGCAAAAACCACAGTTGTTGGACAGAATGCAGAACAATGTCATACATTCACCCCAGTACAGAGATCTGGGCCTAAATCCATCATTGTTTTGCACTCCACACCACCCCAGTTCAGACATGGCCATATGCAAATCAGTCTGACCCTGTGCCTCATGGGAACAGTCCAGCCCGAACTGCCAAGCCATGCCTTCCCTGGACCGGAAACAAGCTTCCGAGGACCGGTTTCTGGCATTCCAGCTGTCTTCAGCCCGGCTTGCTTGAATCCAGTGGTGAGGAGAGCATGGGACTCACGTCTGAGCATACCCATCCCACTCGGGGTGACAAATGCAAAAAACCACAGTTGATGGACAGAATGCAGAACAATGTCATACATTCACCCCAGTACAGAGATCTGGGCCTAAATCCATCGTTGTTTCGCACTCCACACCACCCCATTTCAGACATCGCCATATGCAAATCAGTCTGACCCTGTGCCTCATGGGAACAGTCCAGCCCGAACTGCCAAGCCATGCCTTCCCTGGACCGGAAACAAGCTTCCGAGGACCGGTTTCTGGCATTCCAGCCGTCTTCAGCCCGGCTTGCTTGAATCCAGTGGTGTGGAGAGCATGGGACTCACGTCTGAGCATACCCATCCCACTCGGGGTGACAAATGCAAAAACCACAGTTGTTGGACAGAATGCAGAACAATGTCATACATTCACCCCAGTACAGAGATCTGGGCCTAAATCCATCATTGTTTTGCACTCCACACCACCCCAGTTCAGACATGGCCATATGCAAATCAGTCTGACCCTGTGCCTCATGGGAACAGTCCAGCCCGAACTGCCAAGCCATGCCTTCCCTGGACCGGAAACAAGCTTCCGAGGACCGGTTTCTGGCATTCCAGCTGTCTTCAGCCCGGCTTGCTTGAATCCAGTGGTGAGGAGAGCATGGGACTCACGTCTGAGCATACCCATCCCACTCGGGGTGACAAATGCAAAAACCACAGTTGATGGACAGAATGCAGAACAATGTCATACATTCACCCCAGTACAGAGATCTGGGCCTAAATCCATCGTTGTTTTGCACTCCACACCACCCCAGTTCAGACATGGCCATATGCAAATCAGTCTGACCCTGTGCCTCATGGGAACAGTCCAGCCCGAACTGCCAAGCCATGCCTTCCCTGGACCGGAAACAAGCTTCCGAGGACCGGTTTCTGGCATTCCAGCCGTCTTCAGCCCGGCTTGCTTGAATCCAGTGGTGTGGAGAGCATGGGACTCACGTCTGAGCATACCCATCCCACTCGGGGTGACAAATGCAAAAACCACAGTTGATGGACAGAATGCAGAACAATGTCATACATTCACCCAAGTACAGAGATCTGGGCCTAAATCCATTGTTGTTTTGCACTCCACACCACCCCATTTCAGACATGGCCATATGCAAATCAGTCTGACCCTGTGCCTCATGGGAATAGTCCAGCCCGAACTGCCAAGCCATGCCTTCCCTGGACTGGAAACAAGCTTCCGAGGACCGGTTTCTGGCATTCCAGCCGTCTTCAGCCCGGCTTGCTTGAATCCAGTGGTGTGGAGAGCATGGAACTCACGTCTGAGCATACCCATTCCACTCGGGGTGACAAATGCAAAAACCACAGTTGATGGACAGAATGCAGAACAATGTCATACATTCACCCCAGTACAGAGATCTGGGCCTAAATCCATAGGTGTTTTGCACTCCACACCACCCCATTTCAGACATGGCCATATGCAAATCAGTCTGACCCTGTGCCTCATGGGAATAGTCCAGCCCGAACTGCCAAGCCATGCCTTCCCTGGACCGGCAACAAGCTTCCGAGGACCGGTTTCTGGCATTCCAGCCGTCTTCAGCCCGGCTTGCTTGAATCCAGTGGTGTGGAGAGCATGGGACTCACGTCTGAGCATACCCATCCCACTCGGGGTGACAAATGCAAAAACCACAGTTGATGGACAGAATGCAGAACAATGTCATACATTCACCCCAGTACAGAGATCTGGGCCTAAATCCATTGTTGTTTTGCACTCCACACCACCCCATTTCAGACATGGCCATATGCAAATCAGTCTGACCCTGTGCCTCATGGGAATAGTCCAGCCCGAACTGCCAAGCCATGCCTTCCCTGGACTGGAAACAAGCTTCCGAGGACCGGTTTCTGGCATTCCAGCCGTCTTCAGCCCGGCTTGCTTGAATCCAGTGGTGTGGAGAGCATGGAACTCACGTCTGAGCATACCCATCCCACTCGGGGTGACAAATGCAAAAACCACAGTTGATGGACAGAATGCAGAACAATGTCATACATTCACCCCAGTACAGAGATCTGGGCCTAAATCCATCGTTGTTTTGCACTCCACACCACCCCATTTCAGACATGGCCATATGCAAATCAGTCTGACCCTGTGGCTCATGGGAACAGTCCAGCCCGAACTGCCAAGCCATGCCTTCCCTGGACCGGAAACAAGCTTCCGAGGACCGGTTTCTGGCATTCCAGCCGTCTTCAGCCCGGCTTGCTTGAATCCAGTGGTGTGGAGAGCATGGGACTCACGTCTGAGCATACCCATCCCACTCGGGGTGACAAATGCAAAAACCACAGTTGATGGACAGAATGCAGAACAATGTCATACATTCACCCCAGTACAGAGATCTGGGCCTAAATCCATCGTTGTTTTGCAATCCACACCACCCCAGTTCAGACATGGTCATATGCAAATCAGTCTGACCCTGTGCCTCATGGGAACAGTCCAGCCCGAACTGCCAAGCCAAGCCTTCCCTAGACCGGAAACAAGCTTCCGAGGACCGCTTCCTGGCATTCCAGCTGTCTTCAGCCCGGCTTGCTTGAATCCAGTGGTGAGGAGAGCATGGGACTCACGTCTGAGCATACCCATCCCACTCGGGGTGACAAATGCAAAAACCACAGTTGTTGGACAGAATGCAGAACAATGTCATACATTCACCCCAGTACAGAGATCTGGGCCTAAATCCATCATTGTTTTGCACTCCACACCACCCCAGTTCAGACATGGCCATATGCAAATCAGTCTGACCCTGTGCCTCATGGGAACAGTCCAGCCCGAACTGCCAAGCCATGCCTTCCCTGGACCGGAAACAAGCTTCCGAGGACCGGTTTCTGGCATTCCAGCTGTCTTCAGCCCGGCTTGCTTGAATCCAGTGGTGAGGAGAGCATGGGACTCACGTCTGAGCATACCCATCCCACTCGGGGTGACAAATGCAAAAACCACAGTTGATGGACAGAATGCAGAACAATGTCATACATTCACCCCAGTACAGAGATCTGGGCCTAAATCCATCGTTGTTTCGCACTCCACACCACCCCATTTCAGACATCGCCATATGCAAATCAGTCTGACCCTGTGCCTCATGGGAACAGTCCAGCCCGAACTGCCAAGCCATGCCTTCCCTGGACCGGAAACAAGCTTCCGAGGACCGGTTTCTGGCATTCCAGCCGTCTTCAGCCCGGCTTGCTTGAATCCAGTGGTGTGGAGAGCATGGGACTCACGTCTGAGCATACCCATCCCACTCGGGGTGACAAATGCAAAAACCACAGTTGATGGACAGAATGCAGAACAATGTCATACATTCACCCCAGTACAGAGATCTGGGCCTAAATCCATCGTTGTTTTGCACTCCACACCACCCCAGTTCAGACATGGCCATATGCAAATCAGTCTGACCCTGTGCCTCATGGGAACAGTCCAGCCCGAACTGCCAAGCCATGCCTTCCCTGGACCGGAAACAAGCTTCCGAGGACCGGTTTCTGGCATTCCAGCCGTCTTCAGCCCGGCTTGCTTGAATCCAGTGGTGTGGAGAGCATGGGACTCACGTCTGAGCATACCCATCCCACTCGGGGTGACAAATGCAAAAACCACAGTTGATGGACAGAATGCAGAACAATGTCATACATTCACCCAAGTACAGAGATCTGGGCCTAAATCCATTGTTGTTTTGCACTCCACACCACCCCATTTCAGACATGGCCATATGCAAATCAGTCTGACCCTGTGCCTCATGGGAATAGTCCAGCCCGAACTGCCAAGCCATGCCTTCCCTGGACTGGAAACAAGCTTCCGAGGACCGGTTTCTGGCATTCCAGCCGTCTTCAGCCCGGCTTGCTTGAATCCAGTGGTGTGGAGAGCATGGAACTCACGTCTGAGCATACCCATTCCACTCGGGGTGACAAATGCAAAAACCACAGTTGATGGACAGAATGCAGAACAATGTCATACATTCACCCCAGTACAGAGATCTGGGCCTAAATCCATAGGTGTTTTGCACTCCACACCACCCCATTTCAGACATGGCCATATGCAAATCAGTCTGACCCTGTGCCTCATGGGAATAGTCCAGCCCGAACTGCCAAGCCATGCCTTCCCTGGACCGGCAACAAGCTTCCGAGGACCGGTTTCTGGCATTCCAGCCGTCTTCAGCCCGGCTTGCTTGAATCCAGTGGTGTGGAGAGCATGGGACTCACGTCTGAGCATACCCATCCCACTCGGGGTGACAAATGCAAAAACCACAGTTGATGGACAGAATGCAGAACAATGTCATACATTCACCCCAGTACAGAGATCTGGGCCTAAATCCATTGTTGTTTTGCACTCCACACCACCCCATTTCAGACATGGCCATATGCAAATCAGTCTGACCCTGTGCCTCATGGGAATAGTCCAGCCCGAACTGCCAAGCCATGCCTTCCCTGGACTGGAAACAAGCTTCCGAGGACCGGTTTCTGGCATTCCAGCCGTCTTCAGCCCGGCTTGCTTGAATCCAGTGGTGTGGAGAGCATGGAACTCACGTCTGAGCATACCCATCCCACTCGGGGTGACAAATGCAAAAACCACAGTTGATGGACAGAATGCAGAACAATGTCATACATTCACCCCAGTACAGAGATCTGGGCCTAAATCCATCGTTGTTTTGCACTCCACACCACCCCATTTCAGACATGGCCATATGCAAATCAGTCTGACCCTGTGGCTCATGGGAACAGTCCAGCCCGAACTGCCAAGCCATGCCTTCCCTGGACCGGAAACAAGCTTCCGAGGACCGGTTTCTGGCATTCCAGCCGTCTTCAGCCCGGCTTGCTTGAATCCAGTGGTGTGGAGAGCATGGGACTCACGTCTGAGCATACCCATCCCACTCGGGGTGACAAATGCAAAAACCACAGTTGATGGACAGAATGCAGAACAATGTCATACATTCACCCCAGTACAGAGATCTGGGCCTAAATCCATCGTTGTTTTGCAATCCACACCACCCCAGTTCAGACATGGTCATATGCAAATCAGTCTGACCCTGTGCCTCATGGGAACAGTCCAGCCCGAACTGCCAAGCCAAGCCTTCCCTAGACCGGAAACAAGCTTCCGAGGACCGCTTCCTGGCATTCCAGCTGTCTTCAGCCCGGCTTGCTTGAATCCAGTGGTGAGGAGAGCATGGGACTCACGTCTGAGCATACCCATCCCACTCGGGGTGACAAATGCAAAAACCACAGTTGTTGGACAGAATGCAGAACAATGTCATACATTCACCCCAGTACAGAGATCTGGGCCTAAATCCATCATTGTTTTGCACTCCACACCACCCCAGTTCAGACATGGCCATATGCAAATCAGTCTGACCCTGTGCCTCATGGGAACAGTCCAGCCCGAACTGCCAAGCCATGCCTTCCCTGGACCGGAAACAAGCTTCCGAGGACCGGTTTCTGGCATTCCAGCTGTCTTCAGCCCGGCTTGCTTGAATCCAGTGGTGAGGAGAGCATGGGACTCACGTCTGAGCATACCCATCCCACTCGGGGTGACAAATGCAAAAACCACAGTTGATGGACAGAATGCAGAACAATGTCATACATTCACCCCAGTACAGAGATCTGGGCCTAAATCCATCGTTGTTTCGCACTCCACACCACCCCAGTTCAGACATGGCCATATGCAAATCAGTCTGACCCTGTGCCTCATGGGAACAGTCCAGCCCGAACTGCCAAGCCATGCCTTCCCTGGACCGGAAACAAGCTTCCGAGGACCGGTTTCTGGCATTCCAGCTGTCTTCAGCCCGGCTTGCTTGAATCCAGTGGTGAGGAGAGCATGGGACTCACGTCTGAGCATACCCATCCCACTCGGGGTGACAAATGCAAAAACCACAGTTGATGGACAGAATGCAGAACAATGTCATACATTCACCCCAGTACAGAGATCTGGGCCTAAATCCATCGTTGTTTTGCACTCCACACCACCCCAGTTCAGACATGGCCATATGCAAATCAGTCTGACCCTGTGCCTCATGGGAACAGTCCAGCCCGAACTGCCAAGCCATGCCTTCCCTGGACCGGAAACAAGCTTCCGAGGACCGGTTTCTGGCATTCCAGCCGTCTTCAGCCCGGCTTGCTTGAATCCAGTGGTGTGGAGAGCATGGGACTCACGTCTGAGCATACCCATCCCACTCGGGGTGACAAATGCAAAAACCACAGTTGATGGACAGAATGCAGAACAATGTCATACATTCACCCAAGTACAGAGATCTGGGCCTAAATCCATTGTTGTTTTGCACTCCACACCACCCCATTTCAGACATGGCCATATGCAAATCAGTCTGACCCTGTGCCTCATGGGAATAGTCCAGCCCGAACTGCCAAGCCATGCCTTCCCTGGACTGGAAACAAGCTTCCGAGGACCGGTTTCTGGCATTCCAGCCGTCTTCAGCCCGGCTTGCTTGAATCCAGTGGTGTGGAGAGCATGGAACTCACGTCTGAGCATACCCATTCCACTCGGGGTGACAAATGCAAAAACCACAGTTGATGGACAGAATGCAGAACAATGTCATACATTCACCCCAGTACAGAGATCTGGGCCTAAATCCATAGGTGTTTTGCACTCCACACCACCCCATTTCAGACATGGCCATATGCAAATCAGTCTGACCCTGTGCCTCATGGGAATAGTCCAGCCCGAACTGCCAAGCCATGCCTTCCCTGGACCGGCAACAAGCTTCCGAGGACCGGTTTCTGGCATTCCAGCCGTCTTCAGCCCGGCTTGCTTGAATCCAGTGGTGTGGAGAGCATGGGACTCACGTCTGAGCATACCCATCCCACTCGGGGTGACAAATGCAAAAACCACAGTTGATGGACAGAATGCAGAACAATGTCATACATTCACCCCAGTACAGAGATCTGGGCCTAAATCCATTGTTGTTTTGCACTCCACACCACCCCATTTCAGACATGGCCATATGCAAATCAGTCTGACCCTGTGCCTCATGGGAATAGTCCAGCCCGAACTGCCAAGCCATGCCTTCCCTGGACTGGAAACAAGCTTCCGAGGACCGGTTTCTGGCATTCCAGCCGTCTTCAGCCCGGCTTGCTTGAATCCAGTGGTGTGGAGAGCATGGAACTCACGTCTGAGCATACCCATCCCACTCGGGGTGACAAATGCAAAAACCACAGTTGATGGACAGAATGCAGAACAATGTCATACATTCACCCCAGTACAGAGATCTGGGCCTAAATCCATCGTTGTTTTGCACTCCACACCACCCCATTTCAGACATGGCCATATGCAAATCAGTCTGACCCTGTGGCTCATGGGAACAGTCCAGCCCGAACTGCCAAGCCATGCCTTCCCTGGACCGGAAACAAGCTTCCGAGGACCGGTTTCTGGCATTCCAGCCGTCTTCAGCCCGGCTTGCTTGAATCCAGTGGTGTGGAGAGCATGGGACTCACGTCTGAGCATACCCATCCCACTCGGGGTGACAAATGCAAAAACCACAGTTGATGGACAGAATGCAGAACAATGTCATACATTCACCCCAGTACAGAGATCTGGGCCTAAATCCATCGTTGTTTTGCAATCCACACCACCCCAGTTCAGACATGGTCATATGCAAATCAGTCTGACCCTGTGCCTCATGGGAACAGTCCAGCCCGAACTGCCAAGCCAAGCCTTCCCTAGACCGGAAACAAGCTTCCGAGGACCGCTTCCTGGCATTCCAGCTGTCTTCAGCCCGGCTTGCTTGAATCCAGTGGTGAGGAGAGCATGGGACTCACGTCTGAGCATACCCATCCCACTCGGGGTGACAAATGCAAAAACCACAGTTGATGGACAGAATGCAGAACAATGTCATACATTCACCCCAGTACAGAGATCTGGGCCTAAATCCATCGTTGTTTTGCACTCCACACCACCCCAGTTCAGACATGGCCATATGCAAATCAGTCTGACACTGTGCCTCATGGGAACAGTCCAGCCCGAACTGCCAAGCCATGCCTTCTCTGGACCGGAAACAAGCTTCCGAGGACCGTTTTCTGGCATTCCAGCCGTCTTCAGCCCGGCTTGCTTGAATCCAGTGGTGTGGAGAGCATGGGACTCACGTCTGAGCATACCCATCCCACTCGGGGTGACAAATGCAAAAACCACAGTTGATGGACAGAATGCAGAACAATGTCATACATTCACCCCAGTACAGAGATCTAGGCCTAAATCCATCGTTGTTTTGCACTCCACACCACCCCATTTCAGACATGGCCATATGCAAATCAGTCTGACCCTGTGCCTCATGGGAATAGTCCAGCCCGAATTGCCAAGCCAAGCATTCCCTGGACCGGAAACAAGCTTCCTAGGATCGGTTTCTGGCATTCCAGCCGTCTTCAGCCCGGCTTGCTTGAATCCAGTGGTGTGGAGAGCATGGGACTCACGTCTGAGCATACCCATCCCACTCGGGGTGACAAATGCAAAAACCACAGTTGATGGACAGAATGCAGAACAATGTCATACATTCACCCCAGTACAGAGATCTGGGCCTAAGTCCATCGTTGTTTTGCACTCCACACCACCCCAGTTCAGACATGGCCATATGCAAATCAGTCTGACCCTGTGCCTCATGGGAACAGTCCAGCCCGAACTGCCAAGCCATGCCTTCCCTGGACCGGAAACAAGCTTCCGAGGACCTGTTTCTGGCATTCCAGCCGTCTTCAGCCCAGCTTGCTTGAATCCAGTGCTGTGGAGAGCATGGGACTCACGTCTGAGCATACCCATCCCACTCGGGGTGACAAATGCAAAAACCACAGTTGATGGACAGAATGCAGAACAATGTCATACATTCACCCCAGTACAGAGATCTGGGCCTAAATCCATCGTTGTTTTGCACTCCACACCACCCCAGTTCAGACATGGCCATATGCAAATCAGTCGGACCCTGTGCCTCATGGGAACAGTCCAGCCCGAACCTCCAAGCCATGCCTTCCCTGGACCGGAAACAAGCTTCCGAGGACCGGTTTCTGGCATTCCAGCCGTCTTCAGCCCGGCTTGCTTGAATCTAGTGGTGTGGAGAGCATGGGACTCACGTCTGAGCATACCAATCCCACTCAGGGTGACAAATGCAAAAACCACAGTTGATGGACAGAATGCAGAACAATGTCATACATTCACCCCAGTACAGAGATCTGCGCCTAAATCCATCGCTGTTTTGCACTCCAAACCACCCCAGTTCAGACATGGCCATATGCAAATCAGTCTGACACTGTGCCTCATGGAAATAGTCCAGCCCGAACTGCCAAGCCATGCCTTCCCTGGACTGGAAACAAGCTTCCGAGGAACGGTTTCAGGCATTCCAGCCGTCTTCAGCCCGGCTTGCTTGAATCCAGTGGTGTGGAGAGCATGGAACTCACGTCTGAGCATACCCATCCCACTCGGGGTGACAAATGCAAAAACCACAGTTGATGGACAGAATGCAGAACAATGTCATACATTCACCCCAGTACAGAGATCTGGGCCTAAATCCATCGTTGTTTCGCACTCCACACCACCCCATTTCAGACATCGCCATATGCAAATCAGTCTGACCCTGTGCCTCATGGGAACAGTCCAGCCCGAACTGCCAAGCCATGCCTTCCCTGGACCGGAAACAAGCTTCCGAGGACCGGTTTCTGGCATTCCAGCCGTCTTCAGCCCGGCTTGCTTGAATCCAGTGGTGTGGAGAGCATGGGACTCACGTCTGAGCATACCCATCCCACTCGGAGTGACAAATGCAAAAACCACAGTTGTTGGACAGAATGCAGAACAATGTCATACATTCACCCCAGTACAGAGATCTGGGCCTAAATCCATCATTGTTTTGCACTCCACACCACCCCAGTTCAGACATGGCCATATGCAAATCAGTCTGACCCTGTGCCTCATGGGAACAGTCCAGCCCGAACTGCCAAGCCATGCCTTCCCTGGACCGGAAACAAGCTTCCGAGGACCGGTTTCTGGCATTCCAGCTGTCTTCAGCCCGGCTTGCTTGAATCCAGTGGTGAGGAGAGCATGGGACTCACGTCTGAGCATACCCATCCCACTCGGGGTGACAAATGCAAAAACCACAGTTGATGGACAGAATGCAGAACAATGTCATACTTTCACCCCAGTACAGAGATCTGGGCCTAAATCCATTGTTGTTTTGCACTCCACACCACCCCATTTCAGACATGGCCATATGCAAATCAGTCTGACCCTGTGCCTCATGGGAATAGTCCAGCCCGAACTGCCAAGCCATGCCTTCCCTGGACCGGCAACAAGCTTCCGAGGACCGGTTTCTGGCATTCCAGCCGTCTTCAGCCCGGCTTGCTTGAATCCAGTGGTGTGGAGAGCATGGGACTCACGTCTGAGCATACCCATCCCACTCGGGGTGACAAATGCAAAAACCACAGTTGATGGACAGAATGCAGAACAATGTCATACATTCACCCCAGTACAGAGATCTGGGCCTAAATCCATTGTTGTTTTGCACTCCACACCACCCCATTTCAGACATGGCCATATGCAAATCAGTCTGACCCTGTGCCTCATGGGAATAGTCCAGCCCGAACTGCCAAGCCATGCCTTCCCTGGACTAGAAACAAGCTTCCGAGGACCGGTTTCTGGCATTCCAGCCGTCTTCAGCCCGGCTTGCTTGAATCCAGTGGTGTGGAGAGCATGGAACTCACGTCTGAGCATACCCATCCCACTCGGGGTGACAAATGCAAAAACCACAGTTGATGGACAGAATGCAGAACAATGTCATACATTCACCCCAGTACAGAGATCTGGGCCTAAATCCATCGTTGTTTTGCACTCCACACCACCCCATTTCAGACATGGCCATATGCAAATCAGTCTGACCCTGTGGCTCATGGGAACAGTCCAGCCCGAACTGCCAAGCCATGCCTTCCCTGGACCGGAAACAAGCTTCCGAGGACCGGTTTCTGGCATTCCAGCCGTCTTCAGCCCGGCTTGCTTGAATCCAGTGGTGTGGAGAGCATGGGACTCACGTCTGAGCATACCCATCCCACTCGGGGTGACAAATGCAAAAACCACAGTTGATGGACAGAATGCAGAACAATGTCATACATTCACCCCAGTACAGAGATCTGGGCCTAAATCCATCGTTGTTTTGCAATCCACACCACCCCAGTTCAGACATGGTCATATGCAAATCAGTCTGACCCTGTGCCTCATGGGAACAGTCCAGCCCGAACTGCCAAGCCAAGCCTTCCCTAGACCGGAAACAAGCTTCCGAGGACCGCTTCCTGGCATTCCAGCTGTCTTCAGCCCGGCTTGCTTGAATCCAGTGGTGAGGAGAGCATGGGACTCACGTCTGAGCATACCCATCCCACTCGGGGTGACAAATGCAAAAACCACAGTTGTTGGACAGAATGCAGAACAATGTCATACATTCACCCCAGTACAGAGATCTGGGCCTAAATCCATCATTGTTTTGCACTCCACACCACCCCAGTTCAGACATGGCCATATGCAAATCAGTCTGACCCTGTGCCTCATGGGAACAGTCCAGCCCGAACTGCCAAGCCATGCCTTCCCTGGACCGGAAACAAGCTTCCGAGGACCGGTTTCTGGCATTCCAGCTGTCTTCAGCCCGGCTTGCTTGAATCCAGTGGTGAGGAGAGCATGGGACTCACGTCTGAGCATACCCATCCCACTCGGGGTGACAAATGCAAAAACCACAGTTGATGGACAGAATGCAGAACAATGTCATACATTCACCCCAGTACAGAGATCTGGGCCTAAATCCATCGTTGTTTCGCACTCCACACCACCCCATTTCAGACATCGCCATATGCAAATCAGTCTGACCCTGTGCCTCATGGGAACAGTCCAGCCCGAACTGCCAAGCCATGCCTTCCCTGGACCGGAAACAAGCTTCCGAGGACCGGTTTCTGGCATTCCAGCCGTCTTCAGCCCGGCTTGCTTGAATCCAGTGGTGTGGAGAGCATGGGACTCACGTCTGAGCATACCCATCCCACTCGGGGTGACAAATGCAAAAACCACAGTTGTTGGACAGAATGCAGAACAATGTCATACATTCACCCCAGTACAGAGATCTGGGCCTAAATCCATCATTGTTTTGCACTCCACACCACCCCAGTTCAGACATGGCCATATGCAAATCAGTCTGACCCTGTGCCTCATGGGAACAGTCCAGCCCGAACTGCCAAGCCATGCCTTCCCTGGACCGGAAACAAGCTTCCGAGGACCGGTTTCTGGCATTCCAGCCGTCTTCAGCCCGGCTTGCTTGAATCCAGTGGTGTGGAGAGCATGGGACTCACGTCTGAGCATACCCATCCCACTCGGGGTGACAAATGCAAAAACCACAGTTGATGGACAGAATGCAGAACAATGTCATACATTCACCCAAGTACAGAGATCTGGGCCTAAATCCATTGTTGTTTTGCACTCCACACCACCCCATTTCAGACATGGCCATATGCAAATCAGTCTGACCCTGTGCCTCATGGGAATAGTCCAGCCCGAACTGCCAAGCCATGCCTTCCCTGGACTGGAAACAAGCTTCCGAGGACCGGTTTCTGGCATTCCAGCCGTCTTCAGCCCGGCTTGCTTGAATCCAGTGGTGTGGAGAGCATGGAACTCACGTCTGAGCATACCCATTCCACTCGGGGTGACAAATGCAAAAACCACAGTTGATGGACAGAATGCAGAACAATGTCATACATTCACCCCAGTACAGAGATCTGGGCCTAAATCCATAGGTGTTTTGCACTCCACACCACCCCATTTCAGACATGGCCATATGCAAATCAGTCTGACCCTGTGCCTCATGGGAATAGTCCAGCCCGAACTGCCAAGCCATGCCTTCCCTGGACCGGCAACAAGCTTCCGAGGACCGGTTTCTGGCATTCCAGCCGTCTTCAGCCCGGCTTGCTTGAATCCAGTGGTGTGGAGAGCATGGGACTCACGTCTGAGCATACCCATCCCACTCGGGGTGACAAATGCAAAAACCACAGTTGATGGACAGAATGCAGAACAATGTCATACATTCACCCCAGTACAGAGATCTGGGCCTAAATCCATTGTTGTTTTGCACTCCACACCACCCCATTTCAGACATGGCCATATGCAAATCAGTCTGACCCTGTGCCTCATGGGAATAGTCCAGCCCGAACTGCCAAGCCATGCCTTCCCTGGACTGGAAACAAGCTTCCGAGGACCGGTTTCTGGCATTCCAGCCGTCTTCAGCCCGGCTTGCTTGAATCCAGTGGTGTGGAGAGCATGGAACTCACGTCTGAGCATACCCATCCCACTCGGGGTGACAAATGCAAAAACCACAGTTGATGGACAGAATGCAGAACAATGTCATACATTCACCCCAGTACAGAGATCTGGGCCTAAATCCATCGTTGTTTTGCACTCCACACCACCCCATTTCAGACATGGCCATATGCAAATCAGTCTGACCCTGTGGCTCATGGGAACAGTCCAGCCCGAACTGCCAAGCCATGCCTTCCCTGGACCGGAAACAAGCTTCCGAGGACCGGTTTCTGGCATTCCAGCCGTCTTCAGCCCGGCTTGCTTGAATCCAGTGGTGTGGAGAGCATGGGACTCACGTCTGAGCATACCCATCCCACTCGGGGTGACAAATGCAAAAACCACAGTTGATGGACAGAATGCAGAACAATGTCATACATTCACCCCAGTACAGAGATCTGGGCCTAAATCCATCGTTGTTTTGCAATCCACACCACCCCAGTTCAGACATGGTCATATGCAAATCAGTCTGACCCTGTGCCTCATGGGAACAGTCCAGCCCGAACTGCCAAGCCAAGCCTTCCCTAGACCGGAAACAAGCTTCCGAGGACCGCTTCCTGGCATTCCAGCTGTCTTCAGCCCGGCTTGCTTGAATCCAGTGGTGAGGAGAGCATGGGACTCACGTCTGAGCATACCCATCCCACTCGGGGTGACAAATGCAAAAACCACAGTTGATGGACAGAATGCAGAACAATGTCATACATTCACCCCAGTACAGAGATCTGGGCCTAAATCCATCGTTGTTTTGCACTCCACACCACCCCAGTTCAGACATGGCCATATGCAAATCAGTCTGACACTGTGCCTCATGGGAACAGTCCAGCCCGAACTGCCAAGCCATGCCTTCTCTGGACCGGAAACAAGCTTCCGAGGACCGTTTTCTGGCATTCCAGCCGTCTTCAGCCCGGCTTGCTTGAATCCAGTGGTGTGGAGAGCATGGGACTCACGTCTGAGCATACCCATCCCACTCGGGGTGACAAATGCAAAAACCACAGTTGATGGACAGAATGCAGAACAATGTCATACATTCACCCCAGTACAGAGATCTAGGCCTAAATCCATCGTTGTTTTGCACTCCACACCACCCCATTTCAGACATGGCCATATGCAAATCAGTCTGACCCTGTGCCTCATGGGAATAGTCCAGCCCGAATTGCCAAGCCAAGCATTCCCTGGACCGGAAACAAGCTTCCTAGGATCGGTTTCTGGCATTCCAGCCGTCTTCAGCCCGGCTTGCTTGAATCCAGTGGTGTGGAGAGCATGGGACTCACGTCTGAGCATACCCATCCCACTCGGGGTGACAAATGCAAAAACCACAGTTGATGGACAGAATGCAGAACAATGTCATACATTCACCCCAGTACAGAGATCTGGGCCTAAGTCCATCGTTGTTTTGCACTCCACACCACCCCAGTTCAGACATGGCCATATGCAAATCAGTCTGACCCTGTGCCTCATGGGAACAGTCCAGCCCGAACTGCCAAGCCATGCCTTCCCTGGACCGGAAACAAGCTTCCGAGGACCTGTTTCTGGCATTCCAGCCGTCTTCAGCCCAGCTTGCTTGAATCCAGTGCTGTGGAGAGCATGGGACTCACGTCTGAGCATACCCATCCCACTCGGGGTGACAAATGCAAAAACCACAGTTGATGGACAGAATGCAGAACAATGTCATACATTCACCCCAGTACAGAGATCTGGGCCTAAATCCATCGTTGTTTTGCACTCCACACCACCCCAGTTCAGACATGGCCATATGCAAATCAGTCGGACCCTGTGCCTCATGGGAACAGTCCAGCCCGAACCTCCAAGCCATGCCTTCCCTGGACCGGAAACAAGCTTCCGAGGACCGGTTTCTGGCATTCCAGCCGTCTTCAGCCCGGCTTGCTTGAATCTAGTGGTGTGGAGAGCATGGGACTCACGTCTGAGCATACCAATCCCACTCAGGGTGACAAATGCAAAAACCACAGTTGATGGACAGAATGCAGAACAATGTCATACATTCACCCCAGTACAGAGATCTGCGCCTAAATCCATCGCTGTTTTGCACTCCAAACCACCCCAGTTCAGACATGGCCATATGCAAATCAGTCTGACACTGTGCCTCATGGAAATAGTCCAGCCCGAACTGCCAAGCCATGCCTTCCCTGGACTGGAAACAAGCTTCCGAGGAACGGTTTCAGGCATTCCAGCCGTCTTCAGCCCGGCTTGCTTGAATCCAGTGGTGTGGAGAGCATGGAACTCACGTCTGAGCATACCCATCCCACTCGGGGTGACAAATGCAAAAACCACAGTTGATGGACAGAATGCAGAACAATGTCATACATTCACCCCAGTACAGAGATCTGGGCCTAAATCCATCGTTGTTTCGCACTCCACACCACCCCATTTCAGACATCGCCATATGCAAATCAGTCTGACCCTGTGCCTCATGGGAACAGTCCAGCCCGAACTGCCAAGCCATGCCTTCCCTGGACCGGAAACAAGCTTCCGAGGACCGGTTTCTGGCATTCCAGCCGTCTTCAGCCCGGCTTGCTTGAATCCAGTGGTGTGGAGAGCATGGGACTCACGTCTGAGCATACCCATCCCACTCGGGGTGACAAATGCAAAAACCACAGTTGTTGGACAGAATGCAGAACAATGTCATACATTCACCCCAGTACAGAGATCTGGGCCTAAATCCATCATTGTTTTGCACTCCACACCACCCCAGTTCAGACATGGCCATATGCAAATCAGTCTGACCCTGTGCCTCATGGGAACAGTCCAGCCCGAACTGCCAAGCCATGCCTTCCCTGGACCGGAAACAAGCTTCCGAGGACCGGTTTCTGGCATTCCAGCTGTCTTCAGCCCGGCTTGCTTGAATCCAGTGGTGAGGAGAGCATGGGACTCACGTCTGAGCATACCCATCCCACTCGGGGTGACAAATGCAAAAACCACAGTTGATGGACAGAATGCAGAACAATGTCATACTTTCACCCCAGTACAGAGATCTGGGCCTAAATCCATTGTTGTTTTGCACTCCACACCACCCCATTTCAGACATGGCCATATGCAAATCAGTCTGACCCTGTGCCTCATGGGAACAGTCCAGCCCGAACTGCCAAGCCGTGCCTTCCCTGGACCGGAAACAAGCTTCCGAGGACCGGTTTCTGGCATTCCAGCCGTCTTCAGCCCGGCTTGCTTGAATCCAGTGGTGTGGAGAGCATGGGACTCAGGTCTGAGCATACCCATCCCACTCGGGTGACAAATGCAAAAACCACAGTTGATGGACAGAATGCAGAACAATGTCATACTTTCACCCCAGTACAGAGATCTGGGCCTAAATCCATTGTTGTTTTGCACTCCACACCACCCCATTTCAGACATGGCCATATGCAAATCAGTCTGACCCTGTGCCTCATGGGAACAGTCCAGCCCGAACTGCCAAGCCGTGCCTTCCCTGGACCGGAAACAAGCTTCCGAGGACCGGTTTCTGGCATTCCAGCCGTCTTCAGCCCGGCTTGCTTGAATCCAGTGGTGTGGAGAGCATGGGACTCAGGTCTGAGCATACCCATCCCACTCGGGTGACAAATGCAAAAACCACAGTTGATGGACAGAATGCAGAACAATGTCATACATTCACCCCAGTACAGAGATCTGGGCCTAAATCCATCATTGTTTTGCACTCCACACCACCCCAGTTCAGACATGGCCATATGCAAATCAGTCTGACCCTGTGCCTCATGGGAACAGTCCAGCCCGAACTGCCAAGCCATGCCTTCCCTGGACCGGAAACAAGCTTCCGAGGACCGGTTTCTGGCATTCCAGCTGTCTTCAGCCCGGCTTGCTTGAATCCAGTGGTGAGGAGAGCATGGGACTCACGTCTGAGCATACCCATCCCACTCGGGGTGACAAATGCAAAAACCACAGTTGATGGACAGAATGCAGAACAATGTCATACATTCACCCCAGTACAGAGATCTGGGCCTAAATCCATCATTGTTTTGCACTCCACACCACCCCAGTTCAGACATGGCCATATGCAAATCAGTCTGACACTGTGCCTCATGGAAATAGTCCAGCCCGAACTGCCAAGCCATGCCTTCCCTGGACTGGAAACAAGCTTCCGAGGAACGGTTTCAGGCATTCCAGCCGTCTTCAGCCCGGCTTGCTTGAATCCAGTGGTGTGGAGAGCATGGAACTCACGTCTGAGCATACCCATCCCACTCGGGGTGACAAATGCAAAAACCACAGTTGATGGACAGAATGCAGAACAATGTCATACATTCACCCCAGTACAGAGATCTGGGCCTAAATCCATCGTTGTTTTGCACTCCACACCACCCCAGTTCAGACATGGCCATATGCAAATCAGTCTGACCCTGTGCCTCATGGGAACAGTCCAGCCCGAACTGCCAAGCCATGCCTTCCCTGGACCGGAAACAAGCTTCCGAGGACCTGTTTCTGGCATTCCAGCCGTCTTCAGCCCAGCTTGCTTGAATCCAGTGCTGTGGAGAGCATGGGACTCACGTCTGAGCATACCCATCCCACTCGGTGTGACAAATGCAAAAACCACAGTTGATGGACAGAATGCAGAACAATGTCATACATTCACCCCAGTACAGAGATCTGGGCCTAAATCCATCGTTGTTTTGCACTCCACACCACCCCAGTTCAGACATGGCCATATGCAAATCAGTCGGACCCTGTGCCTCATGGGAACAGTCCAGCCCGAACCTCCAAGCCATGCCTTCCCTGGACCGGAAACAAGCTTCCGAGGACCGGTTTCTGGCATTCCAGCCGTCTCCAGCCCGGCTTGCTTGAATCCAGTGGTGTGGAGAGCATGGGACTCACGTCTGAGCATACCAATCCCACTCAGGGTGAAAAATTCAAAAACCACAGTTGATGGACAGAATGCAGAACAATGTCATACATTCACCCCAGTACAGAGATCTGCCCTAAATCCATCGCTGTTTTGTACTCCAAACCACCCCAGTTCAGACATGGCCATATGCAAATCAGTCTGACACTGTGCCTCATGGAAATATACCAGCCCGAACTGCCAAGCCATGCCTTCCCTGGACTGGAAACAAGCTTCCGAGGAACGGTTTCAGGCATTCCAGCCGTCTTCAGCCCGGCTTGCTTGAATCCAGTGGTGTGGAGAGCATGGAACTCACGTCTGAGCATACCCATCCCACTCGGGGTGACAAATGCAAAAACCACAGTTGATGGACAGAATGCAGAACAATGTCATACATTCACCCCAGTACAGAGATCTGCGCCTAAATCCATCGCTGTTTTGCACTCCAAACCACCCCAGTTCAGACATGGCCATATGCAAATCAGTCTGACACTCTGCCTCATGGAAATAGTCCAGCCCGAACTGCCAAGCCATGCCTTCCCTGGACTGGAAACAAGCTTCCGAGGAACGGTTTCTGGCATTCCAGCTGTCTTCAGCCCGGCTTGCTTGAATCCAGTGGTGTGGAGAGCATGGAACTCATGTGTGAGCATACCCATCCCACTCGGGGTGACAAATGCAAAAACCACAGTTGATGGACTGAATGCAGAACAATGTCATACATTCACCCCAGTACAGAGATCTGGGCCTAAATCCATTGTTGTTTTGCACTCCACACCACCCCATTTCAGACATGGCCATATGCAAATCAGTCTGACCCTGTGCCTCATGGGAACAGTCCAGCCCGAACTGCCAAGCCGTGCCTTCCCTGGACCGGAAACAAGCTTCCGAGGACCGGTTTCTGGCATTCCAGCCGTCTTCAGCCCGGCTTGCTTGAATCCAGTGGTGTGGAGAGCATGGGACTCAGGTCTGAGCATACCCATCCCACTCGGGTGACAAATGCAAAAACCACAGTTGATGGACAGAATGCAGAACAATGTCATACATTCACCCCAGTACAGAGATCTGGGCCTAAATCCATCATTGTTTTGCACTCCACACCACCCCAGTTCAGACATGGCCATATGCAAATCAGTCTGACCCTGTGCCTCATGGGAACAGTCCAGCCCGGACTGCCAAGCCATGCCTTCCCTGGACCGGAAACAAGCTTCCGAGGACCGGTTTCTGGCATTCCAGCTGTCTTCAGCCCGGCTTGCTTGAATCCAGTGGTGAGGAGAGCATGGGACTCACGTCTGAGCATACCCATCCCACTCGGGGTGACAAATGCAAAAACCACAGTTGATGGACAGAATGCAGAACAATGTCATACATTCACCCCAGTACAGAGATCTGGGCCTAAATCCATCGTTGTTTTGCACTCCACACCACCCCAGTTCAGACATGGCCATATGCAAATCAGTCTGACCCTGTGCCTCATGGGAACAGTCCAGCCCGAACTGCCAAGCCATGCCTTCCCTGGACCGGAAACAAGCTTCCGAGGACCGGTTTCTGGCATTCCAGCCGTCTTCAGCCCGGCTTGCTTGAATCCAGTGGTGTGGAGAGCATGGGACTCACGTCTGAGCATACCCATCCCACTCGGGGTGACAAATGCAAAAACCACAGTTGATGGACAGAATGCAGAACAATGTCATACATGCACCCCAGTACAGAGATCTGGGCCTAAATCCATTGTTGTTTTGCACTCCACACCACCCCATTTCAGACATGGCCATATGCAAATCAGTCTGACCCTGTGCCTCATGGGAATAGTCCAGCCCGAACTGCCAAGCCATGCCTTCCCTGGACTGGAAACAAGCTTCCGAGGACCGGTTTCTGGCATTCCAGCCGTCTTCAGCCCGGCTTGCTTGCATCCAGTGGTGTGGAGAGCATGGAACTCACGTCTGAGCATACCCATCCCACTCGGGGTGACAAATGCAAAAACCACAGTTGATGGACAGAATGCAGAACAATGTCATACATTCACCCCAGTACAGAGATCTGGGCCTAAATCCATCGTTGTTTTGCACTCCACACCACCCCATTTCAGACATGGCCATATGCAAATCAGTCTGACCCTGTGCCTCATGGGAACAGTCCAGCCCGAACTGCCAAGCCATGCCTTCCCTGGACCGGAAACAAGCTTCCGAGGACCGGTTTCTGGCATTCCAGCCGTCTTCAGCCCGGCTTGCTTGAATCCAGTGGTGTGGAGAGCATGGGACTCACGTCTGAGCATACCCATCCCACTCGGGGTGACAAATGCAAAAACCACAGTTGATGGACAGAATGCAGAACAATGTCATACATTCACCCCAGTACAGAGATCTGGGCCTAAATCCATTGTTGTTTTGCACTCCACACCACCCCATTTCAGACATGGCCATATGCAAATCAGTCTGACCCTGTGCCTCATGGGAATAGTCCAGCCCGAACTGCCAAGCCATGCCTTCCCTGGACTGGAAACAAGCTTCCGAGGACCGGTTTCTGGCATTCCAGCCGTCTTCAGCCCGGCTTGCTTGAATCCAGTGGTGTGGAGAGCATGGAACTCACGTCTGAGCATACCCATCCCACTCGGGGTGACAAATGCAAAAACCACAGTTGATGGACAGAATGCAGAACAATGTCATACATTCACCCCAGTACAGAGATCTGGGCCTAAATCCATCGTTGTTTTGCACTCCACACCACCCCATTTCAGACATGGCCATATGCAAATCAGTCTGACCCTGTGCCTCATGGGAACAGTCCAGTCCGAACTGCCAAGCCATGCCTTCCCTGGACCGGAAACAAGCTTCCGAGGACCGGTTTCTGGCATTCCAGCCGTCTTCAGCCCGGCTTGCTTGAATCCAGTGGTGTGGAGAGCATGGGACTCACGTCTGAGCATACCCATCCCACTCGGGGTGACAAATGCAAAAACCACAGTTGATGGACAGAATGCAGAACAATGTCATACATTCACCCCAGTACAGAGATCTGGGCCTAAATCCATCGTTGTTTTGCACTCCACACCACCCCAGTTCAGACATGGTCATATGCAAATCAGTCTGACCCTGTGCCTCATGGGAACAGTCCAGCCCGAACTGCCAAGCCAAGCCTTCCCTAGACCGGAAACAAGCTTCCGAGGACCGCTTTCTGGCATTCCAGCTGTCTTCAGCCCGGCTTGCTTGAATCCAGTGGTGAGGAGAGCATGGGACTCACGTCTGAGCATACCCATCCCACTCGGGGTGACAAATGCAAAAACCACAGTTGATGGACAGAATGCAGAACAATGTCATACATTCACCCCAGTACAGAGATCTGGGCCTAAATCCATCGTTGTTTTGCACTCCACACAACCCCATTTCAGACATGGCCATATGCAAATCAGTCTGACCCTGTGCCTCATGGGAATAGTCCAGCCCGAATTGCCAAGCCATGCATTCCCTGGACCAGAAAAAAGCTTCCTAGGATCGGTTTCTGGCATTCCAGCCGTCTTCAGCCCGGCTTGCTTGAATCCAGTGGTGTGGAGAGCATGGGACTCACGTCTGAGCATACCCATCCCACTCGGGGTGACAAATGCAAAAACCACAGTTGATGGACAGAATGCAGAACAATGTCATACATTCACCCCAGTACAGAGATCTGGGCCTAAATCCATCGTTGTTTTGCACTCCACACCACCCCAGTTCAGACATGGCCATATGCAAATCAGTCGGACCCTGTGCCTCATGGGAACAGTCCAGCCCGAACCTCCAAGCCATGCCTTCCCTGGACCGGAAACAAGCTTCCGAGGACCGGTTTCTGGCATTCCAGCCGTCTTCAGCCCGGCTTGCTTGAATCTAGTGGTGTGGAGAGCATAAGACTCACGTCTGAGCATACCAATCCCACTCAGGGTGACAAATGCAAAAACCACAGTTGATGGACAGAATGCAGAACAATGTCATACATTCACCCCAGTACAGAGATCTGCGCCTAAATCCATCGCTGTTTTGCACTCCAAACCACCCCAGTTCAGACATGGCCATATGCAAATCAGTCTGACACTGTGCCTCATGGAAATAGTCCAGCCCGAACTGCCAAGCCATGCCTTCCCTGGACTGGAAACAAGCTTCCAAGGAACGGTTTCAGGCATTCCAGCCGTCTTCAGCCCGGCTTGCTTGAATCCAGTGGTGTGGAGAGCATGGAACTCACGTCTGAGCATACCCATCCCACTCGGGGTGACAAATGCAAAAACCACAGTTGATGGACAGAATGCAGAACAATGTCATACATTCACCCCAGTACAGAGATCTGGGCCTAAATCCATCGTTGTTTCGCACTCCACACCACCCCATTTCAGACATCGCCATATGCAAATCAGTCTGACCCTGTGCCTCATGGGAACAGTCCAGCCCGAACTGCCAAGCCATGCCTTCCCTGGACCGGAAACAAGCTTCCGAGGACCGGTTTCTGGCATTCCAGCCGTCTTCAGCCCGGCTTGCTTGAATCCAGTGGTGTGGAGAGCATGGGACTCACGTCTGAGCATACCCATCCCACTCGGGGTGACAAATGCAAAAACCACAGTTGTTGGACAGAATGCAGAACAATGTCATACATTCACCCCAGTACAGAGATCTGGGCCTAAATCCATCATTGTTTTGCACTCCACACCACCCCAGTTCAGACATGGCCATATGCAAATCAGTCTGACCCTGTGCCTCATGGGAACAGTCCAGCCCGAACTGCCAAGCCATGCCTTCCCTGGACCGGAAACAAGCTTCCGAGGACCGGTTTCTGGCATTCCAGCTGTCTTCAGCCCGGCTTGCTTGAATCCAGTGGTGAGGAGAGCATGGGACTCACGTCTGAGCATACCCATCCCACTCGGGGTGACAAATGCAAAAACCACAGTTGATGGACAGAATGCAGAACAATGTCATACATTCACCCCAGTACAGAGATCTGGGCCTAAATCCATCGTTGTTTCGCACTCCACACCACCCCATTTCAGACATCGCCATATGCAAATCAGTCTGACCCTGTGCCTCATGGGAACAGTCCAGCCCGAACTGCCAAGCCATGCCTTCCCTGGACCGGAAACAAGCTTCCGAGGACCGGTTTCTGGCATTCCAGCCGTCTTCAGCCCGGCTTGCTTGAATCCAGTGGTGTGGAGAGCATGGGACTCACGTCTGAGCATACCCATCCCACTCGGGGTGACAAATGCAAAAACCACAGTTGTTGGACAGAATGCAGAACAATGTCATACATTCACCCCAGTACAGAGATCTGGGCCTAAATCCATCATTGTTTTGCACTCCACACCACCCCAGTTCAGACATGGCCATATGCAAATCAGTCTGACCCTGTGCCTCATGGGAACAGTCCAGCCCGAACTGCCAAGCCATGCCTTCCCTGGACCGGAAACAAGCTTCCGAGGACCGGTTTCTGGCATTCCAGCTGTCTTCAGCCCGGCTTGCTTGAATCCAGTGGTGAGGAGAGCATGGGACTCACGTCTGAGCATACCCATCCCACTCGGGGTGACAAATGCAAAAACCACAGTTGATGGACAGAATGCAGAACAATGTCATACATTCACCCCAGTACAGAGATCTGGGCCTAAATCCATTGTTGTTTTGCACTCCACACCACCCCAGTTCAGACATGGCCATATGCAAATCAGTCTGACCCTGTGCCTCATGGGAACAGTCCAGCCCGAACTGCCAAGCCATGCCTTCCCTGGACCGGAAATAAGCTTCCGAGGACCGGTTTCTGGCATTCCAGCCGTCTTCAGCCCGGCTTGCTTGAATCCAGTGGTGTGGAGAGCATGGGACTCACGTCTGAGCATACCCATCCCACTCGGGGTGACAAATGCAAAAACCACAGTTGATGGACAGAATGCAGAACAATGTCATACATTCACCCAAGTACAGAGATCTGGGCCTAAATCCATTGTTGTTTTGCACTCCACACCACCCCATTTCAGACATGGCCATATGCAAATCAGTCTGACCCTGTGCCTCATGGGAATAGTCCAGCCCGAACTGCCAAGCCATGCCTTCCCTGGACTGGAAACAAGCTTCCGAGGACCGGTTTCTGGCATTCCAGCCGTCTTCAGCCCGGCTTGCTTGAATCCAGTGGTGTGGAGAGCATGGAACTCACGTCTGAGCATACCCATTCCACTCGGGGTGACAAATGCAAAAACCACAGTTGATGGACAGAATGCAGAACAATGTCATACATTCACCCCAGTACAGAGATCTGGGCCTAAATCCATAGGTGTTTTGCACTCCACACCACCCCATTTCAGACATGGCCATATGCAAATCAGTCTGACCCTGTGCCTCATGGGAATAGTCCAGCCCGAACTGCCAAGCCATGCCTTCCCTGGACCGGCAACAAGCTTCCGAGGACCGGTTTCTGGCATTCCAGCCGTCTTCAGCCCGGCTTGCTTGAATCCAGTGGTGTGGAGAGCATGGGACTCACGTCTGAGCATACCCATCCCACTCGGGGTGACAAATGCAAAAACCACAGTTGATGGACAGAATGCAGAACAATGTCATACATTCACCCCAGTACAGAGATCTGGGCCTAAATCCATTGTTGTTTTGCACTCCACACCACCCCATTTCAGACATGGCCATATGCAAATCAGTCTGACCCTGTGCCTCATGGGAATAGTCCAGCCCGAACTGCCAAGCCATGCCTTCCCTGGACTGGAAACAAGCTTCCGAGGACCGGTTTCTGGCATTCCAGCCGTCTTCAGCCCGGCTTGCTTGAATCCAGTGGTGTGGAGAGCATGGAACTCACGTCTGAGCATACCCATCCCACTCGGGGTGAAAAATGCAAAAACCACAGTTGATGGACAGAATGCAGAACAATGTCATACATTCACCCCAGTACAGAGATCTGGGCCTAAATCCATCGTTGTTTTGCACTCCACACCACCCCATTTCAGACATGGCCATATGCAAATCAGTCTGACCCTGTGGCTCATGGGAACAGTCCAGCCCGAACTGCCAAGCCATGCCTTCCCTGGACCGGACACAAGCTTCCGAGGACCGGTTTCTGGCATTCCAGCCGTCTTCAGCCCGGCTTGCTTGAATCCAGTGGTGTGGAGAGCATGGGACTCACGTCTGAGCATACCCATCCCACTCGGGGTGACAAATGCAAAAACCACAGTTGATGGACAGAATGCAGAACAATGTCATACATTCACCCCAGTACAGAAATCTGGGCCTAAATCCATCGTTGTTTTGCAATCCACACCACCCCAGTTCAGACATGGTCATATGCAAATCAGTCTGACCCTGTGCCTCATGGGAACAGTCCAGCCCGAACTGCCAAGCCAAGCCTTCCCTAGACCGGAAACAAGCTTCCGAGGACCGCTTCCTGGCATTCCAGCTGTCTTCAGCCCGGCTTGCTTGAATCCAGTGGTGAGGAGAGCATGGGACTCACGTCTGAGCATACCCATCCCACTCGGGGTGACAAATGCAAAAACCACAGTTGATGGACAGAATGCAGAACAATGTCATACATTCACCCCAGTACAGAGATCTGGGCCTAAATCCATCGTTGTTTTGCACTCCACACCACCCCAGTTCAGACATGGCCATATGCAAATCAGTCTGACACTGTGCCTCATGGGAACAGTCCAGCCCGAACTGCCAAGCCATGCCTTCTCTGGACCGTAAACAAGCTTCCGAGGACCGTTTTCTGGCATTCCAGCCGTCTTCAGCCCGGCTTGCTTGAATCCAGTGGTGTGGAGAGCATGGGACTCACGTCTGAGCATACCCATCCCACTCGGGGTGACAAATGCAAAAACCACAGTTGATGGACAGAATGCAGAACAATGTCATACATTCACCCCAGTACAGAGATCTAGGCCTAAATCCATCGTTGTTTTGCACTCCACACCACCCCATTTCAGACATGGCCATATGCAAATCAGTCTGACCCTGTGCCTCATGGGAATAGTCCAGCCCGAATTGCCAAGCCAAGCATTCCCTGGACCGGAAACAAGCTTCCTAGGATCGGTTTCTGGCATTCCAGCCGTCTTCAGCCCGGCTTGCTTGAATCCAGTGGTGTGGAGAGCATGGGACTCACGTCTGAGCATACCCATCCCACTCGGGGTGACAAATGCAAAAACCACAGTTGATGGACAGAATGCAGAACAATGTCATACATTCACCCCAGTACAGAGATCTGGGCCTAAGTCCATCGTTGTTTTGCACTCCACACCACCCCAGTTCAGACATGGCCATATGCAAATCAGTCTGACCCTGTGCCTCATGGGAACAGTCCAGCCCGAACTGCCAAGCCATGCCTTCCCTGGACCGGAAACAAGCTTCCGAGGACCTGTTTCTGGCATTCCAGCCGTCTTCAGCCCAGCTTGCTTGAATCCAGTGCTGTGGAGAGCATGGGACTCACGTCTGAGCATACCCATCCCACTCGGGGTGACAAATGCAAAAACCACAGTTGATGGACAGAATGCAGAACAATGTCATACATTCACCCCAGTACAGAGATCTGGGCCTAAATCCATCGTTGTTTTGCACTCCACACCACCCCAGTTCAGACATGGCCATATGCAAATCAGTCGGACCCTGTGCCTCATGGGAACAGTCCAGCCCGAACCTCCAAGCCATGCCTTCCCTGGACCGGAAACAAGCTTCCGAGGACCGGTTTCTGGCATTCCAGCCGTCTTCAGCCCGGCTTGCTTGAATCTAGTGGTGTGGAGAGCATGGGACTCACGTCTGAGCATACCAATCCCACTCAGGGTGACAAATGCAAAAACCACAGTTGATGGACAGAATGCAGAACAATGTCATACATTCACCCCAGTACAGAGATCTGCGCCTAAATCCATCGCTGTTTTGCACTCCAAACCACCCCAGTTCAGACATGGCCATATGCAAATCAGTCTGACACTGTGCCTCATGGAAATAGTCCAGCCCGAACTGCCAAGCCATGCCTTCCCTGGACTGGAAACAAGCTTCCGAGGAACGGTTTCAGGCATTCCAGCCGTCTTCAGCCCGGCTTGCTTGAATCCAGTGGTGTGGAGAGCATGGAACTCACGTCTGAGCATACCCATCCCACTCGGGGTGACAAATGCAAAAACCACAGTTGATGGACAGAATGCAGAACAATGTCATACATTCACCCCAGTACAGAGATCTGGGCCTAAATCCATCGTTGTTTCGCACTCCACACCACCCCATTTCAGACATCGCCATATGCAAATCAGTCTGACCCTGTGCCTCATGGGAACAGTCCAGCCCGAACTGCCAAGCCATGCCTTCCCTGGACCGGAAACAAGCTTCCGAGGACCGGTTTCTGGCATTCCAGCCGTCTTCAGCCCGGCTTGCTTGAATCCAGTGGTGTGGAGAGCATGGGACTCACGTCTGAGCATACCCATCCCACTCGGGGTGACAAATGCAAAAACCACAGTTGTTGGACAGAATGCAGAACAATGTCATACATTCACCCCAGTACAGAGATCTGGGCCTAAATCCATCATTGTTTTGCACTCCACACCACCCCAGTTCAGACATGGCCATATGCAAATCAGTCTGACCCTGTGCCTCATGGGAACAGTCCAGCCCGAACTGCCAAGCCATGCCTTCCCTGGACCGGAAACAAGCTTCCGAGGACCGGTTTCTGGCATTCCAGCTGTCTTCAGCCCGGCTTGCTTGAATCCAGTGGTGAGGAGAGCATGGGACTCACGTCTGAGCATACCCATCCCACTCGGGGTGACAAATGCAAAAACCACAGTTGATGGACAGAATGCAGAACAATGTCATACATTCACCCCAGTACAGAGATCTGGGCCTAAATCCATCGTTGTTTTGCACTCCACACCACCCCAGTTCAGACATGGCCATATGCAAATCAGTCTGACCCTGTGCCTCATGGGAACAGTCCAGCCCGAACTGCCAAGCCATGCCTTCCCTGGACCGGAAACAAGCTTCCGAGGACCGGTTTCTGGCATTCCAGCCGTCTTCAGCCCGGCTTGCTTGAATCCAGTGGTGTGGAGAGCATGGGACTCACGTCTGAGCATACCCATCCCACTCGGGGTGACAAATGCAAAAACCACAGTTGATGGACAGAATGCAGAACAATGTCATACATTCACCCAAGTACAGAGATCTGGGCCTAAATCCATCGTTGTTTTGCACTCCACACCACCCCAGTTCAGACATGGCCATATGCAAATCAGTCTGACCCTGTGCCTCCTGGGAACAGTCCAGCCCGAACTGCCAAGCCATGCCTTCCCTGGACCGGACACAAGCTTCCGAGGACCGGTTTCTGGCATTCCAGCCGTCTTCAGCCCGGCTTGCTTGAATCCAGTGGTGTGGAGAGCATGGGACTCACGTCTGAGCATACCCATCCCACTCAGGGTGACAAATGCAAAAACCACAGTTGATGGACAGAATGCAGAACAATGTCATACTTTCACCCCAGTACAGAGATCTGGGCCTAAATCCATTGTTGTTTTGCACTCCACACCACCCCATTTCAGACATGGCCATATGCAAATCAGTCTGACCCTGTGCCTCATGGGAACAGTCCAGCCCGAACTGCCAAGCCGTGCCTTCCCTGGACCGGAAACAAGCTTCCGAGGACCGGTTTCTGGCATTCCAGCCGTCTTCAGCCCGGCTTGCTTGAATCCAGTGGTGTGGAGAGCATGGGACTCAGGTCTGAGCATACCCATCCCACTCGGGTGACAAATGCAAAAACCACAGTTGATGGACAGAATGCAGAACAATGTCATACTTTCACCCCAGTACAGAGATCTGGGCCTAAATCCATTGTTGTTTTGCACTCCACACCACCCCATTTCAGACATGGCCATATGCAAATCAGTCTGACCCTGTGCCTCATGGGAACAGTCCAGCCCGAACTGCCAAGCCGTGCCTTCCCTGGACCGGAAACAAGCTTCCGAGGACCGGTTTCTGGCATTCCAGCCGTCTTCAGCCCGGCTTGCTTGAATCCAGTGGTGTGGAGAGCATGGGACTCAGGTCTGAGCATACCCATCCCACTCGGGTGACAAATGCAAAAACCACAGTTGATGGACAGAATGCAGAACAATGTCATACATTCACCCCAGTACAGAGATCTGGGCCTAAATCCATCATTGTTTTGCACTCCACACCACCCCAGTTCAGACATGGCCATATGCAAATCAGTCTGACCCTGTGCCTCATGGGAACAGTCCAGCCCGAACTGCCAAGCCATGCCTTCCCTGGACCGGAAACAAGCTTCCGAGGACCGGTTTCTGGCATTCCAGCTGTCTTCAGCCCGGCTTGCTTGAATCCAGTGGTGAGGAGAGCATGGGACTCACGTCTGAGCATACCCATCCCACTCGGGGTGACAAATGCAAAAACCACAGTTGATGGACAGAATGCAGAACAATGTCATACATTCACCCCAGTACAGAGATCTGGGCCTAAATCCATCATTGTTTTGCACTCCACACCACCCCAGTTCAGACATGGCCATATGCAAATCAGTCTGACACTGTGCCTCATGGAAATAGTCCAGCCCGAACTGCCAAGCCATGCCTTCCCTGGACTGGAAACAAGCTTCCGAGGAACGGTTTCAGGCATTCCAGCCGTCTTCAGCCCGGCTTGCTTGAATCCAGTGGTGTGGAGAGCATGGAACTCACGTCTGAGCATACCCATCCCACTCGGGGTGACAAATGCAAAAACCACAGTTGATGGACAGAATGCGAAACAATGTCATACATTCACCCCAGTACAGAGATCTGGGCCTAAATCCATCGTTGTTTCGCACTCCACACCACCCCATTTCAGACATCGCCATATGCAAATCAGTCTGACCCTGTGCCTCATGGGAACAGTCCAGCCCGAACTGCCAAGCCATGCCTTCCCTGGACCGGAAACAAGCTTCCGAGGACCGGTTTCTGGCATTCCAGCCGTCTTCAGCCCGGCTTGCTTGAATCCAGTGGTGTGGAGAGCATGGGACTCACGTCTGAGCATACCCATCCCACTCGGGGTGACAAATGCAAAAACCACAGTTGATGGACAGAATGCAGAACAATGTCATACATTCACCCAAGTACAGAGATCTGGGCCTAAATCCATCGTTGTTTTGCACTCCACACCACCCCAGTTCAGACATGGCCATATGCAAATCAGTCTGACCCTGTGCCTCCTGGGAACAGTCCAGCCCGAACTGCCAAGCCATGCCTTCCCTGGACCGGACACAAGCTTCCGAGGACCGGTTTCTGGCATTCCAGCCGTCTTCAGCCCGGCTTGCTTGAATCCAGTGGTGTGGAGAGCATGGGACTCACGTCTGAGCATACCCATCCCACTCAGGGTGACAAATGCAAAAACCACAGTTGATGGACAGAATGCAGAACAATGTCATACATTCACCCCAGTACAGAGATCTGCGCCTAAATCCATCGCTGTTTTGCACTCCAAACCACCCCAGTTCAGACATGGCCATATGCAAATCAGTCTGACACTCTGCCTCATGGAAATAGTCCAGCCCGAACTGCCAAGCCATGCCTTCCCTGGACTGGAAACAAGCTTCCGAGGAACGGTTTCTGGCATTCCAGCCGTCTTCAGCCCGGCTTGCTTGAATCCAGTGGTGTGGAGAGCATGGAACTCACGTGTGAGCATACCCATCCCACTCGGGGTGACAAATGCAAAAACCACAGTTGATGGACAGAATGCAGAACAATGTCATACTTTCACCCCAGTACAGAGATCTGGGCCTAAATCCATTGTTGTTTTGCACTCCACACCACCCCATTTCAGACATGGCCATATGCAAATCAGTCTGACCCTGTGCCTCATGGGAACAGTCCAGCCCGAACTGCCAAGCCGTGCCTTCCCTGGACCGGAAACAAGCTTCCGAGGACCGGTTTCTGGCATTCCAGCCGTCTTCAGCCCGGCTTGCTTGAATCCAGTGGTGTGGAGAGCATGGGACTCAGGTCTGAGCATACCCATCCCACTCGGGTGACAAATGCAAAAACCACAGTTGATGGACAGAATGCAGAACAATGTCATACATTCACCCCAGTACAGAGATCTGGGCCTAAATCCATCATTGTTTTGCACTCCACACCACCCCAGTTCAGACATGGCCATATGCAAATCAGTCTGACCCTGTGCCTCATGGGAACAGTCCAGCCCGAACTGCCAAGCCATGCCTTCCCTGGACCGGAAACAAGCTTCCGAGGACCGGTTTCTGGCATTCCAGCTGTCTTCAGCCCGGCTTGCTTGAATCCAGTGGTGAGGAGAGCATGGGACTCACGTCTGAGCATACCCATCCCACTCGGGGTGACAAATGCAAAAACCACAGTTGATGGACAGAATGCAGAACAATGTCATACATTCACCCCAGTACAGAGATCTGGGCCTAAATCCATCGTTGTTTTGCACTCCACACCACCCCAGTTCAGACATGGCCATATGCAAATCAGTCTGACACTGTGCCTCATGGAAATAGTCCAGCCCGAACTGCCAAGCCATGCCTTCCCTGGACTGGAAACAAGCTTCCAAGGAACGGTTTCAGGCATTCCAGCCGTCTTCAGCCCGGCTTGCTTGAATCCAGTGGTGTGGAGAGCATGGAACTCACGTCTGAGCATACCCATCCCACTCGGGGTGACAAATGCAAAAACCACAGTTGATGGACAGAATGCAGAACAATGTCATACATTCACCCCAGTACAGAGATCTGGGCCTAAATCCATCGTTGTTTCGCACTCCACACCACCCCATTTCAGACATCGCCATATGCAAATCAGTCTGACCCTGTGCCTCATGGGAACAGTCCAGCCCGAACTGCCAAGCCATGCCTTCCCTGGACCGGAAACAAGCTTCCGAGGACCGGTTTCTGGCATTCCAGCCGTCTTCAGCCCGGCTTGCTTGAATCCAGTGGTGTGGAGAGCATGGGACTCACGTCTGAGCATACCCATCCCACTCGGGGTGACAAATGCAAAAACCACAGTTGTTGGACAGAATGCAGAACAATGTCATACATTCACCCCAGTACAGAGATCTGGGCCTAAATCCATCATTGTTTTGCACTCCACACCACCCCAGTTCAGACATGGCCATATGCAAATCAGTCTGACCCTGTGCCTCATGGGAACAGTCCAGCCCGAACTGCCAAGCCATGCCTTCCCTGGACCGGAAACAAGCTTCCGAGGACCGGTTTCTGGCATTCCAGCTGTCTTCAGCCCGGCTTGCTTGAATCCAGTGGTGAGGAGAGCATGGGACTCACGTCTGAGCATACCCATCCCACTCGGGGTGACAAATGCAAAAACCACAGTTGATGGACAGAATGCAGAACAATGTCATACATTCACCCCAGTACAGAGATCTGGGCCTAAATCCATCGTTGTTTTGCACTCCACACCACCCCAGTTCAGACATGGCCATATGCAAATCAGTCTGACCCTGTGCCTCATGGGAACAGTCCAGCCCGAACTGCCAAGCCATGTCTTCCCTGGACCGGAAACAAGCTTCCGAGGACCGGTTTCTGGCATTCCAGCTGTCTTCAGCCCGGCTTGCTTGAATCCAGTGGTGAGGAGAGCATGGGACTCACGTCTGAGCATACCCATCCCACTCGGGGTGACAAATGCAAAAACCACAGTTGATGGACAGAATGCAGAACAATGTCATACATTCACCCCAGTACAGAGATCTAGGCCTAAATCCATCGTTGTTTTGCACTCCACACCACCCCAGTTCAGACATGGCCATATGCAAATCAGTCTGACCCTGTGCCTCATGGGAACAGTCCAGCCCGAACTGCCAAGCCATGCCTTCCCTGGACCGGAAACAAGCTTCCGAGGACCGGTTTCTGGCATTCCAGCCGTCTTCAGCCCGGCTTGCTTGAATCCAGTGGTGTGGAGAGCATGGGACTCACGTCTGAGCATACCCATCCCACTCGGGGTGACAAATGCAAAAACCACAGTTGTTGGACAGAATGCAGAACAATGTCATACATTCACCCCAGTACAGAGATCTGGGCCTAAATCCATCATTGTTTTGCACTCCACACCACCCCAGTTCAGACATGGCCATATGCAAATCAGTCTGACCCTGTGCCTCATGGGAACAGTCCAGCCCGAACTGCCAAGCCATGTCTTCCCTGGACCGGAAACAAGCTTCCGAGGACCGGTTTCTGGCATTCCAGCTGTCTTCAGCCCGGCTTGCTTGAATCCAGTGGTGAGGAGAGCATGGGACTCACGTCTGAGCATACCCATCCCACTCGGGGTGACAAATGCAAAAACCACAGTTGATGGACAGAATGCAGAACAATGTCATACATTCACCCCAGTACAGAGATCTAGGCCTAAATCCATCGTTGTTTTGCACTCCACACCACCCCAGTTCAGACATGGCCATATGCAAATCAGTCTGACCCTGTGCCTCATGGGAACAGTCCAGCCCGAACTGCCAAGCCATGCCTTCCCTGGACCGGAAACAAGCTTCCGAGGACCGGTTTCTGGCATTCCAGCCGTCTTCAGCCCGGCTTGCTTGAATCCAGTGGTGTGGAGAGCATGGGACTCACGTCTGAGCATACCCATCCCACTCGGGGTGACAAATGCAAAAACCACAGTTGATGGACAGAATGCAGAACAATGTCATACATTCACCCAAGTACAGAGATCTGGGCCTAAATCCATTGTTGTTTTGCACTCCACACCACCCCATTTCAGACATGGCCATATGCAAATCAGTCTGACCCTGTGCCTCATGGGAATAGTCCAGCCCGAACTGCCAAGCCATGCCTTCCCTGGACTGGAAACAAGCTTCCGAGGACCGGTTTCTGGCATTCCAGCCGTCTTCAGCCCGGCTTGCTTGAATCCAGTGGTGTGGAGAGCATGGAACTCACGTCTGAGCATACCCATTCCACTCGGGGTGACAAATGCAAAAACCACAGTTGATGGACAGAATGCAGAACAATGTCATACATTCACCCCAGTACAGAGATCTGGGCCTAAATCCATAGGTGTTTTGCACTCCACACCACCCCATTTCAGACATGGCCATATGCAAATCAGTCTGACCCTGTGCCTCATGGGAATAGTCCAGCCCGAACTGCCAAGCCATGCCTTCCCTGGACCGGCAACAAGCTTCCGAGGACCGGTTTCTGGCATTCCAGCCGTCTTCAGCCCGGCTTGCTTGAATCCAGTGGTGTGGAGAGCATGGGACTCACGTCTGAGCATACCCATCCCACTCGGGGTGACAAATGCAAAAACCACAGTTGATGGACAGAATGCAGAACAATGTCATACATTCACCCCAGTACAGAGATCTGGGCCTAAATCCATTGTTGTTTTGCACTCCACACCACCCCATTTCAGACATGGCCATATGCAAATCAGTCTGACCCTGTGCCTCATGGGAATAGTCCAGCCCGAACTGCCAAGCCATGCCTTCCCTGGACTGGAAACAAGCTTCCGAGGACCGGTTTCTGGCATTCCAGCCGTCTTCAGCCCGGCTTGCTTGAATCCAGTGGTGTGGAGAGCATGGAACTCACGTCTGAGCATACCCATCCCACTCGGGGTGACAAATGCAAAAACCACAGTTGATGGACAGAATGCAGAACAATGTCATACATTCACCCCAGTACAGAGATCTGGGCCTAAATCCATCGTTGTTTTGCACTCCACACCACCCCATTTCAGACATGGCCATATGCAAATCAGTCTGACCCTGTGGCTCATGGGAACAGTCCAGCCCGAACTGCCAAGCCATGCCTTCCCTGGACCGGAAACAAGCTTCCGAGGACCGGTTTCTGGCATTCCAGCCGTCTTCAGCCCGGCTTGCTTGAATCCAGTGGTGTGGAGAGCATGGGACTCACGTCTGAGCATACCCATCCCACTCGGGGTGACAAATGCAAAAACCACAGTTGATGGACAGAATGCAGAACAATGTCATACATTCACCCCAGTACAGAGATCTGGGCCTAAATCCATCGTTGTTTTGCACTCCACACCACCCCAGTTCAGACATGGTCATATGCAAATCAGTCTGACCCTGTGCCTCATGGGAACAGTCCAGCCCGAACTGCCAAGCCAAGCCTTCCCTAGACCGGAAACAAGCTTCCGAGGACCGCTTCCTGGCATTCCAGCTGTCTTCAGCCCGGCTTGCTTGAATCCAGTGGTGAGGAGAGCATGGGACTCACGTCTGAGCATACCCATCCCACTCGGGGTGACAAATGCAAAAACCACAGTTGATGGACAGAATGCAGAACAATGTCATACATTCACCCCAGTACAGAGATCTGGGCCTAAATCCATCGTTGTTTTGCACTCCACACCACCCCAGTTCAGACATGGCCATATGCAAATCAGTCTGACACTGTGCCTCATGGGAACAGTCCAGCCCGAACTGCCAAGCCATGCCTTCTCTGGACCGGAAACAAGCTTCCGAGGACCGGTTTCTGGCATTCCAGCCGTCTTCAGCCCGGCTTGCTTGAATCCAGTGGTGTGGAGAGCATGGGACTCATGTCTGAGCATACCCATCCCACTTGGGGTGACAAATGCAAAAACCACAGTTGATGGACAGAATGCAGAACAATGTCATACATTCACCCCAGTACAGAGATCTAGGCCTAAATCCATCGTTGTTTTGCACTCCACACCACCCCATTTCAGACATGGCCATATGCAAATCAGTCTGACCCTGTGCCTCATGGGAATAGTCCAGCCCGAATTGCCAAGCCAAGCATTCCCTGGACCGGAAACAAGCTTCCTAGGATCGGTTTCTGGCATTCCAGCCGTCTTCAGCCCGGCTTGCTTGAATCCAGTGGTGTGGAGAGCATGGGACTCACGTCTGAGCATACCCATCCCACTCGGGGTGACAAATGCAAAAACCACAGTTGATGGACAGAATGCAGAACAATGTCATACATTCACCCCAGTACAGAGATCCGGGCCTAAGTCCATCGTTGTTTTGCACTCCACACCACCCCAGTTCAGACATGGCCATATGCAAATCAGTCTGACCCTGTGCCTCATGGGAACAGTCCAGCCCGAACTGCCAAGCCATGCCTTCCCTGGACCGGAAACAAGCTTCCGAGGACCTGTTTCTGGCATTCCAGCCGTCTTCAGCCCAGCTTGCTTGAATCCAGTGCTGTGGAGAGCATGGGACTCACGTCTGAGCATACCCATCCCACTCGGGGTGACAAATGCAAAAACCACAGTTGATGGACAGAATGCAGAACAATGTCATACATTCACCCCAGTACAGAGATCTGGGCCTAAATCCATCGTTGTTTTGCACTCCACACCACCCCAGTTCAGACATGGCCATATGCAAATCAGTCGGACCCTGTGCCTCATGGGAACAGTCCAGCCCGAACCTCCAAGCCATGCCTTCCCTGGACCGGAAACAAGCTTCCGAGGACCGGTTTCTGGCATTCCAGCCGTCTTCAGCCCGGCTTGCTTGAATCTAGTGGTGTGGAGAGCATGGGACTCACGTCTGAGCATACCAATCCCACTCAGGGTGACAAATGCAAAAACCACAGTTGATGGACAGAATGCAGAACAATGTCATGCATTCACCCCAGTACAGAGATCTGCGCCTAAATCCATCGCTGTTTTGCACTCCAAACCACCCCAGTTCAGACATGGCCATATGCAAATCAGTCTGACACTGTGCCTCATGGAAATAGTCCAGCCCGAACTGCCAAGCCATGCCTTCCCTGGACTGGAAACAAGCTTCCGAGGAACGGTTTCAGGCATTCCAGCCGTCTTCAGCCCGGCTTGCTTGAATCCAGTGGTGTGGAGAGCATGGAACTCACGTCTGAGCATACCCATCCCACTCGGGGTGACAAATGCAAAAACCACAGTTGATGGACAGAATGCAGAACAATGTCATACATTCACCCCAGTACAGAGATCTGGGCCTAAATCCATCGTTGTTTCGCACTCCACACCACCCCATTTCAGACATCGCCATATGCAAATCAGTCTGACCCTGTGCCTCATGGGAACAGTCCAGCCCGAACTGCCAAGCCATGCCTTCCCTGGACCGGAAACAAGCTTCCGAGGACCGGTTTCTGGCATTCCAGCCGTCTTCAGCCCGGCTTGCTTGAATCCAGTGGTGTGGAGAGCATGGGACTCACGTCTGAGCATACCCATCCCACTCGGGGTGACAAATGCAAAAACCACAGTTGTTGGACAGAATGCAGAACAATGTCATACATTCACCCCAGTACAGAGATCTGGGCCTAAATCCATCATTGTTTTGCACTCCACACCACCCCAGTTCAGACATGGCCATATGCAAATCAGTCTGACCCTGTGCCTCATGGGAACAGTCCAGCCCGAACTGCCAAGCCATGCCTTCCCTGGACCGGAAACAAGCTTCCGAGGACCGGTTTCTGGCATTCCAGCTGTCTTCAGCCCGGCTTGCTTGAATCCAGTGGTGAGGAGAGCATGGGACTCACGTCTGAGCATACCCATCCCACTCGGGGTGACAAATGCAAAAACCACAGTTGATGGACAGAATGCAGAACAATGTCATACATTCACCCCAGTACAGAGATCTGGGCCTAAATCCATCGTTGTTTTGCACTCCACACCACCCCAGTTCAGACATGGCCATATGCAAATCAGTCTGACCCTGTGCCTCATGGGAACAGTCCAGCCCGAACTGCCAAGCCATGCCTTCCCTGGACCGGAAACAAGCTTCCGAGGACTGGTTTCTGGCATTCCAGCCGTCTTCAGCCCGGCTTGCTTGAATCCAGTGGTGTGGAGAGCATGGGACTCACGTCTGAGCATACCCATCCCACTCGGGGTGACAAATGCAAAAACCACAGTTGATGGACAGAATGCAGAACAATGTCATACATTCACCCAAGTACAGAGATCTGGGCCTAAATCCATTGTTGTTTTGCACTCCACACCACCCCAGTTCAGACATGGCCATATGCAAATCAGTCTGACCCTGTGCCTCCTGGGAACAGTCCAGCCTGAACTGCCAAGCCATGCCTTCCCTGGACCGGACACAAGCTTCCGAGGACCGGTTTCTGGCATTCCAGCCGTCTTCAGCCCGGCTTGCTTGAATCCAGTGGTGTGGAGAGCATGGGACTCACGTCTGAGCATACCCATCCCACTCAGGGTGACAAATGCAAAAACCACAGTTGATGGACAGAATGCAGAACAATGTCATACATTCACCCCAGTACAGAGATCTGCGCCTAAATCCATCGCTGTTTTGCACTCCAAACCACCCCAGTTCAGACATGGCCATATGCAAATCAGTCTGACACTCTGCCTCATGGAAATAGTCCAGCCCGAACTGCCAAGCCATGCCTTCCCTGGACTGGAAACAAGCTTCCGAGGAACGGTTTCTGGCATTCCAGCCGTCTTCAGCCCGGCTTGCTTGAATCCAGTGGTGTGGAGAGCATGGAACTCACGTGTGAGCATACCCATCCCACTCGGGGTGACAAATGCAAAAACCACAGTTGATGGACAGAATGCAGAACAATGTCATACTTTCACCCCAGTACAGAGATCTGGGCCTAAATCCATTGTTGTTTTGCACTCCACACCACCCCATTTCAGACATGGCCATATGCAAATCAGTCTGACCCTGTGCCTCATGGGAACAGTCCAGCCCGAACTGCCAAGCCGTGCCTTCCCTGGACCGGAAACAAGCTTCCGAGGACCGGTTTCTGGCATTCCAGCCGTCTTCAGCCCGGCTTGCTTGAATCCAGTGGTGTGAAGAGCATGGGACTCAGGTCTGAGCATACCCATCCCACTCGGGTGACAAATGCAAAAACCACAGTTGATGGACAGAATGCAGAACAATGTCATACATTCACCCCAGTACAGAGATCTGGGCCTAAATCCATCATTGTTTTGCACTCCACACCACCCCAGTTCAGACATGGCCATATGCAAATCAGTCTGACCCTGTGCCTCATGGGAACAGTCCAGCCCGAACTGCCAAGCCATGCCTTCCCTGGACCGGAAACAAGCTTCCGAGGACCGGTTTCTGGCATTCCAGCTGTCTTCAGCCCGGCTTGCTTGAATCCAGTGGTGAGGAGAGCATGGGACTCACGTCTGAGCATACCCATCCCACTCGGGGTGACAAATGCAAAAACCACAGTTGATGGACAGAATGCAGAACAATGTCATACATTCACCCCAGTACAGAGATCTGGGCCTAAATCCATCATTGTTTTGCACTCCACACCACCCCAGTTCAGACATGGCCATATGCAAATCAGTCTGACACTGTGCCTCATGGAAATAGTCCAGCCCGAACTGCCAAGCCATGCCTTCCCTGGACTGGAAACAAGCTTCCGAGGAACGGTTTCAGGCATTCCAGCCGTCTTCAGCCCGGCTTGCTTGAATCCAGTGGTGTGGAGAGCATGGAACTCACGTCTGAGCATACCCATCCCACTCGGGGTGACAAATGCAAAAACCACAGTTCATGGACAGAATGCAGAACAATGTCATACATTCACCCCAGTACAGAGATCTGGGCCTAAATCCATCGTTGTTTCGCACTCCACACCACCCCATTTCAGACATCGCCATATGCAAATCAGTCTGACCCTGTGCCTCATGGGAACAGTCCAGCCCGAACTGCCAAGCCATGCCTTCCCTGGACCGGAAACAAGCTTCCGAGGACCGGTTTCTGGCATTCCAGCCGTCTTCAGCCCGGCTTGCTTGAATCCAGTGGTGTGGAGAGCATGGGACTCACGTCTGAGCATACCCATCCCACTCGGGGTGACAAATGCAAAAACCACAGTTGTTGGACAGAATGCAGAACAATGTCATACATTCACCCCAGTACAGAGATCTGGGCCTAAATCCATCATTGTTTTGCACTCCACACCACCCCAGTTCAGACATGGCCATATGCAAATCAGTCTGACCCTGTGCCTCATGGGAACAGTCCAGTCCGAACTGCCAAGCCATGCCTTCCCTGGACCGGAAACAAGCTTCCGAGGACCGGTTTCTGGCATTCCAGCTGTCTTCAGCCCGGCTTGCTTGAATCCAGTGGTGAGGAGAGCATGGGACTCACGTCTGAGCATACACATCCCACTCGGGGTGACAAATGCAAAAACCACAGTTGATGGACAGAATGCAGAACAATGTCATACATTCACCCCAGTACAGAGATCTGGGCCTAAATCCATCGTTGTTTTGCACTCCACACCACCCCAGTTCAGACATGGCCATATGCAAATCAGTCTGACCCTGTGCCTCATGGGAACAGTCCAGCCCGAACTGCCAAGCCATGCCTTCCCTGGACCGGAAACAAGCTTCCGAGGACCGGTTTCTGGCATTCCAGCCGTCTTCAGCCCGGCTTGCTTGAATCCAGTGGTGTGGAGAGCATGGGACTCACGTCTGAGCATACCCATCCCACTCGGGGTGACAAATGCAAAAACCACAGTTGATGGACAGAATGCAGAACAATGTCATACATTCACCCAAGTACAGAGATCTGGGCCTAAATCCATCGTTGTTTTGCACTCCACACCACCCCAGTTCAGACATGGCCATATGCAAATCAGTCTGACCCTGTGCCTCCTGGGAACAGTCCAGCCCGAACTGCCAAGCCATGCCTTCCCTGGACCGGACACAAGCTTCCGAGGACCGGTTTCTGGCATTCCAGCCGTCTTCAGCCCGGCTTGCTTGAATCCAGTGGTGTGGAGAGCATGGGACTCACGTCTGAGCATACCCATCCCACTCAGGGTGACAAATGCAAAAACCACAGTTGATGGACAGAATGCAGAACAATGTCATACATTCACCCCAGTACAGAGATCTGCGCCTAAATCCATCGCTGTTTTGCACTCCAAACCACCCCAGTTCAGACATGGCCATATGCAAATCAGTCTGACACTCTGCCTCATGGAAATAGTCCAGCCCGAACTGCCAAGCCATGCCTTCCCTGGACTGGAAACAAGCTTCCGAGGAACGGTTTCTGGCATTCCAGCCGTCTTCAGCCCGGCTTGCTTGAATCCAGTGGTGTGGAGAGCATGGAACTCACGTGTGAGCATACCCATCCCACTCGGGGTGACAAATGCAAAAACCACAGTTGATGGACAGAATGCAGAACAATGTCATACTTTCACCCCAGTACAGAGATCTGGGCCTAAATCCATTGTTGTTTTGCACTCCACACCACCCCATTTCAGACATGGCCATATGCAAATCAGTCTGACCCTGTGCCTCATGGGAACAGTCCAGCCCGAACTGCCAAGCCGTGCCTTCCCTGGACCGGAAACAAGCTTCCGAGGACCGGTTTCTGGCATTCCAGCCGTCTTCAGCCCGGCTTGCTTGAATCCAGTGGTGTGGAGAGCATGGGACTCAGGTCTGAGCATACCCATCCCACTCGGGTGACAAATGCAAAAACCACAGTTGATGGACAGAATGCAGAACAATGTCATACATTCACCCCAGTACAGAGATCTGGGCCTAAATCCATCGTTGTTTTGCACTCCACACCACCCCAGTTCAGACATGGCCATATGCAAATCAGTCTGACCCTGTGCCTCATGGGAACAGTCCAGCCCGAACTGCCAAGCCATGCCTTCCCTGGACCGGAAACAAGCTTCCGAGGACCGGTTTCTGGCATTCCAGCTGTCTTCAGCCCGGCTTGCTTGAATCCAGTGGTGAGGAGAGCATGGGACTCACGTCTGAGCATACCCATCCCACTCGGGGTGACAAATGCAAAAACCACAGTTGATGAACAGAATGCAGAACAATGTCATACATTCACCCCAGTACAGAGATCTGGGCCTAAATCCATCGTTGTTTTGCACTCCACACCACCCCAGTTCAGACATGGCCATATGCAAATCAGTCTGACCCTGTGCCTCATGGGAACAGTCCAGCCCGAACTGCCAAGCCATGCCTTCCCTGGACCGGAAACAAGCTTCCGAGGACCGGTTTCTGGCATTCCAGCCGTCTTCAGCCCGGCTTGCTTGAATCCAGTGGTGTGGAGAGCATGGGACTCACGTCTGAGCATACCCATCCCACTCGGGGTGACAAATGCAAAAACCACAGTTGATGGACAGAATGCAGAACAATGTCATACATTCACCCCAGTACAGAGATCTGGGCCTAAATCCATCGTTGTTTTGCACTCCACACCACCCCATTTCAGACATGGCCATATGCAAATCAGTCTGACCCTGTGCCTCATGGGAATAGTCCAGCCCGAATTGCCAAGCCATGCCTTCCCTGGACTGGAAACAAGCTACCGAGGACCGGTTTCTGGCATTCCAGCCGTCTTCAGCCCGGCTTGCTTGAATCCAGTGGTGTGGAGAGCATGGGACTCAGGTCTGAGCATACCCATCCCACTCGGGTGACAAATGCAAAAACCACAGTTGATGGACAGAATGCAGAACAATGTCATACATTCACCCCAGTACAGAGATCTGGGCCTAAATCCATCATTGTTTTGCACTCCACACCACCCCAGTTCAGACATGGCCATATGCAAATCAGTCTGACCCTGTGCCTCATGGGAACAGTCCAGCCCGAACTGCCAAGCCATGCCTTCCCTGGACCGGAAACAAGCTTCCGAGGACCGGTTTCTGGCATTCCAGCTGTCTTCAGCCCGGCTTGCTTGAATCCAGTGGTGAAGAGAGCATGGGACTCACGTCTGAGCATACCCATCCCACTCGGGGTGACAAATGCAAAAACCACAGTTGATGGACAGAATGCAGAACAATGTCATACATTCACCCCAGTACAGAGATCTGGGCCTAAATCCATCGTTGTTTTGCACTCCACACCACCCCAGTTCAGACATGGCCATATGCAAATCAGTCTGACCCTGTGCCTCATGGGAACAGTCCAGCCCGAACTGCCAAGCCATGCCTTCCCTGGACCGGAAACAAGCTTCCGAGGACCGGTTTCTGGCATTCCAGCCGTCTTCAGCCCGGCTTGCTTGAATCCAGTGGTGTGGAGAGCATGGGACTCACGTCTGAGCATACCCATCCCACTCGGGGTGACAAATGCAAAAACCACAGTTGATGGACAGAATGCAGAACAATGTCATACATTCACCCCAGTACAGAGATCTGGGCCTAAATCCATCGTTGTTTTGCACTCCACACCACCCCATTTCAGACATGGCCATATGCAAATCAGTCTGACCCTGTGCCTCATGGGAATAGTCCAGCCGGAACTGCCAAGCCATGCCTTCCCTGGACTGGAAACAAGCTACCGAGGACCGGTTTCTGGCATTCCAGCCGTCTTCAGCCCGGCTTGCTTGAATCCAGTGGTGTGGAGAGCATGGAACTCACGTCTGAGCATACCCATCCCACTCGGGGTGACAAATGCAAAAACCACAGTTGATGGACAGAATGCAGAACAATGTCATACATTCACCCCAGTACAGAGATCTGGGCCTAAATCCATCGTTGTTTTGCACTCCACACCACCCCATTTCAGACATGGCCATATGCAAATCAGTCTGACCCTGTGCCTCATGGGAACAGTCCAGCCCGAACTGCCAAGCCATGCCTTCCCTGGACCGGAAAAAAGCTTCAGAGGACCGGTTTCTGGCATTCCAGCCGTCTTCAGCCCGGCTTGCTTGAATCCAGTGGTGTGGAGAGCATGGGACTCACGTCTGAGCATACCCATCCCACTCGGGGTGACAAATGCAAAAACCACAGTTGATGGACAGAATGCAGAACAATGTCATACATTCACCCCAGTACAGAGATCTGGGCCTAAATCCATCGTTGTTTTGCACTCCACACCACCCCAGTTCAGACATGGCCATATGCAAATCAGTCTGACACTGTGCCTCATGGGAACAGTCCAGCCCGAACTGCCAAGCAATGCCTTCTCTGGACCGGAAACAAGCTTCCGAGGACCGGTTTCTGGCATTCCAGCCGTCTTCAGCCCGGCTTGCTTGAATCCAGTGGTGTGGAGAGCATGGGACTCACGTCTGAGCATACCCATCCCACTCGGGGTGACAAATGCAAAAACCACAGTTGATGGACAGAATGCAGAACAATGTCATACATTCACCCCAGTACAGAGATCTAGGCCTAAATCCATCGTTGTTTTGCACTCCACACCACCCCATTTCAGACATGGCCATATGCAAATCAGTCTGACCCTGTGCCTCATGGGAATAGTCCAGCCCGAATTGCCAAGCCAAGCATTCCCTGGACCGGAAACAAGCTTCCTAGGATCGGTTTCTGGCATTCCAGCCGTCTTCAGCCCGGCTTGCTTGAATCCAGTGGTGTGGAGAGCATGGGACTCACGTCTGAGCATACCCATCCCACTCGGGGTGACAAATGCAAAAACCACAGTTGATGGACAGAATGCAGAACAATGTCATACATTCACCCCAGTACAGAGATCTGGGCCTAAGTCCATCGTTGTTTTGCACTCCACACCACCCCAGTTCAGACATGGCCATATGCAAATCAGTCTGACCCTGTGCCTCATGGGAACAGTCCAGCCCGAACTGCCAAGCCATGCCTTCCCTGGACCGGAAACAAGCTTCCGAGGACCTGTTTCTGGCATTCCAGCCGTCTTCAGCCCAGCTTGCTTGAATCCAGTGCTGTGGAGAGCATGGGACTCACGTCTGAGCATACCCATCCCACTCGGGGTGACAAATGCAAAAACCACAGTTGATGGACAGAATGCAGAACAATGTCATACATTCACCCCAGTACAGAGATCTGGGCCTAAATCCATCGTTGTTTTGCACTCCACACCACCCCAGTTCAGACATGGCCATATGCAAATCAGTCGGACCCTGTGCCTCATGGGAACAGTCCAGCCCGAACCTCCAAGCCATGCCTTCCCTGGACCGGAAACAAGCTTCCGAGGACCGGTTTCTGGCATTCCAGCCGTCTTCAGCCCGGCTTGCTTGAATCTAGTGGTGTGGAGAGCATGGGACTCACGTCTGAGCATACCAATCCCACTCAGGGTGACAAATGCAAAAACCACAGTTGATGGACAGAATGCAGAACAATGTCATACATTCACCCCAGTACAGAGATCTGCGCCTAAATCCATCGCTGTTTTGCACTCCAAACCACCCCAGTTCAGACATGGCCATATGCAAATCAGTCTGACACTGTGCCTCATGGAAATAGTCCAGCCCGAACTGCCAAGCCATGCCTTCCCTGGACTGGAAACAAGCTTCCGAGGAACGGTTTCAGGCATTCCAGCCGTCTTCAGCCCGGCTTGCTTGAATCCAGTGGTGTGGAGAGCATGGAACTCACGTCTGAGCATACCCATCCCACTCGGGGTGACAAATGCAAAATCCACAGTTGATAGACAGAATGCAGAACAATGTCATACATTCACCCCAGTACAGAGATCTGGGCCTAAATCCATCGTTGTTTCGCACTCCACACCACCCCATTTCAGACATCGCCATATGCAAATCAGTCTGACCCTGTGCCTCATGGGAACAGTCCAGCCCGAACTGCCAAGCCATGCCTTCCCTGGACCGGAAACAAGCTTCCGAGGACCGGTTTCTGGCATTCCAGCCGTCTTCAGCCCGTCTTGCTTGAATCCAGTGGTGTGGAGAGCATGGGACTCACGTCTGAGCATACCCATCCCACTCGGGGTGACAAATGCAAAAACCACAGTTGTTGGACAGAATGCAGAACAATGTCATACATTCACCCCAGTACAGAGATCTGGGCCTAAATCCATCATTGTTTTGCACTCCACACCACCCCAGTTCAGACATGGCCATATGCAAATCAGTCTGACCCTGTGCCTCATGGGAACAGTCCAGCCCGAACTGCCAAGCCATGCCTTCCCTGGACCGGAAACAAGCTTCCGAGGACCGGTTTCTGGTATTCCAGCTGTCTTCAGCCCGGCTTGCTTGAATCCAGTGGTGAGGAGAGCATGGGACTCACGTCTGAGCATACCCATCCCACTCGGGGTGACAAATGCAAAAACCACAGTTGATGGACAGAATGCAGAACAATGTCATACATTCACCCCAGTACAGAGATCTGGGCCTAAATCCATCGTTGTTTTGCACTCCACACCACCCCAGTTCAGACATGGCCATATGCAAATCAGTCTGACCCTGTGCCTCATGGGAACAGTCCAGCCCGAACTGCCAAGCCATGCCTTCCCTGGACCGGAAACAAGCTTCCGAGGACCGGTTTCTGGCATTCCAGCCGTCTTCAGCCCGGCTTGCTTGAATCCAGTGGTGTGGAGAGCATGGGACTCACGTCTGAGCATACCCATCCCACTCGGGGTGACAAATGCAAAAACCACAGTTGTTGGACAGAATGCAGAACAATGTCATACATTCACCCAAGTACAGAGATCTGGGCCTAAATCCATCGTTGTTTTGCACTCCACACCACCCCAGTTCAGACATGGCCATATGCAAATCAGTCTGACCCTGTGCCTCCTGGGAACAGTCCAGCCCGAACTGCCAAGCCATGCCTTCCCTGGACCGGACACAAGCTTCCGAGGACCGGTTTCTGGCATTCCAGCCGTCTTCAGCCCGGCTTGCTTGAATCCAGTGGTGTGGAGAGCATGGGACTCATGTCTGAGCATACCCATCCCACTCAGGGTGACAAATGCAAAAACCACAGTTGATGGACAGAATGCAGAACAATGTCATACATTCACCCCAGTACAGAGATCTGCGCCTAAATCCATCGCTGTTTTGCACTCCAAACCACCCCAGTTCAGACATGGCCATATGCAAATCAGTCTGACACTCTGCCTCATGGAAATAGTCCAGCCCGAACTGCCAAGCCATGCCTTCCCTGGACTGGAAACAAGCTTCCGAGGAACGGTTTCTGGCATTCCAGCCGTCTTCAGCCCGGCTTGCTTGAATCCAGTGGTGTGGAGAGCATGGAACTCACGTGTGAGCATACCCATCCCACTCGGGGTGACAAATGCAAAAACCACAGTTGATGGACAGAATGCAGAACAATGTCATACTTTCACCCCAGTACAGAGATCTGGGCCTAAATCCATTGTTGTTTTGCACTCCACACCACCCCATTTCAGACATGGCCATATGCAAATCAGTCTGACCCTGTGCCTCATGGGAACAGTCCAGCCCGAACTGCCAAGCCGTGCCTTCCCTGGACCGGAAACAAGCTTCCGAGGACCGGTTTCTGGCATTCCAGCCGTCTTCAGCCCAGCTTGCTTGAATCCAGTGGTGTGGAGAGCATGGGACTCAGGTCTGAGCATACCCATCCCACTCGGGTGACAAATGCAAAAACCACAGTTGATGGACAGAATGCAGAACAATGTCATACATTCACCCCAGTACAGAGATCTGGGCCTAAATCCATCATTGTTTTGCACTCCACACCACCCCAGTTCAGACATGGCCATATGCAAATCAGTCTGACCCTGTGCCTCATGGGAACAGTCCAGCCCGAACTGCCAAGCCATGCCTTCCCTGGACCGGAAACAAGCTTCCGAGGACCGGTTTCTGGCATTCCAGCTGTCTTCAGCCCGGCTTGCTTGAATCCAGTGGTGAGGAGAGCATGGGACTCACGTCTGAGAATACCCATCCCACTCGGGGTGACAAATGCAAAAACCACAGTTGATGGACAGAATGCAGAACAATGTCATACATTCACCCCAGTACAGAGATCTGGGCCTAAATCCATCGTTGTTTTGCACTCCACACCACCCCAGTTCAGACATGGCCATATGCAAATCAGTCTGACCCTGTGCCTCATGGGAACAGTCCAGCCCGAACTGCCAAGCCATGCCTTCCCTGGACCGGAAACAAGCTTCCGAGGACCGGTTTCTGGCATTCCAGCCGTCTTCAGCCCGGCTTGCTTGAATCCAGTGGTGTGGAGAGCATGGGACTCACGTCTGAGCATACCCATCCCACTCGGGGTGACAAATGCAAAAACCACAGTTGATGGACAGAATGCAGAACAATGTCATACATTCACCCCAGTACAGAGATCTGGGCCTAAATCCATCGTTGTTTTGCACTCCACACCACCCCATTTCAGACATGGCCATATGCAAATCAGTCTGACCCTGTGCCTCATGGGAATAGTCCAGCCGGAACTGCCAAGTCATGCCTTCCCTGGACTGGAAACAAGCTACCGAGGACCGGTTTCTGGCATTCCAGCCGTCTTCAGCCCGGCTTGCTTGAATCCAGTGGTGTGGAGAGCATGGAACTCACGTCTGAGCATACCCATCCCACTCGGGGTGACAAATGCAAAAACCACAGTTGATGGACAGAATGCAGAACAATGTCATACATTCACCCCAGTACAGAGATCTGGGCCTAAATCCATCGTTGTTTTGCACTCCACACCACCCCATTTCAGACATGGCCATATGCAAATCAGTCTGACCCTGTGCCTCATGGGAACAGTCCAGCCCGAACTGCCAAGCCATGCCTTCCCTGGACCGGAAACAAGCTTCAGAGGACCGGTTTCTGGCATTCCAGCCGTCTTCAGCCCGGCTTGCTTGAATCCAGTGGTGTGGAGAGCATGGGACTCACGTCTGAGCATACCCATCCCACTCGGGGTGACAAATGCAAAACCACAGTTGATGGACAGAATGCAGAACAATGTCATACATTCACCCCAGTACAGAGATCTGGGCCTAAATCCATCGTTGTTTTGCACTCCACACCACCCCAGTTCAGACATGGCCATATGCAAATCAGTCTGACACTGTGCCTCATGGGAACAGTCCAGCCCGAACTGCCAAGCCATGCCTTCCCTGGACCCGAAACAAGCTTCCGAGGACCGGTTTCTGGCATTCCAGCCGTCCTCAGCCCGGCTTGCTTGAATCCAGTGGTGTGGAGAGCATGGGACTCACGTCTGAGCATACCCATCCCACTCGGGGTGACAAATGCAAAAACCACAGTTGATGGACAGAATGCAGAACAATGTCATACATTCACCCCAGTACAGAGATCTGGGCCTAAATCCATCGTTGTTTTGCACTCCACACCACCCCATTTCAGACATGGCCATATGCAAATCAGTCTGACCCTGTGCCTCATGGGAATAGTCCAGCCCGAATTGCCAAGCCATGCCTTCCCTGGACCGGAAACAAGCTTCTTAGGATCGGTTTCTGGCATTCCAGCCGTCTTCAGCCCGGCTTGCTTGAATCCAGTGGTGTGGAGAGCATGGGACTCACGTCTGAGCATACCCATCCCACTCGGGGTGACAAATGCAAAAACCACAGTTGATGGACAGAATGCAGAACAATGTCATACATTCACCCAAGTACAGAGATCTGGGCCTAAATCCATCATTGTTTTGCACTCCACACCACCCCAGTTCAGACATGGCCATATGCAAATCAGTCTGACCCTGTGCCTCCTGGGAACAGTCCAGCCCGAACTGCCAAGCCATGCCTTCCCTGGACCGGACACAAGCTTCCGAGGACCGGTTTCTGGCATTCCAGCCGTCTTCAGCCCGGCTTGCTTGAATCCAGTGGTGTGGAGAGCATGGGACTCACGTCTGAGCATACCCATCCCACTCAGGGTGACAAATGCAAAAACCACAGTTGATGGACAGAATGCAGAACAATGTCATACATTCACCCCAGTACAGAGATCTGCGCCTAAATCCATCGCTGTTTTGCACTCTAAACCACCCCAGTTCAGACATGGCCATATGCAAATCAGTCTGACACTCTGCCTCATGGAAATAGTCCAGCCCGAACTGCCAAGCCATGCCTTCCCTGGACTGGAAACAAGCTTCCGAGGAACGGTTTCTGGCATTCCAGCCGTCTTCAGCCCGGCTTGCTTGAATCCAGTGGTGTGGAGAGCATGGAACTCACGTGTGAGCATACCCATCCCACTCGGGGTGACAAATGCAAAAACCACAGTTGATGGACAGAATGCAGAACAATGTCATACATTCACCCCAGTACAGAGATCTGAGCCTAAATCCATTGTTGTTTTGCACTCCACACCACCCCATTTCAGACATGGCCATATGCAAATCAGTCTGACCCTGTGCCTCATGGGAACAGTCCAGCCCGAACTGCCAAGCCGTGCCTTCCCTGGACCAGAAACAAGCTTCCGAGGACGGGTTTCTGGCATTCCAGCCGTCTTCAGCCCGGCTTGCTTGAATCCAGTGGTGTGGAGAGCATGGGACTCAGGTCTGAGCATACCCATCCCACTCGGGTGACAAATGCAAAAACCACTGTTGATGGACAGAATGCAGAACAATGTCATACATTCACCCCAGTACAGAGATCTGGGCCTAAATCCATCATTGTTTTGCACTCCACACCACCCCAGTTCAGACATGGCCATATGCAAATCAATCTGACCCTGTGCCTCATGGGAACAGTCCAGCCCAAACTGCCAAGCCATGCCTTCCCTGGACCGGAAACAAGCTTCCGAGGACCGGTTTCTGGCATTCCAGCTGTCTTCAGCTCGGCTTGCTTGAATCCAGTGGTGAGGAGAGCATGGGACTCACGTCTGAGCATACCCATCCCACTCGGAGTTACAAATGCAAAAACCACAGTTGATGGACAGAATGCAGAACAATGTCATACATTCACCCCAGTACAGAGATCTGGGCCTAAATCCATCGTTGTTTTGCACTCCACACCACCCCAGTTCAGACATGGCCATATGCAAATCAGTCTGACCCTGTGCCTCATGGGAACAGTCCAGCCTGAACTGCCAAGCCATGCCTTCCCTGGACCGGAAACAAGCTTCCGAGGACCGGTTTCTGGCATTCCAGCCGTCTTCAGCCCGGCTTGCTTGAATCCAGTGGTGTGGAGAGCATGGGACTCACGTCTGAGCATACCCATCCCACTCGGGGTGACAAATGCAAAAACCACAGTTGATGGACAGAATGCAGAACAATGTCATACATTCACCCCAGTACAGAGATCTGGGCCTAAATCCATCGTTGTTTTGCACTCCACACCACCCCATTTCAGACATGGCCATATGCAAATCAGTCTGACCCTGTGCCTCATGGGAATAGTCCAGCCCGAACTGCCAAGCCATGCCTTCCCTGGACTGGAAACAAGCTTCCGAGGACCGGTTTCTGGCATTCCAGCAGTCTTCAGCCCGGCTTGCTTGAATCCAGTGGTGTGGAGAGCATGGAACTCACGTCTGAGCATACCCATCCCACTCGGGGTGACAAATGCAAAACCACAGTTGATGGACAGAATGCAGAACAATGTCATACATTCACCCCAGTACAGAGATCTGGGCCTAAATCCATCGTTGTTTTGCACTCCAAACCACCCCAGTTCAGACATGGTAATATGCAAATCAGTCTGACCCTGTGCATCATGGGAACAGTCCAGCCCGAACTGCCAAGCCAAGCCTTCCCTAGACCGGAAACAAGCTTCCGAGGACCGCTTTCTGGCATTCCAGCTGTCTTCAGCCCGGCTTGCTTGAATCCAGTGGTGAGGAGAGCATGGGACTCACGTCTGAGCATACCCATCCCACTCGGGGTGACAAATGCAAAAACCACAGTTGATGGACAGAATGCAGAACAATGTCATACATTCACCCCAGTACAGAGATCTGGGCCTAAATCCATCGTTGTTTTGCACTCCATACCACCCCAGTTCAGACATGGCCATATGCAAATCAGTCTGACACTGTGCCTCATGGGAACAGTCCAGCCCAACTGCCAAGCCATGCCTTCCCTGGACCGGAAACAAGCTTCCGAGGACCGGTTTCTGGCATTCCAGCCGTCTTCAGCCCGGCTTGCTTGAATCCAGTGGTGTGGAGAGCATGGGACTCACGTCTGAGCATACCCATCCCACTCGGGGTGACAAATGCAAAAACCACAGTTGATGGACAGAATGCAGAACAATGTCATACATTCACCCCAGTACAGAGATCTGGGCCTAAATCCATCATTGTTTTGCACTCCACACCACCCCAGTTCAGACATGGCCATATGCAAATCAGTCTGACCCTGTGCCTCATGGGAACAGTCCAGCCCGAACTGCCAAGCCATGCCTTCCCTGGACCGGAAACAAGCTTCCGAGGACCGGTTTCTGGCATTCCAGCTGTCTTCAGCCCGGCTTGCTTGAATCCAGTGGTGAGGAGAGCATGGGACTCACGTCTGAGCATACTCATCCCACTCGGGGTGACAAATGCAAAAACCACAGTTGATGGACAGAATGCAGAACAATGTCATACATTCACCCCAGTACAGAGATCTGGGCCTAAATCCATCGTTGTTTTGCACTCCACACCACCCCAGTTCAGACATGGCCATATGCAAATCAGTCTGACCCTGTGCCTCATGGGAACAGTCCAGCCCGAACTGCCAAGCCATGCCTTCCCTGGACCGGAAACAAGCTTCCGAGGACCGGTTTCTGGCATTCCAGCCGTCTTCAGCCCGGCTTGCTTGAATACAGTGGTGTGGAGAGCATGGGACTCACGTCTGAGCATACCCATCCCACTCGGGGTGACAAATGCAAAAACCACAGTTGATGGACAGAATGCAGAACAATGTCATACATTCACCCCAGTACAGAGATCTGGGCCTAAATCCATCGTTGGTTTGCACTCCACACCACCCCAGTTCAGACATGGCCATATGCAAATCAGTCTGACACTGTGCCTCATGGGAACAGTCCAGCCCGAACTGCCAAGCCATGCCTTCCCTGGACCCGAAACAAGCTTCCGAGGACCGGTTTCTGGCATTCCAGCCGTCCTCAGCCCGGCTTGCTTGAATCCAGTGGTGTGGAGAGCATGGGACTCACGTCTGAGCATACCCATCCCACTCGGGGTGACAAATGCAAAAACCACAGTTGATGGACAGAATGCAGAACAATGTCATACATTCACCCCAGTACAGAGATCTGGGCCTAAATCCATCGTTGTTTTGCACTCCACACCACCCCATTTCAGACATGGCCATATGCAAATCAGTCTGACCCTGTGCCTCATGGGAATAGTCCAGCCCGAATTGCCAAGCCATGCCTTCCCTGGACCGGAAACAAGCTTCTTAGGATCGGTTTCTGGCATTCCAGCCGTCTTCAGCCCGGCTTGCTTGAATCCAGTGGTGTGGAGAGCATGGGACTCACGTCTGAGCATACCCATCCCACTCGGGTTGACAAATGCAAAAACCACAGTTGATGGACAGAATGCAGAACAATGTCATACATTCACCCAAGTACAGAGATCTGGGCCTAAATCCATCGTTGTTTTGCACTCCACACCACCCCAGTTCAGACATGGCCATATGCAAATCAGTCTGACCCTGTGCCTCCTGGGAACAGTCCAGCCCGAACTGCCAAGCCATGCCTTCCCTGGACCGGACACAAGCTTCCGAGGACCGGTTTCTGGCATTCCAGCCGTCTTCAGCCCGGCTTGCTTGAATCCAGTGGTGTGGAGAGCATGGGACTCACGTCTGAGCATACCCATCCCACTCAGGGTGACAAATGCAAAAACCACAGTTGATGGACAGAATGCAGAACAATGTCATACATTCACCCCAGTACAGAGATCTGCGCCTAAATCCATCGCTGTTTTGCACTCTAAACCACCCCAGTTCAGACATGGCCATATGCAAATCAGTCTGACACTCTGCCTCATGGAAATAGTCCAGCCCGAACTGCCAAGCCATGCCTTCCCTGGACTGGAAACAAGCTTCCGAGGAACGGTTTCTGGCATTCCAGCCGTCTTCAGCCCGGCTTGCTTGAATCCAGTGGTGTGGAGAGCATGGAACTCACGTGTGAGCATACCCATCCCACTCGGGGTGACAAATGCAAAAACCACAGTTGATGGACAGAATGCAGAACAATGTCATACATTCACCCCAGTACAGAGATCTGAGCCTAAATCCATTGTTGTTTTGCACTCCACACCACCCCATTTCAGACATGGCCATATGCAAATCAGTCTGACCCTGTGCCTCATGGGAACAGTCCAGCCCGAACTGCCAAGCCGTGCCTTCCCTGGACCAGAAACAAGCTTCCGAGGACCGGTTTCTGGCATTCCAGCCGTCTTCAGCCCGGCTTGCTTGAATCCAGTGGTGTGGAGAGCATGGGACTCAGGTCTGAGCATACCCATCCCACTCGGGTGACAAATGCAAAAACCACTGTTGATGGACAGAATGCAGAACAATGTCATACATTCACCCCAGTACAGAGATCTGGGCCTAAATCCATCATTGTTTTGCACTCCACACCACCCCAGTTCAGACATGGCCATATGCAAATCAATCTGACCCTGTGCCTCATGGGAACAGTCCAGCCCAAACTGCCAAGCCGTGCCTTCCCTGGACCGGAAACAAGCTTCCGAGGACCGGTTTCTGGCATTCCAGCTGTCTTCAGCCCGGCTTGCTTGAATCCAGTGGTGAGGAGAGCATGGGACTCACGTCTGAGCATACCCATCCCACTCGGGGTTACAAATGCAAAAACCACAGTTGATGGACAGAATGCAGAACAATGTCATACATTCACCCCAGTACAGAGATCTGGGCCTAAATCCATCGTTGTTTTGCACTCCACACCACCCCAGTTCAGACATGGCCATATGCAAATCAGTCTGACCCTGTGCCTCATGGGAACAGTCCAGCCTGAACTGCCAAGCCATGCCTTCCCTGGACCGGAAACAAGCTTCCGAGGACCGGTTTCTGGCATTCCAGCCGTCTTCAGCCCGGCTTGCTTGAATCCAGTGGTGTGGAGAGCATGGGACTCACGTCTGAGCATACCCATCCCACTCGGGGTGACAAATGCAAAAACCACAGTTGATGGACAGAATGCAGAACAATGTCATACATTCACCCCAGTACAGAGATCTGGGCCTAAATCCATCGTTGTTTTGCACTCCACACCACCCCATTTCAGACATGGCCATATGCAAATCAGTCTGACCCTGTGCCTCATGGGAATAGTCCAGCCCGAACTGCCAAGCCATGCCTTCCCTGGACTGGAAACAAGCTTCCGAGGACCGGTTTCTGGCATTCCAGCCGTCTTCAGCCCGGCTTGCTTGAATCCAGTGGTGTGGAGAGCATGGAACTCACGTCTGAGCATACCCATCCCACTCGGGGTGACAAATGCAAAACCACAGTTGATGGACAGAATGCAGAACAATGTCATACATTCACCCCAGTACAGAGATCTGGGCCTAAATCCATCGTTGTTTTGCACTCCAAACCACCCCAGTTCAGACATGGTAATATGCAAATCAGTCTGACCCTGTGCCTCATGGGAACAGTCCAGCCCGAACTGCCAAGCCAAGCCTTCCCTAGACCGGAAACAAGCTTCCGAGGACCGCTTTCTGGCATTCCAGCTGTCTTCAGCCCGGCTTGCTTGAATCCAGTGGTGAGGAGAGCATGGGACTCACGTCTGAGCATACCCATCCCACTCGGGGTGACAAATGCAAAAACCACAGTTGATGGACAGAATGCAGAACAATGTCATACATTCACCCCAGTACAGAGATCTGGGCCTAAATCCATCGTTGTTTTGCACTCCATACCACCCCAGTTCAGACATGGCCATATGCAAATCAGTCTGACACTGTGCCTCATGGGAACAGTCCAGCCCAACTGCCAAGCCATGCCTTCCCTGGACCGGAAACAAGCTTCCGAGGACCGGTTTCTGGCATTCCAGCCGTCTTCAGCCCGGCTTGTTTGAATCCAGTGGTGTGGAGAGCATGGGACTCACGTCTGAGCATACCCATCCCACTCGGGGTGACAAATGCAAAAACCACAGTTGATGGACAGAATGCAGAACAATGTCATACATTCACCCCAGTACAGAGATCTGGGCCTAAATCCATCATTGTTTTGCACTCCACACCACCCCAGTTCAGACATGGCCATATGCAAATCAGTCTGACCCTGTGCCTCATGGGAACAGTCCAGCCCGAACTGCCAAGCCATGCCTTCCCTGGACCGGAAACAAGCTTCCGAGGACCGGTTTCTGGCATTCCAGCTGTCTTCAGCCCGGCTTGCTTGAATCCAGTGGTGAGGAGAGCATGGGACTCACGTCTGAGCATACCCATCCCACTCGGGGTGACAAATGCAAAAACCACAGTTGATGGACAGAATGCAGAACAATGTCATACATTCACCCCAGTACAGAGATCTGGGCCTAAATCCATCGTTGTTTTGCACTCCACACCACCCCAGTTCAGACATGGCCATATGCAAATCAGTCTGACCCTGTGCCTCATGGGAACAGTCCAGCCCGAACTGCCAAGCCATGCCTTCCCTGGACCGGAAACAAGCTTCCGAGGACCGGTTTCTGGCATTCCAGCCGTCTTCAGCCCGGCTTGCTTGAATACAGTGGTGTGGAGAGCATGGGACTCACGTCTGAGCATACCCATCCCACTCGGGGTGACAAATGCAAAAACCACAGTTGATGGACAGAATGCAGAACAATGTCATACATTCACCCCAGTACAGAGATCTGGGCCTAAATCCATTGTTGTTTTGCACTCCACACCACCCCATTTCAGACATGACCATATGCAAATCAGTCTGACCCTGTGCCTCATGGGAATAGTCCAGCCCGAATTGCCAAGCCATGCCTTCCCTGGACCGGACACAAGCTTCCTAGGATCGGTTTCTGGCATTCCAGCCGTCTTCAGCCCGGCTTGCTTGAATCCAGTGGTGTGGAGAGCATGGGACTCACGTCTGAGCATACCCATCACACTCGGGGTGACAAATGCAAAAACCACAGTTGATGGACAGAATGCAGAACAATGTCATACATTCACCCCAGTACAGAGATCTGGGCCTAAATCCATCGCTGTTTTGCACTCCACACCACCCCAGTTCAGACATGGCCATATGCAAATCAGTCTGACACTGTGCCTCATGGGAATGTTCCAGCCCGAACTGCCAAGCCATGCCTTCCCTGGACCGGAAACAAGCTTCCGAGGACCGGTTTCTGGCATTCCAGCCGTCTTCAGCCCGGCTTGCTTGAATCCAGTAGTGTGGAGAGCATGGGACTCACGTCTGAGCATACCCATCCCACTCGGGGTGACAAATGCAAAAACCACAGTTGGTGGACAGAATGCAGAACAATGTCATACATTCACCCCAGTACAGAGATCTGGGCCTAAATCCATCGTTGTTTTGCACTCCACACCACCCCATTTCAGACATGGCCATATGCAAATCAGTCAGACCCTGTGCCTCATGGGAATAGTCCAGCCCGAATTGCCAAGCCATGCCTTCCCTGGACCGGAAACAAGCTTCCGCGGACCGGTTTCTGGCATTCCAGCCGTCTTCAGCCCGGCTTGCTTGAATCCAGTGGTGTGGAGAGCATGGGACTCACGTCTGAGCATACCAATCCCACTCAGGGTGACAAATGCAAAAACCACAGTTGATGGACAGAATGCAGAACAATGTCATACATTCACCCCAGTACAGAGATCTGCGCCTAAATCCATCGCTGTTTTGCACTCCAAACCACCCCAGTTCAGACATGGCCATATGCAAATCAGTCTGACACTGTGCCTCATGGAAATAGTCCAGCCCGAACTGCCAAGCCATGCCTTCCCTGGACTGGAAACAAGCTTCCGAGGAACGGTTTCAGGCATTCCAGCCGTCTTCAGCCCGGCTTGCTTGAATCCAGTGGTGTGGAGAGCATGGAACTCACGTCTGAGCATACCCATCCCACTCGGGGTGACAAATGCAAAAACCACAGTTGATGGACAGAATGCAGAACAATGTCATACATTCACCCCAGTACAGAGATCTGGGCCTATATCCATCGTTGTTTTGCACTCCACACCAACCCATTTCAGACATGGCCATATGCAAATCAGTCTGACACTCTGCCTCATGGAAATAGTCCAGCCCGAACTGCCAAGCCATGCCTTCCCTGGACTGGAAACAAGCTTCCGAGGAACGGTTTCTGGCATTCCAGCCGTCTTCAGCCCGGCTTGGTTGAATCCAGTGGTGTGGAGAGCATGGAACTCACGTGTGAGCATACCCATCCCACTCGGGGTGACAAATGCAAAAACCACAGTTGATGGACAGAATGCAGAACAATGTCATACATTCACCCCAGTACAGAGATCTGGGCCTAAATCCATTGTTGTTTTGCACTCCACACCACCCCATTTCAGACATGGCCATATGCAAATCAGTCTGACCCTGTGCCTCATGGGAACAGTCCAGCCCGAACTGCCAAGCCGTGCCTTCCCTGGACCGGAAACAAGCTTCCGAGGACCGGTTTCTGGCATTCCAGCCGTCTTCAGCCCGGCTTGCTTGAATCCAGTGGTGTGGAGAGCATGGGACTCAGGTCTGAGCATACCCATCCCACTCGGGTGACAAATGCAAAAACCACTGTTGATGGACAGAATGCAGAACAATGTCATACATTCACCCCAGTACAGAGATCTGGGCCTAAATCCATCATTGTTTTGCACTCCACACCACCCCAGTTCAGACATGGCCATATGCAAATCAGTCTGACCCTGTGCCTCATGGGAACAGTCCAGCCCGAACTGCCAAGCCATGCCTTCCCTGGACCGGAAACAAGCTTCCGAGGACCGGTTTCTGGCATTCCAGCTGTCTTCAGCCCGGCTTGCTTGAATCCAGTGGTGAGGAGAGCATGGGACTCACGTCTGAGCATACCCATCCCACTCGGGGTGACAAATGCAAAAACCACAGTTAATGGACAGAATGCAGAACAATGTCATACATTCACCCCAGTACAGAGATCTGGGCCTAAATCCATCGTTGCTTTGCACTCCACACCACCCCAGTTCAGACATGGCCATATGCAAATCAGTCTGACCCTGTGCCTCATGGGAACAGTCCAGCCTGAACTGCCAAGTCATGCCTTCCCTGGACCGGAAACAAGCTTCCGAGGACCGGTTTCTGGCATTCCAGCCGTCTTCAGCCCGGCTTGCTTGAATCCAGTGGTGTGGAGAGCATGGGACTCACGTCTGAGCATACCCATCCCACTCGGGGTGACAAATGCAAAAACCACAGTTGATGGACAGAATGCAGAACAATGTCATACATTCACCCCAGTACAGAGATCTGGGCCTAAATCCATCGTTGTTTTGCACTCCACACCACCCCATTTCAGACATGGCCATATGCAAATCAGTCTGACCCTGTGCCTCATGGGAATAGTCCAGCCCGAACTGCCAAGCCATGCCTTCCCTGGACTGGAAACAAGCTTCCGAGGACCGGTTTCTGGCATTCCAGCCGTCTTCAGCCCGGCTTGCTTGAATCCAGTGGTGTGGAGAGCATGGAACTCACGTCTGAGCATACCCATCCCACTCGGGGTGACAAATGCAAAAACCACAGTTGATGGACAGAATGCAGAACAATGTCATACATTCACCCCAGTACAGAGATCTGGGCCTAAATCCATCGTTGTTTTGCACTCCAAACCACCCCAGTTCAGACATGGTAATATGCAAATCAGTCTGACCCTGTGCCTCATGGGAACAGTCCAGCCCGAACTGCCAAGCCAAGCCTTCCCTAGACCGGAAACAAGCTTCCGAGGACCGCTTTCTGGCATTCCAGCTGTCTTCAGCCCGGCTTGCTTGAATCCAGTGGTGAGGAGAGCATGGGACTCACGTCTGAGCATACCCATCCCACTCGGGGTGACAAATACAAAAACCACAGTTGATGGACAGAATGCAGAACAATGTCATACATTCACCCCAGTACAGAGATCTGGGCCTAAATCCATCGTTGTTTTGCACTCCACACCACCCCAGTTCAGACATGGCCATATGCAAATCAGTCTGACACTGTGCCTCATGGGAACAGTCCAGCCCAACTGCCAAGCCATGCCTTCCCTGGACCGGAAACAAGCTTCCGAGGACCGGTTTCTGGCATTCCAGCCGTCTTCAGCCCGGCTTGCTTGAATCCAGTGGTGTGGAGAGCGTGGGACTCACGTCTGAGCATACCCATCCCACTCGGGGTGACAAATGCAAAAACCACAGTTGATGGACAGAATGCAGAACAATGTCATACATTCACCCCAGTACAGAGATCTGGGCCTAAATCCATCATTGTTTTGCACTCCACACCACCCCAGTTCAGACATGGCCATATGCAAATCAGTCTGACCCTGTGCCTCATGGGAACAGTCCAGCCCGAACTGCCAAGCCATGCCTTCCCTGGACCGGAAACAAGCTTCCGAGGACCGGTTTCTGGCATTCCAGCTGTCTTCAGCCCGGCTTGCTTGAATCCAGTGGTGAGGAGAGCATGGGACTCACGTCTGAGCATACCCATCCCACTCGGGGTGACAAATACAAAAACCACAGTTGATGGACAGAATGCAGAACAATGTCATACATTCACCCCAGTACAGAGATCTGGGCCTAAATCCATCGTTGTTTTGCACTCCACACCACCCCAGTTCAGACATGGCCATATGCAAATCAGTCTGACACTGTGCCTCATGGGAACAGTCCAGCCCAACTGCCAAGCCATGCCTTCCCTGGACCGGAAACAAGCTTCCGAGGACCGGTTTCTGGCATTCCAGCCGTCTTCAGCCCGGCTTGCTTGAATCCAGTGGTGTGGAGAGCATGGGACTCACGTCTGAGCATACCCATCCCACTCGGGGTGACAAATGCAAAAACCACAGTTGATGGACAGAATGCAGAACAATGTCATACATTCACCCCAGTACAGAGATCTGGGCCTAAATCCATCATTGTTTTGCACTCCACACCACCCCAGTTCAGACATGGCCATATGCAAATCAGTCTGACCCTGTGCCTCATGGGAACAGTCCAGCCCGAACTGCCAAGCCATGCCTTCCCTGGACCGGAAACAAGCTTCCTAGGATCGGTTTCTGGCATTCTAGCCGTCTTCAGCCCGGCTTGCTTGAATCCAGTGGTGTGGAGAGCATGGGACTCACGTCTGAGCATACCCATCCCACTCGGGGTGACAAATGCAAAAACCACAGTTGGTGGACAGAATGCAGAACAATGTCATACATTCACCCCAGTACAGAGATCTGGGCCTAAATCCATCGTTGTTTTGCACTCCACACCACCCCATTTCAGACATGGCCATATGCAAATCAGTCTGACCCTGTGCCTCATGGGAATAGTCCAGCCCGAATTGCCAAGCCATGCCTTCCCTGGACCGGAAACAAGCTTCCTAGGATCGGTTTCTGGCATTCCAGCCGCCTTCAGCCCGGCTTGCTTGAATCCAGTGGTGTGGAGAGCATGGGACTCACGTCTGAGCATACCCATCCCACTCGGGGTGACAAATGCAAAAACCACAGTTGATGGACAGAATGCAGAACAATGTCATACATTCACCCCAGTACAGAGATCTGGGCCTAAGTCCATCGTTGTTTTGCACTCCACACCACCCCAGTTCAGGCATGGCCATATGCAAATCAGTCTGACCCTGTGCCTCATGGGAACAGTCCAGCCCGAACTGCCAAGCCATGCCTTCCCTGGACCGGAAACAAGCTTCCGAGGACCTGTTTCTGGCATTCCAGCCGTCTTCAGCCCAGCTTGCTTGAATCCAGTGCTGTGGAGAGCATGGGACTCAGGTCTGAGCATACCCATCCCACTCGGGGTGACAAATGCAAAAACCACAGTTGATGGACAGAATGCAGAACAATGTCATACATTCACCCCAGTACAGAGATCTGGGCCTAAATCCATCGTTGCTTTGCACTCCACACCACCCCAGTTCAGACATGGCCATATGCAAATCAGTCGGACCCTGTGCCTCATTGGAACAGTCCAGCCCGAACTTCCAAGCCATGCCTTCCCTGGACCGGAAACAAGCTTCCTAGGATCGGTTTCTGGCATTCCAGCCGTCTTCAGCCCGGCTTGCTTGAATCCAGTGGTGTGGAGAGCATGGGACTCACGTCTGAGCATACCCATCACACTCGGGGTGACAAATGCAAAAACCACAGTTGATGGACAGAATGCAGAACAATGTCATACATTCACCCCAGTACAGAGATCTGGGCCTAAATCCATCGCTGTTTTGCACTCCACACCACCCCAGTTCAGACATGGCCATATGCAAATCAGTCTGACACTGTGCCTCATGGGAATGTTCCAGCCCGAACTGCCAAGCCATGCCTTCCCTGGACCGGAAACAAGCTTCCGAGGACCGGTTTCTGGCATTCCAGCCGTCTTCAGCCCGGCTTGCTTGAATCCAGTGGTGTGGAGAGCATGGGACTCACGTCTGAGCATACCCATCCCACTCGGGGTGACAAATGCAAAAACCACAGTTGGTGGACAGAATGCAGAACAATGTCATACATTCACCCCAGTACAGAGATCTGGGCCTAAATCCATCGTTGTTTTGCACTCCACACCACCCCATTTCAGACATGGCCATATGCAAATCAGTCAGACCCTGTGCCTCATGGGAATAGTCCAGCCCGAATTGCCAAGCCATGCCTTCCCTGGACCGGAAACAAGCTTCCGCGGACCGGTTTCTGGCATTCCAGCCGTCTTCAGCCCGGCTTGCTTGAATCCAGTGGTGTGGAGAGCATGGGACTCACGTCTGAGCATACCAATCCCACTCAGGGTGACAAATGCAAAAACCACAGTTGATGGACAGAATGCAGAACAATGTCATACATTCACCCCAGTACAGAGATCTGCGCCTAAATCCATCGCTGTTTTGCACTCCAAACCACCCCAGTTCAGACATGGCCATATGCAAATCAGTCTGACACTGTGCCTCATGGAAATAGTCCAGCCCGAACTGCCAAGCCATGCCTTCCCTGGACTGGAAACAAGCTTCCGAGGAACGGTTTCAGGCATTCCAGCCGTCTTCAGCCCGGCTTGCTTGAATCCAGTGGTGTGGAGAGCATGGAACTCACGTCTGAGCATACCCATCCCACTCGGGGTGACAAATGCAAAAACCACAGTTGATGGACAGAATGCAGAACAATGTCATACATTCACCCCAGTACAGAGATCTGGGCCTATATCCATCGTTGTTTTGCACTCCACACCAACCCATTTCAGACATGGCCATATGCAAATCAGTCTGACACTCTGCCTCATGGAAATAGTCCAGCCCGAACTGCCAAGCCATGCCTTCCCTGGACTGGAAACAAGCTTCCGAGGAACGGTTTCTGGCATTCCAGCCGTCTTCAGCCCGGCTTGGTTGAATCCAGTGGTGTGGAGAGCATGGAACTCACGTGTGAGCATACCCATCCCACTCGGGGTGACAAATGCAAAAACCACAGTTGATGGACAGAATGCAGAACAATGTCATACATTCACCCCAGTACAGAGATCTGGGCCTAAATCCATTGTTGTTTTGCACTCCACACCACCCCATTTCAGACATGGCCATATGCAAATCAGTCTGACCCTGTGCCTCATGGGAACAGTCCAGCCCGAACTGCCAAGCCGTGCCTTCCCTGGACCGGAAACAAGCTTCCGAGGACCGGTTTCTGGCATTCCAGCCGTCTTCAGCCCGGCTTGCTTGAATCCAGTGGTGTGGAGAGCATGGGACTCAGGTCTGAGCATACCCATCCCACTCGGGTGACAAATGCAAAAACCACTGTTGATGGACAGAATGCAGAACAATGTCATACATTCACCCCAGTACAGAGATCTGGGCCTAAATCCATCATTGTTTTGCACTCCACACCACCCCAGTTCAGACATGGCCATATGCAAATCAGTCTGACCCTGTGCCTCATGGGAACAGTCCAGCCCGAACTGCCAAGCCATGCCTTCCCTGGACCGGAAACAAGCTTCCGAGGACCGGTTTCTGGCATTCCAGCTGTCTTCAGCCCGGCTTGCTTGAATCCAGTGGTGAGGAGAGCATGGGACTCACGTCTGAGCATACCCATCCCACTCGGGGTGACAAATGCAAAAACCACAGTTAATGGACAGAATGCAGAACAATGTCATACATTCACCCCAGTACAGAGATCTGGGCCTAAATCCATCGTTGCTTTGCACTCCACACCACCCCAGTTCAGACATGGCCATATGCAAATCAGTCTGACCCTGTGCCTCATGGGAACAGTCCAGCCTGAACTGCCAAGTCATGCCTTCCCTGGACCGGAAACAAGCTTCCGAGGACCGGTTTCTGGCATTCCAGCCGTCTTCAGCCCGGCTTGCTTGAATCCAGTGGTGTGGAGAGCATGGGACTCACGTCTGAGCATACCCATCCCACTCGGGGTGACAAATGCAAAAACCACAGTTGATGGACAGAATGCAGAACAATGTCATACATTCACCCCAGTACAGAGATCTGGGCCTAAATCCATCGTTGTTTTGCACTCCACACCACCCCATTTCAGACATGGCCATATGCAAATCAGTCTGACCCTGTGCCTCATGGGAATAGTCCAGCCCGAACTGCCAAGCCATGCCTTCCCTGGACTGGAAACAAGCTTCCGAGGACCGGTTTCTGGCATTCCAGCCGTCTTCAGCCCGGCTTGCTTGAATCCAGTGGTGTGGAGAGCATGGAACTCACGTCTGAGCATACCCATCCCACTCGGGGTGACAAATGCAAAAACCACAGTTGATGGACAGAATGCAGAACAATGTCATACATTCACCCCAGTACAGAGATCTGGGCCTAAATCCATCGTTGTTTTGCACTCCAAACCACCCCAGTTCAGACATGGTAATATGCAAATCAGTCTGACCCTGTGCCTCATGGGAACAGTCCAGCCCGAACTGCCAAGCCAAGCCTTCCCTAGACCGGAAACAAGCTTCCGAGGACCGCTTTCTGGCATTCCAGCTGTCTTCAGCCCGGCTTGCTTGAATCCAGTGGTGAGGAGAGCATGAGACTCACGTCTGAGCATACCCATTCCACTCGGGGTGACAAATACAAAAACCACAGTTGATGGACAGAATGCAGAACAATGTCATACATTCACCCCAGTACAGAGATCTGGGCCTAAATCCATCGTTGTTTTGCACTCCACACCACCCCAGTTCAGACATGGCCATATGCAAATCAGTCTGACACTGTGCCTCATGGGAACAGTCCAGCCCAACTGCCAAGCCATGCCTTCCCTGGACCGGAAACAAGCTTCCGAGGACCGGTTTCTGGCATTCCAGCCGTCTTCAGCCCGGCTTGCTTGAATCCAGTGGTGTGGAGAGCATGGGACTCACGTCTGAGCATACCCATCCCACTCGGGGTGACAAATGCAAAAACCACAGTTGATGGACAGAATGCAGAACAATGTCATACATTCACCCCAGTACAGAGATCTGGGCCTAAATCCATCATTGTTTTGCACTCCACACCACCCCAGTTCAGACATGGCCATATGCAAATCAGTCTGACCCTGTGCCTCATGGGAACAGTCCAGCCCGAACTGCCAAGCCATGCCTTCCCTGGACCGGAAACAAGCTTCCGAGGACCGGTTTCTGGCATTCCAGCTGTCTTCAGCCCGGCTTGCTTGAATCCAGTGGTGAGGAGAGCATGGGACTCACGTCTGAGCATACCCATCCCACTCGGGGTGACAAATACAAAAACCACAGTTGATGGACAGAATGCAGAACAATGTCATACATTCACCCCAGTACAGAGATCTGGGCCTAAATCCATCGTTGTTTTGCACTCCACACCACCCCAGTTCAGACATGGCCATATGCAAATCAGTCTGACACTGTGCCTCATGGGAACAGTCCAGCCCAACTGCCAAGCCATGCCTTCCCTGGACCGGAAACAAGCTTCCGAGGACCGGTTTCTGGCATTCCAGCCGTCTTCAGCCCGGCTTGCTTGAATCCAGTGGTGTGGAGAGCATGGGACTCACGTCTGAGCATACCCATCCCACTCGGGGTGACAAATGCAAAAACCACAGTTGATGGACAGAATGCAGAACAATGTCATACATTCACCCCAGTACAGAGATCTGGGCCTAAATCCATCATTGTTTTGCACTCCACACCACCCCAGTTCAGACATGGCCATATGCAAATCAGTCTGACCCTGTGCCTCATGGGAACAGTCCAGCCCGAACTGCCAAGCCATGCCTTCCCTGGACCGGAAACAAGCTTCCGAGGACCGGTTTCTGGCATTCCAGCTGTCTTCAGCCCGGCTTGCTTGAATCCAGTGGTGAGGAGAGCATGGGACTCACGTCTGAGCATACCCATCCCACTCGGGGTGACAAATGCAAAAACCACAGTTGATGGACAGAATGCAGAACGATGTCATACATTCACCCCAGTACAGAGATCTGGGCCTAAATCCATCGTTGTTTTGCACTCCACACCACCCCAGTTCAGACATGGCCATATGCAAATCAGTCTGACCCTGTGCCTCATGGGAACAGTCCAGCCCGAACTGCCAAGCCATGCCTTCCCTGGACCGGAAACAAGCTTCCGAGGACCGGTTTCTGGCATTCCAGCCGTCTTCAGCCCGGCTTGCTTGAATACAGTGGTGTGGAGAGCATGGGACTCACGTCTGAGCATACCCATCCCACTCGGGGTGACAAATGCAAAAACCACAGTTGATGGACAGAATGCAGAACAATGTCATACATTCACCCCAGTACAGAGATCTGGGCCTAAATCCATTGTTGTTTTGCACTCCACACCACCCCATTTCAGACATGACCATATGCAAATCAGTCTGACCCTGTGCCTCATGGGAATAGTCCAGCCCGAATTGCCAAGCCATGCCTTCCCTGGACCGGAAACAAGCTTCCTAGGATCGGTTTCTGGCATTCTAGCCGTCTTCAGCCCGGCTTGCTTGAATCCAGTGGTGTGGAGAGCATGGGACTCACGTCTGAGCATACCCATCCCACTCGGGGTGACAAATGCAAAAACCACAGTTGGTGGACAGAATGCAGAACAATGTCATACATTCACCCCAGTACAGAGATCTGGGCCTAAATCCATCGTTGTTTTGCACTCCACACCACCCCATTTCAGACATGGCCATATGCAAATCAGTCTGACCCTGTGCCTCATGGGAATAGTCCAGCCCGAATTGCCAAGCCATGCCTTCCCTGGACCGGAAACAAGCTTCCTAGGATCGGTTTCTGGCATTCCAGCCGCCTTCAGCCCGGCTTGCTTGAATCCAGTGGTGTGGAGAGCATGGGACTCACGTCTGAGCATACCCATCCCACTCGGGGTGACAAATGCAAAAACCACAGTTGATGGACAGAATGCAGAACAATGTCATACATTCACCCCAGTACAGAGATCTGGGCCTAAGTCCATCGTTGTTTTGCACTCCACACCACCCCAGTTCAGGCATGGCCATATGCAAATCAGTCTGACCCTGCGCCTCATGGGAACAGTCCAGCCCGAACTGCCAAGCCATGCCTTCCCCGGACCGGAAACAAGCTTCCGAGGACCTGTTTCTGGCATTCCAGCCGTCTTCAGCCCAGCTTGCTTGAATCCAGTGCTGTGGAGAGCATGGGACTCAGGTCTGAGCATACCCATCCCACTCGGGGTGACAAATGCAAAAACCACAGTTGATGGACAGAATGCAGAACAATGTCATACATTCACCCCAGTACAGAGATCTGGGCCTAAATCCATCGTTGATTTTCACTCCACACCACCCCAGTTCAGACATGGCCATATGCAAATCAGTCGGACCCTGTGCCTCATTGGAACAGTCCAGCCCGAACTTCCAAGCCATGCCTTCCCTGGACCGGAAACAAGCTTCCGAGGACCGGTTTCTGGCATTCCAGCCGTCTTCAGCCCGGCTTGCTTGAATCCAGTGGTGTGGAGAGCATGGGACTCACGTCTGAGCATACCAATCCCACTCAGGGTGACAAATGCAAAAACCACAGTTGATGGACAGAATGCAGAACAATGTCATACATTCACCCCAGTACAGAGATCTGCGCCTAAATCCATCGCTGTTTTGCACTCCAAACCACCCCAGTTCAGACATGGCCATATGCAAATCAGTCTGACACTGTGCCTCATGGAAATAGTCCAGCCCGAACTGCCAAGCCATGCCTTCCCTGGACTGGAAACAAGCTTCCGAGGAACGGTTTCAGGCATTCCAGCCGTCTTCAGCCCGGCTTGCTTGAATCCAGTGGTGTGGAGAGCATGGAACTCACGTCTGAGCATACCCATCCCACTCGGGGTGACAAATACAAAAACCACAGTTGATGGACAGAATGCAGAACAATGTCATACATTCACCCCAGTACAGAGATCTGGGCCTAAATCCATCGTTGTTTTGCACTCCACACCAACCCATTTCAGACATCGCCATATGCAAATCAGTCTGACCCTGTGCCTCATGGGAACAGTCCAGCCCGAACTGCCAAGCCATGACTTCCCTGGACCGGAAACAAGCTTCCGAGGACCGGTTTCTGGCATTCCAGCCGTCTTCAGCCCGGCTTGCTTGAATCCAGTGGTGTGGAGAGCATGGGACTCACGTCTGAGCATACCTATCCCACTCGGGGTGACAAATGCAAAAACCACAGTTGATGGACAGAATGCAGAACAATGTCATACATTCACCCCAGTACAGAGATCTGGGCCTAAATCCATCATTGTTTTGCACTCCACACCACCCCAGTTCAGACATGGCCATATGCAAATCAGTCTGACCCTGTGCCTCATGGGAACAGTCCAGCCCGAACTGCCAAGCCATGCCTTCCCTGGACCGGAAACAAGCTTCCGAGGACCGGTTTCTGGCATTCCAGCTGTCTTCAGCCCGGCTTGCTTGAATCCAGTGGTGAGGAGAGCATGGGACTCACGTCTGAGCATACCCATCCCACTCGGGGTGACAAATGCAAAAACCACAGTTGATGGACAGAATGCAGAACAATGTCATACATTCACCCCAGTACAGAGATCTGGGCCTAAATCCATTGTTGTTTTGCACTCCACACCACCCCATTTCAGACATGACCATATGCAAATCAGTCTGACCCTGTGCCTCATGGGAATAGTCCAGCCCGAATTGCCAAGCCATGCCTTCCCTGGACCGGAAACAAGCTTCCTAGGATCGGTTTCTGGCATTCTAGCCGTCTTCAGCCCGGCTTGCTTGAATCCAGTGGTGTGGAGAGCATGGGACTCACGTCTGAGCATACCCATCCCACTCGGGGTGACAAATGCAAAAACCACAGTTGGTGGACAGAATGCAGAACAATGTCATACATTCACCCCAGTACAGAGATCTGGGCCTAAATCCATCGTTGTTTTGCACTCCACACCACCCCATTTCAGACATGGCCATATGCAAATCAGTCTGACCCTGTGCCTCATGGGAATAGTCCAGCCCGAATTGCCAAGCCATGCCTTCCCTGGACCGGAAACAAGCTTCCTAGGATCGGTTTCTGGCATTCCAGCCGCCTTCAGCCCGGCTTGCTTGAATCCAGTGGTGTGGAGAGCATGGGACTCACGTCTGAGCATACCCATCCCACTCGGGGTGACAAATGCAAAAACCACAGTTGATGGACAGAATGCAGAACAATGTCATACATTCACCCCAGTACAGAGATCTGGGCCTAAGTCCATCGTTGTTTTGCACTCCACACCACCCCAGTTCAGGCATGGCCATATGCAAATCAGTCTGACCCTGTGCCTCATGGGAACAGTCCAGCCCGAACTGCCAAGCCATGCCTTCCCCGGACCGGAAACAAGCTTCCGAGGACCTGTTTCTGGCATTCCAGCCGTCTTCAGCCCAGCTTGCTTGAATCCAGTGCTGTGGAGAGCATGGGACTCAGGTCTGAGCATACCCATCCCACTCGGGGTGACAAATGCAAAAACCACAGTTGATGGACAGAATGCAGAACAATGTCATACATTCACCCCAGTACAGAGATCTGGGCCTAAATCCATCGTTGCTTTGCACTCCACACCACCCCAGTTCAGACATGGCCATATGCAAATCAGTCGGACCCTGTGCCTCATTGGAACAGTCCAGCCCGAACTTCCAAGCCATGTCTTCCCTGGACCGGAAACAAGCTTCCGAGGACCGGTTTCTGGCATTCCAGCCGTCTTCAGCCCGGCTTGCTTGAATCCAGTGGTGTGGAGAGCATGGGACTCACGTCTGAGCATACCAATCCCACTCAGGGTGACAAATGCAAAAACCACAGTTGATGGACAGAATGCAGAACAATGTCATACATTCACCCCAGTACAGAGATCTGCGCCTAAATCCATCGCTGTTTTGCACTGCAAACCACCCCAGTTCAGACATGGCCATATGCAAATCAGTCTGACACTGTGCCTCATGGAAATAGTCCAGCCCGAACTGCCAAGCCATGCCTTCCCTGGACTGGAAACAAGCTTCCGAGGAACGGTTTCAGGCATTCCAGCCGTCTTCAGCCCGGCTTGCTTGAATCCAGTGGTGTGGAGAGCATGGAACTCACGTCTGAGCATACCCATCCCACTCGGGGTGACAAATACAAAAACCACAGTTGATGGACAGAATGCAGAACAATGTCATACATTCACCCCAGTACAGAGATCTGGGCCTAAATCCATCGTTGTTTTGCACTCCACACCAACCCATTTCAGACATCGCCATATGCAAATCAGTCTGACCCTGTGCCTCATGGGAACAGTCCAGCCCGAACTGCCAAGCCATGCCTTCCCTGGACCGGAAACAAGCTTCCGAGGACCGGTTTCTGGCATTCCAGCCGTCTTCAGCCCGGCTTGCTTGAATCCAGTGGTGTGGAGAGCATGGGACTCACGTCTGAGCATACCTATCCCACTCGGGGTGACAAATGCAAAAACCACAGTTGATGGACAGAATGCAGAACAATGTCATACATTCACCCCAGTACAGAGATCTGGGCCTAAATCCATCGTTGTTTTGCACTCCACACCACCCCAGTTCAGACATGGCCATATGCAAATCAGTCTGACCCTGTGCCTCATGGGAACAGTCCAGCCCGAACTGCCAAGCCATGCCTTCCCTGGACCGGAAACAAGCTTCCGAGGACCGGTTTCTGGCATTCCAGCCGTCTTCAGCCCGGCTTGCTTGAATCCAGTGGTGTGAAGAGCATGGGACTCACGTCTGAGCATACCCATCCCACTCGGGGTGACAAATGCAAAAACCACAGTTGATGGACAGAATGCAGAATAATGTCATACATTCACCCCAGTACAGAGATCTGGGCCTAAATCCATTGTTGTTTTGCACTCCACACCACCCCATTTCAGACATGGCCATATGCAAATCAGTCTGACCCTGTGCCTCATGGGAACAGTCCAGCCCGAACTGCCAAGCCGTGCCTTCCCTGGACCGGAAACAAGCTTCCGAGGACCGGTTTCTGGCATTCCAGCCGTCTTCAGCCCGGCTTGCTTGAATCCAGTGGTGTGGAGAGCATGGGACTCAGGTCTGAGCATACCCATCCCACTCGGGTGACAAATGCAAAAACCACTGTTGATGGACAGAATGCAGAACAATGTCATACATTCACCCCAGTACAGAGATCTGGGCCTAAATCCATCATTGTTTTGCACTCCACACCACCCCAGTTCAGACATGGCCATATGCAAATCAGTCTGACCCTGTGCCTCATGGGAACAGTCCAGCCCGAACTGCCAAGCCATGCCTTCCCTGGACCGGAAACAAGCTTCCGAGGACCGGTTTCTGGCATTCCAGCTGTCTTCAGCCCGGCTTGCTTGAATCCAGTGGTGAGGAGAGCATGGGACTCACGTCTGAGCATACCCATCCCACTCGGGGTGACAAATGCAAAAACCACAGTTAATGGACAGAATGCAGAACAATGTCATACATTCACCCCAGTACAGAGATCTGGGCCTAAATCCATCGTTGCTTTGCACTCCACACCACCCCAGTTCAGACATGGCCATATGCAAATCAGTCTGACCCTGTGCCTCATGGGAACAGTCCAGCCTGAACTGCCAAGTCATGCCTTCCCTGGACCGGAAACAAGCTTCCGAGGACCGGTTTCTGGCATTCCAGCCGTCTTCAGCCCGGCTTGCTTGAATCCAGTGGTGTGGAGAGCATGGGACTCACGTCTGAGCATACCCATCCCACTCGGGGTGACAAATGCAAAAACCACAGTTGATGGACAGAATGCAGAACAATGTCATACATTCACCCCAGTACAGAGATCTGGGCCTAAATCCATCGTTGTTTTGCACTCCACACCACCCCATTTCAGACATGGCCATATGCAAATCAGTCTGACCCTGTGCCTCATGGGAATAGTCCAGCCCGAACTGCCAAGCCATGCCTTCCCTGGACTGGAAACAAGCTTCCGAGGACCGGTTTCTGGCATTCCAGCCGTCTTCAGCCCGGCTTGCTTGAATCCAGTGGTGTGGAGAGCATGGAACTCACGTCTGAGCATACCCATCCCACTCGGGGTGACAAATGCAAAAACCACAGTTGATGGACAGAATGCAGAACAATGTCATACATTCACCCCAGTACAGAGATCTGGGCCTAAATCCATCGTTGTTTTGCACTCCAAACCACCCCAGTTCAGACATGGTAATATGCAAATCAGTCTGACCCTGTGCCTCATGGGAACAGTCCAGCCCGAACTGCCAAGCCAAGCCTTCCCTAGACCGGAAACAAGCTTCCGAGGACCGCTTTCTGGCATTCCAGCTGTCTTCAGCCCGGCTTGCTTGAATCCAGTGGTGAGGAGAGCATGAGACTCACGTCTGAGCATACCCATTCCACTCGGGGTGACAAATACAAAAACCACAGTTGATGGACAGAATGCAGAACAATGTCATACATTCACCCCAGTACAGAGATCTGGGCCTAAATCCATCGTTGTTTTGCACTCCACACCACCCCAGTTCAGACATGGCCATATGCAAATCAGTCAGACACTGTGCCTCATGGGAACAGTCCAGCCCAACTGCCAAGCCATGCCTTCCCTGGACCGGAAACAAGCTTCCGAGGACCGGTTTCTGGCATTCCAGCCGTCTTCAGCCCGGCTTGCTTGAATCCAGTGGTGTGGAGAGCATGGGACTCACGTCTGAGCATACCCATCCCACTCGGGGTGACAAATGCAAAAACCACAGTTGATGGACAGAATGCAGAACAATGTCATACATTCACCCCAGTACAGAGATCTGGGCCTAAATCCATCATTGTTTTGCACTCCACACCACCCCAGTTCAGACATGGCCATATGCAAATCAGTCTGACCCTGTGCCTCATGGGAACAGTCCAGCCCGAACTGCCAAGCCATGCCTTCCCTGGACCGGAAACAAGCTTCCGAGGACCGGTTTCTGGCATTCCAGCTGTCTTCAGCCCGGCTTGCTTGAATCCAGTGGTGAGGAGAGCATGGGACTCACGTCTGAGCATACCCATCCCACTCGGGGTGACAAATACAAAAACCACAGTTGATGGACAGAATGCAGAACAATGTCATACATTCACCCCAGTACAGAGATCTGGGCCTAAATCCATCGTTGTTTTGCACTCCACACCACCCCAGTTCAGACATGGCCATATGCAAATCAGTCTGACACTGTGCCTCATGGGAACAGTCCAGCCCAACTGCCAAGCCATGCCTTCCCTGGACCGGAAACAAGCTTCCGAGGACCGGTTTCTGGCATTCCAGCCGTCTTCAGCCCGGCTTGCTTGAATCCAGTGGTGTGGAGAGCATGGGACTCACGTCTGAGCATACCCATCCCACTCGGGGTGACAAATGCAAAAACCACAGTTGATGGACAGAATGCAGAACAATGTCATACATTCACCCCAGTACAGAGATCTGGGCCTAAATCCATCATTGTTTTGCACTCCACACCACCCCAGTTCAGACATGGCCATATGCAAATCAGTCTGACCCTGTGCCTCATGGGAACAGTCCAGCCCGAACTGCCAAGCCATGCCTTCCCTGGACCGGAAACAAGCTTCCGAGGACCGGTTTCTGGCATTCCAGCTGTCTTCAGCCCGGCTTGCTTGAATCCAGTGGTGAGGAGAGCATGGGACTCACGTCTGAGCATACCCATCCCACTCGGGGTGACAAATGCAAAAACCACAGTTGATGGACAGAATGCAGAACAATGTCATACATTCACCCCAGTACAGAGATCTGGGCCTAAATCCATCGTTGTTTTGCACTCCACACCACCCCAGTTCAGACATGGCCATATGCAAATCAGTCTGACCCTGTGCCTCATGGGAACAGTCCAGCCCGAACTGCCAAGCCATGCCTTCCCTGGACCGGAAACAAGCTTCCGAGGACCGGTTTCTGGCATTCCAGCCGTCTTCAGCCCGGCTTGCTTGAATACAGTGGTGTGGAGAGCATGGGACTCACGTCTGAGCATACCCATCCCACTCGGGGTGACAAATGCAAAAACCACAGTTGATGGACAGAATGCAGAACAATGTCATACATTCACCCCAGTACAGAGATCTGGGCCTAAATCCATTGTTGTTTTGCACTCCACACCACCCCATTTCAGACATGACCATATGCAAATCAGTCTGACCCTGTGCCTCATGGGAATAGTCCAGCCCGAATTGCCAAGCCATGCCTTCCCTGGACCGGAAACAAGCTTCCTAGGATCGGTTTCTGGCATTCTAGCCGTCTTCAGCCCGGCTTGCTTGAATCCAGTGGTGTGCAGAGCATGGGACTCACGTCTGAGCATACCCATCCCACTCGGGGTGACAAATGCAAAAACCACAGTTGGTGGACAGAATGCAGAACAATGTCATACATTCACCCCAGTACAGAGATCTGGGCCTAAATCCATCGTTGTTTTGCACTCCACACCACCCCATTTCAGACATGGCCATATGCAAATCAGTCTGACCCTGTGCCTCATGGGAATAGTCCAGCCCGAATTGCCAAGCCATGCCTTCCCTGGACCGGAAACAAGCTTCCTAGGATCGGTTTCTGGCATTCCAGCCGCCTTCAGCCCGGCTTGCTTGAATCCAGTGGTGTGGAGAGCATGGGACTCACGTCTGAGCATACCCATCCCACTCGGGGTGACAAATGCAAAAACCACAGTTGATGGACAGAATGCAGAACAATGTCATACATTCACCCCAGTACAGAGATCTGGGCCTAAGTCCATCGTTGTTTTGCACTCCACACCACCCCAGTTCAGGCATGGCCATATGCAAATCAGTCTGACCCTGTGCCTCATGGGAACAGTCCAGCCCGAACTGCCAAGCCATGCCTTCCCCGGACCGGAAACAAGCTTCCGAGGACCTGTTTCTGGCATTCCAGCCGTCTTCAGCCCAGCTTGCTTGAATCCAGTGCTGTGGAGAGCATGGGACTCAGGTCTGAGCATACCCATCCCACTCGGGGTGACAAATGCAAAAACCACAGTTGATGGACAGAATGCAGAACAATGTCATACATTCACCCCAGTACAGAGATCTGGGCCTAAATCCATCGTTGCTTTGCACTCCACACCACCCCAGTTCAGACATGGCCATATGCAAATCAGTCGGACCCTGTGCCTCATTGGAACAGTCCAGCCCGAACTTCCAAGCCATGCCTTCCCTGGACCGGAAACAAGCTTCCGAGGACCGGTTTCTGGCATTCCAGCCGTCTTCAGCCCGGCTTGCTTGAATCCAGTGGTGTGGAGAGCATGGGACTCACGTCTGAGCATACCAATCCCACTCAGGGTGACAAATGCAAAAACCACAGTTGATGGACAGAATGCAGAACAATGTCATACATTCACCCCAGTACAGAGATCTGCGCCTAAATCCATCGCTGTTTTGCACTCCAAACCACCCCAGTTCAGACATGGCCATATGCAAATCAGTCTGACACTGTGCCTCATGGAAATAGTCCAGCCCGAACTGCCAAGCCATGCCTTCCCTGGACTGGAAACAAGCTTCCGAGGAACGGTTTCAGGCATTCCAGCCGTCTTCAGCCCGGCTTGCTTGAATCCAGTGGTGTGGAGAGCATGGAACTCACGTCTGAGCATACCCATCCCACTCGGGGTGACAAATACAAAAACCACAGTTGATGGACAGAATGCAGAACAATGTCATACATTCACCCCAGTACAGAGATCTGGGCCTAAATCCATCGTTGTTTTGCACTCCACACCAACCCATTTCAGACATCGCCATATGCAAATCAGTCTGACCCTGTGCCTCATGGGAACAGTCCAGCCCGAACTGCCAAGCCATGCCTTCCCTGGACCGGAAACAAGCTTCCGAGGACCGGTTTCTGGCATACCAGCCGTCTTCAGCCCGGCTTGCTTGAATCCAGTGCTGTGGAGAGCATGGGACTCACGTCTGAGCATACCCATCCCACTCGGGGTGACAAATGCAAAAACCACAGTTGATGGACAGAATGCAGAACAATGTCATACATTCACCCCAGTACAGAGATCTGGGCCTAAATCCATCGTTGTTTTGCACTCCACACCACCCCAGTTCAGACATGGCCATATGCAAATCAGTCGGACCCTGTGCGTCATGGGAACAGTCCAGCCCGAACTTCCAAGCCATGCCTTCCCTGGACCGGAAACAAGCTTCCGAGGACCGGTTTCTGGCATTCCAGCCGTCTTCAGCCCGGCTTGCTTGAATCCAGTGGTGTGGAGAGCATGGGACTCACGTCTGAGCATACCAATCCCACTCAGGGTGACAAATGCAAAAACCACAGTTGATGGACAGAATGCAGAACAATGTCATACATTCACCCCAGTACAGAGATCTGTGCCTAAATCCATCGCTGTTTTGCACTCCAAACCACCCCAGTTCAGACATGGCCATATGCAAATCAGTCTGACACTGTGCCTCATGGAAATAGTCCAGCCCGAACTGCCAAGCCATGCCTTCCCTGGACTGGAAACAAGCCTCCTAGGATCGGTTTCTGGCATTCCAGCCGTCTTCAGCCCAGCTTGCTTGAATCCAGTGCTGTGGAGAGCATGGGACTCACGTCTGAGCATACCCATCCCACTCGGGGTGACAAATGCAAAAACCACAGTTGATGGACAGAATGCAGAACAATGTCATACATTCACCCCAGTACAGAGATCTGGGCCTAAATCCATCGTTGTTTTGCACTCCACACCACCCCAGTTCAGACATGGCCATATGCAAATCAGTCGGACCCTGTGCGTCATGGGAACAGTCCAGCCCGAACTTCCAAGCCATGCCTTCCCTGGACCGGAAACAAGCTTCCGAGGACCGGTTTCTGGCATTCCAGCCGTCTTCAGCCCGGCTTGCTTGAATCCAGTGGTGTGGAGAGCATGGGACTCACGTCTGAGCATACCAATCCCACTCAGGGTGACAAATGCAAAAACCACAGTTGATGGACAGAATGCAGAACAATGTCATACATTCACCCCAGTACAGAGATCTGTGCCTAAATCCATCGCTGTTTTGCACTCCAAACCACCCCAGTTCAGACATGGCCATATGCAAATCAGTCTGACACTGTGCCTCATGGAAATAGTCCAGCCCGAACTGCCAAGCCATGCCTTCCCTGGACTGGAAACAAGCTTCCTAGGATCGGTTTCTGGCATTCCAGCCGCCTTCAGCCCGGCTTGCTTGAATCCAGTGGTGTGGAGAGCATGGGACTCACGTCTGAGCATACCCATCCCACTCGGGGTGACAAATGCAAAAACCACAGTTGATGGACAGAATGCAGAACAATGTCATACATTCACCCCAGTACAGAGATCTGGGCCTAAGTCCATCGTTGTTTTGCACTCCACACCACCCCATTTCAGACATGGCCATATGCAAATCAGTCTGACCCTGTGCCTCATGGGAATAGTCCAGCCCGAATTGCCAAGCCATGCCTTCCCTGGACCGGAAACAAGCTTCCTAGGATCGGTTTCTGGCATTCCAGCCGCCTTCAGCCCGGCTTGCTTGAATCCAGTGGTGTGGAGAGCATGGGACTCACGTCTGAGCATACCCATCCCACTCGGGGTGACAAATGCAAAAACCACAGTTGATGGACAGAATGCAGAACAATGTCATACATTCACCCCAGTACAGAGATCTGGGCCTAAGTCCATCGTTGTTTTGCACTCCACACCACCCCAGTTCAGGCATGGCCATATGCAAATCAGTCTGACCCTGTGCCTCATGGGAACAGTCCAGCCCGAACTGCCAAGCCATGCCTTCCCCGGACCGGAAACAAGCTTCCGAGGACCTGTTTCTGGCATTCCAGCCGTCTTCAGCCCAGCTTGCTTGAATCCAGTGCTGTGGAGAGCATGGGACTCAGGTCTGAGCATACCCATCCCACTCGGGGTGACAAATGCAAAAACCACAGTTGATGGACAGAATGCAGAACAATGTCATACATTCACCCCAGTACAGAGATCTGGGCCTAAATCCATCGTTGCTTTGCACTCCACACCACCCCAGTTCAGACATGGCCATATGCAAATCAGTCGGACCCTGTGCCTCATTGGAACAGTCCAGCCCGAACTTCCAAGCCATGCCTTCCCTGGACCGGAAACAAGCTTCCGAGGACCGGTTTCTGGCATTCCAGCCGTCTTCAGCCCGGCTTGCTTGAATCCAGTGGTGTGGAGAGCATGGGACTCACGTCTGAGCATACCAATCCCACTCAGGGTGACAAATGCAAAAACCACAGTTGATGGACAGAATGCAGAACAATGTCATACATTCACCCCAGTACAGAGATCTGCGCCTAAATCCATCGCTGTTTTGCACTCCAAACCACCCCAGTTCAGACATGGCCATATGCAAATCAGTCTGACACTGTGCCTCATGGAAATAGTCCAGCCCGAACTGCCAAGCCATGCCTTCCCTGGACTGGAAACAAGCTTCCGAGGAACGGTTTCAGGCATTCCAGCCGTCTTCAGCCCGGCTTGCTTGAATCCAGTGGTGTGGAGAGCATGGAACTCACGTCTGAGCATACCCATCCCACTCGGGGTGACAAATACAAAAACCACAGTTGATGGACAGAATGCAGAACAATGTCATACATTCACCCCAGTACAGAGATCTGGGCCTAAATCCATCGTTGTTTTGCACTCCACACCAACCCATTTCAGACATCGCCATATGCAAATCAGTCTGACCCTGTGCCTCATGGGAACAGTCCAGCCCGAACTGCCAAGCCATGCCTTCCCTGGACCGGAAACAAGCTTCCGAGGACCGGTTTCTGGCATACCAGCCGTCTTCAGCCCGGCTTGCTTGAATCCAGTGGTGTGGAGAGCATGGGACTCACGTCTGAGCATACCTATCCCACTCGGGGTGACAAATGCAAAAACCACAATTGATGGACAGAATGCAGAACAATGTCATACATTCACCCCAGTACAGAGATCTGGGCCTAAATCCATCATTGTTTTGCACTCCACACCACCCCAGTTCAGACATGGCCATATGCAAATCAGTCTGACCCTGTGCCTCATGGGAACAGTCCAGCCCGAACTGCCAAGCCATGCCTTCCCTGGACCGGAAACAAGCTTCCGAGGACCGGTTTCTGGCATTCCAGCTGTCTTCAGCCCGGCTTGCTTGAATCCAGTGGTGAGGAGAGCATGGGACTCACGTCTGAGCATACCCATCCCACTCGGGGTGACAAATGCAAAAACCACAGTTGATGGACAGAATGCAGAACAATGTCATACATTCACCCCAGTACAGAGATCTGGGCCTAAATCCATCGTTGTTTTGCACTCCACACCACCCCAGTTCAGACATGGCCATATGCAAATCAGTCTGACCCTGTGCCTCATGGGAACAGTCCAGCCCGAACTGCCAAGCCATGCCTTCCCTGGACCGGAAACAAGCTTCCGAGGACCGGTTTCTGGCATTCCAGCCGTCTTCAGCCCGGCTTGCTTGAATCCAGTGGTGTGAAGAGCATGGGACTCACGTCTGAGCATACCCATCCCACTCGGGGTGACAAATGCAAAAACCACAGTTGATGGACAGAATGCAGAATAATGTCATACATTCACCCCAGTACAGAGAACTGGGCCTAAATCCATTGTTGTTTTGCACTCCACACCACCCCATTTCAGACATGGCCATATGCAAATCAGTCTGACCCTGTGCCACATGGGAATAGTCCAGCACGAAGTGCCAAGCCATGCCTTCCCTGGACCGGAAACAAGCTTCCTAGGATCGGTTTCTGGCATTCCAGCCGTCTTCAGCCCGGCTTGCTTGAATCCAGTGGTGTGGAGAGCATGGGACTCACGTCTGAGCATACCCATCCCACTCGGGGTGACAAATGCAAAAACCACAGTTGATGGACAGAATGCAGAACAATGTCATACATTCACCCCAGTACAGAGATCTGGGCCTAAGTCCATCGTTGTTTTGCACTCCACACCACCCCAGTTCAGACATGGCCATATGCAAATCAGTCTGACCCTGTGCCTCATGGGAACAGTCCAGCCCGAACTGCCAAGCCATGCCTTCCCTGGACCGGAAACAAGCTTCCGAGGACCTGTTTCTGGCATTCCAGCCGTCTTCAGCCCAGCTTGCTTGAATCCAGTGCTGTGGAGAGCATGGGACTCACGTCTGAGCATACCCATCCCACTCGGGGTGACAAATGCAAAAACCACAGTTGATGGACAGAATGCAGAACAATGTCATACATTCACCCCAGTAGAGAGATCTGGGCCTAAATCCATCGTTGTTTTGCACTCCACACCACCCCAGTTCAGACATGGCCATATGCAAATCAGTCGGACCCTGTGCGTCATGGGAACAGTCCAGCCCGAACTTCCAAGCCATGCCTTCCCTGGACCGGAAACAAGCTTCCGAGGACCGGTTTCTGGCATTCCAGCCGTCTTCAGCCCGGCTTGCTTGAATCCAGTGGTGTGGAGAGCATGGGACTCACGTCTGAGCATACCAATCCCACTCAGGGTGACAAATGCAAAAACCACAGTTGATGGACAGAATGCAGAACAATGTCATACATTCACCCCAGTACAGAGATCTGTGCCTAAATCCATCGCTGTTTTGCACTCCAAACCACCCCAGTTCAGACATGGCCATATGCAAATCAGTCTGACACTGTGCCTCATGGAAATAGTCCAGCCCGAACTGCCAAGCCATGCCTTCCCTGGACTGGAAACAAGCTTCCGAGGAACGGTTTCAGGCATTCCAGCCGTCTTCAGCCCGGCTTGCTTGAATCCAGTGGTGTGGAGAGCATGGAACTCACGTCTGAGCATACCCATCCCACTCGGCGTGACAAATGCAAAAACCACAGTTGATGGACAGAATGCAGAACAATGTCATACATTCACCCCAGTACAGAGATCTGGGCCTAAATCCATCATTGTTTTGCACTCCACACCACCCCAGTTCAGACATGGCCATATGCAAATCAGTCTGACCCTGTGCCTCATGGGAACAGTCCAGCCCGAACTGCCAAGCCATGCCTTCCCCGGACCGGAAACAAGCTTCCGAGGACCTGTTTCTGGCATTCCAGCCGTCTTCAGCCCAGCTTGCTTGAATCCAGTGCTGTGGAGAGCATGGGACTCAGGTCTGAGCATACCCATCCCACTCGGGGTGACAAATGCAAAAACCACAGTTGATGGACAGAATGCAGAACAATGTCATACATTCACCCCAGTACAGAGATCTGGGCCTAAATCCATCGTTGCTTTGCACTCCACACCACCCCAGTTCAGACATGGCCATATGCAAATCAGTCGGACCCTGTGCCTCATTGGAACAGTCCAGCCCGAACTTCCAAGCCATGCCTTCCCTGGACCGGAAACAAGCTTCCGAGGACCGGTTTCTGGCATTCCAGCCGTCTTCAGCCCGGCTTGCTTGAATCCAGTGGTGTGGAGAGCATGGAACTCACGTCTGAGCATACCCATCCCACTCGGCGTGACAAATGCAAAAACCACAGTTGATGGACAGAATGCAGAACAATGTCATACATTCACCCCAGTACAGAGATCTGGGCCTAAATCCATCATTGTTTTGCACTCCACACCACCCCAGTTCAGACATGGCCATATGCAAATCAGTCTGACCCTGTGCCTCATGGGAACAGTCCAGCCCGAACTGCCAAGCCATGCCTTCCCCGGACCGGAAACAAGCTTCCGAGGACCTGTTTCTGGCATTCCAGCCGTCTTCAGCCCAGCTTGCTTGAATCCAGTGCTGTGGAGAGCATGGGACTCAGGTCTGAGCATACCCATCCCACTCGGGGTGACAAATGCAAAAACCACAGTTGATGGACAGAATGCAGAACAATGTCATACATTCACCCCAGTACAGAGATCTGGGCCTAAATCCATCGTTGCTTTGCACTCCACACCACCCCAGTTCAGACATGGCCATATGCAAATCAGTCGGACCCTGTGCCTCATTGGAACAGTCCAGCCCGAACTTCCAAGCCATGCCTTCCCTGGACCGGAAACAAGCTTCCGAGGACCGGTTTCTGGCATTCCAGCCGTCTTCAGCCCGGCTTGCTTGAATCCAGTGGTGTGGAGAGCATGGGACTCACGTCTGAGCATACCAATCCCACTCAGGGTGACAAATGCAAAAACCACAGTTGATGGACAGAATGCAGAACAATGTCATACATTCACCCCAGTACAGAGATCTGCGCCTAAATCCATCGCTGTTTTGCACTCCAAACCACCCCAGTTCAGACATGGCCATATGCAAATCAGTCTGACACTGTGCCTCATGGAAATAGTCCAGCCCGAACTGCCAAGCCATGCCTTCCCTGGACTGGAAACAAGCTTCCGAGGAACGGTTTCAGGCATTCCAGCCGTCTTCAGCCCGGCTTGCTTGAATCCAGTGGTGTGGAGAGCATGGAACTCACGTCTGAGCATACCCATCCCACTCGGGGTGACAAATACAAAAACCACAGTTGATGGACAGAATGCAGAACAATGTCATACATTCACCCCAGTACAGAGATCTGGGCCTAAATCCATCGTTGTTTTGCACTCCACACCAACCCATTTCAGACATCGCCATATGCAAATCAGTCTGACCCTGTGCCTCATGGGAACAGTCCAGCCCGAACTGCCAAGCCATGCCTTCCCTGGACCGGAAACAAGCTTCCGAGGACCGGTTTCTGGCATACCAGCCGTCTTCAGCCCGGCTTGCTTGAATCCAGTGGTGTGGAGAGCATGGGACTCACGTCTGAGCATACCTATCCCACTCGGGGTGACAAATGCAAAAACCACAATTGATGGACAGAATGCAGAACAATGTCATACATTCACCCCAGTACAGAGATCTGGGCCTAAATCCATCATTGTTTTGCACTCCACACCACCCCAGTTCAGACATGGCCATATGCAAATCAGTCTGACCCTGTGCCTCATGGGAACAGTCCAGCCCGAACTGCCAAGCCATGCCTTCCCTGGACCGGAAACAAGCTTCCGAGGACCGGTTTCTGGCATTCCAGCTGTCTTCAGCCCGGCTTGCTTGAATCCAGTGGTGAGGAGAGCATGGGACTCACGTCTGAGCATACCCATCCCACTCGGGGTGACAAATGCAAAAACCACAGTTGATGGACAGAATGCAGAACAATGTCATACATTCACCCCAGTACAGAGATCTGGGCCTAAATCCATCGTTGTTTTGCACTCCACACCACCCCAGTTCAGACATGGCCATATGCAAATCAGTCTGACCCTGTGCCTCATGGGAACAGTCCAGCCCGAACTGCCAAGCCATGCCTTCCCTGGACCGGAAACAAGCTTCCGAGGACCGGTTTCTGGCATTCCAGCCGTCTTCAGCCCGGCTTGCTTGAATCCAGTGGTGTGAAGAGCATGGGACTCACGTCTGAGCATACCCATCCCACTCGGGGTGACAAATGCAAAAACCACAGTTGATGGACAGAATGCAGAATAATGTCATACATTCACCCCAGTACAGAGAACTGGGCCTAAATCCATTGTTGTTTTGCACTCCACACCACCCCATTTCAGACATGGCCATATGCAAATCAGTCTGACCCTGTGCCACATGGGAATAGTCCAGCACGAAGTGCCAAGCCATGCCTTCCCTGGACCGGAAACAAGCTTCCTAGGATCGGTTTCTGGCATTCCAGCCGTCTTCAGCCCGGCTTGCTTGAATCCAGTGGTGTGGAGAGCATGGGACTCACGTCTGAGCATACCCATCCCACTCGGGGTGACAAATGCAAAAACCACAGTTGATGGACAGAATGCAGAACAATGTCATACATTCACCCCAGTACAGAGATCTGGGCCTAAGTCCATCGTTGTTTTGCACTCCACACCACCCCAGTTCAGACATGGCCATATGCAAATCAGTCTGACCCTGTGCCTCATGGGAACAGTCCAGCCCGAACTGCCAAGCCATGCCTTCCCTGGACCGGAAACAAGCTTCCGAGGACCTGTTTCTGGCATTCCAGCCGTCTTCAGCCCAGCTTGCTTGAATCCAGTGCTGTGGAGAGCATGGGACTCACGTCTGAGCATACCCATCCCACTCGGGGTGACAAATGCAAAAACCACAGTTGATGGACAGAATGCAGAACAATGTCATACATTCACCCCAGTACAGAGATCTGGCCCTAAATCCATCGTTGTTTTGCACTCCACACCACCCCAGTTCAGACATGGCCATATGCAAATCAGTCGGACCCTGTGCGTCATGGGAACAGTCCAGCCCGAACTTCCAAGCCATGCCTTCCCTGGACCGGAAACAAGCTTCCGAGGACCGGTTTCTGGCATTCCAGCCGTCTTCAGCCCGGCTTGCTTGAATCCAGTGGTGTGGAGAGCATGGGACTCACGTCTGAGCATACCAATCCCACTCAGGGTGACAAATGCAAAAACCACAGTTGATGGACAGAATGCAGAACAATGTCATACATTCACCCCAGTACAGAGATCTGTGCCTAAATCCATCGCTGTTTTGCACTCCAAACCACCCCAGTTCAGACATGGCCATATGCAAATCAGTCTGACACTGTGCCTCATGGAAATAGTCCAGCCCGAACTGCCAAGCCATGCCTTCCCTGGACTGGAAACAAGCTTCCGAGGAACGGTTTCAGGCATTCCAGCCGTCTTCAGCCCGGCTTGCTTGAATCCAGTGGTGTGGAGAGCATGGAACTCACGTCTGAGCATACCCATCCCACTCGGCGTGACAAATGCAAAAACCACAGTTGATGGACAGAATGCAGAACAATGTCATACATTCACCCCAGTACAGAGATCTGGGCCTAAATCCATCATTGTTTTGCACTCCACACCACCCCAGTTCAGACATGGCCATATGCAAATCAGTCTGACCCTGTGCCTCATGGGAACAGTCCAGCCCGAACTGCCAAGCCATGCCTTCCCTGGACCGGAAACAAGCTTCCGAGGACCGGTTTCTGGCATTCCAGCTGTCTTCAGCCCGGCTTGCTTGAATCCAGTGGTGAGGAGAGCATGGGACTCACCTCTGAGCATACCCATCCCACTCGGGGTGACAAATGCAAAAACCACAGTTGATGGACACAATGCAGAACAATGTCATACATTCACCCCAGTACAGAGATCTGGGCCTAAATCCTTCGTTGTTTTGCACTCCACACCACCCCAGTTCAGACATGGCCATATGCAAATCAGTCTGACCCTGTGCCTCATGGGAACAGTCCAGCCCGAACTGCCAAGCCATGCCTTCCCTGGACCGGAAACAAGCTTCCGAGGACCGGTTTCTGGCATTCCAGCCGTCTTCAGCCCGGCTTGCTTGAATCCAGTGGTGTGGAGAGCATGGGACTCACGTCTGAGCATACCCATCCCACTCGGGGTGACAAATGCAAAAACCACAGTTGATGGACAGAATGCAGAACAATGTCATACATTCACCCCAGTACAGAGATCTGGGCCTAAATCCATTGTTGTTTTGCACTCCACACCACCCCATTTCAGACATGGCCATATGCAAATCAGTCTGACCCTGTGCCTCATGGGAATAGTCCAGCCCGAATTGCCAAGCCATGCCTTCCCTGGACCGGAAACAAGCTTCCTAGGATCGGTTTCTGGCATTCCAGCCGTCTTCAGCCCGGCTTGCTTGAATCCAGTGGTGTGGAGAGCATGGGACTCACGTCTGAGCATACCCATCCCACTCGGGGTGACAAATGCAAAAACCACAGTTGATGGACAGAATGCAGAACAATGTCATACATTCACCCCAGTACAGAGATCTGGGCCTAAGTCCATCGTTGTTTTGCACTCCACACCACCCAGTTCAGACATGGCCATATGCAAATCAGTCTGACCCTGTGCCTCATGGGGACAGTCCAGCCCGAACTGCCAAGCCATGCCTTCCCTGGACCGGAAACAAGCTTCCGAGGACCTGTTTCTGGCATTCCAGCCGTCTTCAGCCCAGCTTGCTTGAATCCAGTGCTGTGGAGAGCATGGGACTCACGTCTGAGCATACCCATCCCACTCGGGGTGACAAATGCAAAAACCACAGTTGATGGACAGAATGCAGAACAATGTCATACATTCACCCCAGTACAGAGATCTGGGCCTAAATCCGTCGTTGTTTTGCACTCCACACCACCCCAGTTCAGACATGGCCATATGCAAATCAGTCGGACCCTGTGCGTCATGGGAACAGTCCAGCCCGAACTTCCAAGCCATGCCTTCCCTGGACCGGAAACAAGCTTCCGAGGACCGGTTTCTGGCATTCCAGCCGTCTTCAGCCCGGCTTGCTTGAATCCAGTGGTGTGGAGAGCATGGAACTCACGTCTGAGCATACCCATCCCACTCGGCGTGACGAATGCAAAAACCACAGTTGATGGACAGAATGCAGAACAATGTCATACATTCACCCCAGTACAGAGAGCTGGGCCTAAATCCATCATTGTTTTGCACTCCACACCACCCCAGTTCAGACATGGCCATATGCAAATCAGTCTGACCCTGTGCCTCATGGGAACAGTCCAGCCCGAACTGCCAAGCCATGCCTTCCCTGGACCGGAAACAAGCTTCCGAGGACCGGTTTCTGGCATTCCAGCTGTCTTCAGCCCGGCTTGCTTGAATCCAGTGGTGAGGAGAGCATGGGACTCACCTCTGAGCATACCCATCCCACTCGGGGTGACAAATGCAAAAACCACAGTTGATGGACAGAATGCAGAACAATGTCATACATTCACCCCAGTACAGAGATCTGGGCCTAAATCCATCGTTGTTTTGCACTCCACACCACCCCAGTTCAGACATGGCCATATGCAAATCAGTCTGACCCTGTGCCTCATGGGAACAGTCCAGCCCGAACTGCCAAGCCATGCCTTCCCTGGACCGGAAACAAGCTTCCGAGGACCGGTTTCTGGCATTCCAGCCGTCTTCAGCCCGGCTTGCTTGAATCCAGTGGTGTGGAGAGCATGGGACTCACGTCTGAGCATACCCATCCCACTCGGGGTGACAAATGCAAAAACCACAGTTGATGGACAGAATGCAGAACAATGTCATACATTCACCCCAGTACAGAGATCTGGGCCTAAGTCCATCGTTGTTTTGCACTCCACACCACCCCAGTTCAGGCATGGCCATATGCAAATCAGTCTGACCCTGTGCCTCATGGGAACAGTCCAGCCCGAACTGCCAAGCCATGCCTTCCCTGGACCGGAAACAAGCTTCCGAGGACCTGTTTCTGGCATTCCAGCCGTCTTCAGCCCAGCTTGCTTGAATCCAGTGCTGTGGAGAGCATGGGACTCAGGTCTGAGCATACCCATCCCACTCGGGGTGACAAATGCAAAAACCACAGTTGATGGACAGAATGCAGAACAATGTCATACATTCACCCCAGTACAGAGATCTGGGCCTAAATCCATCGTTGCTTTGCACTCCACACCACCCCAGTTCAGACATGGCCATATGCAAATCAGTCAGACCCTGTGCCTCATTGGAACAGTCCAGCCCGAACTTCCAAGCCATGCCTTCCCTGGACCGGAAACAAGCTTCCGAGGACCGGTTTCTGGCATTCCAGCCGTCTTCAGCCCGGCTTGCTTGAATCCAGTGGTGTGGAGAGCATGGGACTCACGTCTGAGCATACCAATCCCACTCAGGGTGACAATTGCAAAAACCACAGTTGATGGACAGAATGCAGAACAATGTCATACATTCACCCCAGTACAGAGATCTGCGCCTAAATCCATCGCTGTTTTGCACTCCAAACCACCCCAGTTCAGACATGGCCATATGCAAATCAGTCTGACACTGTGCCTCATGGAAATAGTCCAGCCCGAACTGCCAAGCCATGCCTTCCCTGGACTGGAAACAAGCTTCCGAGGAACGGTTTCAGGCATTCCAGCCGTCTTCAGCCCGGCTTGCTTGAATCCAGTGGTGTGGAGAGCATGGAACTCACGTCTGAGCATACCCATCCCACTGGGGGTGACAAATGCAAAAACCACAGTTGATGGACAGAATGCAGAACAATGTCATACATTCACCCCAGTACAGAGATCTGGGCCTAAATCCATCGTTGTTTTGCACTCCACACCAACCCATTTCAGACATCGCCATATGCAAATCAGTCTGACCCTGTGCCTCATGGGAACAGTCCAGCCCGAACTGCCAAGCCATGCCTTCCCTGGACCGGAAACAAGCTTCCGAGGACCGGTTTCTGGCATTCCAGCCGTCTTCAGCCCGGCTTGCTTGAATCCAGTGGTGTGGAGAGCATGGGACTCACGTCTGAGCATACCTATCCCACTCGGGGTGACAAATGCAAAAACCACAGTTGATGGACAGAATGCAGAACAATGTCATACATTCACCCCAGTACAGAGATCTGGGCCTAAATCCATCATTGTTTTGCACTCCACACCACCCCAGTTCAGACATGGCCATATGCAAATCAGTCTGACCCTGTGCCTCATGGGAACAGTCCAGCCCGAACTGCCAAGCCATGCCTTCCCTGGACCGGAAACAAGCTTCCGAGGACCGGTTTCTGGCATTCCAGCTGTCTTCAGCCCGGCTTGCTTGAATCCAGTGGTGAGGAGAGCATGGGACTCACGTCTGAGCATACCCATCCCACTCGGGGTGACAAATGCAAAAACCACAGTTGATGGACAGAATGCAGAACAATGTCATACATTCACCCCAGTACAGAGATCTGGGCCTAAATCCATCGTTGTTTTGCACTCCACACCACCCCAGTTCAGACATGGCCATATGCAAATCAGTCTGACCCTGTGCCTCATGGGAACAGTCCAGCCCGAACTGCCAAGCCATGCCTTCCCTGGACCGGAAACAAGCTTCCGAGGACCGGTTTCTGGCATTCCAGCCGTCTTCAGCCCGGCTTGCTTGAATCCAGTGGTGTGAAGAGCATGGGACTCACGTCTGAGCATACCCATCCCACTCGGGGTGACAAATGCAAAAACCACAGTTGATGGACAGAATGCAGAATAATGTCATACATTCACCCCAGTACAGAGAACTGGGCCTAAATCCATTGTTGTTTTGCACTCCACACCACCCCATTTCAGACATGGCCATATGCAAATCAGTCTGACCCTGTGCCACATGGGAATAGTCCAGCACGAAGTGCCAAGCCATGCCTTCCCTGGACCGGAAACAAGCTTCCTAGGATCGGTTTCTGGCATTCCAGCCGTCTTCAGCCCGGCTTGCTTGAATCCAGTGGTGTGGAGAGCATGGGACTCACGTCTGAGCATACCCATCCCACTCGTTGTGACAAATGCAAAAACCACAGTTGATGGACAGAATGCAGAACAATGTCATACATTCACCCCAGTACAGAGATCTGGGCCTAAATCCATCGTTGTTTTGCACTCCACACCATCCCATTTCAGACATGGCCATATGCAAATCAGTCTGACCCTGTGCCTCATGGGAATAGTCCAGCCCGAATTGCCAAGCCATGCCTTCCCTGGAGCGGAAACAAGCTTCCTAGGATCGGTTTCTGGCATTCCAGCCGTCTTCAGCCCGGCTTGCTTGAATCCAGTGGTGTGGAGAGCATGGGACTCACGTCTGAGCATACCCATCCCACTCGGGGTGACAAATGCAAAAACCACAGTTGATGGACAGAATGCAGAACAATGTCATACATTCACCCCAGTACAGAGATCTGGGCCTAAATCCATCGTTGTTTTGCACTCCACACCACCCCAGTTCAGACATGGCCATATGCAAATCAGTCGGACCCTGTGCGTCATGGGAACAGTCCAGCCCGAACTTCCAAGCCATGCCTTCCCTGGACCGGAAACAAGCTTCCGAGGACCGGTTTCTGGCATTCCAGCCGTCTTCAGCCCGGCTTGCTTGAATCCAGTGGTGTGGAGAGCATGGGACTCACGTCTGAGCATACCAATCCCACTCAGGGTGACAAATGCAAAAACCACAGTTGATGGACAGAATGCAGAACAATGTCATACATTCACCCCAGTACAGAGATCTGTGCCTAAATCCATCGCTGTTTTGCACTCCAAACCACCCCAGTTCAGACATGGCCATATGCAAATCAGTCTGACACTGTGCCTCATGGAAATAGTCCAGCCCGAACTGCCAAGCCATGCCTTCCCTGGACTGAAAACAAGCTTCCGAGGAACGGTTTCAGGCATTCCAGCCGTCTTCAGCCCGGCTTGCTTGAATCCAGTGGTGTGGAGAGCATGGAACTCACGTCTGAGCATACCCATCCCACTCGGCGTGACAAATGCAAAAACCACAGTTGATGGACAGAATGCAGAACAATGTCATACATTCACCCCAGTACAGAGATCTGGGCCTAAATCCATCATTGTTTTGCACTCCAAACCACCCCAGTTCAGACATGGCCATATGCAAATCAGTCTGACCCTGTGCCTCATGGGAACAGTCCAGCCCGAACTGCCAAGCCATGCCTTCCCTGGACCGGAAACAAGCTTCCGAGGACCGGTTTCTGGCATTCCAGCTGTCTTCAGCCCGGCTTGCTTGAATCCAGTGGTGAGGAGAGCATGGGACTCACCTCTGAGCATACCCATCCCACTCGGGGTGACAAATGCAAAAACCACAGTTGATGGACACAATGCAGAACAATGTCATACATTCACCCCAGTACAGAGATCTGGGCCTAAATCCTTTGTTGTTTTGCACTCCACACCACCCCAGTTCAGACATGGCCATATGCAAATCAGTCTGACCCTGTGCCTCATGGGAACAGTCCAGCCCGAACTGCCAAGCCATGCCTTCCCTGGACCGGAAACAAGCTTCCGAGGACCGGTTTCTGGCATTCCAGCCGTCTTCAGCCCGGCTTGCTTGAATCCAGTGGTGTGGAGAGCATGGGACTCACGTCTGAGCATACCCATCCCACTCGGGGTGACAAATGCAAAAACCACAGTTGATGGACAGAATGCAGAACAATGTCATACATTCACCCCAGTACAGAGATCTGGACCTAAATCCATTGTTGTTTTGCACTCCACCCCACCCCATTTCAGACATGGCCATATGCAAATCAGTCTGACCCTGTGCCTCATGGGAATAGTCCAGCCCGAATTGCCAAGCCATGCCTTCCCTGGACCGGAAACAAGCTTCCTAGGATCGGTTTCTGGCATTCCAGCCGTCTTCAGCCCGGCTTGCTTGAATCCAGTGGTGTGGAGAGCATGGGACTCACGTCTGAGCATACCCATCCCACTCGGGGTAACAAATGCAAAAACCACAGTTGATGGACAGAATGCAGAACAATGTCATACATTCACCCCAGTACAGAGATCTGGGCCTAAGTCCATCGTTGTTTTGCACTCCACACCACCCAGTTCAGACATGGCCATATGCAAATCAGTCTGACCCTGTGCCTCATGGGGACAGTCCAGCCCGAACTGCCAAGCCATGCTCTCCCTGGACCGGAAACAAGCTTCCGAGGACCTGTTTCTGGCATTCCAGCCGTCTTCAGCCCAGCTTGCTTGAATCCAGTGCTGTGGAGAGCATGGGACTCACGTCTGAGCATACCCATCCCACTCGGGGTGACAAATGCAAAAACCACAGTTGATGGACAGAATGCAGAACAATGTCATACATTCACCCCAGTACAGAGATCTGGGCCTAAATCCGTCGTTGTTTTGCACTCCACACCACCCCAGTTCAGACATGGCCATATGCAAATCAGTCGGACCCTGTGCGTCATGGGAACAGTCCAACCCGAACTTCCAAGCCATGCCTTCCCTGGACCGGAAACAAGCTTCCGAGGACCGGTTTCTGGCATTCCAGCCGTCTTCAGCCCGGCTTGCTTGAATCCAGTGGTGTGGAGAGCATGGAACTCACGTCTGAGCATACCCATCCCACTCGGCGTGACGAATGCAAAAACCACAGTTGATGGACAGAATGCAGAACAATGTCATACATTCACCCCAGTACAGAGAGCTGGGCCTAAATCCATCATTGTTTTGCACTCCACACCACCCCAGTTCAGACATGGCCATATGCAAATCAGTCTGACCCTGTGCCTCATGGGAACAGTCCAGCCCGAACTGCCAAGCCATGCCTTCCCTGGACCGGAAACAAGCTTCCGAGGACCGGTTTCTGGCATTCCAGCCGTCTTCAGCCCGGCTTGCTTGAATCCAGTGGTGTGGAGAGCATGGGACTCACGTCTGAGCATACCCATCCCACTCGGGGTGACAAATGCAAAAACCACAGTTGATGGACAGAATGCAGAATAATGTCATACATTCACCCCAGTACAGAGAACTGGGCCTAAATCCATTGTTGTTTTGCACTCCACACCACCCCATTTCAGACATGGCCATATGCAAATCAGTCTGACCCTGTGCCACATGGGAATAGTCCAGCACGAAGTGCCAAGCCATGCCTTCCCTGGACCGGAAACAAGCTTCCTAGGATCGGTTTCTGGCATTCCAGCCGTCTTCAGCCCGGCTTGCTTGAATCCAGTGGTGTGGAGAGCATGGGACTCACGTCTGAGCATACCCATCCCACTCGGGGTGACAAATGCAAAAACCACAGTTGATGGACAGAATGCAGAACAATGTCATACATTCACCCCAGTACAGAGATCTGGGCCTAAATCCATCGTTGTTTTGCACTCCACACCACCCCATTTCAGACATGGCCATATGCAAATCAGTCTGATCCTGTGCCTCATGGGAATAGTCCAGCCCGAATTGCCAAGCCATGCCTTCCCTGGACCGGAAACAAGCTTCCTAGGATCGGTTTCTGGCATTCCAGCCGTCTTCAGGCCGGCTTGCTTGAATCCAGTGGTGTGGAGAGCATGGGACTCACGTCTGAGCATACCCATCCCACTCGGGGTGACAAATGCAAAAACCACAGTTGATGGACAGAATGCAGAACAATGTCATACATTCACCCCAGTACAGAGATCTGGGCCTAAGTCCATCGTTGTTTTGCACTCCACACCACCCCAGTTCAGACATGGCCATATGCAAATCAGTCTGACCCTGTGCCTCATGGGAACAGTCCAGCCCGAACTGCCAAGCCATGCCTTCCCTGGACCGGAAACAAGCTTCCGAGGACCTGTTTCTGGCATTCCAGCCGTCTTCAGCCCAGCTTGCTTGAATCCAGTGCTGTGGAGAGCATGGGACTCACGTCTGAGCATACCCATCCCACTCGGGGTGACAAATGCAAAAACCACAGTTGATGGACAGAATGCAGAACAATGTCATACATTCACCCCAGTACAGAGATCTGGGCCTAAATCCATCGTTGTTTTGCACTCCACACCACCCCAGTTCAGACATGGCCATATGCAAATCAGTCGGACCCTGTGCGTCATGGGAACAGTCCAGCCCGAACTTCCAAGCCATGCCTTCCCTGGACCGGAAACAAGCTTCCGAGGACCGGTTTATGGCATTCCAGCCGTCTTCAGCCCGGCTTGCTTGAATCCAGTGGTGTGGAGAGCATGGGACTCACGTCTGAGCATACCAATCCCACTCAGGGTGACAAATGCAAAAACCACAGTTGATGGACAGAATGCAGAACAATGTCATACATTCACCCCAGTACAGAGATCTGTGCCTAAATCCATCGCTGTTTTGCACTCCAAACCACCCCAGTTCAGACATGGCCATATGCAAATCAGTCTGACACTGTGCCTCATGGAAATAGTCCAGCCCGAACTGCCAAGCCATGCCTTCCCTGGACTGGAAACAAGCTTCCGAGGAACGGTTTCAGGCATTCCAGCCGTCTTCAGCCCGGCTTGCTTGAATCCAGTGGTGTGGAGAGCATGGAACTCACGTCTGAGCATACCCATCCCACTCGGCGTGACAAATGCAAAAACCACAGTTGATGGACAGAATGCAGAACAATGTCATACATTCACCCCAGTACAGAGATCTGGGCCTAAATCCATCATTGTTTTGCACTCCACACCACCCCAGTTCAGACATGGCCATATGCAAATCAGTCTGACCCTGTGCCTCATGGGAACAGTCCAGCCCGAACTGCCAAGCCATGCCTTCCCTGGACCGGAAACAAGCTTCCGAGGACCGGTTTCTGGCATTCCAGCTGTCTTCAGCCCGGCTTGCTTGAATCCAGTGGTGAGGAGAGCATGGGACTCACCTCTGAGCATACCCATCCCACTCGGGGTGACAAATGCAAAAACCACAGTTGATGGACACAATGCAGAACAATGTCATACATTCACCCCAGTACAGAGATCTGGGCCTAAATCCTTCGTTGTTTTGCACTCCACACCACCCCAGTTCAGACATGGCCATATGCAAATCAGTCTGACCCTGTGCCTCATGGGAACAGTCCAGCCCGAACTGCCAAGCCATGCCTTCCCTGGACCGGAAACAAGCTTCCGAGGACCGGTTTCTGGCATTCCAGCCGTCTTCAGCCCGGCTTGCTTGAATCCAGTGGTGTGGAGAGCATGGGACTCACGTCTGAGCATACCCATCCCACTCGGGGTGACAAATGCAAAAACCACAGTTGATGGACAGAATGCAGAACAATGTCATACATTCACCCCAGTACAGAGATCTGGGCCTAAATCCATTGTTGTTTTGCACTCCACACCACCCCATTTCAGACATGGCCATATGCAAATCAGTCTGACCCTGTGCCTCATGGGAATAGTCCAGCCCGAATTGCCAAGCCATGCCTTCCCTGGACCGGAAACAAGCTTCCTAGGATCGGTTTCTGGCATTCCAGCCGTCTTCAGCCCGGCTTGCTTGAATCCAGTGGTGTGGAGAGCATGGGACTCACGTCTGAGCATACCCATCCCACTCGGGGTGACAAATGCAAAAACCACAGTTGATGGACAGAATGCAGAACAATGTCATACATTCACCCCAGTACAGAGATCTGGGCCTAAGTCCATCGTTGTTTTGCACTCCACACCACCCAGTTCAGACATGGCCATATGCAAATCAGTCTGACCCTGTGCCTCATGGGGACAGTCCAGCCCGAACTGCCAAGCCATGCCTTCCCTGGACCGGAAACAAGCTTCCGAGGACCTGTTTCTGGCATTCCAGCCGTCTTCAGCCCAGCTTGCTTGAATCCAGTGCTGTGGAGAGCATGGGACTCACGTCTGAGCATACCCATCCCACTCGGGGTGACAAATGCAAAAACCACAGTTGATGGACAGAATACAGAACAATGTCATACATTCACCCCAGTACAGAGATCTGGGCCTAAATCCGTCGTTGTTTTGCACTCCACACCACCCCAGTTCAGACATGGTCATATGCAAATCAGTCGGACCCTGTGCGTCATGGGAACAGTCCAGCCCGAACTTCCAAGCCATGCCTTCCCTGGACCGGAAACAAGCTTCCGAGGACCGGTTTCTGGCATTCCAGCCGTCTTCAGCCCGGCTTGCTTGAATCCAGTGGTGTGGAGAGCATGGAACTCACGTCTGAGCATACCCATCCCACTCGGCGTGACGAATGCAAAAACCACAGTTGATGGACAGAATGCAGAACAATGTCATACATTCACCCCAGTACAGAGAGCTGGGCCTAAATCCATCATTGTTTTGCACTCCACACCACCCCAGTTCAGACATGGCCATATGCAAATCAGTCTGACCCTGTGCCTCATGGGAACAGTCCAGCCCGAACTGCCAAGCCATGCCTTCCCTGGACCGGAAACAAGCTTCCGAGGACCGGTTTCTGGCATTCCAGCTGTCTTCAGCCCGGCTTGCTTGAATCCAGTGGTGAGGAGAGCATGGGACTCACCTCTGAGCATACCCATCCCACTCGGGGTGACAAATGCAAAAACCACAGTTGATGGACAGAATGCAGAACAATGTCATACATTCACCCCAGTACAGAGATCTGGGCCTAAATCCATCGTTGTTTTGCACTCCACACCACCCCAGTTCAGACATGGCCATATGCAAATCAGTCTGACCCTGTGCCTCATGGGAACAGTCCAGCCCGAACTGCCAAGCCATACCTTCCCTGGACCGGAAACAAGCTTCCGAGGACCGGTTTCTGGCATTCCAGCCGTCTTCAGCCCGGCTTGCTTGAATCCAGTGGTGTGGAGAGCATGGGACTCACGTCTGAGCATACCCATCCCACTCGGGGTGACAAATGCAAAAACCACAGTTGATGGACAGAATGCAGAACAATGTCATACATTCACCCCAGTACAGAGATCTGGGCCTAAGTCCATCGTTGTTTTGCACTCCACACCACCCAGTTCAGACATGGCCATATGCAAATCAGTCTGACCCTGTGCCTCATGGGAACAGTCCAGCCCGAACTGCCAAGCCATGCCTTCCCTGGACCGGAAACAAGATTCCGAGGACCTGTTTCTGGCATTCCAGCCGTCTTCAGCCCAGCTTGCTTGAATCCAGTGGTGTGGAGAGCATGGGACTCACGTCTGAGCATACTCATCCCACTCGGGGTGACAAATGCAAAAACCACAGTTGATGGACAGAATGCAGAACAATGTCATACATTCACCCCAGTACAGAGATCTGGGCCTACATCCATCGTTGTTTTGCACTCCACACCACCCCAGTTCAGACATGGCCATATGCAAATCAGTCTGACCCTGTGCCTCATGGGAACAGTCCAGCCCGAACTGCCAAACCATGCCATCCCTGGACCGGAAACAAGCTTCCGAGGACCGGTTTCTGGCATTCCAGCCGTCTTCAGCACGGCTTGCTTGAATCCAGTGGTGTGGAGAGCATGGGACTCACGTCTGAGCATACCCATCCCACTCGGGGTGACAAATGCAAAAACCACAGTTGATGGACAGAATGCAGAACAATGTCATACATTCACCCCAGTACAGAGATCTGGGCCTAAATCCATCATTGTTTTGCACCCCACACCATCCCAGTTCAGACATGGCCATATGCAAATCAGTCTGACCCTGTACCTCATGGGAACAGTCCAGCCCGAACTGCCAAGCCATGCCTTCCCTGGACCGGAAACAAGCTTCCGAGGACCGGTTTCTGGCATTCCAGCCGTCTTCAGCCCGGCTTGCTTGAATCCAGTGGTGTGGAGAGCATGGGACTCACGTCTGAGCATACCCATCCCACTCGGGGTGACAAATGCAAAAACCACAGTTGATGGATATAATGCAGAACAATGTCATACATTCATCCCAGTACAGAGATCTGGGCCTAAATCCATCGTTGTTTTGCACTTAAAATAGACAGGGCACACCGATTGGCACTCCCACGTCAAGCACCAACACCCCCGCCAGAATTCCTGGCTTACATTCTGGACTTTCAACTTAAGGAGTGCATATTAAGAGCTGCCAGAGATAAGCAACCCATACAATACCAAGATCACTCTATTGCCCTATTTCAAGATCTGGCTCTAATAACTCTCCAAAAGCGGAGTTTCGGGTGGCAACTACACACCTTCGGTACCAAGGAGTACCGTACTCATGGGGACACCCATTTCGGCTAATTTTTAACTGGCAGCGCCAGCTGCACCAACTCATATTGGTGCAGGACACTTGGGTGCTGGGCATTGAAAATCCACATCAGGAGGAGGTGGAGAACCACGACTATGATGCTAGAAATACAATCGGTGCTGGAGACGTTGTCTAGGGGGACACCCTCCATGAAGAAACCCTGAACGATTGAGGGACAGATGGGCTGAGTGGGAGGCGGAGTCATATGATGGGAGCGGGTTGGTGGGGGATCAAGCCACACAATACTCTTAACTTTTCTGGACACCAAGGACACGCGAACAGGTTTGGCGGGCCATGGACATTATGGGGCTCAAGGGGGTTCACAGTTGGGGTTAGGTGGGACACTGGTATGCAGGTTATTGACACTAAAAGGATAGACCGCATGCACTGGAGATTGGACGTGGGAGGGGCAGCAGGGTAGAGGGAGGAACACACAGAATTAGAGACATATCCCGGCCCACAATGAAAATTCTCACTCTCAATGTGAAAAGCCTTAACAATCCCATTAAACAGAGGTCCATCCTTTCCTAACTGGAAAACTCGGAGGCAGATGTGTGCCTTCTCCAAGAAACGCATCTCCTCTTCAAAGATTAGCATAGATTGAGATCCTGAGTCTTTCCACACCAGTTCTTCTGATCTGCCCCGGATAAAAAGGCGGGGTGGCTATCTTGGTTGCTAAACGGTTCAAGGGGACAGTGGAGGAAAAGGTGGCCAAGATCGAAGGAAGACTAAAGGCCCATGTATTCAAGATTGGGGGACTTAATTTACTGATAGTTTCCACCTACACACCTAACATAGGTCAGGAGAAATTCTTTAGGTCAGCCCTCATGGAGGTCATGCACAGACAAGAACGTAAGACGATCATAGGGGGGATTTGAATATAGTTATGGATGAGACAAAAGACAGGATGAGTAGTTGATATTCACAAATGGGGGAGATATCACAGGTAGTTAGAGAGTGGCTCCAATCCATGGGCTTGGTGGATATGTGGAGGGAGGCAGATCCTCACACATCGCAATTTACATATTATTCTCACATACGTAAGACATATGCACACCTAGATCATATTTTAGGTACAGCAGAGATTAGCAAGATGGTGGATGAGGAAGACCTTTCCCCGGCAGCACTGTCTGATCACAATGCGGTGACGGTTTCTTTACAGTTGCTGCCGCAAAGGAAAACGCAGGGGGCCTGGAGATTGAGGGACAGTATGCCCCACAAGGATGCGGTGATAACACAGCTTACTAAATGCATCAAAGTGTACCTCGAAGTAAACAACACCCCGTATACACCAATACCCTCATTATTGGGATCCCTGAAATCGGTAGTGAGAGGGGAATTAATTGCTATCTCTGCGGCTGAGAATCAAGAGCGTAAGAAAAAGAGAGAAGATCTTTCAGCACAGGTACTGGAGCTTGAACAGGTACATAGCCGGAAAGGGGCGCCTAGGGTCTGGCGGCAGCTGAAGGCGGCACGGGCGCAACTGGCGGGGCGAGACCTTGACAAAGCTGAGTACGCGGCACTGCAACTGAAGCACTCCAACTATAGCGGTGGTGACAGAACAGGACGCATGCTAGCAAGTAAACTTAGAACACAGGACCAACAAATGAGGGTGCAGACAATAGAGAATGACAATAGAAAGGGTTTCACAGAAGACGAAGACATAGCGCAAGCATTTAGGGACTTCTACACAGACTTATGCGTCAGAAAGAACAAGTCGGACTGGCGACCTCCTACTTGCAAGGGATACATACGTCCACGCGAATGCTCCGATTCGGATTGAGGAAGTGATAGGGGCGATCTCACGCCTCAAACCTCTTAAGTCGCCAGGCCAGATGGCTTCTCGGGGGGCTTTTACAAGTCCTTTTGCCACCTGCTAGCACCGGTCATGGCACGATCGTTTAAATAATTTGAGGGGCTGGACTCAATCCCCACCAATAAGTTTGCAGTGTCTATAGTGCTCTTCCCTATGCCAGGGTAGGACAAGAAGAAATGTAGCTCCTAGCGCCCGGTGTCCCTACTGAATGTGGATCTCAAACTGCTCACAAGCATCCTGGCGGCAAGATTGGTTCCAATGATGCCTGGAATAATAGACCCGGACCTACCGGAATTTATCCAAAATTGCCAAGGGGGACAACACGAAACAGATCCTCCACTTAATAGACAAGGCCCACTGCACGAACATGAATGCACTGCTGTTGACAAACCATGCCATCCCTGGACCAGAAACAAGCTTCCGAGGACCGGTTTCTGGCATTCCAGCCGTCTTCAGCACGGCTTGCTTGAATCCAGTGGTGTGGAGAGCATGGGACTCACGTCTGAGCATACCCATCCCACTCGGGGTGACAAATGCAAAAACCACAGTTGATGGACAGAATGCAGAACAATGTCATACATTCACCCCAGTACAGAGATCTGGGCCTAAATCCATCGTTGTTTTGCACTCCACACCACCCCAGTTCAGACATGGCCATATGCAAATCCGTCTGACCCTGTGCCTCATGGGAACAGTCCAGCCCGAACTGCCAAGCCATGCCTTCCCTAGACCGGAAACAAGCTTCCGAGGACCGCTTTCTGGCATTCCAGCTGTCTTCTGTGGAAAATTAGTAAGTTTTGGTGAACATTATCTGCGCCATCTTGCCCCTTCCCCTAATGCCACACTTTTGTCGTGCGCGCCCGCCATTTTTTTTAAGATGCCCCGATCAGAACGAACCCTTTCGCATGCCCCTGGCCCCTGACATAGCCCTTCGCCTTCACTAAGCCTGCGCGCTGACCACCCCCCCCCCCCCGCTTGCACCTGCCTTGAGTCGTAAACCCCTCTTCGGCGCTGCTCTGCCCCAGGCCCTCATCCTGTTCCCAGCGCGACACCTCCCCGCCTCCCTTTCATGATCTCCGGCCCTTAGATGCAAACCCCCTTTTTCCCTGTGTGCCCGTTTTGTCTTCCCCGTTCCCAGGCCGACACCCAGCTCTGCCGATACCATTCCTTGCCCCTCCCCGTACAATAGGAAGCTTCCCCCATCAAAGGATCCCCGGGTTGATCAAAGCCCCCACTCCATGAGATCCGATCAAACCCCCCACATTCCGTGAATCGGCGGAATATCCAGCTGCGTGATACTCATCACCTGTTATGACTAGGGTGGGGATTTCAACTGTAAATGTGTGTGGGAACGGGCCCCAAAGGGGGATTCCGGGTATGTCTTTCCGTATATCAAAGCTTTGTCACATGTATGTAAACTGTAATAAAAACCATAAACACTGTATATAAGGGGCCAGGCCTCAAACGTAAGTTAGAGCACCTCAGAACGTTACCTTCTGTCCGTTTCGTTGTGTTCTCCTCCGGAGAGAATAAAAAAAACCTTGTTTCCTGCTTTCCAGTCTCCAGCGCCTGCCTCTTCATTTGATTAAATAACTAGAGGGTCACAGAGGCAATACTGCCGGGCAAATATCGATTGTCCCCGACCCGAATAAGGTTTTTACAATTGGCGCCCAAAGTGGGGCCCATCAGCGACTCGTGGATCCAGTGGGAGAGGTCCCGACGACAGAGTGAACGACTGCAACGATCGGGAGAGCTCTTGCCCAATAGACCCTCGTCTGGCAGCCGATCATCCGAACTTCACTAGTTCCGAACAGACCTCTCTCGAGTGATCTACGGTCCTGACTGGGAACCATCAGGAGTGCCGCGAGGATAACGGAGAAGAGAGGACGATCGGGCGCTGGATTCGGAAGACAGGAAACTGTCCATGCGGTCCGGGTAAGGTCGTGTTACCACGACAAGTTGCGAAAATTTGCTTGATTGTTTGCTTGTTTAAAAATACTAGTATTGCTCTTTTTTTGTTTATTTTGGAGATTCACTGTCTGCAAACGGAGAAACAACAGGCTCTCTCTCTTTGTAAGCAGTGGAGGATAGGTAGGGTAGCAGCCGTGCTTATTTTTTTCTCCCCCACTCAATAACTGCTTGAAACTGAACTGTTGTTCGCAAAACTATTGTTTCCTGGAGATTCCCTGTCTGCAAACAGGGAAGAGACCACCCTTTTTGCAGATAGTGAAAAGGGTAGGTAACGCAGATCTTTGCGGACCTACTCATTCTCCCCATTGTTATTTATTGGTCGTTTGGTTTTTATATTTTTTTTCGATCCATGAGGTATTCACTGCCTGCAAACAACGTTGAATAGAAATATTCTGTACGGTCTTTGCACCTAGTGATAAGATAGGCAGTGCTGACTTTTTAGTCCCTCGTTACGAGCCGTCATGTCTGTCTTCTCCCCACTGATAAATAGCCTGTTTAGTCCGGACCGCGTATTAGAGGTGGACCATATAGCTCCATTAGAAGGCACCCCTAATAAGGACATGTTCATAAACTATGGGTTAGTCACCATAGCTTATAATAAATTATGGCACAGGTATACCGAAGAGAGTCAAGACAAACAGTGGCCACTGACAGGATCCTTTGACCTTGATAAAATAGAAACGTTAGAAATAGCCCTTCGAAATAATAAGACAACGCCAATTATGCTCGACAGTCTCGGTATGTGGCGCAGAGAGGCTACGAAACGACAGAGAAAAGACGAGGACAAACCAAGTAGAGAAATATACCGACAGGACAACCCCAGGACACCGCTACCCACAACTTATCCCCCGACACTATGCAAAGGACGACCAGACTTAGGGTCAGACCAATGCGCTTTTTGTAGGTATGTCGGACACTGGAAAGCCCAATGCCCGACTCTACTGAGCGTGAGTAAAGGCAAAGGGCCGACAGGAACGATAGACCGGCAGTACGGGAAAAAGCGCGAGACAAAGAAGAACCCGACTTGCATAGACAGACCAGACAGAACCACCACGTTTGATTATGCCCGATGGCACAGATTTCGCCAGGAAAATCTCAGCGGCATGCTCAAGTTCTCCTAGGTCGGGCAATGTCAAGGCGGGAACCCAGCCTCGTTTCAAATTCACAGACAGAAAGAGATAATTATGACCAATAACTGTTTTATATTCGTCTTGGGTCTTTGTATGTCGTACTTGTACTGTCCCCCGTCTGAGTTTGTGTGTATGTGATGTACAAATCTGCGTCATCCCTCTACACGTGTTTCCGTGTTACTCGACCTCTGTTAGCAGAAACTTAGCATAAAAGCAACCTGGAAAGAAAGAAATGGTAAAACAAAATCCGTAGACCATTAATGAACTTGAACTTTTAATTTAACACAACAAACAAGGAATAATAACGATAAACTGTAGAAAATGAAAGTCAAACAGAACATTCGCCCCCCCCCCATTCTGGAACCTTCCGAAGTAGGGCAGGGTTACGGCTACGCCCAACCAACGGCAACCCATATAAGGCGAGCCCGGCCGCCAACTCTTGGTCAGGAAATCTTAACGTATGGGGGAGCCGAAGGAGAGGCAGGAGCCCGCAGCCTGGGCATTTGCAGGTAGTCCCGCCACATGTCTCCTTGGCCGGCCGCAACGGGCCTGGAAAGACTAAGGTAGTCCCGCCACATGTCCAGAGGAGAACGAGGCACCTCTTCCTTTTCTCTTCCGTCACAGCCGCAGCAGTCCTGGACGGCGGGATGTCCTGCACGTACCTCCACAACAACTTGTCCAAGTTGGGCTGGGAGGGAGAGGCGACGCGGACGAGCCTCTCCCACCTCCACCGATAGGAGGTTTCCCAGCCCCCGGCCCGACGCCGAACACCCCCAGTCAGGCGATGGTGCCAATACTTCCACAGCACCGAACGTACAATGGTGGCACCCCAGTACTTGCGCAGCACCGAACGTACAATGGTGGCACTTGGGGAACACCGGATGTGGAGAGGCCTTCATGCGGGGCGATGAAAAGGAGCGGCATGGAGTACACCGGGAAAAGGAGACGATGCGGACGAGTCTCCCTCGCCCCCCCAGGTGGGGGCATCACAGCTGCACCCCAGCCGAACGTCCCGCTCTCACAAAACAGGGACCTCTTCCTTTCACTCCGAAGGGTCTCTTCCACTCTTGCAAACTCGACGAGAGTGGCCCCTGTAGGGCCTCAAAATGGCGTCTGGGTCCGCTGGAAGGTGGGCCCTGGCCGCTAGAGTAACTTTGATCAGCAATATGACTCGAACATTTGCCCCCGGGAGCACGAGCCCCCATCTCCGACAGCATCTCCGCAGCCTTGAAGATCATACAAAGGTCCCCGGCGGAACCTTCGGCCTTTGCAGGTTTCCGGTAAGGGACGGCTGCCTTGATCGCCAACGAAACAAACATGACATTGCCACTCCTTCTGTTAGCATGAATTCTAGAACTGCCGAAAAGGACTCTGGTCCAAACTGCCAGTAATGGGAAACATTTCCCCTGATGCTGCTTCCGGACTGAGCCGGCCCCGCCCAAAATGGCGCTGGTATCAATCAGAACTTACGAACACCTCGTGGTGTTCCTTCGCACTAATATAAACTTGATGTTCTGAGATTTTATATGATCCTTTGTACACTTGGCTAGAAAAGACAAGGAGAACTCACTCGACGAGCAGTATGAAAGGATCCCCGTTACAAATGTTGATTACAAATGTACAATGTATTATATTTTTATAACTGATGTAAACCTCATTTACGACGCTCACGTACGGTATGCATATAGGAAATCTGATTACCACTATTATGATTATGCTTCTAAATTATGAAAATAAATGCCCCCGAACCCCCAACCAATTAATAGACGTTTTAGTTACTTACAAATGAACGAGTAAAACTTTCCGATGTTTTTATTGCTGCAAGCGAAACCCCCCACTGTATGCACTTTAGCCATTGCCACGACCGGCCAGATACGACCGCACCCTCATAATCCATCTGCTGAAATGATTTTGCAAAATAAAGTCTTTGAAACTATGGACGGGTATTGCATGCTTTATTTTAAAAATGTGGGATCGGTGGGAAAGTTTTTTTCTGTGCACCCTACTCTGCTCTCTCTTTAAGGTTAAAGGAAGATGGTTACCCAGCCCTGGAGGACGGATCGGATCAACAACACGACACTCCGCCTTCAAAGTACGCAACTGACCCATGAACTCTCGCGTAGAGGAAGACCTTGACTTCCAAGGATGGGTAAAAAGAACGGTGTAAATGAGGGAATGTAAAAGGAGGAAGAAATAAAATAATGTAAATATTATAAAGTACAACGTTCCAAAGTATCAGGGACCCAAGAACCGAAGAACTTTAGAACGCCACGGCGTTGAAAGAGGTTTAAGGATCCCGATAGTGAGATATATCCTTTGACTAGATACCTCGCACTAGGCACCTCTGGTTTCCTTTTTTACGTTTCCCCGCACACGACCTATATGAACACACTACCCCCCCCTCGACTCCAGAAACCATATCCCCGGGGACCCTGCCCCAAGGAGGAAAGACGAGTAAGAAGTAAGTAAAGGACTTATGAATCCATGTATTTGAATGCGCGCGAATGCTGTCTCCCCCACCCCCCCCCCTTTTTTTCCTCCCTCTGCAGGTTACGTCAGAGATCACAGCCGAGGTGTGGCGAAGATCTGAAGCCTTGCCATGTCTAATACACGAAGCGGACTAGCACCGCAAGGTGGTGTCTAAGCACGCCTGCAAACTACTCACGTATCGAACAGACCCGGAAAATTAGCACAACTTGATAGAAAGTGATCACCCTTAAACCAGACCGGACGAATGAACCCATGTCACGTATGATGCGAAACTACGAGAGAATGTGTGTGTGTGTGACTGAGGCGTTGACCCAACTGGTCGAAGGACCGAGAATGCGAGAAAGTGCGACAGAATGGTACCTCCTTTTTCTTCTTTCCTTTTCTCAAAGCACGTCCCCTCTACCCTGTCTAATGCTCAAACTGCATGATTACAAGATTCTAACACAGACCCGTGAATGCCCTTTACTGTGTAATGCACTAAATAGCCTTTCTTGAATACACTGCCACCCTCTCTGTTGCACGTGTACTATTTAGCCTGCCGTTGCACTCTCTCTCTCTCTCTCTCTCTCTCTCTCTCTCTCTCTCTCTCTCTCTCTCTCTCTCTCTCTCTCTCTCTCTCTCCCTCTATTTTTGCACTCCCGCTCTTCCGAGTGGTTAGCCCCGAAATTGGCAGACTGCCACCCCTAGCACACCACCTAATTGGCTTCAAATACCGTCAGTATTTGCACAAAAACTTGCCTTTAATACAATCACCCTGAGGCCGCGTCATTACCTCTCCTTTTCCGCTAGAAGTCAATGAACCGAGGTTGGGCCGTAAGGGAAAGGACAGGTAAGACGACAGAGGTTCCCTAATCTGACCTGAAATCAGGGAACTACATGTCAACGGCTCCTATGGTATAAAACAAGGACCTCAGAATACGCGACCCTCCCCTCCCCGAATTGTCGCAATACCCAAAACCGGAAAAATGATCACCCCTGTTACCTCCCCTGTATCAGCCGCCCAAAAACTGGAATTATGAAACTACCCCCCATTTCCGGTTGTGAGAGATGGGTCGATTTATGCCCTTACCACCAGTTTCCCATGTCCCTGGTTGTTTCCCATAAACCCCTGTCCTTCCTAATTAAGTAATCGGGCTGTAAAAGGTTACGTAGGACCCAGAATGATGTTTTACAAGGTTAACAGACTAGTCCAAGGTAAAGAAATCATCAAACTGAACCCCGCAGTAGTTGCAAAGCAGGATGCACCGATAGAAAGGAAATATTTAGCCATGTTCGTCTCTCAGCAAAATACCTGTGTAGTACCATGTTGACGACTCACTGTACCCTTTTGTAAATGTAAAACTCTAGAGAACGGCATATCTTCGCCGGATTTGTCTCACAAGGGTGGGTTACCATCAGATGAACTGTCATGCCTGTAATAAATAATTATGAAGGAAAGTCATAGTAAATCCAACAGAACCCGTCACCGGTCATTCATATGCCAGTTGTGAACACTAAAATAACGGGCATTTTTCATTCTTTGCCTGGAGCTGGGAGAGAAATAGACTTTTTTTGACTATCTTCATCTGCAAATTCACTAAAGACTGTCTTTTCAAACTTGTTTAAGGGTACTGCCGTTGGAGGAGAGAAGGACCGGATGTGGGAGCACGAGGCCTGACTGCAGACTAAGGAACACTTGCGACATTAGCCAGGGCGAGACCACGACAGAAAAGAGCTGCAGGACGAGGCACTGTTTTCGACAACATGAGAAGAAAGGGTCGACCTGATGCCCCTGCTCGATATCCAGTGTCTTTCGACAAGTCCCCGCTCTCTGAATTCGGTCACACGCCCGCCTACTTGAAGTCTCTCGTTCCCCTAGTTTGTTCCTACTTTGGCCTTGCTCCATCCCCCCTTTTTCCTCTGACCTACCCTATGGACTGTTTTGTACTCTCTTCTTCCATCCGAACTTTCTGACAATCACCTCAAAGGCCACAGGGCGAAAAGGACCTTTTTCGACCGGAAACGCGAGGAAAGGGTCGTGCCCTGCAACGCAGAACTTAGAACAGAGCTGGACTTGTAGCTCCACCGCCGGTGCTCAACAGCGCCAACGAAAGACCACAAAGAACAATGAGAACTCGTAAACTTCGAACATTTGACATCCTCAATCACCGTTTCTGCTATGCCTCATTTCTCTCCCAGCCGCCATTGTATTGATCCTTGCTCCAATCCGAATCTGAAATATGTAATAACCTGCCAATTTGCGTTATGATATGTACTTGCTGCTCTCGCTGCAGAACCGTTTTCTTGTATTTCATTCCTATGACTTTCCTGCTGAACAAGTTTATCAAAGTTTATCAAATAGGCCCACCTCCTAAAACTAGAAATGTTAAAATGTATTGTTTACAACTCTTTTTCATCTAGGGTTCCTACCGTTTTCTTTCTCATGCTCACCACAGTAGAACCGAATAGAAAATGAACCAGCAAGATGTCTTGAATATGTTAAAGGGAGGACTGTGGAAAATTAGTACGTTTTGGTGAACATTATCTGCGCCATCTTGCCCCTTCCCCTAATGCCACACTTTTGTCGTGCGTGCCCGCCATTTTTTTTAAGATGCCCCGATCAGAACGAACCCTTTCGCATGCCGCTGGCCCCTGACATAGCCCTTCGCCTTCACTAAGCCTGCGCGCTGACCACCCCCCCCCCCCGCTTGCACCTGCCTTGAGTCGTAAACCCCTCTTCGGCGCTGCTCTGCCCCAGGCCCTCATCCTGTTCCCAGCGCGACACCTCCCCGCCTCCCTTTCATGATCTCCGGCCCTTAGATGCAAACCCCCTTTTTCCCTGTGTGCCCGTTTTGTCTTCCCCGTTCCCAGGCCGACACCCAGCTCTGCCGATACCATTCCTTGCCCCTCCCCGTACAATAGGAAGCTTCCCCCATCAAAGGATCCCCGGGTTGATCAAAGCCCCCACTCCATGAGATCCGATCAAACCCCCCACATTCCGTGAATCGGCGGAATATCCAGCTGCGTGATACTCATCACCTGTTATGACTAGGGTGGGGATTTCAACTGTAAATGTGTGTGGGAACGGGCCCCAAAGGGGGATTCCGGGTATGTCTTTCCGTATATCAAAGCTTTGTCACATGTATGTAAACTGTAATAAAAACCATAAACACTGTATATAAGGGGCCAGGCCTCAAACGTAAGTTAGAGCACCTCAGAACGTTACCTTCTGTCCGTTTCGTTGTGTTCTCCTCCGGAGAGAATAAAAAAAACCTTGTTTCCTGCTTTCCAGTCTCCAGCGCCTGCCTCTTCATTTGATTAAATAACTAGAGGGTCACAGAGGCAATACTGCCGGGCAAATATCGATTGTCCCCGACCCGAATAAGGTTTTAACACTTCAGCCCGGCTTGCTTGAATCCAGTGGTGAGGAGAGCATGGGACTCACGTCTGAGCATACCCATCCCACTCGGGGTGACAAATGCAAAAACCACAGTTGATGGACAGAATGCAGAACAATGTCATACATTCACCCCAGTACAGAGATCTGGGCCTAAATCCATCGTTGTTTTGCACTCCACACCACCCCAGTTCAGACATGGCCATATGCAAATCAGTCTGACCCTGTGCCTCATGGGAACAGTCCAGCCCGAACTGCCAAGCCATGCCTTCCCTAGACCGGAAACAAGCTTCCGAGGACCGGTTTCTGGCATTCCAGCCGTCTTCAGCCCGGCTTGCTTGAATCCAGTGGTGTGGAGAGCATGGGGCTCACGTCTGAGCATACCCATCCCACTCGGGGTGACAAATGCAAAAACCACAGTTGATGGACAGAATGCAGAACAATGTCATACATTCACCCCAGTACAGAGATCTGGGCCTAAATCCATCGTTGTTTTGCACTCCACACCACCCCAGTTCAGACATGGCCATATGCAAATCAGTCTGACCCTGTGCCTCATGGGAACAGTCCAGCCCGAACTGCCAAGCCATGCCTTCCCTGGACCGGAAACAAGCTTCCGAGGACCTGTTTCTGGCATTCCAGCCGTCTTCAGCCCAGCTTGCTTGAATCCAGTGCTGTGGAGAGCATGGGACTCACGTCTGAGCATACCCATCCCACTCGGGGTGACAAATGCAAAAACCACAGTTGATGGACAGAATGCAGAACAATGTCATACATTCACCCCAGTACAGAGATCTGGGCCTAAATCCATCGTTGTTTTGCACTCCACACCACCCCAGTTCAGACATGGCCATATGCAAATCAGTCGGACCCTGTGCCTCATGGGAACAGTCCAGCCCGAACTTCCAAGCCATGCCTTCCCTGGACCGGAAACAAGCTTCCGAGGACTGGTTTCTGGCATTCCAGCCGTCTTCAGCCCGGCTTGCTTGAATCCAGTGGTGTGGAGAGCATGGGACTCACGTCTGAGCATACCCATCCCACTCAGGGTGACAAATGCAAAAACCACAGTTGATGGACAGAATGCAGAACAATGTCATACATTCACCCCAGTACAGGGATCTGCGCCTAAATCCATCGCTGTTTTGCACTCCAAACCACCCCAGTTCAGCCATGGCCATATGCAAATCAGTCTGACACTGTGCCTCATGGAAATAGTCCAGCCCGAACTGCCAAGCCATGCCTTCCCTGGACTGGAAACAAGCTTCCGAGGACCGGTTTCTGGCATTCCAGCCGTCTTCAGCCCGGCTTGCTTGAATCCAGTGGTGTGGAGAGCATGGGACTCACGTCTGAGCATACCCATCCCACTCAGGGTGACAAATGCAAAAACCACAGTTGATGGACAGAATGCAGAACAATGTCATACATTCACCCCAGTACAGAGATCTGCGCCTAAATCCATCGCTGTTTTGCACTCCACACCACCCCAGTTCAGACATGGCCATATGCAAATCAGTCTGACACTGTGCCTCATGGAAATAGTCCAGCCCGAACTGCCAAGCCATGCCTTCCCTGGACTGGAAACAAGCTTCCGAGGAACGGTTTCAGGCATTCCAGCCGTCTTCAGCCCGGCTTGCTTGAATCCAGTGGTGTGGAGAGCATGGAACTCACGTCTGAGCATACCCATCCCACTCGGGGTGACAAATGCAAAAACCACAGTTGATGGACAGAATGCAGAACAATGTCATACATTCACCCCAGTACAGAGATCTGGGCCTAAATCCATCGTTGTTTTGCACTCCACACCACCCCATTTCAAACATCGCCATATGCAAATCAGTCTGACCCTGTGCCTCATGGGAACAGTCCAGCCCGAACTGCCAAGCCATGCCTTCCCTGGACCGGAAACAAGCTTCCGAGGACCGGTTTCTGGCATTCCAGCCATCTTCAGCCCGGCTTGCTTGAATCCAGTGGTGTGGAGAGCATGGGACTCACGTCTGAGCATACCCATCCCACTCGGGGTGACAAATGCAAAAACCACAGTTGATGGACAGAATGCAGAACAATGTCCTACATTCACCCCAGTACAGAGATCTGGGCCTAAATCCATCATTGTTTTGCACTCCACACCACCCCAGTTCAGACATGGCCATATGCAAATCAGTCTGACCCTGTGCCTCATGGGAACAGTCCAGCCCGAACTGCCAAGCCATGCCTTCCCTGGACCGGATACAAGCTTCCGAGGACCGGTTTCTGGCATTCCAGCTGTCTTCAGCCCGGCTTGCTTGAATCCAGTGGTGAGGAGAGCATGGGACTCACGTCTGAGCATACCCATCCCACTCGGGGTGACAAATGCAAAAACCACAGTTGATGGACAGAATGCAGAACAATGTCATACATTCACCCCAGTACAGAGATCTGGGCCTAAATTCATCGTTGTTTTGCACTCCACACCACCCCAGTTCAGACATGGCCATATGCAAATCAGTCTGACACTGTGCCTCATGGAAATAATCCAGCCCGAACTGCCAAGCCATGCCTTCCCTGGACCGGAAACAAGCTTCCGAGGACCGGTTTCAGGCATTCCAGCCGTCTTCAGCCCGGCTTGCTTGAATCCAGTGGTGTGGAGAGCATGGGACTCACGTCTGAGCATACCCATCCCACTCGGGGTGACAAATGCAAAAACCACAGTTGATGGACAGAATGCAGAACAATGTCATACATTCACCCCAGTACAGAGATCTGGGCCTAAATCCATCGTTGTTTTGCACTCCACACCACCCCATTTCAGACATGGCCATATGCAAATCAGTCTGACCCTGTGCCTCATGGGAATAGTCCAGCCCGAATTGCCAAGCCATGCCTTCCCTGGACTGGAAACAAGCTTCCTAGGATCGGTTTCTGGCATTCCAGCCGTCTTCAGCCCGGCTTGCTTGAATCCAGTGGTGTGGAGAGCATGGGACTCACGTCTGAGCATACCCATCCCACTCGGGGTGACAAATGCAAAAACCACAGTTGATGGACAGAATGCAGAACAATGTCATACATTCACCCCAGTACAGAGATCTGGGCCTAAGTCCATCGTTGTTTTGCACTCCACACCACCCAGTTCAGACATGGCCATATGCAAATCAGTCTGACCCTGTGCCTCATGGGAACAGTCCAGCCCGAACTGCCAAGCCATGCCTTCCCTGGACCGGAAACAAGCTTCCGAGGACCTGTTTCTGGCATTCCAGCCGTCTTTAGCCCAGCTTGCTTGAATCCAGTGCTGTGGAGAGCATGGGACTCACGTCTGAGCATACCCATCCCACTCGGGGTGACAAATGCAAAAACCACAGTTGATGGACAGAATGCAGAACAATGTCATACATTCACCCCAGTACAGAGATCTGGGCCTAAATCCATCGTTGTTTTGCACTCCACACCACCCCAGTTCAGACATGGCCATATGCAAATCTGTCTGACCCTGTGCCTCATGGGAACAGTCCAGCCCGAACTGCCAAGCCATGCCTTCCCTGGACCGGAAACAAGCTTCCGAGGACCGGTTTCTGGCATTCCAGCCGTCTTCAGCCCGGCTTACTTGAATCCAGTGGTGTGGAGAGCATGGGACTCACGTCTGAGCATACCCATCCCACTCGGGGTGACAAATGCAAAAACCACAGTTGATGGACAGAATGCAGAACAATGTCATACATTCACCCCAGTACAGAGATCTGGGCCTAAATCCATCGTTGTTTTGCACTTAAAATAGACAGGGCACACCGATTGGCACTCTCACGTCAAGCACCGACACCCCCGCCAGAAGTCCTGGCTTACATTCTGGACTTTCAACTTAAGGAGTGCATATTAGGAGCTGCCAGAGATAAGCAACCCATACAATACCAAGATCACTCTATTGCCCTATTTCAAGATCTGGCTCTAATAACTCTCCAAAAGCGGAAAGAGTTTCGGGTGGCAACTACACACCTTCGGTACCAAGGAGTACCGTACTCATGGGGACACCCATTTCGGCTAATTTTTAACTGGCAGCGCAAGCTGCAACAACTCACATTGATGCAGGACACTTGGGTGCTGGGCATTGAAAATCCACATCAGGAGGAGGTGAAGAACCACGACTATGACGCTAGAAATACAATCGGTGCTGGAGACGTTGTCTAGGGGGACACCCTCCATGAAGAAACCCTGAACGATTGAGGGACAGATGGGCTGAGTGGGAGGCGGAGTCACATGATGGGAGCGGGGTGGTGGAGGATCAAGCCACACAATACTCTTAACTTTTCTGAACACCAAGGACACGCGAACAGGTTTGGCGGGCCATGGACATTATGGGGCTCAAGGGGGTTCACAGTTGGGGTTAGGTGGGACACTGGTATGCAGGTTATTGACACTGAAAGGATAGACCACATGCCCTGGAGATTGGACGTGGGAGGGGCAGCAGGGTAGAGGGAGGAACACACAGAATTAGAGACATGTCCCGGCCCACAATGAAAATTCTCACTCTCAATGTGAAAAGCCTTAACAATCCCATTAAACAGAGGTCCATCCTTTCCTATCTGGAAAACTCGGAGGCAGATGTGTGCCTTCTCCAAGAAACGCATCTCCTCTTCAAAGATTAGCATAGATTGAGATCCTGAGTCTTTCCACACCAGTTCTTCTCATCTGCCCCGGATAAAAAGGCGGGGTGGCTATCTTGGTTGCTAAACGGTTCAAGGGGACAGTGGAGGAAAAGGTGGCCAAGATCGAAGGAAGACTATAGGCCCATGTATTCAAGATTGGGGGACTTAATTTACTGATAGTTTCCACCTACACACCTAACATAGGTCAGGAGAAATTCTTTAGGTCAGCCCTCATGGAGGTCATGCACAGACAAGAACGTAAGACGATCATAGGGGGGGATTTGAATATAGTTATGGATGAGACAAAAGACAGGATGGGTAATTGATATTCACAAATGGGGGAGATATCACAGGTAGTTAGAGAGTGGCTCCAATCCATGGGCTTGGTGGATATGTGGAGGGAGGCAGATCCTCACACATCGCAATTTACATATTATTCTCACATACGTAAGACATATGCACACCTAGATCATATTTTAGGTACAGCAGAGATTAGCAAGATGGTGGATGAGGAAGACCTTTCCCCGGCAGCACTGTCTGATCACAATGCGGTGACGGTTTCTTTACAGTTGCTGCCGCAAAGGAAAACGCAGGGGGCCTGGCGATTGAGGGACACTATGCCCCACAAGGATGCGGTGATAACACAACTTACTAAATGCATCAAAGTGTACCTCGAAGTAAACAACACCCCGTATACATCAATACCCTCATTATTGGGATCCCTGAAATCGGTAGTGAGAGGGGAATTAATTGCTATCTCTGCGGCTGAGAATCAAGAGCGTAAGAAAAAGAGAGAAGATCTTTCAGCACAGGTACTGGAGCTTGAACAGGTACATAGCCGGAAAGGGGCGCCTAGGGTCTGGCGGCAGCTGAAGGCGGCACGGGCGCAACTGGCGGGGCGAGACCTTGACAGAGCTGAGTACGCGGCACTGCAACTGAAGCACTCCAACTATAGCGGTGGTGACAGAACAGGACGCATGCTAGCAAGTAAACTTAGAACACAGGTCTAACAAATGAGGGTGCAGACAATAGAGAATGACAATAGAAAGGGTTTCACAGAAGACGAAGACATAGCGCAAGCATTTAGGGATTTCTACACAGACTTATACGTCAGAAAGAACAAGTCGGACTGGCGACCTCCTACTTGCAAGGGATACATACGTCCGCGCGAATGCTCCGATTCGGATTGAGGAAGTGATAGGGGCGATCTCACGCCTCAAACCTCTTAAGTCGCCAGGCCAGATGGCTTCTCGGGGGGCTTTTACAAGTCCTTTTGCCACCTGCTAGCACCGGCCCTGGCACGATCGTTTAAATAATTTGAGGGACTGGACTCAATCCCCACCAATATGTTTGCAGTGTCTATAGTGCTCCTCCCCATGCCAGGGTAGGACAAGAAGAAATGTAGCTCCTAGCGCCCGGTGTCCCTACTGAATGTGGATCTCAAACTGCTCACAAGCATCCTGGCGGCAAGATTGGTTCCAATGATGCCTGGAATAATAGACCCGGACCTACCGGAATTTATCCAAAATTGCCAAGGGGGACAACACGAAACAGATCCTCCACTTAATAGACAAGGCCCACTGCACGAACATGAATGCACTGCTGTTGACAGTTGACACAGAGAAACCATTCGATCGGGTCGACTGGGGGTTCCTGGAGCACATGTTGTCCCACTTCAGGCTAGGGGAATGCTTCAGGGTGTGGATAGCAAGCTACTATAGCTCCCCCACAGCCTCCATTAGGGTCAATGGGATCATGTCTTGTCCCTTTCCCATTCAGCAGGGCACCAGGCATGGGTGCCCACTGTCACCCCTTCTATTCGCTCTATACATAAAGCCACTGGCAGAGAGGGTACAGGACAATTCAGACATCAGCGGCATACAATTTAGCGGGGAAAGACATGCCATAAGCTTGTACGCGGACGACATATTGGCCTCACTAGAGGTTCCTGCGTGGCCGGTTGTGGCATTTTTGAGGGAGCTGGAGGTCTATGGTGGTGTATCCAGTTTTAAATTTAACATTGGAAAATCGCAGATCATCAATCTAGTGGGGGCACGGTTAGGCTCAAGGTTGGTGGGAGATCGGTTCTCAGGGATCCAAGTAACAAAGTCGATCCCTTACCTAGGAATCGAGCTGGCTCCATTGGTCCAACAAATGATCAGAACGAACTATGCAAACTCAGTACACATACCACGAAAGACTTTCAGGTATGGAGGCACCACCAGCTGTCACTAATGGGTTGTGTGGTTGCAATAAAGATGTTGGCCCTACCGAAGGCACTGTACTTATTTCAGATGCTACCTGTTAAGCCTCCGAAAGGGACACTCAAGGCATTACAGAAGGAGATCCTTCAATTTGTATGAACAGGAGCGAGACCACACATGCAGCAGGATTTGGACTACCTGAGAGCAGAGGAGGGAGGGCAGGGGATCCCGAACCTAGAGGAGTATTACAGAGCACCTCAAATAAGATACTTGGTTGAATGGACCCAAGAGGAATCAGAGAAGCGGTGGCTGTTCCAAGATAGAGCACTGGCTCACATTTCTCTGTGGAAGGTGCCCTTTTTGAAAAAGGCTGATAGAACGCAAGGCCTACAGGGATCCCTAATCACTAGGGCAGTGATGGATGCATGGGAGGAGGTTAGGCCATGAGGAAAAAACCCACGTCATTTCCCTCCCCAATGACGCCCTAGCTCGAGAATAAGGAATTCTCCCCAGGAATGGATGTTGCGGCCTTTCGAGCTTGGCAAGCTACGCCTTGTAAGATGGCAGGCCACCTGTTTGACATAGAAGGGATTATTCCCTTTTCACAACTGAGGCAAGATTACACACTCCCGGAGACAGAAAGGTATCGCTACATGCAGGTGCGTCACTGGCTTCTACACCCGACATACATCCCAAAGTAAATAGAAAGCTGATTAAATACAAAAAATGGCTGATCACAAAGACATCGTACAAGAAGTTGATCTCAGAGCTATACGACATGCTCCGCATGTGGGCCCCCACACAGCCTTCCCCTAGCCAGAGGCAGAGGACGAGGGAGCTAGGTAGGGAACCCTCAAAGAAGGAATGTGGGACATCTATTACAGGGCCAAGCACAAAGTGAGGAACACCATCAGTAAAGAAACAGCCTTCAAGTTAGCTACATACTGCTATCTGAAAAGGGTGCGCCTAAACCAGGGGAATCCGAACCATAGCCCTACCTGCTGGCGGGGTGTGGGGAGGAAGGGACTTTGCTTCACTTGTTGTGGGACTGCCCAGTTCTGTCTTAATATTGCCCTCCAATGTAGGATGAAATTGATGGGCAGTTCAAGACACAGATTCCAAGATTCCCATGCTATGTGGTATTAGGGTTGCCCAATCCCTCACATTTCCACTGAAGTGCCGCAAAGGGAAACAGATGGGCTTAGCACTGGGGGCGGCGCTTCAAAACATTTTAACGCACTGGGGCACGCAAACAGTACCCACACATACAGGCTGGCTCCATAAACTATGGTACATTTTGGGGATGGAAAGTATTCAGCCTCTCTCACAGGCTCAGGGTCCGGCTTTAGGGAGGTGTGGAGGCCTCTATTGACCCTGATGTCCACCGAATTTAATGAAATTACGTGTCCAAAGTAGCTTCGCTTTCTTTGTCTAGCAGCAATGGAGGACACTTCTGATATAAAATAAACACACAGTGCTCAATCGCTTCATGAAGGCGTCACCGGGGAAGGAGGAAATATGCATACCAGTGGGGGGAAGGGGCGGGGTGGGGCAGGGAGGGGCAGGGAGGGACAGGGTTTCAGCGTTTTGTGTTATGGGGTAAGTTCTCACTCTCCTCAAGTTATGCCTTTTCATGCTGTAGCATACAACTGACTTGCATGTGCCGAGGGAAATATATTGAAAATGCGGGTCATGACAGAGTTGAATGTAACAGATATACCAATTCTTAATTGTTTACTGTGCATTAGACAGCAGAGCGTGAAATGTATGTACAATGAAATAGCAATAAAAAAAATGTAAACCTAAACAAGCAGGGAGCAACTTAGATATGATACTTTTAAACGCAGAAAAGGCATTTGGAGTTGACTTTGGCCTACTGTTGCCACATTTGGAATTACCTGCCGATTTCCTATGTGGATACAAGCCCTATACTGCATACCGCATGCCAAAATGTGCTATCTGGGCACTCAGTCATCACCTTTTTTTATACATAGAGGCAATTTATGTTGAACCCTTCATACAGATACTGATGATTAATGAAAATAAAACACCACTATGGTCTGGAATTAGTGCGCTTAAGGTCACTGCCTACACAGACAATATTGATGTTTTTACAGTGGACCCAGCGGCCTCATTAGAAATAATCATGAATGAAGCAAGAACCTTTGGGTCATTTTCCAGCTACAAATTAAACCCCAGTAAGACACAGGTAATTATAAACTTCAATTCTGCTAGACCTTCAGCCAGAGTATGCCCTGAAGCGACTTATCTTGGAGTTCATATCACCTCGCAAATAGAAAACATATTAAATCTGACCTACGATACTCTGTTACAAGATGTGACCAAAAACTTAAAACTATGGCATAAGCTGCCTATAAGCATTATTGGCAGATGCAACATTATAAAAATGTCACTATTGCCTAATTTTTTATACTTATTTAGTGCCATTCCCTTAGGAGTCCCTAACATCTTCTTTAAAAAAGCTAGATGGTATAATAAGCAGCTTTATTTAAGGATATCAGCAAGCATGACAAACTATTAAGTTCATAAAATACCCATATAAGCAAGGGGGGGTCTTCAACTCTCAAGTAAGAATCAAGATTTTAGCCACCAGCCAGGCCAAGACAGTAGTAGCTTTCTTTACCCACTTTAAGACAAGTAGTAGCTTTCTTTACCCACTTTAAGACAATCAGAGATACAGTTACTATTTGGCGGGACATTCTTTCTAGTTATTCGCTCTCAATATTCCATGACATGTTCCCTTTATGGGACATTCCATTTTTCCCTGGGTGTTTTAATGACAGTGTGGCAAAGGGGTGGTCCATGATTGGGGTGGAAAGATTTGGACAACTGTATGACCTCAAATGGTTTTAAAATATTCCAAAGTCATCAGAATACGTTCTCCCTCCCACGGCAATATTATTATAAGTACTTAAAAATTAGAGATGTTTTGTAAGATCACAAAAGAATTTCTTCCCTAGCTGCTTATGAGATTCTGACACTTGTTCAAGAAATACCCAGGAAACACTCAATTTGCATTGCTTACCAACACTTATCCCAGGACAGAACCGATCCATGCGTCCAGCTCGCACAGAAGTGAAGTTGAATGCTGGAGACTGACATTACCGCTGTAGTAATAAATGATGCTTTTGTGACACTAAAAGATGTGGTAGTTTCAGTTACCTTAAAGCTCCAACAGTTTAGGACATTGTACATGCTATATTAAACTCCTGAGAAGATAGCAGGCTGGTGGGAGAAGGGTGGTGGTCAATCCCCTAATGATAGAATGAAATGTCCCAAATGTGGAGTCTTTGGGGCTAATATTGGACATATGTTCGCTACCTGCCCCTCAATCTTGGCATTTTGGGAAGGCGTCGGATACATCTGTAGCTAGATTTGGCTTGGACATAACTTTTACTGTACAGGAGATTATGATGGGATACCAGGCTTACTCCAGCCCTTCACATCAAGCACTTTTTGCTATCACATTAGTCACTGCCAAGCTTACCATTGCAAGGGCCTAGACTTCCCCCAAAAACTGCAATGCCGTGGAATGGTGGGCAATACTGGTCGACATTTCTGAGCGAGAAAAAGCTTTGGCTAAAACCAGAGGTATACGTTCAATGCAGGATTTCAAGCCCTTTGGCACAGACTATTCATGAATGAATAATACAACCTGATTTTCCTGACATTTTCATATCTTTTATTCTATATTATGGATTGGTCTATGTAAGTTATATGTTTGTGAAGCTACCCTGTCTTACCAATGTTGAATTTTGTATGAACTATGATGATCTCCTTTGCGCCAATAATAATAAGAAGAATAAGGTTGACTATGGTGCCTAGAACAGTATAAAATAAGATAAAGGAAGGAACACTACTAAGAAAACTGGTGTTCTCTCACATAAATATAGTGATGTGAGATAGTCGCCTCTGTCTCACTACTAAACTTAGAACTTTACTATATTAAAAAATCTTGTATTTTATGACAAGAATGGAGGATCAATTGTACCTTTTCAAAGCCCATGTATAACAGAAGTAGATGCATGTAACACAGGTTTATACTAAAATGTAATGTTTGAAATGTTAAGGTTGAAGACCAAAAAGCCTGCTTTCAAATTGTCCTCCAATCTTAAACCCAAATAGAACGCTTTGGAAGCTGTAGCTCCTCTAAAGGAATGAGCCCTGAAAACTGAAATATCAATTCCATTCTGCTGCATAGTCCATTTGACCGACCTCGAAAGGATTGCAGAAGAGGCAGATAAATTAGGTTCCTGAAGGATGCTAGGGGTTGGGGAGCAGATGTTCTGACAGCTTACATGTGATCCTTGCATTCTCTAAGGCAACAAACCACGCAAAGCTTTTGATGATATGGAGAAACAAGATATTCAACCATAAAAGGAGTCTTAGGGACAGATGTGCTAAGCATTTTCATGGCCAAAACCATTCTGATTCTGTGTGTGACTGTTAAAATGCTTTTTCTTACTTACTAATCCCATTTTCGAGGTTGAAATCCTTTTTCCGACTCCTAAAATGGTACACAGAATGGCGTGTTGTAGACCTCCCTTACAAATATTGTATCAGTATTTAATCTGTTAATGTTTTGTGACTGAAAACCTGTGGCAAAATATATATTTTGTTGACCGACAACTCAAAGGAGGTTGTAACCCATTTGCATAAGGGAAGTGGTCCCTTTAAGACATTTCTCCTTTAAGCATGTAAAGAAAAGCTTGTTTAAGAGGACACAGTGGTCTACTACTGGCTCTTCTTAAATGGCAGGGCTACTGCCTGTTCTTAAACAACTTTTAAAAAGCTTCTTCTTTGAAAATGCTGTCTATTTTCCTTTATGCAAAACGGGCTGCCTGTGAAAAAAAAGTTTGCTTAATTAAAAAGCAATGACAGTCATGATGGACTGCTGGCACCAGCAGGCCAACATCCCAGTGATGGTTTCCAATGGTAGTGAGTCAAAATTTACAATCTACCTCATTAATATGCGTTAGCCACTTGCTGTCCGTCTCAATGGGATATGGGGTTGAAGGAGGGTATTTAATGCTTAAAGCTGCTGCTGACACTCCTGTCCCCCACCCCCAGACATGGTTGTCCTGCTAGCTTCTGGTGGTGTTGCCACTGAATGAAAGCTTCATTTTTCTGCTGTTTATTTGCAGATAGGTTGAAGAAATGTATGACATTTAGGCTGCACGAAAGCAATTTTTGCAAGCCCAAGGTGGTACTGCTCTTAACTCTTGGGGGCATTTTGTTCTTTACCTGTTGCTGCTCCTGACGCTGGCCGCTCTGCCCTGCCTGTCCTCCCGCTGCCGCATTTTCCACACCTGCGGCCGCCGAGAGGAGGACTCAACATCCCAGGCTCCTTAGCGGTGCTAGTTGACACCGTCATTCCTGCGCCCGGGGGCACTTCAAATATCGTACAGCCCCCGCGTCGCGGGATCGCGCGCGGGTTGCGCCGGGCTAAGCCCGGGCAAAGGGTGGGCCGTCTGCGGCCATCCGCGGTCGACATTGGTCGGGCGGGCCATCCCTCTAAGCTATTAGTAGGTGAGTGCATACATTATAATAGGGAAACGCACGACTATCACTAGCACCCAGGCTCCCAAGAATTCATCAATCATCTCTTCTTCATTTGAAAGCATGCTTGAGAATGCTTTCAACATGGTTACAACAGAGATAGAAAACACTGAAAGAAGAATGTCTATGGGATTATCAGCACCCCATTTAGACTCTCAGACTGCCTTTGGAAACGATGGCTGTATTAACCCCTTGCCGCTATCGCCAGAGATAACAATTGTTAAACCCGCCCACTTTGACAATCCATCTGTTGCCCTGATGACGGATTGCAATGTAATCACCATCTCTGATTCCCAACAGGATACTGAAGCTACTATCAGTACTTCCACTTTGGTCTCTGTTACTAAGACTGTAGGAGAGAAAAGGAAGAGAGGCCCCTCAAAATTGCCGATTAAGAAAAGAAAACAACCTCCTCGCAACAAAAGCCAACCAACCCCGCATAGTATGTGGTCCCGAGGAAAAACTGTATCAAGCAGGGTGTCAGCTAGCGAGCTCGTGCAATCAGCCGATAGCATCGTAGGTCTATCTACAATGGGAGTAGGGCCCAACTCCATCTGCACACAGACTGAGCCAATTGCTGCAAATGGGACACACACGATAGGATAAACGGGAATCTAATTGACACTATAGTGGATTCAACTTTTAACCAACTGAAAAGTCTAATGGACAAGCAGTTTAATCTTATTTTTAAACGTTTGAATAGGTTAGAAAGCCTGGTGAAGAAAGAAGATGCTAAAAGAAAAGGGGTCACTATAATTGATCAAAACAGGGGTGAACGGCTTCTGAGAGATATGGAGGCTGTTTACAGAGGCATTGGTGGGTTGAGGGACAACGTGAGTACATTGGGTACCAAGATCGTAGGTGAAAAATGTGACACAGACAAAAACCAGCCCTCCTCCAATGCTTCAACCTGTACTGCCATGGGCACATTGTTGCCTTTGCTACCTGCAGCAGATAGGCCCCCTGGTCTAATTTGCTCGCCCACGGGAGTTCCATCTGTCCAACCTGCATCAGCCACCATAAAATCAGTAAATGTCCCACATAACAAACCCACCCCTGTTACACGGCCTAAAAACCAGACTGAGGCCGTCCTGCATTTGCTGCCTGAAGCCTGCCCCAATTGTTATAATTTTAGCTGGAGTCCCCCCTTTGAAAGAGGAGCATAGTGAGTCCTGGGTACAGCTCAAAAACAAGTGTATTGACTGGTTGTCCTGGTATAAAGGGGTGGGATTAGAGATTTCTAATGAAATATTAATAGTATGACGGGTGGATGGGTTGGCCCTTCGGCTAAGAACATCTCTGGCGACTGCATAGTCGTGAATTTTAGACACCCGTCCCTAGTAAAATATATATTAAGAAGTAACATCATTCAATTTAGTTCCTCAACCGTTATAAGTTCATTACCTTTGAAATTCTTTTATAGACCGCCCCAGAGAACCTTCAATCCAGCTACAACAATATACCCACTATATAACCGGTTCAGTGTTTTATCTGACCTGGAGAGTCAGGACTGACCATCAGCAGGACTCTCGAATATTGTAGAAAGACCTCAGAATATTGATATGGTCAATGAGGCTGTGACCAAATCTAAACCCATTAGCAGCTTCTCTAAAGCTCACCTGGAAGAATTATTGCTATCCAGTCCTATTATAAATGATTTGGGTTCCGCAGAACACAATTTGAATATACTTAGTTGGGACATTGCTGGTTTGAAGTCGAAAATGGAATCGGCAGCTTGGATCGATTGGATTAGCAATTATGATATTTTAATGTTTCAGGAAACATGGTGTACTAGTGGTTTGCTTCTCGAGGGATACTTTTGTCATAATAACATTGTACCCAGTCCTGTAGCAGGCCGTCCTAGTGGGGGCCTATCCATATGGATAAAGATTACTGCAGGTAGTAAAATTAAACCCCTGGAGACTAATGATAGCAACTTCCAGGCTATAATCTATTCCAACGGGATGACGTTATGCCTAATACATTTTTATAATAATAATTTTATCTCACAACCCAATAAGAATTTTATACATTTATTCGATTTTATTGATAAGATTGTAGTTGAACTAGGGTATGGCAAACTGGATGGAATCTGCTTGGGAGGTGATTTCAATGAGCATTTGCACAAAGGAATGGCTAACCCAGCAGCTGCATCTGTTTGGGCATTCCCATGTAAAAGAGGGGAAGAACTCCTTAATCACCTAGCTACTAGGGATCTAGTCAATGTCATGGAGAAAGCTGGTTGTTTGATGGGCAAAGGCTCATTGCCTACTTTTAGAGGGGGTGGTTGTTCTTCTACAATCGATTATGTTTTTATATCCTCCTCCCTTGTGGACTGTTTAGTGAAGGCCGATGTTTTAAGCACTGTTCACAGTGACCACAACCCAATTCTTACATCTATTAAATCTGTTAATAAATTTAAAAGGTGGAAGGAGATAGGAGCAAGGAATCTGGTTGCATCAACCGACAAACTTAAAGTAATCTGGAAGGGCATAAATAACAAGGCCCTCCTAGCACGTATTATAAAAACGTATCCTTCATTAGTGGAAACGTGCCTGTCTAGTAGATGCTCAGGTCCAGAGATTATTCAGGCCTTTTCTGGGTTATGCGAGGGAATTAAACAAGAAATTTCTAAGCCCATTAATAACCCAAATAAAAACCCTAGTTGGTTTAATGGCGCCTGTTCACGGGCGAATCGTGAATTACGGGTAGCACTGAATGCGGAACCAAGGGATTTGTCTTTGGTTAGAGCCTTGAGAATACGCTATAAGAAAGCTACAAAAACACGCACAGAGGAGTTATTAAAGGAGCGGTGGGATTCCTTGGCCCGTGATGTAATCCAGGAAACAGTAGTGGTAGTAGATAGGAGATTTATTGAAGGATAACAGCTTGTACATCCACAATCTTCAGGAGACAGACTTGCACTGCCTAACTCCCACATATAGAATATAGAACCAGAAAAGAGTCATAACAATTCTAGAAGGACAGGGAAAAGGAATACAACACACCTTCCCCCTTTAAAATTTTTTTTTAAAAAACCCCAAAAAAACAAATTAATGAACAAAATCACGCAATTTGATAGGAGAATATTTAACACGAACACTTCTCCTTAAAGCCTCATTACCAGATTGTTCAATGACACGTCCGGAGACTTCATAATCAGCATTCACATTAGAGTCATTTAGAGTAACACAGTCATTGATGGGTAAATTGACCTCACTAAATTGCGAATCAACATTCTCAGTTTGAGGCAAATTGACATTCTGTGGTGAATTGACAATCTCTGTTTGTGGCTCACACCCAAAAGTATCTAATAAGGCTGAAAAAGTTACATCATTTTCAGCATTTAAGTTTGACTGCAAAGATGGACTGACATTTGAGCTTGACTGCGAAATAGTATTAGGATCCAAGACTTTACACAAAGAAATCCTTCTAAAGTTCCAGACCTTACCACCTTCAACTCTTACAGCCTTAGTGAAAACCTCAGAAACTTTACACGGGTCAGACCATTTATTCCATTTGTTGCCAAAAGTTCTACCAAATTTTATTCGCACAAAATCACCCACTTTGATCTTTGGACTATGTGTGACAGAACCAGAACAATTCCTTTTCATCCTTTCCTGATATGCTAACACCCTGTCTTTGACTTTGAAAGGACCAAAGGAACGCTCATAGGAGATTTTACATTTCATCCGCCAGGGTAAACGTTTAGAGCATGGCTTCCTGCCTCTTAACATCTCAAAAGGAGACAAACCAGTAACAGAATTGGGGGAAACACGATAAGACAATAAAGAGGCACGTAATACTTCTCTCCAATTTAAATTGCTCTTAACAGCAAGTTGGATGGACTCCTTTATTACTCTATTAAAACGTTCTGTTTGACCATTGGCCTGTGGGTTATAATTTGACACCCTTCTGTGTGCAATACCACATCTTTCAAGGAAAGAAGAAAATTCTTTGCTAATGAACTGTGGACCATTATCTGAAACAATTTCAGCAGGAATGCCCTCTCTACAAAACACTTCATCCAAAAATTCCACAACTTGAGCAGAACCTATTTTATCCACAACCTTTAACTCTGGCCATTTGGAAAAGTAGTCAATTAAAACCAAAATAAATAAGTCTTTGTTAGGTGACAAATCAAGAGGACCAACAATATCCACTCCCAATTTTTTCCAGGGAGATGTAACAAATTCAATGGGCGAAACACCAACAGTCAGAGGTTTTACAGACTTATCACTCAAAGAACAAGGTAAACAAGAACTGACCCATTTATCAATCATATTATCAATACCTGACCACCAATAGAATTCACAAATACGCCTTTTGGTACTGGACATGCCCGTGTGGCCTTCATGAGCCATTGAAATAATTTTCTTCCGTAATTCACAAGGAGGAACTATTTTATCACCTCTAGTTACAAAACCCTGGTCAAACATGATTTCATCCTTTATCCTATAAAAAGACAGAACATCGCCTGATAATTTCCATTCCTCAGGCCAACCATGTTGTAAGTACGTCACTACATTAGATAAACCAGAATCTTTAAACATGGCAATTCTCCAGTCAACTTCTGAAATAGTTCCAGACAACTTGTTGTTACCTTCACCGTTGACATCACTAATGGAAAATATAACATCAAATTCACTGTGAACACTAGAAACTTGCGAATCTAAAGGCAACCTTGACATGCAATCGGCATGTACATTCAAACGGCCAGGAACATATTCCACTACACACTGGAATTCCTGCAGTTTTGCAGCCAAGTGTGCTAAACGCGCTGTTAAAGTCCTCCCACCACCAGCCGCTAGCATGTTAATTAGAGGCTTGTGGTCGGTTCGTAAACGAAATTTAGTTCCCCAAAGAAACTGTCTGAAATGTTCGACGGCCCAAGTGCAGGCCAACAATTCTTTCTCAATAGTGGAATAATTGTACTCAGCACCATGGAGAGTTCTCGAGGCATAGAAAACAACATACTCCTCACCCATATTTTTTTGCATTAATACAGAACCCAAACCTACATTGCTTGCATCCACACATACAATACATTCTTTACCTAATTCAAAAGGTCTAAAAAATGGAGCGTTAAGAATCTCCTTTTGTAGTAGGTCAAAAGCAAATTGTTGTTCAACAGTCCATAAAAATGTTACATCTTTTTTTAACAGTAATCTCAACGAATGTACTTTTGATGAATAATCCTGTACAAATTTACTGTAAAATTCGGTAAGTCCTAAGAAAGACACAAGTTGTTCTTTACTAGAAGGTGCAGGAGCCTTAAGTATACTTTGGATATGATTGAGCTTAGGCTTAATACCTTGGGAAGAGATCTCGTGTCCGAGATATTCCACTTTACTCTGTCTAAACTTGCACTTTGAGAATTTTAAGGTTAGACCTTTATTTTGAATCTGTTTTAGCACAGAGTTTAAATTCCTGTCATGATCTTCAAAATTCTTCCCAAAAATCAAAATATCGTCCTGAAAAGCTATATCTCCCTCACAACTCTCAAGAACCTCTTTCATGAGTCTTTGAAAGACTGAAGCTGCACTGGCTAAACCAAAAGGCATGCGACAGAATTGAAACATACCTTCTGGTGTTATGAAGGTAGTCAAAAACTTAGACTCTTCATGCAAAAGTACCTGATGGTAAGCACTAGCCAAATCTACAGTAGAAAATACACATGCACCAGAGAGAGTAGAAATCAACTCATGTATATTGGGTAGAGGATGCCTATCAACCCAAATCTCTTGGTTCAAACTCCGAAGGTCAACACATAGCCGAAGTTCGCCATTGCTTTTAATGGATAAAACTACTGGCGAAACCCAAGGAGAAGATTCGACAGGTTCCACTATCTTCCTGGCCACAAGATCAGATAAAATAACTTTTAGTTTATCACGATACGCTAGTGGCACATTTCTAACTCTGTGCCTCACAGGGATAGCTCCTTCTTTAAGGATAATGCGATGTTTGAAATTTTCGAATTTACCTAACTTGTCGGTGAAAATGGCAGGAAACTTCTCTTTAATACAATTGGTAAACTTATCAGCCTCTGGAGATACAACATACACAGGATGTGATGCATTGGGGTCAAGTTTAATACCTAACTCATGCTGATGAGGCCAACTGAGAATGGAAGCACCATTAGTAGCGACATAAACTTTGCCTTTAATACTCCTACCTTTAAATGTGATGTTAGCCCACATGAAACCAACCAAGTAAATTTTATGACCAGTTTAGCCACCGGGTTGTACATCTGGTGGTAATAGCTTCAAAGAACCCCAAAATGTATTAAAAATATCCATACCTATGATACTATACCATGCACAGAAATCAATGAGCATGGAAATTTCATTGCCATCAATCAAGATTATATCTTTAGGAAAACCTTTGCATTTGGTGTCACCAACACACAACAAACTGTTAATTCCAAGACTGTCAATGGGAATAGGATCAGATTCATCATCTGTCAATAAATTCACTTTTTGAGTAGACCTACACATTTTGCTAAAATGGCCTGAACGTTTGCATTTAACGCATATTTTGTTCCAAGCAGGACAACCTCTGTAGCTCCCTACATGGTCCACACCTCCACACCTGTAACAAACTATTTGGTTTCTTCTTTCAAAAGGTTTAATATCCCTTCTAAAATGTTCCTTTTGTTTATTAGGAATAAACTGTGATTTATTGGGAACAAACTGCGTTTTTCTTTGATTGTAAAATTCTTTTACTACTGAAACTTCAGGAATCACTACTTTGTTTTTGCTTTCCTGACCTCTGATCTCACTTACAAACAGTTCAGACTGTTTGATGCCTTTAGCAATGTTTAATACAGCCTTAAGAGTAGTTTCAGTTCCCATCCATAAACGTTCCTGTATTTTCTTACTCTTAGTTCTCATCATAATTTGATCTCTGAGAACCTGTTCAAAATTAATTGTTTCAAAAGCACAGGAACCAGCGAGAGTTCGCAACGCAGCTACATAGTTCTCAATTGATTCATCTTCTTTTTGTGCACGGGAATAAAATTTAAAACATTCTATGACAGTATTAATCTTCCTTCCAAATCTAGTACCCAATTGTTTAACAACAACATCAAATACATTTAGATCACCCGCACCGTCAATAGGAGGTACATTTTCTAATTCTTTAAGACCAGCACCACCTAGACAGTTTTTCAATAGCTCTAATTTCCTCTTAGGTGAGCAACCATCCTCTTCTACAATATCAACATACGCTAGAAATGTAGGAAACCATAGATCCCATTCCATTTTGGGATCACCAGCTATAGGTAGGAAATGTGCAGGAGAGACAATGTTGTTAGACATAGTAAAAGTACTGTTGAAATATTGTATGTGTAAAAGTAAAAGAAGACACTTAAAATAGATACATTACATACATATGAGTAATAAAATAAATAAACTAAAATAAAAGAGGTAGTCATCGATGTCTATTTTAGTTAAAATACAATCCACAGAAGTATTTGTAATTGCTGATGTAGAAATCATGTGGCGTGAGCTTGTTGATGTAGAAATTTAGCACAATTCAAGCCACAAAAAAACTGCTTCTCTTTTTTTATTTTTTTTATTTGCTGGCATAGAAATTGCAATGTGTTTGCTGGCGTAGAGGTTACAGTGCAAAATTGTTGAGGTTCATGAATCCCCCGCTGCCGTGCGGATCGGCGTTGTGAAGCGTCGTCAAGGTGATTCAAAATGGCAGACCACGCGATGCCGCAGGACGCTGTGTGATGTGCGCTGCGTGATGCGTGCTGAAGAGTCAAAGTTCGATGACAGACTCACCGATCGAAGACGGAGCGCAGAATAGAGATCTTGAACGTGAGTGCTCACGCGATGCCAGTAATTCGAATGTACACGCGATGCCAGTAATTCAAATGTACACTGCTCGAGTACTGGAAATAAGGTGAAGGCAATTTCGAAAATAATTATAACAAGATGTTAACAGGAAATGTTGGAGTTTTCATATATTTAGTAGAAAGACGATGTTGATAAAAATGAAGAAAGTTTGAGGATGAGTAACATTTAAAGGTTATAAAATCACAAAAACTCAGCCGCTGGTGCAATCAAGGCACAACCATAAATAAAAAATCTGGCGCAGTTGCAATCAATATAGAATTAATAAGAATAAATACCTTTAGGTATGCGTGAACGCTGTTTTCAATCCTTTCATTCCTTTCTCCAAGTATCCACTTCTTTTAAAATAAAAAAATTGTTGTTCTCAAAGTATGGTGTTCTGAAAGTATTCCAAAACGTCGCCAAAATTATGATGTAATCCAGGAAACAGTAGTGGTAGTAGATAGGAGATTTATTGAAGGATAACAGCTTGTACATCCACGATCTTCAGGAGACAGTCTTGCACTGCCTAACTCCCACATATAGAATATAGAACCAGAAAAGAGTCATAACAATTCTAGAAGGACAGGAGGAAGGAATACAACAGCTCGCTCCGCTGCACTTAAAGATGTTACTAGGTTTGGAGTGAGGTAAAATCTATGAGGTCCTTGGGCTCAAATATCACTCCGATTAACTGTAACATACCCAGTAAAATGTGGGAAGATCACTTCTCAAGTATATACACAGCCCCACAAACGAACGATGACGGTATCCGTCTAGTTAAGACAGCTAATATCTCTGTACGTGAAGTGGAAGATGCCATAAACCAAAGCACAGGAAATAAAGCGCCAGGCCCTGACGGATTATCAATTGACCTGATTAAATTAGAGCCAGATCTTTGGTCCCCTATATTATGTAACGTTTTTAATAAATTATCCCATACCAGCATCCCAAAAACCTGGTCAAACAGTATTATTGTCCCTATCTTTAAGAAGGGCGACAGACTTAACCCTACTTGCTACCGCCCTATATCTTTGATCGATAACACCTTGAAGATCTTAGGTAGAGTGATTTTTAATAAGATCAGGAACTGGGCAGAGGATAATCAGATTTTACATCTTTCTCAGTTGGGATTTAGGAGCAATGTGGGAACTGTAGAACAGTGCCTGTACTTAAATCTTATATTGGGTAAATATACTATCGCCAAAAAAGCCCCATTGTAATTGGGCTTTATAGATTTGAGTTCGGCCTTTGATTTTGTTAACCGTTCACGATTGTGGGAGATTCTTTTAAATTACGGGTTGGATAAGGCACTTGTACACTTTTTGGCACATTTGAACAGAGACCTGAAAGCCCGGGTTAGGATAAACAATGAAGGCGAGGTCTCCGGGGATATTTTAATTGGCAGAGGGGTTAGACAAGGTTGTGTCTTAGCCCCTCTACTTTTTATCCTTTATATAAACAAATTAAATAATTCCCTGTCCAAATTATCCAGTGATGTCTCGAAAATCAATGGCAAACTGCTTCCTGTACTTTTATATGCGGATGATGCGGTCCTGATGGGCCGCACGCCAAAAGCACTTCACACTTTAATAACGGGTTTTGTATCCTTTATGGCTGACATTGATTTGTGTACTAATTTTAATAAACCGTACATAATGTCTTGTGGGCCGAAAAAGTATAGCATTTATCACATTGTGTCAGGAAAAGAACTTTTAAAAAGTACGAGCACCTTTCCCTATTTGGGCTTAATTTATTCAGACTCAGGATCGTGGCAGCCTCATGTAGCCCATGGTAAAAATAAACTCGGTAAGGCTATAAACTCAATCATTAGCCTCCGATAGCCAAATCGGGCAGAGGTTGTAATTCCGTTACTACAGATCTATAGAACCCAATGTATACCGATGGCAACTTATGGAGCAGAGGTCTGGGGGTGTTGGAACTGGCCCTTCCTGCAGGGTCATCCTCAAACTTTTTGCTTCTTCCTCCCTTATTTTTCATGACCCGTGGCTGTTGGCAATAGGACTCTGCGCACTTTACCACTGCTGATCAGTGCTAAAGTGCATATGCTCTCCGTGTAAATTGTTATTATGATTGGATATACATGATTGGCATATTTGTATCGCCTAGAAGTCCCTAGTAAAGTGCACTGGGTGTGCCAGGGCTGGTGATGACAAATGCTACTAGTGGGCCTGCAGCACTGATTGTGCCACCCACATGAGTAGCCCTAAAATGGTGTCTCAGGCCTGTCACCACAGTGCCTGTGTGCAGTCTGTGAACTGCCATGTCCTCCTGGTCAATGTCCCCACTGACCAGGCCTAACCCTTCCCTTTTTGTGCACATTGGTCATCCCTATGGAAGGCCCTAGGTACCCCCTTGGGCAGGGTGCAGTGTATGTGAAAGGTAGAGCATGTACTAGTGCAGGTGACATGCTCTGGTAGTGAATGGCAGCCATTTTCGTTGTTCACTATTGTAAGGCTATCTTGCTCCATAGGCTAACATGGGGGATGCTGGCTACAGTGGCTACCAGCATTTCTTCCCATAGGAACAAGATAGGACATAAGAGTCTAGTATCCCTGAACTCAGAATTTAATAACACATCTTTTAGGAAAGGTTGTTTTTAAATCCTGTGTTTGAGAACAGCTCTTTTAGAAAGTTGCTGTTCTCTTGTCTGACCCTTCTGTGTGCCTTGGCCTGTTTGTGTATTGACTGTCTGGTTTGAGAGTGACAGGGGCTGGGGATTCCCCAGGAGGCTGGCTGAGTCAGCCCTAGACTGAATGACTGCATTTGCAACTTGAGTGGTGGGAGGAGTTAGCACCTGGCTCTGAATAGGGCTGTGCTTGCCTTCCACAATGCTGGCTCCACCTCTTGCTGGGCGGCTGACGACCCTGCCCCTCAGTCTGAAAGGAGAAGCCAGTTAAACAAAGTGCTCAAGCAACACCCAGACTTTTAGGGGTATAAGTACAGGACCCCTAACAACAGAAAATTAGATCATCCTGGAATCAAGAAGGAACCTCTGCCAAGGAGAAAGCTGAAACTGAAGAAGGAAGACTGTCCTGCTGTTGCTCTGCTGGACTGACCTGCTGTTGCTTTGCTGCCAAGGAGAGGGGAAGGACTTTGCTGTTGTGCTGTGTCCCCTGTCTTGAAGGAATCTCTAAGGGCCTGAGAAGAGCTGGCTCCCTGTTCTGAAGTCCCAGGAACAAAAGGACTTCACCCCAGCTTCCCTGAACACTGCTGAGAGAGTGTTGTCCTTCCTAGAGAGCTTGATCCAGTTGTGGGGCCTCTGGAAGTTGTACCTGTGCTGGGAATCTTGAAACTAAGCTTGAAAGACTTTTTCAATTCAAAAGTTATTGCATCGCTCGCTGCGGAGCGCATCCCCGACAGTGCGAGGAAATTCCCGCCGCTACGAAGGCCGAGATCGTCGCAGCACCTGTTGCCGCTGCCAGAGCCGTCGCATCCTTTGTTTGTGGGACGCACCAGACCGGTGCGGGATAGTCTAACATCGCTGCGATGGTCGTCGCAGAGCCCGTCGTCGCTGGGTGAGATCGCCGCACCGCTTGCTTGCGGACCACATCACGTCGCTGTGAGTGTCGTCGCAGAAACCATCATGTCGAGGAGCTGCGAGAGAGAAGATCACCGCTGGTCCGCGCATCGTCACCCCAGAGATTGTCACAACTCCAAAGATCGTCGCATCGTGCCTTTTGCAAGAACAAACTTCATACGGAACCTCCGCAATGGAATCCATACAAGTGGCCTTCCTCCCCATACAGACCGGATTCGTCGCAATACGTACGCTGCTGCAGCTGGGCTGTCGCAAACGCCACCCCAGGGTCTCAGGAGCAACGCATCGCTTGTTTTCCACCGCACCAGATTCTGCTTTTGGAACTTTGTCGCAACTAAAAGGTACTGTGAGTAAACGTGACGTAACTTTGAACTTTTCACGCATCTGTGGATTATTTTATCGCAAATTGAAGTATTTTATCGCAATCTTAAGAACTCTTTTGAAACCATATTCTTGAACTGTGCATGTTGGATTTTTGTCGTTTTGGTCTGGTGTAGTTTAGATTAAATACCTTTATTTTTCTAAACTGTTGTGGAGTCAGTTTGTGGTGTTTTCACTGTGTTACTGTTAGTGTTAGTGTTGGTACAAATACTTTACACATTGCCTCTGGTTAGCCTAGACTGCTCGTGCCAAGCTACCTAGAGGGTGAGCAGGGGTTATCTCAGAGGGTTTCCTCCTTACCCTGACTAGAAGCAAGGGTCCCTATTTGGACAGTGGTACCTACCCCTGCCAACAAGAGACCCCCAGTACTAACATTGTTGGTCAGCGGTGGGGATTTGAACTTGTATTTGTACTAGACCCACAGTGATTGGTGTACATCACTAGTGAGTGCAGACCACTAATCCACTGCATACTATATTTTTTATTTTTGGTTCTATTTTTAATCATAACCCTGAAAGAATCCAAGCATCATGTCTCAGAATGGTAAATCAGCAAGTGATGTTGAAGAACTGGAGTTTGATATTGAAATGTTAAGTGATTACAAAGTAGGTCAACTCAGGCAGTTCTGCAGGAACTTTGGATGCCCCATGAAATGCTGCTCCAAGAAGGAGGAGCTACGGGAGGCCTTAAGGGCCTGGTGGGAGACCAAAGAGACTGGGGAGACAGATGATGCAGAAGTGGATGAGGATGCACAAAGGGATGGTTTCAGGCCACAGGATCTGCCTGTGTTCAGAGCAGCCTCAAGGGCTGGCAGCAACCATTCAGCTAAAAGTTTTTCCCCAGAGGAGTTAGAGGAAAACCAAAGGGCGAGAGATCATAAGTTAGAAATGTTGAGGCTTGAATTGAAGATGAAGCAAATGGAGGACGAAAGGGCGGCGGAGGAGAGCAAGGATGCCCGTGCCCTAGAGGAATTGGAATTGACCTTGGCCCATGAATTAAGAATGAGGAAGCTTGAGTTGGAGCTCAAAAGGCGTGAGACCATGAGGGTCTCAGCTAAAGAAGAAACATGGGTAGCTGAAGAGGCGAGCTTTGCTGAGTTGGAGGTGGAGTCCAGCTCAGATGGTGGCAGCATGTTTATGATATCTAGTGCTGAGAGAAAGGTACAAACACCCAGAGATGTGGCGCCTGACTTGAGGGAGGGGGTCAACATACACCAGGGGGTTCAGGTTTATGATGTAGTTCCAGGGGAGTGCAGTATCCCTGAAGTAGATTGGAGGACTGGCACAGGGGACCATATCCAAGTGGTGGGAGGGACACTCTACTGACTCTAGAAGAAAGGTACAGGGAGAGGGGTCCCCCGTGGTATAAACCTTGGTGTGTGTGTGTGAAGACCAGCCAGGAGAGTGTAGGCTGTGTGACAGAGACAGTCAGATACTGTCTTGCCAGTCTCAGGAGAGTGGTGTGGGGTACTTGTGTGAGGCACTGGAGGGTGAGGCAAAGGGTAGCTTGGTTAACAACTGTGGGGGGCTGTGTGATTCATTTGTTGGAGAGCATATTTTAAGTCCCTGTTTTCCAGAGCTATGCCAACACCCGGTGGAATGTGAGTTCTCTGACCCCAGAGAGCTTGCGTTGGAGGCAGACCTCTTGGTGGATTCCAGAGAGTCTGAGGAGGCATTGGGGAGTGATCCCAAAAGGAGTGGCTCAGATATATTCCAAACCTGTGAGGTGGAAGAGGTTCAGTGTAACCCAGTTAAGTCCCAGTGTAGTGGGAGAGGTTTAGGGGCTCATGTCTGGTCTCAGTGTAGAAGGAATGAGTGTGGGACGGTGTGTCTCACGGTGCCCAAAACCCAGTCTCAGGGCCTGGAGGGTTCCTTAAGGGAACACCAGGTTGGGGACCTAGACTGTACTTGTAGGCCATTTGAGGAGGATCTCCTAGTGTCTGTTGAACGGGGAGTGCCTGTAACCAGGCCTCCATCAGTTCTGGTGTCTGGCAGTGCCACTCCAGTTGGGAGGGTGCAGAAGTCCAGACTGAGGGGTGAGAGGGGGAAGGAGTCCCCAGAAGTCCTGGCGTTCCAGGCAAGTGTACAATCGCAGGTGTTGGTCCTTGGGTTGGGAGACCAGGTTCAGGATCTGCCTGACCTGGAAAGAAGGATATCTGTAACCAGTGCCCCTGACCAAGATGGTTCCCAAGAGTAGCCCTCCAGTAGGGAGGGTGCAGCGCTCTGGAAGGGGGTGCAGAGGGATGGAGTCCTCGCCTCTGACCCCGGTACAACCTGAGGGGTTAAACCCTAGGTTGGGAGTAAGCATGGGCGGATTTTGCGAATTGGCAATCCGCGAACTTGCGTATTTACGGATTCACAATCCGCAAAATCTGCGAACTCTCGCGAATTTGTAGATTTTTTTTTTTGTGTTCGCAAGGGTTTCTGCCAGTTCGCGAGGGTTGTGTACCAGTTCGCAATTGCGAACTTACTTGTCGGCTCACAACGGCCGCGACTATGTTGTTTCTACGTCTGGTTCATCCTCACAGGTTCACAGCACCCTCTGTTTCACCACTGCCACCCTCTGGTACACCCATGCCACCCTCTGGTACATCACTGCCACCCTCTGGTTGGTTTATCACTGTAGATTATGGGGGTGAAAAAAAGAAAGCACACCTGCCCTGCTTCAACTGACATGAATTAATTTGGGGTTGATTAATGTGTCACTGAATTTAAACTTCCAGTCTGGCTGGCACCTGCTTCCTTATCTGTAATTTGCTTTCTGTTGCAGTGCAATTTTTTTTCACAGGACCTTTGTGGCCTACTTGTAGCTATTCTCTGAGCCTGCTGTGAGGGTCAGAGCAGGGTCATAGAATAGTTGCAAGTAGGCAACTGAACTCTGAAGGGGCCCCTCAGGAAGCACTACAGGGAATGGTTACTAATGATAAGATTGAACTTTTGCACCTGCTGAGTGCTTCCAGTTTTGTCTGTAATTGCTTTCTGTTGCAGTGTAATTTTTTTAACAGGACCTTTGTTGTATACTTGTAGCTATTCTCTGAGCCTGCTGTGAGGGTCAGAGCAGGGTCATAGAATAGTTGCAAGTAGGCAAATGAACTCTGAAAGGGCCCCTCAGGAAGCACTACAGGGAAAGGTTACTAATGATAAGATTGAACATTTGCACCTGCTGAGTGCTTTCAGTTTTGCAAAAATCCAAATATCCAGCAGCATCCACAAAAAGTAACCCTTCCAGGTCAAGATCCAAATCAAAGTGACCAGTACATGAAGAAAGCACTGGGAGGAGCCTGCTGGACAGGAACAGGAAGTTGGAGACTGTGGGGCACTTCCTTCCTCCCACCCCCCCCCCCCCAAAATGGACTCCTTGCAAAGAAAAAGTGCAGGCAAATGTCAACCTGAGGAGTTATTCTGATAAAAATCATAATTTTCAAGGTTTATGCTGCCTGCTGGTGGATTTCTTGTGGGAAATTGCAAATTTTGCAATCTCGCAATTGCGAGATTGTCGCTGCCCGCCGCATCTACGTGTTCGCAAGTTTTTACTCCCGCGAAATTGTATAGTATTCTAGTTGGCAAGTGCGACCAAGCAAAAAATCCGCTTCACACAGATTTTACGAATTTTCGGCAAGTCCGCGAGAGTTCGCGGATTGCAAATTTGCCGAAAATCCGCAAAATCCGCGAGCGGAACGGATTTTACGCTTATGCTTAGTTGGGAGACCAGTTGCTGGAGGGAGGTCCTGCACTGGTAGGAAAGTTGTGCTCTTGGTGGTCTTGGTGGACAGGGTTGCCCCTGGAAGGAGGGCAGGAGTCTCATCCTGGGGTGGACTGGGCCACACCATTGTGTTGACCAGATGGGTACTGTGTACCAATGTGGGCATACCTGTGAGTGAAGTCCTGGTGCGCCAGGCAAGTGTTCCATCGCAGGGGTTGGTCCCTGGGTGGGGATGCCAGGTTCAGGTGCTGTCTGACCTGGAGGCTTTGGAGCCTAGGTTTGAGGGCCAGGTCCGGAGTGTCCCCCCTGACCTGGAATACCAGTTGCAGGATAGAACCCCTGAACTGGTGGGTGAATGGTGCAGGACACCTGCCACAGGTGCCCTGACTATTCTAGAAGGGGGTACCGCTCCAGGTTGGAGGGTACAGAGCCCCAAAGAAGAGGAGGACCGGGTGTGGAGAAGCCCACCTCAGCCTCCTGTCCAGCCGCCGGGTACAGGTCCGGGACTGGTGGGTCAGTGCCAGGATGTTAGAGCTAACCTGACAAGAGAGGGAGTGGACAAAGGGTGCCAAGCACCTGGGGCTACTGCCCCCAACCCTCTAACGCCACAGGGGTTTAAGAGCCATGAGAGGCATAAGGCCTGGGTCTTATCCCTGATGACTGGCGGTGGTCACTGTGGCTTGCTGTCTGTCTGTTGGGACACACCTGTGAGCAAGTTAAGTTTAGGTACTGCACAGGTGGTGTCCACAGGTGAGGAGAAGGGTTCCACATGGATTGGCATGGTGGACCCTGAGAGTATGGATAGAGTGATTGAACTGGGTTTAGGACGGCGTAGAACAGGACTGCCCTGCTCTGTGGGCCAGTTTCCGTGTTCTATCGCCTTAAGCAGGGAATCCCATCGAGGTATCGTTTGGTCTACCCTGGCTTTAGGCTGGAAGGGGGTTGTGTTGGAACTGGCCCTTCCTGCAGGGTCATCCTCAAACTTTTTGCTTCTTCCTCCCTTATTTTTCCTGACCCGTGGCTGTTGGCAATAGGACTCTGCACACTTTACCACTGCTGATCAGTACTAAAGTGCATATGTTCTCTGTGTAAATTGTTATTATGATTGGATATACATGATTGGCGTATTTGTATCGCCTAGAAATCCCTAGTAAAGTGCACTGGGTGTGCCAGGGCTGGTGATGACAAATGCTACTAATGGGCCTGCAGCACTGATTGTGCCACCCACATGAGTAGCCCCAAAATGGTGTCTAAGGCCTGCCACCACAGTGCCTGTGTGCAGTCTGTGAACTGCCATGTCCTCCTGATCAGTGTCCCCACTGACCAGGCCTAACCCTTCCCTTTTTGTGCACATTGGTCACCCCTATGGAAGGCCCTAGGTACCCCCTTGGGCAAGGTGCAGTGTATGTGAAAGGTAGAGCATGTACTAGTGCAGGTGACATGCTCTGGTAGTGAATGGCAGCCATTTTTGTTTTTCACTATTGTAAGGCTATCTTGCTCCATAGGCTAACATGGGGGATGCTGGCTACAGTGGCTACCAGCATTTCTTCCCATAGGAACAAGATAGGACATAAGAGTCTAGTATCCCTTAACTCAGAATTTAATAACACATCTTTTAGGAAAGGTGGTTTTTAAATTCTGTGTTTGAGAACAGCACTTTTAGAAAGTTGCTGTTCTCTTGTCTGACCCTTCTATGTGCCTTGGCCTGTTTGTGTATTGACTGTCTGGTTTGAGAGTGACAGGGGCTGGGGATTCCCCAGGAGGCTGGCTGAGTCAGCCCTAGGCTGAATGACTGCATTTGCAACTTGTGTGGTGGGGGGAGTTAGCACCTGGGCCTGAATAGGGCTGTGCCTGCCTTCCACAATGCTGGCCCCACCTCCTGCTGGGCGGCTGACGACCCTGCCCCTCACTCTGAAAGGAAAGGAGAAGCCAGGTAAACAAAATGCTCAAGCAACACCCAGACTTTTAGGGGTATACGTACAGGACCCCTGACAACAGAAAATTAGATCATCCTGGAATCAAGAAGGAACCTCTGCCAAGGAGAAAGCTGAAACTGAAGAAGGAAGACTGTCCTGCTGTTGCTCTGCTGGACTGACCTGCTGTTTCTTTGCTGCCAAGAAGAGGGGAAGGACTTTGCTGTTGTGCGGTGTCCCCTGTCTTGAAGGAATCTCCAAGGGGATGAGAAGAGCTGGCTACCTGTTCTGAAGTCCCAGGAACAAAAGGACTTCACCCCCAGCTTCCCGGAACTCTGCTGAGAGAGTTATTTCCTTACTATAGAGCTTGATCCAGTTGTGGGGCCTCTGGAAGTTGTACCTGTGCTGGGAAGCTTGAAACTAAGCTTGAGAGATTTTTGCAATTGAAAAGTTATTGCATCGCTCGCTGCGGAGCACATCCCCGACAGTGCGAGGAAATTCCCGCCGCTACGAAGGCCAAGATCGTCGCAGTGCCTGTTGCCGCTGCCAGAGCCGTCGCATCCTTCGTTTGCGGGACGCACCAGACCGGTGCAGGAAAGTCTAACATCGCTGCGAGTGTCATAGCAGAGCCTGTCGTCGCTGGGTGAGATTGCCGCACCGCTTGCTTGCGAACCGCATTACGTCGCTGCGAGTGTCGTTGCAGAAACCATCACATCGAGGATCTGGGAGAGAGAAGATCACCGCTGGTCTGCCCATCGACCTCCCAGAGATTGTCGCAACTTCAAAGATCGTCGCATCGTGCCTTTTGCGAGAACAAACTTCCTACGGAACCTCCGCACCGGAATCCATACAAGTGGCCTTCCTCCCCATACAGACCGGATTCGTCGCAACACATCCGCTGCTGCAGCGGGGCTGTCGCAAACGCCACCCCAGGGTCTCAGGAGCAACGCATCGCTTGTTTTCCACCGCACCAGGTTCTGCTTTTGGAACTTTGTCGCAACTAAAAGGTACTTTGAGTAAACGTGACGTAACTGTGAACTTTTTACTTATCTGTGGATTATTTTATCGCAACCTGAAGTATTTTATCTCAACCTTAAGAACTCTTTTGAAACCATATTCTTGAACTGTGTATGTTGGATTTTTGTCATTTTGGTCTGGTGTAGTTTAGATTAAATACTTTTATTTTTCTAAACTGTTGTGGAGTCAGTTTGTGTTGTTTTCACTGTGTTACTGTGAGTGTTGGTACAAATACTTTACACATTGCCTCTGGTTAGCCTAGACTTCCCGTGCCAAGCTACCTAGAGGGTGAGCAGGGGTTATCTCAGAGGGTTTCCTCCTTACCCTGACTAGAAGCAAGGGTCCCTGTTTGGACAGTGGTACCTACCCCTGCCAACTAGAGACCCCCAGTTCTAACAGGGGGTATACAAATTGTAGTAGCATACAAACCAAAGAAATCAGATTCTGTAGAAAGGTATTAGGGGCTATCATTTCCGCACCTACCTATATATGCCATAAGGAATTAAATCTTTTGTATGTGGAGGATTTAATCAGATCTCGGCCGGCATTATTCTGGCTAAAGATATGGCGGAATCCTGCCGCACTTTTAATGCAAGAAATAATCATGGATTGCATCAAGTGTGATAGGGGTAGTGATATACCATGGCTCGGAGCTGTAAAGAAAAGCCTAGCCAGTGTGGAGTTGGAGCATACTTTCTTTTCCCCTTCAGCCATTGAAGGTATAAACCATAAGTCCGTGAGAGGAGCATTGTATGACTTTTACCGTAAAGAAAGAGAAAGGCTGGAGCTCCACAAACCGTCTATAATTAGATATACCCCTTTCCTGGAGCCAGCGGGCAGGATTAATAATATGCCACAGGTTTATCTTAGAAAAAACCTTGGGAGATGGAATAGGAGTTTGCTATTCCGTCTTAGGGATGGGAGCATAAAATACTCACTCTGTTTCCCGTTAGGTTTTAATAAAAATCTGGAGAACCTACCTTGCCCGTGTGGCATCGGATGTAAACAAACATTGTTACACTTTTTGTTTTTCTGTGGATTTTATATCAGATATACTAAACAGTATTTAATTCCCTATGTTAAAGCACAGGTTATTATTGATTTTAACTTGGCATTTCAGGAAATACAGTTGTTAGGTAGCGACAAAATGATTTTAAGAGTAAGCTCTTTCCTCCAATCTGCAACACTTTCACGAGTCTCTATGAATATGTCGTAGCCAAAAATGAATAATCAGTACATATATTTGCTGTTTTGCACGTAGTCTAAAGTTTACATAATGCAGTTTTGCACATAGATGTTTTGGTACTGTTTTATCTATTGTTACATCATAACCATTTGTACTTTCAGTATCATTCTTGTATATTGACTTCTAGCTGATACCAAAGTTCTCGAAGCGAATTTTGCACATATAATTGCTGTTTGCACTTAGTTTAACGTTTACATATTATTGACTTGTATACAGCCCTTGTCATAATTATTGCTCTCAGTGTGCTAGATTGTAATTATTACTATCTTTTACTATCATTTCTTGTACAGTTTTTTTCTTGCTGCTATTTCGAAGTCCTTTACTAACCTATTTTTAAGTGTTTTTATGTGATCATACATTTATGTCTTATTGCCTGTGATGACTTGTACTTTTATGGATATTTTATGTCCGAATAAAGACCATTTGACTTGACTTGACTTGTAGGGCATTCACTGCAAAGCCTACTTTAGAGTTCTTGATATAGTGGCGGTCAAACAGAGAAGTGCACTGAGAAACAAGCTTCAGGGTTCATCTACAGTCGGCAAGATGGACTTGCAGTGTTTTCTTTTTTTCACTCAACTAACAGTGTAGCACAAAATATCATAATTGACCTTAGCTGAATCAATCAGGCTCAAGTTCAGAGCCATCTGGGACAAGAAAAAGAAACATTGTATTATGAGGAATGTTTCAAGAGTCCCACCTCGACTAACACTGTTAAAGTAAAGATGCTCTCTATGGTGGAGGTAAAGTGGGAGAGGCAGCACCCTTTGTTGATCAGCAATAAGTAATAGACTCTCAGCAAGCACTAAATTACTAGCTTTCATTGTCACTGCAGCTGCTAATGCAAAGCTGCTCTCTCTGCGTTGGTGCCAGAGAAGGAGGTTAGCAATATGTACAGACAGAACAACAGACTTTTCATCAACTATGGACATTTTAGGACCCATATTGATGAATCACGGAACACTCCTTCACCCCATGATTACCAGCATGGCCCAGATGGGAACCTCGTAGATGCACTGTAAGGATCAAGGTTAAATAGGTGGCAGGAAAAGTTAGTGAAAGAAATTAGCAATAAGGCAGAAGAATAGTATGTGCCCACAATAATCGTCTGGCTGGGAGTAATTGCTGTACTATATGTGGTGATCCTTTTAAAGACATTGAGGAGTGAGATTCTAATATAATATACGAAAACCATATTCAGTTATAGTAGACATTTTAAAGTTTACAATGAACTTTGTGCCATTGGTCCACATTTACAGTTCATATTCATATACATTTGTTTTTCTGAAATATTGGTCATCATGATGCCTGAGAAATCATTTCTTCACTTTTTACTGCTTTCAAGAGTCTCATAATTGTTTATTTCAATGACTTGTATGTTCATTCTGCTCATTCTTCCCACAGTATGAGAGGACAGACTAGTCCTTTCATTCACGACAATTGCCCATGGTGGACTGAAAACCCACTCAGATGAGACAATGGTTTTAGGACATGATAGATATGTTATTCACAACTTATTGAGTAAGTCTGGCCCTGTCCCATGCTTTCCATTTCATAAATAAGTTATTCGTGACCCACCAGAAATCTTGCTTGGTCATTCAAATAGTTCAAAATCACCATCCCAATGTCATAGTTCACAAATGCTCTTCTTGAGTTTCCTATATCTGTGACTATCATATAAGTCTTTGAACACATAAAATAAACCTAGTTCAGAGAGGGGATTTCTACTGATGCTGCTCAGTGTTTAAAAGGTAAATAGGTGAATATTTTACCTGTGACAGTTGCTGTTGTTGTGACGTGCTGCTGAAGATACTACGGTGCTCTGCAGTGCTTGGTGAAAGGAGTGGTTGAGTTCTTCCTTTTTGTCCTAATTGCTATAGTCTTTTATCATTAAGATCAAATATTTTGTTAATAATCCAACACTTGTAAACTGAGGCATCCACTGCTAAGTAGGGAATGAAAATAAGCAGATTATGTTTGCACACTGAATGTAATAAATTGTCACCGATGTACTGTTTGAAGGACATGATATTGCATTGCGCTTATTGTTTGTTTCCAGATGAATGGGTAAGCTGAGCGTCAAACCAGCAGCATCATCATGTTGCATGTTTCTCCTCCCTTACAGAAATAGGTCTTTAGGAAGTACTACTAGTGGATGGCTTGGATCATTGAACCATCTTCCTTGCTGAATTTCATCCAGCAAAATCTCAAATATTACAAGCATTTTGACTGGTCCCCACTTGTCAACTTCCAATTACATGTAATCAACTGTTTAACCACCTATCCTTTGTAGCACATACTAATCTGCAGATTTCTTCTGTCTATCCAAACAGGCATTTCATTACATATAAGGAGGAGCTCCAATGGGTCAGAATCATGATATCTGCCTGGAGTGCTACAACTTACGACTTTATGTCAAATTGTGTCATGTGTTTCTCATTCAGCGTAACTGATATGAAATCCCAATCTAGGAGCAGAGTTTCTTGATAGAGACAAACTAGAGCTTGTAGAAGCTGGGCCTGATTTTGCTTAGAACAAACTGGGACAAGTGTTGTTATTACTGTTTTCTTTTAATTTTGAGAGGAAACATGTGGGTGGTGGCCATGCAGGACAGTCTGAGTGTAGGTGATTAACCTTTCCTCAGTGTCATTCATGATACAAACAATGTCAGGGTCATCTTCCTCAATATCAAAACGGCTTTTTAGAAACATCCACTTACATTATTTCCCATGGCAGAATTTTAGGATCTGCTCCAATTCTCACTGTCATTTGAAGACTTTGAGTAGCTGGGGCAGCAAACCTTCTTTTCAATGAAATCAGTTATAGTGGTTGTCTGTTCCTTTATGTTTTCTGGAAAAGACTCAGTGGTCTTATTCTTGATTGCAGTCACCTAAGAGAAATGGGTTTTGGTGGTGGTATCATGGAACTAAGAGTGATTTAAATGTCTTCCTGCCCAGGGCGTATGTAGCAGGTACACTTTGTTGCATACGTGGGTAAAAAAGGGAGGGGGATTCAATGCCAATGTCATTTCTTTGGTGAGAGACCTATATTCACCGACTACTATGTTGGCAGGAATGGGTTTCTTTCATGTCATCTTTTTTGGCTTCTCTCGCACTTTTAGAGAGGTCGGAACTTGCTGTCAACAAATTCACAAACTTGTCTCCTTCTCAGTCTCACTCTCCTGCAGCCAATAAAATATATGAAGACTGTCATTCCATTGAATGAAATGCACATCTTTATAACACATAACAATAATACCATGTGCAAACTAGTTGGGAAACTAGGCCCTATTTTAGATAAAAAATACCTGTATAAAAAGCTAAAATAACAGAAATAATAAAAAACATTTTTCAGTGCTACAAATTATCTTGATACTGATAGCTGATACCATGAGTCTCACAATATACCCCAAGCACCCCCACCAAGGTCTAAGGTAAAGAGATACAGATAATATCGGTTAGTTCTCCAGGGCCCATCGGACTGTCTAGAAAAACGCATTTAAATTAACTGGAATAATAACCACGAACAGAGTACCCAAACGCAATGGCAGACAATTTGTAAAATATGGTGTCAACCAAGACCCCTTGGACATTTATGAAAGCATCAGGAAGGCTGGCAAACATTGATTAACCTAATTCAAAATAATAACTGAGGCATGAGGTGCACACTACAACCACCCCACCAGCACAGCAGCATACAATTTAGTGAAGAAATAGAAAAACCAGCATCAATCTCTGTGACCACAAAGAGACTCCTAACATGCACCCAATGCCCCCAGAAGAAAAAAATAGTAATTAAGCATCACATGCACACTCTCTAGTTTCACAAAATGGTGGATGAGCACATGGCCTGCAAAAGAATGAAAAGACATACAATTACACAAGTTCTTGTAAAGCTCACATTCACTCTATGCGGCACGTTGCTGCTCTATATCAGCCTTTATTGCTACCAATTGTAATGGTACTCTTACATTGACCTTGAAAGGATGTCAGGCTGGCTCGACCCACTGAAATGTGTATCTGTGGTCATGAGGTCAAAAAGGTTTCTGGAGTGATTACACTGGCACTGGTTTGACACAATTATTGATAAGCACATGCTCCATAAGGGAGGTGGAGGCTTGTAGAATGAAAAGAAAATGGCTAACACATAGACGGGTTTCCCTATATGATGTTTGAGCACATGGCTTGGAAACAAAGGAGGAGGCATGGATTAGAAAGGGAAAATAGATGCCAATCCTAGAGTTCCTGCCTCCTCCCACGACAGCAAACACAAACAGCATTGCTGGGCGGGGAGCTAGTGAGAACATATGTGTACCAAGAATGTAAGTAAAGGTAGCATAGAAACACGGATATTGGCAAACAGTTGATTAAAATAAAAAATGGCCCTAACGTCAGCTACTCGTCAAAGGCACATACCAATTCCTCCAGAAAAGGACTTTAAAAGTTGCATAAAATGTACATTGATTAGCATTTTCTCTCACACACATGCGCAAACACATGCACACACCCATACAGCTGACAAAATTATGGGAGAGTGCTTAGCATAGCAGAATAAAACTAAGAACAAAAGAATTAGATGCCTTCCTGGAACCCAACCAAATATCATCATGAGCATCCTCACCAAATATACCCCACATTTAGCATACATCCAAGGCTATCCACAGGACCCTAAAATTCTCTAGTACAGCAGCAGTATGATTGTGAAAATTGGTTGAAATAATTGAAGGAAAACAGCAGAGGCCTACAACAGGCTAGTACACCAGGGCCCAAGCAGTAAAGTACTACAGTACAATAACAGCACATCTCGGGAAAAAACAAGGAACATGAGGAAATATGTCTGCAGGCCCACACCACCCATTATTTCCATTTCCCTTACACTCTTTTCCCTTACTCCTCACATGGGCACTGTATACCCTACTTTGTCTACAGTAACCCTGGGCGTGGTGGGCGTAGTGGGGCTTCGTGGAGCTACGTGAAGTGGGCGAGAAACTACGCCCACCTCCGCACTCCGTGTAGCCCCACTACGCACCGCAGGCCTCCCTCCCGCCCTCCCTAAATACTTCAAATTAAAAGTGGAAAAGAATTAAAAGGCACTTACCTTGCCCGCCGCTGCCCGCCGCGTCCCCGGGGCTCGCTATCTTCATGGCTTCCGTCTTGTGTATCTAATGCGCATGCGCGGGCGACCGCGCATGCGCATTTCTCGTGAGAAATGCGCATGCGCGGCCGCTCGCGCATGCGCATTAGATACACAAGACGGAAGCCATGAAGATAGCGAGCCCCGGGGACGCGGCGGGCAGCGGCGGGCAAGGTAAGTGCCTTTTAATTCTTTTCCGCTTTTAATTTAAAGTATTTAGGGAGGGCGGGAGGGAGGCGGGTGGCGGCCAGCTACGCTCCGTCTGCGGAGCGTGCATAGTGCCGGATTCTACGCCTGCTACGCAAAATGCGTAGAAGCCGGCACTACGCACACTCCGTGCACGGAACGTAGCCGCCCGCCCAGGGTTAGTCTACAGTCACATGGACAGTGGCCTACAAACGAAAGCAGACCATCACCCGTTGTGATAACATCCTGAACAGAAAATCATTTTCCTTTAAATCACTCCCAGGCCTATACAGGAGCTGCTTCAACAAAATCAATTTGGGAAACCTTTAGTGAGAGCATGAAGTGCCCCCCCCCCCTTGACCAGAAACTGCTCCTTGCAAAGCTGCCACCCCAATTCCAAAAGCTTAAGTGGTGCAAAGGGACCGCTTTTGCAAATCAGTTAGCACCCCACTAAGGGGTCAGTAGCAGATCAATGGTTTGGGACTAAAAATATGGTCGCAGACCAATAATTCATAATGTTGGATCTGACACTTTCTGCAGGGTCACCCCAAAATGTTGCCTTACTCTGCCTTCCTTTGATGAAACCATTTGTGTTGGCTTTTAGGACTCTCTGCACTTTTTCCCTACTAATCAGTGGTAAATGCGCTAATGCTTTAGCCTTTAAACATGGTAAATTTGGCTTACACCTAAGTCACACATTTAATTTGTTTGTAAATCCATAGTAAATTGGTACTACATGTACCAGGGCCTGTAAATAAAAGTGACTGGTGGGCAGAAACGCTTGTTGTACCACCTACTAAAGTAGCACTCCAAAACATAGCTCAGGCTTGCCACTGCAGCCTGTTGTGCAGTTTCAAACTGCAATTTTGACCTTGCAAAATCAGCCTTTTTCCAAGCTTAAGCTTTCCCTTTGAATGCATAAGTCACATATAAGGTTGTCCCTAAATGCTCATAGGGTCGGGTTTGTGGTATTTAAAAAGTGGTACTGTGTTTAGGTTTTACATGTTCTGACAGTAAAAAACATCTAAAGTCTTTTTTTGCTGTTGTAGGGCCTTTCTCTCCCATAGGCTAGCCCTGGGTTACGTTATTGTAATTAATAAGTGCATCAGATTGGGAGTGTTCGATCTGGGGGTCTCTAGTTGGCAGAGGTAGATACCAATGTCGGAATAGGGACCCTTGCTTCGGGTCCTGGCAAGAGGGATACACTCTTTAGATAACCCTTGCTCACCCACCCTTGCTAACCCCCTTGATAGCTTAGCATGAGCAGACAGGCTATCAAAAGCAATGTGTAAAGTATTTGTACCAACACTCACAGTAACACAGTGAAAACACCACAAATGGACTCCTCACCAGTTCAGAAAAATAAAGTATCTTTATCTAAACTACACAAGATCAAAATGACAAAAATCCCACATACACAGTTCAAGAATATGACTTTTAAAGAGTTCTAGAGTTTGCGTTAAAATAATCCACAGTTGACCCAGTGTTAGTCCAAAATACCTGTAGATGCGACAAATGTTCCTAGCGGCAACTACAGCTTCACAAAACAAGCGATGCGTCACTCCTGAGACCCTGGGGAGGCAATGTGACAACCCCATTGTACGCAGCGGGCGTGTTGCGATGAATCCGGTATCTATGGGGAGCGATGCGATACCTTATGTGGATTCCGGGGTGCAGGTTCTTCGGTAGAAGTGTCTTGCACAGGCACGATGCAGTGATCTTCGGGACGGTGACGATCTTCGGTGCGGCAGCGATGTGGGGTGCCGCATTGATCTTCTTCTGTCGTGGCCCCTCTGCGACGATGTTCGCAGCGACGTGATGCGGTCCGTAAGCAAGTGGTACGACGGTTCTTCACAGCCACGACAGGTTCTGCGACGATATTCGCAGCGACAGGAATATTCCCGCACCAGGGCAATGCGTTCCACAAGTGAACGATACGTCGATTCTTGTAGCGGCAACAGGCACTGCGATGATCTTCGCGGTGACAGAAATGTTCTCGCACTGTCGACGATGCGCTCCGCAAGCAAGCGATGCGTGCAAAATTGTAGATCTTCTTTTCTTCTTCTTTTCCAGCTCCCCAAACAACAGGCAACAACTTCCAGAGGCCCCACAAATGGATCAAGCACTCTAGGAAGGGCTGAACTCACACAGCAGGGTTCAGGGGGGAAGCTGGGGGTGAAGTCCTTTTGTGCCTGGGACTTCTTAACAGGAGGCCAGCTCTTCTCAGGCCCTTGGAGATCTCTTCAAGCAAGGGGACACAGCAACAGCAATGTCCTTCCCCTCTCCTTGGCAGAAAAGCAACTGCAGGTCAGCCTTACAGCAGGTCAGTCCTTCTTCTTCAGTTTTCCAGCTTTCTCCTTGGCAGAGGTTCCTTCTTGATTCCAGGATGATCTCATTTTCTGAGGTCTGGGTATCCCTTTTTATACAAAAATTATCTTTGTTCTCTGAGGGCAGGGAGGCATTTGCCTAGTCCAAAGCAGTTGTGTTCAGTCTTGGAGCACTTTGTTTACCTGACCTTCCTTTGAGAGAGAGGGGAACGGTAATCAGCCGCCCAGCAGGAGGTGGAGCCAGCATTGTGGAAGGCAAGCACAGCCCTATTCAGGCCCAGGGGCTATCCCCTACCACCACTTAAGATGCAGATGAAGCTATTCAGCCTAGGGCTGACTCACTCAGCTCCTTGGGGTCAACCCAGCCCCTGTCACTCACAAACCAGACAGTCAATTCACAAACAGGCCAAGGCACACAGAAAGGTCAGACAAGAAAACAGACACTTTCTAAAAGTTCTGTTTTCAGACACAGGATTTAAAAACCATCCTTCCTAAAAGATGTGTTATTAAATTCTGAGTTTAGGGATAACAGTCTTTAATTTTCTATATTGCTCTTATGGGAAGATATGCAGGTAGACATTACACACAGCATTCTCCATTATAGCCTACGGGCAAGATAGCCTTTCAATAGTGAAAAACGAAATAGGCAGTATTTCACTATCAGAGCATGTCACCTACATTAGTACATGCTCTATTTTTTACATGCACTGCGCCCTGCCCAGGGGGTACCTTGGGCCTTCCATAGGGGTGTCCAATGTGCACAGAAAGGGAAGGGTTAGGCCTGGGCAGTGGGGACACTGGTCAGGTCAGCATGGCAGTTAGCAACTGCACACAGGCACTGCGGTAGCAGACCTAAGACACTATTTTAGGGCTGCTCATGTGGGTGGCACAATCAGTGCTGCAGGCCCACTAGTAGCATTTGAATAACCAGCCCTGGCACACTCAGTGCACTTAACTAGGGACCTACTGATGAAACAAGTCTGCCAATCATAATAGAAATTTATACAGAGAGCATATGCACTTTAGCACTGATCAGCAGTGGTAAAGTGTCCGAAGTCCTATTGCCAACAACCACAGGTCAGGAAAAACAAGGGAGGAAGAAGCAAAAAGTTTGGGGATAACCCTGCAAAAAGGGCCATTTCCAACAGGGTGCAGTTAAATAAATTATGGTTCACTCAAATGAATTGTAATTTAAAATCATCTTTCATGATGAAGTCAGATTTTAGTTAAATGATTTAGATAATGACACTTTTAGAAAGTTAGTATATTCCTGCCCAAAGTTCTGAGACCTTCCTATAGGAGCTTCAGGCTGCCTAGGCCTGTTAGTGGTTCCCTGATCAAGAATGTGTTTTGGGCCCAGACAGTGAACAATGGGACATGGGTGTACTGGGAGAGGGTCATCTTGTCAGGATGACCAGGGAGGAGCTATAACCTGTCATGATTACACTTACTTGTCCACAGCACACATAAAGGACCCTGACACAAGACTAGCCCTGTCTTTTGTCACTCTAGACAGTTTGTAGCATCGACCAGGGAAAGAGGAAGGACTGGACACAGCCAGTTCTTGGGGTAGGTTCCGACATTTTCACACATAAAGGTTGGCCCCAGGTTAAAAAAACAGGACCTTCAGAACCACTCATCAGAACCCTCCTAAACTTATGGAAGATTTAGAAGAAGGACTGCCCTGCACCCAAGAAAACTGCCTTAATGCTTGAAGGACTTTCCTCTGTATAGAAGGAAGATTGGACGTGCTTGACTTAATCCCAACCTACCCATTGTGACTAAAAGGGTTACTTGGCTGACCTCCTGCGTGAGCTACAGGGACACAACAATTTTTCAGAGGCCCCCTTGCAGCTGTACAGCTGACCAGCTACACCTGGACCTGTCCTGAACTGCCTGAGCCCTGCTGCTATGTTAGAAAAAAAGGGGCAACCCAGTTACCCTGGGACCTGGGCCGGACTATTGTTATAAAAAAAAAGTGGCCCCTGCTGGAGTGAGTCCTAATGCCCATGTCCCTTTCACTCAAAAAGCCTCCTGCAATACAAACAAAACTCTTCTCGTCAGACTTGAGCAGGTAGCCCTTCTGTGGAATTAACTTGGCCCCTATACCTGACTTGTGCTCCATTGTGGTCAGCATGAACTGGTGACTTTCCCTCAGACTAGCGCAACCAGAGAAACACTAGTTGCACTTTCTGCTTCCAGACTCTATTTTCAACAAAAACTTTTAATTCAAGTCTCCTATTCTAATGATAGTATGTATAAGTTAACCCTCACTTATTTAGTGCCAAGCTACCAGATGATTAAGCACAGGTTAATTTAGTGACTTTTGTGGCCCACTTTGACAAAAATAGTGGTTGTGGTGGCCGGAGTAGGGCCGTCACCCCTCTCAGCCAATGCTCTGGTTTCTTACACATACATTACCAACTCGTAATTTGGAAGGAAAGCCCATTAAACGCCCCTTCCAAATTTTGATTTTGTATGAGTCACAGAAATAATTTTCATACTCCTAAAATTTTTTTGTACATAAGAATTAGTGATCTCGTGGATTCAGGGCTTGTGATTTACCCAATTGTAGGGTTTGCAATTGCTAAATAACTCAGTACTCCATACTTTTTATGAAATGTGGGAAAATGCAACCTGTGATTTAAGCACACTCCTAGAGTCCAGTACCCATCATATCATTTTTATTATATTTGTCATGCTTTCACTCTTCCTTCCAGTCCTTTAGCATATTCAGAAGATTTTACGTTTGCCCCTGATTTAACTGAATGTCACCAATTTAGCTCAGAGGTAAATGCATACAATTAAAATGGTGGTGGCTATCATATCGTATACAACCTTTACAACGCAACTTTTACAACGACCTACCATTACCACGCATTTTTTACAACGCAGGATCCATTACAACGCATACCATTACCACGCATGTATTTACAACGCAGGTACTTTTACAACGCATACCATTACAACGTAAGTATTGGTAAGTATATTATTTTATTAAAAATATTATTTGGGTTTTTGGGTAAAGTGGTATTTTTAGGGTTCAGGGTCAGTTTTGGGTTTTTTGGTAAAGGGGTATTTTTAGGGTTCAGGCTCAGTTTTGGGTTTTTGGGTAAAGGGGTATTTTTAGGGTTCAGGGTCAGTTTTCAGTTTTTGGGTAAAAGAGTATTTTTAGGGTTCAGGGTCAGTTTTCAGTTTTTGGGTAAAGGGGTATTTTTAGGGTTTAGGGTCAGTTTTCAGTTTTTGGGTAAAGGGGTATTTTTAGGGTTTAGGGTCAGTTTTCAGTTTTTGGGTAAAAGGGTATTTTTAGGGTTCAGGTCAGTTTTCAGTTTTTTGGGTAAAGGGGTAATTTTAGGGTTCAGGGTCAGTTTTCAGTTTTTGGGTAAAGGGGTATTTTTAGGGTTCAGGGTCAGTTTTCAATTTTTGGGTAAAGGGGTATTTTTTAGGGTTCAGGGTCAGTTTTCAGTTTTTGGGTAAAGGGGTATTTTTAGGGTTCAGGGTCAGTTTTCAGTTTTTGGGTAAAAGAGTATTTTTAGGGTTCAGGGTCAGTTTTCAGTTTTTGGGTAAAGGGGTATTTTTAGGGTTTAGGGTCTGTTTTCAGTTTTTGGGTAAAGGGGTATTTTTAGGGTTTAGGGTCAGTTTTCAGTTTTTGGGTAAAAGGGTATTTTTAGGGTTCAGGTCAGTTTTCAGTTTTTTGGGTAAAGGGGTATTTTTAGGGTTCAGGGTCAGTTTTCAGTTTTTGGGTAAAGGGGTATTTTTAGGGTTCAGGGTCAGTTTTCAATTTTTGGGTAAAGGGGTATTTTTTAGGGTTCAGGGTCAGTTTTCAGTTTTTGGGTAAAGGGGTATTTTTAGGGTTCAGGGTCAGTTTTGGGTTTTTGGGTAAAGGGGTATTTTTAGGGTTCAGGGTCTGTTTTGGGTTTTTGGGTAAAGGGGTATTTTTAGGGTTTAGGGTCAGTTTTGAGTTTTTGGGTAAAGGGGTATTTTTAGGGTTCAGGGTCAGTTTTGAGTTTTTGGGTAAAGGGGTATTTTTAGGGTTCAGGGTCAGTTTTGGGTTTTTGGGTAAAGGGGTATTTTTAGGGTTCAGGGTCAGTTTTGGGTTTTTGGGTAAAAGGGTACAGGGTAAAAATTAAATATAATTAAATTTAAATTACATTAAATTAAATTGATTAAATTAAATTAAATTAATTAAATTAAATTACATTATATTAATTTTAAATAAATTAAATGTAAAAAAATATGATATACTTACCAATACTTACGTTGTCATTGTATGCGTTGTAAAGGTATATGCGTTGTAAATACATGCGTGGTAATGGTACTTCGTTGTAATGGATCCTGCGTTGTAAAAATTGCGTGGTAATGGTAGGCGTGGTAAAAGTATGCGTTGTAACGTCATACATCCCTATCATATACACCTTCTAAACGTTGTTTAGCAATTCCACAAGGATGAGGTTTAAAAAATACTTGTCCAATGAAAATATAACATCCTTTTAACTAGCTCAGCCTACTAAATAACGTGTGCTGCTTCAGCTCAAACCAACCTATTATAGGTCAGACCACATAGACAGCTTAATCTGTATTGCCATCCTCATGTAATAAAAATAATTCATAAATAACTATACACATATTTATACAGAGAAGTACTGTTGATCAGCTCTCTTCATCTATTGGTCTGTTCAGGTATCTTTTGCATTTTGCTTCTACCACCACAATACAGCATGGGACAACAGCTCAGTTCATTTCAGGCATTGGTGCTCTTGCACTATGAGCCACAACATAATGCCTGAACTGATGTGTACATCCAAAGAAAAAGAAGTGGACTTTAACACCAGGGCTGTAAGGTCAATATATGGTGTTGCCGTTGTTTTTTTATGCTCCAATTGTTGTCCTCGTTTAATTGTTTTGATATTTCCTTGTACATTTCAGTTATCTTTCAGTTAAAGTTACTCAATTCAAAGATAATAGAATTTTTCTTTACAACAATAAAAATAATATCTGTTGCATCTAAAGCAGCTTCCTTTACAAGTTCAATGGATTGCCTTCTGGGAAGCCCAAACACAGTACATTTAATTCAACATTTTAATTGCAGGGTATGGACATCACATTTCAGTTACATCATGTTTTCTTTTTCCCTAATATTCTTTATTGTTGCATACGCTTGCAAAAAACAAAACAAAAAGAAAATATACTAATGCCCATCACTCGAGCTTACCAAGTACAGGTCTATTGGCTTTGCCAATGCTTGATTCGTGTGCTATTGTGCCCTCTCCATTCTTTTGACTTTTCCAGTGTCTAATGTTTTGCTTTCATATCCATTGTCTGCATTATTCTTTTATCCTGTCTCGTCAGTCTCATGTCATCAATTTACTGGGATTATTAATGACCTTTTACACCTCCAGTAACATTTGTATTTCTTTTGTTTTCGTGCAGGCACCCATACTGAATGAACTATTTTGGCTCTGAAACTCGCTTCATAAAAAATAGATTTAGATGACTCGAAAGGCCTGTGAGAGCCTCTCCTCTGATCAATTCACCACACATGCAACCACTTGCTGTCATTTAATTGGACTTAATTATGACATCTGGAAAGAAAAAGGTCCATTTGTGAGGGTTTGTTGGTCTTTGTACTTCAAGTACCATCAAACGTTAAGCAACCGATGGCGGAAACTCCATTCTTTTGAGCCAGCTGGTGTTATATTGCATATTCAGAATAGGTTTAATTTTGAAACAACAACCTCATCATATAACGTAAGTGGACAGGAAGGCTCAAATCTGATCTGTAATGGCTGCGTTGCTGAGCACAGGGCAATGCAGCATCAGATTGGACCTGCTCAGCTGCCTGACCGCTGAACACCGTGACTGTTCCGGGCGGTGATGTTTTCTTTCTGTGCCACGAGATTGCGCGGCTGCGTGCACTCCTCACAGAGCAGTTACAAACTGGCGACACACAAAGGGATCAGTTCAACAAGGAAGCTCTTATCAGCCTCCCCAGCTGGCATTCACTTACTTCACAGGCGACCATCAAAAGCGGTGGTCCAGCAAGAGATTCTGGGAGGCGGGGAGGGCTGGGAAGAAATAAAGATGCACCTGAAAAATATTACTGAAAAGATAAACTGTTTTTCAATAATGATAGTTTTGCGTGAGAGGTAATACAAAATCAAGCAAACAAACCCAATGGTCTGGGGCCCAAGAATTAAATCATGTTGCTATGATTCATTCAAGACTAACTTTCTTTGTACAGCAAGCAAGAACCATTGCAATAAAGACTGTTTTACGTCCACTTTAAAAAATCATATAGGCTATTTTTCTGCTAACTTCAGATAAAAAAATACACGTGTACGACAAAACCATCGGATTAAAGACTATGGGCCAGATGTATCAAAGGGTTTTGCCCATTCTGTGTCTATGGGGAAATGTGTTGATACATATGGCCCTATACCTGGTACACAGATCTGCATTCTAATACTGGCGTTTCGCTGTAAAGTAGTTTTACCCATTGTAAGACTTCACAAACTGACAATCCTGTGTGTGTCGCTGTGTTTGTTTGACCAGTGGACTAAAGCAGCCTCTTCGGGATCTGAGTTTGGCCCTTCGTCATAGGTTTGAATCCTGTAGAATCCAGGCATCTTTTCATCCTTTCGAGGGCAATAAAACGAGCAGCACTGAGCTTGGTGAAAATAAGCATGTTATCTGTGGTGCAGCGCAAATTTCGCTACACCTGATCAAGTTACAATTACATAGCATGAACGCGCACTTAGCACATGTTTTTTGTGTGGTCTAACAACATAAAAATGTGTTGCACTTGACATTTACCACTGAAGTGCATTTACTATAGGATTCGTGAATCTACATATACTGTGCGCCTCACTTGTATTAAATGATGTATTCTTTGAAGACTTGGTGAATAAACTATCATTACTTAGTAGATATGTACTCACTAAAACTGAATTTGATTTATGTTATATGTGCCTTAATACATTAAATGATAACATATAACAATTGTCTCGACTGCGCTTCATGAAATAACTTAATTAAAGTATCCATTAAAGTATCACAATAAATAGTCCCAAGAACATCATTTAATGCAATAATATTGTCAGAGAAGGACAACCAGATCAAATTTTCATAAATCAAATTGCAGCCTCAACCATAGTGTGCATTAAGGTGAAATAGTGAACGCTTTGTGCTCCTGAAAACATATAAATGGCGCAAGCGAAACCAGTGAAACAATATAAAGAAAAAATGCTACAGCGTATTGGACAAGAATTCAAACTGAAGTTATGCATGAATCAGTACAGTTGTAACGAAATATAAAATCATGTCATAATTCGAAGCCAACTTTTTCAATTGTGTAGTCGACGGCATTTCGACGTTCATGACTTGAGGTCAACATCAGGACATAAATAACACAGCATTGAGTGATGGCTGCTTGGAGTGATCGTGGGTACCTGGCCGGGTATGTAAGTCCAGGTGTCTAAGCGCCAGTAATCAGTTCACGTCCACAGGGGTGCAGAAATACGTTGTGGGAAGGTGTCACGAAACACAACCCATGGATAGGGCAGTTAGGAGACAGCCCCAGGGGGTCTCGATGGAAAAGTCTAAGGTGAGGGTCCTAATGAGGTACCCTGGACTGAATGAATGAATCAGGAAGGAGGTCAAGGTTATTGTATATAAATATTTACTGAAATCACATTTCCACACTATCATTTGTGTGAAGTATAGTTTTATCAGTAAAACTGGTATGTCTGTGCAAGTCTAGTGGCCAAAATTCAATGGAAAATGGGCTGTCTGTAAATGTCAGTGTGCTACTACACAATGATTTAATTACATTAAAATAGCACCCACTGTATGTTCATTAACCCCTTCCGCGCTAATGACAAAGCCAGCTCGTCATGGGCGTTACCTGCGCTACGCGGATGACGAGCTGGCTTTGTCATAAACAGCGCATTTTTGAAATTCCAGCGCACAGCGGGAAAACGCGGTAGCGCGGAAGCGGTTAAAGCCTGGAGGGTTCCAGAAGCTTGTCATTCCAAAAAAATCACCCATGGCTCTCAAAAACTTTGGTAAACATTGCCTTATATACGGAACTCGCTTTGAACCTATGGATCAACTCACCCTCCTTAAAGCCACAAGATAGTTTTCCCTTTACTGAAACTTTTGGATAGATTAAACCGCTGCAGCACTTGCAAGGTGTCATTAAACTGCATTACTAATCACCAAGGGGCATATTATCAAGGGGTTTTATCTCCGCTTTTTTGGCTTTAAAAGCCAAGAAAGCGGAGATAAAATTATCTCCCTATTACCTAGCTGTCGCTAACACCAGTTAGCGACAGCTAGTAGGAGATAGCGACCATCTTGGGCCCCGCTTTGCATATCAGAGAAATTTATCACTAATGACATGCAAAGTGGGCGTGCCGAGATGTTAGCGACTGGAAACATTCGCTAACATCGCTATCTCCTATTACCAACTTTTGGAGATATTCGCGCTAAGCACGAATATCTCCGAAAGCTAACACCTGCCCCTGAGCAGTTCTTAGCCATGTTATCCAATGGTAGGTGGATAACATGGCTAAGAGCATTAGCTCGGTAATGCATGAACATCGCTGACTTTTCAGCGATATTCATGCATTTCGGCCGATTTTTATCGCTTAGGAGATAAACCTTGATAATAGCAAGGTTCCTAAGCGATCAAAATCGCCGCAGCTCGGCGATAAAAGTATTGCCGCTAAGCCAACATAGCGATAATTATCGCTAGTTGTTGGTAATATGCCCCCAAGTCTTCAACATTTCTAATCGGTCACAATCAACTTTCCTAAAAACATTCCACTGGAATATCAATTACCCAGCACATCACCTTTAACACGCTGTAAATGGCTTGCGTTTGCAAAGGTAACGTTTGATGTCTTCACTTGGTTCAAAGAACTGACTCGCCACTGTTCTCATTCATTCCTTGCTTCAGAATGATATGTTAACACTGAAGTGAGTGAGAGAAATGCAGACAGGAGAAAACTCTAGTTTCAAAAGGAAAAACAGAGAGCAATTGGAATTTCAGTCAAGTGGACTAAGCCAGGCAGAAGAGCACCACACTTAGAAAAAACAATAAGCTCAAGGATGATCTAGAGCGAGCAGCTGGCATGGCGTGATGTTGCAATGCAATACATGTTATTCCAAAGCCTCTTAAAGAGGAAGTGGTCAAAGGAGGAGTGTAGATACAAGTGGAAGTAATCATAGCCATGTTAAGTTCGGGAGATTTCCATTGGATTTCTGCCTCTTCGTTATTACAATGTTTTGGATGTTGGAATTCCCATAGAACTACTAAGCTGAAATGACTTTAATCCAACTGGTAAAACATGAGAAGGAGTTTCAGGAATCAAACTCCCAGGTTCTGGTGCCAAATCATTAGTGTCCATGTAGAATTGTCAAAAAGAGGAGAGATACAGAGGTGCTGAAATCCTGGCTGCTTCTATAGAATTACACCCTTAATCAACGTATTCACTTGGAGACAAGCAGTCCCTTTGTTACATCTGTAAGCAGGAAAAAAATGCCTCACCTGAACAGGACACCTGCAAGAAAATACGAGAAACTGCCCTATCAACTGAGGAAGAAACAACTCTTGCTATGGGGCCAGACTGACTGCACTGGTTGTAGGGGCACACCACTGCTCGGTGCTTTGCTAGTCAGTAATCCAGGCATTCCCATTAAAGGCAAGGGTTGGTAAACAAGAGAACTTTGACTAGCGTGTGCTGAATTTCAAAAAACGGATATTTCTTCAGCCTGCCTGTTTTAAGCATAGGTTTGCTTCTCCATGAATATCATACCAATATTCCTACTACAGAAGTTAGTCTGCTATCAGCTAGATGGTGATATTGCTTGAAAACAAAGTTCAATATTGAAATCGCTCAGTTTCACTTTAAAAAGCTCATCATTTTCAAAGCAAACTGATACATTTTGTAAATTCTTGTAAATTAAAAACTGAGATTAGAATGAAATTCATGCAGGCTGCATGACACAAATAGTAGTACATCAGAGAAGACCCAAGTACTCGAACAACCCCATGACAAACTCTGGTTAAACCAGAAACCACAGAGGGAAAAACAAAAATATTTCATATAGCTTCGTCAAGCTTTGGGAACTCTCTGCAAACCCACCCGAGACAGCATTAAGAATTACTCCCCTTCCTAAGTATCTCGAAAACCCTTTTAATCATAAAACACAAAGGCCTGATTATGATGTTGGTGGTATGGGAGTGTGGCAGCACATCACCACCCTGCTCCCCCTCCGCAAATCTCGACCGCTGCACATCTGACAGATTAGGCATTTTCTCCTAGTCTCATTACAGTGCCTTTGAAAAAGGCACCACAATGGGTATGCTAAAGCAAGTTCCTGCACAGCATGGACAGTTTAGTCCAGGCTGTGCACGAACTGGGCGTGCTTGCACACAGAGGGGCACACCATGTAAGTGCAATGGTGGTCCAACCGACAAAGTTGTAATACGGCAGTCTGAACTCTGGTGCGGGGGTGGCTGGACCACCACAGCCTCAACCCGCAAGTCTGGTGGTCCTCGGAGCGCCAGACTCGTAAACTGGCCCTAAGGTCCTTATTACAAGGGGCCGCTGATTGGTGTAGAACCCAACTCTGCTGAATCCAGATTATAACTACTGTGATAAATACCACCCAGTTCAGAGTGTTTGGGCAATCACATGCATATTTTGGTCCATTAAGCACCAAAACCCACACGTACGGTAAATACAGGGTATCTTTTTCTATGATAAAAATCTGTAGGTTTGACCTGCTGATATGTATCTCAAAACTTAGAAGACCAATATGTGTGGTAACAGCAGTTACTAAACACATTGAAAATAACTACGCTTCTGGTTTTGGGGGCCAATTGGGAGTTATTTACTGAGTTTTTGGGCAGGTGAATGCATCGCATAAAGTCTCACAGAGCAATGCATTGATTTATTTATCTTGTAAAAGTCTTTGGGCACAGTAGAAAATTGAACAGCGCCATGCAATGACTCTTGGTAAATAAATCCTTCGAACTGAATACTCAATAGAATCTTTGAATACTTACTTTAGATTAACTGGAATACTCAACCCCTTCTTGCATTCCATGATTAACATTACTCATCTTGCCAATCCCCTTGTTCTCTCCCACTAACAAGCCATACTCCATCCACAACTTCTGACCAACCTCAACACCACAACTTTATTATTGTTTTCACATTAAGAATATATATTCCCAGTAATTAACTTAGAAGCACTTTGTAAAGTATTTGTGAAAACCTAAAACAGTAAAACAATGAAAACACGACACAAAAAGTATCCCACATCAGGTTAGAAAAATAAAGCAGAATTTAGTAAATAAATCAAGACCAAAATGACAAAAATCCAATCAGTAGAACCGATTTATGAATTTTTACAGAAAAAACTGCAGCATAGTTCTTAAAACCATAAAGCGCCAATCACAGGTATCTGGTCATGATGGACCAGGTCAAAGTCAATTGTTCAAGATAACAGCGATGGAGCGATGGTTGGATACAGTCCCAGATTAGTTCTGCTGGAGATTTACCTTCTCAAGTTTTGTGTTAAGAGTCCTACTCATGTTCAAGAATTTCACTGGGATCAAGGAAAACATCACTGGCAGTGGTCAGCATGGCGCAAGGAGCATACCTGGCATCACGGATGGGAGAGCTGGCACTTCATGTTGGTGGTCCTCCGCAGCAATCGATGCTTGCTGGGTGAAGAATCGGACTTAGTGGAGCTTGTGCTGATTTTTGGTGTGAGTGGCAGAGTTCTAGTGCAAATGGACCCGATGGAGGTTGCAAAGAGCCTAAAAGCTTGAATTTAAGAGCTCAAGAGCCACCCCAAGGATCCAGGGCCTGAGACGCACCTTTTGGGGGAAGATGGGTCCAGGAGCCGTTGTGATACTATTATGTCCATTCAGCTCAGATCAGGAGGTCAACAGACTATCCCTTTGATTCACTCAGGGATCCAGGGTTCAAGATGGAGTTGAAGGTCAAGTTCTGCTCTCCAGGCAAGAGGGCAGCAGGTCACCACAGCAAAGCAGCAGCTCTGTCAGAGAAGTAATTCAACAGTGACAGTCCTTTCAGCAGCACAGCAGTCCTTCATGACAGGGTATCCACAGGTCCAGAAATGTACCGAAGTGTTGGTGTGTGAGGTCCTTCTTTTATGCCCTGGTTCTGGAAGGTAGGAGAAGCTTCTAGATACTGTCTTTGAAATGCATGCGTTCCACTACCTCCTTACTGTTGTAATTTGACAGCTATTAGATTGAGCATTAGCAGAAGACATCTTAGTTCTAGTCATTATCTTGACATTTGACGGACTCCATTTTGTATTCACGGCAGCCATTTTGTCTGCTACATGCTGCCTCGTGCCGACCATGTGCTTTGTCCTATCTTCCTGTTCATGGTGCTTGAATCTGTCCAGCAACAAGCTATATTTAGCATCCCCTACTTTGCCGCTGTCCGTTAGGGTTCACATCTGGTAGTGATTAGTTCCAGATAGGAATGTGTTTGTCAAGCCCCCAAGACTGTTAGCTCCTCCCACTGATCGATTGTGCCTTTTGATATTACCTCATATGTACATAAAATGTGCTCTTCTGCTTTGTACCGCCTTCTTTGGAGCCCCTGTGCGGGTATAAATAAACCATGCTTTCTTAGCTCGTGGTGCTACTTCTTGCAATACCGAAGGGTACTGTTTGAACCGTAGCACCACCTCATGAGGTGTAATAAATGTTGCGTTTTCTATTTCCAGTTTCTGTGCCAACTTCTTTCTTATTGGTCTGAGGACTTCGTGCAGAGAACCCCTTGCACTAGCGGGTCTGGCTGAGGCCTGATACGACATTACCTTTGGCTCCAAGCTGGCTCAAGTGACAATGTAGGGTTGTTAAGCCCTCTGTGTGGAGACAGAACACAGAATATTCAGATGCAAGTGAATGTGCACCCAGCTCTTCCCTCCTATTTTGCTATTGATGGCCCATCCAGTCACACCTAAGCTCCCATTGTTTTTGGCTGTCTAGGAGGAGTACACAAAGCACAACTGCCAATTACACCCAGTAACGTGACCAGAGACATTTTGAGAGTTGCAGTTAAAACTCCTACTACACTATAAGTTAGGATTATAAATTGTGATTCCAAAGACATTGTACTTGAAAGGGTTATCTCTTTCCATTTGGAAATTACACATATAAAATATAATAAGCTAGCTCCAATGTTATCTTATAGGAGTGATAGGCCTTGCAGTAGTGGAAAAAAACAGTTCACTACTAGGACATGTAAAACTCAAGAGTACATGACCTACCTCTCAAATACACTACACCCTGCCCTCTAGGCTGCCCAGGGCCTACCCTAGGAGTGACGTATATGTATAAAAAGTGAAGGTCTTTTTCTGGCAAATGGTTTATTTTGACAGGTTGATATGGCAGTGTAAACTGCATACACAGACTCTGAAATGACAGGCCTGAGACATATTTAAAGGGCTACTGAAGCGGGTGCCACAATCAGTGCTATAGGTCCACTAGCAGTATTTAATATACAGGCCCTGGGCACATGTACTGCACATTACTAGGAACATGTAAGTACATTAAATATGCCAATTTTGGGAAAAGCCATTATTACAATGTTTTAAGGAGGCAATTCATGCACATTAGCACTGGTTGGCTGTGGTAAAGTGCTCAGAGTCATATGGCCAGCAATAGGCCCAGCTAATTGGAGGAGGAGAGGCAAAAAGTTTGAGGATTACAGGCTGACAGGTCCAACAATATCAATGCTCTATAAAAAGGAATACATTAGCATTACCCAAAAATCATATGCATGATAATTCTGCCAATATTTATTAGGCTCTTTCACAAAACCTCTCCATTAAATAAGGCCAAGAGAAATATACAACATTTAAACATTTGGCATTTAATTATCAAAAATAATAATTATCAAAATGAAAGGGGGCACAGCACTGGAGGGGGAGGAGAAACAGCCTTTAAACTCCTATGTCCCACCACAATCAACACCAGAATGATGGCCTAAAAACCTATCGTCTAAATGCCTATCTGTCACTAATGAGTTAAAAGCAAAAACCCTGCCAACACCTCCAGCTACAATGAGTACTGTAACTGTTTCCACAACTCTAGACATAGGGAACCATAACATCTGATTCTTCAGTGGCTCCTCCCATTCAATTCAACAAGCTTCCTGGTGCTTCTTCCACTACTTTGGAAACACCAACAATATTAACTGCTGTACGTGACAGCAGTGGTCAGCCAGAACAGTGCCGTACTATTGTGGAGGTTTCTTCTTGGGAACAGCAACAGCCACTATATCATTGCTAGAACTATCAGTATCGGCCACAATTCCACAAAGTATTACTGAAATGCTAATGCATGAAGTGGAAGAGGAAGAGATGGAAGAGAATGTTGCACGGCAGAACATAGGACCATATAATGAATGGAGATAATTTTCAGAAGATATAGAACAACCGATGCCAGCTAAGCAAATCCCATATGTGCCAACCACCTCAACACATTTCTAGACGGGTGGCAGTGATCATGAAATCCAGTCATGTGACATTGCATGCACAATCATATAACTATATACATGCTTCTGTGTCACTGGGTAATAACCAACAATCTGTATCCGAATCAACAGAGCTGCTGGTGACAGCCCAGCAAAATGAAAAACGATCCACCATATGCAGTTACATACAATTGCAAGGCAATTTGAGGCCAGCACAAAGACAGTGTCAAATAGATCTGGCTGAGGAACAGATGTCCTGCCATTAGACCCACATTGGCCAAGAGTTTACTATGCCATGACAAAACTTTCATTATGCCGGCTTAGTCTCATGTAATTTCCACACTTCTATGTTAAGTTTGTCATGCACAAATTCTGAACGTATGCCATTACACCATACTGCTTAATTACAAGTTTTTACAAGTAAATACCCTACTGCCTCAGCACAGGAACAAGGCAAACAAATATAAAGTGAGTGCCCGTTGTTCCCTACACTAATGTTTTTGTGCTATTTTTAATGCATTGCCAATTCCAAAATGGACCCATTGATGCATTTCACACTAACATATAGAGTTAGATGCCAGACTTGCATTTTGCATAATTTTACTATTTTTTTCTGAAATTTTATGTAATTACACAAAGAGGGAATTTACATGAATTTCACCTACACCTAGAGTTTACCAACATGTTTAGAGAGGGACACTTGTCATATTTATACTTAATTAATGCCCAAGAACATGCATTATAACAGCAATTCAAGAGACAGGCACTGTGTGCAGAAACACGCTGTCCACCAGCAAGCTCTTCTAGCAGTCATTCTCCTCCCCGTCACTAAGTTCAACATCCCAGTACATCCTTGAAGTAGATCTGCATATATATCTTGGTTATCTGACATTTCTGCTCCCTCTGCCAAAAACTGCAGTAAGGAATAGGAAAAAAATGATAATGACCCCCATGCCCTGGAAGAAAGCTCTGGCTGCGGGCCATCGTTTTTTTTTTTTTTTTTAAACAAACTTTGTTTCAGGACTGAGAAAGCTGGCACTGTGGACCACAAACTCTTGATTGAAAGGAAGGTTTGGGCCTTAAATCCTTTATGGAGCATATAACATTTGAGGCAGATAGCCAGGTGGGACTAGGTGTCCTATAATTTGGTGAACAGCACCGTCACATCAGCAGAAGGAAATTTGCCAAGACCTCTTGCTGCTGGAACCAGGGCTTGGGGCAAAGGACTGCCATTCTCCGCTCTGGGTGAGGGGCATAGCACAGGAAATCAAAAGCACTTGTGCCACCGCCTAGACTACCCTCCTTCTGCCTGCATGCCAAAACCAGAGTACCTAGTGAGGAGGAGAGCACAGAGTATGTCTGCCTGCCAAGGCCAATGGCCACTTTGAGAAGGATGAAAGCACTTAGAGGGAGTGAGACGAATGAATGAATAATGAATGAATGAATGAATATAGATTTATAGAGCGCATGGCTACCAAATGCCTCCCAGCGCTAGAGACAGAGCCATCAACAATCAAAAGACGATCCGAGAGTTCCAGAGAACAGCAGAGTATTCAGTCATTTGCGGAAGGAGAGATAGTTAGCCTCGAGCCGGACATGGTCTCGAAGCTGATTTCCAGCATTTGGCCGCGATGAGGGTAAAAAGGCGTTCCCCACTCCTAGCTCGGTATACTCTGGGAACCGTTGCTATATGTTTATTCTCAGAGCGCAATGATCTTTTAGGGAGGTAAGGGGAGATAATGGATTGAAGAATCGGAGGAGCCCTGTCTGAGAGTGACTTCTGAGCAATGCACAGAGGCTTGAACTGGATTCTCTCAGCCACCGGAAGCCAGTGCATGGAAGTGATATAAGGCTGGGCCGATTCCTGCTTAGGAACCTGCATAAGAAGACGTGCCGCACAGTTTTGAACAGTTTGCAATTTTTTAATGGTTGTTGCTGGGGACCCTGGGTAAAGCACATTGGCTTAATCAAGCCTTGAGAGGATCAAGGCGTGCACCAATAAATTCCTGGCAATAAACAGCAGAAGACGAAGAATCTTGCTGATCATTTTTAAGATACTATACCAGGTACCTGCCACCCTACCCGCCTGTTCTTTGAAATTCAGACTGTGGTCCAGCCACACCCCAAGACTTTTTATTTGAGCTTTGGGGGTGGGAATCACCCCTAAACATTTAGGCCAAAATGCGTTGGTGTCCATATTAGTGGTCTTATCCAAGAACATTAGCTCGGTTTTAGCTGCATTCAACTTTAGGAAAGAGTCATCCATCCACGCGCAGACTCTTTCCAAGCAGCTGGCCAAATTGTTCTTTGCATTGTCCAGAGTGTTGACGGACACAATCAGCTGAGTATCATCAGCGTAGGAGATGATGCTAACCCCAATGGGCTTGACCACCTCGGTCAGCGGGTGCAAATAAACATTAAAAAGTGTGGGGCTCAGGGAGGAGCCCTGTGTCACCCCACATCGTAGTGGCATTCTTTCAGAGCTGAAATTGTCCTCAAATACCTAAATGTCCTATCTACCAGGAAAGACTCAAGCCATTTAAGTAAAATTCCTGTCACCCTAATCTCACTAAGTCTTGTGATCAGAAGTTGGTAATTAACAGTGTCGAAGGCCGCACTGAGATCGAGCAAAATATTAGCTGCAGACCCGCCCCTGTCTAGAATTTTCCTGGCTTCTTTGACCACCGCTAACAAGGCAGTCTCTGTGCCTTGTTGGGGTCTATAACCCGTTTGAGAGGGGTGAAGGTATTCATTCTCCTCCAGAAATGTGGAGAGAACGGAGTTCGCATATTTTTCGCATATTTTTGCAATCCCTGGTAGGAGTGAGATCAGCCTATAGTTAGCCAAGACTTCAGTGTCAAGAGAAGGTTTCTTCAAAAGAGCTCTGACCATAGCTTGCTTCCATGAAGACGTAAAGATCCCTGAAGACAGTGAAATGTTGATGAGGTCCAGAATAATTGGAGCAACAGAGTCAAAGACCCAGGCGAGAGTCGTGGGGGGTACAAAATCACTTGGGTAGCCAGATTTCAACCGCTCCAAGTAGGTTTCAGGGATTTTGTATCCATAAGAGGGATAGTATCAATATGAGGCTCTACCAATCGGGATTTAGCCTCTGTGGGGGTAATTGCAGAAGCTGATAGGGGAGGAAAGGTGGAGTGAATGTCATACATTTTCTTATGGAAAAAATGAGCCAACTTAGTGCAGCGTCCTAAAATATCCTCCGACGGCAGCGGGGGCTGAGGAGGCTTAAGAAGGGATTTCACAATTTTAAAAATTTCTCGGGGGAGTTGGAGGCTGAGGTGATCTTTTTTCCATGGTACTCAGCTTGGACAGTTCTAATTTCTGCCTTATAGGCTTTGATGGCTTCCCTATATTTAATTTTCTTCATACTCTAGAAGTCCCTTCTCCAACTTCACTCCAAGCGTTTACAGGACTCCTGCAGTTCTCTAAGTTTGGGGGAGTACCACGCTGCACAAGGCCCGTCTGTTTTCCTAGTCATCCAAATTTTGGGAAAAAGCATATGTAGTGATGATTCCAGCCATAGATTGACTTTGTTATTAGCGCACTCAGGGTCATTCCCTAGGACGTGTCTAGTGTTATCAAGGACAGATGCCCAAGATTCGATCTGAAGTTTAGGCCAGTTTCGACACCACATTTTTACCTTTCCCCGTGGCTGACCACCCTCATAATGGGTCCAAAGAAAGGGGACCATGTAGTTGTCTGACCAGGGCAGTGGAATATGTTTTCCCACAGCAAGACTTTGAATGTTAGAGAAAAGCGGGTCCAGGAGGTGGCCTTTCTGGTGCATGGGGTTGGACACTTTCAATTTCAATGCCAGAGCGCTCAAATTGTCAATAACAGCCTCGACATTCTCAGAGAATGACAACTCAAAATGAATATTAAGATCACCTAAAACAGAAAAATTTGAAAAAGAGCTGACCGATTTAGCTAAGTAATCCAGGAGCTCCCTAATGAAAAGGCCCATTGGACCTGGTGGGTGATAAATAAGGACCCCAGAGAAAGTGTACATAGGGGAGATGCCTAGTGTGAAGAGACAGCTTTCACAATCCGGAATCAAGCTAGGTAAGATCAAGCAGTTAAACTTGTCTTTAAAGATAATGGCCAGCCCCCACCTATAATGACTTCCCGATCCTGTCTCTGAATCAAGTATCCAGGGGGCAAGGCTTGTACTACCGCAGGGTCCGATACGCTTGAAAGCCATGTTTCGGTAAGAAACAGGGCATCCAGATCTTGTTCCTCAAGTAGCAAGCCGAGTTTGGTTGTGTGTTGGGTAATGACCGGCAGTTCAAAAGAGCCATTTTAAAGGCCATTAGAGAGGGTGGGATTCTGGTCACAGCGGCCGTGATCAAATGAGTTAGTCCAAAGGGACATTAAATACAGCCACATAATCCACCTCTTTTTACGAGTGGTGAGCATAAGGGCCGGTGCAGCTAGACTGCTACCTACTTTTCACAGTGCCTGCCTAACAGTTCCCCCGTAGCATTAAACACAGCTCCTTCCCGAATCTCAGTGCACATGAGCAATACAGTGTAAAACAGCAATACAGAGAGTGGTTCTTGTCGAATAGATTGTGGTGAGAAAAGTGTGGCATGTTTGGTCCGGTTGGGACAGTTGCAAGTGTGAGTCGTCTGCCCACTTCTGCCCAATCGTGACTCCCCATGTGCATGAATAGCCACCATGAAATTTGGGCCTTTACCCATGTGTGCGCCAAGTCGGTTGAAACTCAGTATGCCATTGCGAGCGTGGGCCTCATCTTGAAGTTGCCTCCAGAATTGAAAGGGGAATAACAGACCGCAGCTCAAGTTTTCTGCTCAAGAAAATGTTAGTGTGCCAACCTTAAAGTAGCTGAAGAGTTTATTTTATTGTACCAATTCTTTGCTCGATGTGTTACAAATACTCTTTTGTCATAAAAGCAAGCATTTGAATGGACAACTACTTTATTGTTGCTACTGTTTGTACTTAGAGTTGTGAGTGTCTGTATGTGTTACATCTACCTCATCATGAATAGCTTTTGACTACTCGAGTCACGATACCACTCAGTCAAATGTTGAACGGAATAGTACTTGGCCCAGTTACTCAGAACCCATAGTAGTATGGGCCCCAGGCTATCAGGAGTCGAATGCTTCAAACCCATGGACCTCTGATAGGGGTGCTGACACCATGCTTAATATATTACCAACCCAACTTTTATCAAATTACCTCAAATCAGAGGAAAAGCAACAGCTGTACATTTGTAATGTAATTTAATGTAATTACATTTATATTATCGGACATTGCTTGTTATTGAGTTTACTTTTATGTGTATAGGGAACCACAACATGTGTTTATTCCATGTATTTTCCTCTAAATGCTGTAAATTCGGAGAATTACAAATCCAACTAATAGTTAGACATCTCAAGCAATCTTGAGTATATCACAAACTAATTTTAATTCAAATGCTTAATGATTCTTCATCATTGAAGTTTCAGCGCTTCGCCATCATCTCCTTGTGTCTGCTTTGTTCGCCCTAAGTTGGCAGGGTATGCCCAGACATGGGTTATGTTATGTTATGTGCACACTCTTTTATAGCGCACGGCTACCCATGCGGGTGTCCCGGCGCTTTTGCAAAGAGATCAGAGACCAGTATATCCGTACAGCAACTCATAGGTGGTCATAGCGATCACGCAGAAAAGAGCCACGTCTTCAGCTCCTTTCTAAAGGTAAAAAGACTGTTGGCTTTCCGCAAAGAGATCGGGAGCCCATTCCAATGGAGGGCCGCTAAATAGCGAAAGGACCGACCACCCATCCGGGCACGTTTAATAGAAGGGACCACAATCGTGGCAGATGAAGCCGATCGCAGCATCCTTCTTGGAACATAAAAGGCCAATCTCTTCTTGATGTACACAGGGCCTACAGAATGCAGGGCCTTAAAAGCCAAAGTCAGAGTTTTAAAAATAACTCTTTTAGAGATAGGGAGCCAATGTAACTCCTTAAGCAAACTAGAAGCTCTGGCTCTGCGTGGGAGGCCAAAGATAGCCCTTGCAGCAGAATTCTGGACTATCTGCAATCTTGCCAGCAAGTATTTCGGCAGACCCACATACAGGGCATTAGCATAATCAAAACGTGATCCAACTAATGCCTGGACTACAATTTTCTTGTATTGCAGTGATAGCATTGGTAAGAATTTTCTGAGCATCCTCAGGATGCTGAAGCATTTCCCTGATAGTGCATTGATCTGGGATCTAAAGGACAAGTCGACGTCACAGATCACACCAAGATTTTTGGCCTGCAATGATACCGTCTCGGGAGGAAAAATGTCCTGAGGCCACCAGGATTTCCAGCATGGGTCAGGAACACAACCAAAAAATAGCAACTCAGACTTGTCTGAGTTGCATTTTAGGCTATGTCGTTGGAACCACGCAAAAACGGAACCAAGGCAGTCCCTGATTTTTGCCCCATCAAACGCCTCTCCCTTCCTGCACGTGAACAGGAGCTGGGTGTCGTCAGCGTAGGATATGACCTGGGCACCAAAAGCCTCCGCCACCGCCGCCAGAGGGGCCATATAGATATTAAAAAGGATGGGGCTCAGAATGGATCCTTGAGGAACCCCCACCCCTAGCGGCGGCATTTCAGCGGAGAACGGTGGTGCCCAGATCACCTGTCGGCGGTCCGAAAGAAAAGATCTAAACCAGTCCAACACCGTCCCACGAAACCCGATCTCCTGGAGTCTTAAAAGGAGACCGTCATGTGGGACGGTGTCGAAAGCCGCCGACAGATCCAGCATGACTAATACAGCCTTACCCCCTAGATCAAGCGTCTCCCTGATAGCTTCAGTGACCTCCAGAAGGGCTGTTTCCGTGCTATAGTTAGCACGAAACCCCGACTGTGTGTCATGAAGGATGTTGTTGCTCTCGATGTAGTTGGTAATCGAGAGCTGCATGTGTTTTTCAACAACCTTCGCTAGAGCAGGGAGAAGGGATATCGGTCTGTAATTAGCATGCGTCAGGGGATCTAAATTTGGCTTTTTGATTAGAGGGTCCCTTGCTCACTTTGCCCCTGGATTCTAGCTAGCCTGGCTGATGAGGGCTGTTAGCCCGAAACCGGTCCCAGGATGCTTGTTTCCGGTCCAGGGAAGACATGGCTTGGCAGTTTGAGCTGGATGAGGCACAGGGTCAAGACTGATTTGCATATAGCTGTTTCTGAACTGTGGTGGCGAAGTGAGCTAAAGAACGATGATGAATACAACCCACATCTGTGATTGGGGGTGGGTGTCTGGAAAGTTTCTGCACTCCATCCATCATCTCCTTGTGTTTCCCTCATCTTCTTGTGTTTGCATTGTTCGCCCTAAGTTGGCAGGGTATGCCCAAACATTGGCCCCATCTTCGCTGCAGGAAACAGCGTTCACTTCAGCCACAAAATGCAACCGCCATGTGTAGGAGAGTAGAGTCTGCTATCCTATAGTCACCCCAAATTTTTGCTTTTTGCTTCACTGGTTTATGACTTAATGTGGATGTGGGCCTGCTAATCAGACCCACAGCCTGCTGTTCTCTCTCTAAATTATTGCCAATGTACTTTAGGTGCATTACGAAATTGGAACTGGTCCACCTTATTGGCCCCTGTAACAGTGTACCCAGGTACCCAGGGCATAGGTGCTTCCAAGGCCTACCAGGGGCTGCAGCACATATTGTGCCACCCCTGGCCTGGCCTCCATATTTGACACAACTGGCTGATCATTCAGCTGGGGTAAGTCGGTGTAACCACCCCTTACTTAGGTGTAGTATGCCTATGCCTAACCTAAAATGGACACATATGTTCCTATCAGCCACTCCTATGGAAGGCCTCATCAATCCTGGAGGCAGAGTGCTTGGAAATATGTGAGATGGTGCTCTGGCATGAGCTGAGCCTGTCTGCAGCGTGCATTATGAACCTCGCGGTTAAATGCTATCTTTGGTTTGGCTTTATCAAAACATGTCGAGTAAGGTATCATACGAATTGGAATACTACCCCCTCGCCAGATCTGGTGACGGGGGTAGCATTCCACCCTTCTAGAGGGACATGACATGTACCTAGCCTGAACCCCGGTTAAAGTTAAACAGAGCCTCAGCATCACAAAATGGATGCTGCCACCACAGACACAAGTCTGACCTCCTGCTGCTGGGAGTCCTTCCAGCGAGGGCAGCTTGGACAAAGGGTTTCCTGCCTTGGGAGGTGCTAGCACTACCCCAGACAGGATTTTGTGTATTGGGTAGGACAGGGCTGAATAGAATCAGACATGCCTGGGGCACACAAGGTGTCCCTGTGCATAGGCCAGTTCAAACCGGTCCTGGGGCTCTCCAGCCCCAGTCCTGGCGTGTAACTGGACAAAGGAAAGGGGGTGTAACAAACCCCCTTTCCTGGTGCCACCCAGAGGAGGGACCTAGTAGGTGATCCGGCCCCCAGATTTGGAATAAGAGTAGGAGCTGTGTCCTTAGACTTCAGATCATCCTGAACTCGACTTGAAATACAGAAGAAACTTGGACTTCGACATTCTGCTGTACAGAAGACTGAAGAGAATCTCCCTTGTGGCCAAAGAGTGACCACCCTGTGAATACAGGCACCAACCAGCAACTCCACATCTGCTTTGCCGCCGCCTCCCGCCGGAGCCCAAGCCCAGCGCCTGACAAGACCCAGACTCCCAGACATCTCAGAGCCCGATCCACAGTCCCTGAAAAGAAGAGACCCGTGGAGGCACAGAGAGACGTGGGACTGGACATCTTGAAAGACCCCCAAATAGCTGACTGCGCAGCACCCGAGGAACCCTCGATGCTGTGCTTTGGGGTTTAGGAATCCCCAACACCGAGCAGCATTTCCACCGAAGATCAGCCCCCCAGCATCTCTACGATCTGCGTGGGGCCCTTTTGCACTTTGCCACTTGATGCGCCATACCGGTCACTTGCCACGCGGCTAGTGGCCATCTTGGCAACGAAAACTATGACTTACACCACTGGTCTGGTTGCTCCAGAATGGCCCTTGCTCCCCTGAAAAGGAGCCCCCGCTCTGACCTTGCTGGTCCGAGTGATAAGCTTGAATCGATTCCTGCGTGACTTGCTTTTGCCAAGGCCTGTTTGATCCAATCAAGTTGCCGACACCGCCATCAGCGAGAGCCATCGTGGGACAGCTCGTGATTGACTCCTGGACGTCCTTGACCTCTTCGTGTCCACGTGGCTGCAGAGACAATCTTCACTTCATCACCTGTTTGCACCCGACATCGCCTGGTTCCACGGTAGTCACTGGCTAGTGACTTTGAACATTGTCCCCTCTGCTTTCAGGTCTTCACCTCTTCAGATCCACCCTTGGATCCCCCGGAACTCTTCACGACGACCCGCCTGCAGCATCTTCAGCTCCAAGCACCATCGACCTGCGTGACGAAACCCGACACTACTTCGCACCTGTGCACCTGCTTCCTGTGGGTGAGGTAACTCAGCAACGCCGGTGTTCCCACACTGGTGTACACCTCTAGTGCCTGTGTCTAAAGTTTTATCCTTGTAGGTCCATCTGAAGGTTCCTTAAACACTAACTTTGTAACTTTTACGCACCATTGACATTGCATTGGTGTATGCGTGCACTTTAAGCACTGTACCCGAGTCCCGCGGGCCTTTCCCGACTTCATCACTGTTAGTCCTGAACAGCTCCAGCGATTCCCCAGGCCCTAGGCCTCTTCACTTTCCCCATAGTGGTTCTTATACCACTATTTTAGTATATGGTTTAGGTGGCCCCTAGGGATCATCCATAATTGTGCAACTTTTGTATATTTAAACTGTGTTTTGTTTTAACGCATTTGCTTCTGTGCTCATAAAGAGTATAGGGGATATTTGTAGAAATAAATCTATATATATTTTCAATATATATCTGTGTGGTGTCCTTTCATTTGGTATTCAAGGGGATTGTGTATGGTAAAACAGCTTGCTTCACATGCCTTTACAGAGTTTAGCCTAAGACTGCTTAGTCCATGCTACCCCTAGGATAGCTTGTCTATAAGGTTGACTTTACAACCTCCACCATAAGGGTTGCTTGGCATGATACAAGGTGATCACTAGAACTAGTGAACATCATATATCAGGCCAACTTCTCACATTGGTGAGCAGCGGTGGGATTTGAGCTTGCTGTTGTTTTACCATTACAATCTTTGAGAGTATCATTTGAAAGATCATACAGGTACCTGATAGGTACACTAAAACAAGACTAGTATACTTACGTTCTACTGAACTTAGTTGTTGTAGAGGATAGGGAGTAACACACCCTGACTACAACTACTAGATAGATTTGGTAGGCAAACACCAGTGTAGGTAGATTGCAACACATCCACCCACACTAGAGCAATGTCTGGAGCAGAGGGATCCACTGGACCTATCTCTGTTGAGAGTGACCTTCCAAGGGCACCATCCAAATTTGCTATCTTTACTTTTAAAGAACTGAGGCAGCTGTGTTCCTTAAGAGAATTCAAAACGGGTCCTAGCCCTACAGCAAGTCACCTCAGAGAGCTTTTAGACCAGTCTGAAGCTCTGAAGACCTCCAAACCAGGCCCCTCAGGGACTGGAGAGGGAGGCTCTCCCACTGAAGATGACAACACTGACACCCCTGCCCCTGTCATCCAGATAGATGAGGAAGACCAGGTCACTGGAGCTACTCAGCTAGAGGATGAGGAAGAAGAGGAGGAGGAGGAGGAGGAGGAAAGTGGGTCTGATGATGAGAGAAATAGTCAGGTGCTAGTCAGCAGGCTTAACCTGGCTAACTTAAGCACATTTGGGACTGAAAGTGGGTCCAACCCCTTCAGACCCCCAAGTGGACTTAACCAGGAGCAAAGGAGGAGAAGGAATCACTCAGGTGAGTCCAATGCCTCCCAAGCTTCTAGAGGTTCTCATGGACACTCCATAAGGGAGCTGTCTAGCCCTCAGAGAAGGGAACATGAGGCCAAAATGAGAGAGGCTGAACGTAGGATCCAGCAGCAAGAATTAGAAGTTGCCCTGGCCAAAGATAAGCTTGCTAGAGCAAGACAGCCTAGAGAGAGTGGATTAGGATCCACTGGTGGCAGCACTATCCAAAAGGATAAAGACAGGTCCTATGACAATAGAAACCTGAGTAAGATTGTGCCCCCTTACAAGAGTGGGGATGACATCCACAAATGGATGACTGCACTTGAGAGAGCCTGCAGAGTAAAGCAGATCCCTCAGGAGCAGTGGGCAGCAATCATGTGGCTCTCCTTTGAAGGTAGAGGCCGAGACAGACTCCTCACAGTTAGTGATGGGGATTCTAGAAACTACCTGGTCCTGAAGAGTGCTCTGACTGATGGGTTAGGCTTAACCACTGAACAGTACAGGTTAATGTTCAGAGATACCCAGAAGACACAGACTCAGGACTGGTCTGAATTTGTTGAATGTGCCACTAAGGCTCTGGAGGGCTGGTTGCTGGGAAGTAAGGTTACAGACTATGAAGGATTGTACAATTTGCTTATGAGAAAACAGATTTTAAATAACTGTCAGAACCAGCAGTTGCATCAACATTTGGTTGACTCAGATCTAACCTCTCCCCAAGAATTGGGAAAGAGGGCAGACAAATGGGTTAGAACCAGAGTTAAGCAAAATAACCAGAACCTGAGCCAGGGTGGTGACCAGAACAAAACAGACCAGAAGGGTGGGGAGCAGAAAGCTAAAGACCAGAAGTCTTCAACAGGGCCCCAAACTAATACTGAGGGTGGGTCCCAAACTTCCAAGAAGAAGAAGAAAGAAGGTCAAAGAAAACCCTGGTGTAGTTTTTGTAAAAACACCTCTCACTGGACAAGTGAGTGTAAAAAGGGTGGAGCCCCCAACACTGCAGCCCCTAAGGCACCTGCACCCACTAGTACAGTTGGCAGTGTTGGTCCTCAGACTAAGGGGGTAGTAGGTATCACCTTGGGAACTGAGGGAGATTGTGGCCTAGTCAGAACCCCTACACAGGCTGTTCTGATCTGTGATGTGGAGATTGATTTGTCCACTACTGTCAGTCCCAGTAATCTGGGCAAGTACAGGCAGACGCCTTTGATTAATGATAAAGTGGCTCAAGCATACAGGGACACATGTGCCAGTGTCACCATGGTGACACCTAGCTTTGTGGACCCTGGACAATACCTGCCAGGTGATAATTACCTGGTGACCAATGCCAGCAATGTCACTACTACACATAGTGTGGAACTTGTTAACTTTTTCTGGGGAGGGGTAACTGGCCTAAAAAGAGTTGTGGTTAGTGCTGATCTCCCAGTAGAATGTTTGTTGGGCAATGACCTGGAGAACTCTCTATGGTCGGAAGTTGAGTACAGGACTCATGCAGAGATGTTAGGGATATCATCACATGTCCTTGCTGTGACCAGGTCACAGGCCAAAAAGTGCCTCTCTGAACCTCAGGTCTTGGATCCTGGAACAATGGACCAAGTACCTTCCAAGAAGAAGAACAAGTGTGGATCAGCCTTCACAGGAAGATGATCTTGAGACCCCTGAAGGAACTGTCCCTGAAGAGCTTGAACCTGATCAGGTTGAGTTTCTGGGGACAGGGGGACCTTCTAGGGCAGACTTGGGGCAGGCTCAGTTAACCTGTCCTTCTCTTGAACCCCTCAGACAGCAGGCTGCTGCTGAGGCTGCTGGGAATGCTCAAGGTACCCATAAAATGTATTGGGTTGATGGGCTCCTTTATTCAGAGGGTAGAGACCCCAAGCCTGGTACAACCAGGAGGTTGGTCATACCTCTGCAATTTAGGGGCTTCCTTCTTACCTTGGCACATGATATTCCCTTAGCAGGACACCTAGGCCAGAACAAAACTTGGGACAGACTTGTCTGTCACTTTCACTGGCCTCACATGTCAGAAGATACAAAGGAGTTTTGTCACTCCTGTGTAACCTGCCAAGTAAGTGGCCAAGCAGGTGGTACCACAAAGCCCCCCCTGATACCACTACCTGTGGTGGGGGTGCCCTTTGAAAGAGTGGGGATTGACATTGTTGGTTCAATGGATCCCCCTACAGCATCTGGGCACAGATTCATACTGGTGGTGGTGGACCATGCCACCAGGTACCCAGAGGCAATTCCACTTAGGACCACAACAGCTCCTGTTGTGGCCAGGGCCTTACTTCGAGTTTTCTCCAGAGTGGGGTTTCCTAAGGAGGTACTATCTGATAGAGGTGCCAACTTCATGTCAGGATACTTAACAGCTATGTGGAAGGAATGTGGTGTCAACTACAAGTTCACAACTCCCTATCATCCACAATGCAATGGGCGTGTTGAAAGATTCAACAAGACCCTCAAGGGCATGATCAAAGGAATATCTTAAAAGCTCAGGCGAAGATGGGATATCGTTCTGCCCTGCCTTCTGTTTGCTTACAGAGAGGTCCCACAAAAGGGGGTTGGCTTCAGCCCCTTTGAATTGTTGTTTGGGCACCCTGTAAGAGGACCCCTATGTCTGGTGAGGGAAGGATGGGAGTTACCTCTCAAAAGGCCCAAGCAAGACATAGTGGACTATGTACTTGGTCTCCGCTCCAGGATGGCCGAGTATATGGAGAAGGCATCCAAAAACCTTGAGGCTAGCCAGGAATTACAGAAAGCCTGGCATGACCAAAAGGCTGTCCTGACTGAGTACCAGCCTGGACAGAAGGTATGGGTGTTGGAGCCAGTGGCCCCAGCAGCACTCCAAGACAAATGGTCTGGACCCCATACAATCATTGAGAAAAAGGGAGAGGTTACCTACTTGGTGGACCTAGGAACTCCCAGGAGCCCCCACAGGGTGCTCCATGTTAACAGGCTGAAAGCATATGTTGACAGGGCAGACATGGGCTTGCTCATGGCTACAGATGAGGGGCAGGAGGAAGAGAGTGACCCTCTCCCAGACCTGCTGACTCAGAACCCTGAGGATGGATCAGTTGATGGTGTGGCCTTAGATGGCAGCCTCAATGAACATCAGCAACATGACTGTAGACAGGTGTTGCAGTCATATCGACATATGTTCTCCCTGACACCCAGTCAGACTAACTGGTGTACCCATGTGGTGGACACTGGTGATAGTCTTCCTGTAAAGAACAAAATTTACAGGCAACCTGACCATGTCAGAGATTGTATCAAGACTGAGGTACAAAAGATGCTGGAATTAGGTGTCATTGAGCCTTCAGAGAGCCCCAGGGCTAGCCCAGTGGTTCTGGTCCCCAAACCTTACACCAAAGATGGGAAGAGAGAGATGAGGTTCTGTGTGGATTACAGAGGACTCAATGCTGTCACCAGGACAGATGCACACCCTATTCCAAGGGCAGATGAGCTCATTGACAAATTGGCTTCTGCCAAGTATTTGAGCACATTTGACGAGACAGCTGGCTACTGGCAAATCAGGTTAGCTGAGGAGTCTAAAGCCAAGACAGCATTTTCTACCCCAGGTGGGCATTATCAATTTGGGGTAATGCCCTTTGGTTTGAAAAATGCACCTGCCCCCTTCCAAAGGTTGGTGAACCAAGTCCTTACTGGGTTGGATGACTTTTGCGCAGCATATCTGGATGATATTGCTGTCTTCAGCTCCACCTGGGAGGATCACCTGGTCCACCTGAAGGAAGTGCTAGAGGCTCTGCAAAAGGCAGGCCTCACTATCAAGGCAACCAAGTGCCAGATAGGGCAGAGTAAGGTTGTATACTTGGGCCACCTTGTAGGTGGAGGCCAAGTTCAACCACTGGAGAGTAAGATCCAGACCATAAAGGACTGGTCCCCTCCAACTACCCAGACTCAGGTCAGAGCTTTCTTGGGCCTGACTGGGTACTACAGGAAGTTTGTTAAGAACTATGGGTCCATTGTGACTCCTCTTAATGATCTGACATCTAAGAAGATGCCCAAAAAGGTTCAGTGGACAGAATACTGTCAAAAGGCATTTGATGACCTGAAGAAGGCCATGTGCTCTGCACCTATCCTGAAGAGTCCTGACTACTCAAGAGAGTTCATTGTCCAAACAGATGCTTCTGAGTTGGGAGTGGGAGCTGTGCTTTCACAACTTAATGTAGATGGTCAAGACCAGCCCATTGCTTTTATTAGCAGAAGGCTGACCCCCAGAGAGAAACGTTGGTCAGCCATTGAGAGGGAGGCCTTTGCTGTGGTGTGGGCCCTGAAGAAGTTGAGACCATACTTGTTTGGCACTCACTTCAAGATTCAGACCGACCATAAGCCCCTCTTATGGCTTAATCAGATGAAGGGTGAAAACCCCAAACTGCTCAGGTGGTCCATTTCCCTACAGGGGATGGACTTTACAGTGGAGCACGGCCCAGGGACTGACCATGGTAATGCAGATGGTCTCTCCAGGTACTTCCCCTTAGAACATGAAGACACAACTGGTCAAGGTTAGTCTAATGTCCCTGCGTTTGGGGGGGGGGGGTTGTGTAGGAGAGTATGGTCTGCTATCCTATGGTTACCCCAAATTTTTGCTTTTTGCTTCACTGGTTTAGGACTTAATGTGGCTGTGGGCCTGCTAATCAGACCCACAGCCTGCTGTTCTCTCTCTAAATTATTGCCAATGTACTTTAGGTGCATTACGAAATTGGAACTGGCCCACCTTATTGGCCCCTGTAACAGTGTACCCAGGTACCCAGGGCATAGGTGCTTCCAAGGCCTACCAGGGGCTGCAGCACGTATTGTGCCACCCCTGGCCTGGCCTCCATATTTGACACAACTGGCTGATCATTCAGCTGGGGTAAGTCGGTGTAACCGTCCCTTACTTAGGTGTAGTATGCCTATGCCTAACCTAAAATGGACACATATGTTCCTATCAGCCACTCCTATGGAAGGCCTCATCAATCCTGGAGGCAGAGTGCTTGGAAATATGTGAGATGGTGCTCTGGCATGAGCTGAGCCTGTCTGCAGCTTTCGGAACCATGTCCTTTAGCTGTTCCATGATACTGCCATACCATATACTCTTAAGTGCATTATGAACCTCGCGGTTAAATGCTATCTTTGGTTTGGCTTTATCAAAACATGTCGAGTAAGGTGTCATACGAATTGGAATACTACCCCCTCGCCAGTTCTGGCGACGGGGGTAGCATTCCACCCTTCTAGAGGGACACGACATGTACCTAGCCTGAACCCCGGTTAAAGTTAAACAGAGCCTCAGCATCACAAAATGGATGCTGCCACCACAGACACAAGTCTGACCTCCTGCTGCTGGGAGTCCTTCCAGCGAGGGCAGCTTGGACAAAGGGTTTCCTGCCTTGGGAGGTGCTAGCACCACCCCAGACAGGATTTTGTGTATTGGGTAGGACAGGGCTGAATAGAATCAGACATGCCTGGGGCACACAAGGTGTCCCTGTGCATAGGCCAGTTCAAACCGGTCCTGGGGCTCTCCAGCCCCAGTCCTGGCGCGAAACTGGACAAAGGAAAGGGGGTGTAACAAACCCCCTTTCCTGGTGCCACCCAGAGGAGGGACCTAGTAGGTGATCCGGCCCCCAGATTTGGAATAAGAGTAGGAGCTGTGTCCTTAGACTTCAGATCATCCTGAACTCGACTTGAAATACAGAAGAAACTTGGACTATGACATTCTGCTGCACAAAAGACTGAAGAGAATCTCCCTTGTGGCCGAAGAGTGACCACCCTGTGAATACAGGCACCAACCAGCAACTCGACATCTGCTTTGCCGCCGCCTCCCGCCGGAGTCCAAGCCCAGAGCCTGACAAGACTCAGACTCCCAGACATCTCAGAGCCCGATCCACAGTCTCTGAAAAGAAGAGACCCGTGGATGCACCGAGAGACGTGGGACCGGACATCTTGTAAGACCCCCGAAGAGCTGACTGCGCAGGACCCAAGGCACCCTCGATGCTGTGCTTTGAGGTTTGAGAAGCCGCAACACAGAGCAGCATTTTCACCGAAGATCAGCCCCCCAGCATCTCTACGATCTGCGTGGGGCCCTTTTGCACTTTGCCACTCGACGCGCCATCCAGGTCACTTGCCACGCGGCTAGTGGCCATCTTGGCAACGAAAACTATGACTTACACCACTGGTCTGGTTGCTCCAGAATGGCCCTTGCTCCCCTGAAAAGGAGCCCCCGCTCTGACCTTGCTGGTCCGAGTGATAAGCTTGAATCGATTCCTGCGTGACTTGCTTTTGCCAGGGCCTGTTTGCTCCAATCAAGTTGCCGACACCGCCATCAGCGAGAGCCATCGTGGGACAGCTCATGATCAACGCCTGGACATCCTTGACCTCTTCGTGTCCACGTGGCTGCAGAGACAATCTTCACTTCATCACCTGTTTGCACCCGACATCGCCTGGTTCCATCCTGGTTCCACGGTAGTCACTGGCTAGTGACTTTGAACATTGTCCCCTCTGCTTTCAGGTCTTCACCTCTTCATATCCACCCTTGGATCCCCCGGAACTCTTCACGACGACCCGCCTGCAACATCTTCAGCTCCACGCACTATCGACCTGCGTGACGAAACCCGACACTACTTCGCACCTGTGCACCTGCTTCCTGTGGGTGAGGTAACTCAGCAACGCCGGTGTTCCCACACTGGTGTACACCTCTAGTGCCTGTGTCTAAAGTTTTATCCTTGTAGGTCCATCGGAAGGTTCCTTAAACACTAACTTTGTAACTTTTACGCACCATTGACATTGCATTGGTGTATGCGTGCACTTTAAGCACTGCACCCGAGTCCCGCGGGCCTTTCCCGACTTCATCACTGTTAGTCCTGAACAGCTCCAGCGATTCCCCAGGCCCTAGGCCTCTTCACTTTCCCCATAGTGGTTCTTATACCACTATTTTAGTATATGGTTTAGGTGGCCCCTAGGGCTCATCCATAATTGTGCAACTTTTGTATATTTAAACTGTGTTTTGTTTTAACGCATTTGCTTCTGTGCTCATAGAGAGTATAGGGGATATTTGTAGAAATACATCTATATATATTTTCAATATATATCTGTGTGGTGTCCTTTCATTTGGTATTCAAGGGGATTGTGTATGGTAAAACAGCTTGCTTCACATGCCTTTACAGAGTTTAGCCTAAGACTGCTTAGTCCATGCTACCCCTAGGATAGCTTGTCTATAAGGTTGACTTTACAACCTCCACCATAAGGGTTGCTTGGCATGATACAAGGTGATCACTAGAACTAGTGAGCATCATATATCAGGCCAACTTCTCACATTGGTGAGCAGCGGTGGGATTTGAGTTTGCTGTTGTTTTACCATTACAATCTTTGAGAGTATCATTTGAAAGATCATACAGGTACCTGATAGGTACACTAAAACAAGACTAGTATACTTACGTTCTACTGAATTTAGTTGTTGTAGAGGATAGGGAGTAACACACCCTGACTACAACTACTAGATAGGTTTGGTAGGCAAACACCAGTGTAGGTAGATTGCAACACATCCACCCACACTAGAGCAATGTCTGGAGCAGAGGGATCCACTGGACCTATCTCTGTTGAGAGTGACCCTCCAAGGGCACCATCCAAATTTGCTATCTTTACTTTTAAAGAACTGAGGCAGCTGTGTTCCTTAAGAGGAATCAAAACGGGTCCTAGCCCTACAGCAAGTCACCTCAGAGAGCTTTTAGACCAGTCTGAAGCTCTGAAGACCTCCAAACCAGGCCCCTCAGGGACTGGAGAGGGAGGCTCTCCCACTGAAGATGACAACACTGACACCCCTGCCCCTGTCATCCAGATAGATGAGGAAGACCAGGTCACTGGAGATACTCAGCTAGAGGATGAGGAAGAAGAGGAGGAGGAGGAGGAGGAGGAGGAGGAGGAAAGTGGGTCTGATGATGAGAGAAATAGTCAGGTGCTAGTCAGCAGGCTTAACCTGGCTAACTTAAGCACATTTGGGACTGAAAGTGGGTCCAACCCCTTCAGACCCCCAAGTGGACTTAACCAGGAGCAAAGGAGGAGAAGGAATCACTCAGGTGAGTCCAATGCCTCCCAAGCTTCTAGAGGTTCTCATGGACACTCCAGAAGGGAGCTGTCTAGCCCTCAGAGAAGGGAACATGAGGCCAAAATGAGAGAGGCTGAACTTAGGATCCAGAAGCAAGAATTAGAAGTTGACCTGGCCAAAGAGAAGCTTGCTAGAGCAAGACAGCCTAGAGAGAGTGGATTAGGATCCACTGGTGGCAGCACTATCCAAAAGGATAAAGACAGGTCCTATGACAATAGAAACCTGAGTAAGATTCTGCCCCCTTACGAGAGTGGGGATGACATCCACAAATGGATGACTGCACTTGAGAGAGCCTGCAGAGTACAGCAGATCCCTCAGGAGCAGTGGGCAGCAATCATGTGGCTCTCCTTTGAAGGTAGAGGCCGAGACAGACTCCTCACAGTTAGTGATAGGGATTCTAGAAACTACCTGGTCCTGAAGAGTGCTCTGATTGATGGGTTAGGCTTAACCACTGAACAGTACAGGTTAATGTTCAGAGATACCCAGAAGACACAGACTCAGAACTGGTCTGAATTTGTTGAATGTGCCACTAAGGCTCTGGAGGGCTGGTTGCTGGGAAGTAAGGTTACAGACTATGAAGGATTGTACAATTTGCTTATGAGAGAACAGATTTTAAATAACTGTCAGAACCAGCAGTTGCATCAACATTTGGTTGACTCAGATCTAACCTCTCCCCAAGAATTGGGAAAGAGGGCAGACAAAAGGTTTAGAACCAGAGTTAAGCAAAATAACCAGAACCAGAGCCAGGGTGGTGACCAGAAGAAAACAGACCAGAAGGGTGGGGAGCAGAAAGCTAAAGACCAGAAGTCTTCAACAGGGCCCCAAACTAATACTGAGGGTGGGTCCCAAACTTCCAAGAAGAAGAAGAAAGAAGGTCAAAGAAAACCCTGGTGTAGTTTTTGTAAAAACACCTCTCACTGGACAAGTGAGTGTAAAAAGGGTGGAGCCCCCAACACTGCAGCCCCTAAGGCACCTGCACCCACTAGTACAGTTGGCAATGTTGGTCCTCAGACTAAGGGGGTAGTAGGTATCACCTTGGGAACTGAGGGAGATTGTGGCCTAGTCAGAACCCCTACACAGGCTGTTCTGATCTGTGATGTGGAGATTGATTTGTCCACTACTGTCAGTCCCAGTAATCTGGGCAAGTACAGGCAGACGCCTTTGATTAATGATAAAGTGGCTCAAGCATACAGGGACACATGTGCCAGTGTCACCATGGTGACACCTAGCTTTGTGGACCCTGGACAATACCTGCCAGGTGATAATTACCTGGTGACCAATGCCAGCAATGTCACCACTACACATAGTGTGGAACTTGTTAACTTTTCCTGGGGAGGGGTAACTGGCCTAAAAAGAGTTGTGGTTAGTGCTGATCTCCCAGTAGAATGTTTGTTGGGCAATGACCTGGAGAACTCTCTATGGTCGGAAGTTGAGTACAGGACTCATGCAGAGATGTTAGGGATATCATCACATGTCCTTGCTGTGACCAGGTCACAGGCCAAAAAGTGCCTCTCTGAACCTCAGGTCTTGGATCCTGGAACAATGGACCAAGTACCTTCCAAGAAGAAGAACAGGAGTGTAAAAGCTGTGCCTTCCCAACTGCCTACAAGTGAGGATCAGCCTTCACAGGAAGATGATCTTGAGACCCCTGAAGGAACTGTCCCTGAAGAGCTTGAACCTGATCAGGTTGAGTTTCTGGGGACAGGGGGACATTCTAGGGCAGACTTGGGGCAGGCTCAGTTAACCTGTCCTTCTCTTGAACCCCTCAGACAGCAGGCTGCTGCTGAGGCTGCTGGGAATGCTCAAGGTACCCATAAAGTTTATTGGGTTGATGGGCTCCTTTATTCAGAGGGTAGAGACCCCAAGCCTGGTACAACCAGGAGGTTGGTCATACCTCTGCAATTTAGGGGCTTCCTTCTTACCTTGGCACATGATATTCCCTTAGCAGGACACCTAGGCCAGAACAAAACTTGGGACAGACTTGTCTGTCACTTTCACTGGCCTCACATGTCAGAAGATACAAACGAGTTTTGTCGCTGCTGTGTAACCTGCCAAGTAAGTGGCAAAGCAGGTGGTACCACAAAGGCCCCCCTGATACCACTACCTGTGGTGGGGGTGCCCTTTGAAAGAGTGGGGATTGGCATTGTTGGTCCAATGGATCCCCCTACAGCATCTGGGCACAGATTCATACTGGTGGTGGTGGACCATGCCACCAGGTACCCAGAGGCAATTCCACTTAGGACCACAACAGCTCCTGTTGTGGCCAGGGCCTTACTTGGAGTTTTCTCCAGAGTGGGGTTTCCTAAGGAGGTAGTATCTGATAGAGGTGCCAACTTCATGTCAGGATACTTAACAGCTATGTGGAAGGAATGTGGTGTCAACTACAAGTTCACCACTTCCTATCATCCACAATGCAATGGGCTTGTTGAAAGATTCAACAAGACCCTCAAGGGCATGATCAAAGGATTATCTGAAAAGCTCAGGCGAAGATGGGATATCCTTCTGCCCTGCCTTCTGTTTGCTTACAGAGAGGTCCCACAAAAGGGGGTTGGCTTCAGCCCCTTTGAATTGTTGTTTGGGCACCCTGTAAGAGGACCCCTATGTCTGGTGAGGGAATGATGGGAGTTACCTCTCAAAAGGCCCAAGCAAGACATAGTGGACTATGTACTTGGTCTCCGCTCCAGGATGGCCGAGTATATGGAGAAGGCATCCAAAAACCTTGAGGCTAGCCAGGAATTACAGAAAGCCTGGCATGACCAAAAGGCTGTCCTGACTGAGTACCAGCCTGGACAGAAGGTATGGGTGTTGGAGCCAGTGGCCCCAGCAGCACTGCATGACAAATGGTCTGGACCCCATACAATCATTGAGAAAAAGGGAGAGGTTACCTACTTGGTGGACCTAGGAACTCCCAGGAGCCCCCACAGGGTGCTCCATGTTAACAGGCTGAAAGCATATGTTGACAGGACAGACATGGGCTTGCTCATGGCTACGGATGAGGGGCAGGAGGAAGAGAGTGACCCTCTCCCAGACCTGCTGACTCAGAACCCTGAGGATGGATCAGTTGATGGTGTGGCCTTAGATGGCAGCCTCAATGAACATCAGCAACATGACTGTAGACAGGTTTTGCAGTCATATCGACATATGTTCTCCCTGACACCCAGTCAGACTAACTGGTGTACCCATGTGATGGACACTGGTGATAGTCTTCCTGTAAAGAACAAAATTTACAGGCAACCTGACCATGTCAGAGATTGTATCAAGACTGAGGTGCAAAAGATGCTGGAATTAGGTGTCATTGAGCCTTCAGAGAGCCCCAGGGCTAGCCCAGTGGTTCTGGTCCCCAAACCTCACACCAAAGATGGGAAGAGAGAGATGAGGTTCTGTGTGGATTACAGAGGACTCAATGCTGTCACCAGGACAGATGCACACCCTATTCCAAGGGCAGATGAGCTCATTGACAAATTGGCTTCTGCCAAGTATTTGAGCACATTTGACGAGACAGCTGGCTACTGGCAAATCAGGTTAGCTGAGGAGTCTAAAGCCAAGACAGCATTTTCTACCCCAGGTGGGCATTATCAATTTGTGGTAATGCCCTTTGGTTTGAAAAATGCACCTGCCCCCTTCCAAAGGTTGGTGAATCAAGTCCTTACTGGGTTGGATGACTTTTGCGCAGCATATCTGGATGATATTGCTGTCTTCAGCTCCACCTGGGAGGATCACCTGGTCCACCTGAAGGAAGTGCTAGAGGCTCTGCAAAAGGCAGGCCTCACTATCAAGGCAACCAAGTGCCAGATAGGGCAGAGTAAGGTTGTATACTTGGGCCACCTTGTAGGTGGAGGCCAAGTTCAACCACTGGAGAGTAAGATCCAGACCATAAAGGACTGGTCCCCTCCAACTACCCAGACTCAGGTCAGAGCTTTCTTGGGCCTGACTGGGTACTACAGGAAGTTTGTTAAGAACTATGGGTCCATTGTGACTCCTCTTAATGATCTGACATCTAAGAAGATGCCCAAAAAGGTTCAGTGGACAGAATACTGTCAAAAGGCATTTGATGACCTGAAGAAGGCCATGTGCTCTGCACCTATCCTGAAGAGTCCTGACTACTCAAGAGAGTTCATTGTCCAAACAGATGCTTCTGAGTTGGGAGTGGGAGCTGTGCTTTCACAACTTAATGTAGATGGTCAAGACCAGCCCATTGCTTTTATTAGCAGAAGGCTGACCCCCAGAGAGAAACGTTGGTCAGCCATTGAGAGGGAGGCCTTTGCTGTGGTGTGGGCCCTGAAGAAGTTGAGACCATACTTGTTTGGCACTCACTTCAAGATTCAGACCGACCATAAGACCCTCTTATGGCTTAATCAGATGAAGGGTGAAAACCCCAAACTGCTCAGGTGGTCCATTTCCCTACAGGGGATGGACTTTACAGTGGAGCACCGCCCAGGGACTGACCATGGTAATGCAGATGGTCTCTCCAGGTACTTCCACTTAGAACATGAAGACACAACTGGTCAAGGTTAGTCTAATGTCCCTGCATTTGGGGGGGGGGGGGTTGTGTAGGAGAGTAGGGTCTGCTATCCTATGGTTACCCCAAATTTTTGCTTTTTGCTTCACTGGTTTAGGACTTAATGTGGCTGTGGGCCTGCTAATAAGACCCACAGCCTGCTGTTCTCTCTCTAAATTATTGCCAATGTACTTTAGGTGCATTACGAAATTGGAACTGGCCCACCTTATTGGCCCCTGTAACAGTGTACCCAGGTACCCAGGGCATATGTGCTTCCAAGGCCTACCAGGGGCTGCAGCACGTATTGTGCCACCCCTGGCCTGGCCTCCATATTTGACACAACTGGCTGATCATTCAGCTGGGGTAAGTCGGTGTAACCACCCCTTACTTAGGTGTAGTATGCCTATGCCTAACCTAAAATGGACACATATGTTCCTATCAGCCACTCCTATGGAAGGCCTCATCAATCCTGGAGGCAGAGTGCTTGGAAATATGTGAGATGGTGCTCTGGCATGAGCTGAGCCTGTCTGCAGCTTTCGGAACCATGTCCTTTAGCTGTTCCATGATACTGCCATACCATATACTCTTAAGTGCATTATGAACCTCGCGGTTAAATGCTATCTTTGGTTTGGCTTTATCAAAACATGTCGAGTAAGGTGTCATACGAATTGGAATACTAACCCCTCGCCAGTTCTGGCGACGGGGGTAGCATTCCACCCTTCTAGAGGGACACGACATGTACCTAGCCTGAACCCCGATTAAAGTTAAACAGAGCCTCAGCATCACAAAATGGATGCTGCCACCACAGACACAAGTCTGACCTCCTGCTGCTGGGAGTCCTTCCAGCGAGGGCAGCTTGGACAAAGGGTTTCCTGCCTTGGGAGGTGCTAGCACCACCCCAGACAGGATTTTGTGTATTGGGTAGGACAGGGCTGAATAGAATCAGACATGCCTGGGGCACACAAGGTGTCCCTGTGCATAGGCCAGTTCAAACCGGTTCTGGGGCTCTCCAGCCCCAGTCCTGGCATGAAACTGGACAAAGGAAAGGGTGTGTAACCACCCCCTTTCCTGGTCCCACCCAGAGGAGGGACCTAGTAGGTGATCCGGCCCCCAGATTTGGAATAAGGGTAGGAGCTGTATCCTTAGACTTCAGATCATCCTGAATTCGACTTGAAATACAGAAGAAACTTGGACTTCGACATTCTGCTGCACAGAAGACTGAAGAGAATCTCCCTTGTGGCCAAAGAGTGACCACCCTGTGAATACAGGCACCAACCAGCAACTCGACATCTGCTTTGCCGCCGCCTCCCGCCGGAGCCCAAGCCCAGAGCCTGACAAGACCCAGACTCCCAGACATCTCAGAGCCCGATCCACAGTCCCTGAAAAGAAGAGACCCGTGGAGGCACCGAGAGACGTGGGACCGGACATCTTGGAAGACCCCAGAAGAGCTGACTGCGCAGCACCCGAGGAACCCTCGATGCTGTGCTTTGAGGTTTGAGAAGCCCCAACACCGAGCAGCATTTGCACCGAAGATAAGCCCCCCAGCTTCTCTACGATCTGCGTGGGGCCCTTTTGCACTTTGCCACTCGACGCGCCATCCCGGTCACTTGCCAAGCGGCTAGTGGCCATCTTGGCAACGAAAACTATGACTTACACCACTGGTCTGGTTGCTCCAGACTGGCCCTTGGTCCCCTGAAAAGGAGCCCCCGCTCTGACCTTGCTGGTCCGAGTGATAAGCTTGAATCGATTCCTGCGTGACTTGCTTTTGCCAAGGCCTGTTTGCATCCAATCAAGTTGCCGACACCGCCATCAGCGAGAGCCATCGTGGGACAGCTTGTGATCGACTCCTGGACGTCCTTGACCTCTTCGTGTCCACGTGGCTGCAGAGACAATCTTCACTTCATCACCTGTTTGCACCCGACATCGCCTGGTTCCATCCTGGTTCCACGGTAGTCACTGGCTAGTGACTTTGAACATTGTCCCCTCTGCTTTCAGGTCTTCACCTCTTCAGATCCACCCTTGGATCCCCCGGAACTCTTCACGACGACCCGCCTGCAGCATCTTCAGCTCCAAGCACCATCGACCTGCGTGAGGAAACCCGACACTACTTCGCACCTGTGCACCTGCTTCCTGTGGGTGAGGTAACTCAGCAACGCCGGTGTTCCCACACTGGTGTCCACCTCTAGTGCCTGTATCTAAAGTTTTATCCTTGTAGGTCCATCGGAAGGTTCCTTAAACACTAACTTTGTAACTTTTACGCACCATTGACATTGCATTGGTGTATGCTTGAGCTTTAAGCAAGGCAGCCGAGTCCCGCGGGCCTTTCCCGACTTCATCACTGTTAGTCCTGAACAGCTCCAGCGATTCCCCAGGCCCTAGGCCTCTTCACTTTCCCCATAGTGGTTCTTATACCACTATTTTAGTATATGGTTTAGGTGGCCCCTAGGGCTCATCCATAATTGTGCAACTTTTGTATATTTAAACTGTGTTTTGTTTTAACGCATTTGCTTCTGTGCTCATAAAGAGTATAGGGGATATTTGTAGAAATAAATCTATATATATTTTCAATATATATCTGTGTGGTGTCCTTTCATTTGGTATTCAAGGGGATTGTGTATGGTAAAACAGCTTGCTTCACATGCCTTTACAGAGTTTTGCCTAGGACTGCTTAGTCCATGCTACCCCTAGGATAGCTTGTCTATAAGGTTGACTTTACAACCTCCACCATAAGGGTTGCTTGGCATGATACAAGGTGATCACTAGAACTAGTGAGCATCATATATCAGGCCAACTTCTCACATTGGTGAGCAGCGGTGGGATTTGAGCTTGCTGTTGTTTTACCATTACAATCTTTGAGAGTATCATTTGAAAGATCATACAGGTACCTGATAGGTACACTAAAACAAGACTAGTATACTTACGTTCTACTGAACTTAGTTGTTGTAGAGGATAGGGAGTAACACACCCTGACTACAACTACTAGATAGGTTTGGTAGGCAAACACCAGTGTAGGTAGATTGCAACACATCCACCCACACTAGAGCAATGTCTGGAGCAGAGGGATCCACTGGACCTATCTCTGTTGAGAGTGACCCTCCAAGGGCACCATCCAAATTTGCTATCTTTACTTTTAAAGAACTGAGGCAGCTGTGTTCCTTAAGAGGAATCAAAACGGGTCCTAGCCCTACAGCAAGTCACCTCAGAGAGCTTTTAGACCAGTCTGAAGCTCTGAAGACCTCCAAACCAGGCCCCTCAGGGACTGGAGAGGGAGGCTCTCCCACTGAAGATGACAACACTGACACCCCTGCCCCTGTCATCCAGATAGATGAGGAAGACCAGGTCACTGGAGATACTCAGCTAGAGGATGAGGAAGAAGAGGAGGAGGAGGACGAGGAGGAAAGTGGGTCTGATGATGAGAGAAATAGTCAGGTGCTAGTCAGCAGGCTTAACCTGGATAACTTAAGCACATTTGGGACTGGAAGTGGGTCCAACCCCTTCAGACCCCCAAGTGGACTTAACCAGGAGCAAAGGAGGAGAAGGAATCACTCAGGTGAGTCCAATGCCTCCCAAGCTTCTAGAGGTTCTCATGGACACTCCAGAAGGGAGCTGTCTAGCCCTCAGAGAAGGGAACATGAGGCCAAAATGAGAGAGGCTGAACTTAGGATCCAGAAGCAAGAATTAGAAGTTGCCCTGGCCAAAGAGAAGCTTGCTAGAGCAAGACAGCCTAGAGAGAGTGGATTAGGATCCACTGGTGGCAGCACTATCCAAAAGGATAAAGACAGGTCCTATGTCAATAGAAACCTGAGTAAGATTGTGCCCCCTTACAAGGGTGGGGATGACATCCACAAATGGATGACTGCACTTGAGAGAGCCTGCAGAGTACAACAGATCCCTCAGGAGCAGTGGGCAGCAATCCTGTGGCTCTCCTTTGAAGGTAGAGGCCGAGACAGACTCCTCACAGTTAGTGATGGGGATTCTAGAAACTACCTGGTCCTGAAGAGTGCTCTGATTGATGGGTTAGGCTTAACCACTGAACAGTACAGGTTAATGTTCAGAGATACCCAGAAGACACAGACTCAGGACTGGTCTGAATTTGTTGAATGTGCCACTAAGGCTCTGGAGGGCTGGTTGCTGGGAAGTAAGGTTACAGACTATGAAGGATTGTATAATTTGCTTATGAGAGAACAGATTTTAAATAACTGTCAGAACCAGCAGTTGCATCAACATTTGGTTGACTCAGACCTAACCTCTCCCCAAGAATTGGGAAAGAGGGCAGACAAATGGGTTAGAACCAGAGTTAAGCAAAATAACCAGAACCAGAGCCAGGGTGGTGACCAGAAGAAAACAGACCAGAAGGGTGGGGAGCAGAAAGCTAAAGACCAGAAGTATTCAACAGGGCCCCAAACTAATACTGAGGGTGGGTCCCAAACTTCCAAGAAGAAGAAGAAAGAAGGTCAAAGAAAACCCTGGTGTAGTTTTTGTAAAAACACCTCTCACTGGACAAGTGAGTGTAAAAAGGGTGGAGCCCCCAACACTGCAGCCCCTAAGGCACCTGCACCCACTAGTACAGTTGGCAGTGTTGGTCCTCAGACTAAGGGGGTAGTAGGTATCACCTTGGGAACTGAGGGAGATTGTGGCCTAGTCAGAACCCCTACACAGGCTGTTCTGATCTGTGATGTGGAGATTGATTTGTCCACTACTGTCAGTCCCAGTAATCTGGGCAAGTACAGGCAGACGCCTTTGATTAATGATAAAGTGGCTCAAGCATACAGTGACACATGTGCCAGTGTCACCATGGTGACACCTAGCTTTGTGGACCCTGGACAATACCTGCCAGGTGATAATTACCTGGTGACCAATGCCAGCAATGTCACTACTACACATAGTGTGGAACTTGTTAACTTTTCCTGGGGAGGGGTAACTGGCCTAAAAAGAGTTGTGGTTAGTGCTGATCTCCCAGTAGAATGTTTGTTGGGCAATGACCTGGAGAACTCTCTATGGTCGGAAGTTGAGTACAGGACTCATGCAGAGATGTTAGGGATATCATCACATGTCCTTGCTGTGACCAGGTCACAGGCCAAAAAGTGCCTCTCTGAACCTCAGGTCTTGGATCCTGGAACAATGGACCAAGTACCTTCCAAGAAGAAGAACAGGAGGGTAAAGGCTGTGCCTTCCCAACTGCCTACAAGTGAGGATCAGCCTTCACAGGAAGATGATCTTGAGACCCCTGAAGGAACTGTCCCTGAAGAGCTTGAACCTGATCAGGTTGAGTTTCTGGGGACAGGGGGACCTTCTAGGGCAGACTTGGGGCAGGCTCAGTTAACCTGTCCTTCTCTTAAACCCCTCAGACAGCAGGCTGCTGCTGAGGCTGCTGGGAATGCTCAAGGTACCCATAAAGTTTATTGGGTTGACGGGCTCCTTTATTCAGAGGGTAGAGACCCCAAGCCTGGTACAACCAGGAGGTTGGTCATACCTCTGCAATTTAGGGGCTTCCTTCTTACCTTGGCACATGATATTCCCTTAGCAGGACACCTAGGCCAGAACAAAACTTGGGACAGACTTGTCTGTCACTTTCACTGGCCTCACATGTCAGAAGATACAAAGGAGTTTTGTCGCTCCTGTGTAACCTGCCAAGTAAGTGGCAAAGCAGGTGGTACCACAAAGGCCCCCCTGATACCACTACCTGTGGTGGGGGTGCCCTTTGAAAGAGTGGGGATTTACATTGTTGGTCCAATGGATCCCCCTACAGCATCTGGGCACAGATTCATACTGGTGGTGGTGGACCATGCCACCAGGTACCCAGAGGCAATTCCACTTAGGACCACAACAGCTCCTGTTGTGGCCAGGGCCTTACTTGGAGTTTTCTCCAGAGTGGGGTTTCCTAAGGAGGTAGTATCTGATAGAGGTGCCAACTTCATGTCAGGATACTTAACAGCTATGTGGAAGGAATGTGGTGTCAACTACAAGTTTACCACTCCCTATCATCCACAATGCAATGGGCTTGTTGAAAGATTCAACAAGACCCTCAAGGGCATGATCAAAGGATTATCTGAAAAGCTCAGGCGAAGATGGGATATCCTTCTGCCCTGCCTTCTGTTTGATTACAGAGAGGTCCCACAAAAGGGGGTTGGCTTCAGCCCCTTTGAATTGTTGTTTGGGCACCCTGTAAGAGGACCCCTATGTCTGGTGAGGGAAGGATGGGAGTTACCTCTCAAAAGGCCCAAGCAAGACATAGTGGACTATGTACTTGGTCTCCGCTCCAGGATGGCCGAGTATATGGAGAAGGCATCCAAAAACCTTGAGGCTAGCCAGGAATTACAGAAAGCCTGGCATGACCAAAAGGCTGTCCTGACTGAGTACCAGCCTGGACAGAAGGTATGGGTGTTGGAGCCAGTGGCCCCAGCAGCACTTCAAGACAAATGGTCTGGACCCCATACAATCATTGAGAAAAAGGGAGAGGTTACCTACTTGGTGGACCTAGGAACTCCCAGGAGCCCCTACAGGGTACTCCATGTTAACAGGCTGAAAGCATATGTTGACAGGGCAGACATGGGCTTGCTCATGGCTACAGATGAGGGGCAGGAGGAAGAGAGTGACCCTCTCCCAGACCTGCTGACTCAGAACCCTGAGGATGGATCAGTTGATGTTGTGGCCTTAGATGGCAGCCTCACTGAACATCAACAACATGACTGTAGACAGGTTTTGCAGTCATATCGACATATGTTCTCCCTGACACCCAGTCAGACTAACTGGTGTACCCATGTGGTGGACACTGGTGATAGTCTTCCTGTAAAGAACAACATTTACAGGCAACCTGACCATGTCAGAGATTGTATCAAGACTGAGGTGCAAAAGATGCTGGAATTAGGTATCATTGAGCCTTCAGAGAGCCCCTGGGCTAGCCCAGTGGTTCTGGTCCCCAAACCTCACACCAAAGATGGGAAGAGAGAGATGAGGTCATGTGTGGATTACAGAGGACTCAATGCTGTCACCAGGACAGATGCACACCCTATTCCAAGGGCAGATGAGCTCATTGACAAATTGGCTTCTGCCAAGTATTTGAGCACATTTGACGAGACAGCTGGCTACTGGCAAATCAGGTTAGCTGAGGAGTCTAAAGCCAAGACAGCATTTTCTACCCCAGGTGGGCATTATCAATTTGTGGTAATGCCCTTTGGTTTGAAAAATACACCTGCCCCCTGCCAAAGGTTGGTGAATTAAGTCCTTACTGGGTTGGATGACTTTTGCGCAGCATATCTGGATGATATTGCTCTCTTCAGCTCCACCTGGGAGGATCACCTGGTCCACCTGAAGGAAGTGCTAGAGGCTCTGCAAAAGGCAGGCCTCACTATCAAGGCAACCAAGTGCCAGATAGGGCAGAGTAAGGTTGTATACTTGGGCCACCTTGTAGGTGGAGGCCAAGTTCAACCACTGGAGAGTAAGATCCAGACCATAAAGGACTGGTCCCCTCCAACTACCCAGACTCAGGTCAGAGCTTTCTTGGGCCTGACTGGGTACTACAGGAAGTTTGTTAAGAACTATGGGTCCATTGAGACTCCTCTTAATGATCTGACATCTAAGAAGATGCCCAAAAAGGTTCAGTGGACAGAATACTGTCAAAAGGCATTTGATGACATGAAGAAGGCCATGTGCTCTGCACCTATCCTGAAGAGTCCTGACTACTCAAGAGAGTTCATTGTCCAAACAGATGCTTCTGAGTTGGGAGTGGGAGCTGTGCTTTCACAACTTAATGTAGATGGTCAAGACCAGCCCATTGCTTTTATTAGCAGAAGGCTGGCCCCCAGAGAGAAACGTTGGTCAGCCATTGAGAGGGAGGCCTTTGCTGTGGTGTGGGCCCTGAAGAAGTTGAGACCATCCTATGGTTACCCCACATTTTTGCTTTTTGCTTCACTGGTTTATGACTTAATGTGGCTGTGGGCCTGCTAATCAGACCCACAGCCTGCTGTTCTCTCTCTAAATTATTGCCAATGTACTTTAGGTGCATTACGAAATTGGAACTGGCCCACCTTATTGGCCCCTGTAACAGTGTACCCAGGTACCCAGGGCATAGGTGCTTCCAAGGCCTACCAGGGGCTGCAGCACGTATTGTGCCACCCCTGGCCTGGCCTCCATATTTGACACAACTGGCTGATCATTCAGCTGGGGTAAGTCGGTGTAACCACCCCTTACTTAGGTGTAGTATGCCTATGGCTAACCTAAAATGGACACATATGTTCCTATCAGCAACTCCTATGGAAGGCCTCATCAATCCTGGAGGCAGAGTGCTTGGAAATATGTGAGATGGTGCTCTGGCATGAGCTGAGCCTGTCTGCAGCTTTCGGAACCATGTCCTTTAGCTGTTCCATGACACTGCCATACCATATACTCTTAAGTGCATTATAAACCTCGCGGTTAAATGCTATCTTTGGTTTGGCTTTATCAAAACATGTCGAGTAAGGTGTCATACGAATTGGAATACTACCCCCTCGCCAGTTCTGGCGACGCGGGTAGCATTCCACCCTTCTAGAGGGACACGACATGTACCTAGCCTGAACCCCGGTTAAAGTTAAACAGAGCCTCAGCATCACAAAATGGATGCTGCCACCACAGACACAAGTTTGACCTCCTGCTGCTGGGAGTCCTTCCAGCGAGGGCAGCTTGGACAAAGGGTTTCCTGCCTTGGGAGGTGCTAGCACCACCCCAGACAGGATTTTGTGTATTGGGTAGGACAGGGCTGAATAGAATCAGACATGCCTGGGGCACACAAGGTGTCCCTGTGCATAGGCCAGTTCAAACCGGTCCTGGGGCTCTCCAGCCCCAGTCCTGGCGCAAAACTGGACAAAGGAAAGGGGGTGTAACCACCCCCCTTCCTGGTCCCACCCAGAGGAGGGACCTAGTAGGTGATCCGGCCCCCAGATTTGGAATAAGAGTAGGAGCTGTGTCCTTAGACTTCAGATCATCCTGAACTCGACTTGAAATACAGAAGAAACTTGGACTTCGACATTCTGCTGCACAGAAGACTGAAGAGAATCTCCCTTGTGGCCAAGGAGGGACCACCCTGTGAATACAGGCACCAACCAGCAACTCGACATCTGCTTTGCCGCCGTCTCCCGCCGGAGCCCGAGCCCAGAGCCTGACAAGACCCAGACTCCCAGACATCTCAGAGCCCGATCCACAGTCCCTGAAAAGAAGAGTCCCGTGGAGGCACCGAGAGACGTGGGACCGGACATCTTGGAAAACCCCCAAAGAGCTGACTGCGCAGCACCCAAGGCACCCTCGATGCTGTGCTTTGGGGTTTGAGAAGCCCTAACACCGAGCAGCATTTGCACCGAAGATCAGCCCCCCAGCATCTCCACGATCTGCGTGGGGCCCTTTTGCACTTTGCCACTCGACGCGCCATCCCGGTCACTTGCTACGCGGCTAGTTGCCATCTTGGCGATGAAAACTACAACTTACACCACTGGTCTGTTTGCTCCAGACTGGCCCTTGCTCCCCTGAAAAGGAGCCCCCGCTCTGACCTTGCTGGTCCGAGTGATAAGCTTGAATCGATTCCTGCGTGACTTGCTTTTGCCAAAGCCTGTTTGCTCCAATCAAGTTGCCGACACCGCCATCAGCGAGAGCCATCGTGGATCAGCTTGTGATCGACTCCTGGACATCCTTGACCTCTTCGTGTCCACGTGGCTGCAGTGACAATCTTCACTTCATCACCTGTTTGTACCCGACATCGCCTGGTTCCATCCTGGTTCCACGGTAGTCACTGGCTAGTGACTTTGAACATTGTCCCCTCTGCTTTCAGGTCTTCACCTCTTCAGATCCACCCTTGGATCCCCCGGAACTCTTCATGACGACCCGCCTGCAGCATCTTCAGCTCCAAGCACCATCGACCTGCGTGACGAAACCCGACACTACTTCGCACCTGTGCACCCGCTTCCTGTTGGTGAGGTAACTCAGCAACGCCGGTGTTCCCACACTGGTGTACACCTCTAGTGCCTGTGTCTAAGGTTTTATCCTTGTAGGTCCATCGGAAGGTTCCTTAAACACTAACTTTGTAACTTTTACCCACCATTGACATTGCATTGGTGTATGCGTGCACTTTAATCACTGCACCCGAGTCCCGCGGGCCTTTCCCGACTTCATCACTGTTAGTCCTGAACAGCTCCAGCGATTCCCCAGGCCCTAGGCCTCTTCACTTTCCCCATAGTGGTTCTTATACCACTATTTTAGTATATGGTTTAGGTGGCCCCTAGGGCTCATCCATAATTGTGTATTTTTGTATATTTAAACTGTGTTTTGTTTTAACGCATTTGCTTCTGTGCTCATAAAGAGTATAGGGGATATTTGTAGAAATAAATCTATATATATTTTCAATATATATCTGTGTGGTGTCCTTTCATTTGGTATTCAAGGGGATTGTGTATGGTAAAACCGCTTGCTTCACATGCCTTTACAGAGTTTAGCCTAAGACTGCTTAGTCCATGCTACCCCTAGGATAGCTTGTCTATAAGGTTGACTTTACAACCTCCACCATAAGGGTTGCTTGGCATGATACAAGGTGATCACTAGAACTAGTGAGCATCATATATCAGGCCAACTTCTCACACCATGGACCAACCACTACTACGCACACTTTGATGTTGACAAGCACTAGGCACCCAAACCTGCCCCACGGTCTCCACGAAGCAACTGGAGCAAGGTTACTGACGAGCAACTCAACTCCACCGTCACCCAAGACAACTACACCTGGGCATCTGACGCAAACATTGCAGCCAGAGGACTTCACACTTGGACCTCCAAATGCGCAGACAAGCTTGCCCCGCTACGCAACCACGACATACAACGCCCCAGGAAAGGCTCCTGGTTCACCACCAATCTCCAAGAAGCCAGGCGCACCTGCAGAGGCCTGGAAAAGAACTGGAGAAACATCAAGACAACCGATAACTACTCCACCTACAAGGACACCATGACAAACAACCACAACCTAATCAGAACCAACAAGAGAAACTTCACTCACAACAAAATCCTCGCCAACTCCACCAACTCCAAGGAACTCTTCAGTGTCGTTCAGGAAATCACCAACCCACATATTGAAGCCACAGACATCACCCTGTCCCAAGACCTCTGAGACAAGCTTGGAACCTACTTCCACCTCAAGATCAAAAACCTCTACGACAATTGTTTTGACCATCCACCAGACACCGCAGCCAGACCCCGCCCTCCAGAGACACCAGCCAACCCTCCATCTCCAACTGGACACCACCTCGACCATGAAAGGTATCCACACAGGGGCTCCCACCGACCCCTGCCCTCCCCATATCTACCACAGAGCTGCTGCTACATTCACACCCGAACTACAATGCACCATCAACAACACCTTCAAAACAGGCACCTTCCCAGATGACTGGAAGCGTGCAGAAGTCAGGCCCCTGCTCAAGAAGCCCGCAGCTGACCCCACTGACCTCAAGAATTACCGGCCCATCTTACTCGTCCCCTTCACAGTCAAAGTTACAGAGAAAACAGTCAACAAGGAACTAACTCAATTCATCAAAGAGAACCCTGTCCTCAACCCGTCCCAATCCAGATACCGAAGCAACCACAGCACCGAGACCACCCTACTCGCTGTGACAGATGACATCTACAATCGAAGAAACGTGAAGCCTACGGAATCATTTCATGTCCATCTTATTTTCAGAACGGATACCATTAATTGTCCACTCTTTGATCAAATTATTTTTCTTAGAAGTCAATCATGGAATTCTTTTTGGGTTTCTCCAATCAAAAGGCCATTCAAAACAAATAATATCCCCTTATATGGTTTAAATATTTATTTTTAATGAAACCATTATTTTCATTTCATTTGATTAGTTGTATCTCACTTTTAACATAAATATATACACAACTCATACATATACACAAAATACAAACAGACTTATATATTTACAAACATACACAATTTCCCTTCAACCATGTTTTGGGTCCTTTTGCCCATATTAATATTAAAAAGGATGTTTGTCCATGCAATTATACAAAAACATTACTTATTTCCAGGTCACCAATACAAAGTAGGAGCGTCCAAGGTATAATAATTTTAACCTCTCTCCTTTTTGCACTCATTACAATTCATTGTCTTGTATTCCAAATCAAAAGAGATTTTTTTGCAATGGTGCCTTCAAAACAACTGTGTCAACGCGTTTCAGCCTTTCATCATTTCAGGCCTCATCATGACTTTAAGTGCAAACAAAATTCTACCTAAAGAAATCAATGCCATATATTTACATATATTCTATATACATATCAAGGGATATCATTCAACATCTATACACATCTATACATTTGAAGCCATCTAAAGTAATAATATTTACTTTCTCCAGGTGAGTGGCATAAAGGAAATACTAATATAGTCACCCTTGCTTGTGCGCCAAAGTGAAAAAGAACTACCCATTAGTTAAATAGGTATATTCGGGAGCCATCTATACAGAAAGTCCATAGACCAAAGCCTAACTAATACCAGTGATTCAGGCGATAAAACAATAAAACAAAAAGCTGTCCACACGTGTAATCACCTACGTGCCATTAATAATCCCCATATGTGACCAAAACTATAACGGGAATAGATACTTACATCTGCAGTCTCAATATTGGGGTATCCTAATTCCTCCAAGGTCACTCTCTCGTTATCGCTGGAAGGAAACTGGTCAAACACCCAGTAAATCATCATGTGTCCACTAAGTAAATCCTTTCGCTATAGCTATAGTTCCTCTCGGACTTACCCTCCATCAATGAACGCCGGAGTGAGGATTTTTCACCATTTAAATATTTCTATGTCTCCGAAGCAATTCACCATTTCAATATTTCTATGTCTCTGGAACAATTCCTAGTGCATAACATTACATAATCACTTTCTTTTCACCACTTGATTTTCCGATTAAGCAGGACGTATTGTTCAAAGGTTACCACCACAATACTTTAAAGCCAATCCTAAGTTCGCCAAGGAAACCTCTCAGGTCACCATCACAATCCCAAGTACGACCGGCGCAGGCATTTCCTGTTTAATTTAGCCTCCGCTGCTTCCGTATTAAACACAAACAGGACACTAACAAACACCCGGTTTTCCTCTCTTTAACAAATGCCGCGATATTAACCAACTAATATTCAAGTCAACAAAAAATAAACATAAACAGCAGACTAACCCTCTCGTATATTGTTGCTGTCTGTGTAATAAAGCAGTCCGACTTCAGTGGCAATATCCCATGTGGACAAATTATTCCCGCTTACCGCATCTTCTTAAAAAAAGGTATTAAAACTGTGTATAACTACAAAATTCTATTTCTCAAGTCCCTTATAGCCCCGTGTTATGCAAACACCTCTCACAGTCTTTTCAGTAAGTTACAAATAAACAGCACCTTTTCAGTAAGTTGCAGATAAACAGCACCTTCTTACAGTTACAATACACAGACTTACTTATTGTTCTAGTAATGACCAGATCTCATCTCTATCATTGAGACCTGTTCTAGCTGTCAGGTATTTCTCAATTAGTCTTGCCTCCAATCGGTTTAATCTGGTTCCTGCCTCTCCTCTGTTTGTATTGGTCACTGTGCATAGTACTGACCACTCCATATCTATTTCTGAGTGGTTGCATCTTTGATAATGTGTCACCAAAGTGGCCCCTGGTGTATTACATCTCACTCTTGACTTATGTTGTAGTATGCGTTTTTTGACAGGTTGAACTGTCTGCCCTATATAAAACTTATTGCATGGACACTTTATACAGTATATGGTAAACTTTGTATTGCAGTTAGAGAAAGATCTCTGGTAGTGGATTTTCCCATTAATTTCAATTTCTTTTGAATCTCTTGTAGATCCACATGCCAGACAATTATGACATCTATAATGTCCGATTATAGGAGGCCGTTTCAAAACTTCTACACCCTCCTGGACTAAGGCCACTCCGCAGCCCTCATCCTACTTGACCTATCAGCAGCCTTCGACACCGTCTCCCACTGCACACTCGTCGCCAGACTACAAAACGCAGCATACAAGGAACAGCCCTGGACTGGATCCGGTCATTCCTCACCGGAAGAAACCAAAGGATCAGAATGCCACCTTCCCTCTCCGATCCCATGAAAACCACCTGCAGAGTCCCACAGGGGTCATCACAGAGCCCGATACTCTTAAACATCTACATGTCCCCCCTTGCAGCTTTCGTCCAACGACACAGCCTTAACATCGTATCCTACGCTGACGACACACAGCTCATCCTCTCCCTCACCAAAGACCCCAGCAATGCCAAACTCAACCTCAAGAAAGGAAAGCCATATGTCGCAGTCTGGATTACCAGCAGCTGCCTGAAGCTCAACGCTGAGAAGGCAGTAGTCTTCGTCCGTGGAACCACCCCTTCAGCATGGGACAACACTTGGTGGCCGACCGCCCTCGGAAGCGCTCCTACCCCGTCAGACCACACTAAAAACCTCAGCATTGTACTCAACTAATCACACACCATGCACCTACAGGTCAATGCCGTTACCTTCAGCTGCTTCAACATCCCCCAAATCCTTCGCAAGACCTTCAAATGGATCCGCCCTGAGTCAAGGAAGACAGTCACCCACGCATTCATCACCAACAGACTGGACTATGGAAACACACTCTACAAAGGCATCAACAAATCCCTACTACGCAAACTCCATACAATACAGAACACTGCTGCCAGACTCGTCCTAAGCATCTGCCAGCACGAACACATCAGCCAACATCTACAAACACACCACTGGCTCCCCGTGGAGAAAAGAGTCACCTTCAAAATCCTCACTCACGCCTACAAATGCCTACACAACAATGGATCCAAATACCTCAACAACAGAATCACCTTCCACGTACCCAAAAGAAACCTCCGATTTACTAACTTCGCAATGACCGCAACCCCGCACATCCACAGAGCCAGACCAGGTGGAAGAACCTTCTCTCACATTGCATCTAAGACCTGGAACGAGCTACCGACAGACATCAGATGTGCCCCCTCCCTGAACACCTTCAGGAAGAACCTCAAGACTGGCTCATCGGCTAAACAGATCTGCGGACCCCCCTCAGCGCGTTAAGACCCTCGCGGGTCAGTAGCACACTTACATTTCCCCTGATTGATTGATTGATCAGCTAAATGACATAAAGAAGACATACAAAGAAGGTAGATGGTATACATTTTGCAAGAAACTGGTATTATATTTGGGGTGGGTGACAATCTACCTCAATGAATATTAACAATCCTTGTCAGGATGACTCCTCCAAGTCACTAAATTTCCCTGGTAGCTATGGCAAGAGTAGACAGGCAAAGTGTAAAGTATTTATTACTGAACTTTGAACCAGGCCCTTACCAGGGCCGTAGTCCTTTAAGCAGGCCTGGTTGGAGTTCACAGAGTTTCACTCTGCAGAGTTACCAGAAAACTTTGCAGAATTCCAAGGAGTTCTGCAAGTGGGCAGAGTACCAAACTTGTTGACACACCCTATGTCATAGCACCCTTTGCAGGTATGCTACAGCACTGCAATTGTACCACATTACCCCCTGGAATATTCCATTCACCCCCTTTCCCCAAGCAGGCAGATTATAGTGCCACCTACATGTCAAGGAAAACGTAACACACTCATCTTCCTTGGCAACTGGCAGGAATCTCTGCATGACTTGAGCTGCTTGGCGAGAGCAATGTTGCTGTCGAGCTCCTCTGCTCCACCCACCTCCTTGGTGTTGCTCCGCAACTCCAGCACCCTCAAACGGAGAAGAGGCAGCCCCGACCACGAACAATCAGAAGCCCATCCCGTGGGAGTCATTTGGCCCATAATTAAGAAGGCCCCCCGGTGCCGGTCGGGGGCTCCATACTGCGCCAGCCATCCAGTGCTAGCCAAGCCAGGGTGGGCACCGATAGCAACAGTATGGTGCATTGCACACTGCACAGCATGCCAATGCATCGAGAAAGGAGGAGGACTTGAAGCAGCAGAAGCCAAACCTATGTCACCGACATTGAGAGTGAGCACACGTCATCAAACTCAATACGGTGATTGCACATGGCCCTCCTCATGACCCTGACACGGCCGCCTCCATAATGTGAATACATGACATAAAAATGCCTCGAGTTCCTTGGTGGGTAATATTTAACTCAGTGCCATATCGATCCTGTCAGATTTTGTGTTCCAAATAACTGACTAAAATGTAAAAATACCCACAGACAGGCGCAACAGCCAGGTCCAGTTGTGCTGAAAGAGTTCTGTCTGGTCCACGCGCAGTGACCGGGATAGTGTATCAGAGGCAGATTTAGCCACAGCAGTGTAAGAAAAGGGACTTACTGACTGTTGCTATAGCTGGTAAACCCACTATGGGCCCCATGCCGATGTAGAAGAACTCTGCTCCGTGGGGAATGCAGAATTTTATCCGGAACTCAGTGTTGCACGTGAAGCGCAAAGTTCCTGAATTCCACAAACTCCGTGAGCGGAGTCAGTTACTCCGCCCAGGCTCAACTTTAAGTACCAATCCACCACAGGAGCACACTTCTAAAGCACATCAGGACCTCAGGGGTGACACTTAGAGACTCAAAGGGTGGCAGGCAGAGGCAAACAGCAGGGTCCAGTCCAGGTCCAGTGGTCTTTGGTGAGCTGAGTACTTCCAGGAAAATGCCTCTTGTAGCCTATTGTTTCCCTGTAGCTTAAATGTCGACGATTGTACTATTATTTGATATTATATAAATATGTTGTGCAGAGGAGAAAAAAATATATACATATATAATAGTCGTGAAGAAGGTGGTTGATATAAATTGTTTCCACCGAAACATGTCAACGGAACCTGAGTACATGATCTACAGTGCACCATTGACCCCTACATGCCAATAAATTATTTCATGGACACTTGATAACATGAATAGTAGATGCATTTTCGAGTCACAATTTCCAATGTATAACTGTGTCTGAGGCACTGTTAAAGATTGCCCATGGGGTCGCAAGTTGCATGCCTCATGAATATTAACGAGGCTGTCGCAATTTGCGACCCCATTGGGAATAGCGGGCACTCCCAGGGATGGCGGCCTGCTGGGGTTAGCAGACCTCCATGTCTGGGAGTGCTTTTAAATAAGGCAGCTTTTTTTTAAATTGCAGCCTTTTTTCCTTAAATGAAAACGGGATGCATTTGCTGGGGATTTGGAAGACAATGGATCTTCTGAATGAGTGGCTTCCTCTTCTTCTTCCTCTGCATGAGGTTCAATTTCCTGAACTGCCCCTACTTCGTGGGGAACAACAACTACTATTGCGGGCAGTGGTTGCGGCTGTTGTTGTTGACCACTTATCTGCTGTGTTTCCTCCTGCGTTGATTGGGTACTACTTTGACATAGCGATAAGTTTATCTCAGGCTCAGCATCACTGGTATCCACCATTAGGCTGGCTACCTCTTCCACACTCATGTGCTTGGGCCTGGTTTGGTGGGTTGGGCCCATTGATGTGGAGGTGCTGCCCCCAGCTTGCTCCCCGGACACTGCTGCAGCAGGCTTAATTTTTAGTTTCCCAAAAAAGGTTTTGGGCGGTACACCAGACTTAAGTGTCAATTCCTTCTTCTACTTCTTCTCAATCGCAACTTTCTTGGTACTGCAGGGCCTGGTGGTACCTGTGTTCCTTGGGGGCATCTTCTTTAGATGTCAGCATCACTCAGTTTCACAAGTTGCAGAGATGTCTGGTTAGGTCACACGTCACACGTCATGTCATGTACAGCAGCAGAACGTCTGTCTGGCAGTACAATGGGCGATGATGATGACACCTCCTCCTCAGTCTTTTGTGCACCTAAAAGCAAATAAGCCAGAAGAACATCAGTCAAACGTGGAATTTGTTGAATCTAGGGGCCTATTACGATTGCGGTTTTTCCGCATCCTCCGGGCTGGCGGAAGCCACCGCCGGCCCGGAGGATGCAGAAAAACCGCAGCGGACCCACCGCCACATTAGGATGGCTGGTGGGTCCTGGTTTCCGTCCACAGCTTTTCCGCCGCGGTTGGCTTACAACCGCGGCGGAAAAGCTCTAATATGGTGGCGGTGTCTCTCAGACACCGTCTGCCATATTAGGAAGGGCTGTAAAAAATGCTTTTCCGCTGCGAGTTTTCTGCCGTGGAAAAGCATGTGTAACTTCACTGCGGGGGCCCGTTGCGGGTCCCCTGGGTGGAGGGGAGGTAGGGGGTGCACATGGGGTGTATCTATGGTACCCCCCTGCATTTGTATACAGAAATCGGCAGGCACCGCACGTATGCATTTTCACCATTGCGGCGGATGCAGCTTGAAGCCGCACGCGCCGCAATGGTGTGGCTTTCTGGGAGGAATATACAAAGCCCAACTGCCAACTACAGCAGGTCATGTGAATGGATAAGGCAGGAAAATACTAACTTTCTAAAAGTGCCATTTACAAAATTGTAATAAAAGATTTGCCTTCATGATGAGAGAGGATTTTAATTAAAGACACTAAACATGAACCTGATCCCATTTGGAAATTATCACTTATTAAATAAAATAAATTAATAAGGTAACTCCAATGTTACCCTAGGCTGGCCTTGCAGCAGTGAAAAATGAATTTGAGCGTTTTCCATTGCCAGGGCATGTAAACTTAAAAGTTCAGTTCAGTTCAAATTCTTTAATTGGCATTTTACATTTAACGCCATAAAAGTACAATTTAAAAATAACAGCATATACAATTTAAAAAGGAAAGCAAGAGACATACAGGAACTGTTACTCCTACAATTCATTTTTTAGGCCCGTATCCCCCCCGCCTATCGATCAAAATTATAGTAGTATTTTACTCAACAAGTCCCTCTGGTATCTCTTAATTTGACTGCTAATCTTAAAAAACCTGTCACAGAAAGTAAGGTCAGGGGCTCTTGGACCATTTCTAGATATAAAAGGGCCTCTTTCGCATGTCTAAATTTGGCCTTTTTCAGCAAACTTACTAAAAAGCGACGCCTGGGCAAGGAATAAAATGGGCATAATAATACAAAATGAAGGGTATCCTGCGGAGATCGTTGATCACAGCTGCAGGGACCCTTTGGCTCAGCTGAATTTGTAGAACCTGCTGGATCGGCTAATAGATGATGCAAAAGGTTGAGCCTAAAACGTTTAATTAAAAATCTGTCCTGGGCATTGTGTATGAGGGCAAGGAAAGACTTTATTCCTCCACAGGACCTTACTAAAACATGTGCTTTAACTGATTGTTTGCCCCCATCCTTAACTTCTCGGGCTGTGGCTTTGTGTTTGAAAAATATCTCCTTTCCTCTAGCCTGATCCCGTCTCGTTATACAAGACGGTGTCAGAAAAAGATCCTCACAGCTGATGTTTTCCAAAACACCCTTTACATACTTGAGCCATGGGATATTCATTCCCCTATCCCTCCCCAAACAGTCCATAATTATTTGTTTAGTCAGACTAGCTTCTGGGTTAACCCAAATCTTTAGCCATGCAAGCAAGCGCCTGCTTCCCACCCTGTCCTCTATAAACGCTCCTCCCACTTCTTCATGTGTGATGTAGGAGGATGCACACTGTGGGACTTTGAGGAGTCTTCTCAAGTATTTATTTTCCTCTATCTGCAATTTAGCTACGTTAGCAACCCCCCACAGTTCTGCCCCATACGCCACTTTTGAGTAGCAGATTGAGTTGTATAGGGTCATCATTTGCTCAGGTGACCATCGCCCCAATCTGTGACCAAAATTCATCATTGCCCCTGAGCTAGATATTAACTTATTGCATCGTTCCTCAATCAATGATTTAAAATTTAAGCCCAGATCAAATAAAATTCCCAGGTATGAAAAGGACTGTACCTTCGCTGAGCTGAATAAGCCTATTCTATAGTGAAAACATTTTCTGGGTTTAGGCCCCGCCTCCATAACATACGATTTAGTCAAGTTGGCAGATAAATCTAGACTGGTCATGAAATCCACAAAACCGTCTATCAGACGGTGTAGTCCCAGTGGGGTACGTGCCAGCAAGACCACGTCGTCTGCGTAGAGCAAGACGGGGATCACTCTGCTGCCTACTCTAGGTGAGTCCACTTTTAGACTACTTAGGGATTGTTCTAGGCCATTAATATACAAGGAGAACAGGAACGGGGCCAAGATACATCCCTGTCTCACCCCACTGGTACAGATAAAAGGCTCGGTATTACCTCCCTCCAGATTGTACCTAACTTTACCTGATGTGTTCCAATGTAAAGCTCTTAGGATCTTGATGAGATCAGTGTCCGCCCCTAAGTTGGACATTATGGCCCACAACTTCTCCCTGTTCACGCAGTCAAAGGCTGCGGCCAGATCCATGGAGACTAAATAAACCGTTTCATTTTTGGCAACTGTATATTTTGTCACCAATAAGTATAGGTTTAGACATTGGTCAGTCGTTGATCTGTTGGCCCTGAATCCGTACTGCACATCAGTAAGGATTTGATGATCCTCTTCCCAGTTCATCAAACGATTTAAAACTACTCTGCCCAGCACTTTAGCAGTCACATCTATCAGGGAGATGGGGCGGTAGCATTGAGGGCTATCTCTGCTCCCCTTTTTGTAAATTGGACCATGAGCTGGGGAGCCCAAATGCTATGACCGCATTTATAACTCTTGTTAGGACTGGTCCCCATAGGTCTACCTTACTTAGAAAGAGATCCGGAGGGATCCCGTCTGGTCCTGGGGCATTATTTCGGGTTAGGCCCCTAATGCCCGCAATGATCTCCTCTAGAGTGAATTCTAGCGCCACATTCCACCCCCCCACTCTCCTCATTCTCCTGTGTCTCGGTGTTCCCCCTGTTATATAGTCCTCTGAAGTGCTCCACCCACTGTTCAGGGAGCACATTAGACGCTATCTGCGGGCTATTTATGTCTTGGAAACAAGGGTTATTCTCTATCATCCAGAAGGTGGACAGGTCTTTCCGTTCAGCCGCTCCTCTCAGGTCCTCCCACGTTTGAGTTTTGAGTGCGTTCTTCCAGCGTCTTACTGCATGCTTATAAGTTAATCTGCAGCGCATAACCCTTTGTTTATCCCTGGGCTTGTGTTAAAGAGCTGCTCTTAGGTTCCTCTGGGCTAAAGAGCACCCTCTGTCAAACCACTTGGGATCATTTTTTTCTCTTGCTGTGCCCTGTCGTGTGCATAAGGCCATCTATCAACTGCCCTATCTCTTCAAATGCCTCCACTAACGGGGATCCTACCACTGCTAAGTCTAGACACACCTGCAAAAGCTGTTTCCCCTCTCCTATGAGGGACTTATAAAAACTTTCTCCATTAAGCCTAGACCATTTCAAGCGCCTACCTTGGTCCCTAACCTTCTCCCTATTGGTCCCCACCCCACTCCTTATAGCCTTACTAACATTTGTCACTGCCACCGACAATGTTAGTGGGTTATGGTCACTGAAACGACTCCACTCTATGGCAAAACCCAAAAGCCGCTTCTTTAACAAATGGTACACTAATATGAAATCAATGTATGAGCTACATCCCCTTCCTTTGAATGTAGGGTTAGCCTGCTTATTAGGTTCAATGGTTAGTAGGTCCATTGAATGTTCCAGTATGTGTCTTTTCATTGCCCTACTCAGTTCCCTATCTTCCGCCGTGTGCTCAAAATGTACTCCCTCTTCTAAATTGCATGAGGACCAACATTGAGGTATCAACTTCGGGCACAGGTGGCAATTAAAATCCCCAGCTATTAGGATCAGCGGAGCCATTGCACCCTGGTCCTGCTCTCTTTGTAACCCAAGACTTTCATCCACCTCTCCAGCTCTGCGTCCTCCCGCATTATAAAAATTGACCAGAATTAAATTGAGGTCCCTATTTTTAAACCGTATGCCTATCATACATTCCGAGTTCCAGTTTAGGTCAGTCCAGACCCCTTCCAAATCCAAATGTACCAATGTTAGGAGACCACCCCTTGCTCTAACCGCTGTGACCCTACCTGCGGGGGCCCCAAAAGTCTTATACCCAACTAAATGAAAGTTAGTGTAGTCTACTTCCCAGGTTTCCTGCACACAGATTCTATTAAATCTGTTAATTTATTCAAGCCACTCGATGTTTTCAAATTTGGCAGATAAACCGGCCACATTCCAAGAGTAAGTAAGTACTTACTCTTGGAATGTGGCCAGTTTATCTGCCATTCCAAGATACTAGTTCAAGGGAACTCCCTTGGCAGTTTTTGGGGGGGCAAGTGGCCATAGTGGGGTCATGCTTATTTGGGCACCCATGAATCTAACTGGATGTGAGTTACACGGTATCAGCTGATTCTCATTCAGAGTTACGCAATCCAAATGCTCCCCTACTTGTGATATTGGGTGTAACTCCCTTTCTTTTCCGGTCTCTTCGTCGTGTAGTCAACTCACTTCGCTGAGGTGTCTTCCCCAACCAAGTGGCACATATTTATTTAATAACGGGAGTGCGAACCCTCCTCCTTCCCTCATTGGGGCTGCCTGACTATCATATATGTGTGCTCCCATTGCAACTGTTTCCAGTAACTCACTCCTCTCACTATCGGCCCATCCTCTCAATCTGTCTGGCTGCACCATCCTCCCCCTATAGGCTTCCCATTGCCCACCATTGGGCCTCAAGTTTTCTGGCCTGTAGAAATAACTTAAATCCTGCACCTGGATTTTAGATTGTGTGCCTGTCTGGGAGCCTTGGGTGACATAGTGCACTACTTTTGGGTCTTTAAAATTCACAACAATACAATCCCCCGGTACATTTTTTTGCCTATGTCCCACCCAGTTCACTCTCCTCACAAAGAGAATCTTACAATGGACATCATGGGGCAGAGGTCTGTTATGATTTAACCAGTATGTTGTTTTATTTTTAAGTTGGTCATAAGATTCCTCTGCACCCAATTTTAGTTTGAGGATCCCGGTTAGGACAGCAACATATGGTGAGCAGTCTGGGGGTAAGTCTAAATGGTGATACAATTTCTTTGCCTTATCTCTTTCCTTATCATCATTACTTGGTACCCCATGTGGTCTAACACAGTCTGCAATTCCACTGCCTATGGTTCCCCCCCTGATTTATCCATAACCAGTGGTTGCACAACAAGATCCACCGTTGGTGTGACAGTGGAATTCGAGCCAGATGCAACCTCCACTTCACCCTCCCTTCCTAACTTCTTGAAATGGCCACTCTTCGCTATTTTGTCATCAATGCTACCCAAAGTATGCGTTATCAGTCCCTCCGTCTTCCCAAGTCTGTTTTCAATTGCAGAGAGTCTGTCCATTAGGGGCTCCAGATGAGATGTTAAAAGGGCCCACAATTTCCTCCAATACATTTCCTCATTCTGCAATGGTCCCGTTATGGTTACAGGATCAGCCCTATTTGAATTGTTTCCCCCTAGCTGGGCTCCTTGTGGGTCTTTGGCAATTGAGGCGTCTGCATTGGGGATCTCCTTCTGTATACTTTGATTAGAGGTCTTAGACTTCTTTCCTTTCTGCTGTGTACCACCTCGAGTTGCTCCTCGCTTTCTTTTCGAGGTAGCCCCCTTCGAATAATCAGCTGGTTGACGGGGCTCATCATGAACTACTACCACGCCCGTTATTGTATTCGTTGGTAAGTTCAGCCCTGTGCTACGGGGTGTTGAGGGAGCTGAGATTTCCTGTATACTTATATTCTCAGCCTGTGATGCGATAGCCAGAGCGGACTGGCCATGTTTTTCTGGCGTGGACACGTTCACAATAGCCCCAAAGATGATCTTTTGGAAAATACTGGGTCCATTGAGAGACGACTTTCTGTAAAGGCAATCTCATGTGCCAATACTGAGGTAGCCCTTGTTATAAATTGATCGAGGGTCCCAGCTACGTACCCATTTCCCGCTCCTTTCCTCCCTCTTCCTTCACGCGCTGACATTGCGTGTCAGGCACAGACAACTTTAACACACGAATAGTAATTATTGTGGTTGATGCCACTTACGATACCCTTGTGTAGACCAGGGACCTTAGAGGAGTGGCCCAGCCCAGCCTCTACCTGGCTCTAACGGGCTCAAACGGGGCCGCCCTTGGCCCGGGATTTGCCAGGCGCGCACCCGCGCACGTCCCACACAGCGGGTCCGCGAGCCTTATTAAGCAAGATCACAATTAGCACCAGGTGAACTGTGCGGAGGGGCTGCTGGTCCGGGTAGTTCCCCGGCTGGTGAGGCAACAAGAGTCTCGGTACATCTCCTACTTTTTAAATACACTGCACCCTACTCTTTGAACTGTTCAGGACCTTCCCCACAGGTAACTTATATATATTAAAAAGGAAGGTTTGGGCCTGGCAAAAGGTTTATTTTGGCAGGTCGAAATGCAATTTAAAACTGTACACACAGGCTGCAATGGCAGACCTGAGACAGGTTTAATGTGCTACTTAAGTGGGTGACACAATCAGTGCTGCTGGTCCACTAATAGCATTTAATTTAAATGGACCTGGGTACATGTAGTACCACTTTACTAGACACTTATATAAGTAAATAAAATATGCCAATTTGTATAAGCCAATTTTATTGTGTTTTATTTGAAAGTGCATGCATACTATATCCCTGGTTAGCAGTGGTAAAGTGTTTAGGAAGTGCGGCACTTCCGCAAAACGGGCGGGGCAGCATCGGCCATTGGCCGACGGCAGCACTGGGCAGGTAGTGCTGCCGTCGGCCAATGGCCAACAGCAGTATGGAAGGGGTTAAAAACAGAAAACTAAATCAAGGCCCTATCAAAAACATCAGCTAGTTACTCCCCTGAGGTCCAGAAAAAACAACGAATAGGTAAGAAACAGTCCTCACATTATAAGATACAATAAATAGCCTTTATTTAACCAGACTTGGCTTAGACAAATAATTGTTAAAAGAACGAAATTAAACCCTCTCTGGGACTCTATTCAATAGCTGATGTAACTGGTCAAAAATGTTCACCAGAGCGGATATAATTTTAAAGTCACCGAACACATCATCACTGCGCCCTGCAGATTATCCCCACATGCTACAATTATGAGGTTTAAAGCGTGGCTATATGTACAACCTTCATAGCACAAAAACAATAATAAAGTGAAAACACTACACAAGAAAAATCTCAAAATGGAGCAACTTGTTCTAAATGATTTGACATCAAAATGACAAATATCCAAACAGTAGAACCAGGTTCTGATTTTTTTTAAAGCTTTGGTAAAAACTAGCGCTTTAAGGGTGAAAGTGTCAAATACGACATTTAGTCGCATGAAACCGGGCCAAAGTAAAAAACGTATGGTGCCCATGTCAGAGCGCAGCTCGGGTATACAAAGTGGATTATCTTAAGATTTAGAAGAAATTCTGTGAAAAATGTTCTTAGAAGGTAAAGTTCAGTGGGGCAAGGCTGCAGGAGGTATCCGAGAAGGGAGCGTCATTGTTGGAGAGCCTTGCATCGAGGCTGCAATGAAGATTTCTAAGTTCGAACTTAGACTCTGAGGTGGAAGTCGAAAATCTCCAGCAGGATGAGGCAGAGGGCTCTAGCCAAAGATAGTTCCGTGAGGCCAGATACTCCTTTTGCAAAGAACTGCTGAAAAGCATTTGCTGCTACGTAGAAGAACATAGCATGAGAAGCCGCAAAGTGAATCTCACCAGTGAAGCAACTCGAGCGGATAGGCAAGCAGGTTGGTCCCACTCTCTTCCTGGTACCCTGAGCAGTTTTTAGCCAAAAAGATTCCCACTTCTGGATTTCGGCTACCTGGGTACCATTTAGCACCAACTTCCAGGGGCCAGTACTGGAGGGACATCACTTGGAGGGTCAGGACTCAGTCAAGCTGGGTCCAGGTGTGGGTTCCAGAGGGATTAATCCCTTTGTGACCCTGTGACTCTGAACAGGAGGCCAGCAAACTACCCCTTGTGAGTCACTCTGGAGGTCCTGGGCCAGTGGAAGACCCAGTCTTTGTCCCCAGGCAGTAGGTGGCAGGGCAGCAGGACAACAGGGCAGCAGCTCTTCAAATCAGCAGTCCAACAGAGTGGCAGGCCTTCCAGCAGTACAGCAGTCCTTCCTCCTGTCAGAGTACCCACAGGTCCAGAAGTGTACTGAATAGTTAGTGTCCACTTTGTATACCCTGGTGCCCTGGTTCGAAAAGGTGGGAGAATCTTATTGACAGTGGTTGTTAAGTGCATGAACCTTCTTGCCTCTTCTGCCCTGGCTCCAAGCTGGCTGCAGTGACAATGGGTGGGTTTTTAGTCCCTTTGTGCGAAGGCAGAACACCAGCTATTTAGTTGCAAGTGGGTTTGTGCTCAGCTCCATCCCTCCATCCTGCCAATAGATGGCCCATTCAGGCACACCTAATCCCTTTATTGTGTGACTGTCTGGGAGGAATTCACAAAGTCTAACTGTCAGTTATGCCCAGTCATGTGAACCAGGCCAGACTATTGGCATAAAAGCGCTACGTGCAGAAAAAATGTAGTTCTAAAAGTGGTAGTTTTTAAAATTGTGATAAAAAACCCAACTTTATCAATAAATACGGCTTTTTACCACAGTTCCAGGGGCACTAAACATGGTACAGCTACCTGCTCCCAATTGGAAATACAGTTTATTAAATGTAATAAGGTAGCACCAATGTTATCCTATGGAAGGGTAAGCCTCACAGTAGTGAAAAACAAATTTAGGAGTTTTTCACTGCCAGGACATGTAATCCTTAAAAGTACATGTTAAGTCTTTTAACTACACAGCACCCTGCCCTATGGGCTACCAACGGTCTACCTTAGGGGTGACTTATATACAATACAAGATTAGTTTAAGGATTGGCAATTGGGTGTAAATGCCAAGTCGATGACAGTTTAAAACTGCATTTAGCCTGCAGTGGCAGGCCTGGGACATGTTTTACGGTGCTACATGAGAAGGTGGCACAAATAGCGCTGCAGTCCCACTGGTAACATTATTTTACAGGCCCTGGGTATATGGTATACCATTCTACAAGGGACTTATGAATAAATTAAATATTCCAACTGTGTATAAGCCCATTTAACCATGTTTTTGGAAAGAGAGCAAAAACACTTCAGCACTTGTTAGCAGTAGTAAAGTGCACAGAGTCCCAAACCCAACAAAAACGGATTCAGCAAAAAAGTGGAGAATAAAGGCAAAATGTGTGGGGGTGATCCTGCAGAGAGAGCCTGGTCCAATACCTGCAATGCATTATGTTTTAGTAACTGAATTGAGGAAGTGACTAAATAGAATGAGATGGGGATTCATATGGATTCTTCAACATAATTGTTTATCATAGTAGCTCTACAAAATATAAGTGCAGTTTTTATCAATCAATGCTCCTCACTACATTGACGTATTTGAGTCTACCCATCTGTGATTCAAACATATCACTCCTTTGTTTTACAATTATTTGCAGCAGGTGTATTGACTAACCCTGGGCATAGCTGGCATAGTGGGAGTATACGGAGGTCCACGGAGTTGGGAAAAAACTCCATGGAACTCCGCTCCACCACCCACCTCCACCCTCCCTATTAACAGTTAGTTAGACATTAATGAAAACTAAAATAAAAAAAACTGTATCACGGCGTACCCGGGCTGCCCTCCTCCTCTACCTCGCCGTCTCTGGGTGATTCTTATGAAAACTGCGCATGCCTGCCCAACCGCACATGTGCATTTCTTGCGAGAAATGCACATGTGCGCTAGCGCACATGCTCAGTTTTCGCAAGGATCACCCAGAGTCAGCGAGGAAAAGGAGGAGGGCTGCCCGGGGACACCACTGTACAGGTAAATGTTTTCTGTTTTAGTTTTCATAAATGTCTAATTAATTGTTCATAGGGGGGTGGAGGCAGGGGCTGGCCAACTCCACCAAGCTGCAGAGTGTGCTGAGATTTGCCTACCCCTTGTTCTCCGCGGAACTCAGAATAGGAAAATCTCTTCACACTCCGCGTGCGGAGCGGAGTTCTGCGCCAGCGCCAAGTATTGACAAACTTAGTTTTAATATTGATAAAATGATTTGTGTGTTGGAAAACATTTTAAAGCTTTTTATTTCTTTTCTTGTTTGAGCTGAGATCATTACCAGTCAGATGCACTGTGTTTCAGCGAAAGCCATTTCTCTGCATTCCGCCTGCCATCAGCATCTAAAATGAACGCTTGATCTCTATGGCTATCATTCTCAAATATGAATTTGTGTTCATTATAACTGAATTATATTTGAGATTAGTTTTAAATTATGGTGCTACACTTCTGTATACAAGAAATCTGTGCCAATACTTGCCAGACAAGGAGAAGCACAAGGGAAAGATAGTCAATCCACTTTAATTCGACCCACAACATGAAATGCGGCTCCTCAAAAGGGCTAGTGAAGCTCTTGCTAACCTTCATCCGGGCCCTTCAGAGGCAGATTAAACTTTTTATGGCACTTCCTAACTTTGATCAGTGATTGTAAGATTACTAGCCAAAGCTAATAAACATTTCAAGAAAGCAAGATGCCATTACACATTGCTTAATGGGGCACTTAGGGCAAAGAAGCCAACAGGTTGACAAATAGAAATGATTAAAATGGTTAAAGAAAAGCAGCAAATTGAGTAAGGGAGTGCGAAGGAGGAAACAAGCATTGGTAAATGCATTAGGTTTTGTTTGTATGATTAATAATAAGCAGTTTTTTGTTGTAAGCTGTAGCTTGCTGAGTAGTTGTGCAATATATAAGTTACAGAAAGTCTGTTAAAGTGTTATGACTTGTTTATGTACAAAAAAGCAATATATTGTGCTATTACAATTATTTCTTTTTTTAAAGCCGGGTTTGAAAAAAGTGTTCATCTTACTGTGGAGGAACCTAAAACAGTTCATATTTCATCAGAGGAAAAGACTTTAAAAAACAAAAGAAAATATTCTGGCAGAAAGGAGAAAACAAAAAGGGGGAAAATCCAGAGGATTAGGAAGAAAAGAGCAAAACAACTCTGTTTCGATCCTAATATAAATTTACTTTTGCCTCTGATCTCTGTTCCAAATGATCAGAAGAGGAAAGAAGGCCAACGGATTTTAGTTCACTTCTGTTGAATTCCAGAACTACAATCCTGGTGTCACAAAAAACTAGCATTTTAAACTCATGTACTACAGCTGGGGCAAAATGTAGTCTTAATCCTAATGCTGCACTATTTGCATTCGCTATTGGCAGTGATGTGACCTATAATCCTAAAAATTTGTCTAATGGAGATTCTCATGTTAGCTTTCTGCCTTTTGTACCTCTTCCTTCGGATTTTGTTTTTATTTTTGAACATGAGCTATATATGAATAGGTCTTATATATTGAGCTGTTTGGCTGAAATAGATGACCTACAAATGATTCAGAGTAGTGATTTGGCTTTGTTTCAAGTTTTAAAATATGGCAGTCTTGGGGGAGCCAGAGTGACGTTTGAATCTAAGGTGACTTCCCATCTAATAATCACAAACTCTGATAAACTACAATGATGTGGTATAGACATTCTGATCCCTAATGAGGAGAAAACTCCTGAAAAAGAGTACGATAACAGGCTGTCCACCACCCTATTAGACCTACCATCTTTGGATTCTCTTCACCTGGAGAGAGAAAGGGCATTACAATTCTCTCTCAGTAAGGATGGAAGGAGAGTCTCCCTCCAACCAGAAAAAAAAGTTGTAATGCATTAACCGTAGATGAGGAAAATAGGAAATGGAGTTGGGCGGCAGGGGCACTCAATACAAATAGCACTGCTGGCCTAAGATTCAGGAACTCCTCCTAGCAAGGGCCTTAAATGAATTTCCCGGAACGCAGCCGGCTTAAGCACAAAAAAAACCCCAAATTGTTATTCTCAAAAGAACAGAATGCCGACTATAATATGTATACAAGAGTCCTAGATTATAAGAAATTGGTCCATTGAAGAATACTTTGTGCTGAGCATCCCTCTACACTCCCTGTTATCTGGGGACATGCGAAAGGAGGCATTGCTATTCTGCTTAGATCAAGCCTCAAATGGATATATAAAATAATTCTACATGCCTCTAATCTATTTCAGGCAATTAAGCCAGAGACCATTGAAGATTATCATAATTCTGAATCCCTCCTAATTGTATATGCATACATATCACCCGGTATATCCAATACACATTTACTAAAACACTTGTATGTCTTTGTCTTGTCTTTCCTGGAAAAATCAGACTGTAAGAACTTGATGATGGTTGGGTACCTTAATGCTAAGGTTTCCACCCATAGTATGGGGCTTTTTGCTAATACCAATAAGGATGACGCCCTAAGCATCCTGCCTGCTCAATTTCCAATTCATAGTCGAACCAATAAAAGAGGAACAATTTTACTTGAAGGCTTAACCCCTTCCGTGCGGGGCTGTTTCCCCCCGCTGCGCTGGGGGGTGGGGAGGCGCGCACGGCACCCCGGTGCTCATGACGAGGTCATCCCATCATGAGCCACAGCGCTCCGACCTCACCCGTTCCACTGGAACGCTCAGCACAGCAGGGGAAGTAGCCCAGCATGCGAGCGTTCCATCTAACGGGCGCGGTCATGACGAGATGAGCTCATCATGAGCACCGGAGCGCCGTGGCTCATGACGAGCTGACCTCGTCATGAGCACTCAAGAGCTTTAGAAATTTAGACTTATTAATAGTCAATGGGAGACTAGATAATGATATCCCCGCTAAAATTACACATAAGGGACCTAATGCTGGCTTTATTATTGACTATGTAATTGCCTCAGCAGATTTTTTTAATAGGTTATCCAATATGAACATTTTTGAAAATCTATTTAGCGACCACAAGGTAATAAGTTTAAAAATAGAATTGTCCTGTGTTAGGGGGAGCTCTTGGAACCTCATGGATTCAGCGGTTGCTTTCAAATAAAGCTAATCACTGTGCATATTTTTAGAGTATGGTTGGCTGTGCATTTAATCAGTGTCTTTATAATATAGCCCCTAAAGTCCTGAGCTTCTATGTTTTCCTAGGTTATTTGAGTCAATTTCTCACTTGTGGAAAGTTTGCACTTGTGAATGCTGCTATTTCATTGCTGTTTGCACATAATTGGGTTTCTCTTTTTTTTAACCTGTTTTTTAAATAAGCGGATAAGGTAAATGTCTTTGCTGCTTAACGATGCACTTTATATAAAATATGTTTTAATATGATGTTGCTAGGGTTTGTTACTTTTGTAAATTGCACTTATATTTAATATGATCTTTTATGCTGCAGTCAAGGTTCTAACTATATGATTGCTGCTATTTTGTTGTTGCTATATGACGCACTTTATTTAAAAAATGTTTTTATATGAAGCTGCTACTTTATGTTATTCTTTCAAATTAATAACAAAGGCGATGATAAACGGAGCGGTTGAGCAAATCAAACACTCACCCCAAGTCAACTGATCTGGGTTTAATCCATCACCATTCTTTAACTCACTCCACCACCCCAGTGCAGACATGGCCATATGTAAATCAGTCTGACCCTGTTCCTCATGGGAACAGTCCAGTCCGAACTTCCAAGCAATGTCTTCCCTGGACCGGAAAAAAGCATTAAGGGACTGGTTTCGGATTCATAATCCTCTTCAGCCAGGCTATCTTGAATCCAGTGGTAGAGTGAGCAAGGGACCCACGTCGGGGCATACCCTGCCAACTTAGGGCGAACAAAGCGATACCACAGGGGATGACAGGTGAAGCATTTGAGCAAATCAAAGGCTTAGCCCCAGTCAACTGATCTGGGGTAATCCATCACCATTGTTTAGCTCACTCCACCACCCCAGTTCAGGCATGGCCAAATGCAAATCAGTCTGACCCTGTGCCTCATGGGAAAAGTCCAGCCCGAACTGCTAAGCCATGTCTTCCCTGGACCGGAAACAATCATCCTGGGACTGGTTTCGGATTCATAACCCTCATCAGCCAGGCTATCTTGAATCCAGTGGTAGAGTGAGCAAGGGACCCACGTCTGGGCATACCCTGCCAACTTAGGGCGAACAAAGCGATACCGAAGGGGATGATTGACGGAGCGTTTGAGCAAATCAAACACTCGCACCCAGTCAACTGATCTGGGTTTAATCCATCACCATTCTTTAGCTCACCCCACCACCCCAGTTCAGGCACGGCCATATGAAAAATAGTTTGACCCTGTGCCTCATGGGAACAGTCCAGCCCGAACTGCCAAGCCATGTCTTCCCTAGACCGGAAGCAATCATCCTGGGACCGGTTTCGGATTCATAATCCTCATCTGCCAGGCTATCTTGAATCCAGTGGTAGAGTGAGCAAGGGACCCACATGTGGGCATACCCTGCCAACTTAGGGCGAACAAAGCGACAACTAAGGGGATGATGGACGGAGCGTTTGAGCAAATCAAACACTCACCCCAGGCAACTGATCTGGGTTTAATCCATCACCATTCTTTAGCTCACTCCAACACCCCAGTTCAGACATTGCCATATGCAAATCAGTCTGACCCTGTGCCTCGTGGGAACAGTCCAGCCCGAACTGCCAAGCCATGTCTACCCTGGACCGGAATCAAGCATCCTAGAACTGGTGTCTGGCTATCAGCCGTCTTCAGCCAGGAGAGCTTGACTCCAGTGGGGTGGAGAGCACAGGACTCACGTCTGACCATACCCTTCCCACTCGGGGTGACAAATGCAAAAACAACAGTTGATGGGCAGAATGCAGAACAATGTCATACATTAGCAAGAGATTTTGGTTCTGGTGCCACTACACCTGCTGAACTATTTAAATCACAACCCTAGTGCTTGCTAGCTAACTGCGCTCATGATTGCCTCCTTAGTTGTAAAATATAGCAATATTAGGTGTTACGAGGCATTCTGACAACTTTTGAGCCCAGTGCCACTGCACCTGCTGCACCATTCAAATAATGACCCTGCTGCATGCAAGATAACTGCACTTGTGACTGCCTGTTTAGTTGTAAAATATAGCAAAATTCGGTGTTTAGTTGGGTGCCTGGAGCTTATGAACCCAGTGACAATCCCATAATGCCTGCAAAGTGCAAAGAAATGTACTGATGCATTAACAGAAAATGCACAAACGTTCTAAGGCTAAATCATCTGCTTTACAGACAGACATACATTCGTTTTTATATATATAGATATATGAAAACAAATGTATGTCTGTCTGTCTGTTTGTCCTTTATGCATTACTACACCATTCATCCGATCGCCATGAAACTTTGGAAAGTTGTGGAGTACACTCCCGCGAAGGTTTCTGGCATACATTTTTTTTTTAATTTCGGCCCACAGGGCCCTCATAATCTTCCGAATACTGATGTACGCACTAGACGGAAAAACAACAAATTGTGTATCCACAAGCACTCGAATAAATAAATAGAATTAAAACACCATTCATCTGATCACCATGAAACTTTGGGAAGTTGTTGAGTACACTCCTGCAAAGGTTTCTGGCATACATTTTTTTTAAATATCGGCCCCCCAGGGCCCTCATAATCTTTCGAATACTGATGTACGCACAAGACGGAAAAACAAAAAATCGTGTATCCACAAGCACTCGAATAAATAAATAGAATTAAAACAGCGTTCATCCGATCACCAGGAAACTTTGAGAAGTTGTTGAGTACACTCCCGCGAAGGTTTCTGGCATACATTTTTTTCAATATCGGCCCCCCAGGGCCCTCATAATCTTTCGAATACTGATGTACGCATCAGAAAGAAAAACAAAAAATCATGTATCCACAAGCACTCGTATAAATAAATAAAATTAAAACGACACTTTAAAATGAATAAGTTTCAATAAAAATGACACAATGTAAGTTGAATGCTATCACATCGAGTTTCCTTGAATTTCCTTTCTTTGGAGATCGCAGCAATGCGCGAAGGGTAAGCTAGTAAAGTAATCAAAAAGTAACCATTCCTGCATACTGTTAGAAGTTGGCTCTCTTTTCCCTGGGAAGATATCTTATCTTATAGTATAACAGTCCCTGAAGTCTGGACAGTGAATGTGGCTTAAACAGTGTGAACAGCTTTAGTAAATGCTTGCAGCCAGGGGAAGATAAATATGTGTAAACAGTATATGCTGTGCAGCCTTAATGTAAGAAAAAAAAGTTCCACCCACTAACGCGGATTGGAATGAGTACTTTGGCCTTAGGAACTGATAAGAGAAGCCCCTTTTAAAATATGCCAAAACCAATAGATTTCACAAGCACAGTGCAAGCGCTGTGCAGGCGAAACCTAAAAAGCATGCCTAGAAAACAAACAGAAAGAAATGAAGCAGGATGAAAGGAGATACAAAAGAGGAATTAAAAGAAGAAAACAAGCAAATAGAAGAAATTAAAGCAAGGAAGTAGGAAACAAGGAAGGATGGAAAGAACGGCTTCAAGAAAAATAGAAAGAAGGTATAAAGAAATAATAAAGAGGAAGAGAAAGAATGCAGGCAGTAAAATCGTATGAATATGCTAGAAATAAGGAAAGAAATCAGAACTTCATAAATGAAAAAGAGTTGAGCATGAATGGGAGGAATTTCTGTTGGACAGAATCAAGAGCGAAAGGAAAATGAACATCCGTGCACCTATATAGCAAGGGTGAAGATTACTCACTTTGCTCACTCATTGCCATTTAGTTTACAGTGGGGGTAGATTCTTTTTCTTGCTATTCCCTTATTTCCCTCTCCCATCTTCCAACCACCACTCCCATTCCCGTTTAATTTCAAGACATGCCAATCTGAGAGCATGAAGACATCCACACAATTAGACACATCAGGAGTCCTGAGACTTAGCACACAGCATAGAGGACACAGCACATCTCCCTTCTTCAAAATCACTAACACTAAATCAAGGTCCAGATATTAACCAGGCAATAGAGCACAACCTCTTATGTAATTTCTACATTCTCAGAGTTAGAGGTTAGTGTGAACACTGCCAAAGCTGTACTCATGATTGAAGTGGGAGATTATGTACCAGCAATAATGACTGCTAAAGAAGTATGACCATAATGGGCTGAGACATAAAATAAACCAAGAAAAGTAAACGCTTGCAACAGACTACCTATTGATAAACAAAATTCCTGAACCGTCATGATCACTTTCAGGTTCAATATGTAGAATTTAGTAGCAAAAGGATGCTTGAAGCACTTGCAAATTGGGATGACATACCTTTACACTCCACAAAACCCTTATCATGCAAGCACAAAAGATAAAGGTCACTGCAACCTTAATTAAAAGCAAATCAAGCCAAAATGTCAATCAAGCTGAATACATGTTTTAGATAGTGTGCGAACTTTTAGGATGCTGGAAGCAAAGCCAAAAGTTTTTTTTCCAGAGTTGTGAATTCACATACTTATTTGTATTTTTTCCTGTCTTGTGCCCCTGTGGAAGAGATTTTCAAATTAACAAGAAAAATGGCGCTGATATTAATTAAATGTGCAGAATTACTTGCAAGCTTTGATGAAAATAATATACTCAGAATGCATAAAACTGTAAGCTGTCCTATTTACTTGTACTAGGTCTCAAAATGACTAAAGCAACAAATGCTGCTGTAAAAACCAGCCTGAATGGAAAATGCTAAAAACGCATAAACAGTTTGATTCTTGACCACTCCAAGAACCTGTTTTTCATAATAATTAATACATTGCTTATACAGTTTCGTGTATTTTCGCAAATTGTTTCTACTTATACAGACACCACTGTTTACACATAAATAATTGTTGTCTTTTAATGGGGTAATGAAGAGTTCATTTATTGAAATGAAGAGTTTAAAACACGAATTTGACTTTCTATACTAGTTATTTTTCCCACTCAATGGTGATTATCAACATTTTGTATTTCATTAATTCAGATGTTTTGCTTTTTACATAGTGTAGTATTTAGAAAATTGCTATTAGTATGTTAAAGACCTAGAACATTTGTGGGAAAGTAAGCCTGATTGAGGCAAACGCCACATAAGAACATAGCTGTCATAATTTAGTTGCAAACGTAACATTGCCGTCTGAGGACGATTCTATTCATATGAGAAGATGAGAAGTGATCCTGATCCCAGGAGAGCATCAGATGTCGATTGGCTGACTAACACGAGAAAAGCAACATGTAGCAAAGGTTTTGTGAAATGTGATATCTATAATAGTGCATGTTCCTAGACTAGGTTTCCACACTATTTTCCATTTTACCCAGACTTTAGGTCATTTTGCTCTGAGACTTAACTGAGTTTCCTCAGCCTCTTTTTACAGGAAGTTCTTTGCTTTGATATTTTGATCTTTTTGACCTCATCTAAATGCTAAAGCTTCATGCTTTGCACACTTTATCGGACTAGATTTCTTTATGTGTTCTGAATAACCCAATGTTTCCCTATACTTAGAATAGGGATTATTTACTTTATGGAACATGCTTTAAAGCATTTATTAGATGATTCTATTAAACAATTTTGATATTATACATCAGTCATATATTGATAACTGAGATTAATCTGAAGTTAACTTGTGACTGGCAATAAAGATGATCTACTAAAAGGTTTGATCAATAAAACCCTTTAAACATTTACATACACTCTTCATTGACTAAAACTATACTAATGATTGTGACGATAACCTATATGATGCATTGTTTTCTTCTCCTCTCAAACAACAGCAAATATCTTATCGATTAGATGCCAATGATTCAACAGAGTGTTAATATTCATTACTCCATTTCATCCTCCTCGTCCCAGTACTTACCCCATACAGGTTTAGCTTGCTATACTCTTATGAATTACTTTTTCCCCTAGTTCTTTTAGTGTCTATGATGATACATAGTCCTCATAAATAATGCCTACTCCCTCAGCATGTCCAGAAGTGCTAAACCCCTGTGATAAAGCTGATGAAGCTCCTCAGTAAAGGAGAGCTGGATGGAGGGTTGAATGAACTGTGACAAGGAAGAAGGATCACAGTAATGAAGATTACTGTTAAGTAATCCAAGCATTATCTGCTTTATTGTCCCATGTCTTACTCCATGAGCAATGCCAAGTAGTATGCCTTCACCACTGACTGATATAGACTTAAGCATACTGTTAGACCTGGCATCCTTGGTGTGATTTCCCCTATCTGTTTGCCCCTGCCTCCTGTATTTTTGCTTGTGCTGCATTTTGTTTTTGCTGGTCTAGATGCTTTTGGCCCTTTGCCACTGCTGATCAGTGTCAAAGGGCAGTAGCTCCCTATGTAAATTGTGTTTATGGATTGGTGTTTCCATGATTGGCAAATTTGGATTACTGGTAAGTCCCTAGAGTAGTGCACTGTGTGTGCCCCATGCCTGTAAATCAAATGCTGCTAGTGGGATGCAGCACTGATTGTGCCACCCACACATGAAGTCTTGCAAAGGGTTCTTAGACCTGCCACTACAGTGTCTGTATTCAGTTTTAAACTTTCATGTCAGCCTGGCAAATGCACCCACTTGCCAGGCCCTCCCCTCCCCTTTTCTTACATGTAAGACACCCCTCAGGTAGGCCCAATCTACCCCAATGGGCAGGGTGCAGTGTATGTGAAGGTGATGGTCAATGATGTATTTCCGCACTCTTTGGCACTTTTGGGGGGAGTTGAGACCCTTGAAGTTCCAGGTTCCTATGTTAACCGGCATTATATCATAGGGGGATAACTACAGTTCTCGCAGAGTCCTAGAGACCCCTCACCACCCTGATCCCAGGCTGTCTTCCAATGGGTAAGCTGTGCCGGAACCGCCGTGCGTGCCATTCCATACATCCAAAAGATCCTTAAGATCAACAGGAAAAAAGCTGCAACCACAACTCTCCCATTCCCACCCTCTGACTCCTAAAAGAATGAAAGTAAACATTAACAATTAAACAGTATTAAAACACTGCAATGTGGTTTCTCTGTAGGGTTAGGAGGACCCCGTAGGAACCAGGGGGGACAACAGGTACGAAGTCCCCGTCCACGCCCGTCCCGTAGCATATTCGCACTAAGACATGTTTGTGCGGTTCAGAAGCGCACCGCAAGACAGATCGATACTTAGGAGAATTATACTAACAAGTTATTAGTAACGTGTAGCCGGGGTGTGGGTTCTCGCCCTATTGAGGGGTGCCCTCTAACGTTGTGCGACCCCCCCCTCTTGTCTCCACAGCCTCTTCCTACCCCGGGATGAACACCTGCTGAAAGGTACAGCTGTGACGAAGAGGACGAGGTAGGATGGGGCCCCTTTAAATGGACGGACACCTTCTGCGAGGAGGCGGAGTCGGGCGAGCCCGTAAATAGCAGCCTCAACATGCCACAGGTGTGTTATTTCACCGGAGGAGCGGACAGAGTGCAGGAGAGCGGAGAGGCGTGAAGCAGTGCAGCAGGTCGGAGCGTTGGAGAGAGCGGAGTCGGAGAGGAGGCGTGGAGGAGAGAACAGCGTTGGCGGAGTGAAGAGACCATCGCTGAGAGGGAAGAAGATCTCGACCGGAGTGTTTGGGACCCCGAGTCTACGGATCAAGCACAAGTGGCGAGACCTCACAAAGTGGCTACGGAGAGAAGAGACACCCGACCGTTAGGAGCTGGAAAGCCGGGAGGCCAACACCACGAGCCGCCCAGCCGTGCGCCAGGAGGTGTACGGCTAGGTGAGGTACGGGAGCGGGTCCTGGGGTGGTGGAGGCACAAAAGCAGACGCCTGACCTAGCAGGGCATTACCTAGCGATAACCCGTCCCTCCGAGTAGCGTATCACTGTATCTGCACAATCACCGACCCTGAGTTTACTGCACCGTGTGTACCCTTCACTGCCCTCACTCCCCCGTCCTCTCAACCGAGTTGCCACAAACCTGAGCACTTACTTTGCCTCTCTTTTCTTTTGCCTTCTCGGTGACCGGCGAGGGCGTGCACTACGGAGCCTCCGGAGTCTAGCACCAGACGGAGGAGGAGCCCGGTCCGGAGGAAAGAGGAGGGCGTGCTCCGCAAGAGCCAACAAGAGAGAAGCCGATCTCCGAGGAAGAGCTACTCTAGGAAGAAGTGTACAGATGACTTATTGTTGAGAATAAATACAACTACCACAAAAACACGTATTCTGCCCATTCCTCGTCCCGCGACTACATAACGATAATTAGAACATTCAACACCACCGTGCAAAACATCATAAAGCTAGAGGCGATATACCTCGACTTTCAAACCTGCGGAATATTATAAAGAAGGGGACAATATTGTTCATAATGGTGCTGCCAACAGTGTCCATGTACCCTCTTTGATTTGAACAGGTGACCCCAGGATCTTACTCAAGGGTAACTGTGGGAGCAAGGAAGGATCGCGTACCTGGGAGGAGCAGTGCCCTGTTGAGTTCCACTGAACGCCACCGGAAACTCAGGCGCTGTAGTAGGTCCGCCGGGACAACGCAGGACAATCTCACAATGCAGTCCTGAGAATATCATCTGCGTCCCCTACGTGTCCCCACGGACCATGCTGAGGTTGCCGTGGAACCTCGATTAGGTTTGCCAGTTGTACCTTGGGAGGAGCAGTCCTCCTCGGAAGGGAGACCCAGCAGATCTACACCTTCCTGTAAGTCAGTAATGTGGCGTTTATTCTGGAACTCAAAGCTAAGCCCAAAGGGGTAGGTCAATCTATACTTGACCTTGTCATCCCGCAATTTGTTGGTGACAGGTCATAGCTGTTGCCTCTGTGCCAACGTAGACGGTGCTACATCCTGGTAGATGGTGCCGGAGTGGCCCTGAAAGGAAACTGAGTCCTTCATCCTCGCTGCCTGGAGCACTGCCTCCTTGTCTCTGTAAGAATGGAATTTTGCCAGAATGTTGCAGGGTCTTTTCTTTTCGCCAGTTTGTAGGAATCCCACTCTATGAACTCTGTCTAGTTTAATTTTAAGAGACTGTGGGGCCAAGAACTCTGAGAAGAGGCTCACCATGAAGGCCTCTAGATCAGGCCCTTCCAAACCTTGTTCTCTCGTCGCACTCTATTTTCGAGGTCTTCTGTCTTGAGCTGTGACTGGTGCAGTTGTTCCTTGAATGTTCTCACATCGTCCTGCAGCTTGTTTAAAAGTTGTTCTCGTTCCTGGTGTTGTGCTCAAGGTCAAGGACCCTGGTGCCCTCCGAGTCCACATCCTCATGCAGGGACGTTAGGCGTTCCGAAAGATCCAATAGCAGTTGCTCCATAGAAGATTTGATGTCTTGACTGATGTCACTGCGTAGTTCAGCTTTGAAGTCCTTGAACATGTTCGGGAGGTCCGCTTTTGTGAGGGCCATTGCTGCCACGCCTGTGTCCCCTCGAAGCATGGATCGCTTTTCAGAAGTTGAGAAGAAGTCTGAGACCCTGTTTGGAGTCTTCCCTGTCATCTTCGTAGGCGGCATATGGATCAGGCCCCCAGAATTGTGTGGGACTGATAAGAATAGTATGAGTGTGCAGATTCCTGATTGGAGTGCTACATGAGACGGTAGGCTAGTGTTAAATTCTGGGCTGTAAGGCTCTGCAGGGTGTGCATAATGATAGCCTTGCTTCTGGAACGCAGCTGGTCAGACGGCCAGTGTTCGATAGCAGCCACTGTCGCCACCTTGGAGCCGGGCTGCCAGGCGGGGGCCATGCCCCTGGAGGCAAAGATGTTGTATTCCGCCCTTCAGATAGCAAAGCAGAGGCAAGGGAGGTATTGCGCCATTGAAGGCAAGGAGAATATAGACTGTGGCCCCCAGGTGCTGATGCTCATTGCAGGTGTAGGCCTATAGACGCCGCATCGCTTTGGCAGTTGAGTCCTATGAGTGGGGGAGGTGTGTCAACATGCTAGCATTGAGGTAGCAGTGAGACCAAGTGTCGTAAATGCCCTGAATGTGCACAAGCAGGTGTCATCCTTGTAGGGTATCCCTCAGACTGTTCGCTGTGTGCGGCATTAGGCCTGGCAGTGAAGGAAGGGGAGGCGAGTGGTCCTGTGTTGCAGGTCGCGAGTGCACGATATCACCGCCATTTAGAGGGATCCGGCCACCATTTTAAGGTCAGGCACGTGTAGAGGAATGAGGCTCAATCGGGCGGTAAAGGTTGACCATCTGACGCAAGCAACCGATTGCCGCTGCTCAGCTCAGGTCTGCCTCCGCTCCCCGTAGTCAGGCGCCCGCCTAAAGTCATCCAGGGTGGAATCAGCAAAGGCCCTCGCAGTGCTCTGGCTCATGCCGCCATCTTAGCCCCAACTGTTGGTGCACTCCGAGGGAGTGCAAGGCTGAACCGGGTGATCTCCGCGATGCTTGGGTATAGAAATCGCTCCCTCCTGTTCACAGCATCTTCCGACACTGCTTCAGTCTGTTTGCGATGTCTTTAAGTTGCCATATCTGCCCTTTATCGCCTCTGGAACAGTGCGTGGACCGGGAGCCGAGACAGTCTACGTCTGTTCGGCCATCTTGCCCGGCCCCCGGACTCTTTAACACATACCATGTAAATAATGACAACCATAAGGTAAACACAGTTTATAATCCTTCATTACTATCAACACTATGTTCTTATCAGAAAGGTTGATTCCAAGGTATCAGTTAAAGGCAAAGTGAATTCAAAAACATGCTAAAAATAATTTTTAAAAAGGCTCTCCTTTTTTTCTTTGATCATAAAGTTGCATAGGCAATGTAGTCAGTGCAAATCATGCAATGCAGAAAAACAGTTGTATGTTCTTGGCACATAAATTGTCACAGAAAACAATCCATGATCCAGTTTGAAAAGAAGTAAAAAAAATAACTGAGTCATTTAGAATAAGTAACAAGTGCCCTATATGAGAGATTATTAAACGCTCATTACGATGTCGGTCAGGGTTCCCTCCGACCTACATCGTCAGAGATGCAGAACTGACAGATCTCCGGTCGGTGGTCTCGTAATCACAATTAGGATGCGACCGCACATGGTGTGGTTGCAAACTTCTATTTTACAATGGGAACTTGTGCGGTGATCCAAAACTGCCAACAGCACAAACTCCCATTGTGAAATGGAATTTTTGCATGTCCCTGCATTGAGGTGCTTCCACACAGTGCAGGAATGTGGAGGGGGGCACCATAGGTGCCCCCAGGCATCAACTATGAGACCAGGGTGGTAGGGGACTCTGCTAGGGGCCCCCAAAGTCGCTATCCGGCAGCCTTTCCATGTTGGAAAGGCCAACATGGGAGAACTGCCGGAAATCATTATCATAGTCCAGACAGCGGAAGCACCGTCCGTTAGGGATTATGTGCAGCTTCCAACTGGCCGACTGGCTCCTTTTTTCTTTTTGATCAAGCAACAAGTTTAACTACATACAGTATAAAGTAACACATTTCATTATGTTAGACACAAATAGATAACAACATGAAATCAATATCAGGCTAAAAATTCATCCATTCCAGACTCTACCCCGATACTGTCTCAGCCAGGTACCCAGCAGCTTTTTCAAAGAGAGATACTCAGGTCAAGACGACTGCCAAACCCTCTTCCCTTTAATTCTTCCTCTTTTGCCTTTACATTCTTAAAATGCTGTTTCTAAATTGTAAACATGCAGGAAACGTGCCTTCCATTGCTGAAAGGTCAAGGGTAGAGGATCAAGTCATGCTGTAGCCACACAGGGCCTAAAAACCAACATAGCTATAAATATTAGATTTTAACCAACCCCTCTATCTATTTCATCTACCCCCAATAACAGAAGCTGGGGAGACAGGGAGATATTAACTTTAAGAATGTTGTCAAGAAAGCCTACTAATTCCAGGCAGAGTGGTTTAAGACTAGGGCAGGTGGTGGACATGTGGACCAAATCCACATCAGATGCCTGGCATCTAAAACAACAAATCCTCACATCCCCACCCCATTTGGCAATTTTTGCCGGTGTTACATACAGACCGAATATAGTTTTATAGTGCTGTGATTGTAGGTTTGCTAAACACAAAATTGACCCACCAGGCCCGAGTGATTTCAGGAAGCTGGAATCTGAAAGATCAAACCTCACCTGCCACTTCACGTTATGATTATCCAGATCATCTGGGATCCCATCCAACATAAAACCATATCATTGCAAGATTGAGGGACAAATATACTTTATTAGCATTTCCAATAACGGAATCTGAGCAAAGACTGCCATCCCTCCAGCCTTCCTCAAAAGGAAATCCCTTTGCTGTAAGTATTTGTAAAAATTCCAGAGGCCCAATATTAAATTTTACCCCGTACCACTTCAAAAGATGTAAAATGCTCCCCTACTAATCAATCCCCAACCCTGCCAGAGCCCCCCAGGTCCCATCTGGCTAAGCAATTATCTTGAAAAACCCTGGGGAGCTGATCATTCCTAATCAGCGAGTATACTTACTAAATCTACCCACCCGAGTTTTTTCAGAACACATGCCCAGGACTGAAATGCTGTTATCAAAGTCTTAAACTGAGTTCTTATAAAGTAACATGGCACAAAAAACGTCAACAAACAGTCATTGGCAGTTGTCCCTATTAAAAATGTTCATAAATTGAGGGGACATAGCCTGACACAACTCCCTCCATAGCCTTGTTATTGAATAAAGGGCCATAATATTGTAAAGCTGCATCTAGGTAATATAGCTTACATTTGGGGACCCCCACCCTCCCCTGACTCTGGGTAGGCACAGAAATGCATTAGCTTTCCTAGTTCTTACATAAGACCAAATAAATCTTGCCGCCAACCTCTCAATTAATTTAAACCAGTCGATATTGACCTCCAGAGGAATCGTACGGAAAACATACAACAACTTTTGCAATATCATCATATTAACAAGATTTCATCTCCCATTATAGAGAGTTTCAGGTTGTCTCATCGACTGAAATCCTTCTTGTTTTTTTCCATAATAGGGGATAAATTAAAAACTACTATACATTCTACTCTTGTTGAAATGCAGATTCACAGATATATAGCTTCCTCTACAATCCTGTTATCGGAGGCGATCATATGTTTATTTATCAGTACCTGGGTTGTAGCTTCATTCAACAGAAAACTTGACAGATTCCCAAATGCTTCTGCTATCGTTTCCAGAGATTGAAGAGCCCTGTCTAGATCTGTAGCGATTATTGCCACATCGTCGGCATAGGTCAACACTTTGCTGTCCCAGCCCTGGAGACTAACAGGAGGGATGTCCAGAGAAGCTTCTAGCCTCCTAAGGAAGGGATCGCTGTACAATGCAAATAGCAGGGGGAGAAGGACAGCCCTGCCTTGTCCCTTTCCAATCAAAAAAGGCTCTGACTCTACTCCCATTATTTTTAGTCAAGCACATTACCCGTGTTGCATTAATAAAAGATGCCCCCAAACCAGTAGCCTCCATAATCAGCCAGGGATAGTCCCACAAAATCCTGTCAAAAGCCTTCTCTGCATCGAGCAGGGTGAACCCCATAGGTTTCACAAGGACCTCAGTGGCATCAAACATTAAGATTACTCGCCATACATGATCCACAGTTCGTATCCCCTGGATTAACTCATGCTGCTGGGGCAAAACAAGGTGCCGTTTTACACTGCCTAGCCGACGAGCAAGAATTTTAGAATACAGCTTGACATCGCTATTTAAAAGAGCCCAGGGTCGTAGGATCCTTACCTTTCTTTAAAAAAAGGACAACATTAGCAGACCACCAAGAGCCCGGTGGAGGTGCCCCATCTCTGACCACTTTAAACAGCCCAAACATTTCCTGATGGATTTCTTTATAGAAATCTTTATAAAACTCTAAAGGGATAGAATCCGTTCCTGCTGCTTTTCCTGATGGACGATCGTGGATAGCTGTGTGAAACTCTTCTAATGAGATATCTGCCCCTTATAGGGATCTCTCCTCCTGGGAAACATTACTGCAGGACCAAAATCCACATGAGGCTCTGAGGCTCGCAAGCACCCTACAAGAGAAGCTTTATACAGAACAGAATAAAATTCCCTGTACGCCCCTCCGACCTCACCGGGATCCGTTACCAGACTGCCTTGCATGTTAATATGCCCTGTGGCCTGCTGTTGCCTTGCCCTGAAAACAAGAAGCCACCCTACCCTTTCACTATATTCATAGCATTCCTGACATTTGACCAGGAACCTCCCTAAAATTTTCTCCACAGTAATTTCATTCAGGCGTGCCTTGGTTATAGCTATTAAATTAAGCCCTGTGGTTAGATTGTAACCCCTATCCACCGCGCTGATCGGTTCAGATACAAGGAGACTACATTTTTGATATAGCTCTTTAATCTGTTCCTGTCCTTGATTTTGTTTAGCAAGACTAAACCCCAAGGTTTTACACTTCTTATGGCAGCCTTGAAAGCATGTTTAAACAATGTGGACTGGCACATTATGTGTGTGTAATTATTTTAGTCACAGTTTTGTGGCCTGAATTAGGACCCATAAGATGCTATTAAAAGACCCCTCACACACCAACCTGGTTGGTGTCATGCTTCATTATCGGCGTCCCAACCAGGCGGCCGAGTGCCACCTGGTTGTGCTACGACACCCGATTACTCTTCATGACGGAAGTGCACCGCTTCGCGTGAGGACCGGAACCTAACGACAGGGATTCCCTGTGAGAGGAGAAGGATAGTGGCGAAAATTGTTTACGGATTAAGAAGTGACCTAGTGGACATTGAAGTGGGATCATAAGGGCGGTGTCCGTTTAGGTACCGTGAGACTGAGTGGCTGTAGTGACCCATCCCTGTACTTTAAGGATTATAGAGTGCGTGCCGCACTAACATTGAAGTGAAATTGTCCTGATGAAGCCTATAGTAATTACTGGCTGAAACGTGACCGCGACTGCGTCAACACTTTGATAAGGAGTCCCCTAAAGTGTTGAGCGGTTCCAAATTCTAATATAAGTGCCTGTATAAATAATGAGCTAGGGTTGGCATACCTTTGGCGCTTTTTGGACTTCCTGGAAGTGTATTACTTTGACTTAAGAGTGTACACTGCGAGAACCTTTTGTGTTTCTTTAGGGTATATGGATATATATTTTTTCTGTATAAAAGAATTCTTTGTTTATGTATTGTATATATTGTATATGTGATGTATATATTGTATTATGTATTGTGTATAGACATAATGTAAATGAGGGTGTTTCATTGTTGTACAGTCCTGATTAAGTATATATATACATTTATGTTTTTTGTGTGCCCTACCTCGTCATTTGACATGTATATATTTTGTCTTGATTTATGATTATATATGACATGAAAATATTATATTGAACATCAGGGTAATTAGTTATACCTTGTATGCAAATAAATGCGTAATTAATCCCTCTGTACTACTTCTTCTTTTTACACATCGTTTGATATCCCTTGCTCATGTATAGCAGGGTGATTTGGGCATAACCCCTGTTTTTCTCCAACGACGCCTGATTACAGCAGAGCGGGTGTGGGTGCGACAATGTGATGTGATGTGAATATAATACAGTTAAAAATACCTCTGGGAATCCTTGCCTTTGTATTTTAATGTTGGCGGCCCAGGGTATCGTTTAAAAAATTTGTGGCGCAACTACTAAAGGAGTAATTATCCTATGAGTTGACTTATGTGTGGCGGCCTACATGTTTCATCCCCCTCTGTGTAATTAATGGGGCTTTCTTCAGGACCAGGACGGTGAAAAGTGAGTTGCAAAAGGTGAAAAGAACAGTGTTATCCCTACACACTCGCTAAGGTGTGTGGAAAAGAAAAATGACGGCGTACTCACAGACACTTTTGAGTAGCAAAAAATTCCTGTTGGGAAGAAGAGACGATACAAAACATATATGGTTTCGCAACATAAAATGCAATCTTAAACATTTCTAACAGCGTCATGCATTTGTCATCTTGGAAGGCCATTATGGTGACTAAAATTAGGCTCATGCGGAATGGCATGCATGGATACTGTGTTGCTTGCTTGTACCAATTGGAATATAGAGCAATGGCTGCGCTTTCCTTCTTTACTGGAAGCGGTAGTAGTGCCAGTGGAGCGCTGTGCCTGAATCTGTGCACTGGCAGCTGCGCTGTCTATACAGCCAGGAAGAGTGGCTGTGCCAGTGGTGCACAGCGTGCGTGCAAGAGACTGTGGCACAGGTGCTTGCTGAAGGGCTACTGGGGAGAGAACCCAGTGGGCCGTGGTGCGCTGCATGCTGTTATTGATGGCATGCATTTAAGTGAGGGAATAATACACCCAAACACTGCCCCGAAAAGTCTTGTAATAAACCACAATTGGCAAGAGTAAAATGAAAAGTTAAAAGCATGCACCAATATTTACAATGCTAAAAATTATTACTGCAGAAATCGGGGCCTTGAAAGCATCCCAGACCATTCCAGGAGAGGAACTACCACTATTAGTATTAAAATATCTCATGATCCTGACCTTCATAAGATTCAGATATTCCAGGTCAGACAAGAGTGCCTTCTCAAAGGTCCATTTTCCTGCCACCTTTCTTAATCTATCCAGAGGGGTTTCAAATACAACAGGGTTATGGTCAGACATTACTCTGGGAAATACTTCACGCTGAGTTGCATTAGGAATACCGGTGACACCAGGAAATAATCCAGCCTAGCAAACTTACATGGGGGCTGTATTATATGTGTATCAAGGATCAGGGGTTTTCAGGCTGGGCCAGACATTGATCAATCCAATATCCCTCTCAAAATTTTCTCAAGATCTTGAGGTTTGCGGTTTACACCCAGACCGACAAGTTCTACCATCCCCAAAAAACCCTCTAGACCCATTTAGATTTAAATCCCCACATACTATATAAGGTGATGGCCAAGAAGGCAGTTCCATAGCTAAGAAATTAAATACGCCTAGGGCGTAGATTGAACACCATGTGAAGGAGCCATTGCCTCCCTTACACTCCATTATTGCCCATCTGCATGTTTATCTACTGAGGTTCGACCAGGTGTAGCAGTGCTTCCTTTAACTAAGAGGCCTACCCCCTTAGTCCTGACATCCTGAGTTGTATAGCACGCAACCTTCAGCCCTATAGAGTTCAAAGTGGCACTGTCACTCCGGGCTATATGGGTCTTATTCAGACAATACACATTTGTTTTTTAGAAATGTAATGTCCTCTTGCACCCTTCTTCTTTTAGAGCTGTTTAACCTGTTGATATTAATAGTGGCAACACAGAGATTAGCCAACTCCCACAAACATTTCTTTGACCACCAGCATTATTCACCTAAGTCTAACAGGAGCCAGGCTAAGATCTCTAACAGGAGCCAGGCTAAGATCTCTCCTGGCTAGGCTAAATTTCATGAAAGCCTGTCTTACATCATGATGAAGATAGCGTAAGACACCTCAAGCTCCCCCTATACCCTCTTCCGCATTCAAACCCATCAGTATAATAATCTTCTAAGATAATACCTTGAAAAAAGGGTGACGAGAAACACAACCCCCCAGAACCCATAAGTCACTAACCCTCCTTTCTCTTTTTTGTCGATGAGACGCCCCCTATTCCAATATATGTCCCCCGTAATACAGATTACAAGCAGTTCGACAAGAGAGACCTGCTATATTAAACATAGCTTAGAGCTTCCTAAGAGACACACCAACAAGCTATACATCACTTCTGCCTGCCAGAATCTGTGCAAGATAGTTTCTAGCTTGTGTTTTGGACATAAAGAATTTTACAGTCCCTCTGACTATTGTTTTCAATCTGGCTGGTGCCAGCAGAAATGTTTCACAGCCGACATCCTGATAAGGCTTGATAACCTGCCATACGTGCCACCTACGCCCTACCTTTATATGGCAGAAGTCAGGGCGGATGAAAAAGGAGGCCTCTCGATATTTCCTTCTCGCCTTAGCACAGGCCTTCTTAAAATGCACGCTCTACGAGGCAGGTAGGCTTGTCATGCATTTTTAACCAATCTATGTTATTATAAAATGTGTGCTTATTACAAACTCACACACTTACAAACATGCAGGTTATAATGAAATATACTCTATTATTTTTGTTTGTTTGCTTCATACATTAAGAGCACAAATACAGTATTGCAGCAACTGCTCTTTGGCAATTAAGTTAAGGGGATTATAGGCTTGCTACATTAAAACAATGTTTAACTCAGGATCTTTAATAGTGTCATCAAGACAGTGAAATACGTTTCCCCTGCAATTGCTCAGTATTCAAAACAAATTTATAAATGAATGGTGAAAGTTAAATTAATTGGAACCGGCTATGAGCATTACATAAAAGTTAAGAAACCACGTGTTAGCATGTTTGAAACCATTGGAATTGCAGAACATGGAGACTGCCAAATGATTGGCTGGAAATTGCTTTTTAATCTGCTGTAGCTGAAACCCTCTTTTATTAAATGCCCATAAAACTGCTTATTTCCTCTCCCCCCCCCTCGCAGTATCTATTGACATTGGCATCACTGTCTACAGACACAGCAAGTTCTACACTTAGCCCTAACCTTTTCACTAACCATATTTGACCATACATGAACATCTGTATTGTTTATACAATGGCAGAACTACCACCTTTTATTTTTCCCAATCTAAGCTTTATTTATACTCTTCTAAATTATTGACAAATTGACAAAGCTGCAATAAGGTCTAAATTATATATAATGGGGGCTGGGAGCACACTGGCTCACAGTCCGAGCACGGTTCGCCCCTTTGCATCCTGGTAAATGCATTACACAGCACAAACTTACATCAAAAATAGCTGGAGTTTTTCACCAGAGTTGGTGCAGACATTGCTGTATATCTATAGACACGTGTGTCTGGGTTGAGCCCGTCATCAGTAGAGAGCAGCAGTATTAGAGAGCAAAGAAAATTCATCTGGGGTTGCTAGAAATGCTTCCAAGTTCCTCTCCAAAGCTAGTCAGCTTTCTGGCTAAAGGGAGCATTTTAAACAGAATGGGGGTTGGGAGCACAGTTTGCCCCTTTGCATCCTGGTGAATGCAGTACACAGTTCAAACTTACATCAAAAATAGCTGGAGTTTTTCACCAAAGTCTGTGCAGACATTGCTGTATATTTCTAGACACGTCTTTCTGTGTTGAGACCATCATCAGCAGTCTTAGAGAGCAAAGAAAAATCATCCAGGGTTGCTGGAAATGCTGCCAAGTTCCTCCCAGGTCACAGTACCACTCACAGGCACACAGGTGCATCTCCAAAGCTAGTCAGCTTGCTGGCTCAAAGGAGCCTTTTAAACAGAAGGGGGGTTGGGAGCACACTGCTTCACAATCCCAGCACAGTACACCTCTTTGCATCATGGTGCACCAACTTTGGTGGGACACTCCAGTAAAATCTCAAGTAGCCATGCATCAAGAACTGCATTTAACATAATGCTAAGGGGCGAACTGTGCTGGTAGGTGAAGCAGTGTGCTCCCACCCCTTCCTGTTTTGAAAAGGCTCCCTTCAGCCATGTAAGCTGACGAGCTTGTGGAGATGCACCTGTGAGAGGTACTGAGACCTGTAAAGATTGTAACAACCTGCTCAGCAACCCCATATAAAATGTGCTTTTATCTCTACTGATGACGGATGAAATCCAGAAACACGTGTCTAGAGATGTACAGCGCTAACCTGCACCAACCTTGGTGGAACACTCCAGTAAAATCTCAAGTAAGCATGTATCAAGAACTGAATTTACCATAATGCTAAGGGGCGAACTGTGCTGGGAGGTGAAGCAGTGTGCTCTCACCCCTTCCTGTTTTGAAAAGGCTCCCTTAAGCCATTGAGCTGACGAGCTTGTGGAGATGCACCGGTATGCCTGTGGGAGGTACTGACGAGACCTGTAATGATTGTGCCAGCCTGCTCAGCAACCCCATTTCAAATTCGTTTTTATCTCTACTGATAACGGATGAAATCCGGAAACACGTGTCTAGAGGTGTACAGCACTAACCTGCACCAACTTTGGTGGAACACTCCGGTAAAATCTCAAGTAAGCATGTATTAAGAATTGCATTTAACATAATGCTAAGGGGCCAACTGTGCTGGTAGGTGAAGCAGTGTGCTCCCACCCTTTCCTGTTTTGAAACGGCTCCCTTGAGCCATTGAGCTGACGAGCTTGTGTAGATGCACCTGTGCGAGGTAGTGAGAAGACCTGTAAGGATTGTGGCAGCCTGCTCAGCAACCCCATATCAAATTCGTTTTTATCTCGTACTGTGCTGGTAGGTGAAGAAGTGTGCTCCCACCCCTTCCTGTTTGAAAATTATATATGCTTGTATTTCCATTTAAAATGTCTATGTTCCATAATTGAATAATGAAGAGACTTTTCAACAGCTCAAAATTGGTGATATATATGCCAATTTAATGAAAGCAAAGAGCCAAAACTCATTAAAGCAGTTAGGATAAGAATGATAGGATAATATATGATAAAGAAGGACAGGGGACTTGCAAGAGAGATGGTTATGTTAGTGTTCTGACTATACTAAAATCTGCTCACTCTCCAGATACAGATTCGGCAACCATATGTTATTTAGGGTCTCTTAAGAAGGGGTTGCCCAAGAGGTGTAAGTGAAAGGGGATTTGTAATGAAGACAAATTTACCTTGAAAAATCAATGACTGTTAGGGCCACATAGGAGTATATAGAGTGTGAATGCTGAAGCGAGGAAGGGGAGTTACCTGCAAGTACTGCTGAATAGAATGAGTCCAGACAGAGTTGGATGGTGTCATCCCTAAATCGCTTGATAGTGGTATCAACATATAAGGCCTTGGTGGGTAGAATCAGAAATTTCAGTGAAGGGTTGTTGGGTTGCCACAACATGCAAGCCATTCTCCTGGGTAGAACTCACCAGCCATCTTTCTCTCCTTCAGCAGACAACTCTTGATAATGCTCCTTTAACATTAGGTGGGGTAAAAAATTAAACTAGTGGGCTAGCACTGCCAGCTGGCTCCATAGCAAGTCTACCCTTGCCCAAAAAGGCTCACCCCACCCAGGCTCTTCGCTTCCTTTCATTGCAGGAAACAAACCATGCTACACCCACAGCACACTGCATATATTAGGTAGCCCATCGCTCATTGCTCTTGGGTTTTCTCTAAACATAGTGGGAGAGTGCATTAAAGTAAAAAAAGACAGTCTGGCCAAAAGTGCAGGCCCATGCACTCTCCACCAAGTGATAGCAATTTTCACAGATGAAGAAGTGAACCCAAGCGCCGCTAAAAACATTTGTGAACAAATGTTTTCACCAGATTAAGAAAAAAGTCAAAAGAGGGTTCATGCAATGCTATACTCATTCACTGTGGAAAGATGTGCTCAGAACACAGGCCTCTACACTGCTATCCTGGATGTTATGAAGGACGCTGCACCCCATAAAGAGAAAAGTATACAAAGAAGTGATGAATAGGATGCTTGAATTGATTTCAGCCACTGGGAATTACTTTTGGCAACATCCCAATCCACCACTCTTTGGCCCACAATGCCACCCCAGATAGGACCCCGCCATATACAAATTAGCCTTGATCATCCTCCAATAGGAATGGACCAGTCTGAACTACCAAGCCAGCTCTCTGAACCTAAGAGTAATTTCACCCTGGCTATAAAGGTATGTTGGTGAGATTGATTAGAAGCGCATTGAAATACACAGGATTAGAATGCTAAATTAATGCAAAATATGAACTTTGGAGTCTTGGGAATTTCATTTTTTGGGATGGAAACCCTCACCTACCTAAGGTGACAAGCTTCATCATAGGGTTTCACCTCACACCACCATAGATTTTAGTGGTGGTGGTATTGGTGGTGGTGGTATTGGTGGTGATGGCATTGGTGGTGGTGGCATTGGTGGTGGTGGTATTGGTGGTGGTATTTGTGGTGGTGGTGATGATGGTATTGGTGGTGATGGTGGTGGTATTGTTTGTGGTATTGGTGATGGTTATATTGGTGGTGGTGGTGGTATTGCTGGTATTTGCATTGGTGGTGGTGGTATAGTAGTATTGGTCTTGGTGCTGGTGGTATTGGTGGTGGTGGTTGTACTGGTGGTAGTGGTATTTTTATTGGTGGTGGTATTGGTGGTGGTGGTATTGGTGATGGTGGTATTGGTGGTGGTGATGGTATTGGTGGTGGTGATGGTATTGGTGGCGGTGATGGTATTGGTGGTGGTGGCATTGGTGGTGGAGGTATAAGTGACATTGGTACCGGTGGTATTGGTGGTATTGATATTGGTGTTGTTGCTGTTAGTGGTGGTATTGGTGGTGGTGTTGATGGTAGTGGTATTGTTATTGGTGATTGTATTGGAATTGGTGGTTGTATTGGAATTGCTGGTGGTATTAGTGGTGGGGTTATTGGTGGTTGGGTATTGGGTGGTGGTGGTATTGGTGGTGGTAGTATTAGTATAGGCGGTGGTATTGGTGGTGGTGGTGTTATTGGTGGTTGTGGTATTGGTGGTGGTGGTTATATTGGTGGTGATATTGGTGGAGGTGGTGGTAGTGGTGGTTGTGGCATTGGTGGTGGTGGTATCGATATTGTTGGTATTGGTATTGGTGGTGCTTGTATTGGTGGTGGTGGTGGTACTAGTAGTGCTGGTATTGATGATATTGGTGGTGGTGGTATTGGTGGTGGTAGTATTGGTGATCATGGTGATGGTATTGGTGGTGATGGTATTGGTGGTGGTGGCATTGGTGGTGGTGGTATTTGTGATGGTGGGGTGGTATTGTTTGTGGTATTGGTGGTGGTGTTGGTTGTGGTGGTATTTGTGGTGTTGGTGGTATTGGTGGTATTTGTATTGGTGGTGGTTGTACTGTTATTGGTGGCGGTTTTATTGGTGGTGGTGCTATTGGTGGTGGTGGTGGTGGTGGTATTGGTATTGGCGGTGGCATTGGTATTGCTGGAATTGGTGGTGGTATTTGTGGTAGTGGTATTGATATTGGTGGTGGTGGTGGTATTGGTGGTGGTGCATTTGGTGGTGGTGGTATTGGTAGTGGTGGCATTGGTGGCGGTATTGGTGATGGGATTAGTGATGGTACTGATGGTATTGGTATTGGTGGTGGTGGTAATGGTGGTATTGATGGTGGTAATGGTTGTGGTGGTATTGGTGTGGCATTGGTGGTGGTGGTATTGGTGTTGGTGTTTGTGGTGGTGGTGGTATTGGTGGTGGTTGTATTGTTATTGGTGATGGTGGTATTGGTTGTGGTGGTGTTGCTATTGGTGGTGGTGGTATTTGTGATGGTGGTATTGGTATTGGTTGTGGTGTTGTTGGTGGTGGTGGTAATGGTGGTGGTATTGGTGGTTGAATTGGTGATGGTGGAATTGGTGATGGTGGTTGTATTGGAGGTGGTGGTTGTTTTGATGGTGGTGGTACTGGTGTTGGTGTTATTGGTAGTGGTAATATTTATTGGTAGTGGTGGTAATGGTGGTAGTGGCATTGGTGGTGGTATTAGTATTGGTGGATGTCGTGGTGTTGGTGGTGGTGGTATTGGTGGTGGTGGTATTGGTGGTGGGGGAATTGTGGTGGTGGTATTGGTATTGGTGGTGGTGGTATTGGTGGTGGTATCAGTGGTGGTGGTATTGGTATTGATATTGGTGATGGTGGTGGTATTGGTGGTGGTGATGGCATTGGTGTTGGTAATGGTGGTGGTGGTGGAGGTGGTATTGGTGGTTGTGGTGATAGTGGTGGTTGTGGTATTGGTGGTGGTGATATTGGTATTGTTATTGGTGGTATTGGTATTGGTGGTGCTGGTATTGGTGGTAGTAGTGGTGGTATTGCTATTGGTGGTAGTGGCGGTATTGGTATTGGTGGTGATGGTATTGGTTTCAGTGGTATTGGTGGTGTATTGGTGGTATTGGTGTTGGTGGTGTTATTGGTTGTGGTATTGGTGGTGGTGGTATTGGTGGTGACAGTGGAGGTAGTGGTGGTGGTGAAGGTGTTGGTAAAGTTGGTGGTATTTGTGGTGGTGGTGGTGATATTGGCGGTGATGGTGGCATTGTTTGTGGTATTGGTGGTGGTGGTATTGGTGGTGGTGGTATTGCTGGTATTGGTATGGGTGGTGGTGGTATTAGTGGTAGTGGTATCGGTGGTGGTATTGTTATTGCTGGTATTGGTGGTGGTAGAGGTACTGGTAGTGGTGATATTGGCAGTGGTGGTGGTGGTATTGATATTGGTAGTGGTGGTATTGGTTACTGTGGTATTGGTGGTGGTGGTGGTATTGGTAGTGGTGATATTGGTGTTGGTGGTGGAATTGGTCGTGAAGGTGGTATTGGTGGTGGTGGTATTGGTGGTGGTGGTATTGGTGGTGATGGCATTGGTGGTGGTGCCATTGGTGGTGGTGGTATTGGTGGTGGTATTTGTGGTGGTGGTGACAATGGTATTGGTGGTGATGGTGGTGGTATTGTTTGTGGTATTGGTGATGGTTATATTGGTGGTGGTGGTGGTGGTGGTGGTATTGGTGATATTGGTGTTGGTGGTGGAATTGGTCGTGAAGGTGGTATTGGTGGTGGTGGTATTGGTGGTGGTGGTATTGGTGGTGATGGCATCGGTGGTGGTGCCATTGGTGGTGGTGGTATTGGTGGTGGTATTTGTGGTGGTGGTGACAATGGTATTGGTGGTGATAGTGGTGGTATTGTTTGTGGTATTGGTGATGGTTACTGTGGTATTGGTGGTGGTGGTGGTATTGGTAGTGGTGATATTGGTGTTGGTGGTGGAATTGGTCGTGAAGGTGGTATTGGTGGTGGTGGTATTGGTGGTGGTGGTATTGGTGGTGATGGCATTGGTGGTGGTGCCATTGGTGGTGGTGGTATTGGTGGTGGTATTTGTGGTGGTGGTGACAATGGTATTGGTGGTGATGGTGGTGGTATTGTTTGTGGTATTGGTGATGGTTATATTGGTGGTGGTGGTGGTGGTATTGCTGGTATTGGCTTTGATGGTGGTGGTATAGTAGTATTGGTCTTGGTACTGGTGGTATTTGTGGTAGTGGTTGTACTGGTGGTAGTGGTATTTTTATTGGTGGTGGTATTGGTGGTGGTGGTGGTATTGGTGATGGTGGTATTGGTGGTGGTGATGGTATTGGTGGTGGTGATGGTATTGGTGATGGTGATGGTATTGGTGGTGGTGGCATTGGTGGTGGAGGTATAAGTGGCATTGGTACCGGTGGTATTGGTGGTATTGATATTGGTGTTGTTGGTGTTAGTGGTGGTATTGGTGGTGGTGTTGATGGTAGTGGTATTGGTATTGGTGATTGTATTGGAATTGGTGGTTGTATTGGAATTGCTGGTGGTATTAGTGGTGGGGTATTGGTGGTTGGGTATTGGGTGGTGGTGGTATTGGTGGTGGTAGTATTAGTATAGGCGGTGGTATTGGTGGTGGTGGTGTTATTGGTGGTTGTGGTATTGGTGGTGGTGGTTATATTGGTGGTGGTGATGGTGGTGGTGATATTCGTGGTGGTGGAGGTGGTAGTGGTGGTTGTGGCATTGGTGGTGGTGGTATCGATATTGTTGGTATTGGTATTGGTGGTGCTTGTATTGGTGGTGGTCGTGGTACTAGTAGTGCTGGTATTGGTGGTACTGGTGGTGGTGGTATTGGTGGTGGTATTGGTGGTGGTGGTATTGGTGATCATGGTGATGGTATTGGTGGTGATGGTATTGGTGGTGGTGGCATTGGTGGTGGTGGTATTTGTGGTGGTGGTATTGTTTGTGGTATTGGTGGTGGTGTTGGTTATGGTGGTATTTGTGGTGGTGGCTGCACTGTTAATAAAACAGGCTTTTGAAAACAACCTGTCAGGTGGCTTTAGTGCAGATAACATGTAACACAGATGTGCTGTTGTCAGCTTCAGCCCATTAGCATACTATAACATGCTTCCTGGAATTCACAGGACTTAATTCCCTAATCATTTCTAAAACCATTTTACTTGGAGGGTTGAAACAGACATGAGATCATGCCGGATTAAAATGATAGAAAGTGGGCGCCCGTGTTACGTTGTGGCGGTGCTGCTTAAAACAACACAAGTGGTTTCAGCTAAAGCAGTGCATGTCCAACCTGCAGTAAGAGAAACTCAATTAAGTAAATGTTGTTTACAGACTAAATAACAGGTCCCCTGTAACAACCAAAGTAAAAGGGCCAGTAGCCATGGGAGGTTACAAATGAAGCGAAGGCCTTACTAAGGAGTGACTAACAAGCCGATTAATGAGTCAGATGGCAGCATTTACAAAAGACAATGACACAAGCCATTAAAAAATATGGGCGGAGAGTGGGTGCAGCGTCTCTCCCATACTCTAATACAGCAGTCTCACAGAGACTAGCTAGACTCGAACCAAAAAGGAGGGCCATGATTATCGTGGAGTGACCCTACCCTGCGGGGTGCTTGGGGCATGCATTTACATCTGCTGAATACATCTTCACAGCCATAGCGATTCAGTCTCTCTTCTTTGCTACCTCATGGGTAAAGGCGATCCTAGTCAGCCTAATCTGACATTCAACAACCACAAAGGGTCAAGGACCCACACAAAATCTAAACTGAAATGACCCAACAAGGAGGTTGAAGATGCCAAGATGGATATGCATGATTTACTCCTGTGCTGCACGCCAACCTCATACAAATTATTGGAAAACTTGATATCATCACGGCCCACCTTGGCCATATGAAAGCTTGAATTGATAAACATGACAATCCAATCAAGGAGGTGCTGAGTGGGGTTTTCATGATTAAAAGCAAGGTTGAAAAACTGGTTTAGAAGGTATCCAAAGGTTCTGCTAAGAGAGATTTTATTTAACTGAGTTTTATATAGCGCGAACTTGACCCGCATCGGGTATCAGAGCGCTTTACATAACACTGGTTGCATTAAATGAGGACACATTCATTTTTTTGTTAGGCAAGGGAATATTAAGTGATTTGCCTAGAATCACAGGATGTTCAGCATCGTTGCTGAGGCTCGAACGCAGTTTCCCAGATTCGAGTTTGACCGCCCTAGCTGTTAGGCCAACTCCTCTGCCCAAAGAGATGTTCTAGGATGATGGCCAATGCATAATTTGAGAATCCTTGGCCTTGCAATCCACCAATCCTCTCAAGATAGAGACATTAATTGAACAGCTTTTATCAGAGATTTTGGGTAGAGGCCAATTTTCTGTATGTTCCATAGTGGATCGCACTGACAGATTACTGGGCCCCGACCTCCGCCTGGTGTCCTGCTCATCCATTTATTAGTCGCCTCCTAAATTATCGGGACTGAGAAACAATTATGCACCTCATCAGAGAAACAGATCAACAATCCGTTGAGGGAATGAACATCTATACTGACTTTTCAGTAGTGGTGAAGGAGTTTTTTTGACTTTAAGAAGCTGCTTAGAGCCAATGCCCAGCGTTGCTCTCCCCATCTCTTGGAGGAAGAGTAGCACTGATAAAGATGGTCATTCTCAGCAATTTTCTATAACTTTTTTATAAATATACCCATCCCACCTTGCACGAAACAGTTTACTCGACTATGAACTTTGTTACTGTGACTCATTTAGGCCAGGAGAACACCACTTCTAAGATGGAATGCTTTGTGCTGCCAGGCACCAATGCAGGTACACTTGTGCCATAGTACAAGGGTGCCTGCTTTGTGGTCAGGGAGTACCTTCCTGCACAAAAACTATCCTTTAAGGCATTTTCCTCTTTGCATGTGTGCTGCGGACCACAGCACACATGCCAAGAGGAAATAATGAGGATAAATAAAGATATTTCTCTTCGTTATTGCAGCCACAGGGAGGCGCTGGATTTTGGTGCACATCCATGACTATAAGTTTTTATAGATGTGGATTTGTGTCAAAATCCATGTGTGGATGCATGGGAACGCCCATGCACTACCCATGTATGGCCTCACTGACACAAAGTTAATCAAGGCAGTGAAATGAGTTGCCTTACTTTTTATAGCAAAGTACCATAAATAGCCATTTGTGTTGCTTTGTAAGTCTCATAAAAGATTTTGCACCAGGTCTGCATTAAAAAAGTAATGCAAAACCAATGCATCTGGTGGCACCTGCACACAGCAAACTTCCACATAAGTAAGAGCCTCGATTGGGAAATAGCGGGCAAGCTTTGGGGGAGTGAGAAGGTTTCTGTAGCTGACACGCGACAAGAGAAGGAAAGACGGAGTCAAGTACTACAGCCCCCTACACACTGGGGGTGTAGGCAGAAGCTGTTATGGCAAGCCACAACAATAGAAGAGCGGGGCGTAGAATATCATTTTGAGGCAAGGAAGGTGCAGCAGCGGTAGAAAGTGTCTGCGGCGGAGACATCACATCCTCAGATGGGCAGAGAAGAGAGAAGTTACCGCTAACGCTGGAGCTGGTGCTGAGAGGACAGGACAGAACCACGGCAGCAACCGCTAAACCTGGCAAGCCTGAGTTCATTTACACCCAACCCATCTACCCCCACCTACCCACCTACTCCCCCAAGTATCCATGATTTTTATGTTAGGGGGAAACTGCGGGTAAGACAGAACGCTATAAAAAAAAACTAGGAATACCTCAGACCGACCCCTCTGGCATATTAGAAACAACTGCTATGGTGCCACAAAACCTGGAAACTACTAAGGAGCCCTTGGGCCCTCAGGCACCCAGCAGAAAGAAGGTAGGTACAACCTACAAGAGAGAGGGATACAGCCTAAGAAGCAAGCTGATCATATCCCTCACCAAAGACCCCCACACCGCCAAAGCCAACCTCCACAGAGGAATGAAGGCCGTAGCCGACTGGATGAAGGACAACAGACTGAAGCTGAACGCAGACAAGACGGAGGTCCTCATCCTCGGACACACCCCATCAGCCTGGGACGACTCCTGGTGGCCCACATCGCTAGGCGCAGCCCCAGAACCCACAGACCACGCACGCAACTTTGGGGTCATCCTCGACTCCACCCTCTCCATGACCAGGCAAGTCAATGCCGTCTCCGCGTCCTGCTTCAACACCCTCCGAATGCTCCGCAGAATGTTCAAATGGATCCCCACCGACACTAGAAAAACCGTCACTCAGGCCCTCATCACCAGCAGACTAGACTACGGGAACGCCCTCTACTCAGGAACTACAAACAAGCTCCTGAGACGACAACAACAAATCCAGAATGACTCGGCTTGAATGATCCTCGATGTCCCCCGCCACAGCCACATCACACCCCTTCTGAGAGGCCTTCACTGGCTCCCCATCAACAAGAGGATCACCTTCAAACTCCTCATCCACGCACACAAAGCACTACACAACACCGGACCCACCTACCTCAACAACTGACTCAGCTTCCACACCCCCACCCGAAGCCTCCGCTCAGCCAACCTCGCCCTCGCCACAGTCCCTCGAATCCGGAAAACCACAGCCGACGGAAGATCCTTCTCCTACCTCGCCGCCAAGACCTGGAACACTCTCCCAACCAACCTACGACAGACTCAGGACCTACTGGCCTTCAGAAGACTCCTCAAGACCTGGCTCTTTGACCAGTAGCACCCCCCCCTCACCCCCAGCGCCTTGAGACCCTCACGGGTGTCTAGCGTGCTTTATAAATGTAATGATAGATTGGTTGATTGATTGAAATAAAGGCCAATACCTCACCTAAGGAAAAAAGCCAATCACCAGCTAATACCTCTACCAGGGGAGCAGAAGGGAAAAACAAAAGACACATTTCGGGGCAACCACAAGCCCCCAGATCCAGAGCCAGTTGGGTAAGCTTAAAAACTATGGGGCGCAGCACCCTCAAGGTCACCCCGTCACTTAGGACCTACTTTAAAGTTCAGGATAAAAATCTCAATCTAGAAAAAACCAATGCAGAAGCTGCCACCACTCTAACCCTGCCAACACCTGGCAGGGCTCCAGAGGCAAAATGGCAGAGAAACAGAAAAGGAATGAGGAAACATTCAGCCTAACCGTCAGCAATAAATATCAAGCACTCTCAACTCAGGAAATAGAGCATGGGGCCGAAGCAACAAGGACGGACCTGGTAACGGTTATCCAAGACCAGCCACAAGCACTAACTGCACCCTCCGCTCCCGCCGCAATTGCCAGCAATACTAACATCTCTGAGCAGCTTCTCGAGGAAATGATGTAGGAGATGAGGGCTAAGTTCGCAGTCTCTGGATGTGAAGCCCTCGACCAGAAAATAAATACTCTCATAGAGTAACGCATGTGGAAGGCGAGAAACAGGTGCTTAACAAGAAAACAGAGGCAAATCACAAGGAAATAACCAAACTGAGAACCAGGGAGGCTGAGAGCAGCAAAAGAATGGAATCCCTGGAGAACCACGCCAGGAGAAACAAATTAAAATCATGAACATCCCAGAGGGAATTGAAGGAGAGGACATAAAGGGATTCGTAATCCAGCTACTAGAAGAATAAATCCCCTAGACCAAACAGTTAACCTTAGTGATGGCATTCAAAGGTTACACCAGGATCCCTTTAGGAAGGGTAAATTCAGAAAAAACCTGAGGAAAGTCCTGATCGACTTCATGACATACTCACTGAAAGAACGAATACTAAGTGAGGGCCTAAAAGCAGTATCATTTACCAAAGATGATTGGACTTGTAATATCAGGTCGGACATATCTAAAATGACCCAGGATAGGCAATGGGAGTTGGGCCAAAACATGCTGCAACTAAGGACACTTGGAGCAAATGTTCAGATGCGCTTTCCTGCATCACTAAAAATCATGTGGAACAACTAAATGCTCAACATATGAGACCCAAAAGAAGCAGAAAGGCTAATAGAGCAAATCAAGGCTTACCGGGAGGACCAATCACAACCGAAATAGAAAACATATCCCACACTTCTGAAAGCGGTCGTGAAACCGGTGAAAAATAAAATAAAAAATAAGTACATTTGAATGGAACCAAAATGCAAGGAGCTCAAAAGGGCAGACCAATGCCCAGAAGAAAGAAGATAAGGGAGGCTTCTCCAGGGTGGGGGGGACCCGATGTAAAAATGTTCACCAAATAAATTCAAAAAAGAAAAAAAGAGAAAATCAAACCACATGGCGGGGAACAGAATGGGGAAAACAAGAAAAAAGAAGTCCTAGAAGCAATACAAGAGGAGTAAAAAGGCACTGATGCAAGACACGGAGACCGGACCAAGGATGCTGGCTATGGGTAAGAACGATTCATATGGGTAAGAGCACTGAAAAGGAGCTAAAAATCCTAACGTGGAAGACAAATGGACTGAGAATCAAAAACGGAGAATGAAGATACTGGAGTACCTACGAAACTGTGATAGTGAACTAATTATATTACAGGAATCACATCTAACAAAAGAGGAATGGGAGCCGATTTGCGAAACCCAAGGGTGGATAGATCATTGTATTTGCACAAACCAAAACTGCAACGTAAAGGGCGTTGCGATTATTTTTAAAAAATCCCTTAAAACAGTGATTGAAAAATAGAAATTGACAAAAAGGGGAGATGGGTCATAGTGAAGGCAAGAATTCATAACAACTCATACACTGTGGTGGGTTACTATGGCCCAAATGTGGATGATCCTGAACCACTTCAGAAGTTATATGCCAACCTCTTAGAAACTAATACACCAATCATAATGGGCGGGGATTTTAATATCATACTAAACCCCAAAGAAGACCGGTACCCAGCAAAAAATCTCCCCAATCTACCTAAAATGAGTGAATGGGTTGGGCGTTGCATAAAAGACCTAGGTATTGTAGATGTGTGGAAAAAAAAAGGAAACACAAATCATAGATTCACATTCAAAAACAAAAGGTTAGGACAAGCATCCAAAATAGATTTTATTTACATTAGCAGGAATTTAGTGGAACAAACGAAAAAGGTTGAACATATCCCAGCCCACATCTCAGACCATTCAGCGGTGCAACTTAGCTTGACTCTAAGTACCTCAAACTCTTCCCAGAGGTGGACAGATGACAGGAGTATTTTGTTAGACCTGCAACGAAAAACTGGCAGATGAAACAAAAATGTTCTTTGAATTAAAAAACGTTGGAACTACAAAACAAATAAGCTGGGACACATACAAAGCCTTTATCAGAGGGAAAATCCTAAGTATGGTAGTCCACAGGAATAAGAAGAAGAAACACTTCATTGAGACGATTGAAAGGGACCTGTCGTCTCTCGACATAGAGCTCAAGAATGCCAAATCCAGCCAGACAATCTCTGAAATAGAATGCAACATAGGAAATAAGAAAACAGAACTGAACGACTTCTAGATACGATAACCAGAGAAAAATGGGAAGCCAGTAGACTTTCAAATTATGAATACGGAGAAGGTTGCAGGAGAATTCTGGCTTGGAAAGCAAATACGGAAAGAACCAAAAAAACGATCACAAAGGTACAGAGGGAGAGCTGACCAGGTTACGTTTCAGAAAGCAGCGAAATAAGGCAGGAATTCCAACACTTCTTTGAGAATCTCTACACGGTAGAGTTAGTTGGCACTGGAGATCAAATACAGAAATTCTTGAAAAAAATCATGACTCCCGCAGCCTCCCAGGTACATAAGAAAGCTCCTAACCAAGAAATAACTAAAGAGGAAGTTAGAGCTGCAATAAAAAATCTAAAAAGAGGTAAAGCCGCAGGCCCAGGCGCCTTACCCAGTAAAATCTATCTACAGCTCCGTGAAACTCAATTAACACCTCTTACAGACCTATTAAACTGCATATTCCTAGAAAAACAAAAGCTTCCAGACTCCTGGTATGACACAATTGTAAGTATCATCTTAAAACCAGGGAAAGACCCAACCAACTATGAGTCATACAGGCCCATTTCCCTCCTAAACGCAGATTACAAAATATACACGCAGATACTGGTAAAAAGACTAGGGGCAGTAGCAGGGTCCCTAATCCACCCAGACCAAAAGGGTTTTATTCAAGGTAGGCAAATCCATGAATAGTCACACAAGCTTATTACTGCTATCGATATCACAACCCACTACACTGCACCTTTATCTGTATTAACTTTCGGCGCAGCTAAGGCGTTCGACAGAGTTAACTGGCCTTTCGTGTACGCAACTCCAGCCAAATTTAATCTGGGGGTCAAAATAGAAAACGCAATAACTAACATCTACAAAAATCCTGTTTCAAAGTTACTAGTTAATGACGCCCTTACGGACAATATACAAATATAAAGAGGCACCAGCCAATGGTGCCCCCTTTCCCCCCTCTTATTTAAATTCTATATAGAACCTTTAGCTTGTCTGCTGAGGGGGGAAAAGGGGATTACGCCTTTTAAACACTTAGGCTGATAGACAAAAGCTGCGCTTTACGCGGACGATCTGATGCTATTCACTTGCAATCTAACCAGTTCACTACCCAAAATAGAGGAAAGTATAGGTTTGGAGCAGTCTCAGGCTATTTGATGAACCAATCCAAATCGAAAATTCTTGAGTGGAATACCACCTCGGGAAACCCTCTTCTCAAAGACAAAATAAAAGATCTAGGCATAGAATATACAAAGGAACTGGATGAAGTAGCGAGCTTGAATTTCACCAGGATCCAGAAAGAAATAAGAAAACTGCTTAAGGCCTGGTCAGGACTACAATTAACCTTTTTGGGAAAATCAAACTTAATTAAAATGACCATAGTCCCAAAATGTACATACCTATTTAATTGCATTCCGATGAGTTTCAACACAGAGCAAATTAAAAAAACTCCAGGGGGAACTATCAAGCTTCCTCTGGGCCACTAAAGGGGTCAGAATAGGATGGGAAAAGCTAAGAAGAAACAAAGTGCAAGTGGAATTGATATTCTGGAATATTCTAGATCTTTCTAGTTTAAGAACATCAGGAGAATACTGGATGAATGGGAATCCTGGCCCATGCACTTGAAAGCACTGATTGGCCCTGAAGGAGATCACTATCTATGCAAATCCGGACACCCCAAATTCTTTAAAAAGATTAAACTAAAGACAATAAAGGCAGCAGCAAGATCTTGGCTGGAAATAAGGAGAACCCAAAAAATACCGTATTACAGCAAACATGCGCCAATCTCGGAATCCCCAGGCACCCCAAAATGCCTAAAAGACGCCCTAGCGACCCCACTAAGAGAGCGTAACATAAACTACTGGGGACAGCTGATAGAGAATAATCAAACCATACAATGTGAAACCTTACATGAAGAGTTGCAAGGGTCTCTATCTAGATTCAAATTCTATCAACTGAGCAGCTGGATAAAAGCTTTAAAGGAAAAACTACAAGGAGATGAGGTCATCAAGCAAAAACTCTTGAACCCAGAGTCTTTCAAAAAGGAAGTACTGGTACTGGGCCCTCATAAGAGTAGGCGAATCAGAATACAAAGCCCCACAAGACATCTGGGAGAGGGACATGCCCGGGCTGGATATCTCATACTTTTGGCTAACCTCGAATGCAATCATGGGCCGAGTAGTAAAGGCTGGTACTCTGAAGAAAAAACACCTCTTAACGATCCACAGATCATATTGGACACCTAACAGATTATCTAAAATGGCCAGTAATGAAGTAAAAAAGTGCCTCAAATTAACAGAAGAAAGAGCGGATGACCTGCACATGTCCCGGGCCTGCATATTGTTAAAGGACTACTGGGACCAGATTGGTAAGACTCTCTCTGCTGTGATAGAGCAACACATAGAGGTAAGCATTGAAATGGTTATTTTTGGGATTCAAGAAACAAACCCCTTTTGACACTGTCTAAAGAGCAAGAAAACATTATCTGTATATTGACCCTGTTAGCTAGAAGGGAGATTTGCATTAACTGGGTTAAATAATCTCCACCAAAACACACAGATTGGTTAAATTCAGAACTAAGGGTGTATAACTTAGAGAAGCAAAGGAAGAGCACTAAGAAAATTACATTCTGGAGTATCTGGTAAAGATATAACCAGATTAAACATCAGGGGGTCCAATGATTAAGGCAAAAGGAACCACGATTTCAAGTTGGTTCTTGATTAGAATAGTCATAATGACTAGCTCCCCCCACAGCCGTAAATCGTGTGCCTTAGGATGGACAAAAGAAGGCCCCAAAGGACAAGGTTAAAAAGTATCCCACAGAGGGCAAACCTAGATCACTTGCAGTAAAGCACTGAATGGATACTGGGGCCTTCAACTCCTCCATACCTCAAGGAAGTTAGCTTGATGAGGACAAAGAAAAAAAGAGTAAATAATGAGGATAAATAAAGATATTTCTCTTCGTTATTGCAGTAACAGGGAGGCGCTGGATTTTGGTGCACATCCATGACTATAAGTTTTTATAGATGTGGATTTGTGTCAAAATCCGTGTGTGGATGCATGGGAACGCCCATGCACTACCCATGTAAGGCCTCTCTGACACAAAGTAAACCAAGGTAGTGAAATGTGCTGCCTTACTTTTTATAGCAAAGGCACACAAATAGCAATTTGTGTTGCTTTGTAAGTCTCACAAAAGATTTTGCATCAGGTCTGCATTAAAAAAATAACACAAAACCAACGCAAAACATTTGTAATTCTGGGGCTAGATTTATAGTTGTCTACTACATTGTTCTCAAGTGGTTGGAGGAGGGGTTTGGAACTAAGAGAGACTGGGTCTGCTATAATCTGTATTGCGGATACTGGCTCATCTACTGGCTAAGGACAACTGGTTAAATCTATCATGAGACAAAAATAAGTGAATACCCGCAATGGAATACAGGTAAATTATGCTGAATATCTAAGCCATTGCGCTGTTGATAGGCTGGTTGACTTAGTTCCTGAATGACCAGCAAATATTAGCTAGTCGCTACTGTGTAGTTACTCCCTGAATATGTTGCTATACACATGAGTCAATAAGATTTTGTTTTACAGTCTCACTGTTCTAGAACTCCCTCACACTAATTAATGTATTCACTGGAATCCACATTGCTTTAGTTAGAGGCACTAAAAGAATGACTGTTGTTCAGGATACATAACATTAGTCTGGTTGCAACAGTATGAGTATCTTTAGTCTGATCGTGCACATCAACTATAGGCACCAGGGACAGTTTGGTGTTCTTACTTTCCTGCAAGGGCTTGATGCTTCTAAGCAAGCATAAGTAAATTACTCAAAAGATAAGGTCTTGTATCTGTTAGATGAAGTCAGTCAGTCAGACTTTTGTAAAGGACGTGTGCTGCTGAGGGCGTCATTTTCTACTGTTTATGAGGCAAAAGGCATGACCCAATGGGTGCTGCAGATAATACACTGGTCGTGGTACACACACCTTTGTCTCAGATGCAGTGGGGTAGTTGCATGCACTTCTATTCTTGTGTCGGTCTGAGCCCAAATTTAGACTGGAGACACAGTTACATTTTAGAGCACTAGCAGCTATCAGCTGATCCAGATGTTCAATGCCAGCCATTTTCCATACCTTCCAGCGGCTAAAGTTGCTCCCTACACATGTGTTATACCAAAGAGTGTTGAAAAATGGGGCCACGGGCTTACATTCACAGGTCCATGTAACCTCTTCCGTGACAACATCACGACGATGGTTGTTGGATTGTCAGATTCTGGTGGCGAAGACCTAATTGGTTGAGTGCATTAATGCTGAGGTCACAAGACATGAGAGTTAATTGTCTATCCAGGGCGTAGGGTCAGGGATAGTTGTAGACAGATATATTAGCAGGGCCTGCCCTGGTAAGTGATGATCGAGATATTGTAGACGTGTATGAAGGAAGGCACAGGCCCCAGCCCCTTTTCCCCCATAATTCCTCCTCCTCCCTTCTCTTTTCAACCTCCCCAGACCTTGAACCTTCTTCTCACTACCCCGAACAAGAAAAATGCCATCCTACATTTTACCAACCCCTTGTGTGCCCCTTCTAAAGTGTCTCCATAAGTCGCCAAGATCCTCACCCTCCTCACAGGGACACAAAGCACCTCTCTGCCAAAAGTACCCCGTCTCTGTGGTGGATTCACTTTTGACAAAGCTACATTGTTGCAGCACGCTCTGCATTCTTTCTTCCTTTCTGAGAAAGCCGAAATGGGGATTTACATCTGTAAGACTAATAGTAGCGATGAGAGTTTTATTCCTGAAAGGATATTGTCCTAAGTTTTTGCCACATAGTGGTTCTGGGCAGTAATAAACAGCGCGGGTCGCCCTGCCCCTACTAGGACAAAGCATCTTACATTGTGGCACGGTGGCTCCGTGAGGGGAAGCTCACCAGCTTTCTGTCAGCACAGGTAAACAAGGCATCGCAATTAAAAGCGCACATCTCGAAAGATGGCTGTGGAACCGTTGGGTTTCTGCCAAACTGTGCTCTACCTATTCCTGTACTGTGCTACGAAAATCATCGAGCCTCTACCAGTAAAGCTCTAGTGTTCTCAAACACCTGCCACTGCAGTGCCATATGTATTCGTATGGGACGAGTACATCTTTGACTACTGCAAAGTCCTATACAGTTCTGATACTAGAGCCATTACCAATACCCTCCGAAGGAAATGTTAGTGTTGCTGTTTGAGCTCCACTGGCCGAGAGTTAATGTGCTAGAAATGGCTAATGTGGCGAAGGATGGCGATGCACCTCACAGCCTAACAGAGAACTGCCAGGGGCCCCAGAGCAGACCATCCTCAGTGCAGGAACAACAATACTGGCCATAAGCAAATACAGAGGACAGCAATAAAAAAGTGTTCTGGCCCTTGGTGTTACATGTTTAATTCCCTTTTTTTGGGAACACAGTTGCAACTCTGAAACATGACTCATACTCTGCAGAATACAAAGCCCACTGCAGAAACATGATAGCCATCTAGGAAAACCTACGACATTTGACTATCAGCCAAAATGAGCACTGTTGAAACGAAAAGTTGCCGCAAAGAAATATAGTGTAAGAGTCGTGGTCCTCCTTTATCATTCAAAAAAGGCCTCCAAAAAAAGGTGAGACAAAGAGAGAGGGTGCAAACCATGCATCAATACACCTGAACGCACATACTGGGCCTTATTCATGAAAACTGTTGCATTTCTGGGTGAAAACAGCTATCACTGCGCCCTCCTTGCGACCATATGCGTAACGAAAGTTGAACATGCCCCCCTGCAAGGTACACAGAGGGGTCCACGCTCCGTCCGGATTTAATCCGGAGCTCTCAGGCCTGAGTACTGTGCTGAGGGGGACCCTGCAGCTCGGGCCCCCCCCCCACCACAGAGGTTGTGGGGGCCTGTGTTATTCCCCTGCTTGCGACATGATTGATGCGTCATATTTACTGTATGATATATCATGTCTCAAGGAATGACAGCATCTGACGTATCTGTCGGTGCAAAACTGACGCATTGCTGGATTTGTGTGATGCAACTCCAGCAATGCAGGAGGGAGGGCTATGAATATAGCACTACGTCAACCTCACAGCAGGCATAGGATATTGAAGCAATGGCATCCTAGAAGTGATGCACTAAAATCTCATAGATTTCAATGAACCACTTTACAAGCTTTTTGTGGGGGAACACCCACCCTGCATGCATTATACCTGGCACAGATATAATGAGGCGCAGGGGTTTACAAAGTGATGCCTCTGCCCAGAAGCGTCACTTTGTGAATAGGGTGAAACATGGTGTATTTTTTACGCCACTAGTGCGTCACAAAAAGTGACCCACCGGTGGCACAAAAGTGGTGCAAAGCCTCATTCATAAGGCCCTCTAGTTTTTAATGTGCCCTGTTTTATGAAAAGATCAACCATTCTAGACTATTTTGGGGTGTTTTTCTAATAGCTGATGAAAAAACAGATGTGATTTTCTCCTTCCATCCATAATGTATAAAAATGTTCAATATATTATTATGCAGGCTCACTCCCTTGGATAATTCAAAACAGCATGCTTTTATACAACTTAAATTTATTGATGAAACAATGAACTGAGCTAACACCTTTTCCTGCACAAAGTTTTGAAAATAAAACAGTATGTTAATGGTTCCGTTTTATTGTTAATGCGATTGGCTGCTTATTGATCCTCGGAGTAATCCAGCAAGGGCTTCGGAGTACAATTTAGTTTGGAGAGCTACAGGGCCCAGCATCTATGTTCAATTACAACTTCCAGAAGGGTGGATCGATAAAATGTAAATTGCTTATGGTAATCACAACTTCAAATCATTGAGATCAGCATAAGCAATCTGCTGACCCCAGCCTAGCTCCTAAATTGAAACTTGTAATGAGTGATCATTTAGTTGGTTTCCGTTCCTATGATTTTGGAGCCAGGTAATGAACATTTACAGATCACATTTACATACACTATGGCATTCAGGCTTCCCAAAGTACTCGTACACATGCACCTATGGCTTCTGAAAATTCCTTCCCACTGGATTGTCTGTATGAACAAGTCATTATATTTTCTGTTAAACAATTCCACTGTAATTGAATTAGCAGCTATAATATTGCTGGGGCAGGCAAAAACCCAGACTGGTGCAATTAAGTAGTATTGGTTGTTTCAAATTAATTTATAGAACATAAACGTGATCAATTAATGAGAAACACTGGGGTTTTCACATTAGGAGGCGTTCAGTTTAAACGTGCATTGCTGAAAGCTGATATTTTATTTACTCGTAGTATTTAATGAAGGGGAAGCAGTAAGTTAGTGAAACTATGAGTATTGTTCTTAATAGTACACATATAGTTGTATGTTTTACACAGATGCCCACACAGACATCTTCTTAGGTTAGAATACTTTGACACCCTGCCCCTCATTTCCTTTTAAATCTATTTGTGACCTTATTTACTTTAATAATTGACTTCAGTTAAGGTCTGATGTCACAATACTTCTGCTTGCGTCAGGAAGCAATGTGAAAATTAGGGTGTGCAAAATTTGCATAATTTGGCTTTGCGTAACTATGTGACAATTCGAGAAGATTACATGCAACTTTAAATGGAAGTGACATTGCAAATGTGTCATTTAACACTATATTGTGAAACCTCGTATCAAATCCTGATGTGAGGGCGCATTTAGGGGTAAAAATATAGTCCAAAAATGGAAGTGGATTGAGCAACAGCTGTTTGCCTTCTATACCTTTATGTTATTCCTTATTGCTCATGCTAAATTTTGCCCCAAATGGTATGTAAATAACCAACGTGACATAATAACATAATTTCGGCAATTGCATGTAATAGGAATATTACAAAATTCACAAAATTACGTGAATAATGCAAGTGTAATTGAAATTTCACCCAGGGTTAATGAAAAGCCGGTCCCCCAGCAGAGTCAAATACCGCAGCCCGTACACAAACAAAGGGAAATACAAGCACACTAGAGTAATATATGCCGTAACTGGCATGGATATGGCCAGACATGGGTACCGTGTTCACTGTGCCACTGGAACCAAGTAACAGCCGACTGATGAGCCCCAATCAAGGTAAAATTGGTCTTGGTGCGCTTGTGTTCTGGTTCAGGGAGTATTTGGCCTGGCAGTTTTGGCGAAACAGTACCTATTGGAGCACAGTCAAGACTGATTTTCATATTGCTGGGTCCAAAGTGAGGTGGCATAGTGAGCAAAAGAACACTGAATTGGAGTGCTACACAGAGCAATTGCCAGTGGTTACATTTACTGCAAGCATTCCCACCATCACCTTTTCTGTGTTTGTTGTACCACCTGAGTGGCAATGGTATGCCCAGACTTGGCCTGGCAGTTTGGGCTCAACTGTTCCTATAGGAGAAGTTTCAATACTGATTTGAACATGGTTATGTCCAAACAGAGGTTGTATGATGTGCAAAAGAAGTATGGGTTGGAGTGCTACCCCAAGTGATTGACAGTGGCTAGACTTACTACAAGTGTTCCTCTGATTATCTTTTGGGTGTTTGATATACTACCCTAAGTGGAAAGGGTATTCCCAACCATGTTACACCCGACTGATGAGCCTGATTCAATGCCAAACTTGTTTTAAATTGCTTGTGTTCCAGTCCAGAGGGGTGCTGGTGTGGCAGTTTGGGCTGGACTGTTCCTATTGGAGCAGGGTCAATGCTGATTTGCATATGGCTGGATCCAAACTGAGTTGGTATGGTGTGCAAAAGAATGATGGGCTGAAGTGCTACCCCAAGTGATTGACAGTGGTAAGACTTACTACAAATATTCTTTGTATTATCTTTTGAGTACTTGATGTACTGCCCTAAGTGGCAAGGATATGCCCAACCATGTTACACCCAACTAATGAGCCTGAATCATGGCCAAACTGGTGTTGGGTTGCTTGTGTTCCAGTCCAGGGAGACCCTGGTGTGGCAGTTTGGTCTGGACTGTCCCTATCGGAGCAGGGTCAATGCCGATTTTCATATGGCTGGGTCCAAACTGAGGTAGTATGGCGGGCAAAAAGATGAATGGTTGAATTGCTACCCAGACAATTGCCAGTGGTTAGACTTATTGCACGAATTACTCTCTTCACCTTTTGTGGGAACTATACGCTGGCAACAGATTGAAGGTACAGGTTTGCAACATTGCTTCATTTTGTTTGCAGAAATTCACAACAGTTTGAAAACATTTTGTAAAAATAAGTGAAAGGTGAGGAACATGGTTTCCAGGAATCTTGCATGAAATGTGTGCACAAGGGAATAACTTGTGTAACAGTGTCAAGCAAGATGCTAATATGAAACTGGATGGAGCAGCAAAGGTTTCTGAAAGAGACTTTTTCTCTGAATCAGCCTCCTAGAGCAACATAATAATGCTAAATTGCAGAATGCTAAATTTACTAATTACACAAGCATAATTTTGTATACGTTTCAGGTTCCTTCTACATATTTGCCAACAGAAGACCTCTTTCAAACCTCAGGGTTAAGTGATCAAGCATATAGCAAGCAATCAAGCATATAGAGAATCATTTTAGAAAGAGCGGAGGAGAGACCTCATTTAATTAGGACTAAACTAGTCCTATCTAACACTAAAAGTATCTTAAAAGTGACCTCTGAGTTTTGTGGTCACATAAATGCACTCAGCTGTTCTAGCTGATTTAAACTCATTCATTTATATGAACACTGAATTCCACTGAGACTTCAAATAGCCTTGCTATATTTGCCTTCCTTTGGAGTTATTAAAGTAAATATTATTCACATTTCTGGCATTGAAAGGGATCATCTTTGTTGCAGATTCACTAACATCATGGTGTCCCTGCTTTATCAGTCTATCATAAGAAGCATTGTTATTTTTATATTCTGCAACCTCAAAGAAGGACATTGAAAACGGTGAGAAAGTTGATGCTGTCCGCCTTAATACTGTACTCTTGCTTTTAAAAAGTGTTTTAGTCCTGAAATTGACCTATAAAACATATACCCACAAAAATATTGAGTTCAGAATATCTCCGACTAAAATATCGATTTTCAGTACTTATAACTGAATTGGCAACAATAGCTACTAACAAAATATCAACATACTAAAAATATAAAAAGGTTAAACATTCAAAAAATCAAGTACAATAATGTGTAAATTAAAAATTGCCATTAGAAATCAATTATAAAAGTATAGCATACCATAATAATGAGTATATACTTAAAAAAATAGATTTTAATACAAATCGAATTTCTGATAAATATTTATTTACAAAGTATACATCAAATATATAAAAAGGTGTTATACTAAAAAATAAAAGAAATTAATCTATTTGTATTTTTATAAGTCAGTCAATCAGTGAAACTGTATTTATTCGTCCATGAGCCATAAACGACTAGAATACAACAATTACAATATTTATCCAAATAATAAAAACCATAAGAAATAAAAACCTTCCTTTCTATAAACCCATAAAACATTCAATATTTAAACATCTTATAATGATACATTTCTACCCACATTAATATATGACAGTACATTCTTGCCCAAATTTATTACTGAGAAATCATCTCATATCTCTTTCTAATACCTATTGCTTTCCTTATAAAATTTAAAACAGCAACACAGATTATCCTATCCACCAAACTTTGTAAGTGGGTTAAGCCCTCCTGGTGTGTTCTCAATTTGGACTTCCCCAATACAGGTAATAAAAAAATTATTTCTGGGGTCCCTAAATACAGGGCAAAAGATAATAAAGTGACTAGTGGTTTGTTTGGTAGTTTGATCACATGGGCAGGACAGTAAGTCATGTAACAAACACCATAAACTGGAAAAGTTACCTTAAAATGTATCTCAAAAAGTCTAAAAAGGGATAACAAGCAACGATAATTGGGGTTTGTTATCAATTCAAGATATTGTTCCAGGTTGTCTGTTGTAGAAATTGGTGCATGTCTCTGAATTGCTACCATGGACTGGCATTTCTGAGTCCTAATATTTGAACAATAAGTTAGGTTGCACAATTTTACATCCTCATTACTTTTTGGGTGATCATAGAAGGATTTTCAAAAAGGTCTTTTTTAACTATTAAGGCAAAGGTCTTCTTTAAATAGGTCACCCAAAGAATTTGTGCACCCCATCCAGTACCAGACATTCCAAAATACAAGAGCGGACCAATTCTGCCTCTGGATTTAGCCATGAATTGTTACATAATAACAGTAGGATAGCCCCACAGTGCCTTCTAAATAAGGCAGACCTACCTCTTCATGTCAAATCAAAGTTGCAGAGCCCTAGGTGTCCATTAGTAGTCTACATAAAAAAACAATTCTCAACTATCTGGAGAATTTCCACATGGGTATTCCCCAGAGGCCCACTCCATATGCGCTTGCCAAAATACTTTTTATGTACATTAAAGCAATTATTTAATGGGTTTCTGTCCCAACTTTTTATCAAATCAAAACATTGCCTCAGAATTGCTTGTAAAGCTCTGTGCCCTAACCGTTAAAAGGAATTTCCCTTGAGAGGAGGAACTGAATAAAACCCCAAGTAATTAAAAGCATTTACATTCTCCTGGATGGAATTCCCCTTGATGTAGGTTTTAGTTTCAATGGTAGATGGCCCGCAAATCATAACCTAAGATTCAGACTGATTTACCATGAGATCTAGGTTACCCATAAAATTCTAGAATGCGTCCATTAAAATTTGCACACTGTTAGCTATACACACAATTAACACTGTCATAAGCGTAGAGTAAAATAGAGAATCTCTGCTCCCCAATACAAGGAATATCCTTTCTTAACTGCAGCAGAAATTTGGAGATTACGTTTATATATAACAGGAACACAAATAAGGATACATCCCTGTCTTACTCCACATGTCAAATTTATATAGGAGCTGGTGTCTCCCTGCAGGCCATATCAAACTTGAACCGTCATGTCCTGATGAAGGCGTTTGAATAATAATAGCTGAGGTTCAACTCCCATAGATTCTATCACGGACCACATCACTGACGACAATTTAACTAGGTCAACACAATAAGGCAAACAACCACAGTACATTCACTGTTTGAGCTGAAAATAATGAAAAGTCACGCATACCTGTACATAGCGCCAGACCTACATTAAGAGACAGGGACAGGTGAAGCTCTCACAGGTTGATTGCAGCAGCTCACACATCCTTTCGACAGTCCACAAAAATGGATGCAGATCTGATACCATTATATCATACTATGCCTCATCTATTTCCTGCTACAACAAACTATGTAGCATTAGGATGGAAACCAGGCCACCAATCAATGACCTCAATTAGCGCGGCAACACAGGACAAGATTCTGGATTCAAAGAGTAAGAATGGAACACATAAAACACATAAATATGAGTCATGTTGAGATCCAGAGGATACGCGGGCTCAATATGGGCACAATGCTAAATATATTTTCACCATTACCGGCACCCTGGAGCCCAACATGGAGGTCCACTGCCACCCCCATTCCTGAAAGTAATAGAGGTACTAGCAATCGTTGTAACAGGCACCACTCAGCACATGGTAGGATTGATGCTTGGAACTTTTAAGTCAACCTTTGGCATTATACCCTGCTAAGTGGTGGAAAATGTGCAGAAAGCAAATGAGCAGCATACATAGTTCCCCTTGAACACCCACACAGATAATGCCAGTAGAGCAAACATCTCTACTACAGCAGGATTTCCTGATATCCTAAAGTCATTTGGCTGCCCTCATGTATGCATGTGTGAAACCGTAAAATGAAACACACTATTTGTTTGCAAATGCTTTGGGGTGTGGATCTGTGTATACTGAACTGTTGTGTTAGGTGCTTTATATGTAACCACAATGTTATGAGGCTGCCATGAAGCAGCACTAGCCATACTGTGGTAACACATCACCCGTAAGGTAATGGGCAGAGAAATCAACCCTTTATCATCAAGATTACTGTGCATTATTATGATTTTTTGCCCCTATGACAAAGACCTGACTTAATGTGAATATTTGTAATATATTACATTAGCCACTTTTCACAGCGATGACGATACTCAACCAAGTACATTTTTTAACATTCACTTGTACTTCCATTGCAACTCTCATGACGATTAACTTAGATTCTGCTAGATTCCTCTAGACGTTCTTTCATGTCTTTCACTCCTGATATATTGAAGATGGTCATAATTGTGACCCTGTCCTGGTCTCGAATCGGACACCCCGCGAGGGATGTTAGACCACTGCGAGCTGAAGCATCTGCATGCAGGAAATTCAGCGTCTCTGGTCAGTGTTTCAAACGGGAAGTCAAGTTCTCCGCTGTCCTTCTAAGCATGATATGATGTTTACATACCCATAGGTCTCCCCAGGGGTCCTACCTTGCTGTGTTACTGTGTGGGCCTAAAGGATAACGTTGAGCCTGAACTTTATATAGAGATATTATACAGGAGATGGTAGTCCTACTGTGCTGCCAAGAAACCTCATGAATAATGTATGAGATTCAAACTAGGGAAAAACCTGAGTTCTGAATGCAGTGTCTTATCTAGGTAAAAGGGCAGTCCCTTTGAACTGCTATGTATGTAATGTAGGGAGGGATATAGGTGAAAGGTTGCAATGTTACCTGTGCCTATTTTGGATACCTATATGGAATATAACACCCTCTCCACTTCCGACTGGACTACATATGCAACTTAATATTGTACTATTAGCCTAACTAGATATAGGTACACTCAAAGTTCATTAAAAAAATTGTTTTACTAAAATGTTTAAAAGATTCTAAAAAAATTCTAAAAACTTAACACATTTGAAAAGAAAATGTTTGCAAGCCATAGCTCTAAAGTGTCCGTAGTTATAGTCCTAACCACTATAAGCATTAGAAATCCATGTATGCCCAATAAATGAAAGGAATGTCAATTTTGTTTTTGAGTTAAAAATTTGAGTTTGTTTAAAAAAGGGCGAATTTCTTCCAGCCCACGACAAGCCAAAATGAGTCAATTGTTTATGTTTCGTGGCTGGTAGACGGAACATTTTTGTTGCTTTCTTCCGCAGTAGACGGCCCCTGTAGCACCCCGCAGAGTACGTCAATTGAGCACAGATAAACTTCCACACTGTCCGCAGCCGGTGATGTGGCAGTCTGTGCGCCGTCCAAAGCCTGGGTGTCAGTGGAGGAGCCGGTGTCCACTGCAGAACATGGGCCATTATCGGGTCCAGTAGAGCATTCACGTCCAGTTGCGTACATGGTGGGAGTATCAAACAAAGGTCTAACAAGCATTTTTCTCCACAAAACAGGCATCGGAGGACAGGTAAGATGCAGTCCATCCAGACTGATCGAAATGACAAGAACCAAGATGCACTTAGTTGTCTTAGGTGAGGCATGCCTAGATGTTGTACTATGCCGTCACAGTATTTACGCTCCAGGAGTGCTTTTTCCATCTCCTTGGTGACTGGGACATCCATTACGTAGCAGATAGAAAACAATCAGGATACCTGTTATTAGAAACAGGATTAGCGGAAGTCCTCCAAAGATGCTTCCGAATATGGAGTGTACGAAGTTTGGTATAACTCCAAGTACCTTCTGAAAGGTGCCTAGAAGTCTAGAACCTATGGTCTTTAATAAGTAGACTATGCTTGTTGTATCAGATATGTTAAAGATACGATTTACCATTTCAGCTAAATGGAAAGGGCAGTTTGTATGGATAAGCGCCTGTATCTCTGCCGAACTCCTTGCGATCTGGAGCTCAAAAGTCTCTTGTGCGGTGTTTAAGTGCACAGACTTCTGTAAAAGCATGGCTTTCATTCTGCCTAGAGTATCAAACTGTATTAAAGAAACATTCAATGAAGGCCATAACGGTGCCTCCCAGACTTTATGGGTCAGTGGAAACAATACTTGCACACAACAAATAACCCTGGAGCTCACTATTACCAGTTAAGCGATGCCCAGGAGCATTCCGCAACAGCTTTGACTGTTCAGCATCAAGAACTCCCATTTGAAAGTAGCCTGAATGCTGGAGTAATCACTGCAGCTGAGGCACTCCTCAGATGACAGGACAAGATCGCTTTAGAACCATTACAAGCCCCGTGCAGCATTATATCCTGACATATGAGTGATCCACTTAAGCGTTCTCACAGTTTGTACCACTTAGAAACACTTGTCGATCTCCACTCCAGCTTCAAAAACTGTAGGGTAATTACCATGATTCCTTAATGTATTCCTTACCCATTTCTTCATATCTGCCTGCCTGCTTTTGTTCAAGACAATAGTGAAACTGAAAAGTAGTGACCGGTAGAGTTATGTGGCCATGGATTAATCATTCTGTGGGCAGTGATTCTGCCACTGTAAATGGTAATCTATCCAGTTTTTCGATACACAGCATTGTATATTTTACTCCCCTTTGTGCCATTTCTCTGTTTATCTGTTAGATTGTATTCAGAAAACAGAGACGTGCTGTTGATAAAACGGCAAGGCACATAGCCTGCACGCAAAGATTGCAGCGTCCAGCTTAACAATCTAATAGAACGTAATTGAGATGTCCCGTGTTGTAATAATCATGTTCTAGTATGTCTATCAAAGAAGATACAATGTTGCCTAAGGAATATATCCATGTTGTTAACGCAATGTCTACCACTGCTAGAGATTTTTCTAAATGTATACGTTCTATCTCATGTAATATCTCTGTGGCCTCTTGTTGGGATATTTTCCATATTTCATTGTAGGCAGCATAAATGCCAGTATAAATTAAACTTTTCTGACGTGGCTTCCTGGGACCTAGTAAAAAATCCTAAAGATCCAAATCCTTTGACAGTGAGGATAAGTGTTGCTTCACCTGTGTGAGTTTTGAAGTTTTTAGCCAATAAAGGCACAACTTCCCAATAGTGTAGGTTGTCACTACCCCTGGATGTTTCTTTGTATATAACTTAGATCTGGCCTATGGATAGTGAACCCTTCGGTTTTACCCATGAATCTTGCCTGACGACTATTGGTGTCTGTGGGCCAAATCAACTATTTCTTCCAATCGGGGTCTGATCTATTGTATTGCATGATGTCATCGTGTGTGATGGAGTTGGCATCCAAGGTGTGTTTAAAACTTTGTTCTTGGCTAGTTCAAGGAAAGACGCCTGTTGCACTGTCTCATTAAAAAACATGATCTGTTGAGGGATAAGGCATGATCTAAACAAAGCTTCTGTTTTATGAACTTGCTATTCTCTAGAACCCTAGACTGATTGTAAGTGTATTGTGTCTTTCCATACGTCGTAACCTTGTTCAGAAAACTAGGCAATAAAGGATGAAGAGTAAATCTTTTTGGTGTTTGTTAACATATTTTTCTGTGCTGATGTTGGTGCAACCTTATAATAATATGAGGCCGGGTCAGACATATTAAAGCCTGAAAAATATGGAAACTTTTGTGTAAAGGCTTTTTGAACTGTCTTTTGGCAGTGTTGGACAATGTTCCCACTATGGTATGTGAATACATTCCTAGGATTAGCAGATTCATGCAAAAAGTGATGACCACAATGTTGAAAACAATACATAGTTTCAAAATCTGGTTTGCTTTTCAATGTTTCACTATTAGAAAATGCAGCACATTTTTCTAAATCAGACAACATGTTATTTACAGTTTCAAAGTCCGAATCATAGGAAAATGTACTTGAGGTAATGATATCACTCAACAATATTTTGAATAAATAAGGAATTTTTAAAAGTGCAGTCGGGCCAAATATATCGGAATCAACCGTGTCCCAAACTATACCATCCGGTATAGGAACTGCCGTAATGTTCACTGATGACAAGCCTCTTTGTTCTCGATGAGAAGATTGATTTGGTTTTAAAATTGCATTTACCTTTTGGGCTGCAGAGCTTTGTCGAAAGGTATTTTCCATTAACACGCATGCTAAAACCTATTACTAAGCCTACGCAGAAAAGAAAGAAAAGTTTCCTAGTGATTACCTATAGTTCTACCCAAGGTGATACCAGGTAAGTCTTTTTAAGAAAGTTCATAAAGTCTTTAATTTGCTGCTTGCGTGAGTTTTGGGCTGGCATTGTTTCAGGTTCACTTGGATCCAAAGAAAACGTATCAAAGTTTATGAAGTAGCCAGAAGCAGTTCGATCAATTGTTGGTATTGCATTAGGATTTGTAGAAATTGTAGTTTGCTCTTGTTGAGGCATGTTGATGTAGGCTTGTGTATTTGGTCGAATTAAAATTTGTCTTTCATTTTGATTCTGAATTTGACCTTCAGGTTCAAGAGGAACGAGTTCCATAGCATTATTACAAAGTCCCTCATTCTGTACAGGGGACTCTTCGAACGTGATGAGTCTTTCCGTTTGAACTTCTTGAATTGTAGCGAGAGGAGGCTTCTGCTACTTTGAAGTCCACGTGGCCTACTACTCAATATCGGCCACATAGTGAGGTTTGATTAGGTTGATTGAGACAAATCTTTTCTTCTTTTTTACGGAAAGAGGCGGTAGAAGTACAATTCTTGTTCCTTCGACTGCCAGGACCTGTACAGTCTTTCTTGTCCGCTATTTTCTCTCTGACCAGATTCCTGACTTTTGCGATTCCAGACAGGTCTTGCTGTGACTGATTTGACTTCCCCAGCTGTGGTCTGTTCCAGGTAAACATTACTTTGTTGTGTCCTGGATTTATTTAGATCCTGTAAAACAGCCAAACGGTCATGGATGTCTAAAGGTTTTTCATCCGCCACTTCGCCTTCACATCAAGATCAGGTACCCACATTCTTGGCCCAAATAGGACCTCAAATTGTTGGGTCATCCCTGAACCTTTTGCCTTCCTCCTGTATTTTGTCTGACCTGTTTTTGTTGGTTTTATGACTCTGGGCGCTTTACCACTGCTGATCAGTGCTAAAGTGCATATGCTTTCCCTATTGTAATTTGATGTATGGATTAGTGACTCCATGATCAGCTTGTTTGGTTTACTTGTCAGACCCTAATACAGCGCACTGAGTGTGTACAGGGCTTGTAAACCAAATGCTGCTGGTGGGCTTGCAGCACTGGTTGTGCCACCCACTGAAGCAGCTTGTAAAAGTGTGTCTCAGGTCTGCCATTGCAGAGCCTGTGTGCAGTCTGGTACTGCCATGTTGACTGGGCAAGTGCACCCACTTGCCAGTCCCTAAACCTTCCCTTTTCTTCATATCAGACACCCCTATGGTAGGCCCATGGGCAGGGTGCATTGTAAGTATGTATGTATGTATAGGTATACTTATATAGCGCAATTTCTGTCACCCGACGGGCATCCTGGCGCTTAGACTGTCCTGACACTTACACATACAAGATGTTTTCCAGCAGCAGATACATTTACGTTGCCCTAGGAAACAAGTGAGTTTTCAGGGCTTTTTTAAAGGAATTAAAATTTTCCAGACCCCTCAGACCTAGAGGAAGGGAGTAAGTATAAGGCAGGACGAGCCCTGGTGTGTGTGGCATGTTCTAATAGTGAATTGCAGCCATTTTTGTTTTTCACTATTGCAAGGCTACCTATTACCCATAGGCCAGAATAGGTAGTTAGATTATTACATTTTATAATCCTAACTGACTCAGGGAACATGGCAGAAATTCGAGTTTAATATGCCTGAACTCAGAATGATAAAATACATATTTTAGTGAAGTTGGTTTTAGCATTCTGTGTTTGAAAATATACCACTATTAGAAAGTAGGTATTTTCTTGTCTAACTATCCAAGCCTGCCTCTTCTAGGTTGTGTATTCCTTATCTGGAGTTTGAGTGACAGGGCTGGGGGATTCCAGGAGACAGGGTGAGTCAGCCCAGTGGTGAATAGAGAGATCTGCATCTAGATGGGAGGGAGGAGTTGCACCTGGGACCTGAATAGGGCTGTTCCTTCCCTCCACAATGCTGGCTCCACCTCCTATGGTACGTCTGATGTCTCTGCCCTGAACTGTGAAAGGAGAGGAGTCATGTCAACAGAATGATCTAGGGCTGTGCCTTTCCTCCACAATGCTGGCTCCATCTCCTGTGGGGCATCTGATGTTTCTGCCCTGCACAGTGAAAGGAAAGAAGGAGTCATGTGAATTGAGTGCTCGAGAACTGGTTTGGACTAGGCAAGGCCCCTCTGCCATCAGAGGACAAAGGATTTTGGGGTATAAGTATTGGGACCCTGAGCCCAAGAATTTAGATCACTTTTGGACAACAAGAAGAACTCTTTGCTGAGGAGTGGAACCAGAGAGACTGAGGAGAGACAATCCCTAAGCTGAAGTGCTGCTTGGGGGATTGACCTGCAGTGGTTGCCTGACTGCTAAAGGAAAGAGAAAGGAACTTTGTGCACTTTATTTCAACTAGTAAGGATCTCAAAAGGGCTTGGAACAAAGCTTGCCTCTTGCTGAAGTCTCAGGGACAACAGACTTCACTCTTCCTGTAGTGCCTGCAGTTGTGCGGGAATATGTGGTACCTTATAGCTAGACCAATTAAAATTAAAATACCCACCCCGTGACACGTGGCCAGACATTTAGAAATAGAACACACATTAGCCCTACCCCCGCATGATATAGATGCGAATCTAAACTTGTGGTGATGTCGAGACTCACTGCAGGTTCCTTTCTTTCTTTCTCTCCTGCCGCATCATCTTGGAATATCGATGACCTGGATACCGACTACACTGTAATTATGAAAATTGATCCAAATAATTTACTCTTTCCCACTATCTCGTTGTGTCTCAAATGCCTTGTACTCTATGATCGCCTAACCTTGACATGCTATTTCGGATGTAATCACAAATGCATGTTTTGTCACCCAACATCTTGGAATCTCGCCGATCTGGATACTGATTACACTGTAATTATGAAAATTTTCACTAATATTTGTACTGTTTCCAACCATCTCGTTGTATCTCTAATGCCGTGTACCTTATGATTACCTATCCTTGACATGCGATTCCGAACTTAATCACAATTGCATAATTTTGTCGCTTACTACTTACCTCATGCCAGACATACTTACTTTATGTGGATTTATCATTGTCTCAACAAATTGTTTGACTGTTCCGCCCTGTCACAAATGTACTGTCCAAATCTTAAATACCTCCTCGCAAATACGCCTATCGCACTGTAAATACCACCGCTATCCTGAATCTATGTTTGTCTTGAATCATTTAATTTATGACCTCCTCTGAAAATGGGCGATTCTCATTTTCTACTAATTGTAATCATCTATCTGGCCCCAATATTTAAACTATCTATGGACCACTTGCAATGCTAACGTTTCCCCTAAATCTATGTTCACTGATCCATAATGGATAACTCTCCTCCCCACACTCCCCCAATCTCCCCACTGACCCCTTACTTATCTTCTTTTTTTTCTCTTTTCTTATCCGCTTACTTTTTCTCTTCCACTATTTGTGCTTACCCTATGTTGATCATACACTGTAACTATAACAACCAAACCCTCTCTCAGCACTCCATCCACCCTTACTTCTTTGGTCTAACTTCTCCCTCTTCCTCCATGTACCTTTCAATCCTTATCCCTAACCCTGCCTCACTGAATATGTGCAATGTACTTATAGCCCTGAGGAAGCCCCAGGCTGGATGGCCGTGTAAGGGGTGAAACACGTGTTGGCTGTTCACTCATCTCACCCACTCTGGCGAACAGAGTGCGAATAAATGTTCAAACATTTCAAGTTAAATATTGGAATTTTATACCGGAATAATCATTGAAGAATACATCCTGTCCTAGCAAAAACTTGTTCCTGCAGTTGTGCTGGACTTTTTGAGGACTTGATGTCGCAAGGAGCTGGAAGCGCGACTCAAGAACAAGAAGCGTGCCGCTGAATTGCTGCTCCCGCTTCACAACACGAAGCGCCTCGCATCACCGGAGAAGAGGATCGATGTTGCAGCAAATGCCGCTGCATCACCGAGTAGCATGTCACAGGAGATGAGGATCGACGCCGCATCAGACGCCGCCACATCTCCGAGAAGCGTTTCGCAGGGCCTGTCGCGGCTCATCACCGGAGAAGAGGATCGACGTCACAGCAGATGCCGCCGCATCACTGGGAAGAGTGTCGCAGGTCCTGCCACGGCTCATCGCCGGATAAGAGGATCGACGTCACAGCAGATGTCGCCGCTTCACCAGGAAGAGTATCGCAGGTCCTGTCGCAACTCACATCACTGTGGCAGCAACTCGCATCGCCAGGAGATAGGATCGACTTTGCAGCAGACGCCGCCGTATTACTGGGAAGCATGTCACAGGGCCTGTTGCGGCTCGCATCGTGTAAAGCATCTCGCATCACCGGAGAAGAGGATCGACATCGCAGCAGACGCATCCGCATTACCGGGTAGCATGTTGCATCAAGGAGAAAGTGCCATCTTTATTTCTTTGCACCAGATCTTCAATGCATCACCGTCCTTGCGTGTAAGGGACTACCGCATCACCTTTCCTACAACACTTTTGTTGCCCTGCGTGTCGCATCTTAAGGTACATTGACTCAATCAATCAATCAATCAATCAAAACATTTATAGAGCGTGCTACTCACCCGCGAAGGTCTCAAGGCACTGAGGTAGGGGGGGCGCTACCGCTCAAATAGCCAGGTCATGAGGTGTTTTCTGAAGGTGAGATGGTCCTGGGTCAGTCGTAGGGGAGCGGGGAGGGAGTTCCATGTCTTGGTGGCTAGGTAGGAGAATGATCGTCCTCCGGTGGTGGCTCTGCGGATCCGTGGGACGGTTGCGAGGGCGAGGCTGGTGGAGCAGAGCTGGCGGGTGGGAGAGTAGAACGAGAGGCGGTTGTTGAGGTATTTGGGGCCCGTGTCGTGGAGTGTTTTGTGTGCATGGGTGTGGAGCCTGAATGTGATCCTCTTGCTAACGGGGAGCCAGTGCAGGTTTTTCAGGTGGGCCGATATATGGCTGTGGCGAGGGATGTCGAGGGTAAGTCGTGCAGAGGCGTTCTGTATTCGCTGCAGTCGTTTCTGAAGTTTGGCTGTGGTTCCTGCGTAAAGGGCATTCCCGTAGTCCAGTCGGCTGGTGACGAGGGCCTGCGTGACTGTCTTTCTGGTTTCTGTGGGGATCCGTCGGAAGATCTTTCGGAGCATGCGCAGGGTGTTGAAGCAGGAGGATCAGATGGCGTTGACTTGTTTGGTCAGCGAGGAGTCCAGGATGAATCCCAGGTTGCGTGCGTGGTCCGTGGGAGACGGAGCGGTGCCCAGCGCAGTAGGCCACCAGGAGTCGTCCCAGGCGGATGGGGATTGTCCGAGGATGAGGACCTCCGTTTTGTCTGAGTTCAGTTTCAACCGACTGAGCTTCATCCATTCCGCGACTTCCTTCATTCCTTCCTGGAGGTTGGTTTTGGTAGTGGTTGGGTCTTTTGGGAGGGAGAGTATCAGCTGGGTGTCGTCGGCGTAGGAGATGATGTTGAGGTTGTGTTTGCGTGCGATGGCGGCGAGGGGGCTTATGTAGATATTGAAGAGGGTTGGGCTGCGCAAGGAGCCTTGGGGTACGCCGCAGATGATCTTGGTGGCCGCAGAGCAGAACGGTGGGAGGCAGACTCTCTGGGTTCTGTTGGAGAGGAACGAGGTGATCCAGTCCAGTGCTTTTTCTTGGATCCCAGTGTTGTAGAGGCGGGTTGTTAGGGTGCGGTGGCAAACGGTATCAAAGGGGGCTGAGAGGTCTAGGAGGATGAGGGCGGTTGTCTCCCCGTTGTCCATCAGGGTCCTGATGTCGTCGGTGGCTGCGATGAGGGCTGTCTCGGTGCTGTGGTTGGCTCGAAATCCGGAATGGGATGGGTCGAGCGAGTTGTTTACCTCGAGGAATGCAGTCAGCTGTTTGTTGATGGTCTTCTCGATGACTTTAGCCGGGAAGGGAAGAAGAGAGATGGGGCGTAAGTTCTTGAGGTCTTTAGGGTCCGCTGTGGGTTTTTTCAGAAAGGCTTTGATCTCTGTGTGCTTCCAGCTCTCTTGGAAGGTGGCTGATGCGAAGGAGTTGTTTATGACGTTCCAGAGGTGGGGTGCGATGATGGCGTCTGCTTTGTTGTAGATGTGGTGGGGGCATGGGTCGGAGTGAGAGCCGGAGTGGATGGTTTTCATGACGTGGGTGGTGTCTTCTGTGCTGATGGAGTCCAGTCGCTTAGGGTGGTGGTGGGGGTCATTGGTTAGGAGACTGGAGGCGGAGTCTGGGTGTCAAAGCTGTTGTGTATGTCTGCGATCTTGCGGTAGAAGAACGTGGCGAGGGATTTGCAGAAGTCTTGTGATGGTGTGATGTCGTTGTTGCTGGCGTTTGGGTTAAAGAGCTCTTTTACGATGCTGAAGAGTTCCTTGCTGTTGTGGGTGTTGTTGTCCAGCCGCTCTTTGAATGATGTCCTTTTGGTGGTACGGATCAGCTGGTGGTGTTAGCGGGTGGGGTTCTTGAGGGCTGTCATGTTTTCTGTGGTCCATTCTTGGTGCCAGGTTTTTTCGACCATGCGGCACGATTTCTTTGAGTCTTTCAGGGCGTCGGTGAACCATGTCGTTTTTATGTCGCTGGTCTTGCCTGGTGTGTTCTTCAGCGGAGCTAGATTGTCGGCGCAGTTGGTGATCCACTGTGTGAGTTTGTGAGCTGCGTCGTAGGTGTCGGGGGTGTCGGCTGGTGGGTTCTGGCTCAGTGATGTGGTGAGCTGGTCTGTTGTGACTTTGCTCCAGCATCTGCGGGTGATCTGTGGAGTGCAGTGGTGTGTTGTGGTCTTCTTGCAGGTGAAATGGATGTGGTCGGTCAAGTGTAGTCCGGTGGAGTGGCTGAAGGAGACGTGGTGGCTGGCGGAGAAGATGGGCCAACGTAGTGGCCACACTCAAAGTGTCGCATTTTAAAATCTAAAGAGAACTAAGCTAATTTTACCATTTTAAGTACAGTATTGTGGATTTTTGTTGTTTGTGGTCTTGTGTTAAGTCTATATAAAGAATACTTATTTTTGATATAAAACTTGTGTGGTGTCCATCTGCAGTGTTGTCACTTGATTACTATATGTGTTCACAAATGATTTACACTGCCTCTGAGATAAGCCTGTCTGCTTGTGCCAAGATAGCAAGGGGGTGAACAGGGGTAATTTTAGGAGTGTACCCCCTTACCCTGACTAGAAGCAAGGGTCCCTATTTGTCACAAGTACCTACCTGTGCCAAATAGAGACCCCTAAATCTAACAGAGGGACCCCCCTAGAGAACTTCTTGGCATGTTGTTCAGAGCTCGCTCAACTCCATACAAATGTTTTACACAGCTCTCATCCGTGCCTAATACTCCGAATGGTACGGAGAGGAATACCGCAATTCTACACCTCCTTGGCCTCCTTGTAAGCCTGAGAGCTAAACTCAGGGCTCTAGTCAGAATGTAATGTGCCAATTCCGTATATCCCTGCGAAGACTCGCAAATCTTTTATAACAGTATGAGCGTCAGCTGAGCTTTGGGGCCACACCCACAGGAACCTTGAGCAGGAATCCACTGCAACCATGATGTACCTGTAAGCCCCATCTCTTTGTAAGGGGCTGCAGTGGTCCAAATAAACACACGCTGGTGGTTTGTCAGATGTTAATAATAGAGTCCGCGCTGGACTTGTTATGGTAGAACCTTTCATCTGCTGGCAGATGTCGCATTTCAAGACATAGTCTTTAGTCTGCTTAGTTAAACCAGGCCACCAATAGCGTTATTTTAATAACGAAACAGTTGCAGTTACTCCTGCATGTGCAGAACCTATCCCTTTGTGTGCTGGTAGAATTAAACCTAACCTACGATCCATGTTTGGAAGTACTCTATCCCCCACTCAAGGAATCTGAGCAAATGGAATGTTATTGGCATCTAACTTATAGGAGTACTTGAGTGGAAATTGTTTTGGTACTGCTCCGCTGTTTATGCGTGAAGCTATGACAGCCACTAAAATCTCACTGACTATTTTTGTTTTTGAATGAGTGATTGCAGCAACGGAAGCTGAGCGTATTGCCCCCTTTGCGGATTCATCAGCCAATTAATTCCCTCCAACTTGAATGCCATCATGTGATGACTCAGTGTATGTATCACATTAGCTCTCTGTATTTCGTTTTTCAACTCCACTACCTGTTCCCATAGGATTATGTGCTTAATTGTGCCACCTTTTGCATCTTTGAACCTGTTATGAATTAAGTCCTGCAAATATTCCTTATATGACTGAATACAGTAAAATGAATCACACGCAATTAGTGTGGGGAATTCTCAATCCGTATTTAACAGTACCTTTATCAAGGCTTTTAACTCTGTCAGCTGTGCCATGCAGTCTCCTGGAGATTGCATTTCCATGCCACTTGGATGGAACTTTCCATCCCGCAGGCAACCTTTAACGATTGCATATGCTGCGCTATATTGTTGCTTACGTCCTATGGCCGGTTGAGCAGATCCGTCAGTGTAAATTATATATTCATACTGATCTGGGGCATTATTTCGTTTGGTAGAGGATATTCTTGTTCGAATTACAGGAATGCTTGTGTCTTTAAATTTGGGTAGTACCAGTAATCTACATCTGTTGCAGAGAAAGAATTAGCCCATTGTATCCATCTCAGATTTAAGGCTTTAACGTTAAGAACTCTCGCCTTTGTTCCAGCCTCTGAGGCTGGAACCGGAGTCACTGCTATTATTCGTTTCCCCTGGGCAAGTGCTCTTTCTCTTACTACAGCAGTCTGTACTGCTGTCAATATCTTTTCTGTAGATGCACAGCACATCTCAGCATTTGTGTACAAATGTTATTTGAATGCAACTGGTACTGTTCCACCTTCATTATATGTCAGATAATTGTACCCTGATTGACCCGCAGTTATACGGATCACCAGGTAGCGTACATTTACTCGTGTCTGTAAGTGTTTGGAAGCTATCATGTCAGCTTGTAAGGAACTTATTGTATCTGTGTGTTCCTGTGTGCATTGTCTTACAGAAACTTCATGTGTTATTACGTCGTAGAAAGGTTTTACTCGTTCTGCGTAATCTAAAATGTATGTTCTACCAAAATTTAGGAATCCCAGGATTGATTGTACATTTTTTAATGATTTTGAAGGTTGGAACAGCGCACATTTTTAAAAAAAATGGACTGCAAGGCTTTTTCCTTCACTTGAAAGCTCATATCCTAAAAACGGGAAACTGAGGTGGGCAACTTTTGATTTTTTAAAGTTGAATTTGTAGCCCTCACCAAAATGATGGTATTCACGCTGTTCAAGTGTTCCTCTAGGTCATCGTCCGTCAGATATATATCATCCACATAGGACAATACCTCTTCATCTAAATCTTGAAAACACTCAGTTACTCTAGCCGAATACAATCCCAGGCTGTTTTTATACCCTTGAGGAAGTCAAGAAAATTGCAGCTGACACCCAAGCGCTGAGAATGCTGTTGGATGTCTGCTTTCAGGTGCTATAATTTGGGAGAAGGATCCATTTGAGATATCAAGTGTTGCTTTATATTTTTTCCGCACAATGTTATTCATTAATGCGCCACTGGGTGCTTTTTGGACTGCAAATGTCTTAGTGCAAGTGTTTAATTATCTGTAATTCAATTCTAGACGATAAGAATTTTCAGGTTTCATGCCCATTAAAAAAGGATTATTCATTGCTGAGGTGCAATTTTCGATCACCCCTTGGTATTCAAGTTGATCTAAGGTCTTCCTGACCTGTTTTTTAGCTTCTTGCTTTATTGGATACTGCCTCTGTGCAGTTGGTGTATTTTTTAAAGGAATAATGTGGTGGGTTGAATCCTCATCCCATCCTACATGATTTTGTATAATGCTGGAGCCTGGGCTACCACCCACTCCTGCGCATATGTGTGTTGCAAGTGCCTGGGAATATGAACTGAGAATGCTGGTAAAATTACTGTTTGTCCTTTAGGGCAATCCATGATGAATTTGGCGGCCAATCTCATTCAGCTAACAAAATGTCATATCCAAATGTAAGGTTCTCCCAAAAGAGACCTCTCACTGTCCTACATTTGTCCCCCTCCATCTGGAGCGTTAATTCATATACTTTATGTGGTCCACTTACCCTAGTATCGGGTGTTTCTACCATGATATAATCATTCAAGTCTGCTATCACCAGAAATTTAATCAGGTTCTGGCGAGCTATTGTTACTTCTGCCGCACTGTCTAGCATCGTCAGAGCCCATTCCCCGTTCAGTAGTCAAGTCCTTAGAATTCTGGGCATGTCTGATCTTTAGACCTGCAACCTTCTTCTTTTTGAACTGTGACTTTTGCTACAATAAAACAGTAAAAATACCCACAAAATGATTCCACCCAAGCATAGCGAGTTAGAACCAAATTTAATACATAAAACAAGGCCAAAATGACAAAAATAAGTAGAACTTGAGATATGAATGATTAAAGAAAAACTGTAAAATGGGGCTTAGAAGCAATATGCTCTTACTTGGGGTATCTAATCGATCCGTACCAGGAAAAAGTTAAAACTTTAGGCTGATCGCACTGGAGCATGGGCCAGATTCAGGGACCCAGTGAGACCTGCTAATCAAAAGTACATTAATCCTGGCTGCATTGATGATGAAGAAGTGTGGTGTAGCCGAAGCGATGTGTCTACATTGATCCAAACTGTGGCAGCGATGCGCCAGTCCTGAGCTGCACAGCAGCAGCGATGAGTCAACTCTGATGTGCAAAGAGCTGCAATACCGGAGATTTATTACCGTCGTCGAGGATGCCTTTGATGGGGAGGTGAAGTCCTCACGCCGGGAAGAGTGTTGCACAGTGCTTGTTCATAAGGTGATGTTTCGGGCCAATCCATGCAGCAGAGGCTTTGCAAGGGTACATGTAACAGGAGAACTGGGCCAGTTTGGAGCCATGCATAGGAGTGATGCGCCAGTTCTGATCCACGCAAAAGAAGCGATACACCAATTTTGATCCACACAACAGTGGCGATCTGCTTGTTTGGCATAGGATGCATGGGTTTTGTTATAGCTGCACCTTAGGCCCACTTCCAAGGGTCCAGGACTGGGGGTGGTACCACTTGACAGGGCAGACTCACCGATGGCAGAGTCCAGGTGCAGAAGCAGGTAGGTTGGAACTCCTTTATGCCCCTGAGATTTCAGATCAGAAGGCCAGCCAGCAAGTCTCTGGAATTACTCTGGGTCCAGTCCTTCAGCTGGAGAACAGCAAGCAGCAGGGAAGAACAGCAAGGCAGCAGTCCAGCAAAGCAGCAGTCCAGCAGAGTAGCAGTCCGTCAGCAGTCCAGCAGTCCTTCTGCCTGGGAAAGTCTTCACTGGTAAGAAATGTACTGAAGTGTTGGTGTCAGTGGTCCAGTACCTATACCCAGATGGGTCTTTGAAGGGGGTGACTTTAAAGACAGGTATTTGAAGGGTGCAGAGGTCCTACCTTCCTGCCCTAGCTCCAGACTCACTACAGGTGGGTATACAGCCCTTTGCGTGGGGAGAAGACAGCCTATCCAGGTGTAAGTGAGGCTGGGTCCAGCTACTCAGTCCCATCCTCCCAGGATGGCCATTCAAATCAACCCTAAGCTCCCATTTTATGTGGCTGTCTAGAGGGAATACACAAAGCCTAGCGGTCACCCACCCAGACTGATCAGAGACAGGCAGCAGGCACCAAATTGCTAAAGTAAGAGGATTGAAACACATAGGAGAGCCGCAGGAGATTTAAAGACCAGCAGGTGTTACCTCCCCAATTAAACATTATAACACACAAAAGTACACCTGGGTTTAAGTAAGAAAGAGAAATGAATACAAGAAACAAGGTAGCCTAACAGGGATAGGATCTTCTTTTTTAAGGACGGTTTCCCTCACCCAGCATAGGCAGCATGCTTCATCATCGGGTACCTTCTCGCAATGTGATACCTAGCCACGGTGCTGGCACAGCTCCTTCACTGAGAGAGTGGAGCACAACAGATGTTTGCAGAGGTATGGTGTACACCCTAAAATGAGCTGTGGATAGAGAGGCAAGCAGCACATGCAGAAAGGTGCTGTGATGGTTAAAACTGACTCCAGAGTGAGTGCGCAGACACCTTTATTAGTTCGCCCCTGGGTCAAGATTAAAGCGAAGGATGCTGTAGGAGTAAATTAAACTTGCTGAGGTGTGTCACCAGACAAGATCAACATGTTTCACCCATTATACCCTCAGATGAGGTGTTGCGGTATTTGTCAGGGTAAAAAATAAATGTACTTTTGCTTCAAAGGATGTGCTCAAAGTGATAATATGATACAATACAAAACCGTACATCCAGTGTAAATTCAAGGGGTATCCACTGTCAGTCACCAGTAGAAATGTAAATATATACACGTCTAGGTTAACATTTCGAGAAATGGCTTTTGGTGAAGATATGCCACCAGACACAGTGATGTGTATAATCAAACTATTCTTGACACATGCATAGAGGACACACTTAGAACAATTGAGTGATGCACAACTGCTAAGATGAGTACTTCATATATCAAAATAGGCATACATGCTAATGAAACCCATAGACAAGGCGACCTGCAGTCATTGGGTGTGATGCCTCAGTACGGGCCCTGGATTGGGCCTCAGGGTACTCCCTATCCTACAGAATATGATATGAGAGAGTGAGAAAACATAGGGTAAAAAGCTCCAGGGGTTTCAAACCAAGGATGGTATAAAAAGACAAGAAGAACTGCTGGAAAGGTAGCAATTAGAATGAAGGTTGGGTTGATATGCAGATGTAGATCTCACATTAGACACATATAGACGTACTCGTGAATACACCTGATTAAGAGTGGTGATACATGTAAGTGGTATACACTTGAATTAGGTGTTTTAAACAGTACTAGAACTAAAACCCTTACCAACAGAAAACTATTTTAGTGTAAGCCATCAGATGAGGACAGGACAAAATTGTAGTATTATATATATATACATATACTATTGGAACACTTGACCACAAATGGACTACGTGGAAGCCATAAGGTTTAAAAAGTGGCGACATGGCATATGTGACCAAAAAACATTTGATATCAATCACAGAGCAGGAAAGATGCAGGAGATATACAATATATGGTGACAGTGCGCCAATACGGGAGCAGTCAGAATCAAGTGTAGGCAGAGAAAGGTGCCCCTCAATTTATCACCGGCTGATACATGCTACATGAGACCCCTGCCTGCTGTGTAGCTGGCTGTATCAGTAATTTAGGTATGGCAAGTATAGGTAAATGATGAGTAGCTATAAATAGGTGCGCTAGTCTGCTTGCAGAACAGGCAATTTGTAAAGTGCAAGTAACAGTGGCCTCGTTAAAGGTGCCATGTCTTGGCGCGAGGTGGGAGATGGATCTCCCACCTGTGGTTGTTCTTTGGATGTGCGGGACAGTGGCGAGTGAGAGGTCGGCACTGGCAGTTGGGGATGTAGAAGGAGAGCCGTCTGTTGAGGTACGCTGGGCCGGTCTTGTGGAGTGCCTTGTGTGCGTGGGTGAGGAACTTGAAGGATATCCTCTTGTTGACGGGGAGCCAGTGCAGGTTTCTCAGGTGGGGTGATGTGGCTGTGGCGTGGTACGTCGAGGATCAGCCGCGCCGAGGCGTTTTGGATGTGTTGTAGTCGTTGATGAGCTTGGTCGGGGCTCCCGCGTTGAGGGCGTTTCCATAGTCGAGTCTGCTGCTGACGAGGGCCTGGGTGACTGTCTTTCTTGTGTCTGTCGGGATACATCTGTAGATCTTGCAGAGCATGCGGAGGGTGTTGAAGCAGGAGGAGGAGACGGCGTTGACTTGCTTGGTCATTGAGAGTGTTGAGTCGAGGATGATTCCCAGGTTGCGTGTGTGGTCGGTGGGTGTCGGGGTTTCCCCCAGTGCCGTCGGCCACCAGGAGTCATCCCAGGCAGAAGGGTTAGAGCCGAGGATGAGGACCTCCGTCTTGTTCAGCTTCAGACGGCTGGTCTTCATCCAGTCGGTGACGGCCTTCATTCCTTCATTGGCTTTGGCGGTGATGGGGTCCTTAGTGAGTGAGAAGATCAGCTGAGTGTCGTCGTAGTAGGAGATTATGCTGAGGTTGTGCTGTCGGGTTACGTGTGCGAGTGGGGCCATGTAAATGTTGAACAGCATTGGGATGAGGGAGGATCCCTGAGGTACGCCGCAGATGATCTCGGAGGCTTTGGAACAGAATAGGGCAGGTGGACAGTCTGGGTTCTGCTGGAGAGGAAGGAGGTGGTCCAATCCAGAGCCTTGTCTCGAATCCCTGCAGTGTGGAGGCGTGCGCATCGTGTGCGGTGGCAGACGGTGTCGAAGGTGGCAGAGAGGTCTAGGAGGATGAGTGCTGCCGTTGTCCCGCAGGGTCCTGATGTCATCGGTGGCGGCAAGGAGGGCAGTCTCGGAGCTGTGGTTGCTGCGGAACCCTGACTGGGAAGGGTACAGGATTCGGTTTTCATCGAGGTATCGGGTTAGCTGTCTGTTGACGGTTTTATCGATGACCTTGGCCGGGAAGGGGAGCAGAGAGATGGGCCGGAAGTTATTGAGGTCTCTTGGGTCTGCCTTAGGTTTTTTGAGTAGGGCATTGATCTCAACGTGTTTTCAGATCTCTGGGAAGGTCATGTCTCGAGGGAGAGATTGGTGACGTTGCGCAGGTGGGGTGCGATGGAGCTGCTTGCTCTGTTGAAGATGTGGTGCGGGAATGGGTCTGAGGGAGAGCCAGAGTGGATTGTGGGCATGATCTCGATAGTGTCATCAATGCTCACGCTGACCCAGGCTAGCAGGGGGTCGTGGTCGATGGTGTGCGGAGGGTCTGTTGTGTTGCTGTCTGTTGAGGCTGTCTGGGTGTTAAAGCTGTCATGGATGTCTGCTATCTTGCGGTGGAAGAAGTTGACAAGGGAGTCGCACAGGGCTTGCGACAGCGGGATGCCATTGGTGTTGGAGCTGGGGTTGGAGAGTTCCTTCAGGATGTTGAAGAGCTCCTTGCTATTGTGTGCATTGTTGTCGAGGCGGTCTTTGAAGGAGGTCCTCTAGGCCGCCCTGATGAGGTGGTGGTGGTTGCGGATGGCGTCCTTGTGTGCTGCGTGGCTGTCCAGAGTTTGTTCACTGTGCCATTTCTTCTCTAGTTTCCGGTAGGCTTGCTTGTTATTGTTATTGTTATTGTTATTTTAATTTTATACCGCGCCTAATCACCTACAGGTCTCTAAGCGCTCTAAGCTAAGCTCTAAGTCTTGGAGGCTAGGAGGTCTGGGGTGAACCAGCTGGCCCTCTTGCTGGTGTCTCTGTGGGTGGGGGTTTCTTCAGCGGGGCAAGGGTGTTAGCGCAGTCCTCGATCCAGCGTCTGAGGCTGTAGACAGCGTCGTCGGTGTTGGAGGGTTAGGTGGGTGGGCTGAGAGCGAGGTTTGAGTGTAGTTGGTCTTTGGTACTTTTGCTCCAGCAGCGGTGGGGGATCTGTTGGGTGCAGTGGTGTGTGGTGGGCTTCTGCAAGGCAAAGTGGATGCAGCGGTGGCTGGTCCAGAGGAGTTCGGTGGTGTGGCTGATGGAGACGTGCGGGCTTGAGGAGAAGACAGGGTTGAGCGTGTGGCCGGCAGAGTAGGTGGGCGTTGTGACGAGGTTGGCAAGGTTATCGATCAGGGTTGTGGAGTCATTGTCGTTGTAGTTCTCAAGGTGAAATTTCAGGTCTCCAAGGAGGATGTAGTCGGTGGAGGTCAGGGCGTGCATGCTGATCAAGTCGGTGATGGAGTCACTGAGAGTGGAGTTAGGGTCTGTGTGCATCTGGTACTGCATGTATTCGGCGGTGCTGAGCACTTCGTCGGTGCTAGTCGAGACCCTGATGCTGTTTTTGTGGACGATGGCCATTCCTCCTCCGACTCCATTGGTGCGGTCTCTGCGGGTGATCTTGTAGCCGTCTGGGATGGCTATGGCGGTGTCAGGTGCAGAGGAGTCGTTAAACTAGGTCTCTGTCAGGAAGGCGACGTCTGGGGATGTTGTGTCGAGCAGGTCCCAGAGCTCGACGGAATGCTTGTGTGCAGAGCGGGTGTTCAGTAGTATACATCGGAGGTGGTTGGGGTCTTTCTTGGCGGGTGGTTCATCGGCTCTGAGTCTGGTGTAGCTGCAGCTCCGGCAGGTGAAGGGGCCGTATGTGCGTTTCGGGGCGGCCGTGGAGCAGTTGTGGCTCCGTCCGGAGTTGAGAGCATGCAGAGTGCTGGCGTCGTAGTGGCGGCAGTCGTCATGGCGGGTGCGGTCCAGGGGTTCTGGCGCTGGGTGCGGTCCAGGCGTGGACGGGCGCAGACGGGCTTGCCTTAGGTGTGCCAGCAGCGCGGCCGCACAGCAGCCGGCATTTACAGGAAGGTGGGAGGGAGGAGCAGCTGGGAGGCGAGAGGCGGGGGCAGCAAATTGGCAGTGGACCGTCAGGAGGGCAGGGCCGAAGGGGACGCAGCGGCGAGGGCAGTGAGGGACAACGAAGGTAACAGAAAGAGCAAGGGGCACAAAATCGAGGGAAAAACAAGTGGCACAGAAGACAAAAGGGCACAGAAAACGAGTGAAACAGAAGGCAAAAGGGGCACAGAAATGAGGGAAAAATTAGTGTCACAGAGGGCAGAAGGGCACAAAAAATGAGTGGAACAGAGGGCAGACGGCCACAAAAAACGAGTGGAACAGACGGCAAAAGGGGCTCAAAAACAAGGGAAAAACGAGTGGCACAGAGGGCAGAAGGGCGCAAAAAAACGAGTGGAACAGAGGGCAGAAGGGCACAAAAAACGAGTCGAACAGAAGGCAAAAGGGGCACAAAAACGAGGGAAAAACAAGTGGCACAGAAGGCAGACGGGCACAAAAAATTTGTGGAACAGAAGGCAAAAGGGGCACAAAACAGGGGAAAAACGAGTGGCACAGAAGGCAAAAGGGCACAGAAATACCGTAAAAATGATTGCGCTTTTGTATTCAGTAATGTGAGTTTTAATTTTTCATGTCGTCATACCAACATAACGGAGTCTACATGGGCAGGTGATGAGGTAGACAAGCCTTTTGCCATTACAGTTTGTTTGTTGCCTCATTTCCCACGGGGTAATACTTTGATGTAAATGTGAGTGGTGTGTGCTGTAATGGCACAGACTCCACAGGAACCATAGGGGAAGTGTCCTTGTAGTGATGATAGGCCCCAGAGTGTGCCCTGTCTGTTAGCAGCTGTCATTGGGGCTCTTTTGTGAATGAACTTGTACTTTAGGTTACTGCTGCATTTTAATAAATTCGAGTGATGTGGGATAGACTTACTCTCTTTATTCAATATGCCTGTTGCTGCATATTGGCTTTTTGATCGAACTAGAGAGGCTACAGAAGATGTTGATGCACTCCAGTCTCTCTGTTGGGGGTTTCGGAGGCTTACTATCCTGGAGTGCTTCTAGGTTATTGTTCCTGGCTCTCTTGGCTGACGCTCGTAAAAGCGGGGCAGGTTACTGTCTGTCTAAAATTTGGGTGGACAGGGTACTAGCAGGTTCATTGTTCTCCTGGCCATGGAAGCAATTGTGCCTGAGGTGCAATAACTGCCAATAAGGCAGACTGTCTCTGAGTGACTAGGGGTGGTAAATGTTGTAAGACAGTAGGGCATTCCATTAGTTGGTTGCTTGTACAGTTTGGTTTCTCGAAAACCAGACGAAGGGTATATGACCCCATAATGGAGCTGAGCTGTCCATCGCCAGCAGCAATACGGGGATCTCCACGCCATCAGTAATGGAAAGGCCCAGCGGATGCTGAGGACACTAGTAATTAAACTGGTACCGAAGCACCACCTCAAGCATGGAGATCGGACAAAACTCTGCCCGGGGGTAGGCACCAAGATTGAGAACCAGGACCCCGAGGCCCGGGGCCACATACCGAGTGAAGAGCAGCGGCAGGCAGGAAGAGGCCCACCCCGACCCGTGAGACCGTGGGACAGCTGCGGGAAACTGCAGGTGAGCAGCTCAACCTCCGTCCATAACCCAGGCAGCTGGCGCCAGGCTTCGAAGCTTGGGGAGGGAACCAAGGCCCCAGGGAGCCACTGCAGAGGGTCAAGGCCAAACAAAAGACAGACCAATAGGGGGGAAAGCGACCGCTCACCCCAAGGGGAGAACACAGCATTTGGCACAGTAGACATGGAGGCAAAATCAGGAGGAAGGGACACGGTGCGAGGCGTGGCCCCCTCACAGCCTTGAAATACAATAGAAGGCATTAACAGTGACGGGGCAACAGAGCAAGGAAGCATCAGGCTGCATCCAGCAGTAACGGGGCCAGCGGGGAAACCCTCCCAAATAAGGCGCTCTTGAGGTGGGAGGACAAAACCGCAAAAAAAAAAGAAAAGACACTAAGTGGAGTAGGACAGGCTAATACACCACAACCCAGCAAGGGAAAGCCACGAAAGCAGGTCTATACCACAAGGCATCCATGCCCAGGGCCCTTTACCTCCACCCGCAGGGGCAGGTGCTGGAGGAGGCCGCAGACCGTGTTGTACGCAGGTGGCTTTTGGGGGGCTGGAGATGGTGCCTGGAGACGGTGCCTGGAGGCGGGCTCTTGCCCCATGCAGGTACATCCGGAACAGCCCTCAGAAAAAAAAATCTAACACACCAAAGGGCGACGCCGCACTCCGCAAGAGTCTGATTCGGCGTGTAGGGCTGAAAACCCAAAGCAACCGAATGGGAGGTAGGACGACACCTTGAAAACCGCGGAAGTGAGCCCCGGAGGTGTCGGCCCAGATGGAAATCCGGACACACATCCTGATGATAGGAGCCCAGCAGTAAGTCATGTTCACTCATCAGGCCGGGAATCTCGGCCCTGGGTCACGGGGTGCGGGCGATGGCCACGGGCCTGGGAGCCAGCCCTGTGCATACAAGTCCATGAGTAAAGTAGAAACCCAACCCCAAGAAAAACGAGCAACCCTCCACTGCCATAAAACACTCTAGAATTGGCTGGGTAATACACCAAGCAATCAACAAGGACAGACATACCTGGCCTTAGGTGGACAAGAACAACGAGGGGACGGAGAGACCCTAAGACACCACCATATCTATAGGGGCAAACACCCTCTTGGAGAAAACCACTGTACATCCAAGACTGAAGAAAGAACCACAGCACACGCAACGATCATCCACCCAGTTGGACAGGTCAATGCGGCAAACCTGCATCAAACTCTTGAATCACAGGGTACCACCAGCAAGAAGAAACCCATCCGACCCACCAGAATAATCACGCCTACTCAAAAACATAACCTCCCCCAGTGCTTAATTTGTAAAATATTAAGTCCAGGTGCTCAAATTTTTCTAGGAGGCCACACCCACTTGTCCCCAGCTCCACCCACTTCCTTCATTGGCACCAGCCACATACTATATTGGCTCCACCCACATCTTCATCTGGCTCTACTGAAAGCCAGATGTAATACCTGATATGAATTTCAGCAAGGGAGCCTTCCTCAAGTAAGATTTTGATAGGAGGTTCCCCCGCCCCGCGAACATTTTGAAAAAGATTAAATCAAAAGTGCATTTAAAGCTAAATTTTTGGAACAAATGGGCTAAAATGACAAAGTCATAACTGAAGTCCTAGGATTGTGAAAAATCCAATCATCATGCTAAGAATAAGCATAGCAAATTAGCCTTGCCCTTTCCGGCGAGGGGGTGTGATATGTATGCAGTGGAGCTATTTTAAGACCATGGTTGCAAACATATTACTAAAGCATGCTGTGGTAGCGCTCTGTCATTTACTGACAGTACATTTTCCATTGAAATTGCCTCAAAATCCCACTGACATGCAGATTTACTAATACAACTATGTACCATTCAAACAATGAGTAGAATTTGGGCATCAGAAATTATTTACAGTTTGCACATCACCAAGTACGGTGTCTGAATTAATTCTGATCCTATTAAATCAGAATTACAAAATAACGTGCTTCACTTCTCTAAAGGCTGATATGCTTTGAAATATTTTTGCAATTCCTTGACTTTTACAGATAGTTTGCTTTACAAACCCCACTAACTTTACAGTCACAGAAATAAAAGTAAATACCACTCTCCGTTTAAAGCTATCAAACATTTGCCAGATGTCATAGCCTGCCATTTGACCTGTTTGCACCCACAGCAAACCTGACAAGATGAAAAGAAAAAAAAGTAAAGGCATTTTATTTGCCATTCCCCTTTTGAACTCTACCGTGATTATTTTGGGAGTGATGAAACAGCACCCACACCCCTATTTCAAGCACCTGTGGCCCAGGCTAGGAAGCTGTGAAATGGCCCTCATTGAGGTCGGACAATACAAACTTAGCAGGTCCCTTGTCACCACCAGTCCGCTCTGCCTGTGCCGCCCTCTATCCTCGTGGCTCGACAACCCTGGAGAAAGCCTCACTGAGCATTGGTCCAAAACTCGAGGTCACAGAACAGCAGCACCCAGGGAGTCCTGTGCACGGGTAAAAGGCAAGTGGCAGTCCGCGAGGGGTTACATGTCGTAAGTGAAGGGCTCCTGCATACTGGCGAGTCCAGGCACGTATTTGCATATTGCTTATGCTATGTGCCACACGGAGAATAGGCATTAACTAATATGTAAACACGTATCAAGATAACAGCGAGGCATGAAAGGCAGGGCAGTATATTATTTAATGCTTGTCCATGCATCATAAGCATTACATAATATGCAAACGTGTGTGAGGGCAAGGGCCACGGGGGCAAGGCAGAGCAACCACCACCTGCGCAGTTAAATTTGTAGAGCTTTCGCGCTACTAGATTGAATGAGGGCCTTGGGGTTGGGGTGATGTTTATATTTAAAAGAGAAAAAAAGCAGTGCAGGCTTCAACACTTGTGAAGAGTGCACATGCTTAGCCAGCCTGAAGGGACTGGATAAGGCGAGGCTGACAGTATCATGGGCTTGGTGCAGACTGCACAGGGGTCTTATGATTTCTTAGTGTTGGGCCAATTTTGCTAAAAAATAAATAGGCCTCCACTTACTGAGAGCTGAGTACCCCCCTCTCCTAAGTGCTGGCGAATAATACACCCATAAACTCACTCAGAGAGAGCTGACCACCCGATCAACAAGCGGGGGGGGGGGGGGGGGAGGGGGCTCAATAAATTTGCCCCACACCCTTGTTCAAAGCACTAAACTTCACCCGCAACTGGTGTTTGGGAGGGGGGCCTTTGCCAGGGACGCCCTAAAACACACAATATTCACACGTAGTGGAGTAACTCTACCAATAAAAAAAGAGACGGGGTTATTTAGCATCTGACATTACGCATGGCACAGATGGATCTAAGGCAGACTGAAAGTTCCTTACAACCTCATCACTGGTTTGTCTGTACATTCCGTCTCATCAAAATAAGGCATTGTTTTAGATTTCCTGTTCCACGCAAATTGCCTTACTAAATTTCATTTGTTCCACGAGCAGTTAATGCTCTCTCCACTTAACAGGGAAAAGTGACTAATGGCCGCGATAGGCAGCACCTTTAGAACTCGCCACAAAGCAGTATAGACCACATCAAGCATGAAATGGAGTGACTTTCTATTATCTGCCGTTTGTATATATCAATCCTAGGCAATCACAGCAACAGCATAGGAACGTAGGTTGCAAAAAAGGGACATTAAAGAATACATTCTATAAAAAACTATATTGTCTTTTAATAAAACATTCATGTTACAATCATAAGTCATATACAACATAATACATACTAATAATTACACAGTAGAAATAAAACCAATGTAATATAAAATAACAAAATTACAAAAGATACAATTAAAAAAACACTCAATTAATATCAAAGGTGGCAATTAATTTAATCGACGCGCGTTTCGGCGTTAAAGGAACGCCTTCTTCAGGAGCCACAAACAATTTTAAAAGAGGGAGATCCCAAACTTATATTGCTCGATCTTACAATGTAGAGAACATCAGACCAATAGTACTTCTCTGAGGTAGGTACGATAATTCTTAAATATCCCTCAATGGTCGCCTAACTTTCTGGGAACTAGAATTCACAAACTTTCATTGGAAGATGGCCATTCGTTTGTATGCCAAGGGAGCGTGCTTCAAGATGCTGCACACGTGGTATCGAAAGGGGCTAGAGACAAATTTCTATTATCTGCCACCAGCCCAGTCGGCCGGAGCCCCCCCCAGTCGGCTCGGAAGCCGGCAGAGAAGTACCGACGGAAAGGTAAGCCCGGAATTTTTGCTAACTTGTCTGCTCCTGACAAAGGTTAGCAAGCAGAAGCATCGTGTCAAGCAAGCTGTAGCCATCTGCGCCCGCGGCACGCTAACACGCATTGTATGCCTGGCGTTTTTTCACTACTGTTACTTTGATACCCTAAACTGTAGCTTGACGAGCACTTAGACACATTACCATCAGACAATCTGACATGTGATAGAAGTGTTTCTTTTCTGCATCATGTACTATCAGTTAGCTGGAGGTGATGGGACCAGTACGAGTATGCGTAGACAGCTAATCGTGTCTTTTAAGATATTTCACACGTTCCGGGTGCACACCAGGGCTGCTCTCTAATCAACTAAAACATCTACTTACCAACCATTATGGATTTACTGATTCAGTTCATTGTATACTGTTCATTTGACAGGCAGCATTCACATATCCCTGTGTGTTTTTTGCTTCCTTTTTAACCAGAGCGGTGCTTCCCTCATTGCCTGAGCCGCTGCCAGGCGGGGTGAGGTCCTCAACTCCTATGACTTGGGTAAGATGGAGTTTGTTTCACATGTAGGAATAAAAACTTAATACCTTTGTGTATTAAAATGACAGCATACTTTAATTTTGCCTATGATATACTCATTTTATAGTAAAGTATGGTTAGAAATTACATCTTTATTTTACACTGTCTACCATTGTGACTTGTATGTACACTTATTGTGTGTCTGTGTTTGTTTGTTTTCCTATCAGTGACATGCAGACTCAACCGTAATAGGCTAAGAAGACACCTAGGATATCAGGTGATCTTTTTCCTTGTCATAGCAAGATATTTATGCAGTCACTTTATCGTACTTATTTTTTGCACTTTCACCCTGCAGTAGCATAAGTTATATCTAGGTCCTGATGAAGGCAATGGACACAGGTGTCCAACATATTTGCTGAAACATGTCGACCACTTTTTACATCCAGGCAGTTATTGCTGCTTTTTTAATATTGGAGGAGTGAGCAGAACCAGAATAAAATTCCATACTGCTCCCTCACCCAATTTTATTTTCACCATTACTCACATTTTCTCTCACATGCACTGCAAATCAGTCTCATATCCAATTGTAAGGTTTCATCATCTATACTTAGACCATACTGGCAACTACCTGGTGTGTGGAGGTGAATTGACCAAGGCTTCCTCGGTTACCGGTAGCTCTCCAAGTGGTTGGTCTCTAAGAAATCCCAAATGATGAAGGGCGGTTCCGTGTGGAGACTGATGGGTATCCTTTCCAGATCACATTGAGATTAGGGTATCCTTCACTTTTTCTTGATTTTCACTTTTCTCTGGTAGGACATTATAGGATAGTCAGGACACATACTTTGGTAGTCTTTTTAATGCTTTGTAGACCCATCAACACTTTGTATTCATTTTAGGGAATGTGTCTTTGCTCGGTCTTTAAATTCCCCTGGGCCCCCTCCCACCTTCATGTTATTATTTAACCTTCAGTGCTACGACATATTCAGTTTATGCAAGAGGAGCTATGATCTGGCTCAAACCGGGGTCCCTTTTCAGGAATTTTGGAGAATGGTAGACAAAGAGGGGAGTAACACACTCCCAGAGGGGCTACCAGAAGGCCAACCGTTGCTCCTCGGCAGTATATTTGCCCCAAACGGGAAATAACAATTACAACAGAGTCATTAAAATGCACTACCTTAACAACACAGCTGTTACAATACGACTGCCTTTACATTGCATTCTGTTACAACACATGCCATTACAACGCATGTCACTACAACGCATGCCATTACAACGCATACCATTACAATGCATGCCATTACAACACATTATAAGGTAAGTAATGGGATTTTTTTGTTTTAGGGTGGGTATGGGTTTTGGTGTACATGGGGTTAGTTTTCTTACCCCTACACTATCCAACACTTATCCTACTGTTGCACTACCTGGAGTGAGAATAGGAATTTTTACCACTACACTATCAAACACTTACCCTACTGTTGCACTCACTGGAGTGGGAATAGTAATTTTTTACCCCTACGCTATCCAACACTTACCCCACTGTTGCCCCAAAAGTATTATGCTTAGTACTGGTATGCATTGTAATTGTTTGCGTTGTAATGGTAGTTTCTAAAAATGTGTTGTAATGGCATGCGTTGTAAAATCATGCATTGTAATGGCAGTTGCGATGTAAGAACCACGTTGTAAAGGCATGTGCTTTAGTTGTTTGTGTTGTAACATTATATATTCGCCCCAAACATAGAGCAAGGTAAATTCTGGGACCCCCTTTCAGAATCCTAGACCAATACACAACAATACCATGGATATAAGGGGGTGTTTACAACTGTATCCTAGACCTCTCCCTAGACAGATCCCAGTCTCCTATCCCAGGCTCCCCAGCTCACAAACAGGCAGAACGCTTTCAGTCATGGATGTCTTACTGGGCATACGTGGATGTATGGAGAAATCGTCACCCAACCACCAAACTCTTTTCCTTCCACTCCATTCCTCACAATCTATGGGTAAGACTAGATCACTTTCTATGCACCCCAGCAATAATCTCCATGACCCAGCAGTCAGACTACCTAGACCGGGTTTTCTCTGATCATGATGCACACATCCTAACCCTGAGATGGCGACCCCCCCAAACCTCCAGGTACCCACCTGGAAACTACCACGAGAATGCCTGGCAGACCACGTATTCAGGCATGACCAAGGGAATAGTGTACGGGACTACTTTACAACGAGCACTGGCACAGCAATATCTAGGCTGTTAGAATGGGCCACATTCAAAGTGGTCGCCAGAGGAGCATGCATTAGAACAGATCGCAGGAGTTTTAAAGACTCTGGAACACATGGTAACAAAAACAGAGATGAACCTAGCGGCCATGACCAAAGCATCAGATACAGATGCAATATCCCCGACCCAGGTTACGGAGGCCAAAACGCCATACGCAGCAGCCCTACTAGACTTACGCAGATACAATTTCAAAGCATACGCCGCAAAGACGCATGGGGGTTACAGATCCGGGGCGCTCCTGGCCTGGTTGGCCCAGCAGGATGCAGAGCGAAAGCCAATCAAAGAAATTGTAGTCCCTACCGGGAATTTAGTTCATTCACAAGCAGAAATACTACAACTCTTCCATACCTATTACACAGGAATCTACACGAGCCCAATGCAGAGCGGCCATAGATCAGCAGAATGATTCCTGGACCCCTAACCATACCCCAAATCTCAACAACAAACATATTTTCCTTAGACATAGTGGTCTCGTCCACAGAAATAAAACATGCAATTCAAAGCCCTGGTATGTAACTAAGCTCCAGGATTGCACCGTCTACCAGTAGAATATTATAGTACCTTTCCTCACTACTGGCGCCCCATCTAGCAGACATGTATTGAGAGGCACTAGAGGGAGCGGAACACCCAAGTTCACTCAGGGAATATATCCTAGTGTCATTTTTGGAAACAAATTGTGACCCAATGAGGCTAACCTCTTACAGACACATAAGAATACTGACAGTGGACTACAAAATCCTGGGAAAATTACTAGCAAACCAGAATGCCCAAACTATTCCAACACGTATTCATTCAGACCAATGCAGGTTCATCCCAGGTAGAAATATGTCACAGAACATACGCAGACTATTCCACATTGAGGACAGGGCACGCTCAACATATCCCAGGACCGCCAGCTTGATCCTAGATCTGGAGAAGGCATTTGGCACCATCCATGGTTCTACCTCTTTGCAGTACTCCATCAGGTGGGAATAGGTCCTACTCTATTAGCATACAAGCAGTTACTATTCACTAAACTCATGTCTACAGTGGACATAGGACGGTGTATCTCAGCCCCCTTTCGGGTGGAGAGAAGCACAATACAGGGGTGTCCTCTCTCCCCCCGGTCTTTGCCATGGCGGTAGAGCTGCTAGCAATCCACCTTTGCCAGGAGACCTGGGGTTTTCAAATATCAGGTAGCACCCAAAGTGTATCATTGTACGCAGATGACCTACTATTATACGTGCGAGATATCACGACAGACCTGGCCCAATCTGGACCACGCTTACAGAATTTGCCGAGGCATCGATACTAAGGATCAATTGGGCAAAATCTGTAAACTATCCACTGAGCCCAGATCTTACCCCTTAAAGGATCAATATGGGTTACTGGGATCTCACATGGGGCACACACGCCCCCAGGTACTTAGGACTCAAAATGTACTACTCCCCCACCGATTTGTCCAAGGATAACTATCATAAGGCACTGGCAGGGATAAAGACGGCAGTACATTTCTGGAAGACCCTCCCCCTGGCTCCAATCAGAAGAGTGGCCTTGGCTAAAATGATAATGGTGCCCCGACTACTATATCATTTCACTAACATCCCTGTCATTCCTCCCATTCCCTTTCCGGGACCTGGACTCACTACTCAGTTCCCTTATCTCTGGCAATGGCCGACACAGGGTTGCCTTGGTGAAATTGCAACTTACAAACAACCATGGGGGACTGGGGACCCCATCCTTCGAAGCATACTTCCTAGCTGCACAACTTCAGTGGCTATCCCACTGGACAGCGGAGCGCCACCTGGGAGAAACCACTATAGAGACTGGGCCAATACCACTGCAGGCAATTCACAGGTTGCTTCTACCCGGCACCCGACCCATGCCGACATATCCACTGCAAGTGACTGTAGCCTGAACATGCATGGAAAGGATACACTGCATGTCCTTAGGAATACCTCTCTATTCCCTATTGTTGCCCTTGGTCAGAATACCCAGGAACGAGAGCTACTACACGACACGAATGCTGCAGACATGGACAGACCACTCACTTCTTGAGATGGAGTCTGTTTTCAAGGTTGGACAGTTACGTCAGTTCGTTCGAATAGCGGAGGACAGGGACCTCCCCCCTGGGCAATTCCTTCTCTATAGACAAATCATTTCCAGTTGCAATCTACACTGGGACCTGACCAAAGCGGAACCTACAACACATCTGGTGCTACATACCTTTCTGCATATCGGCACAGGCCGACACTTGGTTACCTGGCTTTACAAAGCTATACGAGAACTCACAGTGACACCGCTAGACATATTACGAAAAGGCTTGGGAAGAGGTGCTAGGACAACCACTACAGCATAAAGAATTGGAACACACAGTAGAGTTCCCAAAATACACGTTTTAATAATATATTATTTTATATCATACACTGTTGATACCAAACATCGGCACGCCTCTACCGCTTTTTATTTATTTTTATTTATTTTTTCTTTTAAGAGTTCTATATAGCACAGGCTAGACCCGGAAGTATCAGAGCGCTTTACATAAGGTTCCACAGAAATTACAAAATTACATCAGTTACAACGTTACTTCAGTTACTAGAAAACAATTAAAGAGTGTAGAAGACAAAGTAAATGGAGCTTAGAAGGATAAAGGGGTCGGGTAAAGGGTAGGAGGTAGATGAGATGGAGAGACGAAAGTAGAGTCTGCCCAAAGTCCGGCTGGGTAGGTGACGGCCGAGGGGGAAGTCCACAAGCCCATGTCCTCTATGGCTAATAAGTAGCTCCACCGGGAATCAGCTAAACAGCTAGGTCTCAACGGGAAAACAATTAAAGAGCAATGAAGAGGGAAAAATGGAGCATAAGGAAGAACAAGGGTGGAGTGAAGGGGTAGGAGGAAGAATACAGCAGAGAGACAAATTAAGTTCTGTCCAAAGACCGGCTGGGTAGGTGACGGCTGAAGGGGTAGTCCACAGCCCATCTCCTCTTTAGCTATCAAGTAGCTCCACCTGGCATCGGTCAAAATGCTAGGGCTCCACCGTCAGAGGTAGGTTCGACAGATTCCATATCTTGATGGGGTGGGAAGGGGGGTATAACAGAGAGACTAGTGACAGTCTGCCCAAAGTCCGGCTGGGTAGGTGACGGCTGAGGTGGAGTCCACCACCCATCTGCTCTTTAGCTATCCGGTAGCTCCACTGGGCATCGGTCAGGTAGCTAAGTCTCTATGGTCACAGGAAGGTTCCCAGAGTAAAAATCCAGAAGGGTGAGCAGGAGCAAGGTCAGGTAAGGGCTGTGATGAGGATCAAGGTTGAAGGCCAGTTTTATTATCCAGTAGTAGAGCATTATGGAGCGACCCACTGAGGCGGCCATCTTGAGGTCAGGCACGGGGATTATGTCCATGATGTAAAAGTCAGTCGATCCCCAGTAATCTCAATAACTCGAAATGTAAGAGGGGTGTGATCTATGCAGTGGTGCGGCCAGAGGACAGGGCCCTTGTTTGCGTGTTAAAAAAAAAAAAAAAAAAAGGGGGGGGGGGAGTGAGTCACTTCACCTCCAGCCACAACCGTAATTAGAGGAAATAAGGGCAAGTAAGTAGAATAATGTGGAGAATCATAAACCGGTGATGGTGTGTGTGTCTCCCACGCAGACCCTAATAATGTAGCCCATCACGGGGCTGATTTGATGCGGAGTAGTCTCTATACCTGTGGGGCATGTAGCGCTGGCCTGCGCTGCTCTCAGGGAGATCCCCAGAGTGCAGGTCATGGCAGCTTTGACGGGGTAGCAGCACTGGCCCCAGCGGCTGCTTGCGGCTTTGCCTCGGCAGACCTCACAGCGGTCATTGCAGGGATTGAGGAGCACACACAAAGGCTGGTGTTTTTTCATTTTTTTTTTAAAAAGGTGGGGTAGAGAACATGGGCCTCAGGCGCGAGTCAGGACAGAAGGCGAAAGTGGACAGAGCCTCACAGCTTGCCTCCGAGCGTCAGTTTTCATGCCCCCGATGTCAGGCCCCCGAGGCAGCATTACAACATATGTTTTGGAGTTGTCCCACCATACAACCTTACTGGAATTCAACACACGAGACACTACAGGAAGTAACTGCCCTAAAAGACGTGAACACATGGGAGACCAGTGCACTGGGAGTGTTTAGTCATCAAAAACACCACAAAGTTCAGACACTTTTTGCATCGCTGGCAATACTGTTTACAAAATGACAACAGGGCCCCCACTGGCACCCTGGGTGGGAGTGCTAAACAAATGGGGGCAGCGGAGGAGGACGCGATCAGAAATGAAGAGGTGAGGAGGTTACGTAAAGGCCACATAGCCACAGATTGAGTCTCACTCCTACACCAATTCAGACAACAGACAGCACACAGCGGCCACCCACGGCACCCTCAGCATCGAATACACAATTGGATGAAAACTCACTCACCAGACCGCACATGGACACCCAAATATCATTGGATGCCCAAAACACTGCACAGACATTGGAAACATCAGACATCCCCGCAGGGACTGCCACATCTTTCCTCACACCCAATTCCATAACACTAACAACATAACAGCCCATACGCGACAAGCACCCGCCTGGATACACCCCAACCCCTCCTACCCAACCTCAGTTTGTTTCATAGTTGAAAGTTAATAACTCACACCAGTAGTTTATAGACCGGAATACACAGGAAGGATGTAAATCCTGGAGATATATTAGAGCACGCAGCAACACCATCAGATACGCCTTCACAATCATATCTCACATGTGAAACATATTGCCTTTCCCTCCTTGTTGTATTCATCACCAATCCGAAAAGGAATGTATAAAATACCTGTGAATATAGAATATATTCCTGTGAGGCTCATGTAAGCTGGAAAATCCCAATACAATTTTTTTCAAAAAATACTTTTTTTTATAAATTACATGAAGCATCATAAAAAGGATTTATGCATTACTTCAGTGACAGAAATTTAGGCTTAGTCACGGGCAATGAATCTAGTTATTTGATTAGAAGTACAGGTGGGCCTAGACGTGGACACAATGCTTAGCCGGTGGGTATGTGTCAAGATGTCCAGCAAGGGGAGCATGTGAATAATGTGCGTGTAGATTGCATGCTGTGTTCTGATTGGCTGAGTGATCCTAACTTAGAGTGGCGTCTGACTTTATGATGTTGCTTCTGTCCTAGGTCGCAGGGCCTACCTGACCACGTATTTCTGCCTCGGTCGAGGGAGAAGTCAAATTGTGTGAATTTAACAACAGAGATGTGAGTTTGTTAATATATAGTTACAGATATCATGGTGCACATCAACATAATATTTTTCAATATTAAAACATCACATCACCTTCTGCACCCTCTGCTTACCTCACTATCCCCCAGCTCATTGTAGGCTATCTACCACACATCTGAAAACATCTATTGTGCTCCTCTCTTTCAGTGAAAGAGTTGTAGCAAGCACCAGGACTAGGTATCACAGAGCGATGAGGTCCCTGACACCTATGGTCGGTGAGGGAAATCAGCCTTAATAAAGAATATCCCATCCCAGTTAGGTTGCCTTGCTTCTTGTATTCATTTCTCATTCTTTCCTAGACCCAGGTGTTCTTTTGTGTGATTAAGTAAGAGAATGCCAACTTTATAAAAGTGGCATTTCCCAAACTTTAATTTCAAATCTGATTTCATCAAATGTTAGGGCATTAAATTAGGATTCCAGAGACACCAGATTTGTGGCTCCATCTTATCCCAATTGGAAATTATACTTATAAAATGTAATAAGGTAATCCCAATGTTATCATTTAGGAGATGTAAGCCTTGCAGTAGTGAAAAACGATGTTGGTAGTTTTTCACTAACAAGGCATGTAAACCTTAAAAATACATGTCCTGCCTTTTAAAAACATTTCACCCTGCCCTCTCGGTTGCTCTGGGCTTACCTGAGGGGTGACTTATATGCACAAAAAGGGAAGGTTTGGGCCGTCAAAATTTTCACTTTGCCAGGTCATCATAGCAGTGTAAAACTTCACACACAGTCTCTGCAGTGGCAGGACTGTGACATGGTTGAAGGGCTACTTATGTGGGTGGCACAATCCGTGATGCAGGCCCACTAGTAGTGTTTAATTTACAGGCCCTGGGTACAAGGGGATACCACTTTACTTGTAAGTAAATTAGAGATGCCAGTTGTGGATGTACCAATATTCCCGTGCTTAGGAGGGAAAGCACAAGCACTTTAGCACTGGTCAGCAGTGGTACAGTGCACAGAGTTGTAAAGCCAGCAAAAATCGAGATTAAAAAAAAGCAGGAGGTGGGCAAAAAGTTGGGGGGGCGGGAAAACCCTAAGGCTGTTAGGTCTAACAAGACCTTATAAAATGTAGAGTACCATATAGCTGCTGGTCATTGGAGATCTTCATTTGCATGCTTTATTGATTGTGAGCGATCAAATACACTCTAAATTACTATAACAGGGAAAACAAACACATGAATCAACAAAACAGGTTTAGTTCGGTGCGAACGCTTGGGGAACCCTACGCATGAGGATTGAGAACAAATACAAGCAATGAGATCAATGAAATGTGCCTTTCAAATGAAGAGTGATTAATCTGAGTACGTAACACTCAATCATTCACATGCTAAATAGAAAAATGATGACCTCAGTTTTCACTATTCACTGTTAATACCGACCTAAGTGACCAAAGCAGATCTCCTGCCACGGTGATAAGACGCATATATCAAGTTAATAGCTGCTGTCATTTCCAGGGTCCAAAACTACATTATTTCACACTTTTCATCACAGCAATTTCACCCGAGAACGCCATCGTTTTCAAGGAGCCATGCTATATTCCGCTTATTTTACGTGATGGATTGTAGATTCATTTAGACAAGCGGTAAGCATTTGTGAAAGCTTTAATAATTCTGCTGTCATTAAAGGGAGCTCGCAGACGCTCATTTTTCATTTACCGCACCTCTTTTCCGAGTGAGTAATTATAATAATAAACTTCATTTCAGCAGAGATCTTTATATATCAGGAACGAGTAGCTTTGCATAGTAATTCGGTTCTAGAATTAGCATGTAAAATATTAAACATTCACGTTCTTCTGTGCAGTGTAATTACAATGTGCTCTTTCCTAAAAGCAGGAGAAATATCTCGTTTCATTACAGGAAATGATGTGCAGGCGCATGGGAAGTAAAAAACACTATCAACTTTTTCGACTAAGAAAGTAACTAAAGACGCATTTGGAGTTCCCGTGTCTTAAAATGTGGCAATCTCAACCATCAGTTTACGTCATCAATTGGCACCAACTGTTCCGAGAGCATATTCTCCATAAGGTCTTATATGAGGTAGATGACTCGGTGAGCTGAGTGGTCTTCACTAATAAATGCTGTGTTACAGATAATAGCATGAATCTCGGCTAAGCAAATTCAGCCTTCAGTCCTTCTGAGGTCAGCAAATTGGGTACCTCAAAATGGGTAATGATAATATATGTAATTTACAGCCCTTAAACACGCAGTAAGGGCGGTATGGAGTGCTAATAAACAAGTTAATAATAATAAAACATTGGAAGGATAGTAATTACACTTTTTTAACAGCTCCTGTTTGCAATGAATCTTCTTTAACGGTGCACAGTAAATAGTAAAGCAGTCAGGGCACGTGCATGGAAGACCTCCCATTCGTTTTTAGAACTTACTAGGCTGAGAGGATCTCTGAATTTGCCACTCAATCAATGCTCAGTTCAAGTAGCAAATGGTCGGCTCACTGAGCTACTCCTCGGAATTGGTAGACGTCTTTGAAAATAGCAAATTATGTAGTTTTCGGCACAATAGATAAACATATCTGAACACAGCGAATCATGAGGGACATATTTTAGCTGTCCTGTTAGGAAAATGATGGTACATACGTGATGCTTGTTATGAAGATGGGAGCATCACTAATGAGAACGAGACATTTTTGGTTGTGGTTTACAAATGTTATCCGGGTCATTCAAAGGATAATGCTGGGACAAGAAAGGAGAGCCAACATTTGCTACAGGGCTTTCCTCCCCCTCGACATTTGGAAGGCGAAAATGAGATGATTGATAAACTGGTAAGATTTGCAGACCTGCCGCAAGCAATACAAGGGCTGGTAAAAAATGAGCAGTCTCGAGAGGGTGGTCTACCTATAGAGTATTATAACTTTGTATGTGGTGAGTTAGCTCCAATATTAATCAAGGTAGTAGCCATAAACTCCAAACTCTTGGTACAGAATATATTTGGCGGTCTTTCTTAAAAAAGAACCCCCCCCCCCTGCGTGGCACCAAATGTCGCTTTTAAACACTGATATTCCAAAAATCTTGGCTCACAGACCTGCCCCTAACGTGAATAAGTAATATCGAACCATCGACAAGGGTGTATTCGAGAAATGGACAGGGCGAGCTGAGTCAGAGCTACGTCAAGGGTCTGGCTTGGTTCTTGGAGTCCATGAACAAAAGGACCTCTAAACATGTTTCCAATGTACATCGTAGAACAAACATCACGTAAATTTGATAAAGTGTCTTCAAAATTCCATATATTTAACATGTGGCAGCTTTGCCAATCTGTCACATTATAGCAGTGACTGAGAAGTGCTTAATAAAAGTGATAGTTTTTAAACATGAACTTGTAAAACACTCTTGCCTGCCCTCCCGTCACCCTGGCGAAGTTGCAATTAGTAAACTGAGAGGCAGAAAATTTGTCATGTGAACCCTCTATGTAACCCAGATTCTTATAGATAGAGCAACATTATAGTCTATTAAATCAAACACATTAGGATTTTCTACAGTACAATATTGAAAGGTGCTTTCATATGCAATAGAAAAGCAAAAGAAGGATCAGTAAAATAAATATGTGCCTACAATCACATAATTTGGTCAAAGACGCAATTAATCCAGATTTTCTGGTTTCACTTTATACAAATCAGTCAATAAATGGGCATCAATCATGTGTCTCTCCTTATTTTCCTCAACTGTTAATGGTTTGTTTTTTCCTCTTTCTGCATAAGGGCTGAGTGAGAATGGCAGGCATGATTTGTGGACATTTCTTACATTCTTGACGCCGATGTTTGCCCCATAGGGGCAGATTTACAAGAAAGTGACGCATCTATAGAGATGTGTCACTTTCCTTACGCCACCCTAAAAAATGCTAGCGCCACCATGCATGCACACCTAGTTACAATACGGCGCACCATGGCGGAAGGATTGACAGATGCGTCAGAAATTCTGATTCATCTGTTGGAGCAAAAGTCCCGCATTGCTGGATTCGTGTCGCAAGCACAACGCAACTCCAGCAATGCATTTTGTGGCCTATTCCCACTACACTGTATCACTCCTTACGCCTGCTTTAAGCAGGCATAAGGTTTTGATGCAGTGACGTCCTAAAAGTGACACTGTTTTCACTGCGTCACGTTTACGAGGCTTTCCTGCGTGGGAACACCACCCTGCATACATTATACCTGATGCAGGTATAATGTGATGCAGGGCTTTACAACGTGACGCATCTCCCCAGATGCTTCACGTTGTAAATAGGACGCATTGTTTGCGCCGCCGTTGTGTCAAAAAAGTCATGCAATGGGGGCACAAAGAGGTGCAAGGGGCTTGTAAATCTGCCCCTTAGGTTTTAGCCCTTTTTTTTTTTAAATGACCCGCTCTCCTCCCCCACCCTGCCCATAGGCATTCAACCTCCATCAACTGCAACACTGTTTAATTAGTTATTACAGTGCAGGCGGTGAAATGGCTGCGGGCAAAAATGGCACAAAGTCTACATACTAGCAGGCAGAAGCGACATGAACTCTTAGCTCGTTATGGGCTCAAGGTTCCTATGGGAGCTGGAGATGAGCCAGAGTCAAGCTTCAGGCTTGAACCTGTCTCAAGCTTTCAGTGGCTCACCCATCTCTATGTTAATTGGGCATAACATTATATTTTAGTACTGCTGCCGCTACCTCTATGGCTATGATCCTATTGGATACAGATAAAGAGTCTGTGATTTATTTTTGACAGCAAATTGGAGCTACTTTATAAATTTGGATTAGGCCTGAACTGTAATAGATTTGTATGGAGTATGTATGTTGAACCTAGGATAAGAGTATGCATTATGGGTGATTGCATTCCATTTTCTGAATAACTCATGGCATAAGGGAAGTTTGTCCAGTGTCCCCATTTCTTTCTTGAGACCAACATTTATTTAATTCAACAAGAAAAACAACGAGCATTGGCAGAGCCAATAGGTCTCACCTATGCAAGAGCTATAGGCTTTGCCAATATGTTTTAACCATGTTCTACACCATTGCTAAAAGTAAATGGGGAGAAGGAGAGTGGCAAGGAGTGAAGTGTTGTATACCATAGTAGAGTGGAGTTTTATGGAGTGGCCTGGAGTGGTGCAGAGTAAAGTGGAGTGACATGGAGCATCATAGAGTGGCATGGATTAGTGTAGAGTGTTATTGGGGGAGTATTGTGTTGTAGAATGGAAGGGCATAGAGTGGAATAGAGTTGAGTGGTCTAGAGTAGAGTGGTGTAGAGTATTGTGGAGTGACACGGAGTATCGTGGAGTGGTGTATAGAAGAGTGGAGTTACATAGAGAGTGTTGCATAGAGTGGAGAAGAGATTTGTAGAGTAGAGTGGCGTAGAGCGGAAAAGATTGCTGTAGAAAAGAGTGGCAATGAGTGGAGTAGTGTAGGGGAGTGGAATGGCATAGAGTGGAGTAGAGTCTAATGGTGTACAGTTGAGTGGCATAGTGTGTCATAGAGTGGACTGGCATAGAGTGGGGGCATATTTATTTATTGTTAAATCTGGTATCTTTTTGCAGGTTTATCCCCAAATATTTTGCCTTCATTCTGCATTTCTTCTGACTTGTTGTTGGCTTTTGGACTCAGGGCACTTTACCACTGCTATTTAGGGCTAACATGCATGTGCTCTCTCTTTTATACTTGGTATGATTGGCGTTCACCTATTTGGCATACTTAACTTACGTGTAAGTCCCTTGTACAGTGGTGTCCTATATATCCAGGGCCTGTAAATTAAATGCTACGTGTGGGCCTGCAGCGCTGCTTGCCCCACCCACTGAAGTAGTCTTTCAAATATGTAACAGGCCTCTGCCACTGCAGGCCCTGCGTGAGCAGTTTGCTGCCACATTGATTTGGCATTTAAAGTTACTTGCCAAGCCTGAAACTCACCCTTTTCTACATATAGGTCACCCTAAAGGTAGGCAAAGAGTGGCAAAGAGTAAAGTGGCACAGAGTACAACAGAGTGGTGTAGAGTTGCAGTGAACCAGAGTGCATTGGTGTAAAGTGGCCTAGCGTGCAGTGGCGTACAGTGCAGTGGTGCAGAGTAAAGGGGCATTGAATGCAGTCTTTAAGAGTAGAGTGTCATAGAGTGCAGTGGCGTATGGTGGCATAGACTATAATGGAGCAGAGTGGAGTGGTACAGGAGTAGTGGCATAGACTACAGTTGTGCATAGTAGAATAAAGTGGTGTAGAGTGCAGTGACATACAACACAATGATTTACAGTGGTGTAGCATGCAGTGGCTTAGAGTAGAGTGGCATATCATGCAGTAGCTTAGATTGCAGTGGCTCAGAGTAGAGCTGCATTAATTTCAGTGGTGCAGAGTGCAGTGGTGCAGAGTAGAGTGGTGTAGAGTAAAGTCCTGCAGAGTAGAGTGCTTCAGAGTAAAATAGAGTGGCTAAGTGTGCAGTGGCATAGTGTACAGTGGCGTAGAGTGTAGTAGTGTTGCAAAGTAGAGTATAGTGGCATGGACAGCATTGGTGCAAAGTAGTTGGCTTAGAGTGCAGTGGCATAGACTGCATAGCTTTTGAGTAAAGTGCTGTTCGGTGCATTGGCATAATGTGCAGTTGTTTAGAGTAGTGTTAAATAGAGTAGATTGGTGCAAAGTAGAGTAGAATTACCTAGAGTGGTGCAGTGTAAAGTGCAGTGGTGTAGAGGTCAGTGGCATAGAGTTCAGTGGCAGAGAGTGCAGTGCTCCAGAGTAAACAGTCAGAGTGCAGTGATGCATAGTTGAGTGGCATAGAATGCATTGTCATGGAGTGCGGTGGTGTAGAATGCAGTGACGTAAGTGTTTTAGAGTAGAGTATAGTGGCATAGATGTCATTGTTTTTGAGTAAATTGCTATTCAGTGCATTGGCATAGAGTGCAGTGGTTTAGAGTAGAGTGGCAATGAGTAGATTGGTGCAAAGTAGAGTAGAGTTGTGTAGAGTGGTGCAGTGTAGTGTTCGGTGGCATAGAGTTCCGTGGCAGAGAGTGCAGTGCTTTAACATAGACAGTCAGAGTGTAGTGATGTATAGTAGAGTGACATAAAGTGCATTGGTATGGAGTGCAGTGGTGTAGAATGATGCAGTGTAGAATGGTGTAGAGAGCTGTGGTGTAGAGTACAGTCTTGTAGTGTAGAATAGAGTGGCATAGGATGCAGAAACATATAGTACAATGGCATAGAGTACAGTGACATAAAGTGTTGCAGAGTAGAGTATATTGGCGCAGAATGCAGTGGTGCAGAGTAGATTGGCGTAAACTGTAGTGGTATAGAGTGCAATGGTTTTAAACAAAGTGGTGTAGAGTGCATTGGCATAGAGTGCAGTAATGCAGAGTGGCAAATAGTGCAGTGGTGTAGAGTGTTGCAGAGTAGATTGCAGTGGTGTAGAGTGCTGTGGAATAGAGTAGAATGTTTCCGAGAACAGTTAAGTGGCTTAGAGTTGAGTGGTTCAGGGTAGAGTGGAGTGGTGCCAAGTAGAGTGCAGAGATGTAGATGCAGAGAGTGGCATAGAGTGCAACGGCATAGAGTAGAGTACAGTGATGTGGAGTACAATGGTGAAGAGTGGGACAGCCTGAAGTGGCTTAAAATGCAGCGGTGCCCACTAGACTGGTGTATAGTAGAATAGACTGGTGCAAAATGCATTGACAACAAGCGCAATGTTGAATATTGCTGTAGCGTACAGTGGCTTTGAGTGCAGTGGTGCAGAGTAGAGTGGTGTTGAGGACAGTGGCTTCAAGAGCAGTGGTGCAGAGTAGAGTGGCATTGAGTACAGTGGTGGAGAGTTCAGTCTTGCAGAGTGGGGTGTCGCAGAGTGCAGTGGTGTAGAGTGCAGTGGTGCAGACAAGAGTGGCACAGAGTAGACTGGCGCATAGTAGACTGGTAGAGAGTAAAATAGAGTGGCATAGTATGCAGTGGCATAGAGTGCGGTAGGTTAGAGTGTTGCAGAGTGGAGTATAGTGGAGTAGAGTGCAGTGGTACAGAGTATTTGACTTAGGCTGCAGTGGCTTAGAGTGCATTAGTTTTGAGTAAAGTGATATTTAGTGCATTAACGTAATGTGCATTGGTTTACTGGGGTGCTGTAGAGTACAGTGGTGCAGATTAGAGTAGAGTGGTGTAGAGAAGTGTAGAGTACAATGGCCTAGAGGTCAGCCACAGAGAGTGCAGTTTTGAGAGTAGACTCCCATAGAATGCAGAGGTGTAAAATGTATTGGCACAGAGTGCAGTGGCCGAAGTTAGTGCAGATTAGAGTGACATTGAGAACAGTTGCATAGAGTGCAGTGATATATAGTGTTGCAGAGTAGAGCATAGTGGCATTGAGTGCAGTGGTGCAGAGTAGATTGGCATAGAGTGCAGTGGCATAGAGTGCTTTGATATTGATTAAAGTGTTGTAAAGTGCATTGGTGTAGAGTAGAGTGATGATTTGCAGAGTAAAGTGGAGTGGCACAAGTGGAGTGGTGCTGAGTGCAATGGCACTGAGTGCGGTATAGAGCAGATTGTTTCAGAGTAGAGTGGAGTGATGCACAATAGAGTACAGTGGCGTAGAGTAGAATGGTGTACAGTGAAAAGCAGATGAGAATGGAATAGAATTGGTTGACATAGAATGCCCTGGCGTAGAGGGGAGTGGTATAGAATAGAGTTCATTGGTGTAGAATGCAGTGGCATAGAGTGCATTGTTGGACAGTAGAGTGCCATAGTGTGGAGTGGCACAGAGTGGAGTGGTGTAGAAGGCGGTGGCAAAGAATGCAGTGGTGAATATTATTGTTGTGTGGTGTAGAGTGCATTGAGATAGAGTAGAGTGGTGTAAAGTAGAGAAGCATTGACTGAAGTGGCATGCAGTAGAGTAGCGTAGTGTGGAGTGGTGCAGAGTAGAACGGACTGGCGTAGAGAGAAATATTCATGGTGTTGTAGCACACTGCCATTACAGATAATACATCTGTAATTGAAATGACCATTGCATTTGCATAGACATACAGTTTTAGTGATAAAAGTATACAGTTCACGAAGGATAATGTGTGGCAATGTAATCACCTAGTGTATTGATCTGTTTTGTTCATATTAGCATGCTTGTTTCCACCACATTTAATAATTACCCAAAAATGTTTAATTTGTGCTTTTCTCATTCTGATGTATTCTAAAATATTTGCACTCTGCCAGTAGCCAGCATGATTGTCTCATAAAGCCTCTCACTTTGAAGTCAGCCCCTGAGCTGTGTTAAGGCTCGGGGGCATTTTATTTGTTTTGCTTGCTTTTATCCTAAACTTGGCACTTTATTGCTTGCGATATTTCTAGAAGCTGTGTTAAAGCTTCGGGGGGCAGTTTTCCCGAGTTTTGCACAGGGAATTGGTTTCTCTTGGTCAGCGGTCCAGAAGTTGTGCGCTGACGATCACGCCCACGATAAAAAGGAGGCTGATGGTGCAACCGCGCAGTGGCGCGTGCAGCGGGTGCGCTGCTGGTGGAAATGCAAGCCTGTCTGCGCCAGTCCATGCCTTACCAGGACCAGGGGCCACAACCCCAGCTAGTTTTTCTACGGACAAGTATGTATACACAACGTACCAGCTCCAACATTTTTTTTTTCTAAGTCCTCATTTCACTATTGGCAAGTACAAATATCCCTTTTCCCTTTGGACTAAAATGCTGCACCACTGTAGGCCCCTTACCCGACTGTGAGAACCTCTCATTTGCAATCGGAATCTCACCTACTTGTACTTTCTCAGGTATTTTAATCTATCGGTCCCGGGTGCCTATGGACAATTCTGTAATTCCCTCCCATACACGGCAGCTAATAAAGGGTGCTCATTCTCCAATTTTACACTATTAGGGGATTTTAATCTTCATTTTGATGACCGGTCACACTTTGCCGCATCAGAGTTGGCTAATGATCTTGCAGCATTTCAGTTTAAAGAAAACGCCAGTGGTCCCACCCATCTGAAAGTCCATTTACTTGATTCCATTTTCTCTAATATTGAGGAATTATTGGTAAAGGACCCTATATATGTCAGTGCCCTGGTTCGATCACTTTTTGATTTTTTTTTTACCTGGTCACCTCGGGTCCCTCTCTTGCCAGCTAATAAGGCTAGAATACCGATACGTTTATGGTCAAAACGTCCACTGGAACATTGGGCTTCAACTCTGGAAAATACCAAACCGACACTTGACCTCAATCCTACTAGTGCTAATAATAAGTTTAATAATTGGACTGAGTCATCGCTAGATCAGGTCCTCCCAAAAAAGTGGATTCATAATACTGTTGGAGCTAACAGAACATCATGGTACTCCCATAAGCACTGTGAGCTTAAACAAATCTGTAAAAACTGGAAGGAATATGGAGAAAGGATTTCACCCCTGTTATTAAATGTAAATACAGGGAAGACATAAAAATTCATAAAGAACAAATTAAACCCGCACAAACATCATATTACAAAGATAGAACTACCCTGGCACCTAATTCACCCGGTGAAATTTTTCACATAGCAAAAAAGCTCCTTAAACCACCCCCACCTCCTGTGGTTTCTGATTATGCTTCCTCTCATTGCAATAAATTGGCAGAGTCTTTTCTTAATAAAATCCAAGACATTTATACCTTTTTCCCCCAGGTGGTTGGCCAGAGTAGCTGAGGACAGTGTGCCTCAGCTCAGTGAGCACTTTTTGGAGGAAATCACCCATGTAAACCTAAAGTTGCTATGAAGTATTTCAGCTCGGGTAAAATCTGGTTCACCTAGAGACTCAGCACCCCTTACTATCCTGAAACAAGTTTTTGAAACAGTTTCCCTGGTGATATTGCAGCTGATTAATGCCTCGATCCTGACGGGAGTTGTCCCTTTGCCTTAGAAATGTGACATGGTTAAGGCGCTGCTAAAAAAACAAATTCTTGACCCTGATCTTCTGGGGAACTATCCCCCCATTTCCCTTCTGCCAGGGATCAGTAAGATCGCTGAGAAGTCCATTAATTCAGCACTTTCTACATTTTTGGAGTCTCATAGCTACCTTCACCCCTCACAGACTGGATTTCGACCTCAACAAGGTACTGAGACCACCCTCCTAGCAGTAGTTGAAGAGACCGAGAAAATCTTAGATGGGGAGGCAACGCAGCCATCATTCCTTTGGATCCCAGTGCAGCCTTCGACACTGTTAACCACCACACTCTGGTTCAGAGAGTTAGACGGGTGGCAGTGACTGTTGGGGGGCTTAAAGTGGCTGCAATCCTTTCTGGAAGATAGGTCATTCCAGGTTTTTGAAGGAGACACTATTTCAAAACATATGTCTCTTGGCTGTGGTGTCCCACAGGGGACTTCCTGAGCCCCACTTTATTTAATGATTGCATGAGCCCGCTAGCGGAGATAGTGCGGCCGTTCGGGGCTCAGATTGTCACCTACCCTGATGACACACAACTTGTTGATGCCCTTAATCACTCCGACAATTCTTCAACGGGATTAGGGCCTTGTTTCGAGAAGGTTGCAAACTGGATGGAGTATTCATACTTGATACTGAATGGTGACAAGAAGGATGATGCTCCTAGGCAACTCTCCCACTTTTAACATAGAAATGCTATGGCCAGTTTGTCTTGGTCCTGGTCCTATGCCTAAGAACCAGATTAAAAGTCTGGGCATCTAGCTCGGTCATAACCTGAATTTTAAGCTGCAGGCCTTGAAAGTAGGAGCCAGTTGCTACAGAATCCCTAGGATGCTGCGAAAAATCCTCCCTCTTCTGCCTTCCCTTGCCAGAAGACTTATGGCCCAGGCATTGATCCTCTCTCGCCTTGACTATGCAAATGTTTTCTACTAAGGAACCCGGCGTGCCACAGTCACTAAGTTACATACTGTACAAAACTGCGCAGCACGTATGCTCCTGCCGATCCTGAATCGCAAATCAGCAAAAACAGCTCTTGCCACCCTCCACTGGCTCCCCATACAGGAGAGAATTAAGTTCAAGACTCTCTGTATTGCACACAAAACATTAGCTGGGAAGGGACTGCTTATTAATCGGTCCATTATCTTGCCCCACTGCTTGAACAGGGGCCTGTGCTCGGACAATCACCGTCTTGCCAGAGTTCCCATAATTAGAAAGGCTAGAAGCGAAGGCCATCTGTTTTCTTATAACGCCTCCAGATTAGGGAACACCCTCCCCCTCTATATCCGTCTTGAATCTAACTATTTGGCTTTTCGTAAATCTCTCAAAACATGGCTTTTTCCTTAATGTTGCTTAGTAGTTCTCTTTTATTTGCTGCTATTAGCGCTGGGATGCCTTCGGGTAGCTACGGGATCAAGAAATGTTTTTATTCATTTATTCATTCAAAGTAAACAACAAGCTCCATGGAAGATAGAGCCTAACAGTTGACCCCTGCCTTCAAATGCATAGCAAATGTCAGAAGATTCTAATAAGATTTAAAAGGGTGTTTAGAGAAATCCAGTACTGGCTGAAGTATACAGTAAATAGGACTTGGGCAAGGAAAGGGAAGGGGCGAACTCAAGCAAGAAAGCAAGCAAATGTAAGGTATAAACCACAAAGCCAATGGTGAGCAATGAGTAGAATGCATTCCCGGGGAATCCTTCCATATGTCCCGAAGATTTTGTTAGCAAACCAGACACAGGGATCAGTCATAGCTAATAATGAATCTGTAAAGGTTACTGCATATGCAAGCAATATGCCAAGCTAATTGTCTCAACTGTTCACATTCTGTTGACTTAATATGGCCAAGAATGAGGCTGTAAGCTCAACACTGATATAATTCAATTAACTGCTCAAGACATTGTGATAAAACAATTCAAGCTTTGCCTTCCCAGTAGAATATTTAAGAGTGGATATGAGAACAGATGTTGCTAAAATTGTTACTAATAGCAATAATACTTTATTTAACAAATGTATTATGTTAATGAAGAGATGGAGTTGCTTGCCATTCTTTTCGATAGATCACTGCAAGATAATTAAAAGGATCATTATGTCAAGGTTCTTCTGCTATCCAGATACAATGTCGATAATGTAATATCGAACTACATAAATACTGAGTTAGAAATATTGTGATACAGAAATATTGTGTGCAAGAATATCACTAACAATAATATTGATTATCAGGTAAGTAATATTGATGTTAAAATTATAGAAAGTGTTAATATTGATTACTAAAATATCTATGTTGTCAATATCGATGTTAAAAATATAGTTGTTAAAAACATTGATTCATAATTATTTTCATGTATTTCACTGTATATTTTTATTGTATGTGTTATAAATTCTATTTATAAAGATTGTTCATGTTTTTTAATATAGATTGTAAATTTTTTGTAGTTTTTCAATCAATCAATCAATCAAAAACTTTTATAGAGCGCGCTACTCACCCGTTAGGGTCTCAAGGCACTGAAGGGAGGGCGGGGGGGGGTACTGCTACTGCTTGAATAGCCAGGTCTTGAGGTGCCTCCTGAAGGTGAGATGGTCCTGGATCAGTCGTAGGTGTGCGGGGAGGGAGTTTCATGTCTTGGCGGCCAGGTAGGAGAATGATCTTCCTCCGGCTGTGGCTCTGCAGATCCGTGGGACGATGGCGAGGGCGAGGCTGGCGGAGCTGAGCCGGCGGGTGGGAGTGTAGAACGTGAGGCGGTTGTTGAGGTATTCGGGGCCTATGTCATGGAGAGCTTCGTGGGCGTGGGTGAGGAGCCTGAATGTGATCCTCTTGTTGACTGGGAGCCAGTGCAGGTCTCTCAGGTGGGCGGATATGTGGCTATGGCGAGGGATGTCGAGGATGAGTCGTGCGGAGGCGTTCTGTATGCGTTGTAGTCGTTTCTGGAGTTTGATGGTGGTTCCTGCGTATAGGGCGTTTCCGTAGTCCAGTCGGCTAGTGACGAGGGCCTGGGTGACCGTATTTCTGGTTTCGGTGGGGATCCACCGGAATATTTTTCGGAGCATGCGTAGGGTGTTGAAGCATGATGACGAGACGGCGTTGACTTGCTTGGTCATCGTGAGGGTGGAGTCCAGGATGAATCCCAGGTTGCATGGGTGGTCCGAAGGTGTTGGTGCGGAGCCCAGTGCTGAGGGCCACCAGGAGTCGTCCCAGGCGGAGGGGGATTGTCCGAGGATGAGGACCTCCATCTTGTCTGAGTTCAGCTTCAGGCGGCTGAGCTTCATCCATTCTGCGACGTCTTTCATTCCTTCCTGTAGGTTGGTTTTGGTGATGGCTGGGTCATTGGTGAGGGAGAGAATCAGCTGGGTGTCGTCGGCGTAGGAGATGATGTTGATGTTGTGTTTGCGTGCGATGGCGACGAGGGGGCTCATGTAGATATTGAAGAGCGTTGGGCTGAGCGAGGATCCTTTGGGTACGCCGCAGATGATTTTGGTGGCTTCTGAGTGGAAGGGAGGGAGGCGGACTCTCTGGGTTCTGTCGGAGAGGAACGAGGTGATCCAGTCCAGGGCCTTTCCTTGGATCCCAGTGTTGAAGAGGCATGTTATTAGGGTGTGATGGCATACGGTGTCGAAGGCTGCCAAGAGGTCCAGGAGGATGAGGGTGGTTGTTTCTCCGTTGTCGTCGGTGGCTCCGATGAGGGCGGTCTAGGTGCTGTGTTTGGCTCGAAAACCGGACTGGGAAGGGTCCAGCGAGTTGTTTGTCTCGAGAAAAGCAGTCAGCTGTTTATTGACGGTCTTCTCGATGACCTTGGCAGGAAAGGGAAGAAGAGAGATGGGGTGGAAGTTCTTGAGGTCTTTGGGGTCTGCTGTGGGTTTCTTCAGAAGGGCGTTGATTGCTGCGTGCTTCCAGCTCTCGGGGAAGTTGGCTGATGCGATCAAGATGTTTATGACATTCCGGAGATGGGGTGAGATGATGGTGTCGGCTTTGTTGAAGATGTGATGGGGGCATGGGTCCGAGGGGGAGCCGGAGTGGATGGAGTTTATGATTTTGGTGGTTTCTTCAGTGCTGATGGGGGTCCAGGCACTGAGGGTGGTGGTGGGGGTCGTTGGTTCGGTGACTGGAGGCGGATTTAATATAATAGTTTTCTGTCATTTTTAGCTTGTTGTGGCGTTTATACCGGTGCAGGATGGGAGGTATATTATCTATAATTCATTAATTATTAATTTCCAATTAATATCATTTTTTTAATTTAACATTTTTGTGAGGGTTGTGGGTTTTTTGGGGGTATAGGGTGGGAAGAAAATGGATTATAATTAATTATTAATTATTTATTATTATAATTAATATTCAAATTGATAATTAATCATGTAAATTGTGTAATACATTTGTGTGTGCGTGGTTTGTTGTTTTTATATGGGTAAAATGTATGCAGGAAATGAATTACAATGTTAAATCATTAGTGTTAATAATTTTTTAATTGATAATTATGTAAATTGTTTAATTAAGATATTGTGTATGTTATATAGTAGGTGTGAGTTGTGGTATTTGTAGGGGTAAAGGGTGAGAAGTTAATTAAATACAAGTAATTTGATATAAGTTAATTATTATTAATTAATTAATTACTTTATATATAAGTAAATTATGTAATTAACTTTTTTTCAATGTAAATTAGGTGCAAGTTGTTGTTTTTGTAAAGATAAATGGTGGGAAGGTAGTTAAATAAAATTATTTTACTATTAGGTTATTATTATTATTATTATTTTAACTGATAAATATTTATGTAAAATGTGCAAATAGTATAATTTTAAAAATATATAAGATACTTAAGTAATACATTTAAAAAGAGCTAAATATATTTTTAAGAATTCATTTTTTGCTATCTTATGTCTTAATTGTAACTAACATTGTATTTATTGGTTGTTTGGTTGTTACCTGCCCGCCAGCCTGTGGGTCAGGAGAACAACTGACAGGCTGGCGGGCAGGAAAGTGCTCTTTTACACTACAGCTTGTGTTGCTGCTGAAGAAAAAGTCTGCAAAAGCAACAATTTATTGACAGAATGCAGAGCAATGTCATACATTCACCCCAGTACACAGATCTGGGCCTAAATCCATCATTTCTTTGCCCACCATGCCATTCCAGTTTGAACCTAGCCATATGCAAATCAGTCTTGACCCTGTGCCCCATGGAACAGTCCAGCCAAAATTGCCCTGCCAGGTCCTCCCAGGGCTGGAAACAAGCATCCTAGGACCTGTTTCTGGGTTTTACCCCTCATCAGCCAGGATAGCTTGACTCCAGTGGCATGCAGCATAAGCTGCAGTGTAAAAGAGCACTTTGTACACATCTATGCACAGTGTACTGGCACCATGTTGTTCATGGCACACAGTGCAAGAATGTGCGTGGGGGTATTACATGTGCCCCAAGAGCCACTTTACAGTGGCCCATGGGGTAGATGGGCCCTGCTTGGGGCCTCCAAAGTCCTTTTCATGGCAATCGGACGACCATGATAAGGTTATCAGAAAGGAACATCCTAATCCCTAAGGTGGTGCCTGCGTAGGCACCACCTCCGTAGTAGGGATTAATTCATAATATGTATTAAAGAGTGTAATGAACATGTAATTTGTTTATTTTTGTTAAAATGAATATATATATAATTTTTCTGTTCAAAGATTTATAATGTTTGTTATTTAATATTCTTTAAAAAAAGATTTAAGTGAACTACTGTGAGTGTAATGGGAATAGTACACTTTACACTTACGCCATACAACACTTTCTCTACTATTCAAATGACTAGAGTGAGAATAGTACATTTTACCCCTCCACAATCCAACAATTTCCCTACTTTTCCACTGACTGGACTAGGAATAGTAAATGTACCCCCTTCGAAATCCAACACTTTCCCTACTGTAGTATAGAGTGGAGTACGAATAGTAAATTTGACTCCTATGAATCCACCACTTTTCCTACTGAGGCACTGACTGGAGGGGGAATAGTAAATTTTAACCTTCGGCTATCCACTACTTTCCGTACTTATACATTGACTGGGGTGGGAATAGTAAATTCCACCCCTGCGCAATCTAACAATTGCCCACTGTTGCATTAATTGTAGTGGGAATAGTAATAGTAATTTGTACTTTTCTTGAGTCCAATTATTTCTGTAATGTTTTATAATTTGGAGTAGGTATACTGTATGTATTATATGTTGAATTTTATAGTTTATTTTATTTGAATTAACTTTATTTTATTATGCTTTTGTGTAGTTAAAATTATATTATTTTTAATAAGCAATGTTTATAATATGTAACATATTTTTTGTATATTTATATTTTTATATTGCTTACTTGGTTATTTGTAATTAAATTGGTATGATTTTTAAATACTATTGCTATTTGGTATATATATATATATATATATATCAATTCAATTCAAATAATCTTTATTTCGACCATAAAAGATCATAAAAGATGTACAAATTGTTTTTCATCGTTTGAGCAATTAAAAACATTATGGAATGTGCAATACATTTAAAAAAGAATTCCCCCAACTCATAATTGCAGTCTACTTACTATAAAACCCTTTACTAAAAAGAGGGCAAAGCGATATCGGGACTAGTAAAATTTTTGTTCACACAGCTATGGTGTCCTTAATTATTTTTGTGCGTAAGCGCCACATTGCCGTCAGAAATTTTGCCATTACGAACACTGTTACTATATATATATATATATATATATATATATATATATATATATATATATATATATATATATATTACCTACTGGCGGTCGCCAGTAGGTAGTTATAGTTAGGATTGATTTCCATAGGAAATCCGCAACATTCTATTGGGAATAACGATGGCGCCGGTGGACGAATCTTCGCAAATTTCTCAAGAAAGATGGCCCGCTCCGCACTGCTCCGTCCCTGAAAGTTTGGGGGGGATTCATCAAGCGGGGGCTGAGATAAAAGGGGGGTCCCAAAACCTGTTTTCCCCATGTTAATTTCCATAGGGCGGTTGGACTCACTTTTAGCCCGAACGGCTGAATGGATTTCCACACAACTTGGCAAAATTGTAGGGACTGGTAGCCCGATGTGCCTTTGCTATGTCTCAAGATATGTGATCCAGTGGATTTTGAGTAATTTAGGTTCAAAAAAATATATATATCTGGGCGGAGCCTAACCACACATCTGATCTGATTGGCTGTCAGCACTTCATCCAAGAAGTGTTGGCAGCCATCTTGGGACCAATATACATGATAGCACCTCATTAAAAAGCATTGTAGTTAATAGAGTGTTTTAGGACTTTAGTTACATTAGAAATCATTTGTTGATGGTACCATACTCATTTTAGGAATTGTGGTGTGTTCTAAGGTGATTTTACCATGTGAAAAAGCCTTTTGCTGTGATATCATGAATCATGTTTGAAAGAAAACTAATATCTCATGATTTTCCCACAGTGGTTTGGAAGGGGATCTATAAGCTAAACTGAAAGCATATTTTCTGTAAATTCACATTATCTTTCTCAGTCATGTGAGAATGAAGTCTGACATTCTCAGTAAAACATGTACATCCAGCAAGGACAGAGACTGTCAGTTGATTCCTTTGTGTTCTACTGCAGCCTCCTAGAGTGTTCTAAAGAACAACTAGAGCGCTAACAGTACTACTTATTACAAAGGTATAGCACACCTGAAGCCATCATGATGGGAATAAAGTGGTAACTCTTAAAACATTTAATTTAAAAAGGAACAAAATGAGGGGGTATATTATGCCATAGAAAGTATTATTAGTGCTGCAAAAAGAAAAATTAGGGCACATTTTGAGTGACTTCTCAAATCCTCTTCTATTTCATTAAAAAATTCTGATATGCAGTCTCCCAAGATGGCCACCAGAGACAAAAGAGCCCTAATGTAGCCCAAATATCACCCAGATGTAGCCCAAGTATAGCCCAATGACAGAATTTCCCAGAGTGTTCTAAAGAACAACTAGAGCGCTAACAGTCCTTACTTATTACAAAGGTATGGCACACCTGAAGCCATCTTGATTGGAATAAAGTGGTAACTCTTAAAACATTTAATTTAAAAAGGAACAAAATGAGGAGGTATATTTTGCCATAGGACGTATGATTAGTGCTGCAGAAAGAAAAATTAGGGCACATTTTGAGTGACTTCTCAAATCCTCTTCAATTTCATTAAAGAAATTCTGACATGCAGACTAAAACATGCAATTTGAATACCTGCAGCAGACTTCCCTGGTGAGCAGTAGCTTTACTACAGTGATCTAATGAGCAACTAGAGTGCTAACATTCAGAATTCATGGCAAATGTGTGACACATCTGAATGCCTTCTTGATGGAACCAAAGTAAACAAGCATTGAAAATGCAATAGATCTCGCCCTCGTTTAAGTTAAAGCCATTCTGTTTGTAATGAGGTGGCTTTTTAGCTTTGCTTTTATTAGTGTTTTTTAAACTTTCATATAAATAACATGCATCTGTATGCATATATGTATATGTATGCATGCATTTATATTTGTATTTATATAGATATACAGATTATATATGTTTATATATGTATGTATATACATACACATACATATATATAAATGCATATGCATATATATGCATATATATATGTGTATATGTGTGCATGTAGAGAGAGGTAGAGAGGTAGAGGTGTAGAGGTAGAGAGGTAGAGGTAGAGAGGTAGCGGTAGAGAGGTAGAGACTAGTAGAGAGAGAAGTAGAGAGAGAGGTAGAGAGTAGAGAGTGAGTAATAGAGAGTAGAGAGTGAGTAGTAGAGAGTAGTAGAGAGCAGTAGAGAGAGTAGCAGAGAGTGAGTAGTAGAGAGTAGTAGAGTGAATAGTAGAGTGAGTAGTAGAGAGTAGTAGAGAGTGAGTAGTAGAGAGTAGTAGAGAGTAAGTAGTAGAGTGAGTAGTAGAGAGCAGTAGAGAGTGAGTAGTAGAGAGTAGTAAAGAGTGAGTAGTAGAGAGAAGTAGAGAGTGAGTAGTAGAGAGTGAGTAGTAGAGAGTAGTAGAGAGTGAGAGAGAGAATAGTAGAGAGTAGTAGAGAGTGAGTAGTAGAGTGAGTAGTAGAGACTAGTAGAGAGAGAGTAGTAGAGAGTGAGTAGTAGAGAGTAGTAGAGAGTGAGTAGTAGAGTGAGTAGTAGAGAGTGAGTAGTAGAGAGAGAGTAGTAGAGAGTGAGTAGTAGAGAGTAGTAGAGAGTGAGTAGTAGAGAGTAGTAGAGAGTGAGTAGTAAAGAGTGAGTAGTAGAGAGAGAGTAGTAGAGAGTGAGTAGTAGAGAGTAGTAGATAGTGAGTAGTAGGGAGTGAGTAGTAGAGGGAGAGTAGTAGAGAGTAGTAGAGTAGTAGAGAATGAGTAGTAGAGAGTGAGTATTTGAGAGTAGTGGAGTAGGAGAGAGTAAGTAGTAGAGAGTAGTGGAGAATATTCCAAAGTTTGGCACAGCACCACTTGCACAATAAGTCCAATCAAATCATATCACTTAGAGTCCTTATTGAAGCGCTGAATCTTGGTGTATATTCAAATGCTTTTATTTTCCTTAAGTTTATGTACCACAGCCAGCCGAAACGTTTCGTTCTGTACAACATAACTGATGACACCATCCAGTGAATGTGTGTCTTTCTGAAAAATAAATATGTTTTATATATGTATATGTAAAGGTCGATTGAAGAATAAATGTTTAAATAAGTGTCTTAATGGATGTTTTTTTTTTAATTGATTGGTTAACTGTCTTATTAAGTGTATCTTAGTGAATACATATATTAGCGAGTATTGTTTAAATATTTAAATGTTTGTATCAGTGTTTCACTTTGTGTATAAGTGGCTGCATGGGTTGGTGAGTAGCTTGTTTTTTTTAGTATCAGTATGAGTGTCTGTATGGTTTGGTGGGGGTGTTACTTAGCACATAGATGCATCAATGACTGACTCACTGTTTGTATGTGTTTTGAAGACAGCATATGTGCAGGACTGTATGGGTGGATGAGTGTGTATATGTGTGTGTTAGTGAGTGAATGACTGTCTCACTAGTGTATTTATCAGTAACTACATATGTTTTAATCTAGTATATGTGAGTATTGATGTATATAAGTGAGTATATGTGAGAGTGAGAGATTGAAAGAGTTCTTGTTTAAATAAGTATGTGTTTCTATAAGTGATTGTTTAAGAGAGTAAGTATGTGTAAGTTTCCTTAGAGGTAAGGTGGTAGTGTGTGTATAGCTGTATATGCAAATAAACGGATGTTCAATAGTTTATTTGCATGTGTGATTATGTGTGTGAGTAACTTTTGGATGACTGTCGGTGTGTAACAGGATGTATAGGTGTTTCACTACATATGATGAGTGAATATATGTATGAGTGACTATATAGAACTGTTGGTGAATGAGTGGATGTGTATATAGATGGTGGTATTACTGAATTGGTTGTTGTAACTGGTATGGGTATCTCTATTTTTTTGACAATTTTAGTTTCTATTTTTGAATATGTGTTTCAAGGGTTACATAACACTGAATGGAGGTCTGTCACTCTGTCACAAGGATGGTGTCATCAGTGATGTCATGAGTGATGTCACTGACCATGTCATGAGTGATGTAATATGTGACTTCATCAGCAGTGCATTGCAGGCGCGCAAGTTATAGTGAGTCCAACTAACTATAACGTGGGAATTTCAATGGTTTTATGTCAGTAAAATTTCCAGCTAACTATAACTGGTGTCAAACCTATGGTTTTTTCAGTGAATTTAATAGGTTTTTTAAATGCTAATTCCTAACTATAACTGGTGTGAAATCTATGGTTTTTTCAGTGAATATATATATATTCATTCACTGAAAAAACCATAGGAACCATTGAAATTCCTCCGTTATAGTTAGTTGTACTAACTGTAACTCTCGTGCCCGCAATCCACTGGTGATGATGTCACATATTACATCATTCATGACGTGGTCAGTGACATCACTGATGACATCTCAAATGACACATCACTGATGACATCATCCAGCGAATGTGGTTTGGTTCCATATGTGAATTTGTATTATATATATACCAATCTGCATTGAAGAATGAGTGGATGTATAAGTGTCTTGATGGAGGATTTAGTAGCAGTTTGATTAACTAATGAAAAACGAAATAAACTGTGCACTTAAACTTATGAAAGGAACACTGTTTCCCAACATGCATTGTAATGAACATTGCTTTCAGCACACGCCCATAACAGGATGCAATGCAAATGAATAAAACCGGAAATGCAGGCATGGAAAGTTTTCGTTGCTTTGTTTGTTCAGCCCATGAAGAAGGGGTCACGGAACTCTGAAACGCGTCGGCATATGAATGATTAATGGAACATCAAGGCAGGCTGCATGTTTTCAAAGCCGGATGGCAGAGTGACTTCGAGTGTGTTCCTATGCTTCAGGGCATTTGCTTAAACATATATATATATATATATTCACTGAAAAAACCATAGGTTATAGACCATATATAGTTAGGAATTAGCATTTACAAAACCTTGAAAATTCACTGAAAAAACCATAGGTTATAGACCATATATAGTTAGGAATTAGCATTTATAAAACCTTATTTTACTCACACAAAACCATTGAAATTCGCATATATAGTTAGTTGCACTAACTATATATTTCGCGCACCCGCAATCCACTGCTGATGACGTCACATATTACATCATTCATGACATGGTCAGTGACATCACTGATGACATCACTGATGACATCTCAAGTGACATCACTGATGACATCACTGATGACATCTCATTTGACATGACTGATCACATCACTGATGACATCATTCATGTGATAATACGATGAACTTCTTCAGACTCTAATATAACCTTATATACACTCAGTGTAAACAGACACTCACAGAATGTCACTCATCCATGGAGTTACTCACACACCTAGTCAGTCATGCAAAGAATCAATCACACCTCCATTTCCTCAACTATACAGTTATACACACCTTACTTATTCAAACAGATACTAACACATATTTACTCTCTTATACAATCCCTGATACAATTTCATAATGATCCATACAGCCACTCACACATTCACTGGCTCTTATGCACAGTTATTCATATATGTCAACTCTCACATATACTGTGTTTTACATATGCCTTTACTTTGACATGTAGCACTGAGATATCCATTCACTCACCAATACACTCATGCACACAGTCAACCGCCCATACAGCTGTTTCCACATGCACTTTTGAACCCATACATCTAGTGAATCAACTGCTCACACATCTATGCACAGAGTCATACACCTCTCAACCACCCACACACACACTCAGTCTCCCATACAAATACTTGGGCAACCAATCAATAACCCATATCGTTACTCATATAGCTACTGATCAACACATGCAGCAGTTTACAGAACAACAGACATAATGATGCACAAATTAAGACACTTTAGTCACTAACCCATGCACTCAGTGAGACATATTTAATCACTCACTCATACAGTCAGTCATGCACCTACTAAATCCTTCATCCAGACACTTCTACATCCACTCATTCTTCAATATGTAAGACATATTTAAACTTTACAGAAACATAAAATCACTGGACGTTGTTTTCAGTGATGTCATAAGTGATGTCATCAGTGATGTCATTTGAGATGTCATCAGTGATGTCATCAGTGATGTCACTGACCATGTCATGAATGATGTAATATGTGACGTCATCAGCAGTGGATTGCGGGTGCGCGAAATATATAGTTAGTGCAACTAACTATATATGCGAATTTCAATGGTTTTGTGTGAGTAAAATAAGTTTTTATAAATGCTAATTCCTAACTATATATGGTCTATAACCTATGGTTTTTTCAGTGAATTTTCAAGGTTTTGTAAATGCTAATTCCTAACTATATATGGTCTATAACCTATGGTTTTTTCAGTGAATTTCAATGGTTTTTTAATAGCAAATATTAAAAGCTGTTAAACGTATTCTTCTTTTAAAGGAAAAATATATTTTATATGTATTTAATATAATTTTTTTATGTATATATATATATATATATATTTTTTTTTTTGTTTCGCTACCGGTCCGCGCACCGGGTAGCTACCCGTTAGCTCATTTTTATGCCGCGACCTGGTCCGCGTACCGGGAAACGTACCGTTTGCACAACTGCTGCGTTCGAGAACAACATCGTGATGCGTCGCGTAAGCGCGACGTATCGCGTTGCCGCGAAATGCGTCTTATGACGCGCCGCGTTTGCGCACTCGGAAGTGCTCCGGTGCACGAACGAGGCGCGAAGCGCAGCACACCGGAAGCGCTCCGGGCGCGGAGCGGGACGCGTAACGTAAGCGTAAGAGGTCATATGACCTGTAAATAACACTTTTCATTGGTTTAGAATTTTTTTTTCCCAAATGATGAAAACCCCTCCTTCTTTCCTCACTCTGACTTTCATCTTTGTGAGAGGAAGACCTGTTTCTCCTTGTTGAAATAATGGCATCTGTAGTAGCTGCAGCTGGAGGACCCCCACCCCCACCACAACCACCTAGGAAGGAAGGCCCACCTGCGCAGTTCCTTCCAAACCCAGAGGAAGAGGAAGAAGAAGAGGAAGTAGAGCGGAGGCAGTTCTTGCCTGAAGAGCCCCGGAAATCCCACCACAAAGACAGTTTTATTTGGCAATTTTATTCATACCCTCAAGGCCAAAAAAAGGTCAATGCCCGACATGTGACATGCCTCATTTGTAAAGATGTTTTGTCTAGAGGTACAGATAAAAAATATAGTTATGGTAACTATACTATGCACCGCCATATGCAGAGCTGGCATCCACTCAATTACAGCGTTGCAGAGATGCGTCACCTCCAAGATAACCCACCAACTCCTGTGGCCAGTACATCGGCACAGGTAACTCTGTCGGGACCAGAGGCGAGGGAGACGGTCCCAAATATCCAACAGAATTTTGTGCACATGAAGATAGTGTGCCTTTATTATGGTGACCTACTTTCATGTGCGAATATGAGTATCAATTTGAATAATAGAGCATTTGAGAACCATAAGTGCTCAAAACGCCCCAAGAAAGATTTTTTTTTTTTGCTCCTGTTGAGCCCTTTCTAATGCCTGTTTTTCGTTGTTCCCCCCCAAAAAAAACAAAAAAAACATAAAATTGTTCAAAAAATACAACAAAAAAATTTTTCTGAAAAATAAAAAAATATATAAAACAACAAAAACATAAAAAAAGTTCTTTGCAGAACTACCTCCCATTTTTTAAAAATTACAAAAATTTTTAGCACTCTTGACTTCATTTTTCTCATGGGTGCGCTTCCCGGAACGCGCACCGGTGAGCGCCCCGTTAGCGCAACAAAAAAAAACAGGAGAAGGAGAGCATAAGAGAAAGAGAAAGAGAGAGTAATGTTAAGAGACAGACAGCAAGAGAGAGCAACACAGATGTACTGTGTAATACATAGTAAAACAGTGTAAAAGATATAACAAAGTGTAAGAGAGAAAATGAAAAAAATATAAGGCTGTGAAACAAAGAAAGAGAGAAGAAGAATACTAAAGCAGAGGTACATGAAGAATGTGAGTGGCTGTAAATAGTAAAAGGAAAGAGAAAAAATGATGTACAAATAAAAGGTAATAACGGAACCAGATTTAAATAACACTTTTAAGGGAGAGAGAGAAAAAAGTAGTGTGCATAACTAAAGAGGGATGAAATAAGATGGATAACATTGAATAAAGTTAAAACATGTGGATTGACAGAGAGAAAAAACTAAAAGAAGAAAAGAAGAAGTAACAGAAAGGGAATAATTGAAGCAGCAAAGAAATGTAAATAACGTAGTGTGCTTGAACTTCAGGGAGAAAGCATAATGAACAAGTAGTGAAAGAGTGAAGAGACAGAGACAATTACAGTAAGATAGACGGACTGAGTGAACGGGAATGAAGAACTGTGAGAACAGAGGTACTGAGAAAAGGAGTGGAAGGAGTGCAGTAAGTAAATCACCCACACAACACAACAGCTACCCTACCTCAAAGCACTCTAAAATATTATTTTACTGTTTCTCTTTGTTTTCCCCTTGTTACGCTCCCCGGTGCGCAACCCATACTAAAAGTAAAGAGGGGTGATAGAGGGAGAAATATTGAATTAGGATAACACATGGTGAGTGACAAAGAGAGAGGACAAAGAGAGTAAAGGGAACAGTACCTGAATGGGCTTGAGTACAACAGCAAAAAAAGATAAGTAATGCAGTGTGTGGGACTTACAGGGAGTTAGTGGGTGTAGGTCAAAGTGTGGGTGTGTAAGGTGTGTCTGTGGCTGTGGTTGTGTGGAGTGTTTTGGTGTGGGTAGAGATGAGGGTGTGTGAAATATGTGTGAGAAGTGTATGAGTGTGGGGTGTATATGTGTTCGATGTATGTGTGTGTATGGAATGTGTGTGTGTTTTTGAGGAGTGTGTGTGGGAGGTTTTTTTTGTGTGTATGATGTGTAGGTGTGGTGTGTGTGTGGGGTGTATGTTACAGGTGTGTGTATGTGTTGGGAGGGGGATGAGGTATATGTGTAGGAGTAAGGTAAATAATTAAGAAAAAGAGAATGAGTAAATAAGCAAAGGAAGGGAACAGAGGGTAAGTGAAGTAAAGAATAGGGATCAAAAGAAGTTGAACATGAGAGGGTAAATAATGAAAGGGGAGTAAACATGGAGAATAAAAATAAGTGAGAGAAGCAGAGTAAAAACACAGGAGTGAGGTAGATTGAGAAAATGTTAGTGACCTTAAAGCAAAGGGTGATAACAAACTACATTTTTTTAGTCATACTTACCATACAATAAATGTAACTATCATTTTTTTTACTACAGTTGGTATCTGTGAAAGAGAGAAAAAAAATATAAGTTATAATTAGTAAAATATGTATTTTAAATTAAAAGATACAAATGAAGAGCTAAAAACATCATAACACTCTATTTAGAAATAAAGTGAGAATGAAGAACACAGAAAGGGAAATAAACTAAGGTAGAAGGACAAAAAAAGGGAAAAAGAAATAGAAGGAGAGCAAATTACAATGAGTAAGGCATATAGATTCACTAAGAAAAAGAGAGAGAAGTACAGAGAAATGAACTGAAGGTAAGAAAGATACTAAAACAATGTGAGTTATCAAAACTAAATCAGGAAACACAAGTAAGTAAAAAGATAACGACTGAGACAGAAAACAGTCTAATTAATGATGCATTTAGAAGAATGAGGAATAGAAGATAACTGAGAGTAAGTGAAGAACAGTCATAGAGTGAAAGGATGAAAGGAGACAGAATAATATACAACAATTGAAGGAAATGGACTGAGGAAGTTATAAGGTAGACACACTAAGAGAAAAACAGAGTGAGGTGGAGTACAATGAGTGAGAAAAGTAAAAAAATAAATGAGCAAAAAAAAGGAAAGAGAGGAGAACACGACTAAAACAGTGCTACTGAGAAAAAATAATTTGGTGATGAAAGTAAAGAGAAGAACATTGAAAGAAAGGAAATGATGGATAGTAACGGAACCAGAGTAAAAGAAATGGGATGAAGAACGACGAGAGAGGAGCAGTGAAGTTGTTGTAAAAGAAGTGATAGAAGGTAGATAAACACAAGTGAAAATAACACAAGTAGAGTGAGGCACTGAGCACAGAGAAGTAGTGAACGAAAAATAGAGAGAAGAGGTCAAAAGTAAGAAGCAAACAAAGATAAGCGAGGGAGAGTGGATGTCAGAGAATGGGAATACAATTTAATTTACACAATCCAAAGTATAGAATATTTTCTACAACATGTTACATAGTTTATTTTTGCTGTTCTCAGAATATATTGAATTTCACTTAAAGCAGTGAGTTCAAATTACTCATCATATGACAGCGGGAAAAAAAACCACAATCTAAAAGATTGTGTTTTAAAAAACCCTTACATACTGACAAACGACAAATGTACGCTAATTTTTGATTGACTTACTTTTCCTTGAGGCCAAATAGTATATCATGGAGGTCCTTTTCTCGTTGCAAAGTACTTTGCTGTTCAGTAAAAAATCCATTTCATCGACTTTCTAGAAGAAAAACACCAAGAACATCTGAAATATTTTCAATATTTTCATATACTCCTTTTTTTCAGTCATGACTCTTTACTCATTCCTGCACCTTTCCATTTGGCCAAATAGTGTCATATGTATGAGTATATATCAGTACTCCTCCCGTCTTCATAGGCCAATTACCTTTACCTAAATTTTGGCTGTAAAAACACTAGATATGAATTTATAAAACCAAAAGGCAAACGTTGTTTGAAAGTCAAATGATTGTCGTTACATTGGGTCCAACCTTTACAACTTTTTAAATAGCATGTATAATGCCCTGATGTTGTAGAAGGACCGTCATAAAAAATAATAGCTACAGTTGCAAAGGTTCTTCCTGATATCGATAACTGAGAAGCCACAACATTTTTAATAGAAGTTGTCAATTTAGTTCCATCAGGTCTACATCGTTGGAACATTAAAATAACATAGTGACCATAATTTTGTAGAAATAATGTGGACAGCATTGCAGACTTACATTGGGTACACACCATATTGTGATCCGCTGCTTTAACTAGATTATTGAAAGACACTGATTTGCAGTCTGGTAAAGTTAAATATATAAATCTTTCAGAGTCTATTCTAGTAGTACTTAATGAAGCACAGTTATCACAGTCATGTTGCCATTGATAAGAAAGGCCAAATAGATTTTTTATATCTACTCCTTCATCTTGTAATACATCAAACATATACATTAAAAACTTCCTGACAATCCTGCTGAATATTCTGTGAAAATTGATTTTGACCTGAACATATATCTAGAAGATTTCTAATTTCTGAAACACTTTCTATTTTAGCTCTATCACTACTACATTTCTCTAACACAGAATTCAATAAACAGCACAATGTTTGTTCCCGATTTTCAACAATCTGTCTTTGTAAATTTTGAAGAAAAAAACCAACATTAACTACTACATTAGCATAGCAGTTGACACCAGAACTGTTTTCAAACTGAAATCCAACAACATCTTCAACAGAATCCTTTTTGTTTCTCTTTACAATTACACTTTTATCTACTTTATGCCTTTTTGCTGATACCTCACTGCAATTACTCTCATTTCTTCTTTTTCGGCCTACCACACGTTTTTCAATCAGAGGATATTGAGGCAAATGTGGAGCATACTCTCTTCCTAACCTATTGTATTCTTTTACACAATCTAAATCTGCACAAATCTTTGTTTCATCACACTCAATCAAGTACAATCCTGCTAAAGTTCTGACTCGTGATAATGCCACATATGCCATACCCTCTTTAAACACAGAACTTCCAATGTTCACCAAAGCGCTATCTACACTTAAACCTTGAGTCTTATGAATTGTCACCGCATATGCCAAACAAATAGGAAACTGTTTTCGACGAACATATAAGTCTTTCACGAGCAAAAATCTAGCTGAACAAAGACAAATTTGTTCTATTTCATCAATGTCATCAAATTTAATTTTTAAAATTTCAATTCCATCTCTATTTTTGTAATTCAGAAAACCAACAACATAACCCATTGCTCCATTTACTAGACCTCTTTCAACATTTAAATTCCTTCTTAAAATGACACGACAATTCAAACACACATTCAGAGTCTTTTCAAAACCAGCAGTTTTAGATATAGTCTTCTCTAATGAATCCGATTTTGATTTCAAATTTTCAGACAAAATAATTGTTGCTCCCATATGCTCTATTTTATCAATAGCTTCCAGTTACACTATCTCTTCATTTTCTAACTGTAACATTTTGTTGTTGAACATGGAACATTCTTCCAGAGTTGGCAACAAACATATGCCAGATTTCTTCTCGTTAATTTTCTTAAATATGTTCTCTGGAAGAATGTTTTCATTTGGGTACAAATTTGAAATTAATCGTGCATGTAAAGCTTCTTTCCCTTGCTGACTTACTTTTCCGATCATTACATCTTGTAGAATATTTTTATAATCTTCATCATTTGCCTGCCGCATATTTTGAAGCAGTTCTGCATATTTAAAGTTTAACCATATATTAACGTTTCCGATGCTCCCTAAGCACTTCCTGGTATCTTCATGTGTGAGCATTTTGAACACAGGTTGTCCTTTCACTGGAGTCAACTGCAGAAGATCTCCAAAAACAATAATATGTTTTCCACCAAATAAAACATCATAGTCTGTTCTAAGAATTTCTTGCATTCTCAAATGCACAAAAGCAAGCATGATATTTGACACCATGCTTACTTCATCAATGATAAGAAGTTTCATTTTCTTCAGGACTCTCGAAACTTCGGAACACGCATCTCCTGATAGCTTGTGATACTCCAATTTGTTATCATGCTCCACTGGCAGCATCAGTAAACGATGTAAAGTAATCCCTTTAATGTTATGTGCTGCCAGCCAAGTTGGAGCAGTAACAACACAAGACAGCGGTGATTCAGTCCTTTTCTGCAGATAAGTTGCAATGGCTTTAATCAGAAAACTTTTTCCAGTTCCCGCTTCTCCACTCACGTACAGTTGGACAGGCTTAAATGATGTACATGAGCACTCTTTTTTCTCATGACTGAATCCATGTTCAATCTGTTCTGTGACTTCGTCATATATCTGTTTCTGCTCAAGGTTTAGTTGTTTAACCAAATCTTCTAAGTTAACTTCATCATCTTGACCTTGTTCCATAGCTCTTTCCACCTCATCCATGGCAGTAGCAGCTTCATTTTGGATAATTGGTCCTCCTAGTGGATCCTGACTCAATGAAGCAGAACTCTGACTGCCTTGAGAACTGTCTCCCGCAATCTCTGCAGCAATTGTGGCTTCTTGCTCTATTTCTTCATTCAACATTTGCAGATAATTTGGAAAAACAGGACATTCTATAGTATCCTTTGTTGCATTAAAGGAGTCTTCATAACAAAGAAATTCTCCAAGAAGTTCCTCTTCTTCACGCCATGGTTTAAACAGTTGCAAAAGAGCCAAATAATAAAATTCTCTTTTATCTGAATTATCACAACTCAATTTGCGATGATTAATCAAATGACCTTTTTTCTGTTTCACTAGACATCCTTCACATCCAATGACTCCATATATTCCATTATTGATATCTTCTCTGATGTTCCTCTTATAAATATATCTCTGCAGAACTTCATAGAGACAAGCGTTCTCAATGTGATGACTTCTATTTGGATAGTATGTATCCAACATGTTTGTCTTCAAAATATCTGTACTTTCTGGTTCTTTCTCCGCCAAATACTCTATCTCTTGTACAGATTTCAAAACTCGATTTCGTGTTGCAGCAAGACCTAGACTCACCCAAATGATGGTTCTAGATTTGGCATAGAGACTTGCTGACGACAATCGATCAGAACATTCATACGCTCCAATTTCTCGATGCGACAACATCTTCAGACTGTAACTGTATAATTTCTTGCTTAGACTCTTTTCATGTGAAATGTCCTCCCACATTTCCTTAAGTTCTGTCTTTTCTTTTTTTGTGATGTAAGACGTCACATATCGAGCCACAGCAATAGAGTTGTCAGCAACGAATTGAATATCCATGTTAGCATTCCACATGGACAAAATCACTGGGTTGTAGTCGTTGATGTACTTGGACTCTTCGTCTCTTTTTAAATTGTATGTATTTTTTGGTGATTTCCTCGTCACAGTATGTCGCAGAGAAGACCTCAAATTATTTACTCTTCCTTTAGAAATCACTGGTCGTGGAAAGCTGAAACGACATTTTGTGTAGAACTTGTCCTTGTTTCTGAATTTTCGACGACAGTACTTTCCACAACGATGGGATTTAAGCGTAAAACTTGTTGCCTTAAACTGTTTTCTTACGTAGTTTTCGGAACAGCACATGTTGAATACTCTTCAATGAAACTCATCACTGTCTCATCCGAATCTGTTCCAAATTTGGGTGCATCTTTAATCCACAACAACATATGTATGTGAGGAGCACCTCTCGCTTGATACTCCTTTCTCCAAAAGAAATCCAAAACCTCTCCAAGGGGAGGATTTTTTTCGTTGGTAATAAAAGACATCATAGCTTCAAATCTATGATTAAAATATCTGCATACATTCACTGGATCCAAAGAGCACAGTTCTCCAGGTGTTTTGAATTCTATATTTTGTATATTAGCATTGGCCTCTCGTAGAAATTGAAGTAAGTCCTCCCATGCATACTCGGCACAGCTAAGAGTGAGGAACCATGTAGGAGTTCCTAAGTTTCTTAGCATACATTTCAATTCCCCATGGCGACGGTACCAATACTCATTTGTACCACGCTGACATGCCATGAGATTGATTAGATGAGATTCTAAAATATTATCTTGCAGATTCACTTTCTCCATAAAGTCCCTCGCCGAAACATTTTGTAGATGTGCTCCACTTTTCAGAATATGGTTTACTGCATAAGAAAGCCCAGACAAGTCACTTTCATACAGTAGATGAAACAAATAGGGAATGCATTGACGAAACCTTGCATCTTCAGCATATAATCTTACAGTTCGATATTCAGATGCAGGAATTTGAAGTGGTCGATCGTCATATCGTCCACCTCGACCTGTTGGAAATAGCTGTGGAAAACAACGAGCTTCCAAACTTTCTCCCCATACACTAATGGGACTTCCTTTTGCTGTTTTCATTTGAAACAAGTCAATTGCATTCCCCATTACTTCTTTGGAATGTAAAGGATGAACAGTATAATGTTCATATATTTCTTCACTTCTAGACACATCAACTTTTTCGATTTGGCCGCCTGAACAATCACTGTCTTCATCTGTAGCTGTTTCCTCTGCTGCAACACATTCATCTTTGTAGTACTCATTGTTTTTGACTAAATACAACGTTGCCTTTTCGACTTTCCTAACATCCACTAAATCTTGCCAGATTTTTTTACTCTTTGTTGGAACCCCATTAACTAGAATAACTAAAGGTTCCTCTTCTACTTTTTCTATACCAATTGTATCAATATTTTTTTCAAATCTAGGGGCAAATAAACAACTCTTCCCTTTAATCCTCTCTGCAAATCTGTAGGAGGCAATTTCCCTATCTTAGTCTCCATGCGAACAATTGCCTGAAAAGGATGGACACATTGAATCAAAATAGACTCATATGTATTTAAATCCATCAATTCACGGGGAATGTCTATCAACTCCAGATTATTATGAACAGCTCTAGCAGGCATTCTGTTTTGATTTAATTTGTCATAACAATATTTACAAATACGCTGATCAGAACTCAAATCAAAAGAATTCTCCACCCACAAATAAGTTGCTAAATCTTTCCACTCATAATTATCCATCTTTTCACTTTTTGCATATAAATCAACTAACCTAGTCTGAATCTTATAATGAGTCCGTCGACAACACACACAAGTAAAATTCGGCCTTTCACTTGATTTCACCTTAAACCTGGTAATTTCCATCTCAAACTTTTCTGTATTTAAAATCTGTACATTGTCTTCCACATTACCTTGAATTGCTGTCTCAATTTCTACACTGTCCTCTTGCTCACGAAAATAACAAATCTCAATTTCTTCACAAATCTTCTTCACATCTAATTCTGTTCCATGCAAAAGAGCACTGTTTAATTGTTTAAGCTTAAGTGCTGGACTGTTTGCATAATACAACATTCTCACTAATTTCCTCATTTTGGTATGATGCACTGCTAACATCCTAAAATGATGAAAAACACTCTGACAGACTTTTCTAGAAAGACAAGCCAGTGAATGGCCTTGCAAACCTGTGATTCCTCTCACTTTGCAAGGATCTAAGTCTTGCAACAACTTCATTTTCTGCATTAGACTTTTCTTACTATATGTACGTAAGAAATTACAAAACAAATCAATTGATTCCTGTCGCACACTACAAATACTACTACACTTCCAAGTGTACACTGGACCCTTAGTACGCCTCCCTAAAACTCCATCAGATAACACCTCTTCTGGTTCTCTAGGCACAAGTTTCTCTTTTTCAATCGGACAACCGTCTTTCACTTCATACGCTCGACCACTGGTGTCAACTGCATGCACTAAATCATTCTCCTGGAAGTAACTCTCCTCATTAAAAAATGGCTCACAACTTGAACTGTGCATCCATTCTCCAGAAAAAACTTTACAAAAATTAGTCCGATTATTACTCTTTTCCATCTACTGTTTGATTTGAAAACATCAATTGTCTTGTTAAGTGTCCTAATTCTATTGATTATTAAAATAAATAATTTTTTCTTAACTTCAAAAGCCTGATCAACAATCTTCTCTACACTTTTCTTTTTCTTATAAAAAGCAGCTCTCTGTTTACCTTTCCTAATGTTTTTTAACAAATTTAAAATCACCCTATTGCGAAACATTCGTCTACGAATGTCTCTAAACTGATTCTGCCTTCTATTCCTATACATATTATTCTCTCCTGCTCCAGTTTTAGGATTCTTTGAAGTTCTCTCCTTCCTTTTCAATTTTACTCTCTCATTTTCTTTTTCTACATGGTGTCCATTATTTTTTCTGGATGTACATATGTTGCGTAAAAAAGACTTAGTTGTCTTACCAGGAGCTTTGTTCCTGTTTTTTGAAGTATCTGTTGTGGAAGAATGCTGTAATTCCGTTGCTGTTTTTGATTTTTCCCGGTTACGTTGTTTCTTTGTCCTTTCCTTTGTGGGCATCTTTGCTTTTTCTTCAAATAACGATTTCAATCTGTGTTAAAGAAAAACAGTAGCACATTATAGACCACTATTACCAAACAACAAAGCAATGACAAAAAGCAAACGATCAATACAGGGTTTCAGATCAGGTGTGGATTCACCAGTGGTGCCCAAAATATGAGGACTGTATTGAAAAATATAGTGGAAGACAGCTCTGTCCACAACTACAAAGAAGATCAGACCTATGTCTAACTCCACTGCACTCTTATACACAGGCTTCACCACCTATGCTTCCCAAGAAAATATTGAGTTATATAGTTATATAAAATTGTATTTTATAAAATTGTGAAGCTCCATGAGAAAGCGTTTGCCTCAGTCTTATTCCTGTTGTGAGGCACGTGCAAGATTTTGCCTCAGTCTTATCCCTGCTGTGAGGCAGATGATTGTAAATAGGATCTGTGCTGTGTTTCCTAAATGTGATGTCAAAAACGATTTTGGAGAAAATTATTGGTTTTTACATTTTTGATTATAATGTGGCGCAGAGGTTTAAAAAGTGACGCATCTACCTACATGCATCAATTTTTAAATATGGAGCAAAAAGGTACTTGTGTGGGTTTTCCTGGGGAGCGTAGTTGGTGAAGCTTGTGTCTAAGAGTGCAGTGGACTAGGCTTCATGAAGCATATACCTGTCTGCATTCTTAGACGCAGGTGTCAATTTGACTCTTTACAGTGATGTTAGCTGTGTTTTAAATCAGTGTAGGAATCATATTGAGTTTGTTTGCATAGAGGAATTGTATTTTGTAAAATTGTGAAGCTCCATGTGAAAGCGATTGCCTAAGTCTTATTCCTGTTGTGAGGCAGGTGCAAGATTTTGCCTCAGTCTTATCCCTGTTGTGAGGCAGATGATTGTAAATATGATCTGTGCTGTGTTTCCTAAATTTGATATCAAAAACGATTTTGGGGAAAATAAATGTATTTTACATTTTTGAGTATAATGTGGCACAAAGGTTTAAAAAATGACGCATACATGCGTCACTTTTTAAATATGGGGAAAAAAGGTACATGTTTGGGTTTTCCTGGGGAGCCTAGATGGTGAGGATTGTATCTAAGTGTGCAGTGGACTAGGCTTCATGAAGCATATCCCTGTCTGCATTCTTAGAGACAGGTATCAATTTGACTCTTTACAATGATGTTACCTGTTTTTTAAATCAGTGTAGGAAGCATATTGAGTTTGTTTACATAGAGGAATTGTATTTTGTAAAATTGTGAAGCTCCATGAGAAAGCGTTTGCCTCAGTCTTATTCCTGTTGTTAGACAAGTGCAAGATTTTGCCTCAAAACACCTGTGTCTAAGAATGCAGCACAGATAGGCTTCATGAAGCCTAATTCACTGCACTCTTAGACACAAGCCTCAACACCTATGCTCCCCAGGAAAGCCCAAACAAGTACCTTTTTTTGCCCCATATTTAAAAAATGACGCATGTAGGTAGATGCGTCACTTTTTAAACCTCTGTGCCACATTATACTCAAAAATGTAAAAACCATTTATTTTCCCCAAAATCGTTTTTGAAATTACATTTAGGAAACACAGCACAGATCCTATTTACAATCATCTGCCTCACAGCAGGGATAAGACTGAGGCAAAATCTTGCACCTGCCTCACAACAAGAATAAGAGAGAGGCAAACTTTTTCTCATGGAGCTTCACAATTTTACAAAATACAATTCCTCTATGCAAACAAACTCAATAAGCTTCCTACACTATTTTAAAACACAGCTAACATCATTGTAAAGAGTCAAATTGACACCTGTGTCTAAGAATGCAGACAGAGATATGCTTCATGAAGCCTAGTCCACTGCACACTTAGATACAATCCTCACCACCTAGGCTCCCCAGGAAAGCCCAAACATGTACCATTTTTCCCCATATTTAAAAAGTGACGCATGTATGCGTCATTTTTTAAACCTTTGCGCCACATTATACTCAAAAATGTAAAATCCATTTATTTTCCCCAAAATCGTTTTTAACATCACATTTAGGAAACACAGCACAGATCATATTTACAACCATCTGCTTCACAGCAGGGATAAGACTGAGGCAAAATCTTGCACATGAAGCTTCACATTTTTACAAAATACAATTCCTCTATGCAAACAAACTCAATATGCTTCCTACACTGAGTTAACACAGCTAACATCATTGTAAAGAGTCAAATGTATTTCTTTTAAACATGCACACATTCTTTATTCCTTTTAAAAAATTTAAAAACTATTTTTATGCTTCATGAAGCCTAGTCCACTGCACTTTTAGACACAAGCCTCACTACCTACGCTCCCCAGGAAAGCCCAAACATGTACCTTTTTGCACCATATTTAAAAAGTGAGACATGTAATTAGATGCGTCACGTCTTAAACCTCTGCGCCACAATATACTCAAATATGTAAAAAACATTCATTTCCCCAAAATCGTTTTTGACATCACATTTAGGAAACACAGCACAGATCCTATGTACAACCATCTGCCTCACAGCAGGGATAAGACTAAGGCAAAAGCTTTCACATGAAGCTTCACAATTTTACAAATTACAATTCCTTTATGCAAACAAACTCAATATGCTTCCTACACTGACTTAACACATGTAACATCATTGTAAAGAGTCAAATTCACACCTGTGTCTAACAGTGCAGTCAGGGATAGGCTTCATGAAGTCTAGTCCACTGCACTCTTAGACACAAGCCTCACCACCTACGCTCCCCAGGAAAGCCCAAACATGTACTTTTTTGCACCATATTTAAAAAGAGACACATGTAATTAGATGCGTCATGTTTTAAACCTCTGCGTCACAATATACTCAAATATGTAAAAAACATTAATTTCCTCAAAATCGATTTTGAAATCACATTTAGGAAACACAGCACAGATCCTATGTACAACCATCTGCCTCACAGCAGGGTTAAGACTAAGGCAAAACCTTTCACATGAAGCTTCACAATTTTACAAAATACAATTCCTCTATGCAAACAAACTCAATATGCTTCCTACACTGAGTTAACACATGTAACATCATTGTAAAGAGTCAAATTCACACCTGTGTCTAACAGTGCAGTCAGGGATAGGCTTCATGAAGCCAATCCACTGCACTCTTAGACACAAGCCTCACCACCTACGCTCCCTAAGAAAGCCCAAACATGTACCTTTTTGCACCATATTTAAAAAGAGACACATGTAATTAGATGCGTCACTTTTTAAACCTCTGTGCCACAATATACTCAAATATGTAAAAAACATTCATTTCCCCAAAATCGTTATTAACATCACATTTAGGAAACACAGCACAGATCCTATGTACAACCATCTGCCTTACAGCAGGGATAAGACTAAAGCAAAAGCTTTCACATGAAGCTTCACAATTTTACAAATTACAATTCCTCTATGCAAACAAACTCAATATGTTTCCTACACGGAGTTAACACAGGTAACATCATTGTAAAGAGTCAAATGTATTTCTATTAAACATGCACACATTCTTTATTCCTTTTAAAAAATGTAAAAACTATTTTTTTCCCCAAAAATAGTTTTTTACATCACATTTACAAAACACAGCACAAGTCCTACATAGAAGCATTCCATGTCACGACTAAAAATTCACAATTTTACAAAATACAATTACTCTATGCAGTAAAAACTTTTTACCAAGCATTATCAAAAAGCATGACACAAAGCAACATGTAAAGACCACAATTGTCTTCCAAATCTTCTCCATAGAGTATACAAGTCTCTATGTATATTAAATGAATCATAACTCACCTTTACAAATGCTTTAGGAGATTCACAACAGTGTCAGATAAACACACCAATATTTCTTTAGCAGAGCAAAAGGTATGTTCTCCAGGCACTGCAAACCATAAAGGCACAGAAAACCTCTAATTCTACACAGATATCCCTTTTGTTAACCAATTAAAACTCTTCCCTCTCTATTTTCAAACCAACACCCTTCCCCCCCTCAGCCCTTTCTACCTGTTACCATAGCAACTCCCTCCTCACTGAGCTCCCAGGGTTAAAAGTTTATTCTACAATGTTGCAAATCACCTCTGCAAGGATGTTTGACCTGCAAATACACCAGCTTATCTGGTGTAAGGTTTCTTTAAATAACCTTTTTTTAACCATTCAAATTACTTCTTACACAGAACACAACCATGCACCCTAACTTTCAGTTTTCACCTATCTCATTCTACCAATCATTGCTTGTGATTCAAGAGCACTGAAACTCCACAGGTTTTTTTTTTGCAAACTCCTATTATTCCAACTGCCATTTCTTTTCCACACTTCATCTAACTGCACCAGAATCTCCCCTGACCATGTATTCTGTCTGGATTATTGGACATAGCTATATCCACTGGGCTCAAAGGTGTGCTAGTACCAGAAATTTACACAACCTTGATTTATCAAACGTGAACATAAAATGGATTGGCCACAGAGGATTAAAATGTCACCAATTGATTCCATTGGTGAAAACCTTTTTGCATTTGCCACACCCTGACCTGTTAATTGTGCACTGTGGAGGAAATGACTTGGGCACTTTGACTGGGGTAGGTCTGGAAATGCTTTTAAAGGACACCTTTGAGCACTTGATGGCACTTTTTCCACAAACTGCCTTGGTATATTCCAATATATGCCAAAGGCAGAAATGGAAGTGGTCCAACCAATTTTGTCCACAATTTGAAAAAGCACGGAAACATGTGAATAAATCTGTTTCTGCTTACATGAGAGACTATGGAATGGGTTCAATATACAACAACAACTTGCGTTACAACATGCAAGATATTTACAGAGAAGATGGTGTGCACTTCTCAGATGAAGGGAATAGAATATTCCTCCTGAATTTAAGACTGTGCATTGGTACCTACTTGTAGGTACCTAAATCAGCCACAGAACCCAAAAGCCCTTTTCAGGGCTACCCTATCTCTGATCACTCCAAATGATTATCTTTTTCTAACTTTTTTCACTATTTTTCACTATAGTTCGCTCCCCGGTACGCTTCCCGGTGCGCGTACCGGGCGCTCCCCCCGCGAAAAATAAAACCTTTTTTTTTCTTGTTTGCCTATTTTGGCCTCCTAAGACCCCCTCAGAAAACCTAGAGGGTCAAGCAGTGCCTACGATGCCCCCTTATACTCATTCCCAACATTGTTTGTCCTCCATTTTCTGTCTGAAATCTACCGAAACACAAAATGGAGGACTCCCGTAGCGCTGCCGGTACGCGTACCGGGGCGCGCACCGGTGAGCGCTCCCAACATTTTTTAAAAGTTAATTTACAGAAAAACCTCTGTAGAAAAGTTCACCAAATATAGAATAGGCAATACTACATACCAGTCCCTACCATTTTCCCAAATTTGGTGGAATTCCATTCAGCCATTTGGCCTGTAGCCCTGTCTAAATATCCTGAGGTAAATTACATAACAAAAACACATCCGAAGTGTTAGAATTGACAACCAATTAAAATGTTACTTTCATTTTCTATTTTTTTTTCCTGACATTTGATTGGTTATGTACATGAATATAAATGAAAAATGAGAGGGAAACACGGCCATTTTGACTACAACTACCTGAGGTACATCTTGAAAGGATTTTCGGATTTTGTCTTCTTCACCTCTCTGTAAAGTAAGTTGATAATTTCTAAGGGGCACTCTAAGTTATTTTTTAAAAACATTTTCTGATAGTTATTTACTGTCCCTCTGCTATAGTTATAGATACAGATAGGCTCCTCTGTTATATTTATAGATTGACTTAGGCTTCTCTGCTATAATTATGAATTTACTTACGCTTCTTCACATGCACTTTTTAATATTTCTACTTCCTGCCTGTTACCATACATTGCCCAAAGTTAACTTCACTATTAAAAAATCAAAACTACCTGTCTGAACTTAAACCCAACAGTGCCATATTTCTACTGATTTTTTTAATGCAAATTTCAGCACAAAAATGGAAGGAGAACAGAACGTTTCCTTTGAAATTGTCCTAGAGATGAACAATGAGGAAATCATTGAACCCATTGACTTGGAATTCATGGATGAATCACGGGACCATGAACTTCTACAATGTGTAGAATCTGTGGATTTGTTAATTCAATATGAGGACGTTTCTGACAGTCAAATGTTGGAAGTTATGTTCAGTCAAAAAGAAGACATTTCGGACAGTCAAATGTTAGACGTTCTATTAAATTTTGAAAAAGAATCAGAAAAATAAATTTATATTTAATAATCAAAAATTGTTCGAGACATTATTCATTATTATATGTAATTCATAAACTAGTACCAAATTGATTATAATATAAACTCAGACTTATAGTATACTGTGCAACGTATTTCTGTTACATAATAATTTTGCTCATAGTTACTTCCTTTCTCCCACTATATTATCTCCAATGTGTATTTGACATCTCTTTTTCATCTCCTGCCTCCATGTTGTTTCTGCTTCCCTGACAGACTATGGTTTAGATTCCATATACCACAATAACTTCTGTAACAACATGCAAATTATCTACAGAGGAGACGGTGTACATTGACTTTAAGACTCAGCATTGGTACCTACATGTTGGTACTTAAAACACTCAAACAACACAACAACTCTATTCAGAGATACCCTACCTCTAAGCACTTTAAATTATTATTTTAGTGTTTCACTTAGTTTTCCCCATGTGTAGATGTGGGGGAGGTGTGTGTGGTTGATGTGCGGGGGGTGTCTGTGAGGTGTGTATGTGTGTGTCTGTGTGTCTAGGGGGATGAGGTGTATAGGTGTGTGGGGTATATGGATGTGGATGTGGATATGGGTATGTAAGGTGTGTGTGTGGGTGTGAATGTGTGGGGTGTTTGAGTGTAGGTGGGAGTGTGGGTGTGTGAGGTGTGTGTGGGGTGTGTGTGGGTGTGGGAGGTATATGTGTAGGATGTGTATGTATGTGTGAGATGTGTAGATGTGTCTGTGAGTTGTCTGTGTGTGTGTGGGGGGAGATGTGTTCATGGGATGTGTCTGTGAGATATTTGTGTGTATGTGCATGTATGTGTGTGTGTGGTGGAAGGGGGGTGAGGTGTGTGTTTGAGTGTGGGTGTGGATATGTAAGGTGTCGATGTGGGGGTGTAGGGTGTTTCAGTGTGGGTGGAAGTGTGCGTGTGTGAACTGTGTGTGGGGAGAAATTATTATTTTAGTATTTCACTTAGTTTTCCCCATGTGTAGACGTGGGGGAGGTGTGTGTGGGGGATGTGCGGGGGGTGTCTGTGAGATGTGTATGTGTGTGTGTGTGTGTGTCTAGGGGGAATGAGGTGTATAGGTGTGTGGGGTATATGGATGTGGGTGGGGATATGGGTATGTAAGGTATGTGTGTGGTTGTGAGTGTGTGGGGTGTTTGAGTGTAGGTGGGAGTGTGGGTGTGTGAGGTGTGTGTGGGGTGTGTGTGGGTGTGGGAGGTATGTTTTTAGGATGTGTATGTATGTATGAGATGTGTGGATGTGTCTGTGAGTTGGCTCTGTGTGTGTGGGGGGAGATGTGTGTGTGGGATGTATGGGGTGTGTCTGTGAGATATTTGTGTGTGTGTGTGTGTGGTGGAAGGGGGTGAGGTGTGTGTTTGAGTGTGGGTGTGTGGGATGTGGGTGTGGCATTGGATGTGTAAGGTGTCGATGTGGGGGTGTGGGTTGTTTGACTGTGGGTGGAAGTGTGCATGTGTGAAGTGTGTTTGGGGAGTGTGTGGGTGTGTGGGGGTGGGGTTGTGTGCATGTGGGTGTGTGTGGGACACACTTGTAGGTACCTAAAAAAGCCACAGAACCCAAAAGCTCTTTTCAGAGCTACCCTACCTGTAATCACTCAAAATGATTATTTTACACTATTATTTCCACTATTTTTCACCTAAGTACGCTCCCTGGTACGCTCCCCGGTGCGCGTACCGGGCGCTCCCCCCGCGAAAATCGAAAAAAATATATTTTTATTTTGTCCCAGGGGACCCTTTTATGGCCCCCACATCAACCCTAGGGGGTCAGGGGGGGTGTACCCTGCCCCCTTTTGCTTATTTCCCCCTTTGATTTTTGCCACCTCTTGTATCTCAATCCTACCGAGACACAAGATGGCGGCCGCTGCTGACTGTTTCGAATGTTTACAGACACCCGAGAACCAATCAGCTTGCCGTGCGCAAGTCGCGTGGCGCGCCCGGAGCGCTCCCCGGTATGCGTCCTGGGGCGCGCTAACAGATATATAAATTATTTTAAACCTAAATTACTCAAAATCCACTGGAGCACATATCTTGAGACATAGCAAAGGCACATCGGGCCACCAGTCCCTACAATTTTGCCAAGTTTGGTGCAAATCCATTCAGCCGTTCGAGCTAAAACTGCGACAGACCGCCCTATGGAAATTAACATGGGGAAAACACGTTTTGGGACCCCCCTTTTATCTCAGCCCCCGCTTGACGAATCTCCCCCAAACTTTCAGGGAAGGAGCGGAGAGCCGCGAGGCAAAGTTGCTGAACAATTCAGCCTGATTGCTCAACCGGCGCCAAAGTTATTCCAAATAGAATGTTGCGATTTCCCTATGGAAATCAATCCTAACTATATATACCTACTGGCGACCGCCAGTAGGTAATATATATATATAAATATATATATATATTTTAAATGTAATATATATATATATTATATATTTTTTAATATTTTCATAATATTTACTGGTTTTTTTTTTTTTACAATTTTTTGAGCAGTCCCACACCCAAAGCGCACCTCTCTTGATTGCTGCACAGAACGTAGCCGCCATTTTACAATTGCTCTGTAGGATGTGCGTAGGGTGTGCGATAGGTACATATTTTCATGCACGATTGCTATGCGACACGTACGTGACTTGAAGGGCATACGCAACATATATGTATTACGCCACACCACGCGCGTGTGTTTCCATATGACGTCATGTACGTGTTCAACGCGGTAGCGCGCCTGACTTCTGCAACATTTTTCGATATAAAAAAAGATAGATATATATATATATATGTATTTAATATAAATATTAAGGGGTAAAAATGCTATTCTTTTAGTTTTAATAAACTTTTATTACATTTAAATGCAATTTGGAGAAGTCGTGCTAGATGCGTGCTGCATGTACGCACCCAAGGTGGATCCCATGTGACCCAAAAAATTAGATTTCATTGGTTTATAACACTGACTGTTCTAACTATTGAAGAACCCCACCCATTTCAATTACTCTTCTTAGACCTTCCTTACGAGAAGACCTATCCTGAAAAGAACGTCACTTTTTGTTCATTGGAAACCTGAACTTCTTTTTTAGATTAAAAAATGGCTACACCCCTGCAAGAATCATCTGATTCTGATGATTTTGTTACTGAACAATTTCTACCAGAACCTCACCCTCCCAAAAGATACACATCCATCGTATGTAAATGTTTACTTTTCCAGAGGGGCAAAAGAAATGTAATGCCACCAAAGTAACATGCAAGATTTGCCAGGCAGTACTTTCCAGAGGAGATCCAAACAAGAAATACTCCTGAGGCACTGCTAGTATGCGCAAGCACCTCCAATCCATGCATCCTGTGAACTATGCTCATGAAGAATGTAGAAAACTGCGCCAAAATATACCTCCACCACCGGCAATACCAAGTACCTCTGCAGCATTACCTTCAACATCACAACAAGACATACATCCCCAATTCATGAAAGTTCGAATGAACAGCATGAACTGCAATTGTTTAATTTGTTATGGGGAGCAATTAGTAGACCTAGTTTGCACAGCAATTGATAACCATCAATGCTAGTTTTTTTATTCCCTCAAAGTTCATGCTTCTGTTCGCCCACTTATCTTTTTTTTACAAAAGACAAAAAAAAGATCTTTTCAGAACTAACTACTTTGGTTAAAGAAAGAGATAAATGTATATGCTAGTGTGTGAAAGTTTACATAAATGTATGTATACTGCATAATTCAGTAAAGAATACATTTGTCATATATGGTGAATGTATAACTGCAGAACTATAAGGAAGTGCTGTAGCATGACACTATAAGCTTTTTAGCTACAGCGTGCTGAGCTACTTTCGAAGGATAGAGATGCTACATATGTACATAAATATGTTGGAAGTCTGTCCTTCCCTCTGCACTGCAGTTTAAACTGCAGGCATGTAAATGTGTGTGTACTTGTAAAGCGCAACTGTCACCCCATTTCGGGGTCTCCTGGCGCTGTACGTATACCGCTGTGGTACTCTTCCTGGCTTTCCCTGTGAGATGTCCACTCCTGGGCACCCCCCAAGGTGAAGCCAGGCATCCAAGCGCTGCTGGGGCCATTGTGGAGATTAAGCAAGCTATTGCCCAGAGTCACAGAGTGGGACCTATGATTAGACTAGGCACCGAGGCGAGAATTATCAGGTCTGGAGAAATTGAGTCCAAGAGCTGCCGAGGCGGGAATTGAACCCTGGTCCCGGGCCAGACCTCTGCATCAGGGTCTGCCGCTCTAACCATTGAGTCACGCTTCTCCACATGTGTTGGTACACGTACCCTTGCACCATAGTGCAACAATATCTGTGTCATGTGAAGTTTGCTTTTGTGCAGGAAGACACACCTTCCTGCACAAAAACAATCAGTGAAGACATTTTTCTCCAACAAAGTATGCTGTGCATTGTAGCGTATATTGTAAGAAAAAAATGATGAGAAATGACAAAAATTGTACGGCAGATTTACAAGCTCTGTGCGCCACCAGTACGCCACTCTTTGTGACGTAGTGGTTACGTAGGTGGCTCCTCCATATTTACAAGGAGATAAAAAGTAACCCTGCATAACTTTTCCTTTCCTTCTAAAAACGGCCTCTTCATATGCAACTTTTTACCTATATATATTACATCATTCATGTCATGGTTAGTGACATCACTGATAACATCACTGATGACATGTCGTATGACATCATTTATGACATCACTGATGACAGCATCCTGTGAATGTGTTTTGGTTTGTTATTTAAATATGTATTATATATATAGCAATCTTCATTGAAGAATGACTGGATATAAAAAAATCTGGATAAAGGATTTAGTAGCAGTGTGATTAATTGTTTACTTCAATAATTTATAGTGTTTCATTAAATATATTTGATTGTGACTAAGCTGTGTTAATATCTGTATTACTTTTTCAATTGTTCTGTAAACTGCTGCACCAGTTGGTTACTACCTACATGAAAATCTTTATTACTTACTGAATAGTTACCTGAGCATTTGTATGGGAGAGTGAATGTGTGTGTGGGTCGCTGGGTGGTGTCTGACAGCCCAAAGATGTGTGAATAGTTGATTCAGTAGGTTTATGACATAAGACTACATGTTATAACAATTGCTTGGGTGAGTTAATATCATTATGGGTGTGGTAATGAGCAAATATATCTCTCAAGGCTACATGTACAATAAAGTACAAAAATAAAAGCTACTGTGTGTGCCACTTGTATACAAAGAAGTATACATATAACTAGGTGATTGCATCAGTAACTGTATGGATAACTGAATACTTGTAATAGTGAGTTTATAACACTAACCATGAGTTAATATCTAAGTGCTGTTTGTATAAGTGTTAGGGGTAGTGTTTTAGGGTTTAGGGTAGTGTAGTGGTGTTTGTGTACTGAACGGGTTGTGCTGGAGATAGATTTAGTGTTTAAGGTAGTGCATTGGTCTTTGTGTAGAGTAGGGGATCGTGTTGGTGGTAGATTTAGCGTTCATGGTAGTACAGTGGTGTTTATGTACTATAGAAGTTCATGCTGGGAGAAGTGTTTTAAGGTTTAGGGTAGTGTAGTAGTGTTTGTGAAGTGTAGGGTTTGTGCTGGGGTATGTATTAACATTACACTATGATCACCCAAAGCACAATTATTACTACTAACCACCAAAAAATTCCAGGTGAAGTTATCAGCAGAATGCTAGGAAAACATTTATCAATATTAAATGCTTCTAATTAAGAAAATTTCAAATCATTACATGGAGTGTCCCACAAATGATATTACCACAACAGTAAGTCTCCCCAACTTACATTTAAAATGGATAAACATGTTTCATGTGACAGACCCAAAGGGCAACGCTGCAGCTTCCACATGCTACGACACCCTCCACATACTCAGCAAGACCCTCAAATAGATCCACCCCGTCGAAAAATGAGCGACCTTCAAGCTACTGACACACACCTATAAAGCCCTCCACAACACCGGACTCCAATACCTTAATCTCCTTCTACACCCCCAAAAGAAACCTCCACTCCGCTGACCTGGCCTTGGCTGAAATTCTCTGTATCCACAGAACCAGACAGGAGGCACACCCTTCTCCTACATCATGGCCAAGACCTGAAATAAACTCCCCCTCAGCATCAGATGAACCCCCATACTGAAAGCATTCAGGAAGACCCATAAGACCTGGCATTTTGAATCACCAAAGCTGCACAAATCCCCCTCACATACTCCCACAGCACCTGTAAACCCTCACAGGTGATTACTGCGCTCTATACATCCCTAATTGATTAATTGTATATCCCACCACAGTGTGTGTTTGAGTATTATCAACAGGCCCTGCCATACGTTTGCTAGGGTAGTGAAATGAGCAGTACTACCTTCTTTAAAATACACAGAATCTCTGAGATTCGCTTGGTTTGGCTTCATCTCTGAGTGCTGGTGTGCTACCAGTAGCTCCAGAGCTACTGGTTGGAGACCCTTGGTATGGATAGTGAGTGGGGAATTGTAGGCCTGAAACACAAGTGTGAAGGCGGTTAGACCACTACATGCATAGTGCATAGCACTCCATGCCCTAAAGCCGGGCTCACTGCATGAGTATATGCTTACTGACTGAATGATTACATTAATATAAGTAAAGACACTGGGTGAATTCTTAATTGGTTGATTTTTACTTTAGTGAATGAATTACTACATGGTACTGAAAAACTCATTTTGAAATTGCAACAGCAGTCACACTGTGTTTGCTGGAGTATATAGATAGTGACTGGGGAATTGTAGGCCTAAATCACAAGTGTGAAGCTGGTTACACCACTACATGCATAATGCATGGTAGTTTGAAGCAGTGCATACCCTAAAGCATGGCTTATTACAAGAGTGTACGTACTTATGTAACTGCAAACACATCAACAAACCAATCATTCTCTCTCAAGTTTGCCAAATAGACACTGATTCATAGTGTGATTGTAGACAAATAACAGTAATCCTTGCAGTGTATAAAAAAAGATTAAAAATATTAGTTAAACAAATGTATTAATTTAAAACTCGCAGTAATGGAATTCAATAAATTAATAGTCGGATATAAATTAGAATACTCAAAGTTTAATAGAAAGTATCCTTGGCACGGGATACAAGGAAAATACGGGTTTAGGGTAATGAAGAATATTAAAAAAAGTTTTACAAAAAAGGGGAAGTTACTACAATGATAATTCGAAGAAAAAAGGGGAATGAATGTTAATACTTGTATTAAAAAAAAGTAGCCTATAGAAATGCTTTAATAAGAAAACCAAATTTAAATAAAGCATTTTAGAAATTATACGAAAGTTCAAAAGTATGGAAAGAGGCACGTTTACATAAACACGTGACGCACTAAAACAGAGGAAATGAGAACACCTGTCAACTGAAAAACGTGACTTAAAAGTGGGAGGAGCAATAAATTGATCCCATAGAGTGTTAAGTAACCAAAAAGTATATAAACCACACCCGTGGGAAAGTTAGTTTTGTTTTAGAGAATTAATAGGGGCAAAGAAACTATGAGCAAAGTAATGATTCAGGGTTGCGGAAGCATCTTGAGAATATCTTTCATTTCCTCAGAGGCAATATATTGTTAATGTATATTTAAAAATACATGAAACATTATGCCCCCTCCAGAGGAGTTGGATGAATTTCGACGGAGGAGGAGAGAATATCGAAGAGAGGTAAATTATCTGAACGGGTATATGTTTGATATTTTTTTAAAAGAAAGCAAAAAAATGTAAATGATTATAGAATGTGGAATTATTCATTTTAAATGTAATATAATAACAAGTTTACGAAGAAACCATTACAAGAAATATAAGTTAATTAACTAATAACTACGTGCAAAGTAATAATTTGGAGCGAAACCATCATCTTGAATTTATCTTTCATTTCCACAGAGGGATCATATAGTTAATGTATATTTTAATTTATATATAACTTTATGATCCTTCAACTGGAGTTGAATTACTTTCAACAGAGGATTTCAAAACATAATAAATAATATTTTTTTAGTATGCAAGTATTTATTAATGATTGAAAAATGTAGTATAAATACAGTATCGACTAAAAAACTAAATACTTTGTAATACAAGAGAATACTCTTTATCTTCCAGAGTGAAAATGGGCTAAAAGTATTTTTATTGAGTAGTGCTTTCTCCTATTTTCACTCGTGAAGAACAGGAGGATTATGTTCGCAAGCACTTTAAAAAAATATATATATATAATTGTGGCTTCAAATGTTAATAATTCTTTACATTTAAAAAAAATGATTGTTAAATGTAATATTGAAATTAAATGTACATAAAAAAAGAAAGATGAAGTAGTGAGGGAGTGTTTGTCGTAGCACTTCTATTCTACTTTATCTGAAAGTAAAAAAAGCCAAAACATTTAAATAAAAATGATGGGGCAACACTTATATAATGTAAAATAAGGAATGAGTGCTTAGCATAAAATAAAATAAATGTGGTCCAACACGTGATACCAATAATTGAAAAAAAGATTTTGCATTTCACCCATTTGATGAATATAAAAGACTCAATAAAAATATTTTGAAAACTTGTGCATTTTTCTTTCAAGGATGGTTTGAAGAATTATACATTTAATGAAAGGACAAAGTACTCCACGCTAAAAAAGAAAAGTCAGCACAATTATGATAGAATAGAAAATCGAACAATATTTTTAAATACCTTCACAGTTAACAAAATCGTAAGCACAGTACACAGTTTAAATTAAAAACACCCTACCACAACTGGGAGCATATTGTCAAGGAGGGTTTGAAACGCATTGTAAAATAAAGTGCGTCACAAAATAGGCTACATACATGCTGAGGGTATCGTAACGTCACATAGAAAAAACAAGCCAATCTACATTAAGATCAGGATGGTAGAGTTAACCACACAACAGCCAATCAAACGTTTTTCAAAATCTGCACAAGGAAACTTATTGGTCAGTAATACTTCTTCTTCACAACCAATGAAAAAGAGGTGCAGAAAGTTTCTGTTTTTGACATACGAGCAAATCAGATGACCTTGCAAGTACACGCAGAGAGAGGCAACTCCTAACCCTACACTAACATGCACTTACCCTACAGATGCACCCTGCTCTCTCTTTCAAAATCCAAACCAGACTTACAACACCCTTGCACCACTTTTGCGTCACTTTTCCCATCTTAAAAATAATGCGGGGAGCCGACGAGACCGTGAAGACATTGTGGCTCCCCCCACGATCCCCAACATATTTTATTAGACTCGGGGGATAAAAGGGGAGTATATGGAGAGAGGGGGTGTATGAGGACAGAGGGAGTACTATGAGGAGAGAGGGAGGAGTTGTCGAAGTGGATTTCTTCTACCTCGCCCAGGTATGCTCACAAAGGAAGACCAGCAGTCGGAGGTAACTGTAACATAAAAAGATTTATTGCGCTCGAGCGGGTACACCACCTCACAGCACCATGTGGCTATGAGAGAAGTGGACAACTTACAAAGTCATAGGCAGCCTTATATACTTTTGTGCTGGAATAAGCGTAGGTGGGAATGGATATGGCAAATCAGCAACTGCCAAGGATGATTAATGATCCCAGGACGGACCCACGTACTAGTCAGGACCAGTCACTCTGGAAATATGTATACTTGGCATACAGAACGCAAATATAAAGATTACTCACTAAACCTCATCAGTCATCAATAATCTTGTGATACACAGAATAAAGCAGAACTATGCATAACTTGTGCCAAGTATAAACATAGGCGGGCCTGTGGTTACAGAATCAGGCGCTCTCTTGATTACTCATCCGAATATGAAACAAAAGGTCATGTCTCTTGTGTCAACAGTAATTTGTCACCATCAGCAGTGTTTAGTTAACTGTAATACATTGGCAGTAGTTAGATAGGAAAGTTAAACAAACGAGTCATTGACCTTTAAGCAATGCACCCTGCCCTGCTTGTGCGTCATAAAGCAAAGTACAAACATATGCTCTGGGGTCAATCCATGTCTCAACATTTCTTTGTGCAGATGAAGCGGCCACGTTATATGTGCTGAGGTGGAAGGCTAGAGAAGATTAACACAAAATGGTTGCTGGAAATAACAAAATGGAGGAGCTTTCGTCCACTATAAAAAACTGTATTTTCACAATCGACCCTTTGGACGCAAGGTCCAACATTTTGTTGCGGCCTAATGCACATGTTCATAGATAGGCCGGCTGTTACTATAGTGGGCTTCATTGCGCTCATTAACATAATCAACCGTATTGGTGTCAGTGGGGCTGTTATCCGAGATATCAATATCCATCAACTGCTGAGTTACAATATCCCTCATTATGAGTGCGTTGGCCACTGTCACAGGGGGCATCGGGGGTGGTTTAAGCATTCGCCCCAAACACTGGCAGCACATGGGCAGACAATTAATGAGAACACAGCACTCAATCACCACGAGGAAGATGGTCACTAGAAACATCCCTATCTTCCAGCCCCAAGCAGATAAAGCATTCCAAAAGGAACCTACAGGATCCCAGGGGCCAACGTCACTATGGGCCTGAGCTCCTATATCATATAGCCTCTTGACAGCTTCTCTAACTGATGTAGATGAGTCAGGAACGTATGTGCAGCAGGAGGACCCGATCACCCTACAGACTCCACCCCGTTCTGCTAACATCATGTCCAGCACAATTCTGTTCTGAAGGGCAACCAATCTAAGAGCCTTCAGCTCAACTGTGATATTCTCAATAATGCCTGCTGTTTCCTCTATAGTCGCTTCCAATAGACGGGGCAATCTACGTATGTTTCTGGAATTTATGGCAGGGCCATACCAAGGAACAAAGGCCTTTAGCACATCACCAGCTATCTCACCCGCTGTATCTCCTTGATCAACACTCCTCCTACCCCTTAAAGTTCGGGATGCTCTATTCACTTCTGCAGTACTTTTTACAGACATTGCTGGTGTTACAAGACCCAGGTGGCAACAGCCACCCCAGTTCACTGGCAGCCAAATGTAGGCCCTAGAACCACAAATGAAATAGACTGAGTCACCAATATAAAGTGGAACAGTTATTTCTTGGGAAGACACTTCAAATGTCACATTGCAATTGGTACTACTCCCCATGTTGGCGGTACCGTTGCTTCTAATACATATACTCCCAAGCACACTACGCTGCCTCATTTTCAAAAAGGGTATCTCCCTAGTGTCCTTATGGAGCGGAGGTGTACTATCATTATTTACCAAGAATGGTGGGGTGAATATGTTAGAAAATGGGAACGTTGCATTGGTCAAAACAACTTCAGAGCAGTTTCCTGACTGGAGAATGTCTTTATCATAACGGGTGTACAGGGAGGCAGTTGATGTTCTAGTGGTAGAACGGGAAGTTACTAAGTTGCTGAAGACCCTTATTAGCTCAACCTTCAGCATCGCAATGTGAAATGCATAACAGGACGCTTCAAATGGCAGGGGTACTTGGAGAAGGGGTACACCTTCGTCTACATAGGCTGGGAATTGCATACAGATCCAACAATTCTTTTTATTAATTACTTGATGGGTCTGATGAAGTAGGGTAAGGAAAGAATTATGACGCATTTCTTCTCTGTGGTCCATATCCTCTGGTGCTACTGTAACTGAGGGGACAAAGTCAGAGGGAAGCTCTGATGGGAGCGGGGCTGTTTTTGCAATAGGATGGTAGAGCTCTAGGAGATATAGTAAGCCAATGACCAAAGACATTATGCAAAATAACATACAAAATATGCATAGTTTGGAGTACCAACGCCCCTTTTTGTTCAGTTTAAGGGTGGAATATGTATCCTCCATTTCTAGTAAAGGAAGATGTCTAATTGTTCTCCCAAACAGAAATACCATTCGAAATAATACTTCAGACTTTTGAACTATACAATCTCACAAGTGCGGCAGTTCAACAGTGTTCGTTATAGGCCTCACTGTTACAGACCTTGCAATTGGGGGTAATAACACAAATTCGACCTCACACCCTCTCCTCCTATGGGTCGCTGGGCTTCGGAGGTAGTCCTTTCTTCTCTTTGCAGATCAGAGTTGGCAGTGTCCTTATTCTACTAACCTCACTGCACAAGTTAGTCCTTTAAAGTTGGCACTATTCAGTGCGTGGCAGATGGTGCTTGCTCCGTCCTAAGCACTCTTCAGTTTCCTTGGGCGTAGATTGTATCCTGATGCAGTTGGTTGATCATCAATTCGTGCAGGAGTGCAGTCACCAGTCCTTCGGTCAGAACGGTCCTTTTCCGGGGGCAGTTTTGGCCAGAATGGTGGTGCTCTCTTCACATTTGATAGATGAATCCAGTTTTTGTGTCCGTCACATCGAACCGCCGTCTGTGTGACTAACAAAACTTGCGCTGGCCCTTTCCACCTGGGCTGTAGACTGTTCTTCCTCACAAAGTTTTTGGTCAGGACCCAGTCCCCGGGCCTGATATCGTGCACTTCTCCTTCCAGAGGTGGGGACCAAGTGTCTCTGACCTGTTGGCGAATGGTAGACAGGCAGAAGTTAGTTCTTTACAATAATCCAATAAAGCAGAATGCGTCAATTCTTGCAACTTTGGTGGAGAGGCAAACCCATATACATTTGCTGGTTTCCCCATAACAAGCTCATATGGAGAGAGTCTGTTTTTGGATGTAACAGTTATCCTCATGGAGAACAAGGCTTAGGGCAAAGCATCTACCCAACTGAGAGTGCTTGATGCACATATTTTTTGCAGTTTATTTTTCAATGTAGCGTTGCAGCGCTCCACAAGCCCTGCCGCTTTTGGATGATACACTGAATGAAATTTTTGTTGTACCCCTAATCCTTGGCATACTAGATCCATTATTTTATTTGAAAAATGTACCCCGTTATCAGACCAGAGGCTTCTGGCCAAGCCGTAGCGAGAGAAGTACTCTTTCAACAACATTTTGGCTGTGCTCAATGCGGTGTTATCCTTTAAAGGGAATGCCTCCACCCAATTACTGAAACTACATATAACAACCAAAACATATCTCTTGCCATTGGCAGGGGGCATTTCTATGTATTCCATCTGAAGGCATTCAAAGGGGTATTCTGGCAATCTGAAATGACCCGGTGGTACTTGTATCCCTTTTCCTACATTATGAAGGGCACAGGTCATACAGTTCTTGGATAGTTTTACAGCTGTCTTCCTAATATTTTTGTTGACCCATATCTTTTCAATGGTATTTGTCATTCCATCAGCCCCCAAGTGTGCAGGACCATGAACCATGTGAAGCATGGGTAGGAGAAAACTGTCGGGCAGGACCCACTTCTTCAAAGGTCCCACTGTATGCATCCAAGCCCCGAAATGTGTGTCAAAATAATATCCTTCCTTAACCCACTGCTTCTTTTCATCTTCACTTGCAAAATCTTGAATGTCTTTTATCTCTTTGTATGGGTCAATGTTTGTCTCCTCTTCTTTGGTTTGTGACACTACATATGTTAAGGTGTACTCATTCAACGCAGTGTGTTTTGCTATTTCATCAGCAAAAGCGTTTCCCTGACCTACATGGTCTGTAATTTTCTTGTGTGCACTACACTTCATGATGGCCAATTTAGTTGGTAATGCAAGAGCATTTAGTAGTCTTGTGATCAAGGTGCCGTTCTGTATTTTCGCACCTCCAGATGTGATGTACCCTCTTTCGGCCCACAAACGGCCGAAGTTATGTGCCACCCCCCAGGCGTATTGGCTGTCAGTGTAAATGTTTACGGCTAACTTCTCTGAGAGCTCACATGCTCTAGTTAGAGCAATCAACTCGGCTGCCTGAGCAGACATCTGTTCTATTTTACATGTTTCAACAACTGTCTTATTTGTTGTGATTGCATAGGCTGCAGAGGTAGTTCCATCTGGTCTCTTTAGACAAGAGCCGTCCACAAATAGTGTTCCATCGACTTTTTGCATAGGTGTGTCTGCCAAATCTACTCGACCTTTTGTTTCAGTTTCAGTAACAATCACACAATCATGTTGTACATCATTCTGCTCCAAAGGGAGAGGCATCAGAGTAGCTGGGTTTATGGTGTTACACCTCTGCAAGGTCACATTAGTGGCCATTAGTATTAGCTCATACTGAGTCAACCTGGCATTAGTTAAATGTTGAGTTTTGGTTTTATTCAGCAGTATGTCTACTGAATGAGGTACGTAAACCACAACTGGATGTCCAAGTACAATAGAGTCTGCCTGTCTTACTGCAGCAGCCGCCGCAGCAATATTTCTGAGGCAGTTCGGTAGACCTCTTGCTACCGGATCCAATGTTGAGGAAAAATAGGCACATGGTCTATTCTTCTCTCCATTTTTCTGGGTTAGTACAGCCATTGCGCATCCTTCTTTCTCGTGCACGAATAATGCAAAGTTCTTAGTGTAATCTGGTGTGCCCAAAGCAGGTGCATTGCATAAAGCAGTTTTCAAAGCCACAAAGCTATCTTGATGTTCTTTATCCCAAGGAACAGGATCTTCCACATCTTTGTGAGTCAAGGACAGTAATGGTTTGGCCAGATAAGAGAAATTTGGTACCCATTGCCTACAAAAGGAGACCATTCCAAGAAATGCACGCACATCTTTTTGAGTTCTAGGTCTGGGAATGTTCTGTACTGTTTGTATTCTGTCAGATGATAATCTCCTCCCGCCTTTCGACAGGAGATGACCTAAGTAGGTTACCTCCTGTTGACAGTACTGTAGCTTAGCTGGCGAAACCTTGTGTCCATGCGAAGCGAGAAAAGTTAGAATAGCATGCGTAGCTTGCTTACATATTTCATTTGTTTCAGCTGTTAACAGTAAGTCGTCCACATATTGCAGTAATACTGTACCTGGTGGTAAAGCACAGTCATCTAGTTGTCTTTTTAATGCCTGACTATAGATGCTAGGGCTTTCTGTATACCCCTGGGGAACCAGACAGAATTTATACGATCGCCCCTGGAAACTGAAACTGAACAAATACTGGCTGTCTGGGTGTATGGGGATACTGAAGAAGGCGTTATTCAGATCTATGACAGTAAACCACTGGGCTGAAGGTGGTACAGATGAAAACATTGCTGTAATGTCGGGTACAACAGGGTATTGTGGTTCCACTATTTTGTTTATAGCTCTCAGATCAACAATCATCCTATATTTGACCTGTCCTGTTCCATCATCACGTTTAACCACAGGTAAAATTGGACTGTTACAGGGACTGCTTGTAACTTCTTGTATTATCTTCCGCTGCAATAAGTCTGAGATAACTAATTTCAGACCCTCCTCACCTTCTTTTGATATTTTGTACTGGGGAATGCGAGGTAGTCTGACATTTGGTTTTACTGTAATATGTACTGGCTCAATATCCATTTTCCCTACATCGTTTGGTCCATGTGCCCATAAATTTGGATCAATATCTCGCAGTTCAGGTGGTATGTGATTTTTATCTGTAACCATGTATTGTCTAGACACTTTTTGTTTCTTACAAGTTAAGTAAACACCATCTGGTGTACAGTATATAGTAGCATGCATCATTTTCAAAGCTTTTAAACCAAGCAAATTTAGCGAACATTTCTCTGTTAGTACAAATGGCATACTCCCTGTTATAGGACCAATTGTGAAATCCAATGGTCGCCAAATGGGGCTTGTGACAACAGCATTTGAAAATCCCACTGACTTATCTAATCTTCCCGAGAGAGGAACATGGGGGAGCAAGCTGTGGGAAATCGATGTATTAGTGGCACCAGTATCTAGAAGAAATTTCCTCTCTTCACCTTCAACTACCATTTTTACATATGGGCCTGAAGAATCCACTGGTATCTGCACTCGCTCCCTGTCCTCTCCTGGGCATCCCTATTGTGTCCAGTCCTCATTGTCATCATATTGTGCATAATCTTGAGTAAAGTACGCATTATTTCTATTGTCAAAATAGTTTGTCTGTTCAGCGTCACTGTAATTTCTTTGCTGTCCTCTACCTCTCCCTCTGTCTACACGGGGAGTTGAGTTCCCTCTGTAAGTGTTTGTATTATTTCTCATAACTTGACCCTGGCCCTGTAACAAAGGGCACTCATTCCTCCAATGTCCCTCCTGGTAGCAGTTAGCACATTGATTGTATCCTAACCCTGCTCTCTGTTGCGCCGGAGCTGAAGCAGCTCGACCAACCCCACGACTACGTCCACCTGCCCTCTGAAAATTTGTACGTCCTCTTGACCTTCCTCTGTCAGGAAAAGCTTGCTGCATTAATGCTTTCGTCTTTAATTCCTTCATTTGCTTATCCTTCTTTCCCTTTTCTGAATTTCTCTTATTCTCATAATAGCAAGCCATTGTCAATAACTCAGCTGGATCTTTAGCAGTCCAGGTACTTTCGTGTGTCTATATACTGTCCGATAAGTCAGGTAAAATGTTATTAACAAACTGATTAGCAAAAATGCGCTTTCCTTGTACTGTCTGAATGTCTTGTCCACTGTGTCCTTTAAAAATCTCTTCTATTCTGCTAAAAAAATCAATCACTTCCTCTCCCTCTTTCTGTCTACATGCAGTCATTTTATCCCAGTCTACTTTTTGTCTTGGCAGAATTTCCTGCATGCGTGGTATAATGTGTCCAGGTAAATCTTTTAAGTCTTGTGGCACATCCTCTCCTGCTCCTCTACCAGTATCCGCAGCTGCTATGGCTCCCCAGTTAATGTGTGCCGAATCATGATCCCTAACGGGGCGCCATAATTCCTGCGGTACCAAAAAATCGAACAGAAGGTCAACATCTTTCAATATCATGGGCTTCAAACTAAGAGCAGATTCAAGGTGTTCATAAAACACTTTTGGATTACTTCTAGGATCAGGCAACTCTTTCTTCAGGGCCAATAGATCAGCCCTCGTCCATGGGGTGTGCACATATTGTTGGATGGCGGGGTGAGCTCCACCCCTTGGATCAGGAATTGGGTGTACCTCTCTCATAGGGAAAGCTGAGGTATCATGCTCGTGTTCTGGACCAAAATGCTGGTAGATATGTTGACCGGTGGCGTTATGCATAATAATATCTAGCTCTTTGTGATAGTGATAACAAGCATTAAACGCATCTTCACATTCTGTGTCCGTTAATATGGATTGATCGCTCTCCCTCCATAATTTGTGTAACCACACTGGTACTCTGAAAAGAACAGGACTATTCTCTGACAAGAGTTTGCAGTATTCAAGCAATCTAGTTGCCATACTATTAATAACAAGATTTCTAGCTCTTAGTTCCCTCATTCCTTCAAATGTTTGCCAGGCTCCTATTTTTGTTATTTCCCCAAGGTCCATCCATTTTTTTGCCATCTTTTTTATAGTTTCCTTTTCATTTAAGCCTAATCGGGTGTGTCTAACGTTCATGTCTGGTGTTCGTCTACTTGTCATTGGTGATCCAAACCAAGGGGAATTCGCCCATATGTTTGCTCTTTGTGCACTTACTGCGGGGGAATCACTTTGTGAAGCAAGTGGCGTCATTGATGCAAGTGGTCTCATTGATATTGGAAGTGTCGCGCTGGAAAGTACTGGAGCGGACAGGGTTGCTGGGATACTTCCTACAGATCCGTGTGTGCCTTGCAAACTATTAGTAGAGGCTGTTTGTTGGGCTGTTTGTTGGGCCTGGGCTGGTGCAGCAGGGGCAGACACTTGGGTTAGTTGGGCTGGTACAACGGGGGGGTGCACAGGCTGTGCTTGTGGTGGGGCAACAATGTTAAGCTGTTGGCCCCCAATACCTGGACCTGGTGGGGGAGCCGGTATTTGGACAATATTATATGGGGGAGGTTTGTCTAACAAGTCCTCTAATACCTCATCAAGAGGAGGGCCATTCCTTTGGTCTATTGCGACAAAGCATTTTTCTGTTTTCATCCTAAATTCTCTGTCATGTTGTTCGATATTCTCACTTATCTTCATATTATTATAATCTGCCACTTTGGCCGTAGTTGTTTTATTCTTTTCTCTCTCTCTATCTTGTTTTTGTTTCATGTTCCTAGTTCTAGCATATTTCTCCCATGTTTGAAATGCTTCAAACATAGCAGGTCGGACTTTTCGTTCCATCATACATTGCTGTAAATACTGTAACTTGGCTAAATCAAAGGTACCATCAATAGGAAACTGTAATTCTTTATCCTTTTTTGTGTAATCATGCCATATTCTATTGTATAAATTCACGGACATTCCTTTTTTTATCATTAATACCCAACCTGGACTATCTTCCACAGGGGCGGGGACGCTTTTGTCCAACCGGTGACCTGAACTTATACAACAGAACGTTTTAGAAATGCATTTCTTCATTGTTCCTATTAATTTTAGTTATAACTTATTCCTTTACCAAGAAACTTATTCAACAAAACTCAGTTAACTAAACTTCTTTTTAACAAAACATGCAACAGAACAATCTCACCAATCTGTGGTGTGTCCTTGAATCGTCCGACTGTTGGTCTTCGGACAACACGTCTGTTTCAGAAGGGATCAGCTCGTGGACTTCTGCCGGGGAATCCTGTGTCAAGAGGCCAGTCGGGACTTCAGATGGCAGCTGCTGCGGAGAAACGCTGTCTCCCTCGTGCAGGGGCCCCTACGATCATTCGGTCCTCAGTCGCACCTCTGAACCACGGACTCAGTTAGCTGTTGGATGTCCCACGGAGAAGTCCCTTCGTGGTCGCCAATTTGTCGAAGTGGATTTCTTCTACCTCGCCCAGGTATGCTCACAAAGGAAGACCAGCAGTCGGAGGTAACTGTAACATAAAAAGATTTATTGCGCTCAAGCGGGTACACCACCTCACAGCACCATGTGGCTATGAGAGAAGTGGACAACTTACAAAGTCATAGGCAGCCTTATATACTTTTGTGCTGGAATAAGCGTAGGTGGGAATGGATATGGCAAATCAGCAACTGCCAAGGATGATTAATGATCCCAGGACGGACCCACGTACTAGTCAGGACCAGTCACTCTGGAAATATGTATACTTGGCATACAGAACGCAAATATAAAGATTACTCACTAAACCTCATCAGTCATCAATAATCTTGTGATACACAGAATAAAGCAGAACTATGCATAACTTGTGGCAAGTATAAACATAGGCGGGCCTGTGGTTACAGAATCAGGCGCTCTCTTGATTACTCATCCGAATATGAAACAAAAGGTCATGTCTCTTGTGTCAACAGTAATTTGTCACCATCAGCAGTGTTTAGTTAACTGTAATACATTGGCAGTAGTTAGATAGGAAAGTTAAACAAACGAGTCATTGACCTTTAAGCAATGCACCCTGCCCTGCTTGTGCGTCATAAAGCAAAGTACAAACATATGCTCTGGGGTCAATCGATGTCTCAACATTTCTTTGTGCAGATGAAGCGGCCACGTTATATGTGCTGAGGTGGAAGGCTAGAGAAGAGTAACACAAAATGGTTGCTGGAAATAACAAAATGGAGGAGCTTTCGTCCACTATAAAAAACTGTATTTTCACAGAGTGTGAGCAGATGGGGGAGTATGAGGAGTGAAGGGGGTATGAGGAGAGAGGGGGGAGTATGACGAGAGGAAGAAATATAAGGAGAGGGGGAGTATGAAGAGACGGGTTGTATGAGGGGAGAGGCTGAGTATCTGGAGAGGGGAGAGTATAAGGAGAGAGGGGGAAGTATGAGGAGAGAGGTGGGAGTATGAGGAGAGAAGGGAGAGTATGAGGAGAGAGAGAGGGTGAGTGTGATGAGAGAGGGGGAGTATAAGGAGAGAGGGGTGTGTATGAGGAGAGAGGGGGAGTATGAGGAGAGAGGAGGGAGAATATGAAAAAAGGGGCGAGTATAATTCCTAAATGTACACAGACGCACAGTGTGATTCTAGACAAGAAATATAAGACCTTGCATTTTACCAAAACACATTTACTAGTCTAAAACGGTTAAGTGACTGCACACCTTCCATGTATATAACTACTACATTTCAGTGGACAACCCTGACTCATTTTGCAAATACATATGCAATTTGCTGCATTATTTTTGCAAACATTACATCAAAAAAGTGACACAATAGAACAACAAAGAGTCGCAAGGGGCTTGTAAATCTTCCCCAGAGTGTATGCAGCTCTGTATGTATACTGACTGGGGAATTGTTAAGGAGGATGTATGAGGAGAGAGGGAGGAGTAAGAGGAGAGAGGAGGGAGTATGAGGAGAAGGTGGAGTTTGAGGAGAGAGGGGGAGAATGAGGAGAAGGGGGAGTATGAGGAGAGAGGGAGGAGTAAGAGGAGAGAGGGGAGAGTATGACGACAGGGAGGAGTATAAGGAGAGAGAGGGGAGTATAAGGAGAGAGAAGGAGAGTGCGAAGAGAGATAGAGAAGTATGAGGAGAGAGGGGGAGTATGTGGAATGAGGGGCAAGTATGAGGAAAAAGGGGGAATATAAGGAGAGTGGAGTGTGTATGAGAAGGGAGGAGGGAGTATGAGGAGAGATGGGTAAGAATGTGGAGAAAAGAGGAATGTAAGGAGAGGGGGTGTATAAGGAGAGAGGGGATAGTATGAGGAGACAGTAAGAAGCATAAGGAGAGGGGGAATAGGAGGAGAGGGGGGAGTATGAGGAAAAGAGGGAATATGAAAAGAGGGGGGAGTATGAGGGGAGAGGGAGAGTATGAGGAGAGGAGGGAATATGAGAAGAGGGGGGAATATGAGGAGAGGGAGAGGGAGGAGTATGAGGGGAGAGGGGGAAGTATGAGGAGAGGGGGGAGTATGAAGAGAGAGAGAGTAATATCAGGAGAGAGGAGGGAGTATAAGGAATGTGAGGAGGGGGAGTATGAGGGGAGAGAGGAGGAGTATGAGGAGAGAGGGAGGTATGTGAAAAGAGGGGTGAGTATGAGGAAAAAAGAGGTGTATAAGGAGAGAGGGGTGTGTATGAGGAGAGAGGGGGTACTATGAGGAGAGAGGGAGGAGTATGAGTAGATGGGAGAGTATTTGGAGTGAAGGGGGTAGGAGGAGAGAGGGGGGAGTATGAGGAGATGGGGAGTATAAGGGGAGAGGGGGTATATGAGGAGAGTGTACAGTATGATGAGAGAGGAGAGAGTTTGAGGAGAAAGGTAGGAGTATGAGGAGAGAAGGGAGAGTATAAGGAGAGAGAGGGGGAGTGTGAGGAGAGAGGGGGAGTATAAGGAGAGAGGGGTGTGTATGAGGAAAGAGGGGGAGTATGAGGAGAAAGGGGGAGAATGTGGAAAAAGGGGCGAGTATAATGCTAAATGCACACAAACACACAGTGTGATTCTAGACAGAAATATAAGACCTTGCATTTTACCAGAACACATTTACTAGTCTAGAAATGGTTAAGTGACTGCACACATTCCGTATTTATAACTACTATATTTCAGTGGACAACCCTGACTCATTTTACAAATACAAAAGCAAATTGATGCATTTTTTGTGCCAACATTACATCAAAAAAGTGACACAATACAACAACAAAGAGGCACAAGGGGCTTGTAAATGTGCCCCAGAGTGTATGCAGCAGTGTATGCATACTGACTGGGAAATTGTAGATTTAAGACACAAGTCTGATTCTAGACAAAAAACACAATTAATTACTCTTGAAGGGCTAATATGACTGCACACATTACAAAAATATAATTACTGCATTTTACTGTACAACCATTAGTAATTTTGCAAATAAACAATTTGCTGCGTTATTTGTGCAACAAAAAAGTAACGCAATGGCAGCACAAAGAGGCACAAGAGGCTTGGAAATTTATCCCAGAGAATTTACAGTAGTGTATGTATACTGACTGGAAAATTGTAGATTTAAAACACAAGCCTAATTCTAAACAAGCAACACTATTAACTACTCAGCAACTGAAAAAGTGACTGCACAGATTCTACATTTTTTAGTACTGCACTTTATTGCACAAAGCTGATTCACTAAACACACCAACTTACCAAATAGTTTTATCACAACAGTTATCCAAATGCAGACAAACTCAGAATGTGATTCTACACACTTTAGAAGGATAACACATTACTCTTACTAAAAAAAAATGCACGACATACATTCCCTTACAAGTTATCAAGTCACCTTTCAAATTGATTTGTAGATTCAGAAGAATGCCACTCAAACAGCAGATATCCTTTTACAGAATCTCTCTACTTCAGTGTTTGCAGCAAAACCAGAAAATGGCACACTTTTCCTCTCAATTTACACATATATACATGTTAATAACAAATCAAATTGCTTCACACATTAATTCAAAACCAAACACACATTTCTATTGATTGAACATTTGAACCCTTTCCAACTGACATAACTTGGAACCCTACCCCCAACAGATAATGTAAAAGTCAACTGTCCACAGAGGTCAAAAGTTCAGCACACTGTAAAACACTCCTCCTCAACAAGTTTAGACTCTGCAAAAGATACTTACTTATAAGTACCAATAAAGAGAAATGCTTGTGTTAGAACCAACCAACATCTAAACACATAAGCTTGAGAGATATCTGTAAAACATTTTTTTTAATTATTTTTTTCTTGCTTAGGTACGCGTACGGGACGACTTAGGAACCTCGCACCATACGTTGTATGGCCGCGCATGGTAAGTGTACTGTAAATTTACCGTAAAAAAAATAGCCCCTATCACATCCCCGGGGCTCAAATAAAACGTTGGGGACCATGGGGGGAGCCCCAACGCCCCCAAGTTACCACCTTTACAGAACTGATGTCATTTTTCCCCAAAACTACCTTTGTCTATTCTAATATATGCCAAAGGCAGAAATCGAACTGATCCAATCAATTTTGTCCACAGATTAAGAAAGCTAGGAAACATGTGAATAAATCTGTTTCTGCTTTTCACCGAGACTATAGAATGGGATCCATTTACAACAACAATCTGCGTTTCAATATCCATGGCATCTATACAAGAGATGGTGTACATTTTACAGATGAGGGAAACGGAGTCTTCCTCTTGAACTTTAGACTCTGCATCAGTACTTACTTGTGTAGGTACTAAAATCTCCCAATAAACACAAGGGCTCTTTTTAGAGCCACCGAACATCTAAACACATAAACTTGATAAATATTTGAAAAATATTTTGTTTTTCTTGCATAGGTATGCATACGGGATGACTTAGGAACCTCGCACCATACGCCGTCCGGCCGCGCTTGGTACGCGTACTCTAATTTTACCGTAAAAAGAAAATAGCCCCATCACTAATTTTTATTATCCCCGGGGACCGTGGGGGGAGCCCCAACGTCCCCACGGTCTCAGCCGGCTCCCCGCGTCCTTCGGGAGTCGGCATTACTTTTCGTCAGAGAGAGCAGCTTTCATGCTGCTTCCCCTGACGAAAAGCAATATGCTTTCCTATTTGAAAGAGAGAGCAGGTTTCCTGCTCTCTCTTCCAAATAGGAAAAATGTAAATGTAAATGTAAATGTAGCCGTACTTGTAAAGCGCACTGATACTCCTGAGTGTCCTGGCGCTGTACTCATACCGCCAGGGAACCCTTCCTGGTTTTTCCCCGTGTAATGTCCACTCCTGGGCATCCCCAGGGTGCAACCAGGCATCCCTAGCGCTGTAGGGGGCCGTTGTGGAGACTAAGCAAGCTATTGCCCAGAGTTGCAGCGTGGGACCCATGCTTAGAGTAGCCACTGAGGCGAGAAATCAGGCCCGAGGAATTATGAGCCCAAGATCCGCCGAGACCAGCCAAGGCAGGAATTAAACCCTGGTCCCGGGCCAGACCTCTGCATCAGGGTCTGCCGCTCCAACCATTGAGCCACACTTCTCCACTTTGGTACCAAAATCGCGATTCTGGGACCATCCATGCCGTTACTTTATTGACAGAACTGAAAATCCTGTTGGGTTCATCATTTTTGAACCGTATCGTACATGTGGAAGAAGGAACGAATTTGATCTTCTCCGCTAGAATCTCCAACATCGGAGTGTGATTTCTCTCTAAAAAAGGGGAACTTTTAAAATCATCCTGTGAGATTCGGTTAAAATTCACGACCATTTGCAAAGTGGAACTCTAGTATGCTTAAACTGCGCAGCCGAATCAACTCACTAAGGAGAGATACAAACAAGTAAACAAGGAATTCCCCTTAGAAACACTGAGGATCTGAGCGAGTACTACCAATTGAAGCTACACTCGCCCTGAAGAAACTCCCTGGTAGGGAGTGAAACGCGTTGGCTGACTTGGTTGCTAATTGCATTGTGACTGCTTTTTAAAAAAGGAATGAATAATATCAAATAAAGAGAAATTTTCATGTACTCTAAACTGATAGCTCTCTTTTGGACTTCTTTCCTGTGCGCCCCCATATGAGCCTAACAAAATACCTGTGATCTGGATAACACAGCGACGCCAATTAGCAGCTGACGTTGAGGGTGGCTGCATAGAAACCTTTATAAGACTTTTTGGAACTGGGTTTTAGGTGCGGCACTGCAAGGTCCGCTGCTACATCTTTGGTGAATATATATATATATATATATTCACTGAAAAAACCATAGGTTATAGACCATATATAGTTAGGAATTAGCATTTACAAAACCTTGAAAATTCACTGAAAAAACCATAGGTTATAGACCATATATAGTTAGGAATTAGCATTTAAAAAACCTTATTTTACTCACACAAAACCATTGAAATTACATATATAGTTAGTTGCACTAACTATATATCGCGCACCTGCAATCCACTGCTGATGATGTCACATATTACATCATTCATGACATGGTCAGTGACATCACTGATGACATCACTGATGACATCTCAAATGACATCACTGATGACATCACTGATGACATCTCATTTGACATCAATGACCACATCACTGATGATATCATTCATATGACAATACAATGCATCTCCTCACATTTTAATATAACCTCTGTTTCACCCAGTGTTAAATACAGAATATAATTTTTGAAACCATTGACACACCAATACTAGTTACTACATACGCACTCACTGATTCCTACGTCTACACACACCTTCACTCATTCACCCATACTATCATTCATACATACAATCACTCATCTTTACAACACTATCATATGCACTCATACACCTATACAGACACTCACAGTCTGCCACTCATCCATGGAGTTACTCACACACCTAGTCAGTCCTGTAAAGAATCAATGACACTTCCATTTTCTTGTCTATACAGTTAAACATAGAGCACCTTACATTTTCAAACATATACTAACACATACTTACCTTGTTATACAATCATTGATACAAGTACACATTGATCTGCACAGAGTCACACACCTCCCAGCCAGCCACACACACACTCAGTCTCCCATACAAATACTTGGACAATCAATCAGTAACCCATATAGTTAATTATATAGCTACTGATCAAAACATGCAGCAGTTTACAGAACAACAGACATAATGATGCACAAATTAAGACACTTTAGTCACTAACCCATGCACTCAGTGAGACACATTTAATCACTCACTCATGCATTCAGTCATGCACCTACTAAATCCTTTGTCCAGACACTTATACTTCCACTCATTCTTCAATATGTAAGACACATTTTAACTTTACAGAAACATACAGTCACTGGATGTTGTCATCAGTGATGTCATCAGTGATGTCATTTGAGATGTCATCAGTGATGTCATCAGTGATGTCACTGACCATGTCATGAATGATGTAATATGTGACATCATCAGCAGTGGATTGCAGGTGCGCGATATATAGTTAGTGCAACTAACTATATATGTAATTTCAATGGTTTTGTGTGAGTAAAATAAGGTTTTTTAAATGCTAATTCCTAACTATATATGGTCTATAACCTATGGTTTTTTCAGTGAATTTTCAAGGTTTTGTAAATGCTAATTCCTAACTATATATGGTCTATAACCTATGGTTTTTTCAGTGAATTTCAATGGTTTTTTAATAGCAAATATCATAAGCTGTCGAATGTCAAGTACGTGGTAAGTGAAAACATTTTCGTGTTTATGCACACTGATCTGCTTTGAATGGTGCCCCCCCCCCCTCATTTCTATTAGGAGTACTCTCTCTTTGCAGATAGTGAAAGGTAGTTAACGCAGGCCTTTGCCCCCGTTGTAATCCGTCGTGCCTGCTTCTCTCTCCATTTGATTGATTGTTATCCAAGTATTTACTGTTTTAGAATTAGTTCTCTTTGGTTCATTCTCTATTTACAAACAAACACAGAGTCGCAATACTCTGTTTAGTCTTTGCAGATAACGAAAAATCGTGTAAAAAAAAAGAAAAGGAATCGAGCAAAATCAGTAGGCCACTAATGGGATCTCTTTTTGACCTCGCTAAAATAGAAACATTAGGAACAACCCCTCATGACAAATACAAAACTAGTGAGATGAACTGAACTCCACACAATGATGGCTGCAAAACAGCTCGGCTCCGCCACCCACCCCGCCCAAAATAACGATAAAGAGCGGCTGCCATGATTGGTTGCGGAATGGCCACGACGGAGCTACGAAATGATGCTGCTCTCATGCTAACCCCAGCTTCAGTCTGAAACATCCAGAAACACTGTAGACTACCAATTCGATCAGTTCCGGTAGCGCCCCAATGTAACCCGGTAGAGAAGAACTAGCCCTCCCCTCTTTCACTGATGGTTCTTGTTGCCTGTCCCTTCTGTTCTCATTTAACAGAACTATTTAGCCTGCTGAAAGGGGTTGTGTTCCGACCGCTGGTTGGTGGAGACATTTTGACTATATTCTGGACCTGCGTTGTCGCGTAATGCGTCATATGACGCGCCGCGTTAGCGCATCCGGAAGTCATCCGGGGCGCGCAGCGCGTAACGTAAGCATAACAAGTCATGTGACTTGTTAATAAAACTTTTCATTGGTTCATTTTACTTTTCTTATTGTAATGATGAAAGGCTTGCTCATATGACCTAAAAATTACGCTTTTCATTACTTCCGAACATTATTTTTTCTTAAATATATGTTATAATGTTCCAGGCTAATGTACTTTCCCGGAAATTTTACAACTGTCCTGCAAGTAAAATATATTCTTTTTTCGAGAAAAAGAGCGTTTCTTCGTCCCATGATGGAGCCGTTGAGCAAAAGAGGGTCGACCTGCTGTCTTAGTCGCCGATACGCCTGAATATGAGATTCTTATCGATCACTTTATGTTGCAGGAATAGAAAACACAACAGCCCTTGACCATTTATCTTTACTGCGTTCCTTCGTATTATACCTTTTACCCTTCATGTAATTGGTCTGCTTTATTTCACTTGCCTTTTAATGATTCTAAAACAGTGACTATTATTACAAACTTTACCAATGTATATACTACTACCATGTTTTCTTTTAAAAACCTTTATTGTGAAAATTTCATTATACAAATACGAGCCTATAACCACGTGGGCCGGCCACGGAGCAAACTGTAATCGTATGTGATGAGTAGACATTTACACTGTAGAGGAACGTAACGGGCGGGCCATTAGGTTGCAAGAACTAAGGTGTCTAACAGTTATGGAATCGGTGGACGTACATTTTATAATTAAAATACGACAGGGCCAGTTACAATAAAATTATCTAGATATACATTTGCGGGCAAGTACCATGGGTGACGTTAATTCGAACTTTCAACAGTACAGTAATCAATAACACATCAGAACTTAATATCAATAGGGATGTCGAAATATTCAATCAATTCTCGTCCCCGCCCGCCATGTGCTTCAAAACTGCATACGTATCTCGTGATTTCAAGGTTCTGCAACCAGTACACAACAAGGAGTTACGAGTCCCATTTATTCCGGCGCCATTTTGGGCGAGGACGGGCAGGTCCAGGATATAGTCAAAATGTCTCTACCAACCATCGACTATGATGATGTTCATATGCTGTATTTATTAGAGTAACACTCATCTGCCCACATGAAATTAATTTACCACAATCTAAACATGTCATTTTAATCTTTCCAAAGTTCTTCTAAATATTTGGGACCGTTTCCCTTGCCTCTGAAGCTCTCAGTGCCACTTCTTTGATGAATGTACTAGCAGGTCAGGGGTTCTCCTCCAAATCTCTCTTTTATGCAGCACTATAATTAATTGGTGCCACCTCTCCATATGACGATGCATGGTATAGTTACCACAACTATATATTTTTTCGTTTCCTCTGGAGAGTTCATCGTGGCAGATGAAGCGTGTAACATACCGGGCATTTACCTTTTTTTGCATGTACAGGAAAGGAAAAAAAAATCGAGCGTTCGAGTTCTTAGGTGTCCCAGGGCCATTTTAGTGGACCAGGCCCAAATCCAAAGAACAGCTATCTCACAGGCTAATGGGGCGACCCACGCCGAGTTTCAGCATTGTAGGATGACCACACAAGTACAGCAACTTGCTAGACATCACCTCGGTGCCATCCGGATCTCGGCGCCCCACTGCAGATGAAGTGCCTCTCAACTATGAAACCACCAGAAAACGCTTGAGTCAGCTTTGTGTGAAGCCGCCATTTTGATTCAATCAATAGCGTCCCCCTGCACACATTCAGGGACCTGGTCGTGTCTTCAGGTCAAACGAATTTGGGACAAGATGCAGAAAGGAAAAGGAAAAAAGTTCCGCCGGACCCCGGGAGGTGGCCGCCTATGTCATGGGCGATCTTAGGCCACACCAGGGCAATAGTGAAGCTGCAGCAGGTGCAAATAAGCTTCAGACAGTGTTACAAGCGCTGCTCAGAACTCTCAACTATGACACCACCTCGGTGCCATCCGGATCTTGGCGCCTTGTGCTGGTTCCGGCCTATTCACACATCGGTCCGCTACTGACGCCACCTCACAGGCCAACGGGGCACCCCACGCCGACTTTCGGCGCAGCATTGTAGGATGGCCACACCAGTGCGGCAAATTGCTGGACACCACCTCGGTGCCATCCAGATCTCGGCGCGTTGTGCTGCCTTCGGCCTATTCGCCACAAGTGCGCACGCAACTCAGCTGCATAGCGAGTGAAACACCAAGGGGCGCCCCACTGCAGCCGAGGAACCTCCATCTTGGGGGCGACGCACAGCATCACATTGCTTTCCAATGCAGTCAGATCCTCAAACAGCCCCCACTGACTGACGCGAACTCACAGGCCAACGGGGCGCCCCACGCCGACTTTCGGCGCAGCATTGTAGGATGGCCACACCAGTGCGGCAAGTTGCTGGACACCACCTCGGTGCCATCCGGATCTTGGCGCGTTGTGCTGCCTTTGGCCCCATTCGCACATCAGTCCGCTACTGACGCCATCTCACAGGCTAATGGGGCGCCCCACGCCGACTTTCAGCATTGTAGGATGACCACACCAGTACAGCAACTTGCTAGACATCACCTCGGTGCCATCCGGATCTCGGCGCCCCACTGCAGATGAAGTGCCTCTCAACTATGAAACCACCACTGTGACATCCGGATCTTGGCGCGTTGTGCTGCCTTCGGCCTATTCGCACATCGGTCCGCTACTGACGCCATCTCACAGGCTAATGGGGCGACCCACGCCGAGTTTCAGCATTGTAGGATGACCACACCAACTTGCTAGACATCACCTCGGTGCCATCCGAATCTTGGCATCTCAACGCCTAGTGGTATCTTCCATACAGAAAATATTGTTACGCTACCTTTGGCCCCATTCGCACATCAGTCCGCAACTTAGACATCACCTCGGTGCCATCCGGATCTTGGCATCTCAGCGCCTTGTGGTGTCTTCTCGTCAGAAAATATTGTTGCGCTGCCTTTGGCCCCATTCGCACATCAGTCCGCTACTGACACCATCTCACAGGCCAACAGGGCGCCCCACGCCGACTTTCAGCATTGTAGGATGGCCACACCAGTGCGGCAACTTACTAGACACCACCTCGGTGCCATCCGGATCTTGGCGCGTTGTGCTGCCTTCGGCCTATTCGCACATCGGTCCGCTACTGACGCAAACTCACAGGCCAACGGGGCGCCCCACGCCGACTTTCAACATTGTAGGATGGCCACACCAGTGCTGCAACTTGCTGGACACCACCTCGGTGCCATCCGGATCTTGGCGCGTTGTGCTGCCTTCGGCCTATTCGCACATCGGTCCGCTACTGACGCCGCCTCACGTGCCAACGTATTTTCTCCGCATTTTATACCCTATGCCGCATAACAGGTCATGTGACTTGTTTATAAAACTTTTCATTGGTTCATTTTACTTTTGGTTTCCTAATGATGGAAGGCTTGATCATATGACCTAAAAACAACACTTTTCATTGGATGAAAACTTTTTTTTTTTCAAAACGATGAAAGCCCCACCTTGTTTCTGGATGTTTCAGACTGAAGCTGGCGTCAGCATGAGAGCACCACCATCTCGTAGCTCCGTCGTAGTCATTCCGCGAGCAATCATGGCAGCCGTTCCCCACCAGAAGCCTGCAGGAGTCGGGGCCCCCAAAACTTTTGATGAATTCTCAAGGCGGAGGGGACGCTTTCGAGAATGGGGTCCAAGACCTAGCAGACAATCGTCCGATTTCCAAGGTGTCCCAGGGCCATTTCAGTGGACCAGGCCCAAAAAGGAAAGAGCCTGCCGCCATTTTGAGAGTCCTGTGACAGCCGCCTATCGCTGCACCGCAAGAGTGGGCGCAACTCAGCTGAATTGCGGCTTTTGACACAGTGGACCAAAAACGGACGGAATGGCAACTGAAACGGTAAAGGGGCGCCCCACTACAACAGATGACACTCCACCTGGAGAGGCCCGTTCACGCCGCCTCCCCCGGGGCGCCCCACGCCGTTATTCGGAGCAGCATTGTAGGATACCAAAACCAGTGCGGCAACTTACTGGACATCACCTTGGTGCCATCGTTCTGCTGCCTTGGAACTATTCGCACAACAGTTTGCTACTGAAGACCCACCCCCCGCGACGCCCCACGCCGTTATTTGCTGGGTGGCAACTTACTAGACATCACTTTCGTGTCATCTAGATTTCAGCGCGTTCTGCTGCCTTGGAACTATTCGCACAACAGTTTGCTACTGATGACCCGCCCCACGCCGGAAATCTGGACGTTGTGCTGCGTTGGGACTATTCGCACAGCCGACCGCTACTTCGTTGTTTTTCCCTAAAAATGTTTATATGTTATTACTATTTTTGTTTTCTTGTATATATTTATAAATTATTAAAGTTTTATAATCTTACTACTTTGTCGGAGTGCTATATATTTTTAATGTGACACATAATTGTAAAAACTTTGATGTACAAAGAGTCATCCCTGGAATCTTCCGCTTCACGCTCGGTCCCCTCCCCAATCACAATACAGGATGGTTTTCAGATAATAGCAACGCTTCTGCTGTGACGGATCTCATCGAGTGTGGGCCTTGATCTACTATAACTCCTTTGAAGAGGGGTGAATCTTTACAGCTGTGGCCATAAACTACATCTGCAGGGCTAGCTGATACCCTAGGACCAGCCTGGACAATCGGACACAGAGGAAAAGGAGTGTCAGAGGGTGCAGTAGTGAATAGGGCGAAAGGGAGGTGTCGGGCGGGCACAGGGTGTGATTCTCAGGAAAGAGCAGCGCAGATGGGGGGAGGTTTATTACCCATGCATAAGACAGAGAGCGGGGGTGACCACTGCCTGGGGGAGATGCTTGCGAGGGTGGGGAGCCATGCTAAGGATCGACAGCGTGCACAGAGTGGGTCTGGTCAAGGCATCTAAAATGGCTGCCGTGCACGACAAAAGTGTGGCATTTGAAAAAAGACAAGATGGCGCAGACAATGTTTTTCAACACTTCCTGATTTCCTTCGAATCGAACGTTAACAGACGTTGGGGCATATTACCAAAGTTAAGCGATATTTATCCCTAACGATGCATTGCAAAGATTTTTTTACCGTCAGAAATTATCGCAGATAAACCTTGCTATTATCAAAGTTTATCGCAAATACGATAAAAACCGACCGCAATGCATTAATATCGCTGAAAACTCAGCGATATTCATGCATTACCGAGCTAATCCTCTTAGCCATGTTATCCACCTCCCATAGGATAACATGGCTAAGAACTGCTCAGGGCAGCTGTTACTTTTTGGAGATATTCGCGCTTATCTCGAATATTTCCAAAAGTTGATAATAGGAGATAGCGATGTTAGCGACTGTTTCCAGTCGCTAACATCTTGGCATGCCCACTTTGCATGTCATTAGTGATAAATATCACTCACATGCAAAGTGGGGCCCAAGATGGTCGCTATCTCCTACTAGCCGTCGCTAACTGGTGTTAGCAACAGCTAGGTAATACAGATATAATTTTATCTCCGCGAAGCGGAGCGCTGTTACAGATATATATCTTGTTTTTGAACGTTAATTTCTCAAAATGCACTGAAGCACATATATTGAGACCTAGCAAAGGCACATCGGGCTACCAGTCCCTAATATTTTACCAAGTTTCGTGCAAATCCATTCAGCCGTTCGATTATTATTATTATTTATTTTTTTTGCCCCGCGGGGCCCTTTTAAAACCTCCACATCAAACCTAGGGGATCAGCGAGGATCTACTATGCCCCCTTATGGTCATTTGCCCCTTCGCTTTGGCCTCCTCTTGTCTCTCGATCCTACCGAGAGACAAGATGGCGGCCGCTACGGACTGTTTGGAATGTTTACAGACACCGGAGAGCCAATCAGCTTCGCTTCGCAAAGCTCCGTAACGCGAAAAGTACGCGAAGCGGTGCGCTGTTACAGATATATATCTTTTTTTGAACGTTAATTTCTCAAAATCCACTGAAGCACATATATTGAGACCTAGCAAAGGCACATCGGGCTACCAGTCCCTACAATTTTGCCAAGTTTCGTGCAAATCCATTCAGCCGTAAGATTATTATTATAATTTTTTTTTTTTGCCCCGCGGGGCCCTTTTAAAACCTCCACATCAAACCTAGGGGGTCAGCGAGGATCTACTATTCCCCCTTATGGTCATTTACCCCTTCGCTTTGGCCTCCTCTTGTCTCTCGATCCTACCGAGAGACAAGATGGCGGCCACTACGGACTGTTTGCGGCCACTACGGACTGTTTGGAATGTTGACAGACGCCGGAGAACCAATCAGCTTCGCTTCACAAAGCTCCGTTGCGCGAAAAGTACGCGTCCTAGGCCGCTGCCCGGTCCGCGCTTACAGATATATATCTTTTTTTAAACGTTAATTTCTCAAAATCCACTGGAGCACATATATTGAGACCTACAAAAGGCACATCGGGCTACCAGTCCCTACAATTTTGCCAAGTTTCGTGCAAATCCATTCAGCCGTTCGGTCTAAAAGTGAGGCCAACCGCCCTATGGAAATTAACATGGGAAAAACGCGTTTTGGGACCCCCCTTTTTTCTCGGCCCCCCCTTGACGAACCCCCCCCAAATTTTCAAAGGCTGCTCAGAAACAAAATGTGCCATTTTCCTGAAAATTTCAGCCAATTCCGTCCACAAACGGCAAAGTTATTAGACATAGAATTTTCAAAAATCCCATAGAGAAAAAATCCTAACTATATATACCTACTGGCGACCGCCAGTAGGTAATATATATATATGTATATATATATATATTTATATATATATATATATATATATATATACATATATATATATATATATATATACACACACACATATATGTCAATAGAACTATTATTAACCTTTCGAAAAGGCCCATGAATTATGTTAAAAAACGTACCCTATGCCTAGGTTTCTCATTTTGTCCTTCCTACCCCTTTCATTACATATGTGTCAGAATTGATCTTTTTAAGTTTGTTCGCAAAACTCAAGAAGTTTCACACACTTAAGAGGACTGATACCAACAGGGTCACCATTACCAGCAATACTACAGACCAGACTAATCTCCACATAGGAGATATTGACACACTGATCACCATGATTAAACTCGATCATGAGGGAGAAGGGCTGGACCCCAACAAAGGCACCACACAAAGACTAGCTGAATATGACATCTTGAAAAATGCTTCGTCTTTTTCAGGCTGTAAGCCTAAATCCACATTTCTACCGTATTTACCACACAACAGCATTGACACGTTCCAGGAGGTGGTGGGGAGGGCATTCAACAAATTCAAACACCAGAGCAGGAGAAGGGGAAACAACAACTATAACAACCTTAGTTTTGAACAAAGACAGATACTGAGGTCTCTCTCGGGGGATGACAGCATTGTTGTCTGTCCTGCTGATAAGGGCGGTAATGTGGTCATCTTGGACAGGGATCTGTATATTGCTGAGGCGCACAGACAACATGAGGACACCAAGTACTACATGCCAATTAGCTTTGTTGAATATAACACCAGTATCACCACTGTCTGGGATCTCCTGATAATGTGGAGGGATAAAGGCATCCTTGAAAGGGAGGAGCTTTGCTATTTAAAGAAAGACCATCCAGTACTCCCTGTCCTTTTCCTTTTACCAAAGGTGCACAAGGATCCATGTAACCCACCGGGGCTACCCATTGCTGGCTCATGTATCGATGTGGCTACACTACATCGATGACATGTTTATCATCTGGGTAGGCCAATGACACGAGGCCCAGTTGTTTATTTACAAACTCAATATAAACGACCGGAACATCAAACTTAGAGGTAACATAAGCCACAAAGTGACAGAGTACTTAGATGTCAAGCTAGAAATTAAGCACAATCGAATTCACACATCTCTTTTAAGGAAATTGACAGCTGGGAACAGTGTTCTCCATGCCCTCAGCAGCCATCCTTAGGCTCTCAAGTGGAGCATACCCTATGGGGAGCTGCTGAGGGCTTAGAGGAACTGCAATACCAATGAGGGCTACCAACTCGAAAGCGACCTGATGTTTGAACACTTCAGGGAGAGGGGATATCCGAATTGGGTGCTCAAGAAAGCCAAAGAGAGGGCTGACGCCATGGATAGATCCATGACGATTGCTGACACGCCAGATTCTTACACAAAGGGGGAAGCTGGCAACACAAGGATGATTATGACCTTCAGCTCAGATTCAAGAGGTGTCAAACGCATTTTGACACAAAATTGGAATATACTTAAAACTGACAACTTCATCGGCAATACTTTGCCGAACAAACCGATCATAACTTGAAGGAAAGGCAAAAGTGTAAGAGACCAACTAGTACACAGTTATATTACAATCTATCCTGATATAAATCTTCATGGTCTGCAGAGCTTCTTCCCTTGCGGACACTGTAAGGCCTGTGAAAACAGTAAATTCTGCAATCACGTAGAATACAATGGGGGAGGAAGGAAATAACACAATTCCTCACATGTAGCTCCACCTTTGTTGTCTATGAAATTGAATGCACCTTCAATCTTTGATATATCGGGTCTACCACTCTGATGGCTAAGAAACGCATTCTGGAACATTACAGAGCCATCATTCACTGTGAACAAAAATATCCTGTAGCCCGCCACTTTCAGGATGGACACTTTTCCAACACAAACAGTCTCTGCTTTCTCATCTTCGAACAAGTGAGCAAAGGGCCTCGTGGGGGAGAGTCCTTACCCTCAGATAGAGGGAGTCCAAACAGATAATCAACTTCCAAACGAAGACTCCAGGGAGACTCAACCAGGATGAAGAATTAGCTATACATCTGAGGGAATAATGTTTCATCACATGGCTTGTCAGGTCCTCCTCCCTGCAGGAGAGTAGTCCTTTTGATAAACCTGGACTCAAGTATTGATGTGATTTATAGTGTATGCTCCCTAGTACTGACTTGTTATATGTTAGAGGCTATGTGTTTTATCTATGCCTCTCCGATTTCCTCCTTCAACAATTGAACAGTTACATAGATTTTATCTTACATTCTTAGGGATTTGAGTTTTGATTATGACGAGGTGGAAACTGGAATCCACACTCACTCTTTTAATTTTCAATGTTTTTGTTTTCTATATTTGTATCACACAAGAGGAAGGAAGGGGCCCATTCACATGTAATCACCTGCACTGGTCGCCTACCCTTTCTACCCTCCCATTTATCAACTGGGCACTTCAGCACTTTAGAGAGTCTGTTTCGGGCACAAGTGCATTGGAAGAATTGGGGACAAGGCCCTGTCTCCAGCACTGAGCACAGTAGGACCTTTGCTATGTGTGGACTGTTAGACCGATTTTGCACTTTTTCCATATCAGTTGGTGTTTCCAAAGGTGCCAGTGCGGAATTTATAATTGAATACACTAACCTGCTCCTTAAGGAGTATCTGTTCCTCTTTAAGGAGGACCTTTACTTGCAACGGAAGGGGACAAGCATGGGCGCAACTTGCATCCCAAGTCTGGCCGGTGCATATGTGGTTTATTTTGAGACTAAATATATATGCAACGAATCAGCTCCATTCTATGAAAATGTGTCTAATTGGCGCAGATTCATAGATGACATCTGGTTTATATGGACAGGATCGGAGGAATCACTCAAGGAATTTCTTACTTGGCTTAACCTGGGTGATGTAAATTTAAAATTCACAGAACATTACAGCAGAAGTATGGTGAGTTTCCTTGATCTAAATATTAAACACATAGCAGGGAAATTCGAAGTAGAATTATATTCAAAGCCAACAGATAAAAATACCCTAATTCATTATAAAAGTTATCACCCGAGGTTTCAAAAAGATAATATTCCTGTTGGACAGTTCCTTCGGCTCCGAAGGAACTGTTCTTCACTGACTGACTTCTACAAGCACTCAGATGTTTTGAAACAAAAATTAAAATTTAGAGGCTATCGGAAGAGACTTATAAATCACTCCTTTGAACAAGCAAGATTTTACAACAGGGACAGTATGCTTGACAACCCACAGGGCAAGCAACAAAGGAACACCACCACAAACAAAATTGTCTTTGTTAGTCAATTTTTAAGCATTAGCTATAACATTAAGAATATCAATAACTCGAACTGGGCCCTTCTTAATGATAATGAGCCTACGATATTAGACCGCCCCATCTTTGCCTTTAAACGGAACGATAATTTACATAGAAACCTGGTACATACATATAGAACCTACAGAGATCAGACAAATAAACCTACAAGGCAATAAAGTTACAGGAAATTATAGATGCGGAAATTTTAATAGCTGCGATCTGTGTATTGAGGAGAAGAGTGTTACCTTAAATGAACAAACGGTTGTGGCCAAAGACCTGAATAATTGTAGAAGCAAAAATGTGGTTTATTTGTTGATATGTCCCTGCGGATTGGGTTACGTGGGCGAGACTGATTGTGAGTTCAGGACCCGGCTCACGGAACATAAATCAGCAATCAGAAATAAAAAAATAATGCCCCATTAGTAGACCACTTTATCCAAAAGAATCGCACATGTGATGATATCAAGTGGTTCATTTTGGAGAGAATTAATAGTAGTAGACGTGGTGGTGATATTGTGGCCAAACGTAAACAACCAGAACAAAAGTACATATCCATTTTAAACACAGTCAAGATGGGGCTGTACTCAGAAGAGGATTGGGAACGACTAATACATTAAACAAACTCAATACGCTTAGAAGAAAGGAAGATTGGTGGATTTTTCAAGTAGAGAGTGACGAGATTCAGGACTTAGATTTGCAGTAACATGTTGTTCCCTGAGTTTTTCTTCCCCTTAATGAAAACCGTCCGGCCGGTTAGATTTTATGGTGAGCGGACTCCGTAATACACGTTCTCCTACAGGAGGTATAACATGGGCAGGAGACACGTTGATCATTGAGTTTTATAGTTATAGACTTGATGACTTGTGTGAAGAAGGCCCTAGTGTATGTGCAAACTTTGACCCACAGGTACCACCCGGTTGTTAATGTGTCTAGTATAGGCACAGTGTGTAACTTTTTCATCTGTTAACACCGGTAGTTAACAGATATTACTAATAGGTCTATTGATATATTAGGGATATTTAGTATTATATTAGGGATATATAAGTCTGATTACAAGACGGAAATACAATAAATATTAAAGTAGAAGACAGTCCTAAAGAGTAAATTCTATGAGAGCAACTTTTTCATTGACCATTAGGCACACTGGAAATGGTTTGTTATCAACAAATATAATATTATTTGGGATCAGCTGAAACCCCGAGGGGATCGCTTTTTCGATTCCTCCAATATCAGGGATATTTGGCAATCTAATTGGCCAAGAAAATAATAACAACACCAGCATTAGTAATAAGTATGTAAAAGTCCGTGCCTTTTTGCAAATGCCCGTTTAGGTATAATACGGTAATCTACCCCGGGGCTATCGGCATGATTTATGTCACTTTTGACAGGAGACATAATTAAGATATTTACAGTAACTTTATCACGCCGCTGCACTTGCTTTCGTTACTTTTAAGCGATTTGAGCAAGCCGGAAGCGAAACTAATCCGGACAGGTGAAAGTGATTAGCTAATTCACCGCGACTATCTAAACCCAGATCCCGCAGCCGCATTTGATCTTGCTGCGCCCCGGGACCATTTGGGATTTACAATTCATCCTGAAAGAAGGTATGTGGCACACCCGTATCCTTTAGCATGGGAGAGAGAGAGTCCTTTTTAATGAGCAGACGCCACTAATGCTAGCACTATGTTTGCTCACACAATGCTTTTTGCTCTGGTGCCATACGGCTTGACGTTTTTTACATAAATAATTTCTCATCTTTGTCCCACACCAAAGGTTTACCGTACCTGGAAACCATATCGGTGAGGTCCCGGTCTTGATAAAGGATACCTAGGGACTCGAGTTTTCCATTTTCCGCTTACCTGACTATCCAAGAGTGAGATACTATACCCGGGTACTGCTGATATTTATGCAGGTAATTGACTTCTTTTACGAGGTGACCAAGTTAAATAGTTGTACTACAGTCTTTGAATATGAGTAGTTATTTAATACATTTAAAGCTAAGCTCTATGTCTCCTCAGATTACCATATTAACCCGTGACTATAAGGCCATTAGTGTGGTGAGGAAAGGGGCGCCTACAGTTGGAGGAATCCACACCAATTGTTGAAATATGCCATTTTAAGGAGTTTCGCTTTGAAGTATCGCTTCTAAGTGCCAGATAATAATTGCGACCAGGTAACCACAGCCTGCTTTCTTAGACCTATAGACCTAAGAAATGAATTAAGTAAGGACCAAGTTAAGTTTTTTAAAAAAGATTAAAAAACTAAATATTAAAACATTGGTGTGTCTATCTGTATTTTCGAAAAACAGGGTATAGCAGCCTGAAAGGATCGCACATATAATGTTGGCCCCCGAGGCGAAACCGAGGAGGTATGTAGAGATATATCCCTTATATAAGGTGTTATGAGTTATCAGTTGACTGGATTCTGACTGGTTTTTACCAGGGCTCAGTCGCATTTTAAAGGTCAATCGGTGGAGCTTTTTGTCGACTGAGGCGTGAGAGTGGATTTAATCTTTTGAAAGACATGCAGGAGGCTGGGTTCCGAATGGGACCATTCATGACATAGTTATGAATGTAAACATGGTGGAATATTGTGGTTGACACAGTGAGGTAATCGTGGTACTGTGTTGGGTGCAATGTATCCAATATGAATAGTAGGAAACAACACCAGTTGTATTCACTATGAAGTTTATTGTAATGTTTTGCCTTGTTCTGACAATTTAGTGTAGCCCATTATAATGTTTTAATGATGTTCCACGAGGACAACATACGTACATGCATTTGTATTTTTATCTTTTTAGATAATTCCGGTCTTTTTAATGTTGTGAGAGAAATTAAATGACAACCAACTTCTTTTGTCTTGAGAAAGGTGGTTCACATCAGGCAGCACACCGAAACGCGTTGACGCCAGTGTTTTTAATTAAATTCGAGGGACTGTTGTGCTGAGTATCTGTTAATAGATCCCAACGAATTATTAATTTGGGATGTTTTCCATATGATTCACCTGACATGTCTCTTTTTTGTAATTTGTTTTTATAAAGATTGTAGATTATGGATGTGATTCCCATGATCATGTTTTTAACACTTTTTTATTAACAAATACATTTGTATATATTTTCATAAACTTGTTAGTTCCTGCTATAGTGTGTTTATATAGATAACTGTGGGGGTCCTTTATTGTGGCACCAGTGTGGATGAGATATTGAATGGACTGCATGAAAGGTGTTAGTTAGATTGATCTAAGGGACGTTTTTCTCTTACACTGGTTGTATTGGCACCCTGTCCCTTGGACATTTGGGCCTCTCCCTCTAATTTGGCGATTGGAAGAATTGGGGACAGGGCCCTGTCTCCCGCACTGAGCACAGTAGGACCTTTGCTATGTATGGACTGTTAGACATATTTTGCACTTTTTCCATATCAGTCTTTAGGCACTTGCCCGTTATCTGATTATGCTCTGGGCTCTGTTTAGGTCACTTGTCCAATTTGCCAACGTGTCAACTTAGGTAGGTTTACCCGAGGCAGTACTGCGGCTAACAACATTGAACTGGAGGCCATATACTGTGTTATGCCATTTTTTAGGCACTTGCCAGGAGCCGGCTTAGGTCACTTGTACAACACAGGAGGACATTGTCCACTAGGACTAGCAAATGTTTGGATACGCTGCATGATTTAGGTTTAGGTACCCCAAATCATACTTATTTTGTCTTTTGTCTATAATGAGGGCATTGATAAAGATTTGGTGTCCGGTTAACGCACGCTTTACCAGCATGCTTGACTCATATGCTTATGGTACTTGTTGGCAGACTAGCCCGTGTTCTCTCATTAGTGGGGATTGTAGCAAAAGCAATTGAATATGTGATTTGTTCATGATTTATTTATTTTTTTCATAGGAAATGTATTGCAAATTGATTTTACTGATGTGCTACTACCCCATGTCTGCCATGTGATATGCATTGGTCCTTTCTCGCTTTCTGCACCATGGACTATTAGAGTTTCTCTGACAGGGTGTATGTTCCACGTGATCAAGGTTCTACGGAATCAAAACGCATTGTGGGATAAACGGTGATTTGGTAACCAGACGGAGTTGTGTGTTACTGAAAGCACGCGGATCTACGCTAGACTTTGGGAATAATGTATTTCTTATATTATTATATTTAAAGCTATACGCAGCTATCCATTTACTTTTTTGCTACTTTTTGTGATCGAATGGTGAGTTGAAACGTTTGAACAAAGTCATTGAGATTCAATATTGGATAGAAAACAAACAGAATATGTTTTCAATGGTAATTGTAGTAAATACTGCAACTATGTCAAATTCAGAGCAGTGCAATGGTATTGGAAGGGACATGAGGCGAATTTGTGGCATTTTGATGAATAGACGTTTAGTCTAATTACGAAGTCAAACCCACGGTTGCGGTCTGGAACCAATCGGCCAAAGGTGGTAGCTCCAACTGCACATTTGGTAGCAACCGCCCTATGGGAAGGTCTGACACATCCATTCCCCAATGGCAGTTTGTGCGGCGAATGGAAACGTCCCACAGAACAAGCTGCCATTGGGAAATGGATGTTTTCAAACATCCCTGCACCTTGTGGCAGGCACCGTGCTGTTCCTGCCACACGGTGAAGGGATGCTTAGGAATCCCATAGCGGAGGGCCAGGGGGAAAGAGAGCCCAGTTAAGGGCTCCAAAGACGCTTTCAGTCAGCCTTTCCATGTCGGAAAGGCCAACATGAAAAGGCTGTCGGAAAGTGCCTTTATAATCCTGATGGCGGAGCCGAGTCTGGTTGCGCCATTATTAGCGGATTATGGTGGCCCCCACCGCTCCCATAGGCTACTTGATCCTGACGGAAGCGTATTGGAATCCCCCCCGTAGTTTTTACTTCGGTCACCCTCATCCTAATATGGCGGTTTGACTGAAACAATGTAACGGATGTATGATTTTGAAAATAAGAAATCGTTTTGGGGCTTCGAAGCAAATATAAATACCGGACAATGATTAGTAGTGTACTATCAAATTAAACCTTTGTGGAAACACAATATCAGAAACATACTAAGCCATTCACATATTCCTAATATGGGAACTATCTATTGTATATTTTGACAAATGCTCGAAGCCCTAATACTTTGGTTGTGGAAATGTGGTCCTACTTATTATCAATTCTAGTACTGGGGGCCAAAATGCAGGAACCCATAGCATAAATGCATACAGAGGTTCTGGTTGTAAGTATAAAATACAACAATTTAAGACACTATTTTTTCTACATCATATCTCCCCTAACCTTCTTAGACCCTCGTCAAGAGTCAAGAGTGGCCAATACATTTTGATATGTGCGATAACTAGATTTATAACAAACAATTACTAGTTTTTCTATTTAACCCCAGTTTCTTAGAGAAATACAGAAGTGAAACATGACGGTTATTATCAGGAAGGGGTTTGTGGGAAGGTGGGGGGGTATTGATGTTAAATTCCAGGATCTACATATTTTGTTGCAGTGTTCACCAAAATCTGCATGTTGATTTCCATTTTCGGGGATACCACTTAAGAGGCAATAATTATGGCACTAGATAAATTCTAAACGAATCAATAATTATTGCACCGAACACTAGGCCATAGTTTGACCATATTTACAATTATCTATCTATTGTTTTTTTCTAATAGGGACTGCAATTTAGGAGCAGGTGGCATTTATATATTTATTTCATGTCCCGTCATCACAGACAATTGGTGGATGATTACTCGTAAATTTATACAAATAGAGAACATTGTAATGAACCAAATGACACCAAATGGAAAAATGTGAACTTTTAAAGTTTTAAATAAAACTAGTGCCAATAAAGCACAAAGCATCAACCGCAGGCGACTGATTACACTAGACCGGGTAAGGTTTAAGACTGACCTTGATGAATAGATACGAAAACCAGGTTGGTTCCAGTCAAAGAGTTACCTTTTATGGAGAAAAAGAATTTGTCAATGAGTGGTTGGCGAGGTAAGCTGCAAACTAGATCTTAAGCAAGGCTCAACAATGGGGAGTTGCTGAAGCACTGGCTCGAATATGTGACGTTACAATGTGTTCAAAATGATTGCGGTACGTTTCATCGCAGTTTTTACTATGCAAATCATTACAACAACTTGTGCTGGAGGGCACTGGACTTAGGAATAGTATGATTTTCTATTTCAACAGCAGTCTACGTACAGTAGGGAAGGTGCTGGAATAGTAAATCATACTATTCCTTAGTTAAGAGTGCCATCCAGCGCAAGTCATTGTAACGAATTGTGTTGTAAAACCCACGATGTAATGGTAATGGATGTTTCCCACTGGCTCCCGGAACTTTGTGTTGAAGGTGATGCTTCCATAGTTTGCGATGGACAGAACTGATGCTACCTTTTACAAGTCATATTTTGATAAAGGTATTGTGATTTTTTGTTGTTTTGGTCTAGTTTGGTTTAGATAAAGATTTCCTCTGTTTCTAAACTGGCATGGTGTCCATTTGTAGTGTCTTCACTGTATTACTGTATTTGTGCACAAACGTTTTACACATTGCTTCTGAGATAAGTCTGCCTGTTTCCGCCAAGCTACCAAGGGGGTGAGAGGGCTTGTCTAACTGCATAACTCCCTTACCCTGACTAGAAGAAAGGGTCCATACTTAGACAAAGGTGCAAAGCATTGCCAACTAGAGACCCCCATTTCTATCAATCTGCATAAACATTCTTGTAATGTATTGCCATTTTCAAGACCTTACTTTCATAATACAGTGGTAAAAGGTGATGGCACCAAGCACTTCTTTGATTTACCATCAAGGACATGAATAAAAAAACAGTAAAAATGTTTGGGGAACCAGCCTGTGGCTTTCCGTTTTCTGCTTCTATCAAGTGTAAACATTCTAGTTTTATCTTTAGCGCTGGTGGCCCCCCGGTGCGATAATTATTTTTGGCACCCCCATACACCATGACAGACTCCTCGAATCTCTTACTACCACCGGGCATAAGTGCTCCTCATCTCTCCAAAAATAAGTTACTGCTAAACAAGTGTCCCTCTCCCATGAGGTCGGAGCCCCCTCCACAGGTCAGTGCTCAATGCGGCCGCACCAGGGGACCGCACCAGTCGCACTGCCCTAAAGCCGGCTTTGGCCTCAACAAAAACGTGCAACAGTTTGGAAGGTCTAGGTCTTCTTGCATTGATAACTAATCTGCTATAATGTTCTGTCAATTATAATTAGGTTAGGATGCACTAAATTGACGGAAAGTACATTATTACTAAAAAGTTTTTCTCTCAAATTGAACTAAAAGTAAGTACAAAGTAAATAAAATACAAACCTTTCCTTTCAAAACATTGACAATGTGGAACAGTAGAATCCTATGAGGTAGACAAGATGAGTTTCATCTTCTTAATCGTCATAGAACTGTCGGATACATTTCTCCATTATTAATGTCGGTTTGGAAAAGTGGACAATGTCCTCTGTCCCATTCTCCAACACCTCCAATATCTGGTCCAATGTTTATCTACGTCAACCATGAAGCCATTCAATTTTAATCCCCTTGCACCGTGACTCCTACACTTTCTTCTGTTACAACAAGACAAGAATATTCAAATCATTCTCCCTTTGCTCAAATTAATGTTACCGAGTGTTTTGCCCCTTGTGGAAAATCTGCAAACTGTGCTCAAAGTGTCAGAGTGCATCTAGAGGAAAAGTGTCAACACCACGACTAGCGAGAGCTTTAAACTTAAAGGGAGGATTGTATGATTGCCGACTATACTTCTTTACTTAATGCTTACGGCCATTAATCTTTCTAGATCTTGATCTAAAGTCTTTACATAGCAACCTATCTGCACTGATTTTTCTTTTTAGGAGTCCGAGGTAACTTGATGAAATATCAGGCTTAGACTTGGTTACCTCCTCCTGCCACAAAAGGTGGCGGGCAGTGGCAGCTTCTGGTGCTTCCGGCTTCCTGTCTCCCTCCCCCAAGAAGCCAGAAAGAGGACTTAGGAGAGGCGGCCCCCAGCCAGCCATCCGGCCTGAAGGTAAGTGATTTTGTTTACCTATTTCTCACCACCGCCCCTTACCTCCACCGCTTCCCCCTGCTGCTAACAGGTAGCAGCCTCCGCTGGAGTGGCTTGGGATTTGCTTGAGTCATTTTCTGGATGAGTATGATATGCTGAGCCCTTAACCTAAAATTAAGTATTACTCTCATTTGGACCCACGTCTTTTTGATATTCTTTATACTATGGCCTTTTTCTAGATTGATATCTATTTGGCATCTTTAATGCATCACGTTCCTTCCCTCTCTAATGACGCCAGTGGCTTTGTCTACCATGGTTGCTCCTTTACTCAAGAAAACCCGTTTTGACCTGAGAGACTTCAATACCAACTGGACGATTTCACTATTGACTCAGGTCTTTCAAGACAAAGTGGCAATACTTATTTGCAATTCCCTCTACTCCAAGTAGTGTCTTAATATTTCCAAACAGCCTCATAAATGCACTGAAACTGTCCTACGGACTGCCATAGGTGACCTGAGGCTGGTGGCTGATAGCACTTTATCACCTTGCTGATCCTTCTCCACCTACCAGCAAGAGTTCACCCCTTCAACCATTGAATTTGTGCAACAGCCACTCTGCTACCTGCTTTAATTGCATGGTCTTAAAGAGGATTTCATCGTTATCTAAAGCTTACCACCATGTTATTTCCAGACCTGTTTACTCCAGACTCCCACACCTCACTCTCACCTTAGATTTGGCAAATGTCTAGTCACTGGTGACTCCAGAAGAACGTACACCCAAGTCTATTGAACCAATATTTACTTCTGTCGAGGCCTGAAATGCCAAGACACATTTATGCTGTAGGTGTGCAATTACAAATGTCAACCATATCCAAACATTTCCGCAACTTAGATAGCCGAACCCAAAACCATCTTCAGCAGAGAAAATCAAACTGAATCTATAGTTAACCAATCACTGTACAGGGAATTTATGACCAAATATAATGAGGTAGGCCACTTCCAAAGTAGCAAAATAGTTATAGCACAAAAATATGTTTGTTGTTATTTTGCAGTTTTATATAGGGCACACTCATTCATTTTTAGGCACTGGGAGATTAAGTGATTTACCCAGAATCACAGGATGCTTGAGCCTCCCGCCAAGACCCGAACATAAGAGCTGATTAGGATGGCGGTGAGACCGCCACCGACAGCCTATCGGTAGGAGTCTCACCACCATCAAAAAGCAAGTTTCCTGCCCACCACATTTGTATTGAGGGAGGTTTGTTGGCCGTCAGCAAGACTAACTACCACACATCTAGATGGGCTCCTTGAGCCTCTCAGTGCAGTGGAGACGGAGTAATGCCTACATTGGTGGCTGTGCCTTCCAGGTACCACCTTAGGCATCATGATGTTCCTTTCCGCTGGCTTTTTCAGGACGGTAAACAGGCCATGAAAAAACAAGCGTAAAGGGACATTGGGGGCCAGTAGCGGCCCCCCCTTACGTCCCTGGGCTTCAGTTTTGGTTTTTGGGGCCACCACATAGCCTTGCACCATGTGGCAGGCAAAGCATGGTGCCTGCCACGTAGTTCAGGGATATGTACAGGGTGCATTCTTTGCATTGCGGCGGGTGCTGCAGCCAAAAGCAGCCACCGCAATGCAAAGAATACATGGCACGACCGCTTTGCAGGCTGTCACATCGAAATCCCTATGGCGGGACCGCTGATGGCTAGTCGGTCGGTTCCATTTCCGATAGGGTGACGGGCTGATGTAAGTCTGCTGGTCATCCTTATTGAGCCAGTGTATTATCCCCGTGCACTCAGTATTCACAAGTTTGAACAGAGTTCGAAAATATTTCCAAAGAGCGCTCTGGTCGTCACACGTAGTCAAGCCGTGCCTTCAAATGAAAAAACAAGTGTTGAGGGTAGCAACGTCTATCCTCTAGGCTGAGCGTAAAGTAAACTCCGAAACACAGAGGTTTCTTCTCAGAATTCCATAAGTTTTAATTCCACAATATGAACATTTCAAATGTTGGATAGAACATCATGAATCAACGAAAGCTTCTTTGCGTGCATAATAACATTCTTATGTCGCAAGGTTAATAGTTGTACATCAATTCCAATACACCCAATGCATTTCGGGTCATGAAAGAGTGACCCTTCGTCAGGGGTCTGAAACAAGGGGTAAACAGGACCAAATTAGTCACTCCATATATACATATGCGTATCGAGCAAAACCATAAGTGCTATTACCTAAATCATGCTGCCGTGAACAGTACCAAGGTGATTGAACGAGAGGGTGAAACAACGTGGTAAGAGACGTGCTTAAGGTGAGGTACAGACCCAAACCACCTAATTCCATTGACCAAAGTGTAGGAAAGTATATGATCCAAGCATTAAATTAAAACAACGTAATGTCCGGTCGACAAATGTGAAAGCAAGGAAACTGGACAGAACCAATCACCTAAACCCATGGTGCCAAGAAGAGATGAAGAAAAAACAGATGAAGAAAAAACCTTAATCGTGTAACTTACGGGGAAACAGACGCCGCCGCGTCTAAGAGGAATCTTTCGATTTTCAGCGGTGCAACAAAGGTGCAAGTGATAGGCTCAACCCGGTCATGTGATCATAACAATTCGACCACTGTCTGAAAGGATACATACGACAACCCGCACCATGTGATGAGAGTGTTGCTGCTTCACAACAAGGAAGTGCATAACGTGCCGAAGGTGATAGGATAGAATAAACACGTGATCGGTGACTGACACAAAATAAAAGGTGTAAAATCGTATGATCTGAATACGAACATTATTAATCACAATCATGAAACTGGACAAATCAGCAAGTAAACAGCGAAGGCTCACAATGAATTAACCAAAACAAAAGGTAATATGAGCATTAAAAAATTGGAGGGGAACAGAGTAGGTCAAAAAGTCAATGCAATGCTGATGCTGAATTATAAAAAGCAAGAATGTTCAATCCGATCATTAAGACCACCTGGATGAGCCGAATTCAATTTCTTGATCCAGTAAAATTCAGCTCTGAGTCTTTGTTTCAAGGGATCCCTGTCTGGGCGTTGTGGGATGGTCTCGAGAACCATAAATCTCAGTTGGGCCATTTGGTGGCCCGCTTCTTTCCAATGGCATGCTAAAGTGGATTTCACATTGGCGAGTCTGATGTTACTTTTGTGCTCCGTGATGCGTACTTTAATTTTCCGTTCTGTTTGCCCAACATATATCTTGCCGCATGGGCATTTAATTGCGTAGATACAATTGGAAGTGTCACAAGTGCTAGAGTGATGCAGTTCGATAGGATAACCTTTAGTGGGGTGCATGAAGATTTTGCCTGTTATCACGTTGTTGCAATGAATGCAGTTTAGACATTTTGACATTCCCTTCCATTTCTGGTTATCTTTTTGGGGAGCATTAAGTAGCTCTTTCAAATTTTTTGATCTCTGAAATGCGAAAGTCACTTTATCGCTATATAGATTTTGCAAATCTGGTTCTGTTTGAATGAGATGCCAATGTTTATTGACAATGCGTTTGATTTTGTTCGATTCAGTAGAATATTTCATCACACAAACTGTTTTCTTTTCCACAATTCTTTCTTTGGGTCGTAATAAAGTATCTCTGTTGAGTTTTTTTATTTTATCCAAAGAAGTCTGTAAGATATTTTGCGGATAGCCTCTGTGTTGATACTTGGCTGTTTGTGCATTTAATGATGTCTGCAGGTCCTCAGTACATGTCGTGATTCTTTTTAACCTGATGTATTGCGACGTAGGCAAGTGTTTTTTAGTGAATCAGGATGAAAACTTTGGAATAAAAGACTCGCGTTTCTATCTGTGGGTTTGGTGAACACTTTGGTTCTGATGACGTTGTTGACTAACATCACTTGTACATCCAAAAACGCTATAGATTCTTTATCAATGGTGTGGGTGAACTTGATTCTTTCATTATGAGTATTTAATACCTCAATGTTCTTTTCCAGGTGTTCTTTGGATCCTCGCCAAATCAAAAAAATGTCATCTATGTAACTTTTAAACATGATTAACCCTTCAGTCCATGATTGATTGTTTAAGATGTGATCAGTCTCAAATTTGTGCATAAAAATGTTGGCATATGAGGGTGCCCCCCCAAAGCCCATCGATGTGCCGTTGCATTGATAAAAACATTGTCCTTTCCATTCAAAATAGCTGTGGTATAGTGCGAATTGCATTAACTGAAGAATCAACACTTTCTGAAATTCTTCTAGATCACTGTTCAGTAGACACCATTCCAGAGCTTCAATGCCCTCATTATGAGGGATAGATGTGTACAACGCGGTAATGTCTATAGTACATAACCAGTACGTGAACTCTTGTTGTAGAGATGTAGTTTGCAACAGGTTCAGAAAAGACGTAGTATCCTTGACATGTGTCACACAGTTTTGGACGATAGGTTGCAAAAATTTGTCAATAAATTTGCCAATAGGTTTCGAGATGGACCCACAAGCGGAGACAATGGGTCTGAAAGGAGGATTGGTGAGATCCTTATGGATTTTTGGCAACATGTACAGTTGCGGTCTTCTCGGATACTTCAAAACAAAAAATGAGTATGTTTTTTTATTGATCTACTTCATGGCCAAAGCATGATCCAGTATTTGTTGCAAAACTTGTTGATACTCTCGCGTGGGGTCACCTTCCAGCGGTAAGTAAATGTCCTGATCGAAAACATGGTTGTTAACACTATTGATGTAAAATTCAGTGTCCATCACTATAAGTGCACCTCCCTTATCTGCTTTTTGAAAGGTGAGGCTCTTGTCTTGACTCAATTTGTTTAGGGTATTCCATTCTTTAGGTGATAGATTGCTTTTGTTTGGTTTATTGAAAGAAATTTTCTGAACTTCCGACATGACAGCCCTTTCAAAAGCTTCAATCGTTTTATGCGATGTAGGTGCACAAAATTTACTGGGCGGTTTGAAATCCTTATCCCATGTATCTGGTGTTTGCATTTCATGGCTATCTTTGAAAAAGTATCTTAATTTCATGTTCCTGAAAAATTTGAACTGTGAAATTTCAGTCTCACCAGGATTGGAACGATATGTGGGTACGAATGTAGTTCCTTTATTCAGGAGTTTAATGTGTGCCTTGGTTAACTGTTTCGTTGAGATGATGATGACTAAGTTGTTTTCTGCATCTGACTCCTGGTCCCTTTGGCTATCTCCTCTTCTGTTTCTTTTCGCCCTTATTGTTCTGTGGATGTTATAGGAGGAGCATTTGCTACCGGGCTGATGTCTAAAAAAGACAATTGTTGTGAAGTGATTTGACTAGTTGAAGGTTTAACAATTTGTTTGGTGGTTATGCTCACTGGTGGTCTAGATTGTGCAATTTCAGAATCAGAGACAACACTTTCCTGGGAAGACGTTGTGCCCAGTTTCTGGGTTTGATGTTGAGGATGCCATTTTTTCTGATTATATATTTCCGCCCAAGTGTACACTTCTTCAAGTTTGTAGTCTAAAGTGTCACGTCGGTACTTCCGTACCTTTCTTTCATTCACCTCCTTAGCATAACGGTCTAACTTAAGATTGACATCTTCTAATGTTTTGTCCAGATCAGGAATATTATTCATTTCTGCTTTTAAGGTGTTGATCTCTTCTTCTATCTCCAGTAGTGCCTTTGAGAGTTCTTCCACGATCAGCAGGATCAAATCTAAGGAACATTTATTCAATATTTGGTACCATTTTTCGAGAAATTTCTTGCTATTTTTACAAAGCATTGGCTTGAGAGCTATCCTGAGTCCCCGGGGTATTCTTTGATTTTTGTGATAGTGAATGAGTTTCAGACCCCTGAGGAAGGGTCACTCTTTCATGACCCGAAATGCATTGGGTGTATTGGAATTGATGTACAACTATTATCCTTGCGACATAAGAATGTTATTATGCACGCAAAGAAGCTTTCGTTGATTCATGATGTTCAATCCAACATTTGAAATGTTCATATTGTGGAATTAAAACTTATGGAATTCTGAGAAGAAACCTCTGTGTTTCGGAGTTTACTTTGCGCTTCGCCTAGAGGATAGACGTTGCTACCCTCAACACTTGTTTTTTCATCCTTATTGAGCCCCAGGTTCCCAGCGTCAAAGTCGGTCACTCTAGCCGTTAAGCCACATCTGAGAACTGAGAACTCAAGTTACAAAGGGCCTTGTTCACAAAGGCCAGACTTAAACAGCTAGGAATTTACCTCCAAAGAGTTTACCACAATGTTTAGAGCTGATTTGCAACTTGTTAGAGATTCACGTAGAACCCCAGCTGCAGTGCAGGAATTCTATACCCATAGAATGCCTGTATTATTCCAATGTGCAAAAAGTGCAGATTTTTTATCAGGGGGAACATGCGGCACGCTCACATGATATGTAAATGTGCATTACAACATGTAAGTTTTTGTCCTCACAGTAAATGCCTTTTCCCTTCACTATGAAAAACACTCATACTACCCTTTTCCAGAGCTAATTAAACCTCCATTTACCGAAGAAGCTTAATTTGCGATTTCAGGGTGAAAAACCATCAACAAACGGTACACGAACACCCACAAGCTTAAAGATAGTGATTGATAAACTGGCCAATATGGCAGATCTTACAGACTGGTGCATTTTCTGCCTTCAAATATGCACACTAGAAACGGAAAATTCCAATAGTCATGATTTTTAATTTAACCTTTTTGGTCACCTAAGCTGTAGTTAAGTAAGTAAACAGCTTTTCTGTTCCGGACAAAAACCACTGCAGTAAATCAATGCGTCTTTAAAGTTGTGGATAGTAAGATGCTCATAATTGTAAATGCCCTGACTAAAAATATATACACACAAATATATACGCAAAGATCATAAAGAAACCTGCATTTCTTCTATAATTTCCTATTAAAGTTCTTGATCTATAATGGGACAAAAATTCCTCTTTTTGGATGGGTATAGTTTGAAAAATTAGGTTGCATTTAACATGCAAAACTTTATACATAGTCAAGGTTTATACATCAGTCAAACCTGGAATATTATGCAGGTTAGAAGGTAAATCTCCATTCATGCTTGGCGAAACAAATGGCATAATTACCTATATCTGGCTGGGACCCAGTTTCCCGAGTTCATTTTTTAAATGCAAATCTTATTACGTGTTTTAGCCTAAAATGGCTAATGCAAAACAGGCTGTTGTGGACTAAGATGAACAACATACCCCAAAAATAAATAGTAAGCTAGTAATGAAACTGGGATTAATTCTGCCTACAGCAAAATAAACTGATTACCTATTGAACTATGGTGAAATAGTCTAATGGTTAAATATCAGAGTAAGCAATATTGCATGAAAAATTACAATATCTTGATTCTGTAAACAACATTACAGATAAAAGATTAAAATAGAAAAAACAAAGCGTTAGCAAAAAAAAATAGCAGTTGAGTAATGCCAGAGTAATGTCACAACATTAGTGATCTAGCATATGCTTAAATGTTCTAAATGTAATGTTTCATATTCCATTTTATGCAGAGGCATTTATGACGACTGTCATCCAAAGTGTAGTTTTAATTAAGACAAAGTCTATTTTCAGACAAGTTCTTTGCTTCAGCATAATAGAAGCCAGCAAATAGAAATGCTAACAGAGTTCCCAAATTAAGCTTGTAAATATCAGATGATAATTAAAACACCACCAGAATACGCGTGGTTACCACAGGTCTGATTCTAGACTGCAGTATCGAGTTAAAGGAATAAAACTCTAGTGTAACATAGGTAAATGATTCCTAGATTTACCAGGCGTTGAGATCAGCCGATCGCAAGGCAGGATCCTCCAAAGGCCACTTCTGATTTCCGTTCTCTTGGTTCTTGCCAAATTGAGCACAATTTATATAGGAAATAGCAACCCATATTGTTTGCAGTGCTAATTAACGGCAAAAGTGCATTATGAAGTGAGTTATATTATTAAAATTCTAATATCCGTGATCTTAAGGGACTTATTTACAAGCCCCTTACACTGCCTGTACCTCACTTTATCCCATATTAAAAGTGATGCACCAGCGGCGCAAGAAGCTTGGAAATATACCCTCTAGGGCCTCATTTATGAAAACTGTTGCATCGCTGAGATAAAACAGTGATGCAACAGTCTTCACTGTGCCCTCCTTGCGACACAATGGCTGTGCCATGTTTAATGTATGGCTCTCCATGTCGCAAGGAATGACAGATACGTCAGGAATCCTGATGTGTCTGTCGGCGTTAAAGTCACGCATTGCTAGAGTTGTTTCGGAAGCATGACACAACCCCAGCAATGCTTGGGGTAGACCTATTCCCATTACACTGCGTCACCCTTACACCTGTCATGAGGCAGGCCTAACGTTTTGACGCAGTAGAGTCCTAGAAGTGTTGCAGTGAAATCTCATAGGTTCTATGACCCATTTTTACATGGAATAGCCTGCCCTGCATACATTACGTGGAGAAGTGTGGCTCACTGGTTGTGGAGAAGTGTGGCTCACTGGTTAGAGCAGGCAGACCCTGAAGCAGAGGTCAGACCCGGGACCAGGGTTCAATTCCCGACGCGGCAGGGTCTTGAGCTCAAATGTCCATGGACTCGATAATTCTCGCTTCGGTGCCTGACCTAATCATGGGTTCACACTCTGCAACTCTGGGCATTAAGCTTGCTTAATCTCCACAACGGCCCCCCTGCGGCGGGATGCCTGGCTTTCACCTTGGGGATGCCCTGTAGGGGCTATCTCACAGGGAAAAGCCAGGACGGGTTCCCAAGGCAAGCGCGGAGATACCCCTTCGGGGGTCGATTCAGGTGCTATATAAGAAACATAATAATAATAATAATAATAATTATACCTGACACAGATATAATGTGGAGCAGGGCTTTACAAGGTGACGCATCTTCCTACATGCTTCACCTTGGAAATATGGCGCAACATGGTGCATTGTTTATGCCTCTGCCGCATTACAAAAAGAGATGCAATGGCAGAACAAAAGTGTCACAGGGCCTTCATAAATAAGACCCTTCATTTTTGATGGTTTACACATCACATCTTGCGAGGGTGGGTGTGTGTCTGGAATTCACCAAGAGGCCACTGTAGCTTGGAGGCTGAGGCGCTATTTCACATTTGTCATTTAAGGGCTTAATGCCCTTCTATAAATTGAAGTTCTGTCAATAAAAATATAAGATGCTGGGCAAGTTCTTGGAAAGGAACACCAGTGAAAGGCACACATTGATTTGAGTCCGGTGTTTGTGTTATGTTTAACATTTCAGAGAGATTAGGCTAGCGATCAGTATTCAAACCTGCTCATAGATGCATTCTGTCACACAGAGGCATGGCCTACTGATGCTCATTTATGGCAATTGTTTATACATTTCTTGATCCTTAACTTCAGAGATAACGGTGGAGGTAGAGATGGATTAGAACTTTTGTTTGTGGGCATCTTCAAGAAAGTGAGTTGAAGATGAAGTTCCAGGTGTGTAGAGGCAGGGATGATAAAGTCCGAATTCGACTAAGGCTCTGATTATGAGCGGGCCAGATGGGGGTGAAGCATTTACCACACCCAGTAATTACCAAAGCAATTTTTAAAACCGCATGGTGCAATATTTTACAGTTATGGTCAATAAAACTAACCATACAAAACAAAGAATTATGGGCCATACTATCAAGAAAGGGCGATACATTATCACCACTTTTATCGGCAGGAAACTGCCGCTAAAGCGGCGATAATGGGCTTGATAATATGCCCTTGTGAATTCCAATAGAAGCCCAGGTTAACACCAGAACCTGGGATTCTATGGAAATTCACAAGGCCATATCATCAAGCCCATTATCGCCGCTTTAGCGGCAGTTTCCTGCTGATAAAAGCAGCAATAATATATCGCCCTTTCTTGATAATAAGGCCCTATATGTGTAACCTGCTGCTCTCCAGAGTAAGTTCTAGGTGTCTCACTACCTACCAGCCATTTTCCCCTGGTAACGTTTGGTAAACCTGGGCATAGTGGGCATAGCGGTGCTACGGGGAGGTCCACAGAGTTGCAAAAAAACTTCATGGAACACCACTAAGCCACCCGCCTCCACCCCCTATTAAGAAGTAAGTTAACATTAATTGAAAAGAAACTTAAAACAACTTACCTCTGTACTGCGTTGTCCCGGGCTGCCCTCCTCCTCTTCCTTGCCGTACTGGTAATGCTAGAGAAAACTGCACATTCGAGCATGCCTGTACACGCAGATTTCTCGCAATAAATGTTAACTTACTTCTTAATACCGGGGTGGAGGGGGGGGCTGGCCAACTCCACTCCACTGCGGAGTGTGCAGAGATTTGCCCGAAATTGCAGAATTTAGGCATCTTGAATAACATCACAGGCCAGTAGAGTAGGAGGTGCAGCTACATTTCAGAATCTTTGGCAACCTTTTAAGCAGTGATCCATTCCTAGGTGTGTCAGCTTCTGAAAATGTCTTTAGGTACAGGTGTTGTAAAAGAGATTTTAATCCTATGGTGATAACATTAGTGCACGACTGCATGAGCCATATAGGGAACTGGAATCAGGTTAACTGTTTGAAACTTATCATGCCAATTATCTGGTGAGATAGCTGGTGGCCAATCGATATGGGCCCTCCTCCAATACCAGCCAGTAAGGTAAAGAACATTGGAGTTCTCTTCGACTCCAAGCTTTCCTTTGAATACCAGATAAATTGTACCATAGCAGCCTGTTTTTTTCAACCTTAAAATTCTATAAAAAGTACTTCCGTTCATCCCTTTTGAGCTAAAGAAAACAGTGGTCACAGCTTTAATTGGTTCTAGGCTGGACTACTTCAACGCCCTTTTTACTAGCGTGATCAAATCCAATATACATAAGCTCCAGATGACCCAGAATGCCGCTGCCAGAATCCTGCTTGGACTCATCCATTTTGACTCTGCCTCCAAGGCCCTTGCTGAGCTTCATTGGTTGCCTATCAACGAACGCATTCAGTTCAAAGCTTTGTGTATTGCCTTTAAGGCTACACGCGGCAAGGGTCCCTGGCAATTGTTGCAACTCTTCAAGCCTTATATCCCGTCCAGATCACTGAGATCGTCAGACAGTGGAAATCTGTTCATCCCCAAGATACACAGAGTAAAATGGGGAGGTAAAAGCTTTGCTTAATCCACCGCCAAACTCTGGAACTCCCTGCCTACTCCTCTAAAACTTTAGCCGAACTTGCTGCAATTCAGGAAGCATTTAAAAACCTGGCTTTACCAACTTACCAGATAATGCAACGTCTCTGCCTGTCTGTCTATCTAGCGCCTAGGTACCTTCAGGTTTGTGTAGCGCTTTATAAATTCTTCATTTCAATCCATTTTATATTAAACCAAGGTATTGTGACTATGGAAAATGGGGTGTCAAAATCTCTACAGATTGAGAGCTGTGGAACACCTCTTTTTGTGGAAATCCCAATGTTTGTGAACTAATGCTGCTGGGTTTCAAACTCTTTTCACTCAGTTATTGCTGTCAAGTCCTCAATGAATGTGCTTTAATCCCTAAAATATGGGAAAATCAGCTAATACCCAAAGGGCATATTTAATTTACCATTGACTATGATATAAAAAAACAATCCCATTGCATGCAAAGCTAAATGTCAGCAGTGGACTGCAGCAACTATTATACTATTAACTAGACTGACAAGGAAAACATGGCTTCTCCAACATTGAGTATTTTATATATTCACATGCTTCAATCATTCCCTGTATTCAGAGTGGAAATCCCCGGTATATTAAAATAGCAGTATACGTTGTAAAATGGCCATAGGTCTCAAACAATATTGACTTTTAGTATCACATCCAACAGGTTTGAAATGACCTAAACTTCATCCTGTAAGGTGTAAGCTTCAGCTCTCCTACTTGCCTAGAGTCCACCGACGCTCAGATTTTTTACTGCATGTCATGTGTGAGGGAGTGTCCTGGCAGAGCTCTGCTCTAACCTTTCTGAAAAAACATAAAATCTGCTACTTTCTTGAGCTGCACTGGATTCGGACCAGACCTTTCTTCAGCACTCAAACAGTGTGAGTTGTTTTTAGAGAATATTTGATCACATTCTGGACCACAGAGATCTTTATACTTGACAGCTTACTGTCACCAAGTGTAAGAATGGCTGAAAGAGAGAAGAAATTCTTTTTTTAACCTTGTTCATCTTGTGGTCTTAAGAAAATTTACACTGATGAGCCTCATTCTCATTGTATTACCTATATCCAAACCTTAAGGTGTCTAAATGTGATGTATGTAGAACTTTTACAGCTAAGACTCTCAAGGGTATGGAAAGGAGGTTGTCATTGTATCTGATGGCTAAAAATAATTTAGCCACTTCTAAAGGAGATGCCTACTCTTCAGGGGACGGTTCCTTAAAAAGAGCTCCTCCAAAGCACTTAAATGAAGGTAGTGCAAAAATGAAGACGTATTCAGTTTATTTTCAAACATTTTTGTAGAGTGCTTGCAGCCACCTGTTCTGTTACTCAGCATGGAAAATATTCCTCTAATGGATAATTGTCTGCACAAGATGCAGTGCATACATCACAATTCATAGAGGATCAACCCATAATTCAAAATACAGAGGTCAGCCATGATTATGACGACAAGACCATCATTCACATGATTGACAATGGCGAGATCGTTGGTGTCAATGGTACCACCGTTGACAGCAGGCCCATTGACACCTATCCTGTTGATGATGGAAATGGCTCCATCAAGGGCAGCCATGAAGTTGAGGACGATGTTGATGGTGATTGCTATGCCATCGATGATTACACTGTTGATGGTACATCATCAATTACGATATCATTGATGGTAATACTGATGGTATGGCATGATACAATGACACTGTCAACACATTTTTAACTGGACGCGTGCTTACACCATTGAAGATGTCAATATTACTACCAGCTCAGGTTTTACAATGTGATCAGGAAAAGGCTATTGATGTGTGTAGGAAGATGTATTAGTAAATGCTGTTAAGTGCCAACAGCCAGTAATAACACCACACCACACCACAAATAAGATAAATGCAGAAAAAAGGGTTTTTAGTATATCAGAATTCCTCAGGGCGTTCTACCAGATGTGGACGCTAAGGTAGTTGAGTAAACTGGGTAAATAAGGTGCAAGCAGGCGAGCGGAGAAGACCCCCTAACCGCTCAACAGTATATTATCAAGGGCTAACATACAAAGCAGCTTCTACAGTAATGCCTATGCACACAGTCGTGTACAGTTGTGACACACACATTTGGGAAAGGCCAAAGTCAACAGAACAACAAGCAAAATCTTTAACGCAGAGGTGCTTTGAGATGGTTTAATAGTTCCACAACCAGCCGACACGTGTTTTGTCGCGTGGGAACAGTGTCTTCGCGACTCCTGAGGGCTGCGTTATAGGTAAACTCGGAAATAGGTCGCTCTACCGGTGATATTTCTGACCCGGCAGGGCCCGTGACCATGTGAAATGGTAACTCCAGTGTGCGTAGTTCGGAATAAAGAGAAATGCTCCTTCCAAGATTCAAGTCAGCTCCAATGTAAAATTATGTCTAGGTGTCTGTTAATGCAAGGTAAGCGCCGGTCATGTGAGGGTGAGCTTATATCCCGGGAAAGGATCCAATTAGGTTTCCACTGGCGCGGGTAAGCAACTATTGGTCCCGATATAGGTTTGTTAGAGGTCCCACATCGAGTTTTCCCGGGTCGCCGTGTCACAAATAAGGTCCAGTAAAGTCTCAATAAATTAATCCTTGCTCAACACTCAACACTTGGTAGCCTGACTCACGAGCATTCGGGTTTAACTTAGGAGACAGGTGCGTAAGGCATTTAATACCACCAAAACTGTAAATAAGTAAGACACAACACACAATAATAATACAACACCAATGTTAGACCTGTTAGACCTGGTACCATTGGCGTGAGTCTCCCTTCCATATGTTTACTGTTTTTAATATGTTTTGCTGGTTTAGATGCTTTGGGCACTGTGCCACTGCTATTCAGTGCCACAGTGCAAGTGCTCACTATGGTGAATTACTGTAATGGATTAGTGACTCCATGATTGGTTTATTGGATTTACTTGTCAGACCCTTGTACAGTACACCTTGTGTGCCCAGGGCCTGTAGATCAAATGCTGCTACTGGGCTTGCAGCACTGGTTGTGCTACCCACAGGAGCAGCTTGTAAAGTGTATCTCAGGCCTGCCATTGCAGAGCCTATGTGCAGGCTAGTACTGCCATGTCGACTTGGTAAGTGCACCCACTTGCCAGTCCCTAAACCTTCCCTTTTCTACATGTTAGCCACCCCTAAGGTAAGCCCTATGGCAGGGTGCATTGTATATGAAAGGTAGGACATGTACTGATGTGTGTGGCATTTCCTGATAGCGAATTACAGCCAATTTAGTTTTTCACTATTTTAAGGCTAACTGTCCCAATAGGCCAGAATGGGCAGTTTGATTATAACATTTTATAATCCTAACCGACCCAGGTAACATGGTAGAAAAACACATTTAGTATGCCTGAACTCAGAATAATAAAATACATCTTTTAGTGAAGTTGGTTTTAACATTCTGTGTTTGAAAATACCACTTTTAGAAAGTAGGTATCTTCTTGCCTAAACCATCCAGCATGCCTCTGCTAGTTTGTGTATTGCATGTCTGGTTTGTGAGTGACTGGGGCTGAGGGGTCTCCAGGAGGCAGGGTGAGTCAGCACTAGGCTGAATAGATCTATCTGCATTGGGTGTGGTGAGAGGAGTAGCACCTGGGCCTGAATAGGGCTGTGCCTGCCTTCCACAATGCTGGCTCCACCAACTGTGGTGCATCTGATGACCTTGGCCCACACTGACAAAGGAAGATATTGTGCACTGTCAGAATGCACCCAGAACTGGTTTGGACTAGGTACAGATACTCTCTGCCTTCAGAGATAAAAGATTAGTGTGTATAAAAAGGGGGACCCAGACCCCAGAACTTTAGATCACTTCTGTACATTAAGACGGATCTTTGGCCAAGTAGAAGAACCAGAGAATCTGCAGGAGTTTCTTACTTTCCCTGTGCCAGTGTGTTGCTTTCTAGGGTTGGCCTGGAGTGATTTCTTTATTGCCAAGGAAAGGAGAAAGACTTTTATTCGCAACTTTCATCATCTTGAAGAAGAATCTCCAAGGGCTTGAACTGTGCTTGTCTCATGCTGAAGTCTCAGGGATAGAAGACTTCACTACAAGCTCCCCCCTGAATTTCCTTCTTGGGAATTCTGTCTGCAGAAGCCTGCATGTTGTTGGGAGCTGGAAGCGCGACTCAACAAGAAGAAGTGTGTCGCATCCACAGCTGTTGCCATTGCATCATCAGACAAGCATGTCGCCACCGCAAGGGTCGCCGTTGCATCACCGGAGAATCGTGTATCCGTCGCAGCTGTGTGTCGTCCCATCACCGGAGAAGAATGTCGCAACCACAAGCGTTGCCATTGCATCACTGTAGAAGCGTGTCCCAGGGCCTGTCATGGTTCCAAAGTTACAGAGTCGCTGCGCGGCCGCCCGGCATGCACGCATCGTCTTCACGTCATCACATCGCATCAAGGGCGCCATCTTCTTGAATCGCACCGGATCGTCGCATTGAATCGAGGGGCCATCTTGTCGCATCGCAAACGGGACGCACCACGAGCGTGTTGCATCACCTCCTCTCCGGTAAGGAACAGATGCATACTTTGCACAAGCACTGAGGGACAGACGCATCGCATCCCCCGAAGCAAGAAACCAATGCATCGTTCTCCCTGCGAACCTTTTGTTTATCTTGCGTGATGCATCCAAAGGTACTTTGTGACAAATGTGTCGCATTTACCATCTAAAATGAACTGAGTTAGTTCTACGATCCTAAAGTCATTTTCTTAATACTGTATTGTGGATTTTTGTTGTTTGGGTCTTGTGTTAAGTTTATATGAAGAATACTTATTTTTATAAAAACCTGTGTTGTGTCCATCTGTAGTGTTTTCACTGTATTACTGTATGTGCTCACAAATGCTTTACACACTGCCTCTGAGATAAGCCTTCCTGCTCATGCCAAACTACCACAGGGTTGAGCAGGGATTATTTAGGAGTGTAGCCCCCTTACTCTGACAAAGGTGCAAGCCATTGTCAACTAGAGACCCCCAGTTCTAACAACCAATTTATAGAAATAGCGAATGGTGTTTTCTTTTAAATGTCACCACTGTGGTGAGGATTTGGACTTGCATTTGTGACTCATATACAGTGATTGCCGTACATTACTAGTGAGTGCAGACCAAACGCAACCACATACATTGTTTGGTAGAATTTATTTTTCCATGGAACTGTTATTTTTTGTTAAAGACTGTCAGTTCTTAATGCTTTGAGTAACGCAGCATCCAGCACATCTATGGATCTAGATTTTGAGGAAGTAAGGTTGGAGGCCTACAATGTGAAACAGCTGAAAGCCTTCTGTAGAAAATTTTAAGTTGCTACTCCAGGCCTCACGATGAAGAATGAGTTCCAAAAGGCGCTGAGGGCCTGGATGGAAGCAAGAAATGCCTCTGAGCATGCGGAAGAGCCTGCTGAGAAGACTGAGAATGCAGAAGGCCAGCTAGATTGGCTATTGGGTCCAGCCAGGGAGAGAATGTCTTCCCCCATAGGGAGAAGTGTTTATTCCAAGGGCCTGTCCCCAGGAGAGCTGGAGGACAGGGAAAGAAATAGATTTCACAGAATGGAGATGGCAAAGCTCAAGATGGAGGGTCTAAAGGACCTAAAGAGTAAGAAGCTGGAGTTTGAGATTAACAGATTAGCTTTTGAAAGGGAAAAAGAGAAATTAGCACATGAGAGATTTTTGAGGGAATTGGAGCTTAAGGCTAAACGTTTAGAAATTAGTCCTCTGGTGGCAGCGCACCATCTGTGCCTGCAGAAGGCAGGGTATATTTCCCCAAGAATGTAATCAAACATTTCCATAAGCATGAAGATATTGGGCAGTGGTTTGAAGCCTATGAAATGGCAATGTTGGCCCACCGGGTCCCTGAGAAGGATTGGGTAGAGGGTTGTGGGGCCGCTTTTTTAGTGATGGTAGGGATACCTTGTAAGACCTGCCCAGTCAGAGTAGGATGCTTTACGCTCACATGAAGGAAGCGCTCATGACCAGGTATGGATTGACCCCAGAACTCTACAGTCAGAGGTTCAGGTATTGTAAAAAGCTGGAGGCAACCACCTGAGTAGAATATGTGTCTTTCTTTTGCAGAGCTACGGATGGTTGGGTGATGGGTAGCAAGGGAGTACCTTTGAGGAGCTCTATCATTCGTTTGCATGGGAGCACTTGTCTGATAATTGTTTTCCAGAGCTATGCCAGAACCTTATTGATAGCAAGCTAACTAACCCTAGGAAGCTTTCTGAGGATGCAGACAGCTGGATGAGTACCCGGGTCCACAAGGGTCATGTGGGAGACTCTGCCAAGGGTGGGCAGTGTCCACAGCAGGAGAGTAAGGTGGACAGGGGTAAACAGAGAGAGTTCCGTAAAGGGCCCCAAAGTAATTCCCAAGGGAACCAAGGTAAGGGTTCCCAACCTCCCCCTGAGAAGAAATCAGAGCCCCCGACAGGTAAACCTGTTCACAGGGGGCCACCTACAAGCTTTCAGTGTAAGCAAGTGGGACTCCATTGGTATGATCCCCAGTGTCCCCAGAAGGACCGCAATGCACTACCCCGTGCACCACCCCATAAGATGGCAAATGTAGCCCTGGGAGGGGAGGAGATGGGTGCCCAAGGTGGGTGGGGTCCCGCAGAAATGTCCCCTGTCTCTTTAGGAGATTGTGTGATGGCCTCTAGGACCCAGCCGCCTGATAACACAAAAAAATACAGGCAGTGGGTGACCATCAATGGCCATAGGGTGGAGGCTCTGAGAGACACTGGAGCCAGTGTGACAGCTGTCAGTTGTCAGCTGGTGTCTCAGGAGCAGGTAATCCCCCATGCATTCTTCCCTGTAGTTACCGTGGACAACTCAGAGAGCCACTGTGAGGTGGCCCAGGTTCATTTTGAGTGGGGAAGGGGTCTCAGGTACTCTCCAAGTGGCAAGGATGTGAGGCTAGTGATCCAGCGCCCCTACAGAAAAACTGTCTCACCAACGCTACCCAACACCATAATAAACACCATTAATCATAAATCACTCACAAGGCCCATAAACCAACGAGACAATTTTTGGGCAACTGAATCATGTGACCTAATTAATCAGAACTATTCACAAACTATTTACATATTTATGTATAACTGCAGATTATCATTTCTTACATGGTTTTTCAAACATATATCATCTAATTAAGTCACTAAGGCAAATGGATCAGCTAATGGTAACTAGACCATGAATAAACAAGACCAGCTTGTCGTTTCAAAATCAAATTTTTATTAACTTTATTATTCATAGAAGGAGCATTCTAATAAGAAATCTTTTTATTAGCAATTAAAGCAGCGTTTCAAGGAAAATGATTTATTAGACTGACATCTTCATAGCAAATCAGTAAGCATGAATTAAAGCAAAATGACAGTTTCCATTCCCTCAAGCTATTTCCCTAACTATTCTTGCTTCACCTGAAAAGGAAAATCAAATTAAGACTGCTGTCCTTACGTGAATCAAAAATCCGACAGCACGACACGCCCTTCAGGAATCGGAAAGCGAGAAGCGCCCTCCTGCCCATGAGGCCAGGTTTTATACCTTTCTGACTAGCTAATCTTTTCTAAAATGAACACATTTCTTTGCCATCCAGTGTCCTCATTGGCTGACTTATGTCAGCTCATATGGTGTCATCATCATTCTCCAAGCGTGGATCAGGCCTTTCTTAGAGTCCATTGTCCTTTATTTTTCAAGTCACGCAGCTTCCTTAAAAATTTTACTTTCATTTGAGCTACAGTACATGACTTCTTTGGCTTGGCAAACTTGCCGCTTCCTGTCCTTGAATCTTTCTCTCCAAGAGCACGTTTAGCACAGTTTATTTGAATTTGCAAAAACTTGTCACGTGGTAAAAGTTTCCACTTCCATGCAAGGCTCTTTCTAGACAGGACTCGAAAACGCCATCTTTTTCAATGTGCCTTTAGGCCTCACTCGAAAACTATTATTTAAACAAACACAAGACATCAATCAATTAGAGAATTGAGACCCATTCTGTTACCCACCCCCTTTGCTAATTATTATCCCATTAATTTATGTTACCTAGCTGAGCACACAAAGCAGCATTTTATATTTACTTTCTTCTTTTAGGCCGCAGAATCCTCCACGAGCTTTTGCCACAGAAAAGACGTAAAGACATAACATAAGCACATAAAAGAAGCACATGCCATTAGTTAAACAGCCGCATTTAATACTGACAAAGACAATAGACAAGGTTAGTTTATTATTTTATACGCACTTGCTTTTGCAACAAAGAGCACAGGAGTTAGTCCCTCGTGTTTCTGATGTAAATGCATTTTTTAAAAACTTAGTTGATTAGTACTTTCTTCACATACTAGTTAATACAGTTACATGTTTTATGGAAGTTTAACTTTGCGAGTCCGAACAAAATATAATTCTGAACCTAGCTCCATCAACTCCCTCATCTGGTGATTTAAAAATCACCAAACTACACCCATAATTTTCAGCAAAAATGTAAAAACCCTTGAACATGTTTTGGACAATCACAGTATTAGCATTTCTAAACTTTCGATTCAGCTGTATGTTTGTAGCTCTCATATTGTGACCTACGAAACTCTTCTAATTCTATTTCTTTTTCTTGCTCTTTTCTAATCTTGTAAATTCTTTTCTTCTCCCTAAGATACTTCTTTCTTTTGTGTAACATGCAACTAATTTTTAGCAGAAATATCACAAAAACTATAACTAATAAAGGACACAATATTTTGCCTAAAATTGAACTACCAATCTCTTGAAACCAGTTTTTGATTGCTGCAAATCTTTTGCTCAAACGTTCTGAAAAATCTTCATCTTCTAAAGGTACAATTTCTGAATGTAATTCTGTAATGTTTTTGATATACATCTCAATGTTTTGGCTCTTATCTGGAATATATGTGCAGCAATGCTGGACATGTAAAATTCCACAAACTCCTCCCTCTTTAGCTAATAGAATGTCAAGAGCAAGACGGTTCTGCATAACCATCGATCTCATGGCAATAAGTTCAGTATCGACTAATTGGAATCCACTTGCAGTATCAATAGAAAATTGTAGAAATTGTTCTGATTTTAACTGCATTCAGGGTTATACCCACCAAAGGTATTACTGCACCAAAAATATCTCCCCAAATTTCTGAAAAACTTTCCCTTCTGAATCTACTCAGATGATTGCTAATTTCAAATGAACCCTTTACATTTCTATCTACATGAAAAAAAATTGGAAAAAATAAACCAATATAGCAAGTGCCATACCAGTGATCAGGAAGATTATAATAGGCCTTGTTTCCACAAACAAAATAAATTCCAGGAAAAATTGGATCTTTACCACCTTTAAATCCCCATCCACCCAAAATTTGATAAGTGTCTTCACACTGACTAGCACCAACAAAGTAATTATCAAATTGAGTATTATCTCTTCTAATACAAAGCTTTCCACTAACAGGTTTATCTATGTGAATAGCAACATTTTCAGTTTTACCATTAAGCTTCTCGTCCTCAATCTGCCAAAACTTAGATTTGGTTTGTTTCAGCATCTCGTTTCGTTTATAAATTGCTCTTCTCTCTTCAACTAAGTTTAAGAAAGATTTCTCTTCCGTTCTCAATTTACAAGTTAAATTATTTCTAAAAGCATACTCATAAGTAAGTTCATTAGTTACAATGAAAAATTCCCTCATCTGTTTAGCATGTTTATGTTTATTCAAGCATTTATCACCCTTTAAATTTGCAGAAATGTCATCATAGTTGGAGTAGTAATACTCCAAACGACCTGTCTGATGAAATAAACTAGCTATTACACTACAAGTTATTCCATAATTAAGGGGAAGCATATTATAGGTGACCCCCTCAGAAACAGAAGCGGGTAATTTCACACAAATGTAACAATCCTTCACATCCATAACTTTAACATAGTCAGATAAAAGTCTTGAAAAAGTATTACTAGAAAAATCACCAACAGATCTATCTTGGTGGATCTCTGGTGTGTGCTCAATAACTCTGTTAGACTTGCCTACTACATCATGGTTATCTTGTTTAGGCACAACTTTACTAGTCATATTAGTTTTGTACTCTTCCTTGTCAATACCAAAAAGGAAAAATGACAGCCAAAATTAACCAAACCAGGATTATTAAAAACACACATATAGAAGACATTTTGCAACATCTCCTTAAGATTGAACATCTCAAATTATTATTAGTAGAAGGCATCTTTACTCTGTAACAAGAGCCTTACAAAAAAAATCAAAAATCAAAAATTAATATACAATATACACCCCCCTGTTTTTATTTTTATTTTTTTTAAAGAAAACCCTACTTTCTAACAGCTTTTCTTTGACCTTGCGTCTTACATCAAATGTGTTTTCCAGCTAACACAATTTCTTCGACCTTGTGTCACCTAACACAATTTCTTCAGCCTTATGCCAAATACAGATTTCAACTTTATATTGGAACAAAATCAATCATTGTCACTTGTATCATCTAAATCCTCCTGACTACTGCTATTTACTTCCACTACTGGTGGGATTATAATGTACGTCCACTCAGGGGACTTGTACTTTTGGTTAGGTTTTACTACTCTCTTTGCTTTACTGCTAATCACTTCTATTTTCTTTCCTGCTTGATTTTTCTTATGTAAATCTCCTTTTTGACTTGAGACTTCATTAACCTGCTCTTTTGAACTGTTTACTAATTTAAATTTTAGACTCTCGTGTTCATTTGGCCAATTATCTCCTTTTCTTGATAAATTCTTCTCTGGTTCAGTCAGGTTACACTCTGCTCTCCAAGCTCTTTTCCTTGAACTTCTCAGTTTGGATTCATCGTCACTTTCATCTGACTCGCTTTCTGAGATTTGAATTCTAGATTCAGGTACTTCTTTACTCGGCAGTTTCACTCTGTGTTAGGAACATCATCCCTATAACTGGTACTCGGAATTTCGTCTTCTTCTTCTTCTTCAATTATTTCCAACTTCCCAGATTCAGAACTTCCGTTCCCGCCTTCAGAGCTTCCAATCTGCTTTTCAATACTCTCCTGATATTGAATCACCACTTGATCAGACTATTCTTCTGCTTCTTTTTCTAGCAGATCCTCATCATTTTCAGAGTCTTGTATCACAATTTCTTCAGTATCTTCATTCAACCCCTCATTCGCAATTGAATTTTCCAGATGTCGACCTTCTTGTCGATCTTCAGGATCTGGATCTCTTTCAGGTTCTTCTTCAGAATCTGAATCAGCTGTAGTATCACCCTCGTCAGGATTTTCAGGTGCTGCTACATGAATGGTGTGACTAGCATGAATCCATCTCTTCAAACCTCTGCACTTTACTGCATTTGTTGTGACAAGTATCACCTTTCTTGCCTTTTGCCACCTGGTTACTAGGCAGTTTCTTCTCCGATGAACTTTTGTTCTCACCCAGTCTCCTGGTAACAGATCATGAGCTTGTTCCTTCTCTTTGGTAATCACATCAGTTCCCACCTGATGGAACACAGAAGTCACCACGTCAGCAAGGTTCTTGCAGTACTCCAATATGACGCAATCATTTATGCTCATAAGTTTACCAACTGGTACAAATGCTTGTCTCATTAGTCTGCCCATGAGAATCTCATGGGGGCTTAGACCTGTCTTTTTATCAGGAGTACTTCTCAAAGATATCCAAACAAGTGGAAGTGCATCAGTCCACTTCATTCCTGTAGCTAAACACATTTTGGCTATTCTATTTTTGATTGTGCCATTCACTTGCTCAACAACACCTGATGCCTCTGGTCTGTAAGCACAGTGGAGCTTTTGCTTTATGTTCAGTGCTTCACAAATCAATTTTAGCAATCTGTTTTCAAAATGTGTTCCACGATCAGTCTCGACCGTCACGGGAAATCCATACCTAGGTATGATTTCTCTTAAAAGCAATTTTGCCACAGTAACTGAATCATTGTGACGTGTTGGGAACGCTTAAACCCATCTCGAAAACAGACATATTATCACTAGAACGTATCTCAATTTGTTATGGGGTGGCATGTCAATGAAATCCATCTGCAATCTGGTAAAAGGACCACCCTCCCGTCCTATGGTTCCCATACTCACAACTGTTTTTCTGTTTAGGTTGATCTGCTGGCAGATCAAGCATCTCTGACAAAAAGATTCTGCAATTAGTCTGAACTTTGGATTGTACCATGTTTGCCTAAATAATCTGATCATTGAATCTCTTCCAATATGTCCTGGACCATGATATATTCGAGCCCTGTCAGCAATCATGCTATCTGGCATAACTGGCCTGTCATCTTTGTAAACCCAAATCTCATCTTCCTCTCGCTGTCTGCAACCTGCTTTTAACCATGTGTCTTTTTCCTCATCATCTGCCTCATCTTGTAAATCTTTTACTCCTTGCCATGTCTCAACTACAGATGTTAGCATAAGTGAGTTCAAAACATGTTCATTGTCTTTTTCCTGATTGATTGACATATTATTCTTTGCGCAGAACTTCGCAATCTCATCAACATATGCATTTCCTTTCCTCATGTAATCGTTACCTTTTTTGTGCGCTGTACATTTCACGACAGCAATTTTCTCTGGTAGCTGAATACCGTCGATCAGCCTTTTTATCAATTTTGCGTTTTATTTATTTATTGCATTTCTATGGCGCAGCAGCTACCCTGAGGGTTTCCCGGCGCCCCGGATCAGCATTTTAGAAGACGTCTTGTGGCCGTTATAGATCAAATAACCAGGCTTTCACTCCTTTGCGGAATCGAAGATAACAAGGTTCCAGTCTGAGATGGATAGGGAGTGAATTCCAAAGTACTGGTGCTAGGTATGAGAAGGAGCGGCCACCTAGTCGAGCTCTTTTTATCCTGGGTACAGAAAATTTAGCTTGCCCTGCTGAGCGTAGATTTCTTGAGGGGATGTAATTGCTAACTATATTACATAGGTACTTAGGAGCTATTCCTGCATTTATTCTGTGCATATAGCACAGAGCTTTAAACTTTACTCTGCTGGAGATCCGCAGCCAGTGTAAGTTTTTGAGATGTTCTGTCATCCTTGTTCTCGCTGGGAGATTCAGGAGTATTCTTGCGGCGGAATTTTGTACCACTTGTAATTGGTTTAGTGTTCTATTCGTTGTTCCAAGAAATAGGACGTTACCATAGTCTAGACGCGACATTATTAGTGCCTGGATAACAGTCCTTTGTGCTCCCTCTGGTAATTGCCATAGGATTTTCCTGAGCCATTTGAGGATCTGAAGGCATGTGGAGGCCGTTTTGGCAATGTGTAACTGCATGGTCATGTTGTCATCAATAATTATCCCTAAATTCCTTGCATGTTGGACTGCAATTGGAGTGTCGCCCATCTCATCAGGCCAGTGTGTTGGGTTCCAGAGATGCTTTTGATTACCGAAAATTAATAATTCGGTTTTGTCTCCGTTCATTTTTAATTTGTTCGTCTGGAGCCGGTCGGCCATTTTAAGTAATCCAGCACGAAGGGGCGAGACAGTGTTTTCGTTTGGGGTGGAAAGGGAGAACACCAGTTGCGTGTCGTCAGCGTAGGAATAAATGGTGAGTCCCATTTTTTCCGCAATTTCTGCTAGAGGAGTGACATATATATTGAATAGAAGGGGGCTTAGTATGGAGCCCTGAGGTACACCATATGGAGATGAGTGTATCTCAGATCGATTATTTTTGGAGAAGACTTGATAAGTGCGTTGCTGGAGAAATTGTTCCAGCCATTTCAATGCCTTCCCTTTTATTCCAATCTCTTCTGATAGATAGCGTTTCTGATAGGAGTTCCCGCAGAAGTTAAATAACCTCTTTGAGACCAGAGCTGGCCATAGCCATGGACTACGCCATATCCATACTGACTATCAGTCACTATGGTAACCTTGAATTCTTTTGCCCTTTCACATGCACGAATCAAAGCAATCAATTCTGCTACTTGAGCTGAACGAATTCCTTTGAGACAAGAGGCTTCAACTACATCTGCAACTGTGCAGACTGAATATGCTGCACTCAGAACACCTTCATCTGTTCTTAAGCATGAACCATCAACAAAATAAACAAAATCCAATTCAGCTAATGGGATATCTTTAATGTCCTGCCTAGGTTTGGTGCAATATTCTAAAACATCCAAGCATTCATGATCAATATCATTTTCATTTCTGTTACAGTTCCATCAGGCAATAATGTGGAAGGATTTAAATTCATACATCTTACAATCGAAACGTTATCTGTTCCCAGAATAACTTTTTCATATTTTGTTAACCTGTTACTTGTCAAGTGCCGTGTTTTGCTTCTGGTAAGAAGAATTTCAACTGAATGAACATAAACTTTCACAGGAAATCCCATTATTATTCCTTCACTTTGTTCAAGGCTTACACTTGTTGCAGCTACTGCTTTTAAGCAACCTGGTAATGCTTTTGCAACAGGATCAAGAACTGCTGAGAAATATGCTATTGGCTTTCTCAGTCTTCCATGTCTTTGAATCAGAACTGATAATGCACATCCTTCCCTTTCACTACAATACAGCTCAAATTCCTTCTCATAATCTGGCATGCCTAAAGCAGGTGCTTCACATAAACTTTTCTTTAACAGTTCAAAAGCTTCTAACTCAGTTTCTGTTAAGGTAATCGGGTCTTTTATGTCTGCTTTTGTCAGTCTCTGCAGTGGCTTTGCAATTATTGAAAATCCACTAATCCATTGGCGACAATAACCTACCATTCATAGAAACATTCTGACCTGTCTATGTGTTTTTGGAGGTTGCATTCCCTGAATCATTTTAATTCTCTCAATTGTCACTTGCCTGATTCCTTTTGCAATTCTGTGACAAAGATATTTCACTTCTTGTTTGCAAAACTGTAATTTTGCAGGAGACACTTTATGTCCCTCATCTGCCAAATGATTTAAGAGAGTAATGGTATCTGTTAAACAGTTATCTTGTGTTTTTGCAGCCACAAGGAGATCATCAACTAGATTTTCCAAGGATTTCTTTAGCAACTGATTAAAAATAGATGGACTTTCTGTATACCCTTGAGGGATACAACACCATGCTAGAATACGGTCTTGGAACCTGAACGCAAACATTTGTTGGCTTTCTGGATGCAATTGATTAAACTTTCTCAGGTCTTGAACAATCCTGAAAGTTCCATTTGGCTTTTTGATTCCCATAATCGGTGAATTGCATGGACTACTCTCAATTTCCTTTAGAACACCTTGTTTTATGAATTTGTCAATTACAGGTATAACACCTTCAATAGTCTCTGCCTTCATCTTATACTGAGGAATGTTTGGAAAATCTACTCCTTGTTTTACTGTAATTTTAACTGGGTCTACATTTTTCATCAAACCCATTTCACTTCCTGTGAGATCCCAAATTTTAGCATTGACTGTCTCTTTTAATTCTTCAGGTAGATTATTTTTATCAAATGCAGGAAATAATTTACTTTCCTCTGCCTCAACCATTAACATTGTTAATCTGTAAAGCCCATCTTCCTCGCTCTATACCATCCGGTGAGCAATATATTTTGTAATTCATCTTACAGTGGGTGTCCCTTCCTAACAGCTTTACAGGACTGCTGTTACAAACTACAAATCTATGCTTATCTTTAAATTTGCCAATTTCAACTTTAACTGGTTCTGTTAAATCTGTTTTAATTTGTTGATTAGCTACACCTACTACTTGAATCTTTTCACCCGAGAGAGGAAGGTTTTCTATTTCCACCGATCTAACAGTAGAATGAGTAGAACCAGTGTCCATTAGAAAAGTGATTTCTACATCACTCACTTTACTATTTACAAATGGACCAGCCTAATCTACCTCACGAGTGGCTCCAAGCACACACTCTTCCTCCTCTCTCAGGCAGCGTCATAAGTAATCCTCAGAATCACTCCCTCCATTTTCATTCAACAAATACTGTTGAGAAACATTTGACACATTCACTCTTGGCGATCTGTTTACCTGTTCACCTTAGCAGAATCCTGTTTCTGTATTGTATCTCTGCACATTCACACAATTGGGAAGTGGCGGTTGTGGAATCTGACTCTGCTGATTCACTACCTGTCGCTGTAGCTGTTGCTGCAGATTTATCTCATTCTGCATCTGTGGATTTAATGATGCATTTTTTAAATTTCTGGGTGGATTTTTACACTCGCGCTTCCAGTGTCCATTTTCGGCGCAATTAAAACATGGGAGTTTTTGCTTTAACTCTTCAATATTTCTCATCATTTTTTGCTTATTAAAATTACCTTTAAATTTCCCTTGATTCTGATTAACATTTTTGTTTTCTAGCGTTGCTATTTGCTGTTCAGCTACCTTCACCTGTGCCCACATAGCTTTCTCCTTTAGCTTCTTCTGTTTTGCATCTATTTCATCACTACAATATTTTGCTTTTCTCAAAATGTCATCAACTGAGAGTGATTGCCAGCCAACTATTCCAGACCTTATCATTTCACCAATTTCAGGTCTTAAGCCATAAACAAATCTGTAAATGAAGTGGCTCATATCTTTCTCACTCAATTTTTCATAACCACTGTATTGTTTAAATACCAGTAGTAATCCTTCGTAAAATGAATGTACTGATTCTTTTGGCTCTTGATTTGTTCTATCTATTTTAACCCAATCTACTTCTTTCGGGGGAATCTTATTTTTCAACCATACAATTACTTTATCATACAGATTGATAACATCTGCTGAAGGAGCACCTGTTACCTTATCTCGAGCAGGTTGTTCTTTGGGCCAATCTATAGAAATTTTACATTCTGTCCAAAGATCCAATGGGACAATAATGTCAAAGAATCCATCAAGATCAATCCACAGTACTTTTGAAACCTTAACAAATCAATCTACCTGTCGATACCATTCCACAGGTTTTTCTCTCAGCAGAGGAAAATCATTTGTAAACAGTAAAATGTCCTGTCTTGACCAAGGAACATGCACATATCCACCTCCAGCTATTTCTCTCATTGGAAACTCATTTGCTACTTCACCTATTTCTCGTCTTTCTTCCTCTCTTTTCTTAGTCCATTTTACTCTCCACTTACTTAATTCACCTAATCTTTTTAGAAACACAATTAATTCTTTTATATGAATAATTCTTCCTGTGGTATTCATGTTCTCAATGTCTTTTTCAGAGAAATCCACTCTGTAATGTTTCTGCAAATTTTTCTGTCCGCTTAAATCTATTTCTAATTCAGCAGCCATTTCCTCTAATTGATCATACTTTGTTTTCGTTTTCCATTGTATGCTTTTGCAAACAAACAATAATTCATCGTCCTGATATAGCTTTAAACTGTCAGGTCCAATTGTGCCAATAATTAATTCCTCCAAATCTGCTTTCAGTTTTGCAACATCAAGTAATTTAAATTCTGAGCTTTGTGGAGAATGCGTTAAATCTATTTTATTAATGCTCTTTTCCGGAGTTCCAGAATCAGATTCTGCACCAGATGGAGTTTTATTCGAGAAGCTTTGATTGAAAGTTAAATCAGGCATCATTGTTTTCTCTCGGTGTATTTCTGATAAATCTGAATAAAAATTTTCAGCCACTTTCTGAATTTCTGCATTTAATGGAACAGTCAAAGCTGAATGTCTAATTTCCCTTTGATTAAATACTGTTTGAACTGGTCCAATCGTTACTGGTACCGTTATTGCTTCCATGCTTTTAGTTAACTGCTGTATTAATTCATCTTTTGTTCGAAAATATTCTGAAGAATTTGACATTTCCTCACATCCTACTGTTCTCATTACATTTCTTGGGGTTTCATTTCTGCGAACTGGGGTTTCAACATAATTTCTGTTTTCACCAGATATACTGGAATTAGATCTTGTTTCTACTCTTTCAGGAGTTTTTCCATTATTCGGATATAATCTGGGTGATGCCTCATCAATAATTTCTCTAGGAGGAGCACTTGGAGTAGTTCCTGGAGGAACCATCGGGGAAGACCATGTACAAACTGGTTGATAAGGAGTCTGTTTCTGTTTTGTAATATACATTTCTTCTAAAACTGGATCTTCTAATTCACTTTCTTCAACATTATTATTTTTCTTTTGGGCATTGTTTTGACTAGTTGCTCACCAAATCTTGCTGGATACAGACCATCACATGCACTATGTCTCCATCGACGCATTCTATCCTCATGAGTTTCCCTATTTATGGCCAATCTGATACCTCTTGTTATACCTTTATTCTCTCATTCCAATTCAAACATCTCATCCTCCCATTCAGCTAAAGCCTCGAATTGTGTAGGTCTAGGCTTTGGTTCAAGAGTCATCATTTGAAGGAGAGAAATTTCCTGTTAAGGGAGGATTTATGTGGCCAGGAAGAAAAAAGATCTAGAATAGCCTTAACATCCCAAAGAGTCTGGTACTTAGGTCTAGGGGGTCTCCTTAGCCTAATACCCTTGAGGACTCTACAAATGATAGCATTCTTACCTACCGATTTACCGTTGATGGGTGAATGGCCCGCAGAAATTGCGGTCTAAAGCAATTAATTGAAAAATAGGAGAGGCCTCTGTCAAATTGTTCAGCAAGAAAGTTTACGATATTGACGACAGGAGTCTCCACGGGATCCAGACCCCTTTCCAAGCACCAATGAAACCATTTTTTCCAAATGTTGTTGTTCCTAAGGTGTGTTCCGGGTGCCCAAGATTCCCCGAGAAGAGAGAGAGCAGACGACGAAAGTCCAGACAATTCGTTAGATTGCCTGACACTTTCCAGGCAAGAAGGTTCAAATTCCCCGAGAGGATAAAATGATAATCTTCCCCGTCTGCGTTTGAAACCAGGCCTCTGACTGCTAGGATCAGAAAGGGATTGTCGCATGCGAGTTCCAGGGCTGTCGGGAACCAAGCTTGGGACGGCCAAAAGGGAGTTATTAAGATCAGAAAGCATTCTTCCGTCCTGACCTTGTGAGGACCCTCTGAATCATGGCAAAGGGAGGGAAGGCATAACCCAGGAAGTGAGACCATGGTTGGAGAAATGCGTTCACAGCAAGGGCGCCCGGGTCTGGCATCCAACTGAAGTAGTTTGGTAATTGGAAGGTCAGTCTGCTGGCAAATAAGTCCACGTCTAGGGGACCCCAGAAATGGAAGAGAGCATTGAAAACGCTCACATTGAGCTTCCAGTCTGTGAAATCTAGGAGGAATCTCGAATTCCAATCGGCAGACAAGTTTGATTATCTGGGAAGGTATTCTGCCTTGAGGGAGATTTTGTGTTCCAGGCAGAACATCCAAAGTTTCTTTGCTAGATTGGAGAGGTGTGCAGATCTCGTTCCTCCAAGATGATTGATATAAGCCACAGCAGAAATGTTGTCCATCTTCAGAACAATGGATCTCCCCTGAAGGGAGTGTTTGAAGCTCATAAGTGCATATAAACCGGCGGTGAGCTCCAGAAAATGTATATGATGCGAGGATTCCGTTAGGGTCCAAACCCCGCCAGTGTTTTGGTCTTGCAAACGTGCACCCCAGCCATGAAGGCTGGCATCCGATTCTAGGATGAAATCCGGGGTTGAACCGAAGATAGCCTTGCCATTCCAGGCATCTAGGTTCTCCAGCCACCAAAAGAGCTCCTCTCTCGCGTCGGTGTCCAGAGCCACAAGGTCTCCATACCAAAGGCCTGAATTGAGTGCTTTCCTCTTTATTCTCTGAAGAGCGCGGTAATTCAGAGGTCCAGGAAAGATGGCCTGGATGGAGGAAGAAAGAAGGCCAAGAAGTCTGGATAGTTCTCGAAGGGTTAAAGATTCTTGTTTTAGGACTGATCTGATCTCCTTTCGGATCTTGGCAATCTTTTTTGCAGGAAGTAGAAGAAGACATTTCGAGGTGTCTACCGTGAAGCCAAGAAACTCTATGGACTTGCAGGGCGAGAGAATGGACTTTTCTCTGTTTATAATGAAGCCAAGGCTCTCTATTAGATTCATGGAAGTATTCAGATCTCTGACGAGGTCTGATTGGGCTTGAAACATGATAAGTATATCGTCTAGGTAGATGATGAGGCGGATGCCCCTTTCTCTCAGAATAGAAACAATAGTCTTCATTATCTTGGTGAAACACCAAGGGGCAGAGGAGAGGCCGAAAGGTAGGGCTTGAAATTGGAATAGACGATCCTTCCAAGCAAATTGAAGGAAGGGTTGGTGATCTTTGGCCATAGGGATGGTGAAGTCTGCGTCCTTCAAGTCCAATTTGACCAGCCAGTCTCCTTTGAGAAGGAGATCCCTGAGGAGGTGGAAACCCTCCATTTTGAAGTGACGATAAACCAGAAATGTGTTGACTTCTCGAAGGTTTATAACGGGTCTCCACCCTTTGTCCTTTTTTTGTACCAGAAAGAGTGTGCTTATGAATCTCGCTAGAGACCAGGGAACCTCTACAATTGCGCCCTTTTGGAGCATGGAAAGAATTTCTTCCTCCATGATCTTCTGTTGTTCTTCTGAAAGGACAAAAGGTTTGGGTAAACGCGATTGGAAGGGGACCTCTACAAAATCCATTCTGAAGCCCAGAACCGTTTCTAGAACCCAGGGATCCTGCGTAAGGGATTCCCAAACATGACAAAAATGCTTTAGTCTGCCCCCTACCATGGGAGGAGGGGAAGAAGAAAAAAGAGGAAGACTTACTTGCAGGATTGGAGGTGTTGAGAGTACCACGTCCTCTTGAACCTCTGTTTCTCGGACCTCTTCCTCTCTGGGGGAAGAAAGGTTGTCTTGGCGGGTAGAAACCTCTACCTGTTCCTCTGAAGGTCGAATAGGGTCGCTGGTAACCTCGGCCAGAAGAACGACCCCTTCTCCCGGCCTGACCAAAAAGGTTCAAATTAAATACGCGTTTGAGGTTGTTTTGGGCCCTGTCAAGGGCAGTAAAGGTTGACACGTATTTGCCAATTTCTTTAATTATATCCTTCCCGAAAAGGAGGCCTTTAGGGTTCTCTGAGGGTTCCTTCTCTGCTAAGTCTCCTAATTTGGGGTTGATTTTAGTTAGAATCGATCTCCTCCTTTCAACATTTAGGCTATAATGCCCTTTGACTCCAGCCTCGAATAAGGTCGACATTCAAGGGAGTAGAGGAGAGTTGCGATTGTTCAGCCAGGTCTAAAATTCTAGTGGACCAAGCACATCTAAAAGACGGTCCTGACATCCCTTAAGGGCTCTCTCCAGGCCTTTCCTGGTGTCTCTCCCCAGTTTGAACAAGAATTTGATAAGGTCTGGATCTAAGTTGGGAGTTTGACACACCTTCTCATCAATAGTAGGTCTGGGGGATTCAGATCTCATGGTGTTCCAAGTATCTCTATCAAGTAGGTTTCTTAGCCAGTGTGTGACAAAGCGGTAAACATGCTCTTGTGGGAACCACTTTGAACTATTAGGGCGTGAGATATTCAGGGGGGAGAACATCTCCTCTCGGATAGGGTTTAGAATTGTATTTTTAGAGATTGGCTCTGGGTCAGGTTGGGAATTACAGTCAGGCTCGACCTCATCTAGGTCGAAGACGAACTCGTCGTCAAGATCCTTGGAGACCCCGTCCTCAAAAGAAGAAGAGTCAAAGTCATCATTGTTATTATTGTTAGCACTACTCCAAAGTGTGCCGCGAGGGACACCGTTCAATTTTGTACCGCCATGGGTACCGTTCAATGAATTTTCGCGAGGGACATCAGGGTCAAGTGAGGCGCGATGGCCTCCCATCCAAAGTGAGGTGCTAGGACCTCCCGATTCAGAAGAGACGCTAGGGCCTCCAGTAGTGCTTTGGAAAGGAACATCACAGTGTTTAGATGTTTTGGTCCTCTTACCATTGATGCGGTTGGGGGGTTCCTGGCCATCAAGTGGTCTTTTGGAGGACATTACCTCTTTCAGGGTTACCATCATGCAGGATTTAATCTCCTGGTGTAAGAATTTTTTAAGAGATTGGCTTACTGGCGCTGGGGAGCTAGCAGTAGCATCATCAGACTCAAGGTCAGACATGATGACACTTAGTCCTCGAGTAGTGAGGTGTTAGGAATTAATATTAGTATAATTACTATGTTAAAGTTAAAAGATGGAAAAGAAGGTGGTTAATACAGGTATTAAGTAAGGTAACTAGAATTTTGCAAGAGGAGATAAGGACAGGCCCTAAAAGATTATTATTTTATGAAATTATCAAAAACTATCTGAGGAAAGATACATTTCTTAGTAGTGTTAAAATGCTCCCCTTATAATTTTTTTTTTGTTTTTTTTGTTTTTGTATTGGATAAAAGGATACTGTAAAGATTTCAAAATTTTAAATGCCCAAATCTCCCTTTTTTTTTTTGAAAGGAAAGACTAGTGTTAAAATGATGGAATAATTAAACGTAAAGAGTAAGTGTCTCCGGCAGCAGCTGATTGCGATCTAACCGTCGAAATGACAAATCGCTCAAGCTCAGCCGGAGGCGCTTACTCTTTATGTTTAATTAATCCATCATTTTAACACTCTGCCACCCCAGTTCAGACATGGCCATACGTGAATTAGTCTGAACATGTGCCTCATGGGAACAGTCCAGCCCGAACTGCCAAGCCATGCCTTTCCTGGACCGGAAACAAGCTTCCTAGTCCCGGTTTATGGCATTTCAGCCGTCTTCAGCCAGGTTTGCTTGAATCCACTGGCAAAGTGAGCAAGGGACTCATGACTGAGCATACCCTGCCAATTTATGGCAAACAAAGCGGTACAAAAGGGGGTGGTGATGGACGGAGCATCTGAACCAATCAAACACTCACACCCAGGCAAAAGATCTGGGTTTAATCCATCACCATTCTTTAGCCCACTCTGCCATCCCAGTTCAGACATGGCCATATGCAAATCAGTCAGATCGTGTGCCTCATGGGAACAGTTCAGGAAGTGGTGGAACCCCTCTCGCTTCGAGGTGTTACTTCTGCACAAGTGGCGGAGTTAAGAGCCCTTACACAAGCATGTCATCTTTCAGCTCAATTGAGAGTACCTATATTTACAAATAGTCAGTGTCACTATGGCGTGGTCCATGATTTTGGGCAGTTGTGGTCACAGATTGTGCTGGGTGGAGTCTCTGCGAAGGATTAGTTGATTTAGTTTCTGAGATGCTACTGCCATTCTGAATCAGGAGCAGTGCAATCATCTTAGCCCTGGAGATTTGGTTTTGATCAAAAAGAACACTTGAATATCCTGCCTGAAGTTGAGGTGGAAAGACTGCTACCAGGGATCCTGCTCACCAACACTGCTGTCAAGTGTGCTGGGATACTACATTGGGTGCATGCTTCTCACACCCAGAGAGTGGGGTGTCCATTTGAAGAATGATTTTTGTTGAGCCAAGTCTGGGACCTCCTCTGTCCATAAGTCCTGAAGGACCAGAGGGGGGTGAAATACAGCAGAATCACTCACCTGTTCCCGAAATCTTAGAAAGTGGTGTGGAATTCCCACTGAAAATGGAGAATTGGGAGTTGAAAATAGAGAAGCTGTTGAAATGTCACCAGAGCAACCGAATGATACTGGTGAAGTAGCAAGTTATGATAAGAAGAGTAAAGGCCCCAATGGAGGTTGGAATGGCCCTATAGTCGGAGACAATCAAGATCTAGTGTGTCAGTTGAATACATACCGTAAACCATCATTGAAGAAACAGATTCCAGTGGAATAAGCAAGTCAGAAGATCAACAGGCACCAAGGAGATCCAAGAGAGCAAGAGTACCTTGTTGTTGGTCTTCTGCACATGAGTGTACTTACTACATAGAGAATGTGCCTAATACAGCAGATCAAAATACAAACAAATTAAGATCAGAATCATTTGAACCCGCATGATATGCCACTCTAAAACAGTATGTGATTTGACATTCCTGAAATGATATTACAAATAAGATTTGAAAAGCACTATTTTGAGAATTCATAACCAGAAAATCAGATACAACTAATGATAAACTGTGTTTAAATAAAACTATAAGAGACTGTGATACATGATCATAATAATTCTTTTCTAACAAACAGATAAAAATAATGAAAAAGAATTCCCTAGGGCCAAAGCTGCAGTAGAAGAGGATGAATAACACATACAGAAAAAAGAGTAGGGCTAGGGATGCCTCACAAAGACTAGTGCACATAAGCTTAATTAAACAATTACAAGCTAATCACTGAAGGTTTTGCACAAGTAGAAATGTATGCAGATTAATGAGTCTGCCTGCTGCTGTATTCTACAAAAGATTTGCCTCTAGACAAACATATGTGCCCTTACTAATGCTAAGTGTAGAATAGTGATTATTGTAATGAAATGAAATTTTGTTTTATAATGCGCACTAATACCCAAGTGTGTCTAGGCGTAGGTACTCTGATAGAGAGAGAGAGTAGAACTAAACCTAAGGATGGTGAGAGATAACGACATTTAGGAAACCTTATTTTTTAAACAACCAGGTATTTTGTTAAACAAACAGGAAATTTAGAGGTTCGTGGAAGGAGAGAAGGTTAGATTCTTTCTTAGTTCCACAGCCTGTTCTACAGTATGGCTGTGCCGGCTACAAAACTTCTGCCCCCCGAGGAGGATGTTTTAGCCCTTGGGATTGCAAGATTAATAACTGATGATGAGCGGAGCAGCCTATTAGGAACATACCACATAAATCATTGTTTAAAAAAGTCAGGCCCAAGCCCATGTAGTACTTTAAAGGCAATGCAGAGGGATTTAAATTCAATTTGTCTTCAAACTTGCTGTCAATGTAATAGTGGCAGGATGTGAGATACCGATTGATGTTTTGGAACTGCCAGCAAATGGCGTGCTGCTGCATTTTTGAGAACCTGCAGTTTGTTTCTAAGTCTTGATTACATATTAAAAAAGAGTGCACTACAGTAGTCAATCTTTGCTAAAAAAAAGTGACGAAATTACTGATTTCTGCAAGTCAGAAGTAATAAAAGGTAAGACGTTCTCAAGGATTTTCATCATGAGACAGCAGGAGGAGGTAGTGGCGTTTACTTGGCCTTCCAATGAAAGTTTATCTTTGAAGTACATTTTTTACCTTGGTAACTGGGTGGGAAGATCTCCCATTTCCTGCGGCCACTAGTTAGGCGTTCAAAAAGGGGTGTAATACCCAAATGGTAAAACATCAGTCTTTGCTGAATTCAGATTTAGACAATTACTGGACATCCACTTTTCAACTTCATGCATGCAAACATGGAATCTAGAAGCAATGTATTCAGGACCACCAGTGAGTTATGCCAAGATATCCTATTGTCAGTATATGACACTACTGTAAAGCCAAATTACTTTATGAGGGTGGCAAGAGGGGTAACATAAAGATTAATAAGTTGCAGGCTTAACGATGAGCCCTGTGGTACCCCAGAGGGGAGAGATATGGGGGTGGACCTAAACCCATCAAGCTCCACCAGTTGCTCTCTGTCTGAGAGAAAAGATTTCAGAAGTTTGAGTGCCTTGCCCCTGATGCCCAAGGCAAAGAGTTGATCGATAAGAAGACTGTTATTGACCAAGTCAAGTGCCGCGATAGGTCTAACAGGATCAAGGCCGTCTTCCCACCTTTGTCCAGAATGTCCCTGATCTCCTCCAAAATGGTAATCAGAGCCAACTCGGTGATGTAGTGGCTTCTAGAACCGCATAATGTGCCATCTAGAAGTTTTTATTCATAATGAACTGTGAAATTTCGAGATTCATTGCTTTCTCTACAATCTTTGCTGGAAAAGAAAGTCGGGAGATCGGCCTATACTTGTTGGGGTCCTTGCTGTACAAATTGGGCTTCTTCAACAAAGGAAGAACAGAAGCTCTCTTCCACTCTCTATGGAAATAACCTTCCAAAACATCTTAATAAAAATGTCTCTGAGTTAATTTGCCGTAAACTCAGGGGCGAATGAAAAAACTTCAGGAGGCAGGGATCCCAAAGAGAGCCTGACCTTGTGTGAAAAAGAAGACGATGAACAAATAAGTCAGAGATAGGTTAAGAAGCTTCAAAAACTAGAAGCATTGTCTGGTAAAGCGTCTATAGAATTAGTCCCCTCTGGAATAGAGGAGGTTATCTCCTCTGTGGGTGTCCCTTCTACAGAATGAGAAGAGGCAAATGTGTTTTTACTTTGGTCTGAAAAAATCTGCTAATGAGTCACAAACGTTTTGATCGACTTCAGTTTTTTTGGGTTCAGGAAGGTTGATCAACATTCTTACTGTTGAAAAAATTCTTTACGATTATTAAGAGAGGTCTTGATTTTGGTCTTAAAGAAACACGTTTTGGTAATAAAGACCTTTCTTTTATAATCCTGAATCAACTTATTGTAGGATATTTTATCATCGGGGTCATATTGAGTGTGCCATTTTCTCTCAGGCTTACGACAAACCTCTTTCTGAGTTCTAAGACTGTTGGCGAGCTAGGGCTCAGACAGGGATGTCCTGTCACATTGTCACATTAATAGTTGTTGCGCTAGCATTTACAGTTCATCTAGCTGGAATCAGATGCATCTCAGAGACAGAAACATAGATCTACACCTGCACCAACATCGCCTGCACACACAATAGATGAAAAGAAACTATAGGCTTTATTCATAGATGTTTCTAAAGACGATTTCGCAAAAATATTTATTATAGATTAGTTCAGGAAACACTCAAGCTTTAGACAGCAAAAATTGCTACTTTTGCACTCATTTAACTTCTATAGATGCTGAAGATGTGGCATATCACCACACTCCACTTTCATATTCAGCTACATGTAGTATATGTCTAAGTTTATTTATGTCAAACAACTTTTTATTGAGTTTAAAACCACAAGAACTTGCAGTATCATCATAGCAGGTAGGCCATTACTTCACACGTAACCGTTATATCTATTATCAGCTTTTCATTCTCTTTTATGGTCTGCTATTACAATGTTCATTTTTTATTCTCAACAAGCACATTCCCTCCCCCTAACACACACCCCTCTCCCCATACATAAAGAAGAGAACAAAAACATAAAAGGAATAAAACAAGGTGCTAGGGTTTGGTAGAAGGAGCCTATTATGAAGGAGGGTATCTTTCCAGACACATAAAGGTTCTGCAGGGCTGGCAAACACCAAAATCACATTCAGGCCCATTATGGGAAGGCTGCAGGGAAGAGTAAGCAGTAATCAGTAATCAAGCATTTGTTGAGCGCGACTACTCACCGTAAGGGTCTCAAGGTGATGGGGCTGGTGGGGTGCAGGTTTCGGTCCATCAGGGAGGTGGTCCCTCGTAGAGCTAGGTCTCTAGATCCCTTACAAGGATGGGGAGCGATGTTGTCTGTCTGAGGTGGAGCGGGAGGGCGTTCCAGACCTTGGCTGCGAGGAAGGAGAAGGAGCGGCCTCCCGATCAGGATTTCCAGGTGCGTAAGACCACAGTGCAGGAGAGCTGAGCTGATCGTAGGGTTCTTTGGGGTGTGTGGAATTTGAGTCGGCTGTTTAGGTATGCTGGTCGGTGTCGTGGAGGGCCTTGTGTGCGTGGGTGAGCATCTTGAAGGTGACTCTTGCCTCAATGGGGAAAAAAGCAAACACAAGGAGATGATGGATGGAGAGTTGAAACTTTTCAGACACTCACCCCCAGTCACAGATCTGGGTTGAATCCATCACTGCTCTGTAACTCACTACCACACTCCAATTCAGACACTGCTATATTCAAATTAGTCTTGACCCTACCCCTCATGGGAACTGTCTTACCCGAACTGCCAAGCCATGCCTTCCCTAACCCTGAAACAAGCATCCCTGGACCGGTTTTGTGCTAACAGCCCTCATCAGCCAGGCTAGCTTGAATTCAGTGGCAAAGTGAGCAAGGTACCCATGTCTGGGCATACCCTGCCAACTAAGGGCAAACAAAGCAAACACAAGGAGATGATGGACGGAGCGCTGAAACTTTTCAGACGCTCGACCCCAGTCACAGATCTGGGTTGAATCCATAACCGTTCTTTAGCTCACTCCTCAACCCCAGTTCAGACACAACTATATGAAAATAAGTCTTCACCCTGAGACTCATGGAAATATTCCAGCCCGAACTTCCAAGCCTGGACCAGAAACAAGCATCCTGAAGCTCACTCAGCCAACACACTTCAGACACAGCTATATGCACATCAGTCTTGACCCTTTGCCTCATGGGAACAGTCCAATACTATCTGCCAAGCCATGTCATCCCTGGACTGGAAACAAGTATCCTGGGACCGGTTTCGAGGAAACAGCCATCATCAGCCAGGCTAGCTGGAATCCAGTGGTAAGTTGAGCAAGGGACCCACGTCTGGGCATACCCTGCCAAATTAGGGCAAGTCACAGATCTGGGTTGAATCTATCATCGTTCTTTAGCTCACTCCCCCACCCCAGTTCAGACACAGCTATTTATTTATTTATTTATTTATTTGTGTTTTGTAAAGTGCATGGTTACACTAGCAAGTGTGTCCCCGCGCTGATCGCTACAGTTGTTTCCAAGAGTCCATGGCATGATTGCTTTCAGAGTCCTTGATCTGGTCTTAGTCTTTGGGGAAGAGAACTGTTTTCAGGTCTCTTCGAAAGCTAGACTCAGAGGGTTCCAGACGCAGTTTTTCTGGCAGCTGGTTCCATATCCTAGCGGTCATGACTCTAAAAGATTTCCCACCCATTCTAGCTGTTTTGACCTTCGGGACCTGTACTTGCCCAGTGCCACATGATCTAAGCTGGCGGGTGGGCTCGTATCGTTTCAGAAGCCCATGCAGATACCTTGGGCCTCTACCATGAAGGATACGATGTCCTACACATAGGGCTTTAAATGTTACCCGTCCCCTAATCGGGAGCCAGTGAAGGGTTCTCAGTGCTTTTTTTGTTGATGCCCTTCTGGGTAGTTGTAGGATCAAGTGGGCCGCTGCACTTTGTATTCGTTGTATTCTCAAGAGGCTTTTTACGCTGGCCCCTAGATACAGCACATTTCCATAGTCCAACCTAGATGTTATTAAGGTATGGACCAGGGTCTGGCGTACCGATATGGGCATAAGGTCCAGCGTTTTCCTAAGGACCCGCAGTATCCCGAAACAGGTGCCTGCCACTTGTTTGGTTTGGTGGTCGAACGATAGGTTTTTATCTAGCCATACCCCAAAGTTCTTCACTAGATTACTAGGTGTGGGTAGTTCACCCAGTTCTTCCGGCCACCAGGCTGAGGTCCACACTGATGGGGATTTACCTACAATCAACACCTCCGTCTTATTCCCATTAAGCCGGAGGCAGTTGTCCTCCATCCATCGTGCCAACTCCTGCATGCAAGACGCAAAGTTGTTAGCGCATTGCTCCTCTGGTTGCGTTAGGGTCACAATCAGTTGCGTATCGTCTGCATACGACACTATCTCAACCCCATATGTGTCTGTAATTCCTCCTACTGGGGCCACATACAGATTAAATAGGGTGGGGCTGAGACTGGAGCCTTGTGGCACTCCCTGATTGAGTTTAATTTCTTTAGACCTGAACTGGCCCTGAGCGACCTGAAACGTTCGATCTGTAAGGAATGATTTAAGCCATTCCCAGGCTTTTCCTCTCACCCCTCCCTTTTTAAGGCACTGTAGCAGTGTGTGATGAGCTACAGTGTCAAAAGCGGCACTGAGGTCGAGGAGAATCAGTGCCGCCGTCTGGCCTTCATCTGCATACCTTCGTAGGGCTTCCGTTGAAGAAAGCAGGGCTGACTCGGTCGAGTGTAAAGCTCGAAATCCCGACTGTGAGGGGTGGAGCAGTCCGTTGGTTTCAGCAAACGCCGAGAGTTGTTTGTTGACTGCTTTCTCAGCAATTTTTGCAAAGTAGGGGACCTATCTCCGGAGGAGGGAGATAGGTCGTAGATTGTCCAGTTTTTCTAGACTAATATTAGGTTTTTTTCTCAAGGGAAGTACTATTGCTCTTTTCCATGTAGTAGGGACTAATCCTGTTTTAAAGGAGAGAGCAAGGAGATGACTAATATATGGCTTCAGGGTGGTTATGGTGCCATGGAGTCTTTTTGGGGTTGCTGGATCACTCGGTGAGCCTGATTTGATGCTACATGCTATGTGGCATATTGTTTCCTGAGAAGGTACTAGTAATGCCGAGAGGCAGTTATTCTCCTGTATATTCAAGGTACTTTCTGCCATCCCATCACCTACTCTGGCTGTGTCTGGGAAGCCAGCGTAGATTTTGTCTACTTTGCTAGCGAAAAACTCTGCTACTTGATTGCAAGTTTTAACAGATCCAATCATAGGGGCTGCTAGTGGGGCGAGGTCAAAGAGTTCCCTATAGACTAGGAACATTTTCTTCATGGAATTGTCTGCGTCTTTAATTCTAGTGCAGAAATAGGATTTCCTAGTTTTCCGGATAAGTGCGTGGTATATCTTTAAGCCATTCTTATATTCAACTCTCTCTGTCTCAGAGTAACACTTCCGCCATTTCCTCTCTAAGCTTTTACATTTCGCTTTTTGTTCTCGTAGTTCAGTGTTGAACCAGGGGGCGGATTTGGATCTCCTCGCCGGAGCCTTTTGAATCCATGGCGCTGTGTAGTCTAGCACTTTTAGGAGTCCCAGATTTAATGCTATGCAGGCGGATTCTATTTCTTCGCCCTCGGGGGGGCCTCCTGATATTATAGATTTATTTATTAAATGCCTCCGCGAAATATTTTGCCCATTTCCTTTGTATATTAGCGGAGCTTGGTTCATTCTGAGGTCCATTGTCCGGGACAGCCACCCGGAATGTGACCAAGAAGTGATCTGACCAGATAACAGGGGTATGGGGCTCTACGGTTAGGGTGTCCCAATTAGCGAAAATAGGATCTAGGAGATGGCCCTGACAGTGAGTGGGTCTTTCTGATTTAAGCAGCATCTGTATGCCTGCTAGCTCCTGTTTGAGTTCCTGAGCTTCAGTGTTCCTAGGGTCGTCAAGGTGATAGTTTAGGTCTCCTAGGAGGAGGAGTCTCTCGTGTTTGAGAGCGGAGAGCGTGAGAGTTTCCATCAGTTGGGTGGCAAAACTGGCTCCAGGCCCCAGGGGGCGATATATCAGGAAACCCTTTATACAGTACCCCTGGTGCACAGAGATGGAAAAGGACCCTGTTTCACTGTTAGCAAGATCCCTTCCCTCTAAAGTGCAGGCCAGATCTTGTTTGTGTATTATGGCAATTCCTCCCCCCTTCCCCTTTAGCCTGTCTATTCTCTTAATGTCATATCCCGGTGGGAGGGCCGCCAGTATGTCTGGTGCCGATGAGGTATTCAGCCACATCTCCGTAAGGAATAAGGCATCCACCTGACCATCCATTAGGTAGTCGTGTATCTCCATCTTATGTTTTCCTAAGGAGCGGCAATTTAGAAGGGCAAGATTAAGTATCTTACCTTTGTGTCTAGCCCCGAGTTGTCTATTGACGGAGAAGGAGCAGTGTAAACACTTCTTTTCTCCATTCTTAATATTTAGACTATGCAGACAGTAATTTTCTAAGGGAGGACATAGGTTTCTAAGTTCTACGGAGCTATAGTACTTTCGGATGCAGCTACCCGCAGAGGTTCCTGCCCCTGGCCCCCGTCGGTCACGGACGGGCACAGACGGGCTTGCCTTTGGCGCGCCTTCGGTGCGCTTCCGGCGCGCCCGCTGCGCCCGTCCGCTGCGCTTCCTGTGAGGGTCTGACATTTGAGGCAGAATGACCGAGGGTGGGAGTGGCCAGGCAGCAGGAGCGCTCCCCTCACACCTCCCCCAAGATGGCGGCTGTTTGCTCGGATTTCTGCCCCGTAGCAGTGCCTAAATCAGCTGCGGGGGGGGAGGAGCCTAGCTCGCGACCGAGATGGCCGCGTTTTAGCTCGGCTCCGTTCAACCACCTGTTTTCTTCGATTATCCTGTATTTCTCCTGCCCCGGGAAGCCCTCCTTGCGGTGTTTCGGTACCGCGGGCACTTTGCGGACACTTACCCGTTGCTCCGGTGATCCTGGGTGCTGTCGATCCTGTGCGGTGGTCCCGCTCGGAGCCTTCGGGCGGACTGGCCTGGACCTCCTGGCAGCGACGGGACGTGACGGAGCGCGATGGTCGGCCCTTGCTGGCGCTGTGGATCTGGTTGCGGAGGCTGATGTGCTAATAGGCCGGCTGTGCCCGTTGGCGGACCCGACTGGCCTGGGCCTAGGGGTGCGGACGCTGCCTCCTGCCGGGGAGCCTCCTCATTTATCCGGCTTGGTCCCCCCCCTTTGTTCCCCGGCCCGGCCATTTTGAATTTTCCGCCCGGGCTCGGAGAACGGGGCCGGCGGCACGAGGGGGCCGCCGAACATCCTTCTTCTGGTGGGTCTCCTTCCTGCCTTGGGGCGCCCCGCCGCAGTTCGGCTGACCTCCTTTTGCTTTGGTGTTGCTCCGGCCGGGGCCCCCGACGACCGAGGGCTTGCTGGGCTCCTAAGATGGCGGCCGGCCCTGAGAGTCTCTGCCGGGCCTGGGCGAGCACTGGGGGCCCGCCACACGGCCCGGATGTCGGATCTTGTGAAGGGTTTCCTGCACTTCAAGTTGTCCTGGATGCACTATACTCCTGGCGGACTTCCGTGGCTGCGCCTGTTTCTCCTGTGGAGGCGGACCCTCTTTTTGATTTAGGCGGGCCCCCATCGTTGGATTTTGCTTCCTTGTTGCAGGGTACGGCTGGTGTGCTCCTGGTCTCTGTGCCTCCGGCGGAGACCGCATCCTTGAATTGGAGACTCTCCGACGCCCTTGGTTGTCCTGCTTTGCTGCCTCGGCCGCTGGTCTGCGGTCCGTTTGCATCCTGTCCAGGCCTCGATGATCCTTTCTGTTTCTCATTGCGTCGGCTCCCTGGCCGGGACGCCTGTGCCGACCCAGCTGGGCTTGCCTCGTTGGACTTGTCCATGGAACTGTGCCTGCGGTGCGAAGATTGTACCGTAACTTTTTTATATTCTTCGTATTTTCTTTCACGTTTCTCCTCAGGACTGCCGCTGGATTTCCTCCTGAACCCTGTGTCCCTCGTCGTTTGGACTTTGTTTGTTTGGATGATTACAACCTTGGACAAAAGCGGACAGGGCTGAAATGACTTATTATATGCGGTAGTCTTGTTTTTGATCTATGACCGACATGTGCTGTTGTGATGTTGCGTAACTTCGTGGGACTCCTGAAACTTATCCTGATGTCGTTTAACTTCCCGTGGGCTCTGCCTCTCCCCTTTTCACAGGTGGTGGGATGGTTGCAGTTTATCCTGTTTTTTGCCCTCTCCCGTGTGTAATGTTCCTTCCTTTCCCTGGTCCTACTTTTTGCCTTGTTTCTACCTTGTTTCTTTCTCCTATATTTCGGGTTCTATTTTAGGGCGACAGGCACGCTGCTGGGGGGTTGGCCGTAGCCTTCTGCAGGGGTGTAGGGTGGGCTTGAGGGGTGGGTGGGGGAGTCTTTTGCTGTTTTTGGGGGATCTTTTTCCTCCTTTCTTCTCCCTTTTTGGTTCTATGGCCCTTGTGTATCCCTTCTTTCGGGGCTCTGTCTCGTCGTCTGTCCCCCTGGTGTCTTTCTGGGGTATTTTTCCGGTATCGCGATGATTCTGATTTGCTGGGTGTGTTTTCTGTATTTTCAATGTCTATTTTGTACCGGGTTATGGTTTTCCTGTTTCGTCGCCCGGGGGCGGGTGTTTGGATAAGAGTCCCTTCCTTTCCTTTTTCCCCCTTCCTTTTCCCCCCCCCCTTATGCGGGGTTCCTTTCTTTCATTGGGGGTCCGTTTCGTATTGTTTTTGTATTTGGGTCTTTTTCTGTGCTGTTTGGTGGTACGGGTGGTGGCGGCGGTGGGCGGGCGTTGGACGGTGTGTGCGATGGCCTTTCCTCATGTCTGTTGTTTTGACCGGTGCTTATTGGTATGCCTATTTCGTGTTTATTTCTCCTGTGCTTTTACGATCATTGTATTGCTGCCCGCCGCGGCCCCGCCCCTTTGGATTGTCTCTTGGCCCGCCACACTCCTGTACTCCCTAACCCGTCCTTTGAAAATAAGAAAACTACCTTTCTAATTCTTATCTCCTGTGATCGCTCTAAGAGGCTTGTTATTTCTCCTGTTTCTTTGCCTTTGTATATTGTGATATTTTGTGCATTGCTCCTGACATTCGGCTCTGTGGTGGCCAGCCCGGTGGGTTGTAGGCCCGTATTTGTGAGCTCTTTCTGTACAATAAAGGTTTTCGAAAAAAATAAAAATAAATAAATAAATAAATAAAAAATCAGCTGCGGGGGGCCAGCAGGGGTCTGTGGTCAGCGGTAGAGGAACGCGTGCACAAGTGAGTAATTACACAATTTTTAAAAGCTAAAAGTCTTAAAATCGACTGTCAGCCCAAAAATACAATTTTTAAAATCTAAAAGTCTTAAGATCGACTGTCATCTAAAATACACAATTTTTAAAGCTAAAGTCTTCAGATCGACTGTCAGCCAGAACATAGTATAAACAACGTGCCTCTTTACCTCCCGGCTTCCGCCTCAAGAGTAAAGAGTTTCAAGCATTTACCCAGCGCATAGCAGAGGACGTATTTATGGGTTCGCCAGAGGGTGGGAGTGGCCAGGCAGCAGGAGCACTCCCCTCACACCTCCCCCAAGATGGCGGCTGTTTGCTCGGTTTTCTGCCCCGTAGCAGCGCCTAAATCGGCTGCGGGGGGGCCAGCAGGGGTCTGTGGTCAGCGGTAGAGGAACGCGTGCACAAGTGAGTATTTACACAATTTTTAAAAGCTAAAAGTCTTAAAATCGACTGTCAGCTCAAATATACAATTTTTAAAATCTAAAAGTCTTAAGATCGACTGTCATCCAAAATACACAATTTTTAAAGCTAAAGTCTTCAGATCGACTGTCAGCCAGAACATAGTATAAACAACGTGCCTCTTTACCTCCCGGCTTCCGCCTCAAGAGTAAAGAGTTTCAAGCATTTTTTTTATGGAAATCAGTCTCAACCCTGTGCCTCATGGGAACAGTCCAGCCAGATCTCCCAAGCCATGTCTTCCCTGGACTGGAAACAAGTATCCTGGGACCGGTTTCGAGGAACAGCACTCATCAGCCAGGCTAGCTGGAATTTAGTGACAAAGTGAGCAAGGGACCCACGTCTGGGCATACCCTGCCAACTTAGGGCGAACAAAGCAAACACAAGGAGATGATGGATGGAGAGTTGACACTTTTCAGAAAGTCACTCCCAGTCACAGATCTGGGTTGAATCCATCACCATTCTGGAGCACACTCTGCCAACACAGTTCAGACACAGCTATATGTAAATCAGTCCTGATACTGTGCCTCATGTGAACAGTCCAGCCCGAACTGCCAACCCATGTCTCCCCTGGACTGGAAACAAGTATCCTGGGTCCGGTTTCGAGGAAACAGCCCTCATCAGCCAGTCTAGCTGGAATCTAGTGGCAAAGTGAGCAAGGGACCCACGTCAGGGCATACCCTGCCAACTTAGGGCGAACAAAGCAAACACAAGGAGATGATGGATGGAGAGTTGAAACTTTTCAGACAGTCACTCCCAGTCACAGATCTGGGTTGAATCCATCACCGTTCTTTAGCTCACTCCCCCACCCCAGTACAGACACAGCTATATTCAAATTAGTCTTGACCCTGTGCCTCATTGGAACAGTCCAAACTGAACTGCCAAGCCATGTCTTCCCTGGACTGGAAACAAGTATCCTGGAACCGGTTTCATGGAAACAGCCCTCATCAGCCAGGCTAGCTGGAATCTAGTGGCAAATTGAGCAAGGCACCTACGTCTAGGCATACTAAGGGAAAACAAAGCAAACACAAGGAGATGATGTACTGAGAGTTGAAACTTTTCAGTCTTGATCCTGTGCCTCATTGGAATAGTCCAGCCCGAACTGCCGAGCCATGTCTTCCCTAGACCGGAAAGAGGCATACTGGGACCGGCTTCGTGCTAACAGCCCTCATCAGCCAGGCTAGCTTCAATCTAGTGGCAAAGTGAGCAAGGGACCCACGTCTGGGCATACTAAGGGAGAACAAAGCAAACACAAGGAGATGATGGACAAAGCGCTGAATCTATTCAGACACTCACCCCAGTCACAGATCTGGGTTGAATCTATCATTGTTCTTTAGCTCACTCCGCCACCCCAGTTCAGATACAGCTATATGCAAATCAGTCTTGACCTTGTGCCTCATGGAAAAAGTCCAGCCCAATCTGCCAAGCCATTTCTTCCCTGGACTGGAACAATCATCCTGGGACCTGTTTCGGGCTCACAGCCCTCATCCCCCAGGCTAGCTTGAATCCAGTGGCAAAGTGAGCAAGGGACCCATGTCTGGGCATACCCTGCCAACTCAGGGCAAACAAAGCAAACACAAGGAGATGATGGCCCGAGCGCTGAAACTTTTCAGACACTCACCCCCAGTCACAAATCTGGGTTGAATCCATCACCGTTCTTTCGCTCACTCCGTCACCCCAGTTCAGACACAGCTATATGCAAATCAGTCTTGACCCTTTGCCTCATGGGAAAAGCCCAATCTGAACTGCCAAGCCATGTCTTCCCTGGACTGGAAACAAGTATCCTGGGACCGGTTTTGAAAAAACAGCCCTCATCAGACAGGCTAGCTTGAATCCAGTAGCAAGTTGAGCAAGGGACCCACGTCTGGGCATACCCTGCCAAATTAGGGCGAAACAAGCAAACACAAGGAGATGATGTAGAGTTAAAACTTTTCAGACACTCACCCCAAGTCACAGATCTGGGTTGAATCTATCATCGTTCGTTAGCTCACTCCCCCACCCCAGTTCAGACACAGCTATATGGAAATCAGTCTTGACCCTGTGCCTCATCGGAACAGTCTAGCCAGATCTGGCAAGCCATGTCTTCCCTGGACTGGAACAAGCTTGCTGGGACCAGTTTTGGTCTCACAGCCCTCATCCCCCAGGCTAGCTTGAATCCAGTGGCAAAGTGAACAAGGGACCTACATCTGGGCATACCTTGTCAACTTAGGGCGAACAAAGCAAACACAAGGAGCTGATGGACGGAGCGCTGATATTTTTTAGACAGTCACTCACAGTCACAGATCTGGGTTGAATCCATCACCATTCTTTAGCTCACTCCGCCACCCCAGTTCAGACATAGATATATACAAATTAGTCTTGACCCTGTGCCTCATGGGAACAGTCCAGCCAGAACTGCCAAGCCATATCTTCCCTGAACCGGAAACAAGCATCCTGGGACCAGTTTCGGGCTAACAGCACTCCTCAGCCAGACTATCTTGAATCCAGTGTCAAAGTGAGCAAGGGACCCACGTCTGGCCATTCCCTGCCAACTTAGGGCGAACAAAGCAAACACAAGGAGATGATGTACGGAGAGTTGAAACTTTTCAGACACTCACCCCCAGTCACAGTTCTGGGTTTAATCCATCACTGTTCTTTAACTCACTCCCCCACCCCAGTTCAAAGACAGCTATATGCAAATCAGTCTTGACGCTGTACCTCATGGGAACAGTCCTGCTAGAACTGCCAAGGCATGTCTTCCCTGGACCGGAAACAAGCATCCTGGGACTTGTTTCGGGTTAACAGCCCTCATCAGCCAGGCTAGCTTGAATCCAGTAAAAAAGTGAGAAAGGGACCCACGTCTGGGCATACTCTGCCAACTAAGGGCAAACCAAGCAAACATAAGCAGATGATGGACGGAGCGCTAAAACTTTTCAGACACTCACTCCATTCACAGATCTGGTTTGAATCCATCACCGTTCTTTCGCTCACTTCGCCACCTCATTTCAGACAGAGCTATATGAAAATCAGTCTTGATCCTGTGCCTCATGGGAATAGTCCAGCCTGAACTGCCAAGCCATGTCCTCCCTGAACCAGAAACAAGCATCCTGTGACCGGTTTTGGGCTAACAGCCCTCATCAGCCAGGCTAGCTTGAATCCAGTGGCAAATTGAGCAAGGAACCCACGTCTGGGAATACCCTTCCAACTTAGGGCAAACAAAGCAAACACAAGGAGATGATGTACGGAGAGGCATACCCTGCCACTAAGGGTGAACAAAGCAAACACAAGGAGATGATGGACGGATCGCTGAAACTTTTCAGATGCTCACCCCCAATCACAGATCTGGGTTGAATCCAACACTGTTCTTTAGCTCACGCCGCCACCCCAGTTCAGACACAGCTATATGCAAATCAGTCTTGACCCGGTGCCTCATGGGAAAAGTCCAGTCCGAACTGCCAAGCTATGTTTTCCCTGGACCAGAAACAAGCATCCTGGGACCGGTTTCGGGCTAACAACCCTCATCAGCCAGGCTAGCTTGAATCCAGTGGCAAAGTGGCAAAGTGAGCAAGGGACCCACGTCTGGGCATACCCTGCCAACTTAGGGCGAAAAAAGCAAACACAAAGAGATGATGGAAGGAGGGCTGAAACTTTTTAGACACTCACCCCTCGTTAAGTTGAGTGTGAGCAGGTGCTGGGAGATGTGGCAGTGTTTTGGCAGATTGAGGACCACTTTTGCGGTGGCGTTCTGCACATTCTGAAGCTTGCGAGTGAGGGTTTTGTTAATTCCTGCATGGAGTGTGTTGCCGTAGTCGAGTCTGCTGGTGACCAGGGTGTGCATGACGGTCTCTCTGTGTTTCATTTGAAAGTGTTATGTAGGAGGCAGGGTGTGGAAGCAGGAGTAAGAGAATGAGTCGATCTGATGGTCCATTTTGAGCTCGGAATCCAGGAAGATTCCCTTGAGGCACTGCCAACGGTGGTGACCCCGTCCACATCAGGGGACCCTCGGTCTCATCTAGTCGCACTAGCTCTTTCTCCTCTTCTTTGACAGCCCTTTAAATGCACTATATATCCTGCTGTTAGACACTTTTTTCACACTTGGTATCCATGAGATGTCTACTGACGCCATATCTATAATCATCATGCATGTGTCACCATGGCAGACCCCTATACTGGACAACCACTGTGTATCCATCGGATGAGAGATCTAATAGAATTCCTTTATTGACCATTGACCACTGTTCCTTTTCATGCAACATTCCTTCTCTTCCCTCAGGATTGATCAAAGTGAAGAACAACTGTTACTCTCTCAGAAGATTCAGGCAGAGCCCGGGAACCCTTGAATCTTTCAGGGGTGTTCTCTACATCAATGGACTCTATTCAAAACTGGAAGAGATGCAATGCCTGTGTTCTAGATGGGCAGGCTATGAGCGGAAGCCATTTTGAAAGATAATTAGATGCCCCAAGAGTATTCAAAGTTTTAAAAATGGTCTCTAAATATGTCACTCATCCATTCTATTGTGACGGCCTGCCATAGTTGGGCATGCCCTTGTGCCAAGGTTGGAGCTTCCATCTTCTTCCTTTTTTATTTATTTTATTTATTTTTTAATGTTTTGAATACAGATGGTACATAAACAATAAATAAGTAAACAAAATTGAATAACAATTGGTTGCGTGCATACAGCAAATAATCATATCAAGCAAAATAAAAAAATTAAAGCAACTATATGTGTCTAAGGAATCACATGAATCACAAGAGAAATTTCCATATGCGGCTCAATTTTTCCAATGATCATATAGCTCGAATTTTGGCCAGTGCCCATTCCCTCTCATATATGTCTTTCTTGAGAGCCAATCATTCAAAGAAAATAGACGGTTTAGGCATAATCCATACTCTTGCAATACAAAGGCAGGCATCAACTAGTACAATAGATAAAAAAACTTCTCATGGCACGATTCTCACTCTCCTTAAATCCTAGCATGATCTCTTTGTTAGTCAGCAAAAAATCAGAACCCAAGCATTAAGTAATATATTGTGTGACTTTCTCCCAAAAATCAGACAGCATAGGACAGGTGCAGAAGCTTCCATCTTCTTTCAAGCTGCAGCTATCACGGTCTTCGCCGCCCCAGACACAGCCACAAAACATCTTTATCTGCGTTTGTCTGGTATTTTCGAGAGTCTCCTCTTAACCCCAATAGTGCAAATGTTGGTGTATCGGTGACCGTGTACCCTAAATGGCTTTAATCTGAGCCAAAATTTCAGACCATAAAGGCGGACTGTCCCACCAGATGTGGTGAAAGTCACCTAGGAGAGCACAACCCCTCCAGCACACATCAGACGTATCTGGGAAACATTTGTTCAGTTTGGTAGGGTGTAAGTACCAGTCATATAGAGTTTTGTAATGGGCTTCCCGTACACCTAGGGAGCGGTTGTTTTGAGGTATATCTTTCCATAATACTCTCCAGTCTCCCTCTCAAAAGTCATGTCCCAGGATGGATTCCCGAAAAGTGATATGATGAGGTGGCTGAGAGGGCAATGTGCAGAGTAGTAAATCATACAAAAAAGCAATGGTGCCCTTAGTGCTCCTGGTCTTTGGTTTCTACAGTAGGTCCCAGGCGACTATCCCTCTGATCGCACAGTACATGTCCAGCCAGAGCTTGTCAGGCTCCCTCTGGGACCAATCGGCTCTACTTCTGAGATGGACAACTTTATGATATGAGATTAAAATCTGGGAGGGCCAGTCTCCCTTCAGTCTTACGGCGTCAAATTAATTTCAAAGGGAGACAGGTATCTTATTTTGCCAGATGAACGTAGTGAGTAACATCTTGAGTGCCTTCAAATAGTCCTTTACCAAATCCATTGGTAAGCTTTGGAATAGATGTAGGAACTAAGGCAGCACCACCATCTTGATTGCATGAATCACGCCAAGCCACAATAGGTAAGTGGGGGCCCACCTTTTAAGATCTTCTTTCACATTGTGCAAGAGGGTGGATAGGATATTTAGCCTGAAACATCTGTGAGATCTTAGGAGTTAATTTGATGCCCAAATAGGTGAGTTCTTTCTTTGCGCATTGGAAGGGTGCCGCTGCCACCAGCAAACCCATCTCTGTGTTAGGGAGCGTTAGATTTAGCAGAAAGGATTTGGACAGGTTTATGCATAGGCCATCAGCTCCCTCAAATAGTCGGAGTTTGTTGGTTAGTTCATTTAATAGAAAATACATTTTTTAATATAATTTTTCCAATGATGATATGATTCTTTAAAAAGTTATCTTTGTGCAAGTCACACATCAGTGTGTGTCACCAGTTTCACCACGGCAAAATTGCCCTTGCCGTTTGCCTGCTCCAGCTCATAGTATCCAGTCCAGGCTAGACCTAGCCCATGGGGTGGGTGTGGGTAGGGGGAAGGGGGAAGCTGACGCCATGACTGTCCGTGTGGGGGGTCATGTGGAGGGTGTTCCGCGTCAGTCCCTAGAGCTGTGGCTTAAGCACAGGGACAAACATCACGCTTGGACAGGCACTGGGGTGGAGCATGGTACATGGGGACGGTGGCATGGCCACAGAATTGATGTCTACATAGACGCTCAGAAAGCCAGTGCAGTAGACTGTCTCAGATAATAATAATTTGTGCATGCTCATCCGCATGTATAGAGCCCAAGGAACACCTTTCAGTTAGGCACAACGTCATCATTGCTTCACGTAATGGGGCTGTGTCTCCTGCAGGACTTCAGAGAATCAGGCACCACTATATAACTCCTCGCCCTCACTATTCACAGCCCTCCATTCTTCCCCAACCCTCACTAGGAAACAAAAGATCTCCTTTTATGGAACAAGTGCACAGTCAGATGGTATTCAATGGATGGATGAGCCAGTCAACAGTCACGAGTGGGTGACGCTAAATATTGCTGTTTCATAACAACCTTGTTGACCAATAAGAAAAAGGGACGAGGCCAAGTTGCCACAATTGATTGGGGGCATAAGAGTGGTTTGTGTACTGTTCTAAAGACATTTCTGCAAGTGGAAGGCAGAGTTAAGTGTTCACTCCAACTCAGTCACGGATGAGATTTTAGTGAAGGAGATTATGGTGTGGCGTGCAGGGAGATTTTAACATGCGGAAGGGATTACAGGGGCAGAGCAATTGTAGCACTTTCGAGAACAAGGGAAGTGTGTCACTTGAACCTGCATACTTACATTTTTCTTGGGGTGAGTCAGTGCCCGTAAACTCTGGTATGTGGTGGAGAGAGACAGAGTTTTTGCTGAACTCTGACTCCAAGCAGATCAAGGAGTGGGCAAAACTTTGCATGCTCCTCCATAGGACCAGAGTTCACCCCCCACCCCTAGCTTTGAAGCACTTTTGACAGGCTGAGGTGGTCATGCACACAGGACTTTGAAATCTTGAGGCCGGCAAAGTTAAATTCAGGAAGCCAGGAGCCTGCATATTTAGTGCATGTGCAGCTCATGGTTGCCTCACCTGAACAAGAAGAGTATCTGTCAGGCTGGCTTTTCCTCAGCCTGACAGCCACTCTTCCACTCTGGAGGGGGAGTGGCCCCTCTGTCCATATGGACAGGCTGTGGCTGCTTTTGTGGTCATATGTGAAACACAGGCCAGTGACTTTTCAGTAATAAACTGGAAATATTTTACAGAAAGTATTAATGGTGTAATGTACAATGCAACATTCATGAGCCTGAAGCACAAATGTCTGCCTGCAGAAACAAACACTCAAAACACTACAGACTCCCCTGAACGCACACACACACACACACACACACACCCACACACACTTAGAGATATGTATGATAAAATTGAAATTACATACCTCAAGTGACTTTGAACTACTCGTGTGCTTTTGTGTAGTTTAGTTAGCCCTTTCTATCCGATTTCTAAAATGTCTTAACCTTTGGATACAAAATAGGTAGATAGACCGCATGATTAACTGAACAGAGAGGTTTTAATAACTGCTCGTTCAGAGTATCTATCTGACGCTGTGCAGTTGTCTGAACTATTTGGTTGTGAACAGAGGAGCACACAATTGCTACTTCAGAACAAATAAATAAATGTACCGTGGACACTTACGAACCAATCAATGGCACTGCAGCCCATTAACTGCGCTATCCAGCCTTTGGAACCTGGAAGTAATGTGCTGGATCAGAGGAAGGTAACAACACAACATATTTTTTTTATTTTACTTCTCTGCCCAGAATATTGATCAGAAAAGCCCTGAAGCATGGGGATTAGTAGTGAATTAGCATTTTTACTTTTAGTTCCGTAGCTCTGTGGACTCTTTACACACACGGATGGGTCCAGTTTCCTTTTAAAGATTCCTAAGCTGTCTATCTTGATTACTTCATTGGATAATAGGTTCAGTGGAATCTCTTGTCCACTGCAAAGGACCTTGCATTAGGCATTTATAATTCACTCTATATTAAATGATAAATCTTGAAAAAAAGGTGTTTGAATGTTAACATTTCAGGAAATCATTATCAGCCACATGCATCAAGCTTTTTTGCATTCGCAAACGGTGCGAATCGCAAAATTCGGCCGTTTGCGAATGCAAAAACCTTTTTGGGGAGGCATCATTTTTTTTCATTTTTCGCAATTTAAGAAATCGCAATTTTTTGCGATTTCTTGAATTGCGATAGCATTTAAGAAATCACAAATTTTGCGATTTCTTAAATGCTATGCATGATTTTTTTTAAATTGCAAATTCGCAATTAGGAAGGGAAAAATTACCATGAAGTATACCTTCATGGTAATTTGCGAAAAGTTTCAAAAATGCACAAAAGTGCATTTTTGAAACTTATATTTTACACACACACATGCCCTTGGGACATGTGTGTGAGTAAAATGTACTTACCTGACCTTTCAGGGGTGCAGGGGGGTCCTTTGGACCCCCCCTGCACCCTTGAAATTGCATACTCATTTTGCGATTCCTTAATTGCGAATTCGCAAAATGAGAATGCATTCCCATTGATTCCTATGGGCCTCTAGGCCCATAGGAATCAATGTAAAGCGATTCCTTAATTGCGATTCGCAATTAAGGAATCGCAAATAAGGAAAATTAAGAAATCGCAAAAACGTTTGCGATTTCTTGATGTATAGGAATTTGCGATTCCTAAATTGCGATTCCTTAATTTTCGCAATTTAGTAACCGCAAATTCCTACAATGATGCATGTACCTTTATGTGAAGTAATCTGTTGGACTTGGCACTTTTTGCAGAGTCATTCCAGAACTTTTTCCCTTCCTCGTGTATTTTCTCTGACCTGTTATTGGGGGGTTTATGACTCTGGGCATTTTATCACTGCTATTCAGTGCTAAAGTGCATGTGATCTCTATGATAAACTTGGTAAGATGTGTCTACACCTGTTTGCCATATTTAATTTATCCATCAGTCCCTTGTACAGTGGTATCCCATATACCCAGGGCCAGTAAATGAAATGCTACTGGTGGGCTTGCAGCGCTGCTTGCTCCACCCACCAAAGCAGCCTTTCAAACCTGTCTCAGGCCTCTGCCACTGCAGGGACTGCGTGCGCAGCTTACTGCCGCTGTGACGAGGCACATAAAATGGTTGCCACATCTGTGACTCCCCTTTTACTACATATCAGTCACCCCTAAGGTAGGCCCTAGCTAACCCTATGGGCAGGGTGAGGTGTAGGTAAAAGGTAGGATATGTGCCTTAACTGTGTGACATGTCCTGGTAGTGACAAACAGCCTATTTGGATTCTCAATGTTGTGAGGTTGCCCTTCCATAGGAAAGAATTGGGAATTCCTTGATATTTAATTTATGTATTTATTTATTTATTTGAAGAGTTTTATATAGTGCTGGCTAGACCAGGAGGTATCAGAGCGCTTTACATGAGGATTAGTGTTAGAAAAAAACAGTGTTACTTCATTTACATCAGTTACTAGAGCGTAGCGTTACTTAGACAAAAAAACACCGTGTTACATATTTCCATCAGTTAAAAGAGCATAGCTTAACATAGAAACAAGTCCTATTGGGCATAGAAGGGAGTGGGGGAATAGTAAGGGGTTGGAATGTTGATTGGATCACGCAGACCGGCCAGAGAGATAGTACTTCAGGGTATCATCAACAAAGTCAGAGTAAACAAGTCAACAAACTTGTTGCTGCTTTGTCGGGGGGGCAAGGCTTCCTGCGTCCCAGCCACCATCCCGGAAAGGTGTAGTGGGAAACCAGTCAACTGTGGTCAAGTCTGGAAGGCAGGTGACGGCCGGAGGGGTGATCCCCAGCCCATCTCCTCAGCAGCTACCTAGGCAGCTCAAACAGCAGTAGGCCATGTTGGAAATGGATCCACAGTCAACAGATTTTCATTAATTCATCGGAAGGCAAGGGAAGAAGGAGACAAGGCGGTGAGAAACAGTGCCCATGTCCAGAGGGTAGGTGACGGCTGAGGGGGTGATCCACAGCCAATCTCCTCTACAGCTACTTCTGTAGCTCCACCGGGTATCGGCCATGTTGTTAGGGCTTCGTCCGCAGTTGAAAGATTATCACGGTTCCATTTGAAATTTTTGAATTTGGCACTCAAGTTAGATCGTGGGAATTTGGCAATCAGAGGACCACTGTCCATAGATCCTTGCTCACTTGGTGAATCTTTGTACTTGTTCCTCTGTTTGTCGCATGAGTTGTGATAGATCCATCGATTTTGTTTCAAGGTCGATTTATTTTATCCCTACTGAGTCAACATCTTGCTGGAGTGTCATCAGACGCCCATTTAGTTCTGTTTTGAATGCTTCTAGGGACATTGTGAGTTCAGTCTTGAGCTCTTTATGCAGTTCGCGTTTAATATCTTGTAGGGACGCCATGAGTTCTTCTTTTGTTTATGCCATTCCTGTCCTTTTCTCTGGTTCCCCAAGGGCTCTTTTCCATCTGTCTTGGCAAAATATCTAGAGACCCTGTTAGGTTGTGGGTGGGATTTGTTTAGCGACATCAAGATAAGTCCCCTTTTGCACAGGCTGGTTGGAAGTTGTCCCGTACCACCGCGCATTAGATTTGTCCTGCCACTGGGGGTGCCCTACTACAGACGTGGTCTATGCTCCATGAGTGATCTTCTACATCGATCCAGTCTCTGGTGCACTCCCTCTCTTTTTCTTAATACGTTAGCGCTTCTGGGAAAATCTGCTGGGGGCTCTCTCTCGTTCCAACTTGTCCCATGAGATGTCTCTGGAAGCCTCTATCGTTTTCCTGTTAGCAGCTTTGTCTCCAGGTGGTGCCCTCTTCTCACTTTATGCTGTGACTCTCATCAGCAAACTGACAGGGCGCCATTTTGGAGTCAAGCTTTTGTCCATGGCAGCCCGACTTCTTCTTAGTCCTTGCCGGGGTCAGTGCTAATGAATTATTTATGGCAGCCCACCTTTGCTGGGTGAAGTTGTTCCACCCCCTCTTCCTGTATTAAACATATTCACTTGCGGGCCTCTGTCCATGTTGCCACCATGGCATGGTCAGGCAACTGTGCCTGCGGTCCTGGCGTCTACAAAACTTCACTCCCACTGCCCCAGCCACTCCTCATCACTCCCGCTTGACAGGCTGAAGCTCTCAGTGTCTGTCACTTGCGGTGAGTGGGCCATCAGAGGAACACGCCCGCTGAAGGCGCATACGGGCCTCAAGGTGACCTCCTGCTGCTTCACCACGTACTCGCACTTGCTCCTCCTCTAAGCGGTGGCTGTGTTTCGGCTGGGCTGCGCTCGCTCTCCTTGGACTCAGCACTTTCTCTGCAGCACTGGTCACACTTTGCCTCAGTGTACTGCTTCTCCATGATTTGGGGTCACTGTTAAGGTCAGGCCACATTCAGGCCACCATGCTGCCCGTCCTCCCCCCCCCACCTGCCTAGTGGTAATTCCTGATCTGAGAGGGGTAGCGTAATCAAGTTTGGTATGTTTGGAATAATAGTGATGAATCCTGCTTATTGGTGTTAGCGGATTTATTTTTAATATTTTTAGAAATGCCACTTTTAGAAGTATGTTAAGTGTCTTTGGTCCTCGTCTAGGATGTGCATTGACTGTCTGGCTTTGGAATGACAGGGGCTGGGGAGGTGTAGTGGCCCCAGAGAGTCTGGGCTACATTTGGAGTGGTGGGACGAGTATCATCTGCTCCTGGATAGGGCTGTGCCTGCTTTCCACAATGATGGCTCTCCTCCCTGTGGTGTGCCGGGGCCAGGGCTTACACTGACAATGAAGGATGTTGTGCACTTGCAAAGTACCCCCCAGAACTGCTTTGGAGTGGGCTCAGAGCCTGTGCTAGGGGGAGAACAGAGACATACGGTAAGTATTGGGCTGTGACCCCAGGTCTGTTGAACTGAGCTTGCTTGGAACTACCACACTGTGTGGACTGCAGTGTGCCAGGAGGAACCACCACTTGGGACTGACTTGCTGCCTGCTGGGTGGCTGAAAGGACTTCCACTCTGCGGGTCGACCCGGTGTGCTGGCCTGCCTGTGCCCAGCTCTGCCCTTGGCAATCCTTGGAGAAAAGCTCTGCCTGCTCCTTGTTTGTGCCTTCAGGTGGGAGACAGGCTGAGCACTTCATTTTCTGTATATTTGCCCTCTAAAACCTGCGCATGGTGAGCACTCTACTTATGGTGCCCGGGTCTGGCCAGACTCAGGTGCTTTGTTTACTGGGAGGGGAGCTCTTGGCCTGGGCTTGGAGAGCCTGCTGTTTCCCGTATCGTAGTGCACCTGGAAAGCACTGAAAAACATATTGCCCAAAGGTGTGAACCCCTGCTCAAAACAGTGCAGGGAAGGCATTAACTTTGTCTTCCTGAGCCCAAGAAGTGGGCTCGACCCTCCCCCCTACGGCAGGCACAGAGGGTGTATTCACAGCAAGGGAAAGCGGAAGACAGGCAGAGGACGCCTGGTCATGGACCGGGCTCTTTTATAAGAAAGATTGGTGGTAGTGTTTCTCTAATAGAAGAGAAAACGTCCGCACATAATGTTAGTACATATCTCAACAAGGACTGTTCTACGTGAAGTATATTATACAAAGTTATATCAATGTAATCCAACGAGGTGCTCTTATGGCCTGCTATATACTCACCATCTGGGGTGTCAAAAACAGCACAAAGTGCCAATGTCAAGAAAAAAGGAAACAGATCTATAAAGCACTCTCAAAGCCTATTATATTGAATCTATTAGTATAGAATGTCCTGAGCCAGTATCGTGGATCTATAAATCTATCAATATAATAGGCTTTGAGAGTGCTTTATAGACCTGTTTCCTTTTTTATGGACCGGGCTCTTGTGAGGAAGAGGAGAGCCCTGCGTATTGCCTGGTTGTTGGCGGGCTGGCGGCGAGATTGTACCGGAGCCTCGTGGGCCCTTTGTCAGTCAAGGAAGGGACAGCAGGAGACCGAGGAGACCGGAGAGGCCCGTAAAGTTTATGACAGTGGCCCAATTTTCCCAGTGATTTATGTAATCCCTTTAAAGTCGTGGCACATGCTTATTGGCACAGTGTTATAAGTGATTGTGTTATAATGTGTCTTTATGGATAATACAAAGTCTATTTTTATTTAACCTTGCGTGGAGTTTCTTTTGTGGTGTGCCTTGTGTGTCGCTGTTGTGGGAGAGTGTTGCACAAACGCTTTACACATTGCCTCTGGGATAAGCCTGACTGCTCTGCCAAGCTACCAATGGGGTGAGCAGGGGTTATCTTCAGCGTGTAACTCCCTTCCCATGACTAGAGTGATGGTTTCTGCCTGACTTAAGCATATGCCCTAGCCAACCAGAAACCCCATTTCTAACATAATCTTTATGTAGCCTAGTGACATTGGTGAGTTGCACAACATACAAGGTCATTTAATATGATCTACCTGCAAATGACCAACTGATATTTGAATACTAACCACTGCATATGCATCCAATTATGTTAAAATACCAGGGGATGCGGGTAAACTCACAATCTTTCTGGTCTTGGCAACAGCAGCGACGTCTGTGAGGGTCCTGGGAATAAATAGGTGGAGCCCTCCTTTGCATCTCAATGTCAAAACAGGTAGTGTTAAAGCTGCCCTTTGTTCTGCCACATTTTCCTGTTCACTCCCAGGTAGAGATGATTCACAAAGGTCTTTAGGTCTGGTCTAGCTGTTAGGTCACCAGCCTGATGTTTTCCATAAAAATCATAGCATTCCATTACATACATATATACTTACATATAGTGTTTTTTAGTCTTCAACTATTGGTATATTTAAGTATCATTACCATTTTACTCCACCTACCACAGCATACAGCGTGGATCAATGAGTCAGACATCTTCATCCATAGGCTATACTGGAATTTACTCTATCCCATTTGTACAGCTGCGTGAAAACGATGCCATTTCAGGCCTGGGCTAGTGAGCCTGTATTCCTGGTCAACTCCTTCCTTTTTATATTAATGTATATTTTCCTAATTGTTTTTTCATGTTAAATATGTATGCTAAAAACTGATTGCATGCTTGTCAAAGCCAGACCTACTAGCTTTGGAAATGCTTTACTGAAGTGCAAGCCATGCTTGCATCTGGAAAAAGTTGTAACTTACATGCTCATGAGTCACAACTTGTGACAAAATATGGTAAATCTCTACATATACCAACATGTTTTGTGGCACTGGGGCCCAGTACTGTGAAGGCCCTCCACACTACAATTATGGTCGATTTTTTACTTGCCAGCGGCATTCTTGCTACAGCACTGTGAAAAAATATATATAATGCATGATCGTAATTGAAATACTGGTTTGCAATGTGTGCACCCAGTGTATCCTATGCTAACAGTTATGAGCAAAGATGAGTGGGCATTCACAGGGGAGTGGTTATTGAGACATATTACAAACGAAGTGAGCACCCACAGATTGCAATTTATTGGGTTTTTATAAAAACAAATCAAGATTTTAGCCACACGTTTCTACGCAGCTGGGTTTTGTAGCAAGGTTCACATATAAACATCGCAACAACAACAGAAAAACCCACGAAATAGTGTAAAAATCAAAGGCTGGATGGAGAAGAGGTGCAATCCAAATGATTTGTTTAATCTGGAAGATGAATAAAATAATAAAGGGGCACGCAAAGTAGCTGTAACACAATGCTTATTTATAATTAACAATGGAGAGAATGCATACACATTTGGTTAGAAAAATATGGAGACAACATTTGTATAAAAAACATGCACTTATAAGGGCTAGATTTGACTGGCTTAAATCAGGCAGTTGTAAGCCAAAGATGAACATCTGTAGGATTAAACTGTACAGAACACTAGTTAAGAAGTCGGATATTGTGAGCATTGCTATAGATTTAATTAAAGGAAGCATACTGTAGGCAAAGAGAAGGTGAGAATACCAAACACCAGGGAGCCACCAGAAATAACTGCAGATTAAATCAAACTAGAACTCAAGGGAAAGTCAAAAGAATTTATTTCACTAAACGGGGGCATTTATGCTCTTCCAAACTCATAGGCACATAATTGGCATATTCTGCTATTGATGAATATTGTCTTTCTTTCAATTAAATATGATGCAGAGTCAAATAATTGCATGGTTAAATACCGTTGAATGATAATACCTAGGCTAAAAAACTGAAAGCAGAGAAAGTTGCAAATCTCATCATCTACTGATGCTTTTCCAATTCAGTGTTCACTTGAGCTGTCTTATATTTTAATTTTGGCTTCCAGTATTCCACGGGGAGAAGGAGGAGATCGAGGATACCCTATCATAGGTCCCGCGTTGGAAGATTTAAGTTCAACTACTGGTTTGAACTTCGCCTGACTACTAGCTCACGCTACTGTCCCCCTCGCTACACTGACTCTTGAAGGGGGGTCGGAACAGAGTCTTGCTTTTTTCTCCACATATTGTGGTGGGCCGCCTGTGGAATTACATTCAGAACACGACTTCTGGAACGTTACATCTGTACTTTCCAGGAATATCTGGGCCAATCCACAGACTATACTTTTACGGCATCAATTTTGAAGGTGCTTCTACATCTTGGATCATCGGATTTGAATGATCCTCTTTCATGCCCTGACGAAATTCCCAAGGCACTAATGGGAATGAAACGCGTTGGCTGTGCCTGTGTATTTTAAAAAAAAGTGAAAACAAAGAACCCATTAAAGAAAGAGTTGAAGATTGACAAAATCGATGGACTTTTTGTATCATTGACTTCACTGAGTGCACCTCTCAACTCTCTTGTAAAACTGGTTCTTATGGACATCCTTGGCGGCGGATGGTGAGAGTGGTTGCACCAATAGAAATTTGGAAACAGAAGAAGTTGACGTGCTAAACCTTGGTCTGCTGCTGTGTGCTTTGGTTTTTTATATTTTAATTTTCAAATTCAGGGTACGGATAATTTCTCGATACCATTCCGACCATTGGCACGCCTTGGTTTGATACTCCCATTAATTTTGTTTGTTTTGTTTGCCTTTCATTGGAAGGCTATATCAATAATATAGCATTTGAAAATCACGTTATTCACTGATCTGATGTAAGCGTAGTGAAAAACAGGTTCAATTTTGCACTGCTCTTATGTCAGAGCAGTGAAAACCAGGCTCTGAAGCTTCTGGTCTTGTAGATGCTAATATGTCACTTTTCCAGATCCTTGGGGAGCAGATAAAGGCGGGAGAATGACAGTTTATCATCAGTAGCCTCCCCCGCTTTCTCCTGCCTCTTTCCCCGAAGACCCTAGAGGCAGTGTAATAATGTGGGTAATGCTCTGGGCAACCGACACAGTCTCCCGTGGCAGGAGAAGTCATTTCACGGTGGTAATAGCTCTCACAGAGGCACTGTCTGTAAACTATTGGCACTAGGCACTTACTTTAATTGGGAAAGAGAGCAGTTTGCAGCTAGAAGCAGCACACTAACTTAAAAAAACTAAGACGTCGATTAGGATGGCGGACAGACTTGCGTTCGTCCGCCACCCCCGAGGTGGAGGGACCGTCCGCAGGGGCAGCGGCGTTCCCTCCATCGGAATAAGGATGTGACCGCCACCCTGGCGGTCACATCCCATATAGTTAACATTGCGGCGGATGCTGCTTTAAGCAGCACCCGCCGCAATGTTAAATATGCATGCTTTGTGCATGCAAATGCAGGGGGGTACCATAGGTATCCCCCATGTGCACCCCCCGCCCCCCGATACCCTGGGGGCCCGTATGGGCCCCCAGAAGCAAATCCCCACATGCTTTTCCACGGCGGAAAATCCGCCGCGGAAAAGCATGTTTGCACACACATCGTAAATTGGCTGGTGGTGTCTTGCAGACACCGCCACCAAATTGCGGTCAAAACCCCACGGGATCAGAGGCGGATGGACCTGTCGTCCGCCGCTGATCCCACCGCCATCATGATCTGGTGGGGGGTGTATTCAGGGTCCGCGGCGGTGAATCCGCATCCTCTGGGCCGGCGGTGGCTTCCACCGGCCTGGAGGATGCGGATTCACCGCAATCATAATTGACCCCCAAATCTTGACTCAGAGGGAAGGTTGATTCTAAAGATGGCGGGGTGAGGTGGCAGAACGTGATATATTGATATTTATTAGTGTTTGGATGATGACGTTAGGGTACTGATGTGTGTGCATGGAAGGGTGGCATGTCACCAGGTCTATTCTTCAATGTTTAAGCATGGAATGAGGCTAATGGATATGAGAGAAATTAAGGAAGGTCATCTTCCTTCCGTTCTTTGCCCTAAGGATGGAGAGAGGTTGATGGAGGTGGGAGAGTAAAGAAACCCCAATTTTGTAACACTCCTCCTTCAAATCAGCTTACATCAGGTTATGAGGGAGGCCTACAGAACAGTTGCTTTGGGACCATTGTCAAATATTAGAGTGACAATGTTATTTACAAAGTGCCCAGTCCTCGTGTGTCTTTTATTAGGAACAATGTAAATTTGGCTTTGCTCAAAGACAATCAACGCATTCCAGATTAGATGAAAATGGGGAACCACCAGCAGAGTTATCAGAGGTCATTGAATCATTTTTAAGATGTGCAGCACCTAGTTTAAATTGTAGGCAATATCCAGCTCACCAATTTGCTAACCAAGAAACGGTAAGCAGCGTGGCCAGCATTTGAACTCTTGTCCTACAATGACTACTTCTTACAAATTATTGTTTTCTAGATCAGACTGAGGCTTGACAGATAGCCAAGCGAATCCCACAGGAGCAGTATCTGTATTGTGAGAACAAATTAGAGTTGTGTGAATCACTTAATTAAATAAATGTTGGTAAAATTGCACAAAATTACAGGTGGATTCAAGATCAAAAGAAAACTTGATAGCTGTAGCTTTAAGTCTAGCATAGTGATAGGGGCATGGATAATGGAGCAGGGTGCATTTGCGCATTGGTCGCTCTCACCTTCCGCAAAGGGCTAATTGTTTCTGTATAAACAAGTATGAGACAAACTTGAAAATGTTGCTCACACAATAGAGAAGTGAGTTTCAGAGCCAACAGGTTCAGTGGAGCCATCAAAGGATTGGATCGGATCATGAGTGACTTGTGTGTCTGCTGACCATGACAAATGGTGGCGACCACGCACCTCTGACTAAATATGCCATGAGGGCTGCAGGAGTGTCACGAACATGGGGCGTTATTGGTGGGAGAGCAGACAGGGTCCTGGAGCTGCACTTGCCAAATCTCAGCTATCCCCATGATAGCATCAAGAGAGACACGGCAGCGGGCGAATCTTTGAGAAGCCCAACTCCCTTTCGGGAGGTCTGTGATGGCCTGTGACTGCAGGGCTCGCAGATGAGAGGAACCTTGGGCAGTGCATCATCCCATGAGTCTGCCAAATTCGAGTTTTCTGTCCTAGAAATCCTGAAGGAGATGTCCACTGTTGGGGGCCTGATACTGGCTACATTTAGAGAAATGCTGTTGACTTAAGGTACCAAAGTAGTGGGTGTGAAGCAGAACGGTGGCCATTTCAGACTAGATAAGAGAAGGATCTTTGTTTGAAAACAAAAGAAAAATGAATCAGTGGCAATTCACGTGGCAGCAGTGCTCTTACAGTATGTACACTGACCACTTGTCTGTCTGAAGGACACACTATTTGGAGCATGGGTCATCTTTGATGGCGCCTTGAGCCTAAGCATTAATGGTAATGTCATGCTGAGACAGTCAAGAGGTTGGCAAATAAAATGTAATACAATAGTGAAGATTAAGGGGCATATTGATGAGGAAGTGTGAGAGGAGTTAGCCTCCTTGGCTTAACGCCTCTCACCGCCACTTCGGAAAAGCCAGGCTGCACCCTATTCTCAAGAATTAGGTGCACCCTGGTGTTTCCCCCTGAGAAGGCGCTAAGTCTCCCGACTTATTGCCAACGCAGGCACCCTTGCACCAGAGTGCAAGGGTGTCTGCGAGCAGGGAGGTTTGTTTATGTACAGGAAGGTGTCCCTTCCTGCACATAAACAAACCTAAAATGCCGTTTAGTAACTTACATGTGTGCTGCTTCAAGCTGAAAGAATCAAGCTAGACAGCTTGCCCTCTGCGCACTGTAACTGTGACCCATAAGGGTTACTACATGATCATACCATATGAGATTCAAAAATAAACACAACAACCACTTTAGTTTCAATCAGATTGAAGTGTATTCTCAGTGCTTAATCTTAATTGCATTTACAACTCTCATATACGTTGTGCAACGAAGTTCATTGAAATTAGATGTTAAATTCACATCTGTATATAGTGTACATCTTACAATTTTATAGCCATAAGTTATCGTGCCCAATGCATTTCGGGCCACACGGCCCTTCTTTGGGGGCAGTACCTGAAAAAAAGATATAAATTTCGTTGTAGTTTAAAATACTGGTCTAACATCATACAGTGGTGCAGTGAGCCACAAATGAAATATAACCATGTCACAACATGCGTGAAAACTGAGTTAATAAAATTAAAAAACATTTTTTATCTAGGTACTCTAGAAAACCTAGTCATACTAATACATGGTCCTGGAGATACATGAGAAAACATACACATGATAACGTTATAAACCTCGAAAGTGCACCAAAACTCATGAAATGAACTGCGTAACCCAACAAAATGGGACAACTCACTTGTTTAGCCAAAGAATGATGTGAATGTCAGAGAGTTCTGTGATGTGGTATTTAAACACGTGGTCAATCAGGGCAGTATTTTTTCTCAACGCTAAAAAGAATAACGGAGAAGCGGATCAATACACCCACTTATAAACGGTGTGTGCATGAAATAAACGAGTGATTTTAAAGAGTACACACTCACGAGAAAGTCAACTGTAATTTCCGAGACTCGGCGAGCCAACATTCAATGCAAAATTTCTTTACGAAACAAGCTTGTGCACCCAACCTGAGGAAAACGAGAATGAAGCGTAATGAGGACATACCACTTTCTGTCCTTTCAAATAAACACAACTTCACACTATTTCAGGACGCACTCAAAAAATGCGTTATACATTTTCCGGACCGGTGCCGTGATATTGCTATGGCATGATTTGAAACTAACCTTGATAATTATCGGCAGGTAACCAGAAGCCTGTTCGGAGCTCTTTTCTTCGACCAGTTATCTAAAACTCGAAAAACCACAGACTTTAGAGATGTGTGCGAGCACTAACGTAAAACACCCTACGTCTGCCTGAACCAAATGCAAATAATATACCTGTGCATTTCTGCGATGAGCTTCTACCAAACCGAACCGCTACCACCATTCAGTCTGTCTCGCTGACGCTACTCGGCGCCATTAAATGACGCAATAGAAATAATAAAAATAAACGACGGACCACGTTTTAAACCGAAAGAACGCGATCCTGAAAGCATAGTTGGAAATGAAAGTTGCAGAACTCGAGGAACGCCATATTGTGAAGGGAATATGTATGTGTAACGTGGAATGAATATATGTCCATGACACTCATACAAATACAACATATACAAACAGGGATGAAAGATGTGATGAAAAAAATTTTTTTTGTAACAATACAGTAATCTAATTGTTTAATCTATCCTTCAGCATGCAGTAATTGTGCAGTATCCTATAAAAAACAAATAAGGTCCACTCGATCATTGATCCCTTTAGGATCTTGTGTTTGTAATCTGCGAATCCAGAAAATTTCCCTCTGTAAGAGAGTCTTGGTGAGACTTTTGCCCGGTGTCGGAGTAACCACTTCGAGGATCTGGAATTTGATTTGCGCAATTGTATGTCTGTGGTTCTCCCAATGTAAAGCCAAACTGCTCTTAGGATTCTTGTTTCTGATGGTACTCTTATATTCCGAGATGCGGATTTTAATCTTTCTTTCTGTCTTGCCTATGTACAAGAGTCCGCATGGACACTTGATAGCATAAATGACATTAAGTGTATTACAATCTGCATTTATTCTGATTGGAATGGTTTCTCCTGTGTGCGGATGTTTAACACAATCAGTCACCATGACATTGTTGCAATGAACACAATTTTGACATTTTTTCATCCCCTTGTAAGCTTTCGATGAAATCGTGGGATGACTCTTCAGCATTTCTTTTAAGTTTCTTGAACGTTTATAAGCAAAAATGGGCTTATCCAGAAACAAATCTTTGAAATCAGTCTCATTTCTAAGTAGTTCCCAATGCATAGTAATGCTCTTTTTGATCTCATATGAACTAGTGGAATATTTGGAGACAAATACCTGACGATGTTGCTGTTTTTTTGTTTGAGGCATCCCTCAAGTAGAGACTCGCGTGGTAATTTGTCAGTCTTATCCTTGGCTGTTTCTAGCACAATGGGAGGATATCTCTTGGATGCGTACTTTGCTGTAATGATATTCAAGTTACTTTGAAATGTTTCTGCCTGTGAACAAATTCTTTTTGCTCTTAGCATCATGGAATAAGGTAAATTGTTAATCAGGTTCCTGGAATGAAAACTATTGTACATCAAGGCGGTGTTCTTGTCAGTCATTTTGTGATATACTTCAGTATGTATGGTGTTATCCTCTATTTTCACCAAGACATCCAAAAAAGCAATCTGTTGCCGTTGTATGTTGCTAGTAAATTGAATATTTTCATCATACGAATTCATTTGGAGAATTTTTTGTTGCAGTCTGTCTTTGGTGCCTTTCCAAATCACGAAAATATCATCAATATAACGGCAATATAAAAGTGTGTTATCTGTCCATTCTTTGTCATTCATTAGAAACATGTCTTCATACCTTGCCATGTATGTATTGGCATATGCCAGTGCACCGGAAAAACCCATAGAGGTGCCCTTGTTCTGCAAAAAGAAATCACCATTCCACTTAAAATAACTGTGATGTAAACAAAAATGCAAGAGTTCTAACAAAAAAAAATTTTCTGCCGGTATCTCCTCCTGTTTCAACAGGGCCCATTCTACCGCCTCTATACCCTCAGAGTGCGGGATAGAGGTGTAGAGAGCCTTAACATCTAGTGTACAAATCCATACATCTGACGTTAACTGTATGTCCATGAGTTTTTTCAGGAAGTGAGTGGTGTCCTTAGTATAAGAGTACCAACTTTGAACAAAGGGTTGTAGGAACTGATCCAAATATTGACCCAGAGGCTCGAAAATGGTGCCGCACCCGGTGACTATGGGACAGAACGGTGGATTTGAAAGATCTTTATGGACTTTTGGCAGCATGTAGATACCTGGTTGTTTTGGGAAGGAAACTGTTAGGAAAGAACGGGTTTTCTTACTGATCCATTGCATTTCTTCAGCTTTTTCCAAGATACTTTCCAAGGTGGTCTGTAATTCTTTGATCGGATCTTGGTCCAATCTAAGGTAAGTGTTAATGTCGGATACATGTTCTGAAACTTTAGAATCGTAGAATATTTGATCCATAACGACAATTGCGCCGCCCTTATCTGCTTGCTGGATGTGTATCCTGGAATCTTCCGTCAATTCTTTAAGAATCATTTTGTCATGTTTTGAAAAATTAAACCGACAACTTCTCTTGGTATTAATGGTTTGTAAGTCTTTGATTACCAGGTTTTCAAATGCATCTAGGATTTTGTGAGATGTTGGTGCCTGAAAGGTTGATTTCGATTTAAACTCCATATATTCAGGTGGATCAATCTCTATTGATGGTTCTGGTAAAGTAGAGAAAAAATATTTGAGTCGCAAAATCCTCATAAATTTGAAGAAATCCACTTCCATTTCTAGAGAGTTCGTTTGATAGGTAGGTACGAAATTGAAACCTTTGTTAAGGACCCTGGTTTGTTGCGTGGTCAACTCTTGTGAAGAGATGTTAATCACTAAGTTTGTTTGGTACTCCTCAGATTCGGTTTTACTACCTCCTTTGCCACTCCTTGTTTTCCTTTTGTCTTTCCTGGCGGTTGTGTGGCATCCGCGTCCTGGGCGGAAAAAGACGTTTTTGATGAAGAAGCTGCTTCCATAGATGTTGTGTCCCTGCTGTCAGGGATTTTTTCAACTATCTTGGGTGGTGGTCTGTTGGTATGCGTATCCCCCTCTGAGGCCACACTCTCTTGTGATGAAGTGTTGGTTGTTCGTTTAACAAAGGTTCTCCTTTGGGCGTACACCTCCGCCCAGGTATACACTTCATTTAATTTGTAATCCAGTGTATCTCGTTTATATTTCCTGAGTTTCCCTTCTTGGATTTCTTTGGTGTGTTTGAGAAAGAAATCCAAGAAGGGAAACTCAGGAAAGGAGAACCTTTGTTAAACGAACAACCAACACTTCATCACAAGAGAGTGTGGCCTCAGAGGGGGATACGCATACCAACAGACCACCACCCAAGATAGTTGCAAAAATCCCTGACAGCAGGGACACAACATCTATGGAAGCAGCTTCTTCATCAAAAACGTCTTTTTCCGCCCAGGACGCGGATGCCACACAACCGCCAGGAAAGACAAAAGGAAAACAAGGAGAGGCAAAGGAGGTAGTAAAACCGAATCTGAGGAGTACCAAACAAACTTAGTGATTAACATCTCTTCACAAGAGTTGACCACGCAACAAACCAGGGTCCTTAACAAAGGTTTCAATTTCGTACCTACCTATCAAACGAACTCTCTAGAAATGGAAGTGGATTTCTTCAAATTTATGAGGATTTTGCGACTCAAATATTTTTTCTCTACTTTACCAGAACCATCAATACAGATTGATCCACCTGAATATATGGAGTTTAAATCGAAATCAACCTTTCAGGCACCAACATCTCACAAAATCCTAGATGCATTTGAAAACCTGGTAATCAAAGACTTACAAACCATTAATACCAAGAGAAGTTGTCGGTTTAATTTTTCAAAACATGACAAAATGATTCTTAAAGAATTGACGGAAGATTCCAGGATACACATCCAGCAAGCAGATAAGGGCGGCGCAATTGTCGTTATGGATCAAATATTCTACGATTCTAAAGTTTCAGAACATGTATCCGACATTAACACTTACCTTAGATTGGACCAAGATCCGATCAAAGAATTACAGACCACCTTGGAAAGTATCTTGGAAAAAGCTGAAGAAATGCAATGGATCAGTAAGAAAACCCGTTCTTTCCTAACAGTTTCCTTCCCAAAACAACCAGTTATCTACATGCTGCCAAAAGTCCATAAAGATCTTTCAAATCCACCGTTCCGTCCCATAGTCACCGGGTGCGGCACCATTTTCGAGCCTCTGGGTCAATATTTGGATCAGTTCCTACAACCCTTTGTTCAAAGTTGGTACTCTTATACTAAGGACACCACTCACTTCCTGAAAAAACTCATGGACATACAGTTAACGTCAGATGTATGGATTTGTACACTAGATGTTAAGGCTCTCTACACCTCTATCCCACACTCTGAGGGTATAGAGGCGGTAGAATGGGCCCTGTTGAAACAGGAGGAGATACCGGCAGAAACATTTTTTTTGTTAGAACTCTTGCATTTTTGTTTACATCACAGTTATTTTAAGTGGAATGGTGATTTCTTTTTGCAGAACAAGGGCACCTCTATGGGTTTTTCCGGTGCGCCGGCATATGCCAATACATACATGGCAAGGTATGAAGACATGTTTCTAATGAATGACAAAGAATGGACAGATAACACACTTTTATATTGCCGTTATATTGATGATATTTTCGTGATTTGGAAAGGCACCAAAGACAGACTGCAACAAAAAATTCTCCAAATGAATTCGTATGATGAAAATATTCAATTTACTAGCAACATACAACGGCAACAGATTGCTTTTTTGGATGTCTTGGTGAAAATAGAGGATAACACCATACATACTGAAGTATATCACAAAATGACTGACAAGAACACCGCCTTGATGTACAATAGTTTTCATTCCAGGAACCTGATTAACAATTTACCTTATTCCATGATGCTAAGAGCAAAAAGAATTTGTTCACAGGCAGAAACATTTCAAAGTAACTTGAATATCATTACAGCAAAGTACGCATCCAAGAGATATCCTCCCATTGTGCTAGAAACAGCCAAGGATAAGACTGACAAATTACCACGCAAGTCTCTACTCATCCCTCAAACAAAAAAACAGCAACATCGTCAGGTATTTGTCTCCAAATATTCCACTAGTTCATATGAGATCAAAAAGAGCATTACTATGCATTGGGAACTACTTAGAAATGAGACTGATTTCAAAGATTTGTTTCTGGATAAGCCCATTTTTGCTTATAAACGTTCAAGAAACTTAAAAGAAATGCTGAAGAGTCATCCCACGATTTCATCGAAAGCTTACAAGGGGATGAAAAAATGTCAAAATTGTGTTCATTGCAAAAATGTCATGGTGACTGATTGTGTTAAACATCCGCACACAGGAGAAACCATTCCAATCAGAATAAATGCAGATTGTAATACACTTAATGTCATTTATGCTATCAAGTGTCCATGCGGACTCTTGTACATAGGCAAGACAGAAAGAAAGATTAAAATCCGCATCTCGGAACATAAGAGTACCATCAGAAACAAGAATCCTAAGAGCAGTTTGGCTTTACATTGGGAGAACCACAGACATACAATTGCGCAAATCAAATTCCAGATCCTCGAAGTGGTTACTCCGACACCGGGCAAAAGTCTCACCAAGACTCTCTCACAGAGGGAAATTTTCTGGATTCGCAGATTACAAACACAAGATCCTAAAGGGATCAATGATCGAGTGGACCTTATTTGTTTTTTATAGGATACTGCACAATTACTGCATGCTGAAGGATAGATTAAACAATTAGATTACTGTATTGTTACAAAAAAAAAAATTTTCATCACATCTTTCATCCCTGTTTGTATATGTTGTATTTGTATGAGTGTCATGGACATATATTCATTCCACGTTACACATACATATTCCCTTCACAATATGGCGTTCCTCGAGTTCTGCAACTTTCATTTCCAACTATGCTTTCAGGATCGCGTTCTTTCGGTTTAAAACGTGGTCCATCGTTTATTTTTATTATTTCTATCGCGTTATTTAATGGCGCCGAGTAGCGTCAGCGAGACAGACTGAATGGTGGTAGCGGTTCGGTTTGGTAGAAGCTCATCGCAGAAATGCACAGGTATATTATTTGCATTTGGTTCAGGCAGACGTAGGGTGTTTTACGTTAGTGCTCGCACACATCTCTAAAGTCTGTGGTTTTTCGAGTTTTAGATAACTGGTCGAAGAAAAGAGCTCCGAACAGGCTTCTGGTTACCTGCCGATAATTATCAAGGTTAGTTTCAAATCATGCCATAGCAATATCACGGCACCGGTCCGGAAAATGTATAACGCATTTTTTGAGTGCGTCCTGAAATAGTGTGAAGTTGTGTTTATTTGAAAGGACAGAAAGTGGTATGTCCTCATCACGCTTCATTCTCGTTTTCCTCAGGTTGGGTGCACGAGCTTGTTTCGTAAAGAAATTTTGCATTGAATGTTGGCTCGCCGAGTCTCGGAAATTACAGTTGACTTTCTCGTGAGTGTGTACTCTTTAAAATCACTCGTTTATTTCATGCACACACCGTTTATAAATGGGTGTATTGATCCGCTTCTCCGTTATTCTTTTTAGCGTTGAGAAAAAATACTGCCCTGATTGACCACGTGTTTAAATACCACATCACAGAACTCTCTGACATTCACATCATTCTTTGGCTAAACAAGTGAGTTGTCCCATTTTGTTGGGTTACGCAGTTCATTTCATGAGTTTTGGTGCACTATCGAGGTTTATAACGTTATCATGTGTATGTTTTCTCATGTATCTCCAGGACCATGTATTAGTATGACTAGGTTTTCTAGAGTACCTAGATAAAAAATGTTTTTTAATTTTATTAACTCAGTTTTCACGCATGTTGTGACATGGTTATATTTCATTTGTGGCTCACTGCACCACTGTATGATGTTAGACCAGTATTTTAAACTACAACGAAATTTATATCTTTTTTCAGGTACTGCCCCCGAAGAAGGGCCGTGTGGCCCGAAATGCATTGGGCACGATAACTTATGGCTATAAAATTGTAAGATGTAAACTATATACAGATGTGAATTTAACATCTAATTTCAATGAACTTCGTTGCACAACGTATATGAGAGTTGTAAATGCAATTAAGATTAAGCACTGAGAATACACTTCAATCTGATTGAAACTAAAGTGGTTGTTGTGTTTATTTTTGAATCTCATAAGTAATTTGTATGGTATGATCATGTAGTAACCCTTATGGGTCACAGTTACAGTGCGCAGAGGGCAAGCTGTCTAGCTTGATTCTTTCATGTTTACTGTTTACGGCGCACTATGGGCATTGCGTCCTCCCCTGCAGCACGCTTAGAAAACAAGAAAAATTAACAATTTATATTTGTAAGAAATTGGAGTGCCTCTCCCACTACTAATTTTTGCTGCTTCAAGCTGCACACATGCAAGTTACAAAACAAATTTTTTAAAAAGGTTTGTTTATGTACCAGAAGGGACACCTTCCTGTACATGAACAAACCATGCCATTTTGCTATTTCCATGTGTGCTGCACAAGACAGCATACATGAAAATATCAAAAACGAGGAGAAATTAAGCATTCCTCCTTGTTTCGCCAGCTTAAGACCAGGATTTTTCTGGTCTTAAGTTCGGTGCTGCCACCTATTATTTCCGCCCTTGATAATAGGTGGCAACGTCGAATTCAAATGGGTGTTGCGGTGGTACGCTCACCACAACACCCACTATACGCCCCTTTCACGCTAAGTTTAGTGTGAAATGGCCCTATTCTCAAGGCAGCGTTAAGCCACTTAACGTGGCTTTAAGCCACGTTAACTGAGTTAACGCTGCCTTGAGAATAGGGCGCTGGACCTATCGCCATGGGAACGTCAAAAAAAGTGACTTCCCGTGGCGATAGGGGCTTTGAGAATATGCCCCTAAGGATGTTAAAATCCAATATACCGATAAAAATGCTGAGCAACACGATAGCGCTCAAACACAGGCTGGAGGCAAGCCGAGAACCATGGAAACGGCACTTGAAAGACTCATCAAAAACTTTGAAGCAATACTGTAAGCAATATTGGACACTAAGACCACGCTTGAAAGCAAAAATGTATGCAGTTGCAGCAGATGCTACCTTGTTGCATGTTGATCTGACAAGAAATGGAAGATAGAGTCCCTGAAAACAATTTTACTTCGGCCTTTCCATTTTGCACTGTACGAGAATTGCAGGAACAAGAAACGTGAATTATTCTGACCTATAGAGATCTTTCAAAGCAGAGTAGAAGATGCAGAAGGACACCACAGGTATTATAATGTGCACTTTGTAGGCATTCCCAAAAAAACAGAATGGCAAACAATAGAGAATACTAAGAAAAATGGCTTCTGGTGGACATATGCAAGAGGACTCTTTCCTTGTAGTGGCGAGAGCGCATAGCGTACCATGTCATCTGTTGTGTCTTGACCTGTGCTTTGCTAAGCGCAGCTCGAGCATTCAATACTTGATGGGTAATTTCTTTTGATTGTTAGGTAGGATTCTATTTAGGCATTCGGTTAGCAGAGCAGACTTGAGAGTTGAGGGAGAAGCTGCCGACGGCTGTGTATGCACATTCCTTGCTGTACGAGGGTTTAAGCTAAATAAAGATTACTTATTTACTTCAAAGTGAAGGCATCATCTTTACAACATCATCCACCAGCTCACAGTGTCCCCAATGAGTCGAATGCTATTTTGTGATCATGACCATATATTTCGTGTATATGCCTGTAGCATTGTAAATGGAGAATAGACACCACCAAAATGTAAATTTTCCTTTATCACATTATGACGAAAGCCTAGCAGCATTGACGGCCATTCCAAATATTATGCAGTTGCAGCTGAAACATGAGCTACAATATGCTCTAATATACCCTCAATAGATGGCAACACTCAGCTTTTCTCCTAATCCAAAGTTGCATGGGCCTGGTTGGAAAGCACCAGAATGCTGCATTTGTCCTAGGAGCACGACCTGGCAGCCTAAAGAGGAGAAGGGGAGCAAGAGCATCCTGCCATGGACAAGCAGCAAAGGCGAGAGCACAATTGGAAGCAGACACCACAAAGCACAAGTGTCATGAGCCTGCCTCACACTCTGTACACAGCATGTCTGGAGAGGAGGTGCAGATGGATGCAGATTCAATTTCTGATATACTGGACCATGGCCTGATACTAACTCCCCTGAAAGCTGCACTTGTGACTTAAATGTGAATGTTACTATTCCGTAGAGGTTGACAACACGTGCTAAATGCTGGTAACAGTACTAAACCAGTGGTTTTAGGATGTGTGACACCGTGTTGTTGTTGCACGAGTGGAATGTTGACTTTGGAATAACCAGGGTCATTAGAGCATAGTTTTTGCTGACATACCGACCTCGCTGAGTGCTCCGGTTGACACCTCTTGAGTTAAAAAACACTTGGGGCGCCAAAGTTGTTCGGAATTATTCTCATGTTTAGGAAAACTGTATCAATCAATTGCAGGGAAAATTCCACTTTGCTCTACTTTTGCACAAGTTGGCCCTCATGGCTGAATCTTCGTTTGAGGATTTCTGTGGCATAAAATTAATTTTCAAAACTTTGGGAACATGTTATTAAAGAGTTTCAGCCGTCCACACCACGCACCCTTCCTCATTACTTTCATTGCTCCGTAAGCACTTGCACGACTACCACATCCCATGATGGGGCAGAAAGAAATCTGAACGGCACAGCAACGTGCACAGTCTGTGCAACATAGCACTGTTTTCTTTTAGATTCAAGGGAGATTGGAATTTCATATCCACCCACAATAGAACGTTCAATGGTGTATAACTATGCAATTTTATGACCTGACATCTGTGTTGCATTATTGCCCTAAACATTTTTTCCTCACTCCTCTTGTTTTGCTGAATTAATTTTTGTTAGCTTTAGGACTCTGTGTACTTTACCACTGCTGAAGTATTTGTACTGTCTCCCTTAAACGTGGCAAAATTAACTTACACATCATTGGTACATTTTTACCTGTAGGTCCCTAGTAAAGTGGTGCTACATGTAACAAGGGTATGTACATTAAATGCTACTGGTGGGCCTGCAGCATTCATTCTCCTGCCCACTTAAGTAGCACATTAAAATATGTCTCAGGCCTTCCACTGCAGCGTATAGTGCGGTTTTAAACTGCCATTTCGACCAGGTAAAATAAACCTGATGCCAGTCCTAAACCTTCCTTTTTACGGTAGCTGGGTCACCCTTAAGGTAGGCTCTAATGGCTCACATGGCAGGGTTCATTGTATTTAAAAAGAAGGGCATGTGTTCTTAAGGTTTACATGTCCTGGTAGTGAATAAATGCTAACTTTTGATTGTCAGCAGGTAGGAATGTTTCAAATAAATTGCAATTTAAAATCCTCTGATTGTCATCAGGTAGGAATGTTTCAAATAAATTGCAATTTAAAATCCTCTGGGCACCATGGTACCATGTACAAGGACCTACAAGTAAATTAAATGTACCAAGCAGGTGTCAGCCAATTTTAACATGTGTTAGGGGAGAGCACAAGTACTTAAACACTAGTTAGCAGTGGTAAGGATCACTGACAAAATATCGACGGATCGAATATCGACCTACAAGAATATCGAGTACAGAATATCGACGGACAGAATATCGACATCCTACATCCACAAATGTAAGTACAAAAATATCGATATCAAAATGTCGTTGTTTAAAATATTGTTCTTTAAAATATCGTTTTTAAAATGTCTTAAAAAAATATAAATTAATTAAATAATAAATATAATTGATAAAACCATAGGAATATTTTTAAAAGTTAAAAATGATCAATATTAAATGTAATCTAAAAAAATTAAACGTACATATTTAAAATATATATATATTAACTTAATAATATTAATTATTAATTATTTTATTTAATTATAAAAATGTTAGAAACATAATAAAAGTTGACTTTGTGATGGCATTGAATACAAATGGTTTAAATTTGCAATTCACCGCAAGCATAAGTGCAACAGAAGTAAGCTTTCTAGACACAATGATTTACGTAGATAACAACAAAATTGAGTATAAACTATTCCGCAAAGAAAACGCGGGGAACTCGAGTCAATATGCGAGTAGTTCCCATGTCTGACACCTAATAAATAGAATCCCCTATGGGGAGATGCTACGTCTGAGGCGGATGCACAGTAGTGAAGAGTACCTTAAAGGGGTGCAGGTTACTAGCAGAATAAGGTTCCTCGAGAGGGGATATTCAAGAAAGATAATTGACAGTGTTATCTTAAAATCTATGTGCTTTGATAGATACCAGTTGTTGACTTCAAAACAAGTAGGGCCAGAAACTGAGATGTGTCAGCGTGCAAACAGTGGGGCAGCACAATTCAGGTTCATAATTCAATACAGTCAGCAACACAGGCAGATTAGATCTATAATCACACAGAACTGGCCTATGGTGTTGAGTGACCCTATCATTGGTGGGAAACTACCAAAGCGGCCCTCTATCATGTACAGCAAGGGACCTTCAATGCGGGATGAATTAGTTAAGACCAGCCCTGAGACCGTAAATACAACAAGTTGGCTACAGACACACAAAGGTTTTTTACATGTAAACATGTAAAGCGTGCCAACAAGGTGAAAATCGGTTAACATACATGACACCATTCAGTACCAGAAGTGTCACAATAACTAAACTTTTAACACGTAAAACTGAATTTGTGGTGTATGTTTTGATCTGCCCGTGCAACCTACATTACAAAGGAAGTACTAAACTACAGGTGCACAAACAAATTTTACACTACATAAAGGCAATTAATAATATGGACAACACCTATCCGGTTGCACCCCATTTAAAGAGTAACCATGGACCTAAAAGTCAGGATCTCAAGTATTTTGTGATTGATTGTGTCCCACCGAGCAGAGCAGGGGGAATCAGAGAACAACGCATGCGCAAACTCGAAACGAGATACATTTTTGAATTAAATTCCAAACATCCAACGGGGCTGAATGTGACAGAAGATTTATATACTTGCCTGTAAAAAGAATGAAGAACAGTTGAATATTCGAATATATGTGGTGATAACTATTTATTATGAATGATTTATTATCTTATGGGAGAAGTTTTATTTGCAGAGATTTTAGCCGATGTTTTTATATAATTGAACAAACTTGATGGTTTTAATGACGAGGTATGTACATTCACGGGTATTTTACCGTGATTTTAGTAATTATTGTGATTAATTTTATACATTATTATATTTATGTACATTGATCATTGCCACAAGAACCGGGATTACTCACATGGCAATTATTTAAAATATCACAGCGAACTTTGCACAGAGGATGACTCATATGGATTTTTAAGTAAATACTCAATGGGTATTTAGAACATGCAACACAGGCACTTTCGAGATCATGGTTAGGATATGTACAAAGTAATCAAATATCTACCCGAGGTAACTAAACATCCGCAAGTAGGCATGCAAATAGAGGAGCTAGAGGTATTTATACCAACACTGTATAGCATGTCTATAAAGACCAAGTACATCTGGATAGTCTTCATTCGACAATTGCAAGGACCATAGGACCCCCTAGGGGGCAGAAAATCATAACCATGACCCATCCTAACAGTCCATAATTGGTGCTACATCAAACAATCATCTGAATATTCGGGGAGAAGACCACTGTCAAAATATAACAAATAGAGAGGACACCCACATTACTAAGAAGTAAGCAATATGAAATGACAAGAAATTATGTTCATACCGCAAATTAACAAAGCACAATCGTGATTTTAAACAACATGAATCACTGGAGGTCACAATTAGGATGATCAAGCACATAGCACTTTTTTCAAAATAAGTAAGAATCATGTACAGGGTACCCGACAATAGAAACAGTAGGTAAGAGATCAAGGGATAATATACAATCTGCGCAATAAATGTGTTTGCCAGTGGAGGTTTACATATGTGATGAAAACATGGATTATTGCACATCAAAGCAATTGGGGATTTATCTTGTATATTTATTGAGATTGAAACCTTTTTTTATATATATATGTATGTATGTATCTTTTTAAACTACAAATGGTAAAGGATTTTACTAGCAATAGACAGTA